>NC_065590.1:105338774-106538774 GCF_024542745.1 Macaca thibetana thibetana | reverse complement strand
TTGAGGCCCCAGAAATACAAACACCCCTTCTGTTTTTGCTGTCAACCCTGGCATCAGAGCTGTTCACGCCATGGGCACTGGTCGTTGAATTACTGTGGAAAGTCAAGCTTTTAAGTCCCAGGAATAAAGGATTCCTACTTCTTTAAGCTGTGTTTATTTTACACTATGGCTGGTATAGTCGGCGGGTACTGAGTGAAGTTGAGGCAAAAGTGTGAGCGAGTGATTTCCAGTACGATGGAAGATGACCTGCAGTTTCTCCTGCCTTAGCCAGTGCGCGACGTCTGCCCTGTGGCATCAGACAGTGGAGGCCGTGGTGCTTCGTGTGGGGCCTCCCGGCTGAAGGAGGTGACGACAGGGTGACGACAGGGTGTCCTGTCTCCCTAGACACCGTGTGCACCTCACCTGGCTGTTGACTTTCTTGAGAGGAACCCATGTGTGGAGGAGGGAGTGCTGCCTTTGGCGTCTACCCAGGTCCTGCTCTGGACTCTGTCTCTTACCAGGGGTGACTTGTGTGAGCTGGGACCTCTTCACCCAGAGGAGAGGGACGAAGGCCCCTCACCCGGCAGCTATGAGGGCGCAGTCCCCCCAGAGTCAGGCACTTCACAGTGAACACAGCGAAGGTTCAAGATGATAGAATCTTCCACCAGCTATGAGGGCGCAGTCCCCCCAGAGTCAGGCACTTCACAGTGAACACAGCGAAGGTTCAAGATGATAGAATCTTCCACCAGCTATGAGGGCGCAGTCCCCCCAGAGTCAGGCACTTCACAGTGAACACAGCGAAGGTTCAAGATGATAGAATCTTCCACCAGCTATGAGGGCGCAGTCCCCCCAGAGTCAGGCACTTCACAGTGAACACAGCGAAGGTTCAAGATGATAGAATCTTCCACTGGCTCATCGGAGTGCAGCACTCCCAGACATCAGCTCCATTCAGAGCCAGCTGCTCTGCTGAGCGCTGCTGTTTGCCTGGGGTTACAAATACCTTAAATCTCCATAGGTTGCCAACTTGAGTCAGGAGTAGAGATATTTATGTGCGAGAGTAATAGCGACTTTTGTGAAAGATAAATGAAAGAAAACGAAGGAAAAGACAACTTGAGTACACAAAGGTCTTCAAACACAGGATTTGCTTTTTCACTTTCAGTCCTTTTTTGTTGGTCACGAGGCCTACGGAGGTATTAACATGTGACTTCGCTCTTCAGGCTCAGCGAGCCCCTCTCCTACCTTGCAGGCGATTCTGGAATTTGCAGGTGGCAGAATTCTAAGAGCCAGAACTCTTGACCCTGCCTGGGGGAACCACGGGGCTTCCCATGAGCTGAGTCTGCACCTGCTTTTCAGGGCAGGCATTTTCAATTCTGTCACTGCCACACTTGCAGCAGTGTCCTTTGTCGTTTTCCCTGATGAAAAAATTATTTGTGTAAAACTGACATAAAGGTTCTGATCTTTCAACACTCACATTTCCCATGCTGAACAGCAGGGCTCCACTCTGTCCCCAGACTTCGAAAGGGGAGGCAAGAGTGAGGCCCGGCCTGAGTCTCCAGGTGCTCCTGGGGACTGTCCAGAGGCCACTCAGGTCCCCGACGGGCAGCATCTCACAAGAGCAACCTATCTTGTGGCACAACCTGCCGGCCACAGAGGCCGCTGCCAGAGCCATTGTCTCAGACAGTCCCAGACAGCCCCAGACAGCACGCCACCGCGTCAGTCCAGGGAATGCTCTCTTTACCACAATGTGTGGTCGAGGGACTTCATGGAGAATGTTCTTGTGGATGTCAGGAGCTTCTTAGGGTTCTTTAATAATAAACCCCATGAGAAGCAGGCCCTGAGCATGGTGGGTGCTCAGTGCGCATCTGTGTCGCCAGTGCATGATGAGCTGTCCAATCAGATGCCTGTGGCACTGGGTGTGGTAATCCAGACCAATCAGAGGCCTGCGGCACTGGGCATGTGGATGTGGTCCAATCAGAGGCCTGCAGCACTGGACATGGTGATCTGGTCCAATCAGAGGCCTGCAGCACTGGGCATTGTGATCTGGTCCAATCAGAGGCCTGCAGCACTGGGGTGCGGTGATTTGGCCCAATCAGAGGCCCGATGCACTGGGCGTGGTGATCTGGTCCAATCAGAGGCCTGCAGCACTGGGAGGTGGTGATTTGATTCAGTCAGAGGCCTGCACTGGGCGTGGTGATCTGGTCCAATCAGAGGCCTGCTGCACTGGGCATGGTGATCTGGTCCAATCAGAGGCCTGATGCACTGGGCATGGTGATCTGGTCCAATCAGAGGTCTGCAGCACTGGGTGTGGTGGTCTGGTCCAGTCAAGAGGCCTGCTGCACTGACCATGGTGATCTGGTCCAATCAGAGGCCCGCTGCACTGGGCATGGTGATCTGGTCCAATCAGAGGCCTGCAGCACTGGGGGGTGGTGATTTGATCCAGTCAGAGGCCTGCACTGGGCGTGGTGATCTGGTCCAATCAGAGGCCTGCTGCACTGGGCATGGTGATCTGGTCCAATCAGAGGCCTGATGCACTGGGCATGGTGATCTGGTCCAATCAGAGGTCTGCAGCACTGGGTGTGGTGGTCTGGTCCAGTCAAGAGGCCTGCTGCACTGACCATGGTGATCTGGTCCAATCAGAGGCCCGCTGCACTGGGCATGGTGATCTGGTCCAATCAGAGGCCTGCAGCACTGGGGGGTGGTGATTTGATCCAGTCAGAGGCCTGCACTGGGCGTGGTGATCTGGTCCAATCAGAGGCCTGCAGCACTGGGCATGGTGATCTGGTCCAATCAGAGGCCTGCAGCACTGGGCATGGTGATCTGGTCCAATCAGAGGCCTGCAGCACTGGGGGGCGGTGATTTGGCCCAATCAGAGGCCTGCAGCACTGGGTGTGGTGGTCTGGTCCAGTCAGAGGCCCGCTGCACTGGGCCTGTGGATCCGGAGGGCATCTTCTGCCTGTGGCTCTTTCTTCTCCCCAGTGCAGACTCCGCACTGGTCAGGGTTCTCCCGAGAAACAGAAGCAACAGGACGCGAGGACAGACGCAGAGGGAGATTTGCTGTGAGGAGTGGACTGTTGATTGGCAAGGCCGATCAGTCCCGGATCTGCAGGACGAGGGGCAGCCGGGGGCGGGAGAGCCCTGTGTGGCTCTCTCTGCTCCAAGGGCCCCAGGCGGGAGGAATTCTCTCTCTGGGGAAGGGCGGGCTGCCTCTTCCGTGTGGGCTTCGGCCTGATGGGACGAGGCCTCCGCGCTGGGAAGGGCGAACTGCTCTACTCCGTCTGCTGATGTAAACACTAACCTCGTCCAGAAACACAGCCGGAGGCACCCCGGGTAAGGCCCGATCACGCCGGGATCCCTGTGGCCCAGTCAAGCTGGCCATAAAACTGAGGTTCACAGCGTCTGAGAACTTTCTCTTGCTCCTCACACCAAGACCCCCACGTGGTTCTAGACAACGCGTTCGTCACGGAGCGCAACCACCGATGGTCTTCTTCAGGACTGTCCATAACTCCGTCTCCCAGGGATGGCCAAGTATCTGCACGGGCCAGGGTCCTGCGGGCGGCTCGGACGCTGGTTCATCAGGGTCTGCGGCAGCCCACAGGGCACGCGACACACCCATCCCCGGCCCGGACACTAAGAGGACCATCCAAGACCGAAAGCCAGGGCTCCGGTGGGCGTTCCTATCCGGTCAGTCTGAGTTAGAGTCTGGATTCTAAGCGGGGCACCTGCCTGCTTCCCAGGCTTCTTCCTCCAGCGCTTGAGGTGGGGACGCACGTCTGGGCGCATCCACACCGGGAGCCCACGATGGGAGGGTAGCGGTTGGGTCACCGCACTGTGCCAGGGCTATGGGTCCCCAGGGGACTGGCTTTCCAGGAAATAACGAAGCAGCCACCTGGAGAAGAGGCAGAGTGGAAGCCCCGACCCTGCAGTGCTGCGGGAGGGGCCCCGTTCCTGCCTCGGCCAAAACTATTGAGTGTTCTGTTCTGACAACCAAACACTCCCAGATAAAACAAAGCGTGCCCTACGCCACCCTGCAGGAATTGTCCATGGGCTGCTTGGCTATGGAGTTCTACTTCAAAACTGCTAAACCCAGTCGGCGAGGCAGACGTAGACCTGGAAGCAGGCTCTGACACGGGCCTGGGCCGCCTCACATCACTGTGTGGGTGGAAGGGGCCAACTGAGTGTGCATTTGACTTTTCTGCTACTGAACGAATTATGCCAAGGCATTTTACATCCTAAGCCAACAGGTGGGCGTCACGAGCCAAAACACAGGTGCACAGGAGAAAGGGGACCACGGGTACAGCGGCTTTAATCCAACACCGTCCACGAGGCGTCTGTGCAGGGTGTGGTCCAGCACCATCGCTGTAGTTCAAAGAGCAGCAAAGGCTGGGACACAAATCCTTTTGTCGGCCACACAGCCAGTCCTTCCAGAGCCCAGGGCCTCACACCCCTAACCCGCAGCTCACCCCGGACCCAGGAAGCACATGCAGGAAATGCCGGTAAACAGCTCGGCCACGTGGCTGGAGGATCGTCATGGGTTTTGAAGCAGAGATTTTTCATAGGTCAGGGATTAGAGAAAAATGATGACCTTATTTTGAAAAACACAATGTATTGGAACTTCAAAGGGTTTCCATCAATATTCAAGGATGATTCTTTCAGGATACAACAAAATTTACAAGATAAGGAGACAGTGAATCACTGAGCTGATTCATCTATTGACTTCAAGCACAAGTTGGAAACCTGTGTTTTAATGCAATATAGGTAAGGCAGTGTGCCTAGTGATCCCTAATTAACCTCAAATTCAATCACAAACTTCAAAACCAGAGCCACCCCCAGTGCACTCATGGTTCAGCGTGACTCTGCAAAGCTGCCACCCAGTCCAGACGTGAGCAATGCGGCCCGGCTGTGGGATCCCTGACCCCAAGTCTGCACTAACCTGTCCTCCAGGTAGAAGGGGCTGCACAGCTTCCTCCCAGACAGGTCCAGGAAGAAAATGTTTTCCTTTAGAGACTGCTTCTGAACCAGCCTGAGTCATGATTCCCTCCCCTCTGTGAGGTGTTTGAAAATGAAATACATTTTTTGAAATCTCTAACAATTTATAAAAACTAAGTTCCTTGTTTCAGCCCATATATGCAGAGAGAGAGATGTATATATTAGTCTGTTCCCATGCTGCTAATAAAGATATACCTGAGACTTGGTAATTTATGAAGGAAAACGGTTGAATGGACTCAGTTCCACATGGCTGAGGAGGCTTCACAATCATGACGAAAGGCAAAGGCACGTCTTACACGGGGCAGGCAAGAGAGTGTGTGCAGGGGAACTGCCCTTTATAAAACACATACAGGTACCATACACGCACTGCACACACCACACATGCACCATACACACAACACATACACATACCACACACTCACCACACATATACACGTAACACGCACACACACACCACACCACACACACACACTACTCCACACACACATCAGACACATCAGACACATCACACTTTACACACACCACTAAACACTACACACCCATACAAACAAGCACGCATGGGCACATGCATGCATGCACAAAACCAAATCTTATGCAAACCCCAAACCTAGATTTAACTTTGAAAGTGCACTTGGGGCTCCAGCCTGTCCCAGCTGGTGCTGCTGTCTGACGAGGGAGGTGCCTGGGGCCTGAAGGTTTGGTGTTTTGAGTCACCTGACCGACTGAACGCGCGTGTGTAGGGAAGCCGGGTGGATTTAGAAGGAAAAGGAGGAGGACAGAATCCAAGGCTTGCGGCTGGAAGCCCGGCCGCCACCCTCCACCTGCTCGTGTGTGTGTGGCTTCTGTGCTGTGGGTGAGCCCCCAACGTCCCCCACACACACCTGGGCGCCAGCACACCTGGGTCCCCTAGCTCATGGCAGCGAGGGAGGCACCCCGGGCCAGCAGGGGCATGGGCCTGAGGAGCGGGTAGAGGCTGTCTGTGTTTCTCCTGCTGTGCAATAGTTCCTTAATCACGCAGCGTAAAACACAGGCCTTTGCCACCTCACAGAGGCAGCTGGCCATGCCCAGGTGCCGCTCTCCGGGGCCTTCTGTGGGCGCTGGGAAGGCTGTGCCAGGCGTGAGCTGGGCCTGCTCATGCGGAGGCCGGACAAAGGAGAGCCTGGCTCTCGGCTTACAGGGAGTGGACCTGGCCATATCCTCTGCTGAGGGACCCAGGACTGCGTGTCCCACCCTGGGGGCACCCCGGTCTGTCTCCCAGTTGACCTAGAAGGAATCTCATCTAATGCAACCAGCACGGAAAAATACTGACTTGCATAAATGTTGAAAACAAGATTTAAAAAGAGTGACTATAACAGTATCCTTGTTTCCAAAATGGTAATGCATATGGATTGGCAAAATGTTACCAGTTATTTCTGGGTGATGGGAATAATGGGGAATTTTATTTTAGTTTAACTTACTTTTGTTCTTTTTTATTTTCTATAATTGAACATAAATTATTTTTACCATAAGAAAAAGTATTTTCCCTTAAAAATACAAACACGTGTTGTACTAATTGTAAGATATTGTATCAATTTTTCTGACATTAGGACAAATATCAATAAAATCTGAACCCTGACTCTAACATCAGCATTTTCTCCCATTTTGTCTAAAAGAATAAGAGAAACCATCACTTTTCAGGAGAGTCCAATGGAATATTAATTTACAACCTTCCTTTCATAATTGTTTTGATTTTAAAATGTTATCCTGTATTTCCATCATGTGTCCCAGGATTTAAATTGGACAGAATAAGAATTTAAGCTATGGAGTTTGTTTTAAGCGGGATTAGTTCTCGTGTCACCTTTGAAATCCACAATGCTTTAGGATTTGCCTTTCCCAGCCGCCACCCTGCCTTCCTGAATTCTTCCGGACTCTCTGCATGGAGGTTTCAACGTCTGTCATTTAAGGATGGTTTCCTGAGCACTGTTGTTCAACAGGATCCCACAAACGGTGGAATTGCTTACTAGGAAGCTGTCCTTCAGTGCAGGCATCTGGACCCTGGAGTGGAAGCCTGACGATTGTGCATTCCACAACTGCAATCTATACACAATTTGAAAGTGGAGGGAAAATGCCAGAATCTGTCAAGAGCTGAGAATCGAGCGTCAGGAAGGCTCCGAGGCCCTGAGCGTGAGGGGTTGGTGAGGCCGTCTGGAGCTGGGTGAGGTGGGGCTCTTGGTGAACAGAGGATGCTCCAGGTGGGAAGAGCAGAGGCCACAGCCACAGGGATCGGGCCTGGTGCGTCTTCCCACGCCCCTGTCCATCCCCAGGAGGGCTGAGCTCACCCACCGTGGGAGGAGACCCAGGTTCAGTGGGTCACACCACCGTGAGGTGAGGCGGGGGCCACAGGTCCCAAGAAGAGGAGAGGACCTGTCACTCACTTTTAAATTTTGTTTTATCATTTGTTTTAGTCTTTCCCCTGTGCCAAAAACCCAAAATTTATGGTTCTAGAAATAACGACAATTGGACTTCCAAGGTCTGTGCTTCCTCAAGCGCGTCATGCTCTGCTCTCATGAAAGCTATTAGAAACTCTGTATTTAATTAAAGGTTTAAAGTAATCACTTCTACATGGAAGATACTACATTTCCATAATATTTAGAAGTGGAGTTTCTCCCTTAAATTGTGGGTGGAATTTGTAATTGTGATCTTGTAGGTCTTTACAGAGCTCTTGGTTCTATGAAAGGAATTCAGGGTCTCCTCTGCATCCCTGGCGTGGCGTCCTGCTCTGTGGCTCCCTGCTCTGTGGCTCCCTGCTCTGTGGCACCCTGCTCTGTGGCTCCCACGCAGGAGGCTGCAGGCACCCAGCCTGTGTCTCGCGGTCACTGGATGGACCCAGGAGGCTGAGGTCAGTGTTGTGAGGAAGGTGGAGACACTATTCTCTTCCTAAATGTATGCTTTTCCACGAATCCCACGGGTTTCAACTCTTGCCTGGGTCTGACACAGAAGGTGCTGATTAGGGAAAGAAACCAGCTATGAAGACATGAAGTTGGGAATCTGCCTCAGAAAAGCCCTGAAGAAACAGACATTCCTCCTTCCCGTCTCTGGCTCCTCAAGATTCATCCTTTTTTGTGTTTACTTTTGGAATACATGCAGGTTTGTTAAAGAATGACTTTTTAAAAAACATTGGCAAAATATGGATTTCTTGCCCAATTACCGGAAAGGTTACCAACACAAGGAAAGGTCAGTCAACTCCTTTGTGGGTGATGTTTTGTTTTGTCTTGTTCATTTCTTTCTTGAATATTTTAAAACTCATTGTATAAAACTGGTTCTGCAGTTTTATTCCAAAATACTCCTGTGGGGAGGTGTCCACGAGCTTATGGGATTGGAGATGGAGGCACGTGGGGCCTGAGGCAAGTTCATGACAGCAATCCTGTGTTCAGGCTTGGCCCTGGGCAGGGGTATGTTTTGGCTTGGTGGTTGGTTCAGGGCCTGGCAAAGTTGCTCTGAGGCCAGCAGAGCCGGGGCTGGCTTTCAGTTCAGGCCAGCTCCGTGCTCCATCCTGGCCATCCTGCTGTTAACTTTGATGGGTTAAGGAACAGCTTTATCCACTCTTTTTTAGGATTCTGGATGTTTCTGCATTACAACTCCCTGCTCCCATTTTGTCTGAAATGGTAGAGAGGCCCCATGTGAAAAAGGCATAAAGTTAAGGACACATTTAAAATTGGAACCAAGGCGCAGTAAACCAGATGCTCTCCCTGGGGAGGCACTGGGCTGCGAGCTGAGCCTGAGGGTGCAAAACCAGCTCTTTCAGACCAGGGGCTGGAGGCCACCGCTGGTGCCATGTACCCCTCCTCATTTGACACCAGTGGGGCAAAGCCCGAGGAGCTGGCGCCCTCTCTACAGTCCTCACCTGAGACGTGATCCGTGTCTGTCCAGCAGCCCAGGTGAGCTGAAGGGGGGTGAGCTGACTGAATGGACGGGATCTGTCTAAGACGGCTGCTGTGTCCATGTGATCACACTGTAAAGACCCTACCTATCGAACTGACATTTCCTTACCTCAAAATTACTGTTCTATTTTAAAATACATGTTCGGGCTCACTGGAAGGAGTGTGAGATACAAGCTCTGCACATTAACGCAGACAGTGTTCAGTGGCCGCAGACACCAAGCTGCAGCCCGGAGAAGCTTCGTTTACTGTGGCAGTTCCATGGTTCCGACTCTTGTTGGCTATTGATCAATTGGGCAGAAAATCTCTGTGGGTTACAGAATGTGTTAATGGGAATAACCGTGTACCCACAGCAGCAATTTACCCACTCAAAACAAATAAACTGGAATTGCCCAAACTGGGCTGCTAATGAGTCAAGAGGCATGTCGGGCCCAGGACGGTCCCACCGGCGAGTGTCACTCCAGCCGGCGTCTCCGGAAGAGGAATTCTGTGAAGCCTGAAGGGCCTCTTGAGCTGAGCGTCACCGACTTGGAGAGCGCCAGAACCTAAAGCATTGAGCTCCCTTGTTGCGCTTTCTCATCTGTGTATTTTCTTTGAAAGACACTGAGAATGATGCAGCTGCATCCTTTGAAGGCAGTCATGTTCCCAGGAATGAGGAGCTTTCAGAATTTAACTATGGAACGAGCTGCAGACACATCTACAGAAGGGGAAATGAGTCTAAAAGAGACCTCCTTTAAAACCTGTGCAGATGCAGAGGCTGCATTCTTCAGACGTGAGGCTGGCCAGGAGTTGAGTCAGGCGGGGCCATCCGAGGATGTAGCTGGGACCTCAGCTCCTGTCTTCCTGGGGTCCTTGGGTGGACAGCAGGCTCTATGCCCCACGGCCTGGCTGGGTCTGGCCCTGCACTGCACACCAGCACCGTGCACGTGGTAAGGAGTGGCAACTGCTCTGGTGAGCATCAGTGGATTTGGGTCCCTGATTTCTCCGAGGAAATGCCAGGCCCCATCACGCCTCCCCTAGGGCCAGGAATACCCCAGGCTGGAGAGGCTGGCAGCTTCCCAAATATGCCACACTCCTCCTACCTGGATCACTCACCAAGAAATCAGGAAAGAGAACTCTAGGGCGAACCCAGGACCTGGCCCCATACCACAGTCTGAGCACATTCTAGACACAAGGAGTGAGTTTTCTCACAATAAGGAAACATTGATTCACATTATGCATTTATCCAACAGAAAGCACAAAAATACCAGAGGCTTCCCTCAAGTCTGGATGTCCCACAAGGAGATCCCCTCTGCTTTCCCCCAGAGCGTGGACAAAGCGCTTTCTTCTACAGAAGTGAAGCTGCCACGTGACCCTGCCCAGGACCCAGCAGTGCACACGGCTGCCAGCCAGAGACTGCTCCAGAGTCCCTCAGAGGCAGGAATAGGCCCTGTTAACTTGTTTATCCTCAGCTATCAGCCTCGTGTCTCCCAGAGATAAAATATACAGCAAATAACAGATAAATTAATCCAGGCCACACGTATTTATGTGTGGGGCGGCTTCGTCTGGCACCATGGAAACAGTGGCAGAATGTTCATCCTAAAGAGATGCTGTCTAACAAGGCAGCTTTCCTCAGGCAGAGGACCCCTGAAGCAGGTGCAGCTGTCAGTAAGCACGCATGAACTTCAAAATCACTGTGATTCGTATGTGCAAGAAATGATACAGTGGACATGTTAGAAGATAATTGGAAGCTGTGAAAAAATTCTATTGAACATTCTAGAATTTTAAAAAGTTCAATCACTGAAATTAAGTACTAAGTAAACAAAAGAGGTAATTCATGAAGTAGAAGGTTCAAAAGATAATATGCAGAAAAAGCACAGAGAGAACACAGGAGAAGAACTGCAAGAACCAGACACACAGGCCACGCCTCGGACAAGGTGCTGGGTCTGCTGCACTTGTAACCAGGGCTCCAAAGGAGGGGAGAGCATTGTGGAAGAGGAGCAATCATTGAAAAGGTGATGCTTGAAACATTTTTAAAACTGACAAAAGACATAAAGCCACACATCCAAGAATCCTAAAAATCCTAGTCGGCAATCAGAATAAAGACAACATAGTCACAGCCGGGCACATCAAATTAATAAAACACCAAAACATGAACAGCCAGGGCAAGAAAGTCTGTCCAGTTTATAAGTGCAGGAAGCGAGACTGAGCGTTAACTCCTTAACAGAGGATGAGCCAGAAGATGCTGTGAGGGCAGCTTCAAAAACAATAAAAGCAAACGAATGTGAAAGAAAGTTCTACAGGCAGTAAATATGTTTCCAAAATATAGAAAAATATAGAAAAAATATTTTAAACTGGAAGGAAAGAAATGAAGAGAACATGAAAATTTAGAGGGCCCTTGTCAGTTTATTTAGAGATGTTGAATTAGGGTGGAAGACCGTTGCTTCAAATGGAGTGGCAGGAAGGTGGAAGAGAGACACACAGGCGGTGTCCGACCCAGCTTCCCTCACAGTGAGCGCCTCAACCAGCGTTCAACACAGAGAGGGCCAGGGGGTCTCAACGGGAGAGGGGGCTGGGGGGCCTCATGCAGGAGCGGGGGCCCAGGGGGTGTCACACAGTAGTATTAGCATAAAGCTGAAGATACAACCACAACACAAACATACTGTGCCTTAAATATGCTTAAGGTGAGGATGGGGAGGGCAAGGAGAGAAAGAGACACAGACACAGAGACAGAGTACAGTGAAAAATGTTATGGAAGACTTGTTTACATAAAAATATAAAACAATATGACAAGACATAGGTAAAAAATGATAATAACAATAATGCAAGTGGGCTTGTAATAGTAATGTAAATGGGCTTAAAGTACATTTTAAGATTTTTAGGTTGGCTGCGTAGCAAAATGCATTCGTTTGTATACAGGAAACATATTTAAACAAAATATTCAAGAAGGTAGAAACTAAAGAAAAAGGTTCAAATATAGCAGGCAAATATAAGAAAAAAGAATTAGGCCTCAGTATTTTGATCTCTGCTGAGGAAGAATTTTGAGTAATAAGCATTAAGAGGCCAAGAAGGTTATGTTATGATTCCAGAGGATTCAGCTCTTAATAATTATAACCCAGGGACCCAGCAAAGCCTATGACATGCCAGAAACCACTGGAGATCCAAGGGGAGGTGGACGGGAACACAGACAGAAACCACTAGAGACCCGAGGGGCGGTGGACGGAAACATGGACAGAAACCACTGGAGATCCAAGGGGAGGTGGGCAGGAACAGGGACAGAAACCACTGGAGACCCGAGGGGAGGTGGGCGGGAACACGGATAACAGGCGGGTCTCTCTCAGCCTGAGATGGGCCAAGCAGCCAAAGCTCAGCACGAAGATCTGCAAGACGGTTTGGGCCAGATCCATGCAACTCAGATCCCTAATCAAAGAGGAGACACCTTTGCTCCAAATGCACATGGAGCATTTGTAAATTTCTGACCTCAGAGAAAACCTCAAAAACTCAAAAAATAGAATTTTTTAATTAATAAGACATGATTCTCAAGGCAGAATGCAGAATAAAAATCTAGAAATTAATGATGAATAAAAATAGAGCTGAGATGCATATAAAATTACATTAAGCAACCTTTGGCACTAAAGAAAGACAGAAAATAAAATTTCACAGTATTTTGAAATAATAATAATAATAATACAATACAAAACATTTCTCTTTCAGAAAGAAGTTTACTTTGAAAACATTTTAAAATAAAAAGCAATTGAAAGATATTAAAATTTCAAATGAAGTACAACAGAATGAGCAAAATAAAGCAAGTCAGAAATGAATAAAGTTAAAAGAAGAATCTAATAAATTAGGACAAAAAAAAAAAAACCCAAAAAACAAAGAGTAGAACAGATAAATCCAAACGTGTGTTTTTAACCAACCAAGCAGGGAAATCTAGCCAAATTAATGAAGAAAAATAGGAAAAAATAAATTAAATTAGAAATGACAAGAGAAAGTCATTTACTTTCTCTTCTCTTTCAATAAGAGAATTTTAAAATCCCAAGATAAGACTCTGTGCAACTTTCTTCAAATAAAATGTAAAAACTAACAGAAATTGAAAAAATACTTTTATAAAATAGACCTCAGTAGAGTCAGAAAGTTTAAACCAATAGCCTTAAAGGAAATAAAATTAAGTAAGGGCTCTCCTATTGAAAGCAAAAACCCAGAGAGTCTAACACGGGAATTCTACCAAATTTTATAAATCTGATGATTCCGGTGCTACCTGAATTATTCTGGAGCACAGAAGAAAAAGGGAAAACCTGCAAATGATCTTTCCAAAGGTAGACAAAGAATGAAACACAACAAATTGCTGTCATCCAGTAATGATGAAAAAAATTAAACAAAATAGCTGCAAACAGAATCTAACAACACATTGAAAAGACAACACATCTTTAGCACAATCGCATGGAACATTACAGTCCTCACAGTGGGATCTGCAGCCCCTGAGGCCCTGGAGACCCTTTGAGGGGACACGTGAGGACAGAAGAATTTTCATGATGATACTTAGATGCTGTTCTTTCTCCCCCTGTGTTAACATTTGCACAGGTGGTGAAACCAACCAAAACGAGGTGAATAAATCTGCTGGTGCCTTGGTTCCATCCAACGAAAATGAGGTGAATAAATCTGCTGGTGGCTTGGCTCAATCCAACCAAAAGGAGTCGGATAAACTTTCTGGTGCCTTGGCTCAATCCAGGCGGTGGCAGGAAGACCTCAGTCCCCATTGTCTTCATGCCTGTGTCAGGTTCACAACACACAAAGCTTTTGTCAGCTTCACTTAATGATTCCTTGGGACAGTAAGTATTATTAACTATATTATGTCTCAAATCTCAAGTACAATTTAAAAAAATATTCCGTGTATCAGAATGGGAAGTGTACATGAAGCCCCTCGGCTGCACACTGAAGTGAACGTTCCTAGAACAACAAAGCTCCTGTGCTGTTGTTCAGGTACACACGGAGGCCGCTGCTGGCCGTGAACACATCCCACTCTAAGGAGGACTCACACGCCGGGGGCTTGGGAGACTAAATAACGTAAGCCTGTCAATTCACCAAAAATGGCTCACAGTATTTGCTGCCCATACTAAAATTCCAAATTTCAAGCAACAGAAAAAGAATTTTAGAAAATCTGCATCCATCACAGTGAGATGGAAAGGTTCCAAGTCCTGCAAGACTTTGGAGTGACACCAGCAATAATGGTACCACATTCCATACGTTGACATTGCAAACTTAAATGTGGCAACATTGGGAAGATCAGCATAATTTAGTAAGACCAAGATGTTTCAAAACACCAATTCCTGATATCACAAAATCAGGCCTGAATACAGATCCACTGGAAATGCACGATAGGCCAGTGGATTCTACCTGATAAGGATGTGCAATGCTCAGGGATGCGGGCTTAGACTCCACACTTGCTCAGGGATGCGGGCTTAGACTCCACACTTGCTCAAGGATGTGGGCTTAGACTCCACATTGCAACTAACTTCTACTCATTTTGCGTCCCTGTTGGATCAAGGAAGATTTTCCACATTGGCTGAAAAAGCCTTGGAAATCCTATTGTTTTCTATTCAAACTTTAAAGAGATTTGCCAAACTGTAAAATAATTCCACAGTTTCCCACTGTGTTTTGGTAAATATAGTTGTATTTACACAAAACATTATTTATCTTAATGTTTAATGGGTTTATTGTTTTTAAATTTTAAATTACATAAATATGTTAAATATTTCTATTTCTAGTAACTAATATAAGCTAGTAAAATACAGTATGGTAACGAATATAAACCACACATACAAAGTATCTTTGGAGCCTCAATAGCTTTTAAAAGTTTAAAATTAAGAACCATCAACATAGCACAGACCTCATCCTGAGTCTTATTTCATGTGGAAACATTACCTTTCTTGCAAAACTGTGGAAAACCAGACAGCCATTGGTTTTGCTATTATTTATTATTATATGGGAGGAATTATTCAATGCAATAAGACAAAAAAATGACTAAAGAATTTAATTCAAATTCAATCAAATTTGAGAAAGGACATGATTTTATAACCAGCAGCCCCCCCCCGCCCCACTGCCCCCAGTAATGTAATAGCTACTACAGGTTGAGCATCCCTTATACAAAATGCTTGGAATCAGAAGTATTTTGGATTTTGGATTTTTTTTTTCAGATTTTGGAATATTTGCGTTATATATATCAGCCCTAACCAAAAAATCCGAAATTCAAAATGTTTCAATGACCATTTTCTTTTAGTGTCATGTTGGTGATCAAAAAGTGTCAGATTCTGGAATGTTTTGGATTTGTGAATTAGGAACATTCAACCTGTACAAACAATGAGATAACTTAATAAAGTATCAGGATATACAATAGTATGTTATCCAATAACTGTTATATGCACAAGCAAAAATTGGTTCAGAGATAATTGAGGAGAGCCTTCATTTAAGACAGAAAAATTTAAAAAGCAGGCTTCGAGTGAAGAAATATACAAAGCCTATAGGAAATGCTCAGAAAAACTCAAAAATAGAATGAAAGAAATGGAAAGGCATGCCACCATATTTTTATGTTTATTTTTTGGCTAAAAGTGCTCAATACCGTACAGATGGAATTTCTCTCTAAGGAAATTTATACATAATGTGATCCCAAGAAAAGCTCCCCTCCCCAACGTGATCAGGAAAACTTCAATATGAAAGGTTTTCAAAGACAAATATGCAAGAACAGCCGGGGTTCTCCTGCGAAAGAAGAGAATTGCGGGGCTGCTCAGGCAGATCTCAAAACGTGCCGTAGAGCCTGTATCAGCAAACAACGTCGAGCTGCCCTGTAGATAGATCAACAGACAGAGCAAATCCAGCAACCTAGCGAGTGCCTATGACGTGGGCTGTGGGGACCATCGCAGATCAGCGGTAGGGGGCGCACTCCTTCCGGGGGCGCGAGGAGAACGTGTGAGCTGTTTCAGAAAACCATATGCATTCGCACAAAGTCATAAGGATAAAATCCAAAGGACTCAGATATCTAAGTATTAAAATAACAAAATCACATAAGTTATTGAGTAAAACGTGGTTGACTAATTTAGCCTTTGACTAGAAAATTTTTCCTAAGTAAAAATTAAAATTAAAGTCCCAAAGCAATAAGAAATTTTTAATAAAATGTTAATAAATAGAATATTTTTATACCAAAAACACTAAGCAAAGTAAAAGACAAATGACAAACTGACAATAATATTTTAACTTCTTACTGACAAATGGTACCAATACGGATAATATTCAAAATACATAAAGAATGAAAAAGTAAGTTCAAACAAGAAAAACAAACTTTCAAAATAGGAGAATGCATTTGCTTTTTGGACCATCCCTATCATTTTAGTGATATTAGCAAAACAAAAAATGCAATGATAACAAAACAAAATAAACAAAAAGCAAACAAAGCACTTTAACACGCCTGCATTAATCATAACGACATATCATGTGCCTTCAGGGGGAAATAAACAATACCATACATGCCATGTTCTTGCTGAAACTCAAAATCAAACCTGAACAGGATTATGCCCTCATATCTATCACTTGATGGAAAATTCAGGAAACAAAAATATGTGAAAAGGCATCAGAATGACTCTAGACTGGGAAGTGTGCTGCAGGGCAAATAACCACATTTTCTGGACGAATTAACTGCAAGGGAAAGAATAGAGATTAAGAGAGTGCCATGGACCAAAAGATGCTTAAGAAATGTATCAGCAATTTGCAACAAAGGATCTTATTTGGATTCTGATTAAACAACACAATTGTTAAAAATAAAATTATGAGAAAATTAGGGAACTTTGGACAGTGACAATATTTCATAATATAAGATATTTTTAAAAATAAATTTTAAGGGGCTGGGCACAGTGACTCATGTCTGTGATCAAAGCACTTTGGGAGGCCCAAGAGGGTGGATTACTTGAGGTCAGGAGTTTGAGACCAGCCTGGCCAGCATGGTGAAACCCCATGTCTACTAAAAATAAAAAAATTAGCTGGGTGTGGTGGCACATGCCTGTAATCCCAGCTACTTGGGAGGCTGAGGCAGGAGAGTCACTTGAACCCAGGAGGTAGACGTGGCGGTGAGCTGAGATCGCACCACTGCACTTCAGCCTGGGTGACAGAGGGAGACTCTGCTTCAATAATAATAATAATAATAATATATATACACACACATATTTTTATATATATATAAATTTTAAGGGTGTGATAATACTATTAGATTACACTCTTTATAATTTGTATCTCTTAGAGGACATATTGAAATATTTAGAGATAAAAAGACAAATGTCTGGGATTTAGGGATCCAAGAAAACACGAGAGAGGAAGTGGGGTGCAGATAAATCCCTGTAAGTACATAATTATTGAAGCAGGAAGGGGAGTATAAATGAATTTATCGTATTTTATGTTATATATAATCTATAAATATATAATTTATTATATTTTCTTGACTTTAAAGAAAGTTCCACATTTTTCATAGTAAAAAATTTAAATAAGTGAAGGAGGCAGAAATAGGTTATTTTTCAAACAAAAGTTGAGAGTTCATTAGGAGCAAACCCACACCAACGGGGATTTTCCAGGAGGGAAGAAATGATGCCTTATTAGTAGTTTGGAGATGCAGGTAGAAAAGAGCAAGCACAAATCAATAATATGTGGTTCAAAACAAAAGAGTATTGTCTGTATCAAAACAAATTGTCTGGGGGATATAAACTGTATGGAATAAAAATGGCCAACAGCAGTAACACAAAGCAGGAGGGCAATGAAGGGGCGTGTCCTCAGCTCCTGGCTTTGTCCAGAGGTGTTAAGTGCACTAAATTCTGTTAGACTTAAATAACTCAGGGAAGTGCTTTGTAACCTCGAGGATAACCATATTATTTCGGTATTAGACTAAGATTTATAATCAATTAACCTTGAGAGTGGGAAATTGAAAAATAAGATCTAAGTACTTCTTTGATAAGATCAAAGAAGGTAGACAGGTTAGAAAGGGAAACCATGGCAAATAGAACAGATAGAAACATTGAAGTGGTCGATTTAAGTTCAAAGGCAGCACAAATTTCAAAAAGTATAAATGTGCTGTATTTGTCAAATAAAACACAAAGGCTATCAGACTGGATAAATGTTTTAAAACTCCAATGATATTCTACTTAATGACACACCTAAAATGCTGAAAGCAAAGGGATGGAGGAAGTCCACGCCAGGCAAGTCCTAGGAGAATGGCGATTAAACTCTGTCAATGTCGACAGCAGAGGGCAAGAGACATTTGAGAGTGACAAAGCATCAACCCCAGAAGATGTGATGGTTCTAAACTGTCTGTACCTAATAACAGGGTCTCTATACATATAAAGCAAAGATTAACAGAGTCATAGTGAGGTAGGAGGCAGAACTCGACTCCAGAGGCAGGGGCTGGACACCGGACCAGATTGAGGACTAGCTGAAACAGGGCCAGGGAGGAAGCAGTTTTCGATTAGACACGCCCTCCAGTGGCCGCCTCAGTTTACCATTGCCATGGCAACATCCGAGAGTTACCGCCGCTTTCCACAGCAATGACCCAATGACACAAATGTTACTACCCCTTCCCTAGAAATTTCTGCATAAACCACTCCTTAATCTGCATGCAATTAAAAGTGGGTATAGATGTGACTGCAGAACTGCC
The DNA here is from genome assembly GCF_024542745.1 of Macaca thibetana thibetana. Taxonomy (NCBI): domain Eukaryota; kingdom Metazoa; phylum Chordata; class Mammalia; order Primates; family Cercopithecidae; genus Macaca; species Macaca thibetana. The sequence continues at coordinate 106,520,225 of NC_065590.1, read as the reverse complement.
CGAGCTGCTGTTCTCCACCTCCAGGGTAGCCCTGCTCTGCAGAAGCCCTGTTGCTGCAGAAGCTGCAACACTGCTTGTTCAATGCAGTGGTTTTCTTCCACCTCTGGTTTGCCCTTGAATTCTGTCCTGGGCAAAGCCAGTAACTCAGTGGGCTAAGCTCCACTTTGGGGCTCACCTGCCCTGTGTCTAAAGAAGAACAGGACAGATCCAGGTGCACAGTGAGGGATTTTAAAACACTTGTATCTGAGCAATGTTAAAACCACAGTGTGGAGGAATCAATGAGAAGAACTGAATGAAATTTGTAAAATGCTACTATTTATGAAAAATGCAAAATAAAAATACATGTGGACAAGATGACAATGCATATTTTATATAACGTGAGGAAAGCCACATAGTAAACACGGTGGAATGGCTGATGGAGGCAGAGGGAAAGAAAAGAAGAAAGGAAAGCGGAAAAGAGGAAAATCAGGTGAGGTGGAGGAGAGGAAAAGGATCAGAAGCTTTGCTCAGAAGAGCAAGGAGGACCATGTGCCAGGAGGCAAAGATGGCGTCCACTCCTGTCTGCCCCTGAGACCAACCTGGCCAAGCAAAGCAACGCAGCAGAATGGAGTAAGGAGAGGCAGGGATGACCAGCAGGCTTCATCCAGAGCTGCTCTCAAAACTGCTGCCTGTCGTTCTTGCTTTCATTAATTAATATAATCTTAGTTTTGATCTTAAATCAACACTATTTAGTACCACACTACATTACTAAACAATACGTATCCAATAAGAGAGAACTTCTACATTATGTGTCTAAAATGGCACAAATTGAAAGTATTTTTAAGTATTATAAAGGTTTACATTTAAATGTTTTGTGTTTTACATTTCCTGCTATTTCCCAGGGTCCCTTTTTCATGCAGGGAAGAGTTTTGCTTCTATTTTGTTTGGCTTAGGAACCCTCCCTCAAAGTTCAAGGCTAGATGCACCTATGAAATTCCAGTAACTTGCTAGCCCTGGGAACCTGCACTCCAGTTAAACATCCTACCTTTTCTGGACACACTTTAATGACTGGCAGCAGAGCCAGGCGATGCGGACCTCCCCCTGCCAGGCCCTGTGCCTGACAGGCCTCTCTGGGCAGGGTGGGGTCTGGGTGCAAAGCCTCCCCGTAGGGTGACTGTGGGAATGCAGGAAGAGGGGTCTGCAGCAGGATGTGCCTATGGCTTCAGCAAACTTCCCCCTCCCTGAAAACTAGGAAAACAAGGACAAAACCATGAAAAATTAGCATGCTCAGGGTACTGCAGAATTTCAGAAAGGTGTTCCAAGGTGGGAATGTTGCGGGAGTGTGAGTCTCTCACCACAGCTCTTCAGCTCCTGCTTGGACAGGCACAACCTGTCAGGGAAAGGCAGTGTCTGCAGCCCGCGTAAGGAGGCGCTCCGCGGGGAGGGCGATCGCCCAGAAGTGCCCAGGAGTTGGCTTTGGGGAGTCGGCACAGTTGTCTCTCCTCCCTGATCATGAGGAGGGTGGGCAGAGGCAGCCCACCGGTGACATTGTAGCCGGAGTTACTGGCCATAGCGAGACCAGCGAGGGTATAAATGGTTCAGGAAAAAGGTAATCATTCAACTGTGAAATTACAAAGAATCTGGGGGGAAAAAAGAAACAGAAACTTATTTTAGAATAAATAGCTCCGTTCAGCTTAAAAATGAATTGCTCATTTATCTTAAAATCCTTGATCATCACCAGATTCCAGCATTCATATTTATAAGAGAAGAACAACAACAAAAAATTAGTAGTTCATTTCATTTTCCATCCTGACTCAGAGAAAATCAAAACCGTGGCTGAATGTCTTTTCTAAATTAGTGGCATGTGGCTGGGCGGCTGATGTCATCGCTAGACATCTGGGGTTGCAGCTCGGAGGAGCCCCGAGTTCTTCACGTGCGGACCCTGCGAGCAGCTGAGCTCAGGGGTCACCGTGTCCCCGCTGCGCGTTGCGGAGGCCACGCCAGGCTGCCCAGATCCACGCGGGAAGGCGGGACGCGGCTGAGCGAGGCCGCAGCTGCCCAGTCCAGGCCTGCGGCTCCACTGTCATTACAATTAGGGTCCATTGTGCTCTCAGAGTTTCCTGATTTGGATGAGAGATGATATGTTGACCCTAAACTCAGCGGTGAGAACGCGCGCTCCGGAGCCAACCGCCTGAGCTGGGCCTGGGCCTGCGCCTCCCGCGGTCGTTTCCACCTTCTCGCGGCAGGGACGAGCCTCCCCGCAGGCTGCCCAGGGATTCAGTCCCCACCGTGCATACAGTCAGTGCAACATAAATGCTTCAGTCCTCGGAGCACAGGGAGCCGCGCGCCCCTAGGTCAGCCCGCTCCGCTTCCTTCCCGCCCTCTCCGCAGTCGGTCTCCGAGGCCGCGCGCTCCGGGATCAGGTCCTAGAGGCGCTCCGAGGTCGGGGGCGCCCAGGCGAGTCTGAGCCTTCTCCGCCCCGGGGCGCGCGCGGTCGGGAGCCTCCTTGTCTCCTGGGAGCCCTGGTTTGGCGACTCAAAGGCGGAGGTCCCTGGAGAAAGCTCGCGTCAGGGGACGAGACCCAGCGCTGGGGCCGCGGAGAGGAGAGAGGACCCGGCCGCGTCATCCGAGGCCCCGAGTCCAGCTGTCCCCTCGTCTCCAACTCTCCTTTCCAGCGAGTAAACCCCGCTTTTGCCTGAGGCAACCCGGTCATCCCGACCCTGAGAACCGAAGAAACCCTGATTTTCCACCGGATGGGGCCGCTCCCCGGGCAGAGCCTGACTTCCAGGGTGACACGTCTCCTAAAACCGGTCCCAGGTCACGTGGAGGTACTGGGGGCGTGAGATGCCTTCTGGGCTCTCGAGGAGGACTGTAGAAAAACGTCCTGAGCGCTAAGAACAAAAGACCGTCACGAGGGTTGGTCCTGGGGACCAGCGAGAGCGAGTGTGCCTTCGCCCAGGTCCTGAGGCCGCGTCCTGGAGAGTGGCGACAGGGGTGCACCCTAAGCGGAGGCCCAGGCAGGGAGAGCGGGTCCTGAGAACAGGCAGCCCCACCCCCAGTGGCCAGAGCTCCGCGAGAGTCGTGTCCAGGAAGAGCCCAGGCCCGCTGGGATCCAGCGCTGGGACCACAGACCCGAACAGGTGTCTCCCCGGGAGGCCGCGCCCCTCTTGGCCTGCTTGGAGCCCATCCCTGTGTTTTATTGCACATTAGGGCAATTGATGTGAACTCACCCTGGCATGTTCCCAGGCGAGCACGGCCACCTTCTCAGATCCCTCTGCGTACACACATTTAGATTCCCACAGCTTAAATAGACACAATGCAGGAAGCAGCCCTTCCCGTGCCATGGAAAGATGGCATAGATTCCTGAAAGATGAAGCCTCTTATTTGCCATCAAAGTTTGGGAAGATTTTAAAGACCGTTCCATGATGTCAACATGAAGAACAGTATTATATACAAACAAATCTCAGTTTGTCTCGCCTCTAGCGAATCTCACAGAGCTGATTTGCCTCTTTTCAGGAGAATGACTCTCACAGTAAGTCAGCAAGGTTAGGTAGATGTTCATACAGTCACTAAATAGCTGGGAGCAAACCACCTCCACCATTCTGCAGGGTTACCGGAAACGCTGTTTCCAATTCTGATTTATTTTGATTAGCATTACGTAAGGTACACGGCCACAGCCTGGCCTTTGATGAATTGTTTCATCTTCCAGGCAGTTTCACCGGATGGTTTCGGATGATGCTTCAAACTTCATGGGAGGAAGAGGAGCTGCAGCTTGCATCTCATCAGCTCCCTAATGGAGCAGCAGCCAAGCTCAACTCATTATCTTACTTTGCAGTCACTCACCCAGAGCTGTATGCATCAGCCGTTAGGGATTTTTGAGACCTGTTATATTTGAGACTAACATGGAAATAAAATATGTATTTCTTTTTGTGCTCTTCCCTCCTGAATTTTTTCTTTATTAGTTCTGGGAGTTGCATTTATGGCACTATAAAAGGTCATTTTCTAGTCCTGACCTTCACTGTTGCTTATTTTCAATGCTCCAGATAAAAACAAACTAGAAGTATGTTGGAAAGAAAACGCATGATGATACTTTGACAGTATTTCATAATGAAATAAATCTTGGGTTGTATTTGAGCCATTTATGCAGAAACAAAAAATGAGTGGGCTCATCTGTAAAGGTCAGACGACATTAACTCAATAGGGGCATTATGAAATACTAGGCAGGAATATGCCGATAAAATAACTTATTTTCAGATTTGTGTTAAGTCGTGATTTCAAGTCAGAGGTCATATTTTGTCCAGGCCTAATACCAGATGTCCAGCACGGACATCCCCTTGGACAGAGAAAGCACATATTAAAAAATTTTAAATCCAGAAAGGAAAGGAAAGTCACTGCTGTTGTTGACCAACTTTTCTGTGCAAGACCCTGCGTGAGGGTCTTTACTGATGATTTCATTTATTAATTTTGGCATCGGCCTGGGAGAGGCATCATTATTCGTCCTGTGCCATCCACCTTCCTCTGTGCCACGCCTCCCAGCCAGGTCACAGACCCTAGAGGCAGCCAGAGCCCCTCGATGCCCCCTGCTCACTTCCCCAGCCTGGACCAGGCTCCTCACCTAAAAGCCTGAATAATCCTTCAAAACGTAATTGAGATTTGATCACTTCCCCACTCAGAATTCTCCATATAACATGGAAGGAAACTGAGGGCTTTTCCTTCTCTGCCTGAGCCTCAGGCCCTGTGCGACCTGGTCCTGCCCACTCCAGCCCCAGGCATTGCCTCCCCTGGTCACCACAGCCTCACCGGCCCGTCTGCTCCCTGACACAGCCCTTCGCTCCTCAAGGTTTTTCTGTTCCTATCTCTTCTGTGCTTTTCCCCACTTCAGAGTTTTCATTCCAGGAGTAACGTCACTCAGAGGGGCTTCTGTGGCTGGCCTCCCTGACAGGAGGTCCTCCTCCGACAGGTTCTGTAACCGCTGCCCCTTCCATGTCCCATGCAGCCCTCGCTGGGGTCAGCAGTGGCCTCTCCTCACGAGCTCACTCACGGTCAGTTTCCACTGCACAGCACAGGCTGCTCAGAGAAAAACATGCTGAACTGATAACCTCCAAGTTCTCAGTGAGCAAAACGAGCCCTTAGAAGCTGCGGAACGAAAAATCACCGAAGGAAGAGGATGGATGCAAAGACGAGAACTGAAAACAAAAGCTGAGATTGGCGTGATGTCTGCCCAGGGGCGTGTGCCTCTCCGCAGAGAGCTGAAGAGAAATGGGGTAGAACCTGCTTTATTTTTCTCCACAACCCTTACACCACCTGACAGATTATTTCTCATTATTACTAAATTTGCTCTCACTGTTTGTCTCTCCTTCTCCCACTAGAAATGAGGTCCATGCAGTGGAGCCTTCCCTGGGTTTGGTTGTAAATGTGGCCCTACCACCAAGAAGACTTTCCAGTTCGTAGAAAAGACTTGGTATTTGCCAAATGACCCTGAAAAAGCTCCCTTTTCTTCACATGCATCAGCAAGCAAATGCACCACAGAAACGGCATTCTCATCGAGAGATTCAGCTGACCCTAAAGCTTGCATTGAGTTGCACTGCAGGAGTGCAATCCGGAGACGCCAAGCAGGCAGCCTTCTATGCAGGGACCTCGCCTGGCTTCATGTGACTTTTCTGCTCTGGAAACACCTGTCGGAATTCAAGGGTGAGGTAGCCACCAGCAGCCGTGAGTCCATAGCAATGAGAATTGGCTAATGTATATAAACATATACATGTGTGTGCATGCAAGTATGTGTGTATGTATCTTATATTTTTGTTAATACTCCCCAGGGCCAAGGCACTAAGACACACTTGTGTGTGTGTATTTGTGTGTGTGTGCACATAAACGTGTATGTTGCCTTTCTGGGCAGCACATGTGGGTCTCTATGAGTAAGCTGAGAGAGGTTTGTGAATTTCTGTAAATACGTGTCTACTGTGTCCCAGAATGAAACAAATGCCACGTGTTGAAGACCAGCTTCCCCTGGAGAGAGGCTGAGACAGAGGCCCAGGGGTTTTACTGGAGACCTGCACCAGGGCATCTGGGTGTTGGGGGCCTTCCGAGTGGTCCCATCAAGGCTGGGTCAGCATCTTTGTGCCTCTGTCCCTCCACTGCCCTGAGCCTCAGGAGGGAGACAGCCCGGCCAGCGGTGTCACCTGGGCCAGCGGCTGCCATCACAGTCGTCTCTACAGGGACCTCGGGGATGCTCAGCCCTGTAGCCCCATCTTGGGGGTGCACAGTGACTGCTCACCAGTGATTCCAAGATTTGATGGTTTAAAATTTGATTATGTCACACCAAAATTTTGTTGCTTTTCAGCTCTAATTATATTAAGTGGGACACTGTCCTGCATGGAGTCAGTTAGCACTGACTAAATTAAGATACAGACCTCCTGCCACCTGCGTCCCTGTCCACATTTCTACAGAACTGCAGCACGTCCATGAGCCAGGTCTCCACGAGCCAGGTCTCCTCCTTGCTGATTCTACACTGGTTTAAACCTCCTGACTCAGAGGTGGGACTAATGCAGCTATTGGTGAAACACTAAGTGAGGTGCTGGATGCAGGTGCGTGAGGAGAGCTCGTGCTGCTCACGGAGGGGAGTCTGCAGCCTTCGTTTCCTTGATCCCGTCTTTCTTTGTGCAGCCTGCAGCAAAGGCATGAACAAAGGACTTCAATAAAATAAGAAGTGGGATCGTACCTCAATGTTGCCTCAACACAATTCTAATTACAATTCTAATTCTGCAGGTAAAAAAACTGAGGCTCACCAGGAAAAGCGACCCACCAAGGAGAGAGTCTCAGAACACGCTGGAAGATAGACAGCCTTTCAGGAAACACTGGACACAGTCCCTGATGGGCTCTGATCCTGTGGTGAGGGTGTGGAATCCAGCATGAAAGCTTTTTACAGTGGGAACTCACTCTCCACGGGCGAAGCTATGATCTCCATCACTTTCTTCTCACCCTCTGTGCGTGGCGGCATATGCTGCTCAGAAGACGCCCCTCCTGATCTTGCTGGAATGAAATAACCCAACTCCTTTTGTCATCAACCCAAAATAAGAGAACAGCCGCAGGCAGTGGTCATGTTCCTTCCAACTCCACCAGGAGGCCAGGTCCGCCAGGGGGTACTAGGAAAATTCACAACACCAACAGTAAACATAATGTAACTTCCTGATGGAATTTCTTTTTGTGATTCCCTTGTGTTTTAAATTCTCCTGTTTGTATTAATTATACTTGACCAACTTTCTAACATATAAAGTTTATATCATGCTCAGAAATAAATTATTAATGATTACCAAATAAAGCAAATTACTATTGTATTTTCTAGGTAAGCACAGAGTATGTAAATGCTATTATTATCATTACTCAAATTATTAACTAAGATAATGAAGGCTTTATTCTCGAGTTTTAAATTTCTGGTTGAACAAACCTTGTTATATTTGACACTTCCTGTGAAGGCTTAAGAAAACACAGGACTGAGAAAGTGATGTCTGTAGGCATCAAGGAACAGGTGCTGGGGTGTCACCTGCCACTCACAGGCTAGCTGAGCACCATGTGTGGAATGCTGGGTACCCTCCCGCTCAAAGCAGGGCTGTGTAAGTTATTCCATTTATTTCCAATAGAGTCTCAGCCGATTTGATGCAGTGAGACCAGGTGTTGCCCTGGTAATTAATGATGGCCAGATCATTTGCATAGTTTTTCCCTAACAAGTAATTTTAGAGAAAATGATGTGCGGCACAACCAACAAGAATGAAGTCCAAATATACAAAACAGAAACCGAATTACAAAATGCTGGGCCAGGGCACACAGCTGGGCCGGTCACACTTGCCAGTCTTACTGCCCATTACCTGCCAGGACCCTTCTTGATGGGCATCTCGACCCACAAATAAACACTTTCTGAAACAGTCCACTCACAGGGGTCAGTGCCATAAGCAAGTAATTCCTACAACCACAACTATTTTTAAAACACGATTCTGGAGGTTCCAATGAATCCAATTAAACATGAGATTAAATTTTTTATGTAACTATCTTTCATTTTTTCCATATAGGAGACATGCAATAACTATTTCCTAAATAAATGAACAATTAAAAGATGAGTAAAAGGTGTTGTTTAAATCAGGTTGCTCTGTGCCGAACGAGTGACTCAACCTTGCTGTGTGTCTCCTCTGTGTCCCCAGGGATTTGTTGTTGTTGAGCAGGAAGAAGCTGAGCCTTGACTGTGTTTGGCAGCGCAGGTTTGTTCCTTTTTGAAATCAGAACACAAGTCCCCAAGCAGGCTTGTTGGGACTCCAGCGAGGTAGCTTTTCCATCACTGAAGGAAACGTAGCAGGCAGCGTCACCGGAACAGGGCACACCGGGTTGTCAGAACGGCCCTGGGCAGCTGAGAAACACCAGTATCTAAAGATCCCACAGAGACCCTGACGCCCATGTTGCCCTGAGGTTACAGACCCCCAAATTGGAAGTTGGCAGGAACTAGACGGCGCGGGGACACCAAAGTTCACAATGGAAGAAGTGGGATGACGTTCATGTATCAAACACATAGAACGCTGACACAGGCGCAAGGGACAGCCACAGCTCCTCTGCTGGGGACGTTCCGATTCTTCACTTCACCAGAACAAGCCATCAAGCTGCCCAAGTTAGGGGGGCATAAAAATAGATGATTCAAAAGGATTTGAAACCACAGCGTAATTATAATACATGAATTTGAATTAACCAAATGTGAAATAGTAAGATAAAAATATATTTTAAAAGTTCTAATTTATATGCAGAATTTAAAATAATTCAGATCTCCCAAGCTATAAAAATCACATAATTTCAAAGCTGTTGGAATTTGTGTAGTGTGAACACTTTCACATATCAGAAAATAAAGATCTATAGTATCCTTTTTTACTTACTGCAAAATAGTCTACAGTAGGAGTGTACCATTATTTATAGCATAACATTCCTAAGAGGACTTTCAGGAAGAAAACGTGAATATGAACTTACATATAGAGATTTATAAAATGGAATATTTACTAATTATCTTATACCTTAAAGTAAAAATATTTTAAATGTAATTAATTGTTCATGCTTTAATTTGTAACAAACTTTAAACTTCCAGGAACTAGGCAATATATATTTTGCCTTTGATCTCTCTATCTATGATCCAGCTATCTATCATTGTCTATCATCTATATATTTATCTATCAATTATACCAATTCTATCATCTATCATCTATTATATATTTATCAACTGTCTGTCATCTAACATCTATCACCTATGTATCATCTATCTCATTCATCTATTCTATCATCTACTTACGATCTATAATCTATCATCTCTCTACCATCTGTCATCTATCTATTCCATAATCTATTCACCATTTATTATCTTTATCATATATTATCCATCTACCATCTGCAACTGATCAACCTATTCATCTGTCATCTACTTATCTATCATTTTTCCATCTATATATTATCTATTTATCTATCATGTATCTATAATCTATCTCTATATCTACCAGCTACCATCTATCATCTCTGTCTATCTATCTATCTATCTATGTTGATCATTTTTCTGTAGACCTAATAACCTGCTTCTCTGCTCCCCTTAAAGGTAAACTTCCCTTAAAAGTTGTTTACCTTCCATTTATGCTTTTAAAAAATTTTTACAAACTATTATGTCATTTGAAATTTGTATCAAATAACACTGTAAGGCCTTTGGACTAGTGGCTGAGGATATTTATTTGGTACTAAGAGTAGATGATTTTTAACACACTCCTCCTTCATACAAAAAGCTACTTTCCATAGTAGTCAGGAAATATAACAAATAATAACGGTCAGAAAAGAAATGCACCCAGCAAAGATTTTCTTTCATTGGACTTTGTATAATTATGTCTTTAAATTACTTGTTTAATTAATAAGCAATATAGAACAAAAAGGGCAAAGTAGTAGATTAATATTTTTAATTATATTGACATAATTTTTGAAAAAAAGTTAAATGCATACTAAATATCAGTCCATCACAGTAATGGGTAGCTACTTCACAGTTTCTATTGTTAAGCATTAACTTTCACAGAGTACTCAATGCTTTCTGCAAATTCACTGATGATCTTTGCACAGTCACGTTTGCTGAAAGGTGCTCCCAGATCTGTCAGTCCTCCACCAGGACTCTAACAGACATTTCATTAATTTAATTTTAATTATTTACATGAAACAAAAGATATACCAGCACATAGAAAAGTCTTAAGTATTGAGATAATTTTGGTCAAACTTCATAAATATTTCATTTCACAATAAATTCCAGGAATTGCAATACTGCCAATGTTGCTGTTCCTTTGGGATTGATTCTAGATGCTTCTAAATGTCTCCAGTTATGAACACATTCAATTCTTTTTCTACTTTTTTGTATTTTCTTCTAGCCTTTCCTTATACATTCCAGAAGCTACTTATTTTTAGAGAATATGGAATCACTAAAGTTTTGTAATATATCATGACACCTAGTAAGAAAAGTCACCATCATGTGATTTTTTTTCAAAATTGCCCTGTTTACATGAATTTTGGAATACTATTTTCAAAGTTTATATAAAACCCTGTCAAGATTTTTACTGGAATTACACAGAATATAAGAATTTTTTAGAGGACAGATGACATCTTTATGATAATACACGTTTCTATTCATGGATATTGTATATGAGTCCTTTCTTATTTAATTTTGTTCAATACAAAGTGATAATTTTCTTTATTATATTCTCTCAGTTAAACTGAGTGGACAAACATCATCTGTCAATAGTAACAGGGATTATTTTTTGAATTCTTACAGCTTTCATCTTTTTGGTTTACAGCATGCATTATGACTTCAATAACAATGCTGAATAAAAATGCTATTTGTCATCATCTTTGGTTCTCTTCTAATTAAGTATACTGTTTGCTCTATTTTCTGGTAAATAACCTTCATCAATTTTCTAAATGTTTACTTTTCTTGGTTTCCTAAAGGTTAACTATTTAAATCAGAAATGAGTTTTTAATTTATTGAAATGCTCTTTTTATTATATTTATTAGGAAGATCTTAGGGTTTTGATATTTAGTTTAATATTAACTTTTATGACAGTAATGTTGTAATATTGAAACTCTTCCTTTTTGAAATTATCATAAATTTGTCTTAATATGTTTTGTTTACTTGTGTGTGTGTTGTGTTTATATTTTGCTACAGATGATTGAGCAACAAAGTTAACAATCTTGATCTAACAGATGTACAGTTTCACATCAAAGACCTGGGAAATGCATGTTTTCTTCAAGTACAAGTGAAACATTCCAGTATCGACCATGTATCAGGCCAGAGAACAAATTGATGTCATTACAAAAAGTTAGTGTAAGACATAAAACTTCCTTGATAGAGGTAGCATTAAGTTAGATAAAGATAAAAAAAGTTATTTTAACATAGAACAGCATACATTTATAAAATAAACTAAATCTACATTTCACTCTGAATAAAAGAAATATCAAATGAAAATTATGAAATATAGAGAGATGAATAATAATGAAAATAATATACATTAAGTTTGGGGAATATAGTTAAAGCAGTATATAGATGACAATTTATAACCACAGGTGCTCCTAATGGAGCTCATTATTAAAGGGCTAAAACAAACCCTTAAGTATATAACTAAAGGTTTATGCCACTAAACTAATTAAATCAGCAATTTGAAATATTAGCAGGGTCAATAGTTTTATGGACCTGTCCAATTTTATGAGAAAAAAATGAAAAAAAAGTTTTACATGAATTACATCAACATATCAAAGTATAGCTAATCCCAAACTTTTAAAAGTCATTGTAAAAACAAATATAAAGTAATACTTTCAAAATGTCTATGTTTTGAAGTTTTTGATGAGTCTTTTGTAAGCAGATTTGACTATCCATATTTTTTATTTTCAATTTAACAATCAATTCAATTTTGATTTTGACATTTTTTGTCCATTTATTTTCATTTTGATGGGAGATATAATTTAGTTGATGTTTAGTGGCTTATTTTATGTTTTATATTTACCAAATTTGTTAATAGTGTTCCATATTCTACTCTCTTGACTCCTATTAGATTGAGTGATTTAGTTCACATTTTCCCTTTCTTTTTGTTAACTTTTTATTTTTTAAGTAACCATTATTGAAACTGGCATGCATCTAAACACTGTCTAAAGGTAATTTGAAGTACTAAAGTGCAGTTTTGGGGGGAAGTTTTTGGCAGTAAGTTCTATTTTAACAGTTACTGGGGAAATATATTCAGTTTATTTTAGTAAGTTATGTTTTTTAATAATTTGTTAAATATTTTATTTTGTTAACTCTGCAGTCTATAATGTTAGTCACACTTTTATTCTTGATATCCTCATGATGAAGTAAAATTTTTTACAATTCCTTGTAGAGATTTGCCAATTTTATTAGTGTTTTCAAATGACTAGTCACGTCTTCAGGTTTTCTATTTTATGATGTTTTCTATTTTGCTAATTGCAACTCTAATCTTTACAACTCTTTCCTTCTTGACGCTCACTTGTTGCTCTTTTTCTAACTTCTTGAGATGACAATAATTAATTATTGGCCTTTCTTCTTTTCTACTACACACATTTTAATACTGTACATTACCATCCACATAACCGGTGCACCTTACCCCATCTGTCACCTCTGGTCCTGCACTAGGTCTCTGCAATCTGTGCCTGATACAAGCCAGAGTGGCATTTTTTAATTAAATGTAATCATGTCCTGTCCCTACTGAAACCCTCTAAGTTTTCTCCAATTCTCTTGAGCTATATAATCCAATGTCCTTCCGTTTCCTAAGAAACCTACATGATGATGTGATGCTCCCTCTCCAGCATCTCTGATACCCCCCCGCTGTGGTGGGGATGTTGCTCTCCCTTGGCTTCCTTTGGCCTGGACTGTTTTCCACTTAGTTGTCCCACGGCTTCCTTTTTGTCCTTGATCCCATCTCAAGGATCACCACCCTGCTCCATCATGGTACTGGTTTATTTCTTAGAGAGCTGTCACAATCTGCAGCTACCCTGCTTCATTGTGTTTGTGTGTTTTTATCATTTAATTCCTTCTTAGAGAAGCTCTGCTCCCAAGGGAGGAAAACATTTTTATTTTTCTTACCTCTGTTTCTCTTACCACACACATAAGAGGTGGTAAGAGAAACAGAGGTAAGAAAAATAAAATGTCAGTCAGCATTTATTGATGGAATAAATGAGTGAATCCAAGCGGAGTGTCTGAGGGGCCTAAGGGCCTGGTGCCCACAGACAGTGCTGTCAGTTGGCTCTTCACCCGCCAGTCCCATCACGGTCTCGACTCAGTTTTCTTCCTCTGTAATTACTGAATTGAGTGAGTTCACATTTGAAGGGATAGCTGCTAATGACATTGTCAGATACAGAAGAACATCATCAAGTTATAGAAATGTGCAGATGCAGGTATTCCTTATCATCAACGCAGGGTGCTGGGTGCTCCGGGGAGGCCTAGGAACATGGATGGGTCTGGTCCTGACCCCCAGTGCCCCAGCTTCTCACAGCACATGGTGCAGAAAAGCACCTGAGGGTCGGCAGCTGGGTGGGGAAGCAGCAGACACAGGCATGCGCCTGGGAGACTCAGCAGATATCACAGGGAGACTTGAGCCTCTTGGCCCTCAGGGATAATAGCAGGCACTCTGACCATCTGCATGGATATCTATGTGTATTTATTTATTTTGAGACAGAGTCTCACTCTGTCACCAAGACTAGAGTGCAGCAGCGCCATCTTGGCTCAGTGCAACCTCTGCTTCCTGGGTTCAAGCAATTCTCCCGCCTCAGCCTCCCCAGTGGCTGGGATTACAGGCATGTGCCACCATGCCCAGCTAATTTTTCGTGTATATTTTTAGTAGAGACAGGGTTTTATGACATTGACGAGGCTGGTCTCGAATGCCTGACCTCAACTGATCTGCCCACCTTGGCCTCCCAAAGTACTGGGATTACAGGTGTAAGCCATTGTACCCACCTATGTGTTTACATTTATGTGCATTTCTGTATTAATTCGAAGTGACTCTTCCTTAGCCAAGATTCCTGCCACTCCTTTCATGTCTGACTCAGGCACTTTGTCCTTGCTTCAGTGACTGTGATTTAGGTGCCTTTGATTGGAAGTTGACTGAATGTTCTTGTTACAGGTGAGAGACCAAGGCCCAGACTGAGAGACAGAAGAAGGGAGGGGAAGGGCAGAAGTCCACAGCTAGGAGCACAGGGACTCGGGCGACTTACACTGGGGCCTATTTTTTGTTCATCCCTACAACTGCTCAGGTCTCTGTGTTTTCCTACTGACATCATCTTCCTCATTACACACCACGCTGAATTTTTCAGTAAGTCAATTCACGTCGCTTATTTTAATTCCTTTGAGTTGCGCGTGACAAACCTGAATATCCCATCCATTTTGTGCCCAGGTTTTTAGACTTTTGCTTCCAGGAACATTTCCCAACCTTGCTGCTTGTGCACTGCATGCCTTGGTCCCAGGCTGGAGCGTCGTGTGAATGAATCTGTTTCCGGCAGGCATGCGGGTGAGGTTTATATCAGCCTTCATTAAGCAGTAATGACAGCCTGCTGCTAGACGCACATTTCCCACACACACGGGATTGCAGGAAGCTAACATTCGCCTCTCCTGTTTTATTTTCTGCCACCCTTGCTTGAAAGTTCAATTCATGAGTAATATATTTAGGTGGGAAGATAAGTAAGGTTTATCTTTTAGCTAATGTTTATTACAATAATAATAAAGTACATACTATACACCTCATTGTTTACAATTGCGAAGTACTGGGGTTACCTATTTTGATGAAAAATGTCTTAAAACATTAAGATTTTAAGTATGATTTTGTCCATATTACTAATATTTTAATTCTGCTACCTTAAATATCTATCATTGACACATCAAATATGCTATTGTAGGAAAGTTGGTTAAAAAATCACAACTTTACATATATATTGCGTTATTTCACAATGGCGAAAATTCCTTTTACATGGCGAGGTTGCTTTTCATTACTAATGAGTCAAAAGAGCTTTATAATCCTCTTATTGATGGTATCTACTTTTTTAAAATGAAAATTTTAGCTGGAGGTGAATATATTTTGCTTAAAAAATTAAGATAGACAATAATACCTCATGTCCCCCATTGATTTGGCCTTCGCATATGACATTTCCTTTCTACTCAGTAAGCATATTTGTATAACATTGAGCATATTATGCAACACATACAAATGTATTTAGCAAATAAGCCAAATAAAATTATGCTTGTTTTAACAGCTCATACCAGTTTTCACATCTAGCTTTGTGGGATGTTTTTTACAGTTACGGTTACTTTTAGGGTTGGAGTGAGGTCTGGCTGGTGTACGGATGATCCGTCTTATTAAAATGAAGAAGCACGGATTACTCAGTGAGGCGTGGCCCACGGCGTTTTTAGAGAAAGTGCCCCGGGGCACAGGGCTCTGTGTTTTCTGGAATGCGAGGTGACAAGCCCGGCCCCAGGTGGCCCAGGACAGAGGCCACTGGCTGCCACTTTCCGGGTCATCCCCGGCTGCTGGAGCGGAGGCTGAGGAATGGCGCCGTCCCAGGAGGGAAACGGTGACCCCGGAGGCCGGGACGCAGGTGGCGCTGCAGCCGGAGGTGAGGTGAGGATCCCCAGCCCCGGACGCCGTTAAAGGTCTAGCGACCCCACAGGCCCGCGGTGTCTGCGCTACTCCAGGCGCCCGGATTCACCGTTCAGCCGAGGCCCTGACCCCGGATCCGTCCACGGGGCTGCGATGCTCGGTTCCCCCGGCCCCGGCCCACCCCGGGGAGTTCGGCCCCTAATCGGCCCCTCTGAGGAGCGGGGCCCACACGCCGCGGGCTCCGCCGGCCCCGGGCTCTGCCAGGGCCTTGGCTTCCATCGCACCAGCGTGGCCTGATGACTCCATTTTGTTGCTGCGGAGGAGCCGGACCGAGTCCACAGCGCCGCGCCGCGGGGGAGGGAGGAGGCGCGTCCACAGCAGCCTCGTGTCTCCACATGGGACATTTCCTTGGCGGGCCCGGAGGCTCAGGCTCCCTCAGGCCTAGGGAGGCGGGTGTTTCCGCGCCCGGCCCGACCTGTGACGAAACGGCACACGCGACGCGAGGGGAGTCGG
Source organism: Macaca thibetana thibetana (assembly GCF_024542745.1). Lineage (NCBI taxonomy): Eukaryota > Metazoa > Chordata > Mammalia > Primates > Cercopithecidae > Macaca > Macaca thibetana. Next base: position 106,504,095 of record NC_065590.1, on the reverse strand, counting down.
CGCCGCCTGGAACAGGGTGAATCCGCAGAGCCCTCGGCCGCGCATGGCGGCTCCGTCAGCTCCAGGGACACGGGGACCGTCCCCGGGCCCCTCAGCGCGATAGGGAGGGTGTCCGTGTTCCCACAGGCCCAGCCACACCTCCACAAAGCTGGGAGAGACGAACACAGGCCACCCGCACCCACCTGCTCGCACCGCTGCGACGCCCGCGGGAGGGAAGACGCGCCCCGGCACGCGGTGTGGGAACCGCCCTGGGACGCAGCGGCGCTTTGGGCGGGAAGAGCCGCGGATTCCAGAACATTTGGGATCATTTGTTAAAAAAAAAAAAATCCTCGGGCGCCACCTAGCGCTGACATGCTGCCTAACTCCTCTCGGCCCTCATTTTGGAGATCAGAAAACGAAGCCAGCCCAAGTTATTTACTATAAAACGGGAAAAAACTAAAACATTGCAATATGCAGATTGCATTACGCATATTATCTTAGCCGGGTTTTTTTTTTGCATTTGCCTGGCAGATAAATAGGATATATACAGGTGGTGCTGTGCCCAATAAAAAATTACATCTGAACTCAGGTAAGGAAGGGTTCTCTCAACAGGGAGAGGTTCCCGCCAGAAGACCCCCAAGCGTCTCCCACTCAGGAAGACACGTGCTTCTCTGATATGAGAAGGAATGACCACAGCCAGAGAGACGTCCTACGGGGGAGCATGGGCGGAATAGTCAGCGGGGAGGGGTCTTAGGCTGGGGTTAGCAGATGCCTGGAGAAGCAGGCCAGGGCTTGCTACTCCCTGTAGGGGGCACAGGGTGGCTCCGTCCTGGGCGTCTCGTCCACCGTGGTCAGTTACTAGTGAGACAAGAACAGGGAATTTGGAGGGTCTGAGCCTGGCCTGCCCGGGTAGAAAGAGGACCCCTGGGTCTCCTCTACATCCTGCGAGGAAGGTGATCTTCGCAGGGAACCATTTCTGGAATGTGGAGGCTGGAGTTTCTTGACCCTTTTGCAGGGGCTCGAAACTCAGGTAAAGTTTGGTGTCAGTAGAAACTCCGTGTTGCTTCCACACATGGCTGGACACGTGCTTCTAGCCTTGGCCAGTTGATTCCTGGTTGTATAGGTTTTATGTGTACAGTCATGCATTGCTTAACGCTGGGGATACATTCTGAGAAATGCATTGTTAGGCAATTTCGTCACTGTGCAAACATCAAAACATCATAGGGTGTATGTGAACAGAGCCTAGAAGTTACAGCCTATGATGTACCTCGGTCATAAGGTGTAGCCTCATGCTCCTAGGCTACGAACCTGTACAGCAGATGACTGTGCCAGAACTGCAGGGAGCTGTAACACAGTGGAGAGTGTGTATCTAAACATAGCAACGTGTAGAAGAGGTGCAGTAAAAATATGGTATAAAAGATAAACATGGTGCACCTGTATAGGGCATTTACCACGAAAGGAGCTTGCAGGATAGAAGTTGTTGCTCTGGGTGTTGGTGAGTGAGTGGTGAGTGCCTGTGAGGGCCTAGACTCTTGGACATTTCTGTCAACTTTATATACACTGTACACTTAGGCAACACTCAGTTCATTGCAAATATTTCTCTTTTCTTGATAATAAATTAAGCTTAGCTTAACCTTATGAAATAACTTTTTAGCTTTATAAACTTTTAAGTTTTTAATCTTTTTGACTCTTTGTAATAACACTTAGCTTAAAACACAAACACATTGTACAGATGTACAAAAATACTTTTTTTATATCCTTATTCTATAAGCTTTTTAATTTTTACTTTTTTAACCTTTTTTATTAAAATGTAAGACACAAACACACACATTAACCTAGGCCTACACAGGCTCAGGATCATTAACATCACTGTTCTAACCCTAACCCTCCACATCTTGTTCCCTGGAAGGTTCAGGGGCAGTAACATACATGGCACTGTCATCTCCTCTGATAATGCCTTCTTCTGGAATCCTCCTCGAAGGGACTGCTGAAGGCTGTTTCACTGTTAACCATTTTGTTTTTATAAGTAGAAGGGGTCCATTCTAAAATAATGCTAAAAATATTGTGTAGCAGCAGTCACCAACCTTCTTGGCACCAGGGACTGCTTTTGTGGAAGACAGTTTTTCCATGGACCAGAGTCGGGGGGAATGGTTTCTGGATGAAACGGTTCCAGCTCAGATCATCAGACATTATATTCTCATAAGGAGTGCACAACCTAGATCCCTCTCATGCACAGTTCACGACAGGAGTCTCACTGGATTCTCCTGTCCTGCCATTCACCTCCTGCTGTGCCACAGTTCCTAACAGGCCGCAGGCTGGTACTGGTTCATGGCCTGGGGGTTGGGAACCCCTGTAGTATAGTAAATACATAAAAGAGTGACACAGTCATTTATTACTAAGCATACTGTACATAGTTGTGTGTGCTACACTTTTATACAACTAGCAGTGCGGCAGGTTTGTTTACACCAACATCAATCAGCACACACACATAAGGAAAGCATTGCATTGAGACCTTAGCATGGTTACAATGGCTGCAACTGCCCTGGGCAGCAGGGATTTTCAGTATATGCAGCACATTCTTTACCAAAATCTTATGTGGCCCATGACATGTATGCATATGACGAACTGTCAGTAGGTGTGCACAAAATTAAAAACCTCTAATCTCCAGAGAAAACAACCCCTGCTTTTGCTGAAAATAAAGAAGCACAGGTTAATTAAGACATTAACTTGATGGGGAAACCCTGGTTATTCCTCTCCGACTGGCAGTTCTAGGGTCTTGAATTAATGAGAACATCAAGTGTGTGAGTCAAGCTTGAGAGTGCACAGTCCTCAAATGGATGCCAGGCAGAATGCAAGAGCTCTGCCCTCTCTCCAGCATCCCCTGTGACTGTCTCACCCGTGGAGACACCGGGCTTGTATCTTTAATGTCTGCTGTATTAGATAGAATCATTCCAAAGGTGCTGATTTTGTAGAATACAAACTGTAGAATATTGGCAGTCTCACCTGTAGAAGATCAAAGGAGTGAGCCACCAAGGCGCTGCTGAGGATTGCACGTCTGCACCCACAGCCGTGCTTGTGACTGCCAGGGAGGCTGGCGGCCACCAAGCCACAGAAAAACAGTGGAGCAGAGCCTTTCAGGATCTGCTCGCAAAATATGGCAACTCTTAGAAAACAAACAAAACTGTGAGGCACAGTCACATTAACCTGCACCATGAGGGCATCTCAGTTCTTTGTGTTAAACACCCCAGAGGAGATGTAAATGAGGGTAACTGACCAAACCCCAGATCGCATGACTGGAACTAGGTGGTTCAAAGACATTTTTGGATGAGGTTCTTAAATTCTAATAAATTACTCTACATTTAGAGGTGCTGGTCGCTGGGCCTCATCACAACAGTGAACCCCAGACCTCACAGGATGAGAGAGACAAGTTAATTTTGACAAAGAAAATGCATCTGAACATTAATGTCACCAATTTCCTAGAATTCCAGGTGTCTTTAATTTAGTCAGCATGTAAAACAAACTTTCAATACATGATTTTATCTTAGCACCCAAGCTAAGTCTCAAAAAAATCTCGGATTGCAATTAGCTCAAAGAGCTTAAGCTAATCAAATAGCTTTTAAAATTAAGTTTTAATGCCTGCTGCTATATTAATGTGCTATGTTTCTATGGCTGAGTCTATGCACATTTTAGAGATTGGTAGCTTAAAGTTGTGCTTCCAAAAACTACCCAAAGAAAATTTCACATATACATAGACATAGGCACACCCACACACCACATATATACACATATGCACACAGGCTCACAGACACCAATACACACACGAACACATATATACAGGCATGAACACATGTACACACTTGTACACATTTATACAGGCATACACATGTGCACACACACCCATATACACAGATATATACACACATGTACACAGATGCTTATACACATTTATACACACATGCACATGTGCACACACACCCATATTCACACATACACACCCGCATGAACATGTGTGTATACACACTTGCACACACATACACACTTGTACACTTTTATACATACATGCATGTGTGCACACACCATATAAACACGCATGTATACCCACACATGCACACACACATTTGTACACATTTATGCATACACATGTGCACACACACCCATATAAACACATATGCACCCACACAAACACATATATACACACATGCACACAAATATACTCGTACACATTTATACATAAATGCATGTGTGCACATACACCCATACACACTCCCACATGAACACACATATATACACACATACACACACATACACACTTGTATACATTTATACATGCATGCACATGTGCACACACCCATGTACACACACATTCACACACACACACACATACACAGCCAGACTAGACCATGGATCTTTTGTTCCCTGACACTCCCTTTCATTGAATCTGGATCTGCACCAAGCACAGGAGACTCAACAGGGAGACAGCTGCTGTGACTTCTCCCAGGACAGCATCTGCACTGAAAACAGCATCAAGTAGGCTGATGAGCCTTCTCCACTACTACATTACAAGGGTTTGCACGGTGGTGTCAGGGAACATAGGCAGGGAACTTAACCAACGGGTAGTAGGAACAGGAAAAATTCAGGAAAGAGTTGAGCCTCAGGAATTCTGAAAACTGCATGCATGCTTTTCAGAGTTCCTAGGGAGTTGCAGACCATCGTTGCAAATTTAGTTCGGTGCAATGCATTTGGATGGAAGGCCTATTACTGCAAAGCACTGCAAGGAAAGAAACAGGTTTTGTTATCTCTTTTGAGCACATGACTCTCTGTGAAGGCTGGACGTGAAACACTACCCCCCACCTGATGAAGGTTGTGAGGAGAAATGGAAGGAGGTTTAAGAGCGCCTGTGAGGAACATGAAGAAAAGAAAGAAGGAAATCTCACTGGGAAGACCTTAAAGGCCAGTTGGGGATGTTGGGGGCTCTGGTTGGGTTTGAAGGAGACACCTGAACTTGGCGGGAAGGTGCAGGGGAGGCACCACTGCCAAGCAGCATCCCCACAGGGCCCCACAGCGCACCCTGAGCTAAGAGGACAGCCAACCTCCTCTCGATGTAAACAGGCACTTCTTCATACTTCTTCAGGTGCGATGACTAATTCACCCAGGACTTGCCAGAAATGAATTCTAACATGAGGAATTTAAAGAGATTGTGCCGTGTTAGAACCTCAGTTCCCACCCGCCTTTACTGTGCTCCACGTGTGATAAACTCAGAAGTCTCCAGTTTGACCTTCTGTGCTGCATCCAAGTGATGGCAATTCAGCTCCGTGATACACACCACATGAGTACCTGTAAATGGACATCACGAGCAGGTTCCACTGTGGGCCGCACATCATAAACAGTCCTTGTCTCAGGGTCTGGTCTCCTCGACTTTTTCTTTTTCTTTTTTCTTTTTCTTTTTTCTTTTTCTTTTTCTTTTTTTTTTTTTTTGAGATGGAGTCTCGCTCTGTTGCCCAGGCTGGAGTGCAGTGGCGCAATCTCAGCTCACTGCAAGCTCCGCCTCCCGGGTTTATGCCATTCTCCTGCCTCAGCCTCCAGAGTAGCTGGGACTACAGGCGCCCGCCACCTTGCCCAGCTAATTTTTTTTTTTTTTTGTATTTTTAGTGGAGATGGGGTTTCACCGTGTTAGCCAGGATGGTCTTGATCTCCTGACCTCATGATCTGCCTGCCTCGGCCTCCCAAAGTGCTGGGATTACAGCCGTGAGCCACGGCGTCGGGCCTCCGCGACTTTTTCAAAGTTTTCCCCTAACCAGGAAGGGGTCGACCCTGAAATGGAAAATCGCTTTCTGGGGCGTAAGAAAGAGCAGAGAAAGTGAGAGCCGGGGTGCGTGAGGCCTTCCGTGGCTGCCGTGCTCTGTGATCCATTTCTGCCCCAGCTCAGTGGGTCTGGCTGTTCATTTTTCCTGAGGAAGTGGGATGAGCCATGTGCACCTGGCTGGTGGAGCTGGGGCTGGCGCCTGGGTCTTCTGACCCCAGACGTGTTTCAGGACTCTGAAATCTGCCTGGCTTCTCGGCCTGACCACGTCCTTGGGGCAGCACAGAATGAAGTCAGCAGCGAGTGACGCCTGGGTCCCCGGAGCCCCCACTTCCGCGATGGTGCCCAGGGTATTCACCTTGAGAACTGGCGTCCACAAGACTAACAGTGTCTTTCATGAATTCTATCAACTACTAATTCTCATTGCTACTAATTCTCACTGCAAAAGACGAGCCTTTCAAACTAATAATGTAGAGGTTATCATAACAATGAAATCATGGAACTTGAAATGTCAAATTCCAGAGCTCAACTTCTATGATTCTTAGATTCCACTTTGCAGAGGCAGATACAGAATTTTGGGAGATAGAACTCACACAGTTTGCAGAACTCTTTTTGAGAAAAAGAGCACGCAGGGCCCTGTGAACAGGCCCTGAGACGCAGAGGCAGCCCTGAGCCCCTGAGCTCTGGGGCTAGCAGATTCCGCATTTCATCTGCAGGAATGATCCTGCCAACTTGCTCTCTTCCCTTTATCTGGACTAAGTCTGTTCTTCCCCTTCTGCCAGTCTTGCGTGGACACCAAGTCCCATGGTGAAGATTTGGGAATCACAGATGATGCTTTAAAACAAGGCGTGTGTCATCGAAGGTTTTAAGGAACAGGAATCAGTAGAGCAGAGACAGCCTTAAAAAGGGTGAGGTGGAGCCACCCCACTCAGCCCCACCATTCGAGAATCCAGTTTCCCTCGACCTTCCACTTTGTATCCAGGTAAAAATGAACACGAAGGGGACTGACCTGAGGAGGAAAGGACCCAGAAGAGGAGAGACGATGGGAAAGGGCCTCAGCATTGCCAGGAATGTTGAGGACAGGCAGGAGGTAAACACAGAGGTGGCCAAAGGGGGCTACCATGGGGTGGGAAGGGCTCCAGGCTTCCCCAGCTCTGGGCTGTGGGCCCTCACCTGTGGGCCGCTGCCTACAGGGTGTCCCTCCCGCATCTGAGTCCTCTGTGTCAGCTCTGCCTGGAGGTGGGGATCACACACTTAGGCTAACGTAAGCTGCCCCATCAAGTGTGCTTGAGCCCCCGGCTCTGAGGCATGTCCTGATAGCAAGGCCAGGCGCTGAGTAACCGGATTTATACAGCACCCCTGGGAGACATTGAAGCCCACATGTCACCTTTCATCATAGCATGACGGTGGAGTTTACTTCTATGTGTGGTTTCTATAAAGTGAGTTTGTATGTGTCACTTTCAAATCTGATTTCAGAGAACAGGAGTGGATACCTAGAAGTGGGACTAGTTTGAACTCAGTGGACTGGTTGGGTTTCATCTGGGGAGGTTGGGTCACCACATCTTGGTTCTCTTGTTATCAACAATTAAAACATGATTGGCATTTCTGTTATGGCATTTCTGTTATGTTATTTCTGTTATTTGGCATTTCTGTTATATCAGCATATTTACCAAAAATGTGCTGATAGCATCGCTGCAGTTTCAATGATGAAATTGGTGGGATCATTGGCTCAGGAGATGTAGGCGGAGATGACAGGTGATACTTCCTGTCACCTGCTTAAAGGCTCAGAGGGATTTTTACCCAGCAGGCGTCTTTCCTCTGAGTTTGTCATACCAGCTCTTTCTTTCCCAGAAAATACAATTCTGGTTGTTTTATTTTCTTTCTCTCTGTTAGACTGCAACTTCAGATACCCAGCTCACACGACACAGGCTCTGTCTGCCTCTTAGGCTCATATCTGCACAGAGCTGTGCAGCTCTGCAAGATGCACTCGTAGAGTGAATGAAGGGATGGAGGACACAGTAGGCAATTGTAGAGTGAAGGGATGGAGGTTACAGTAGGCAATGGTAGAGTGAATGAAGGCATGGAGGATACAATATGCAATCATAGTGTGAATGAAGGTATGGAGGTTATAGTAGGCAATTGTGGAGTGAATGAAATGCAGGGTATAGTATGAGATTGTAGAGTGAATGAAGGGATGGAGGGTACAGCATGCTATCACAGTGTGAATGAAGGGATGGAGGTTACAGTATGCGATTGTAGAGTGAATGAAGGGATGGAGGGTGCAGTATGCAATCACAGTGTGAATGAAGGGATGGAGGATACGGTAGGCAATTGTAGAGTGAAGGGATGGAGGTTACAGTAGGCAATGGTAGAGTGAATGAAGGGATGGAGGGTACAGTATGCAATCATAGTGTGAATGAAGGGATGGAGGATATAGTATGCGATTGTAGAGTGAATGAAGGGATAGAGGGTGCAGTATGCAATCACAGTGTGAATGAAGGGATAGAGGTTAAACGGATGCACAGATAAATGCATCCAAACAAACTGAATTTGCATCACATCAGGATCCTTGTAGTTTTAAAGATAATTACAACTGGGAGTTTTTGGAACATAGTAATGTATGTTTTTTACAAATATGATTTTTCTAAGAGAAAAAACAACTTGCTCACCCGACAAGTGTTTGCACATGTGGTGCGTATTTCACCGTGAATGTCTAAAGCAGGGTCAGTTTTATGAAGTCGTGATTACTATCGTGGTATGTTTGGCAGAGAAGGCTTAGGGCTCCCCCACACCCACATTCTCTCTGTTGCCCACACTTGCTCACTGGGGACACTTCCCAGCCCCTTCCCAGAGGTGAGGTCTCCTGCTAGCACTGGCTCAGGAGATGTAGGCAGAGATGACAGGTGACACTTCCTGTCACCTGCTTAAAAGTTCCCAAAGATCCTCCCCTTTCTCGCTCTGTTTTCACCTCCAGGATAAGTGTGAATGAACCCTGGAAGATGCACGGGCTGGACAGATGGAGCCTGGGGCAGGGTCCCACAGCCACCCACCCAGCGGGAATCACTGGCTGTGTTACAGTGGTGACACCTGGGGCTGGCGTCCTGCAGCAGCGGCCTCATTTACCTGCTAAGGCATGAGGATCATTCTATCAGAGACTCCTTATGAGACAGAGAAGGGGGTGGAACCAGGAGTTTTTACAATGAGAAAATCGTGTCTCAGGAAGCTAAGGAGGCTTCTAGGTAGGGAGGCTGTGAACATCACGGAAGCGCGTTCATGCCGTGACATCAACAGCGGTGACAATCTGAAGAGCTTCCAATCTCAACTGCACTTGTGTTTCAACCTGACTTGAAGATACTTCTGTTTGTAGAACAGATTTGAGCATAGCCCATAAGCGTGGGAGGTAATCCCATCTGAAATGTTTCAAGGAGGCAGCTCTCTCATCCCATAGAACACTTACTTTCTCTCTGCAGCCTGGAGATGCTCACATTTGTCTTTTGAAGAGGTAAGTTTAGAAAAAGGGAAGTTCTCCAGGTTGTCTGTATCCTTCTCCCTTATAAATCCCAAACGATATTTCAAATTTAAGTATTTAGACTAGACTTTGTATATGAAATGTAGAGCCAAATAGAATAAAATGCTTATGTATTTATACATGCAACTTTGCTAACTATAATGGTGGTATTTTTTTCCTAATAAGAATTTGACAACAAGGAAAAAAAAGAGAGAATCTAAACACAGTTGAGGGCAAAGGTGTTTTAGCAAAATAGTTGGTCACTGATTAGCTAACAGATGTCCTCACTCAAAATTCCAGTCCACCCAAGTGTTTTGGGGAAACCTGCACAACCTCGAAGGTGGTGTTTGGAGTTTCACTGAGAAGTGGGTTTAGTCCAGTGCAGCTCATGATTCCTGGCAACCCTGGCCCACATCAATGAGGTAATCTTTTCAAAACGACTCTGAAATGCATCTTTAATGAATTAAGTACAGCACACCTGCAGGCAATTGAAGTAACACATCCCTTCAGTTTCCATCTTCAGCTCTCAGAAACCACACGCTTGTTACGGCAATCAATACCATTGTCATTTTGTATTCCCAAAACATGGGCTTTGTGCCAGCCACATCTGTCTTGGAAGAAAGAAAATCATTTTTTTCCAGTGTTCATGTCACTTTGTTTGGTAGAAGACCCTTTTGAGGCTGTGGTTCAGTGAAAAGCTCTTATTTTTTGCAGCATATCACCCTGCAGATGCCGTGTTTCAACAGAACTACCTGAGATAAAAACCAGAGGTTTCTTTAATTCTCTAATAACTATTTACTGGACACTATTCTACATGCCCTGGGAGGACACAGAAATCATGATGCAGCCCTAGATCTTGAAATAGCGATTATATCAATCCTTCTTTTATTACTTTTTGTGTGATCTGGTTCCTACCTTGATGGAAATTACCATCAGGCTAGATACATTAAACGGATAGTCAAGATCCTGCTAACACGGGCTACTATTTGTTAAGTGATGCCAACATGCCAAACCCCAAACGCAGGTGTGTTTTCCATGATTCTGCCTCGTTATCACAGAGCATTGTGAGGGGGGATTAGACACCCCTATATTCAACTGAGAAACTGAGAGACTCACGGAGATGAAATATTTTGCAAAATTCATAAAAGAAAGTGCAGAGACAAGATAAAGCTGTAGATTGTTAAGGCCTAGGCTCAGGAGTTTGAGAGCAGCCTGGGCAATGTGGTGAAACCTTGTCTCTATAAAAAATACAGAAAAAGAAAAATAGCCGGGTGTGGTGGGGCCTGCCTGTGGTCCCAGCTACTCGGGAGGCTGAGGTGGGAGGATTGCTTCAGCCCAGGAGGCAGAGATTGCAGTGAGCCGAGATCGTACCACTGCACTCCAGCCTGGGTGGTGGAAGTGAAACTCTGTCCAATAAAAGAAAAGAAAAGAGAAGAGGAGAGGAGAGGAGGAGAGGAGGAGAGGAGGAGAGGAGGAGAGGAGGAGAGGAGGAGAGGAGGAGAGGAGGAGAGAGAGGAGGAGGAGGAGAGGAGGAGAGGAGAGAGGAGAGAGGAGGAGGAGGAGAGAGGAGAGAGGAGAGGGATTGTCAAAGTCAAAACACCTCTTTCTACTGTTCGTGGCCAGGTGGAGGCTCTGAAGGAGGCTGAGTGAGCCACATACTCCAGCCCAGCCCGTGCCATTGACCATGAGCCCCAGCACATGCGGTGGGGGGGAGGGGGGGCGATGGCTGCGGGGAGTCCCCCTGCAGGTCTGGGATGGGGCTGGGATGGCTGATGCTGGAGGAACCTGGGAACCTGCAGGCACACCTGGCATGAGCAAAACAACCATTTTGTGTTTTATGCCACTGAGAGCTGGGGCCGTTTGTTATTACAGAATAATCAGGTTTGTTTTGACAGTCACCAAAGGAGCGTGGAGCACCCTATGGGGAGGAGGGGAAGAGAGCAGGTCAGGAACAAGGGTGCAGGCCAGGAACAAGGGTTTTTAGGATGTGGGGTGTGCAGGGGGCCAATGAGGTGTCTGCTGAAAGTGACTTTGAGAGCGAAATTTTAATAGTTTTGAAGCAGAAGCCAGATTGAGGCAAGTGGAATGCATGTGTCTTCATAAACTGAGTTCTTCCAAAAAAATCTTTTTTAAATAACAAGATTACTCGTAGTTGGTAGACTTTTGACCCTTTCTAGAGATAATAAGGGCGCCTATCAAAACTCACCATCAAAACGCACAGAAGGTTGGTGCCATCCACGGCAGCCATGCAGCCGCCGGCCCTTCCAGGTTCCCAGGTTCCCAGGCTCTGCTGCACGCCCGGCCTCACTGCACCGGCCCTTCCAGGTTCCCAGGCTCTGCGGCACGCCCGGCCTCACTGCGGCTGCATTGTCAGCCACTCCCGGCCTGGGTCGGGGTCAGTCGCTGGCACCGAGGTTTCTATATGGATCTTAGACAAGAGCTCAGTCTCATTAGGGCCATGATTGGTAATGGCATCTGTGTAAGATGTTGTCCTGAGATGTCCCAGTGCAAAGCAGCACATTTGCCCACCACGCCATGGCCCCTGAGGGTGGGTCCAGGCCCAGCTCAGCCCAGTCCTCAGGCAGGGGCAGTGGACGGAGGTCACTGACAAGTCACTGGAGGGCTTGGCCCTTCCTGACTGTGGTGGAGGCAACCAGGAGGCCCCCTGACCAGGTCACATCCTTCACCAAAGCTGGCAGGCTGAGAAGCCCACCACAATTCCAGCCAGTGGAGCCAGCTCTTCTGAGCCTAACTGTGGACCCTGGCACCATTCTGTGTATCAGGGCACCAGGGCCAGCTCTCACTCCAGGGAGGGCCTCCTGGGGCAGCCCGTGAATGCTACCCACACAGGGGTCAGCTGAGGCTTAGTGAGAAATAATTGGGTTAATAGTAAATGAAATTAAACTCTAATCAAAGTGCAAGATGTTTTTTTAAAAATAATAATCACAGACCAGTTGGATAGTGAGTGTCCTGAGGCTCTGACCCTTAGGGTGAAGGAAGAAAGAGGAGAAAAGCAAGAGCTGACCCACAGCCACAGGGTCAATGCGTCCAGGGGACTCACAGACACGGGATCAAGGGACCCATAGACACGGGGTCAGCACGGACCAGGGGACTCTTGTATCCGCGCCGTAGAGGCTCTGGGAGTGGCAGTGCATGCGTGTCCAGGTCCCTGCAGGCAGCAGGTATCTGCATGGGGCTGAAATGCAGCTCTCTCAGAGGCAAATCCTCCAAAAATCCAAACACAAGGGCGAGGGTGTCAGTGCAGCCCTGACCTCAGGACAAGTCAGCAGCCAGGGGTGAGCAGGAGGTGGCTGAGCGCCCGGCGGGCCTGGCCCCCAGTGCTGGCTTCACCCTGGCCCTATCAGCCGGAGCATGGGCGTGGATGGCTGCAGATGTCTTGCCTGGAGGCTGAGTCCTGCCACTCCCATCCTGACCTAAGGCTCTGCTCCCCTGTGGTGGTGCCAGGATCTGAAGGTGAAGAGTTCTCTCCCACACACTCCGGTGTGAGTCCCTCTCTGCTGCCTGGCCTGGCCCTCCCGACAGCCACGCGGGAGTCTGTTTGTTCACTCAAGACAAACATCCGCAGGGTGCCTGGGCTGTCGGGGGAATGGAATTGCGGGAGGACGTGGCGTCCTGTAGGAGAGACACAAGCGTGACGGGGAAATCCCAGCCCTCGGCCAGGCCTGCTAGTGGGGGCAGGGACGCCATCAGGGGCCTGGGGTGGGATGCCCAGCCCTCTGCACCCTGCATTTGCTCTCAGAATTAAAGCAGAGCACAGCGAGGAGGGGGCAGCATCTCCCTGCGTTTTCAGTCTTTGGCTTCTGAGTGCAGCAGGGATGGGAGAGGTGGGGGTGATGCGGGGGCAGAGAGAGTGGTGGCCACAGACACTTGGGGTCTGGAGATGGACTCACCTGGGAAGGCCCCCACATCGGGGCAGCTGAGAAAGGTCTCATGGTTTAATTTGAGTGGTTGGCTGGCATTTGGTGCCAGGCTTTAAGATTTAAAACCCAGGGACAGAAGCAAATTAGGAGTTGAGTGATGCCGCGTTTGCCTGTTGAAGGCGTTCACAGGTGGCCCAGGTCATGGGATGATGGAGCTGCCCTGGAACCCCTGTGTGCTCAGGATATGCTCTGCCTTCGCTGGCCTCTGCATCTTGATGGCATCATTCCTTGCTTGTCCCCCACAGTACTCGAAAGGAGACAGAGCTTGCCCCAGGGATGTCTCCCAACCGGGACCAGCTCTGTCCCACTGTGATCTCGATATCCCAAGACGGGGACCAGCTCTTTCCCGCTGCAGCCTCAACGTCCCACAACAGGGACCAGATCTGTCCCACTGTGGCCTCGATGTCTCCCGATGGGGACCAGCTCTGTCCTGCTGCAGCCTTGACATCCCATGACAGGGACCAGTTCTGTCCCACTGTGGCCTGGGCACCTGGTGGTGCTGGAAGTTCAGGTGGTGCTAGCCCCGCGGGAAGGGAGGATGTGTGTCTCTGCATCCCTGTTGCAGCCCCAGGCTGTGGGCTTTGCTCTCTGTCCCCTGAGGGGAAAGCTCAGAACTTTATTTATGACTGTCTACAAGCCGGCCATGCAAACAACCAGCCGGGTAAGGCCAGGGCTGCGGCCGAAGGCCTGACCCAGCAGCTTGGGTTTGGCCACACACATGGCACTGTGAGGGGCTGGCGAGGAGGGTGACCAAGACCTCGCTGAGCTTAGGATGATGACGGCTCCCGGACGGCAAGTCCCACAGATCTGTGTCTCCTGAGACTGGTCGTGGAATGGACTGAGGACCATCTGCAAACATCGCTTAGTACCGAATCTCTTCTGCTTGAAGCCTCTGTTATCTGGTTTGGGTGACACTAAATAATGGGAAACGTATGAAGAATTCTAAACATTCTGTGTACGCGGTGAGTGCAATCAAATCAATAGCAGTTGCTACTCAGAAATCTGGAAAAGCAATTTTCTGGAATGGATTCTAAAATATTTTAGCAACTCAGTGGGGTGGGGTGTTGTCAGACTGACTGTTGGTAAAGTGAGGGTCAATTATGGAGCTGCAATAACCTAAATTAGTACCACATGACGACTCAGGCCACTCCGCACGGATCTGTGTCTAAGAGGGCCTGGCAGAGTGAACTTGCAGCTCGGCTCGGTTTTGTTTTTGAGTGAGGAACTGCACAGGAGATTGCTCTTCAGAGGCTGTGATGGGACCCCCACACGTCCCTGCGTTTAGAGGCGAATGAGGTAGAAAGATTGAGACCTGGGTTCTCTTATTCCTTGTGGCTGCAGCAGATGTAATCTTACAATGGCTCCATCACCTTGGAGGCGCGGTCTGATGTGAAGCAGACGGTCCTGCTTGGCCCCATGGAGATGGCTGTAGTGCATCTCGGAGCCACCATCATTTCTGTCCCTCTCCCTTCACACCTGCTCCCAGCAAAGGACCCTGCCTTTGGCATTTACAGAAAATAAGGAGTTGAACTAAATAACAAGCAAGGGGCTGCTGATTAGAGCGTGTGAGTCCATTTTCATCCAGAGTCTTATTCCGTCTTCCTCATGCATGGGCTCTGCATGGTTCTGCAGTCCCCTGCCTGGTTTTTCAGTTATTTGTGGATTCTTAGAAATTCTCCGTATACTCTGGACATAAGTGTCTTTGCTAATCATTAATCTGTGTGCTGCCAACCTTCAACCAGTTTCTATCTTTTTAAACGCCTTGAAGATGTAGATTTTGTTGTAACTGGCACATGATTCTTGTGCATCTTTACAGCGTAGACAGTGATGCTTTGATGCACACTGTGTGCCACTCAAGTCAGGGTAATTAGCATAGCCACGCAAACACTGACCACGTCTTTGTGTAGGGAACACCTCAGTATCCTTCCAGCTATTTGAAATTATATATTCTTGTTTACTATCATCTTCCTACAATGGTGTGGAACAATAGAACTTTGAAAAGATAAACTCATATTTTTAATGTAGTCAACTTTGTCCATTTTCCCTATATTGTTAATGGATTTTTAGATCATGTTTAGAACACTTCTCCTTCCACCAAAGTCAGAAAGATGTTCTCTCCTTTTTCCTGTAGAAGGTTTAGGGTTTCAGCAAGTCCGTGAGCCGTGGGAATTAACGGCTGCTGAGCTGTGAGGTCCGAGGCACACTCAGCCCGGGAACCAGGGGCTGTTGCAGTGCCTGGTGAAGGCCTGGTCCCGCGGCTGCAGCCCGTCCTTCCCACTGCAGCCTGCACCCGTCTGGGCCACACCTGGGCCTGTGGGGCCACCTACGACTGCTTCCCTTCATTTTTTCCAGACCACAGTGCAGGAATTGCCAAAAATCCCTGACCGGCCATGGTGTCCGTCAGAGCACAGGCTGCTCCTGTCCTCAGGAGTCTCTGGGCGGATCCAGGGCCTTTGCACTGCACACTCAGGGTCACTTTTGGGCCACGCTGGGCTGGGCTTGACTCTGCAGACCAATCCGGGAATCCCATATGTGTGACATTGGCTTTTCTTACCTGTCAATATGGTGTATGTTTCCATTAAGCCATGTTTACATCTTTTAAAATAATTTTATAATTTTATTCATAAAAATCTTGCACATATTTTAGATTGGTTTCTCGGACACTTATAATTTTGGTTGATATTATAAAAGACATCTTTTATAAAATGCATTTCTAGCTATTTATTTTGTTATAAAAACAAAATTGATATACATTGATCTTATATCGAGTGATCTTCCCCCACTCTCTTGTTAGTATTTATCATCTATCTGTATCTTGTTTTGGGATTTCCCTGTAGAAAATATCATCTGTGATTAAGAACACTTTTTTTCTTCTTTCTTTCAAATTCTTACAACTTTTGTTTCTTTTGTTTATCTTACTCTATGATAATGTTTTTATTTTCATAAGATTTCTTCTTTTCTTCTGAGAATGTCCTTATTCAACCTTTATTCTCAAGAGTTGAATTGATGGACATGGTTTCTGAGCAGCTGGAGGCTTCCTGTCTCTGTCGCTGGTGAGAAGTTGCCGTTCACCTAATCGCTGTTCCTTTGCAGGGAGGGAGACTCTCTCTGTGGCTTCCATGCTCTTCAAGCTTCCTGCGTTGGGCTCAAGTTCATGACCCCTGTCCTCCTCATTTGACTGCTGGTCTCCATCTTTCCATTTTATTACTATAATTTTAATGGGGTCTTGGAAGGAGCAGAGAGAAACAGCTGCTTGGCTGTCCACCTTGACCCAGGAGCCCAGCACGGCCACAGAACCGACCTGAGGTGCCTAGAATGAGACCTGCAGGCTCAGCTGTCTTTCCACAGTGTCCTCCCATGTCCATACCTTCCATTTCATCAGCTCCTAAACCTCCTGCTTCTCCAATCTGGGCCTACCCCCAAGTGGTGTCTTCTGAAAAATTAAAAACATATTGAACCTTAAATACAATCTTGTATGAATGCATCGTTTTCTCACAGACTGGGGGCAGGCCACAGTAAGATTGCTGTAAATCAGTGGCTCTGTCAGGTCTTCCACATGGCCGAGATAATGCAAGTGTTCATGCATTCCTTCAGCTCCTAAACCGTACATTCCACATTGTCCAGGTGCTTGGTTCACTTCTACCTGGACTCTCCGCTGGGGGTGGGGAGCCACAGAAGGGAGGTGCAACTTTTATCACCGGACCCAGTCTCTGCTCCCAGCTTGTGGACTTCATATCTATATGACCTTGACAGCTTCCTGAAACACCAGCCACAGCGCCTGGTATGTAGTAGCCTCACATATTTGGGTGCCAGGGAGCTGACCCACTGGAGGTGGAGACCCTGACAGTGAGGTGAGGCTGTCCTCATGGGGTCCAGTGTGGGAAGTATGGCTGACCTGGGGCCTGGGGAGTCCCATCCATTTCCCAGGGTTTGCAAAACATTTGCCTCTATCTACTTCTTAATGTGGGGCAAATTCCTTCTCATACCCAAACCATGTTTCTCCCTGAGGTTCTTAGATTCTCCTCCCAAGCACCCTTTTCCAGCACAAATTTATTATTTATCTGCTGTGCTGCAGCCCCGGCTCCCCCTGGCTTCATGCCTCGCACACCTGCCACTGTCTCCTGACTAGGTCGCAGTGTCAAGTTCTTTACACATGTGGACGTGCAGAGCGGACGCACAGGCACCAGAGAAGGTGGGAACACACGTGGACGTGCAGAGCGGACGCACAGACACTGGAGAAGGTGGGAGGCAGGGAGTAGCTGAGGGATGGAAAATTGCTTGTGGGGTACCATGCTCGCTACTGCACCACCGCACAATCCATGCATGCAAGACATCTCCACTCGTCCCCTCCAAATATATAAAGTAAACATATGATGAGAAGGAGAAATGCTCTACACAGAGAATGTGACCCAACATTGCTTCTCTGTTCACTTCCCGCTCAACTGGCACACAGAGTAGAGCATGGTCACCTCCCAAGACCACCATGGCCTCCTAGTGAGGAGGCAACAGCATGGGCTTCCAGATCTCGTGTGTTCCTCAAACTCTCCTTGCCCCTGAGTGTAGGACGCTGTTTTCTGTCTTCGGTGCTCGCCCGTCTGACATCAGAGATTGCCAGCACTGAGTCAGGAAGGAGAAAAGGACTCCAGCTTTGGGCCACGATGGCTCCAGATCCCATCCCAACATCGCTGTGGACTGCAGAATTTTTTATTTTTCCGGAAATCTCTTTTTTCATCTAAAATATAGAGATAATACCATTTACCTTACAGGGTTGTTTTGATGAAATGGTTCACTAAAAACCACTTCCTGGGAGGTTTCTCATGTAAACATGGCTCCCAGCACTGGGGCACAGAGAGGACAGACTCTGCCCTCAGGACGCCCACCTTCCAGTGTGCATTTAAGGAAGTGTGAGCGAGTTCATCAGGGAGAAGAATGAGTTTAGATAAAAATTCTGTAACATAATATAAAGTGGGGCTTCTGAGTGGAGATGAGTGGGTGACACTTTAGATGGGGGCCCAGGAAATCCCCTCTGAGGAGGTGATGGCCGTGCAGAAGCAGATCAACATAAGCCTCAGCCAGAGGCACGTTCTGAGCAGAGGCGGAAGCCAGCTGGGGCCACTAGGAGGAAAGACACTTGTTCTGCAGGATCTGTGCAGGTGCAGCACCCTGAGTAAGTCACCATCCTGAAAATGAGACTCTCTGTGGAGGCCACATCACAAAGGCTGTTACACGTGTGGTGCAGGCGTCGGGTTTTATTCTGAGGACCTAAGAGCGACGGAAAATGCACCAGAGCTCTGCACAGGCAAAGGAGGTTGTCAGATGATGGAATTTTCTAAGTGAAATATTTGAGTCTCACAGAAGAACATATGTATTACACACTGAAGTTATAAAGCCTAAGAAAAAATGAACACCGTGTTGTCTATGGCAAGTAGAATATTGTCAAACTATTAAAATACACCTGGACTCTCCTCCCCCAAGAGAAAACCACATAATTAATCACACAGAAAAAAGCAAGGGTGGCTGATTGCATTTTCCAAAGACAACACAAGACCAGCCCTCATCACAGTTGCTCCCTCAGAGTGGGACTCTGACTTTGACCCACCTACCAGAATATGGAGTACTGTGTCCCTGTCCTGGGTCCCAGGCAGTCTTTGTGACTTCCCCTGTGAGTGGGATGACTTGGGATGAAAAAGTGATGCACCTTGTTGTCTTGAGATATTTGTTCTTGGAACCAGCCACCATGTTGTGAGGCAGCCCAAGAGGCCATGAGGAGTCCTGTCTGGTCTGTCCTGCCATGGCCCCAACCCACAGCCCTTGTTGCTGATTAGCACCAACCAGCCAGTCATGAGGGCCAGTGCATGTGGAAAGTGAATCTTCCTGCTGCCCCCACGCTGAGGTGTATGAAGCAAAGGCAAGCTGTCTCCTGGGATCTCTGCCCAAGTTACAGATCTGTGAGCAACACTGTGACTGCTGCTGTTTTCATCAGCTGAGGCTTGAGGTTGTTCATCACAAGGTACTAGTAAGTAAAAGAGATTTGGTACCAAGCGTGGGGTGCAGCCATAACAAAACCCAATGCATGAGTCCTTAGTGCAGGGAAGTGAGAGGCACCTGAGGGCCTTAAGTGTCTGTAACAGGAAGTGTTCTAGATTTTCCACACTGGGGATGAAGTGCTGTGATTACTTAATTGTTTAGATAGCCTTTATTAAGTTACAGAAGTTTTCCTTTTTTTCTACTTTGTCAATAGTTTTTCTCGATTAGTTCATTTTGATTTTTAGTTCATGAGCTTTGAATTTTATCAAATGTTTTTTCCGAAGCCATTGAACTCTTCACAACTGTAAACTGAGTTGTGTTGCATTTTCTCTTCAATACACAGCTGGGTTCATTTTCTTAACATAGGCAAGTTTTCCATCTGCATTTATAGAAGTTACTATGTGTTCTTTCTTTCTTGTGCTTCTCTTGTCTAGTTTGAGAATCAAGTTTGCCACAATCAACTTAAATAATGAACTTGGTTTTGTGTGTATGTTTTTATTTTTAAATTTTATTTAAAACATTTTATGATATATCTATTTATTTTTTAAGATTTTTTTCTTTTTCATCTTATTTTGGATTGTTTTCTTTTTCTGTTTTCTTCTCTCTATAGATTTATGGTTATATACTACATTCATATTCTTTAATAGTTACTTAACAAGGCATGAAGTTAATTAGTATCTGTCTTAACTCAGACTGCTCTAACAAACACCACAAACTGAGTGGCTTAAACACCAGAAATTTATTTTTTCACAGTTGTGGAGGCTGGGCACTGAAGATCAGGGCGGGGAGGGGACAGCCGATTTGTTTCCTGTGAGGGTTTCTCCTTGTGTTCTTGTAAGTCGAGAGCTCAGTGGTGTCTCCTCTTATCAGGACACCAGCCTGATGGGACCATAGCCCGCCTGGTGACCTCCTTCACCCTGATGATCTCCTTATTGGAGCCACTTCCAAATACAGTCCCACTGGGGGCTAGGAATGGACATACAAATTCCGAGAGAAAAGCACATGATCCAGCCCATAGCAATATCTGTAGTCTTCTCCCAAAAAGTAAAAAGAGCTTGAACACTTAAATTGTGTTCAATTATGTTCTCCTGAATTATCAGTTACTGCTGTCCAGTACTTTATCTTTCTCTCTCTCAAATGCATGTTATTATTATAATATCATTAATGTCACAATCATCATAATTTTCTGTAATGTGTTTTAGATTTAAACAAATAACCAATTCATTTTCTTCCATAACTTCTTACTTCTTTTACTATCATCTGGTAAAAGAAGGAGGACATCTCTTAGTAGTTTCTTCAGGGAGTCTGTGTGTAGTAATCCCTCCCAATTTTCTTCAGCTGAAAATGTTTTAAATTTGTTCTTATTCATGAAATATAATTTTACAGGGCACACACAGCTAGGCTGACAATTATTTTCTATCAGCATTTTAAGGAATTATTTCAAACTTCTCTTAACTTTTAGTATCGCTTTTGGAGGTCTGCAGTCAACCGAATTGTCATTCTTATTAGACAGTGCCAAAGTTTTCTCTCTGTCTTACATATTTTACCTTTAGTCTAGTTATTCTCAGTTTTACCGTAGTATGTCCAGATGCAGCTTTGTTTTGTATTTATTCTGCTTGATAGACAGCGTGCTTTTGTAATCAAATTGTTCACTCATTTTTTTGCAAATATAGTCTCTCTCTAATTCTTCTTGTTCTATTGTAATTACATTCAATATATACTGCATCTTCTCACTTTATCAAGAGAAGTTTCATAAACTCACAGTTTTCATCTTCCTTTCTCTGTATTTCTCAACAGCCTCCTATATGGACCACATGGCTGATGCTGCAGGGAGGATCTGGGTCACCTCCCGGCTGGCCTCTGGTTCTCTACGGGCCTTGCTGAAAACCTTCCTGGGTAAACACCTACATTTGCATAACTTAGATCCGATGGCCCACAAGAGAGATTGCGACTGGGTGGCCACGTGCCAGGGGCCACATCGACAGCACTGGGAGCTGCCTTGGGGATGCAGGCGCCTTCCACGGGCTCTTCCAGAAACCAACTACAGGAATATTTTTAGAAACAGAAGTGTTCTCAACAAACAGACTGGAACTAGTTAGATAAAATGAATCATTAGTGTATAGATCTCTGTAAACGTCCACGAAATTATTATTAACTTAAAGCACTAGTTATTCTTGCTAAACCTCCATGTTTTATAATGGAAACATATTATTTTTTCAGAAATGGCAGTGTGGGTTATCATCTACATTTCAATTGAGATACAAGCTTTGAATTGCTAGTTATCATTATTCCTTAGTGCAGTTATTGTAACAAAAACAATCAAATCGAACTTTACCTTATTTTTATTTATTTATTTATTTATTTATTAGCAAACCAAATCTTGGAAAAACACCCAAATCACCCTTTATCTCTGTAGTTTTGTTTATTAATCAACTCCCCTGTGCACCCTGGAAGCCTGTGCCACATCCGGCGCATGTGGCAGCTCCAGGACCTGTGGCTGTGTACCCAGGGATGATAACTCAACAGCAAACCTCTGCACCCTGCATTTCCTAGAACCGTGGGATGCAGTCTCCATGTATTGGGATTCCTTTTCTCAATTCCTCTTCAGTTTCTAGCAAGTCATTAGGTCACCTTCTCTCTGCACTTCTGGGAGCCCTGCACAGATCACAGGCTGTGTCCCCACAGGCATCTCCTCTCCCCACCTGCGGTCAGCCTCAGACCCGCAGACGGGGCCTTTGCCACCTTTCCGGATAGTTTTCATCGACATCAGAAAATTGGAGAAACTAGAACAATACTGACATCTACAGAATGTGAAATATAATTTGGAATGTAAACTTGAAAATTAACCTTGGAAATAAAATCATTCACCATGTTGTAACGTGTTCAGAGGAGAAATGTGTGGAACCAGTACTCCGGCTGAGCCCAGCTTAGGGTCCTGCAGGGGGTGACCTTGGGTTTTTGTTTCTTTTCTTTCTT
Organism: Macaca thibetana thibetana; assembly: GCF_024542745.1. Taxonomy (NCBI): domain Eukaryota; kingdom Metazoa; phylum Chordata; class Mammalia; order Primates; family Cercopithecidae; genus Macaca; species Macaca thibetana. The sequence continues at coordinate 106,481,864 of NC_065590.1, read as the reverse complement.
TCTTTCTTTCTTTTTTCTTTCTCTCTCTCTTTCTTTTCTTATTTCTTTGTCTCTTTCTTTCTTTTCCTTTCTTTCAGTCTTTCTCTGTCTCTCCCTCTCCCTCTCTCCTTTTTACTTTTTTTTTTTTTTTTTCCACTGTCTAACAGACCAAAATGTGGTCTCATCTCAGGGCCAGCCTGTTTTTTCTTATTCCATAGCATTGTCCTCCAGGTTTTCCCCAGAGGTTGAGGGAGGTGGGGGAGTCAGTGGTCGTGTGTGAACCACGCTCGTTCTTAACTGCAGTTCTGCAGACAGAACCCACCCCAACCGTTCCCCAGACCCTGCAATTTTCTTTCCAGGTTCCTCACTCATTCCCTTTTCCTCTCACACAGCTCATGCCAACCCCTCCTGACTTTCCTGTGATTCCCACAGCTTCACCATTTTCCCAGGTCCTCAAACCCAAATGCTCCAAAACCATGTTGGCCCTGCTGTCTTCCAGCCTTTCTCAAATATGCTCACAGCACATGTGGCCTGAAGTGGATCTGCTATCACACTGCACGTCTCCTACGTCTGTGAGGCCTGATGGGCTGCATGCATGGTTTTGATGTGTTCTGCTTTGCCAAGAATAGTCAAGGAAAAAAAAAGAAAGGAGGGAAGGAAGGAAAGAAGGAAGGAAGGAAGGAAGGAAGGAAGGAAGGAAGGAAGGAAGGAAGGAAGGAAGGAAGGAAGGAAGGAAGGAAGGAAAGGAGGGAGGGAGGGAAGGAAGGAAGGAAGAAAGAAAGAATACAGTCTGGCAGTTCCTTACAAAACTAAACAGACAATCCAGCAATTACATGTTTTGGCATTTACCAAAATGAACTGAACATTTATGTCCACACGAAACCCACATATAAGCGTTTATAGTAGCTTTACCCGTAATTGCCCAAACCTGGAATTAACCAAAATAACCTTCAGGAGGCGACTGGATAAAAATTGTGGATAAATAACTTCAGTGAGTAGATAAATAAACTATGATTCATCCAGACAAGAGAACATACTTCAATGTCAAAAAACAACAAAAAAAAAACCAAAACAAAAAACAAAAAAACGGAGCAATGGAAAGACACGGAGGAACCTTAAATGCATGTTTCTGGGTAAGAGCTGCCAATCTGAATAGGCCGCCTCTGCATGACTCCAACTCTATGACATTCTGGAAATGGTCAAACTATGGAGACGGGAAAAAGGTCAGTGGTTAGGAGGGGTTGGGAGGAGGGAGGGAGCAGGTGGAGCAGGGAGGACTTTTAGGGCAGTGGTGCTCCTCCGTGTGATGTTATGATGGTGGATATGCAGCATCGCACGTTTGTCCAAACCCACGGGAAGTACACCACCAAGACGGAGGCCTGATGAAAGCGACGGGTTACGCAGGGGGACGATGAGTGTCCGTGTACGTTTGCTGATTTTAGCAAACGCAGGGCAGTAAGTCAAGAAGTGAATTACAGGAGAAATTGGGGCTGGGTGGAGTATTGGAACTCCATTCAATTTTCTGTAAACCTAAAACTGATTAAAAAAAAATTGTCTATCCATTTAAAATGTAATACTATAGAAACAGCATGAAGTTTTTTGAGTATAGACAATGGTTGCCCTCATAGAGTCATTTACTGGTCAGCATTTTATTTTTCATGTTATCTCTTTATTTATTTTGGGGGAGAAACGTTGTAAATCCCAGAAGGCCCTGTGGTGCCCGGAGAAGAGCTGCTGAGCGGCAGTTCCCCGCGTGCTGCAGTCACTTTTCAAAGACAAGTCTTGGTCTTTGTGCTGAAGGGAGGAAATGCTGGCGATGGGAGGCGGAGCCCACCCGCTCCTCAGCCAGGCCGGCAGGGACAGGCAGGCAGCGGTGGAAGGCGCTGAGCGGGAAGCGGCCCGGGATGTAAGGCAGAAGCCGCAGGGACACCGGCTGGGCCTCCATTGAGAGCCAGGGAATGAGGAGCCGGTCTCCCTGGCTCCTGAGACCCCCGCCGAGTCGGAGCTCCTATCTAAGGACGGAGCTGCTGTGCACCCGCTCCCTGAAGTGCTCCTACTCCCTGCTGTGCACCTGGAGCTGCCGAGGCTGGGCCCGGGATGGTGCAGGTCAGCCTTGGGTGTAGAGTAGCAGCCTCGCCCCCGTTTCCCGTGGACGTTTCCAGCCGCCAGAGTCTTCTGAGCCCACAGATAAATAAGGTCAGGCGAAGGAGGGCATGCCCCTTCAGCTTACGACTTCTACTCTTTACTTGAAAGTAATTCCTGAGGCCAGCAGCGCATCAAGGGCCAGTGTGGGGCTCTTCATCCTTTCTCCTCGTGTGTCTGAGCCTCCCAGTGTCCAGCAGCCAGAGGCTGTGAACTCCTACAACCTGCAGCATTTTGTGAGGCTCATCCTGATTACAGCAGAGCCCCCACAGAGCAGCCTCTCAGTCCCTCCATTCTCATCCTGTTACTTCACTGGATAGGTCTTCTTTAAAAAGCATTCGTGGGCCGGGCACGGGGGCTTATGCTTGTAATCCCAGCACTTTGGGAGGCCAAGATGGGTGGATCACCTGAGGTCAGGAGTTCAAGACCAGCCTGGCACACATGGTGGAACCCAGACTCTACTAAAAATACTAAAAAATTAGTTGAGTGTGACGGCAGGTGCCTGTAATCCCAGTTCCTTGGGAGGCTGAGGCAGTAGAATCGCTAAAACCCAGGAGGTGGAGGTTGTAGTGAACCGAGATCGTGCCACTGCACTGCAGCCAGGGCAACAGAGTAAGATTCTGTCTCATAGAAAAACAAAAAAAAGAAGCATTCCTGAAACTAGAACCACTTAAACATGGAATGCACTTCTTAACTCACATCATCATTTCTGTGGGTGGAGGTGCAGCATGGGTGATTTCTAATGTAACGGAAAAATGAAATCAGCGATGTCTCCAGGCACCTACATGTGTGCAGGTGTGTGCACACGTGAGAGTACACTGCTGCATGTATCGTGTGGGCATGTGCATGTGTGAGCATACGTGCCCACCTGAGAGTGCACATGTAAACCTGCCCTGTGCACGTTGTGGTGTGACATGTGAGCATGTCTCTGTGTGTTCACATGTGTGCACATGTGTCTGTGTGTGTTCACATGTGCATGTGTTTAGGTTTGTTTCTGGACAGTAAAAACTGATTTTACAACTGGTTTGGGATGTGGTTAACCTCGTTGAAATGAACACAGGAAACCGAAGCACTGTGCTTCCCGGCTCATTCCCTTTAGCTCTGGGCGACATTCCTCGATCAAAAATATTAGACTTCTCTTTCTGAATAAGTGACAGAAATTTTCCCCGAGCAGCCAAACAGGGGCCTTTGGCACGGTGCTGTGGTGCCCTCTGGAGGGTTAGTGGGGAAAGACGCCTTCCTCAGACAGAACGCGGAATGAACTGGAGCCAAAGGAGGTGAGCTGCCCCAGACCCTGATGTTCCCCTGTCATAGCTCAGGAGACCGACCTGGGCAGGATCCACGACTCTGGCCCCACGTCGGGCCGGGCTTCTCTTTCACGCGGCAGCTACGTGTCACATTTCCTTTTCTCTTTTCCGGTCCCGGAGTGAGCAGCAAGGACGCATTCTGTATGCTCCACGTCATTCTGGGGATCAGGTCAGCAGCACCGCGCCGCCAGCCCCACCAAAGCCGTTAACAGACGTGCAGTTTAGGGAATCTAACGCATATCTTTTGTTCCTTACAGTGATCTTATAAATAACGATGTCGAGTACGCCTATATACCTTTCCTGAAGGGAAACTGAAATTCAAGGCCATCATCACCACGTCCAGTTAGAACCGAGGCTCTTAAAAAATTGATCATGTTCCGTGGTCATCACAAGAAGCGTCTTCACGCAGAATCCATCGTCAGACACGTCAGTGCCTCTCAAGAGTTCTCGTGAACAAATTTTTTACAATGACCATGTATTAATGTGCAGAATTCCACACCAGCTTGCAGCTCTTACCCTGGAAGACCCACTAATTGCACACATATTTCAATGTGCTGTCGACATAAAGGTGAAGCCCTGTAGGAGGGGGGTTGTAAACCTGCAGGACGATGGTGAAGACTCGGGAGGGAAATGAGAAAGTGCTGGGTGCCTTTGAAGCAGCCAGGAAACCCGCATCCACCCAGGCCGCACCTGCACTCCTAGGCTCCGCGCTGCTTCCGGCCGCGCCTGCACTCCTAGTCTCCACTGCTTCCGGCCACGCCTGCACCCCTAGTGTCCACTGCTTCCGGCCGCGCCTGCACTTCTAGGCTCCGCGCTGCTTGTGGTTTCTGGTTCTGCTCAGGACCGTGATTCCAGCGGGGAAGCCTCTGACTCACCCACGAGCCCCGTGTGCGGCCTAGGGTTGGTGGCAGACGCAAACCCATCCCAGCCCAACCCGAGGTCATCAGTTACAAAGGACAGTGGCAGGGGAGACAAGGCCCCACAAATGTCCACTCAGTACTTTTCAGGACTTACATGCTTCTAATATGTGCCAGGTATGCTTTGAGAGATTCTTGGATGGACTTTCTTGTGTTGTCAATACATAAGCTGTCTGAAATTTATTATTTGATTCGTCACATCAGTAACTTACAGAGAAGAATTTAAAGAGCAAAAAAGCCAACACGAGTAACTTTATTTATAAAGGTGTCACATTTCTTAGCAAGTAAATCCATTCCTAGGAAAACCATGGCTTCTGGCTTCAAATCCACAGTTTCTAAGGTCCCCCTTTTTTACCTGGATGCTTCAGCAAAAGGATATTCAGTTTGGAGGCTAGAGAAGAGGCAGTGATGCTGTCTGGGTATTTCACAGGCATTTGTGTAATAAATGAAATGAACTTGGAAAGCATTTAAACACCAGCCACTCATCAGTGTGAGCTAAGTAACAGGTAAAATCATAAGGATAGTGCAGTGTGTTTGTCGTTGTAACTCGTTTAAACTGACTTCACTGTTGCGGGGTCTTCATGGTTCTTCTCTGAGGGTCACTTGTCAGCTTGGGAAGAGGTAGAACCTCAGCTCTTCATAGTTCCTGATGATACATAAAGCAAAAAACTTTTCGACTTTCTAAAACCTTTTCAACACAAGCCAAAGCCAAACTACAGACTAGTTAAAAAAAAAAAAAAAGTAGTATATGAACAGATTATTTACTAAAAAAATCATTTGAAAAGTGTTAAACCTCACAGGTAACCACAGAAGTGCAAGTTAAAACAGATAAAGCTTTCACCTATTACTCAGAAAAGTTTCTTTTTTATGTTGTTACTTAGTGCAGACAAGGATTTCAGGAAATATATACAACCAGTATTGGCATATGCTTTCTGAAACTTGATTTAGCAACATTTACCAACTGTCACATAAAAGTCATATATGTTGATTAAACTTCACTTGTAAGAATTTATTCCAAGTCAATAGTGGAAATGCAGGCATGTGAGGTTGGAGATTTCTGTGTTGCTGATGTCAGGAAAACAATTAGAAAAATGCTGCATCTCTAATATCAGTAACTGGTTAAGTAAATTTAGCCTATACCCCTACAATTTGTTTACTATGCAGGCACTGAAAATAATGTTATATAGTGAAATAGCATCATGATAAAAGGGACTACATTACTTTATAGAAGATAGATTTACAGAAAAAAAGGGGCAATGAATTGACATTTAACAATTTTCTCCTGTTACAAAGACATCCAATGTTATATAAGATATAACCAAACATGGGTGAGGCAGAGGAATGAGCAGCACATGGAGGGCCAGGCTGTGAGTGAGCTGGGCTTAGGGATCCATAAACCCAGAGATGCAGACGCCCAGCTCAGTCAGATGGAGCATCACCCCCACATACAACAGAACTCATGGAGGCAGATGCCCCACTCACTCAGATGGATTATTAACCCCACCCACAACAAAACCCAGATATGCAGATGCCCAGCTCAGTCAGATGAAGCATTAACCCCACGTACAACAGAACCCAGAGATGCAGAAGCTCAGCTCACTGAGATGGAGCATCAACCCCACACACAACAGGACCCACAGAGGCTGACATCCAGCTCACTCAGATGGAGCAGGAGCTGTTGAAGGCTGTTTTGGCCCAGGACTGGAACAAAAGGCGGTGGCCCTGAGGCTTACAGAGCAGACCCTATGGCCACATGCTTGGCCTTAGGCCTCAGCTTGGCTGCCTGAAGGCTGCAGGGAGGTCCTTCTCTGTCCTCGAGTTCCTTTCAGGGCCTGTGCCAGGGTCTGTGCCAGTCAGTGCCCACCCTGTCATAGGTGTTGTGCAATTTCTAATGACAACATGATTCGGAGACTATAATAGCTGCAGCTTCCCCCAAAGTGAGGAAAAATCTAACTGTACAGGCTGCTGTGAAACTGGAACATCAGAGGAAGAGGAGCTAGAAAGCTGACCGGGCCGATGAAGATGCTTGCTATCAATTGTTCCATCCCCACTCGGAACAAGCTGCCACCAAGGTGTGGCACCCACAGCCTGCCTGGGTCTTGCCGCCCCATCCTGCTGTCCCCATGCAGTGACCAGGGCTTGGAGACATCTTTGCACCGTCCCGGGACTGGGCAGCGCCACCCCCTGGGTCCTCTTCTCTGCCCTGGCTCGCTCCCTTCCTGCCTCCGAGAACCCTGCATGTGGAGTACAGCCCCGTCCTCCCCAGGTCACGACTTGCTGGTGTGGACGACCTCTCAGGCTCACCTGCCTCCTACCAAGCACAGGATCCCCTCCCTGCCAGCCCTCCCTTCCCTGATCCCCAAAGGGAAACAAACAGCAATCTTCTTCCCTCCGCAGACGAGGGGCTCAGGGAAGCTCCATGCCTTGTCTCCTCACCAAGGGCGAGATCATGGACACAGAGCCCTGACCACCCCCTCCACCTCCCTCTGGCCCAGCCTGTCAGTGCCTCCTACCTTCCGTGTCCATTCTCCACATGGCAGCCGGAGCCACGAGCTGAAAGCACAGGCGTTCCTGGCCTGTCTCCTGGGTGGACCCTGGACGATGCCCATGCTGCTCAGGAGCTGGAGCCTCTGCAGGGCTGGGGCCTGTGTGGTGCCCTGCCACCATCTCTCTGCACTCATGTCCTGCTGGGCTTGCCGGGTGTCCTTCTGTCCTGAACAGGCCACAGGGTCCCAGCTGAGGGCCTGTCCAGTGGCTGTTTCCCTGCCTGGCAGACCCCGATCCCTGCAGGGTTCCCTCTTCCTCTCATTTGCCTCAAATGCAAGTGCCCGTCAGCTGTGAAAGGGTCCCCGCTGCTGTGCCATGATCTTCCAGCAAGCACTGCCCTGGCACCACTCAGATGACATAGATGCTCAGTAACTTCCTGTCCCTATGTGGCTCCTTGTTGGGACGACAACCCAGGGCTCCACGCCTACACACCCACAAACGCGGCACACAGGTCCAGGAGGCTTCCCTCTTGGACCCAGGTCCTGCGTGTGGTCCCACGGCTGCTGGGAGGATTGTGTGCAGCCGTGGGGGCCACTGGAGAGGATGCCAGGGAACCTGTGCCTGGTCTCTCCTGGGCTCCATTCCCTGTGCCGATCTTAATCTGTAGCTTTTCACAGGGGTAACCATAGCCCTGACTGTGAGAGCTGCTCTGAGTCTGGGAGTCCCTCCAGGACACGGGGTGGTCCTGGGGATCCGTGACTTTCTTCACATTCTTGAAATCAGAATGCATTTTGTAATAACCATTCTTTCAGCATGAGAGGGTGTAGATAAAACCTATGACGCAGATAACTTCTTTACTCTTTAGATGAGGATGTCTATTAGCATGGCTAGTCACTGGTTCTCATGGCTTCAGTAGAGGGGAAGGCTGCACTGAAAACGTGTTCTGGTTAACGTGGTCAAAGAAGAAGGGTGCTCCACCGAAGTCCAGACAAGGAAGCCTGAAGTTCTTTTCCAGAGAAAAGATGCTTGGACCTGACCGGTACATCTCTGATGGCAATTCTCGTCTGTCTTTAAGCATCCCACTCAGCATCACTGTAGCTCCTTACCCTGCATTTCACCCCCGGCCCCCACCCCCACTTTTTAACATTTATTATTTTGTAAAGGGAGAGAACATGTTAACATTTCCTTGTACTTTATTTCTCACAGAAGCTAGCCATTCAGGCTGCATATTGCTTTCTGATTTGATACGCAGTATCTGTGCAAGGGGACTTTCTTCTACTGGCAATGACCCAATTGCATTTGTTTGTTGAAACTCAGCACCAGACGCTGCAGCAAAGGGACCTGCCAGACAAAGGTGGAGCTAAGTTCCAGGTGCTCCTGTTTCCAGTTACAGTAAGAAGCAAAATAAATACCATTTTTTTTAGCGGGGGGAAGAAAGCATACTACATATTATTAAAGATATATTTTATTGCATAGCAATCGATAAACGTAAGGTGTCACAGGTTTGGAATGTGAAAAATATATTTTTATCACAAACCTCCTTTCCTGTACTTTATCAGTAAAAACATTTGTTCTACTTAAACAGATGAAGCCCTCCAGTGAGTAAGCCACGTTTATGGAGCCTGAACTCAGTGTGCTCTGTGCAACCCCCAGGGCTTTAAAGTGGGCTTGCACCTGTGCTTTCATAAATTACTCAACTGCTGATCATTTTGGCTTCTACGCCTTTCCCTAACATGAGGACAACATATCAAGACAATTGTTAACAATGCACTTTAAGGCACTGAATAGAAACTTACTACACAGTTAAAAATAAAATGAAGGTTGTTTTCATAAAAACAAAATATAACTGTTCCAAAACACAGACACACACACATAAACTGAGTGAAAACCAAAGAACACAGGTCATGGTTTCACACTGACATGTCATCAGCATCAAATTCATGCAAAGCGAGCAATACTGTTATACTACTTTATCGCAGGCAAACTGAGATCCAATCACATGGCCCCGTATGAAGTCCAAATAACATACAGATGGTGTATTAGTCTGTTCTCACACTGCTATAAAGATACTACCTGAGACCTGGTAATTTATAAAGAAGAGGTTTAACCGATTCAGTTCCACATGGCTGGGGAGGCCTCAGGAAACTTACAGTCATGGCAGAGGGAGAAGCAAGCACCTTCTTCACAAGGCGGCAGGAGAGACAGTGACAGCAGGGGAACCTGCCATGTTTAAAACCATCAGATCTTGTGAGAACTCCCTCTCTATCATGAGAACAGCATGGGGGAAACCACTCCCATGATGCAATCACCTCCCATCCGGTCCCTCCCCTGACACATGGGGATTACAATTTGAGATGAGATTTGGATGGGCACACAAGAGCCAAACCGTATCAGAGGGTGAAAATGTTATACTAAAAATGCATAGTCTCTAGAAACTCCCTAGTTTCTTTTCTGTCAGCAAAGTCAAATATCTACACAGTGGCCCTGGACAATGCCGGCGGGGAGGACACATCACCTTAATCATCTTTCTGTCCCACCTCTCAGCCACAAAGGCCTGAGAGGGGCACGAACTTGGCTGGTCACCTCCACACCTCAACATTCTCTTCCCAGGCTTGTCTACTCAAAGATAACTGTGCCAATTACATTTTGAATCAGTAACTTTCAGAAATGCACAATTAGGTATGCTATCAGATACAATGCACAGTGAGTATTCCCTTATTGAACACCTATTTTTAAGTATCTAGGTCTCCAACCACCTTTCATTCTTAAACCACAGGTCCAGATTTGTTAGGAACCAAGAGCCACTGGGCAGGAGCTATTTTACAAAGTGCATATTGCAAAGTGACAGTATGCCTGTCCTAACAGAACTGGGAGCATTGTGTTCTCAGGCACCTAAATCAACAGAACACCAGGACATTAGAAAAGACACGCTTCTCCATGGAGTGCTGACTTCAGGGCTTCCATTCTGTTTTCAGTAAAGCAGCCCATAACTTTGTTAGAGAGGGCCTAGCCTCTTGAGAACTGGTTCATCAAACTGAGATACAACGTATTTTCCAAGAGCTTCCTTCCAAGGTCTCTCCGCCCCACCGCTGCTGACATTTCATGTCAAGTCATTGTCTGTGGTGCAGCTGACCCAGGCACACAGGATTTTCTGCATCACCCCTGGGATCCACAGGAGAAGCCAGCACCACCACCTCCTCCAATGACAACCGTCTCCAAATTTTGCCCCATTTCCTGCAAGGTGAAAACACCCTCACTGCGAACCATGGCACGCGCTAGAAAACACAGCAGGAGGAGGCGGGCACGGCGCCCACGCACAGGACTGCGAGCCGCGGCACGCGCTAGAAAACACAGCACGAGGAGGCGGGCACGGCGCCCACGCACAGGACTGCGAGCCGCGGCGCGCGCTAGAAAACACAGCACGAGGAGGCGGGCACGGCGCCCACGCACAGGACTGCGAGCCGCGGCGCGCGCTAGAAAACACAGCAGGAGGCGGCGGGCACGGCGCCCACGCACAGGACTGCGAGCCGCGGCGCGCGCTAGAAAACACAGCAGGAGGAGGCGGGCACGGCGCCCACGCACAGGACTGCGAGCCGCGGCGCGCGCTAGAAAACACAGCACGAGGAGGCGGGCACGGCGCCCACGCACAGGACTGCGAGCCGCGGCGCGCGCTAGAAAACACAGCACGAGGAGGTGGGCACGGCGCCCACGCACAGGACTGCGAGCCGCGGCGCGCGCTAGAAAACACAGCACGAGGAGGCGGGGCACGGCGCCCACGCACAGGACTGCGAGCCGCGGCGCGCGCTAGAAAACACAGCACGAGGAGGCGGGCACGGCGCCCACGCACAGGACTGCGAGCCGCGGCGCGCGCTAGAAAACACAGCACGAGGAGGCGGGCAGGGCGCCCACGCACAGGACTGCGAGCCGCGGCGCGCGCTAGAAAACACAGCACGACGAGGCGGGCACGGCGCCCACGCACAGGACTGCGAGCCGCGGCGCGCGCTAGAAAACACAGCACGAGGAGGCGGGCACGGCGCCCACGCACAGGACTGCCAGCCGCGGCCCGCGCTAGAAAACACAGCACGAGGAGGCGGGCACGGCGCCCACGCACAGGACTGCCAGCCGCGGTACGCGCTAGAAAACACAGCACGAGGAGGCGGGCACGGCGCCCACGCACAGGACTGCGAGTCGCGGCACGCGCTAGAAAACACAGCACGAGGAGGCGGGCACGGCGCCCATGCACAGGGTAGCACTGTTTATTTTTGAATTTCGTATTTTATATTGTGTATTTTATATTTATAATTAGTACTAGTTACACATGACATGGACTTCTTCAAATCAAACTCCCAGTTATGAAGCTCTGCAGACCATTCCCACAGCCTGACTACAAAGATCAGGCGCCTGAAGACGCATGTCCTGATGGATACATTCAGTGCTGGCTGAAAAGCCGACTTCAGTGTGTGCCTACCACTGTGGATATTTAAATAAAACAACAGTTTTTCAAACCACGGAGTCAGCTGGAAGGATGCCCACCCATGTGCACTGTAGCACTGGGAGCAGCCAGGGTGGACGGGAAGGACGCAAACTCCAAGCAGCTGCTGCCCCTCAGTCTTCTTTCCTTCTCCTTTTCTTCTCCTTTCTTCTCTCTTGTACATTCTTCAGGTCAGTCATCACATTCAGAGTCTTCCATACCCACATAATCTAAACACAATTGTTTGAAACACTGTTTAGATTTGAACAACAGACACAGGAAGAACGACAACTGCATGTGTCATCTACATACCACAATGATCATGGCATTCACCAGCAGCGGGGCTGAAAACACTATAGAAATGAACATCCCCCTGGAGTCGAAATACTGGTACTTTGAAAATAATCTGTTTAAAAAACAAAAACAAAAAATTACTAGGCAATACAGCCAAAAAGTTCTAGTGACACTGTGTATTTAACTAAGACTCTGGAGAGAGCTGATGTGGACTGAGGTGGGGGCAACCCCCTCACTGGGCCCACCCTTGGGAGCAGCCGTCATCTCCACTGCACTGTCCCCAATGCTCATTATGAAGAAAACACACTGGGTCACAGGACAGGGAGACACCACTCAGCAGCACGGGCAAGACCCCGAGGCCTCCCACAGCAGGGAGACACCACCCCGTAGCCCCTCTGGGTCAGCGGCACATCTGACCTCAGCTGGAAGACACTGACGACTTGAAATCCTTAAAACCTACAGAGTAAACGTCGACAATCCCCGTAATGAGAAAGGGACAGCAGCTGCATCTGCTCCACTGCTGCACTGGGAAGGAGTGGTGCCGGACCCTTCCATCCCTTTGGTTCTCACAGCAGTCCTCTTCTGTCAGTGCCAGTGCCTCTTTGGCAAAAGAGACTGAGGAAGGTGGAAGATCTCCACCTGCACAAGGCACAGCGCCAGGGAGGGCAGAGGATCTGCACGTGGGTGTTGATGATTCTCGAAGCAGCCAGCACGGAAATGCCGTGAACAAAGCTAGTAATGGTGGGCAGTGGGTCAGCGCCTCGTGACCACAGGGCTCCCGCCTTGCTGGCGCTTATGCTCTAGACCATGGGAGGCCCCAAAGTAAGAGGCAGCCAGTCTGAGCATTTGGCGAGTGCTGTTCTAGAGAAACGTGAAGCCTGTCGGGGGTGAGGGGGCCTCATGGACTAGTAGGCACAGCCATGAGCGGCTGGGACAGAGCTGGCAGGTGGCCGCAGGGCATCACTGCAGGACTCCGTGTTTACTCTAGGTGACCTGAGGACACTCTGGAATGTTCTGAGGGGCAGTGCTTGGCTCTGAGGCCCACACTTCCCCAAGACACCCAAGAGGCTGGGCAGTAGCGGGATGGCTTAGGGACTGCTGCATGTCAGCAGCAGGTCAGCGAGGGTGGGGTGAAGGGCATGGGACACACTGGGCTCGTGGTGACCTTAAAGGTGGAGGGACGGAGCTTGCTGAAAAATGCCCTATTACGTCTCTGGTCTAAGAAGCTGGAGGGAGAAGCCGCCCCTATAAACAGAGGGGAGCACAGCAGTTGTCCTGAAGTGTGAATTTTGAGATGTTTGTTAGACGTCCTGGTGCCCAGTCCAACAGGTGGGACAGGCAGGAAACCCAGCACTTTTGAAACCAGGAGATCGCAGAGAAGCACTAAGACAGGAGGCTGCAGCCAGAGGGAAGGGAGGGGCCAGGAAGGTGCTGCAGGCTGCAGCTGGGTGTGGGAGGGCTTCAGGGAGGACGAGGACACTGTGCTGGCCTCTGGACAAGGTCAGGGTAACCAGGGACTGAGCACCACTCCTGGGACTGAACCACGTGGAGGCCCTGCGTCCAGGAGGAGAGGCGGGGTCCCCAGGGAGCCGCTTATGGTTAAGGAGGGGGCAGGGAAGAGGGAGGAGAGAGACAGCACGTGTGGCTGCAGGAATGCTGTCCTGGAGGGAAAGGCTGGGCAGGCAGGAGCAGGGCAGGAGGAGGCCCAGTCAGGGGGGGGTTTGGAAACCCGGGCAGGGTCTAAGCAAAGGATTGCAGGGAGTGCTCAGCAACCCTTCGGTGAGGGCCCAGGATCAGCGTTCAGGGCTTATGGGCCACGAGGCCACAGTCTCAGCTACTTCCTGCTCAGAGTCTGGCAGTTTTACTTTTTTTCTGTTTTATATTTTAAAATGTAAAAACCATTTTTAGCTCACAGGTCACTCAAAACAGTCAGTGAGGCCAGGTGGGTCTCATCTGACAGAGGCTATGTGGTTCACCCTGGGCAGGTGCTGGGTTCTGAGTCCCCCTGGGAGGAAACCAGGGGTAGAGGAGGGGGCAGAGGATGCAGGGCCAGGGCTGCCAGCGGTGCCCCCGACATGAGGACGTGGGGCTGGGGGTGAGGCAGGCAGGTGCCTCAGACCACCCAGAAGCTCCCTACTCAGGTCCAGACTCGCCATGGAGCAGCCACCCTGCAGTCCAAGGGGGAGGGCACGGCTGAGGCCAGCACAGACCATGTTCTCTAAAACGCTGCAGTTTCTATTCTGCAGCTCAAATTCCCACAGTCATTTCTCTGGCTCTGCCATCAGCAGCCTCAGCCAGCATTGTCCCACAGTGCCGTACTCAGAGAGGGCCGCTCTGGCGCTGGGAAAGCATTTACAGAGTCGCGCTGGAGCCCACAACTCTGGACGCATGGGCACGGGTGTGCGCGGCTGCCGTGTTAGGATTCACTGTCTCCTCCGTGAGACCCACCGGCTGTGGGGGCGTTCCCAGGGACACCCCTGCATGGATCGGGTCACAGGCCCAGGGATGGGCTCACCTCCAGTTCATTGCAGCCGCCTCATTGATGTATTCAGCGCAGTAGACTAAGATTACTGAAAAAAAGTGCAAGTCATGTTAGAATTTAGATGACCCGTTATTACTCGTTATAAAGTTATACATTATTTACAGTAGAACAATGAATAGAAATGTCACTTTAATTTTAAACATAAGGTCATGTAAACATCCTAACACTGTCAACTTGTGGGACTCACCCATTTAGCATAAAGAAAACCAAGGCCAACAGTGCTCCAGTTCTCCAGTGCTCTATGGTCTCAGTCAGAGCCCGTGCTCAGGTCAGCACCTGCAGAGCCACTGCAGGAGCTGCCCGAGGCCCCAGGCTTCACCCAGGCATGGCTGGGCCTCACACATTTCCCCAGGGACAGCAGCCACAGATCGGCCTCACAGCACACAGCAGCAGGAGCTGACAGCCATGAGACCCAGAGCTGACAACCAAGGGCTTTTCATGCTCACACCTCCCGGACTGCCCTCGGGACACTGCGACTGAGATGACCACAGGAGGGGAGCAAACAGCTTTGGGGTGCTGGAGGCAAAGGCACAGGAGGGAGGGCAGGGGCCGGCGGGGGCGAGGCGAGGCGAGGCCTCTGTGCTCCCAGGAGCACAGACTTTAGGGACTGGCCCTGGGTCTCCAGCTAACTCATGGGTAATGCCGGGACTCAAACCCATGAGAGAGTGACCCATGCTACCATAAAATTAAATAAAATATAATTCAGCAGATTAGGAAAAATGTGATGCTTTAACTTCTAAGGTAAATCAAAATGTAAAAATCCTTTCATTCTTCTTGATTCACATCAGAAAGCAGATTAAACTAGGGGTTAGGGTGAGCAGTCCCTCCACTTCCTCCCTTCAGGAATGGACTCAATAAAGCAGAGGAAAAGGAGGCACAGGGAAAGAACTAGAGGGGAGTGGGGGGAGGAAGGGAAGGAGCGGGGGGGAGGAGGAGGAGGAAGGTCAGAGAGGGGCAGGAGGAGCAGGACAGCCAGACAGATGGGTAGGCTAACACAGGAGGTGGCGGGCATGGGTGTGGGGAGGAGGGTGTGGAGGGCTGAGGTTACAGGGGGAGGGTGGGGAGGGTGGTAGGCACAGGAGGAGGGCAGGCAGAGGGGCTGCTGCCAGGTGCTCCTCTCCAGGTTTTCCTGAAATGCACCCTGGAGCAGAGTCTGAATCTTGAATCTTGATGGTGCTAGTTATAAGCTATGTAGCTGAGGGAGTCAGAACCTCTGTGTGCTTCATTTATAAAAATGGGCAAATAAAATCCAACTCTTAGGTTGGTTTGAGAAATGAATCACAGGAAATGTAACGGCAGGCAGCACAGTGTCTAGTATTACCCCGGTGTGAAAGCAGTCATCCTTCCCCTTATCCTAGAAAATATCAAACCCTTGTGCAGTTCTCTAGCTGACAAAGCTGTTCAGATCCAGGAGCTCAGCTGGACAAGCTGTCACCTTTCTTTGAGGTGCCCGCCTCAGGGCCTCTGCGTGGGGCATTCGCTCCCGCCCTCTGCCAGCATCTCAGTGCCTGGCTTCTGCCTATGCACCTTTTGCCCCTGGGTTCGCAGGGGACTGTGTGATTTAAATCAGGCGGCTCCTCCTGTTTCACTGTGTTTTTGGCTTTTCCATTACAACACTTGTCACTGTTGATAACAACACAGGTCTGTGATGAAGCACTGGTGCTGGTGTCCCCCAGGAATCTGTGGGAGGCAAAGGAGCCCTGTCCGCCTGGTCCACTCCAGCACTCCTCAGGGCACCCTCAATACAGAGCTTGCTCTGAGCACCTCACTTGTGCAGGCCCCCGCTGCAATGCAAACGCTCATCACTTCTCCAGTCTTTCTAAGATCATCTCTTCTTCGGATTTCCTGTTTGCACACAGCCAGCTAACTAAAGTTATCTAAAATTAGTTATTTTTAGCTACCAAGAACATCTTCGGTGTCTCCCCAATGTCCAGAGTCAAGAGGAGCCTGAGCCAGACCTCCAGGCCCTCCTCGCCTCTTCTACCCACAAGTGTTTGTAACGCTCAGCACCAGAAGTGCTTAGGATCCGCAGAGCTGGCAGTTTCTTTGCCTCTGACCCACACCTTCTATCCATCTCAGTATCTGCATGTCAGGCTGCTGCCCCCCCAGGCCGTCACCTGCTCCCTCTCTTTTCTTGTTAACATTTTACTCACTCTTCACACCCCGTGCCATGATTTCAGCTTTTCTGAATAATCTTTCTCAGTCATCCTGTGCAACTCCCTAACTTCTCTAAGTTCTGTAGCCCTTATCCTTGAAACCAAGTTGGGCAATGCCTTATTTTATGCACAGAACTTCTCTTTCCTGGTTTGCAATCTTCCTCCCATTCAAAGCAGTGCATGAGCAGAGCTGCCACCAAGGACACATCTTGTGTAAACAACAGCACTTCCGGAAACCCAGCTCTCCCGTGTGCAGCTGGTGCTCAGCACTTCCCTGGTAGGTAACAGGAACTCAACAGATTCCTTTCAACTCTAACATCCAAAAAGTACTTTCCTTTATAGCTTCCAAGAGAAAAATGGGAGTGCCCTAGGAGCAGGCGCCTGACAGAGGGTTGGGAGGTCTTATAAAAATATGTACATATTTTGAAGACACAGACCATACAGAGTTTCATTTCACACAGTGATCTGAGTTGTGGAGTTTGTGTTGTTTTACTCACCTAGACACAGAAAGTGCCCGATCTGTAGTCTGTAGCTCCGGGAGGACAAGCAGGTGAGGAGCAGGCAGAGCGCATGGAAGGCAGCCAGCCCCATGAGCCAGGGCTCAGTCCAGTCCGTCTGCTGTAGGAACACACCAGTGGACACTCACTGACCTGCCCCACAGGGCCGGGCTCACAGCCCACCCACAGCCTTCTCCCAGGGCAGGGGGCAGGGGCCTCTCACTCCTGAGTCTTCCTGGGGCTACTCAGCAAGGTATCCGGAGAGCACTGCCAGTCCTCAGAGAAACATGGGGACAGGAAAGAGAGAAGGATCCAGGAGGATACAAACAGGATTCTCCCCTCAGTGCAACTATAATTCATGGAATTCAAAGTTCAAGCATACAGAACTGAAGGCATCTCTGATGTGCCCCTTTTGTTGGTGGAACAGAATCATGTTTTTAAGCTGGGTATAATTAAAGGAATTACCATCCTTTATAACAATACTTGGTGATGATAATTGGTGACGACAAGGACATTAAGTGGATTGCTCAAAGAGATGCACTTGGCTCAACCCCAAAGGTAAAACACGAATCATCCTTTCAGGCTCCTTAGTCAGCACTGAAGGCCTCGGGGAATCTGAGTCATCGCCACGGGCACGACTTGATTTTCTCCAAACTCTCTGCAATACACTGAACCCTCCAGACAGTGCTGCACTCCGCCGCCTCCTGGACTCCCGGGGACCCTGCTGTACCTGGGGACAGTGTCTGGCTCAGGGACCTGAAGTAGCCAAGCTCAGATCCACTGCTGCCCAGTCCCCAACTGATGCTCAGATGCCAATCCCAGCAGTCCTCCACCCTTGCCATCCCCTCCTTGAGCGCCTTCCTGCATGAGACTAGCCCTGCCCTCCAAGCTGCAGCCCCGCACAGCCCTCCAGGACTCCTGTGTCACTGCTCTCTACTGGGGGCCGCAGCAGCCTCTCCAGAGCCGCGCCATGAGATAAGGACACAAGCGCATCTGCTCGCATCAATTCACCAACCAGAAGACCAGAGGCAGGGAGGTGAGGGGAGCACGGCTTTCTGCCCAGACCCCATCGAGTGACCATGCCACCCCTGGGCGGCCACTCGGGGCACGGGCTCCCCTGGGACCTGCCAGACCAACCGGGCAAAGAGCAGGCCCCGCCCACACAGGGGCAGGGTTCCTCCGTGCCACGCCCACACGATCAGGCTCCACCACGCACGCCCAGTCACACTGCCAGGATCCGCCCACATGGCCCAAGCCCCGCCCGCAAGACGCTGACTCGCGGGCATGCACCTCCCACACGAACAAAGCCCTGCCCCTCGCGCCCCGCCCGCACAACTCAGCCACGCCCTCACGGTGCGGGACGAGCGCCCAGCCCAAGCCCCGCCCGCACGGCCCAGGACCCCGCTCACTGCGCACGCTCCACCCCAAGGCCCCGCCCCGCCCCGTTCCGCCCAACGGCCCAGGACCCCGCCTAGCATTCGCGCCCAGACGCCCGGCCCCGGCCCCTTCCCACAGGTCCCAGGACCCCGCCCAGGGCGCGCTACACCGCCCCGCCCCGAGCCACACCCACAGGTCCCAGGACCCCGCCCAGCGCGCGCGCTCCGCCGCCAGGCCCCGCCCAGGGTGGGCGCCTTCTTGGCCACAGGCTGGGTTCTCCGTGGGGCAGACCCAACGCCTCTCCGCCGTCGTCCCCCGAACTGGTGGTTACGCAGGCCGCGAGTTACCATGAGCACGGCTGGGATGCTGACGGGGAAAGAGGTGACGGAGAACGGGGACGGCATGGTGCCGAGAAGCCCGCCCTCACAGCAACCGCCGAACCCGGCCTGGCCACAATCCACGGAGGAGGGCGCCAAATCTTCTCTCGTGAGATCTGCGCTTCTCACGAAACCTGCGCTTCCTTCTTCTCGCGGTAATTTCATGGCATTTGCTAGCTCCAGATATCGCGATAGTTTCAGGTGTTCGCTGTACTGTGGACAACTTACTATCGAGCGGTGGGACTTGTGCTCGCTCCGCCGGGAGGCCCAGGGCGTCTTTAGTGCTTTATCAGAGGAGCAGGCGGAGGCGGGTGGGGCTTGGAAGGCTTGTTTCAAAGGATCGGGGCGCTGTGCCGCCACGCCAGCCTCTGTCCCACCCGGGACTCCCTAGAAGGGTCAGTGAGGACGGTGTCCGCCCCAAGACCCCGCAGGAGCTGGGGACATTGCCCACTCCTCGGACCCTGCAGGACCTGGGAAGGTGTCTGCTCTTGGGATGCTCAGGGCAGTGCACTCTTGGTCTGGATCAGCTTAGGGTTATCTCTCTTCGCTTTGGAGATTTACCAGGTGTTTTTAGCTCCATTTCCTTGTTTAACGACAGATATAAAAATATAAAGTTAAGTTTCTTACAGCGAATTTTTTCCCTTTAACATTTATAACCCAACTTTGAGATTTTCAAATTAAACATTTTATTATTTTAACATCATGAATTATTAAGTGTATATGCTTTCGTTGCATATGTTAGCTCTTGAACTAGTTTAACGTTTGTAAAAATAGTTCTAGTGGTGGACTTTTTTTTTTTTTTTTTTAATAGCTTTAACCCCTCCCAGATCTTAAAATCTTTCCACAGTGTGGTCATTTCTGCTCATGCTACTTAACATGCATTCTCTCATTTCAGCGTAGAAGAAGGTCATGGTTTCTTCTTATGGGAAAACATTTCTTTCATTGATATTTTTCGGCATTCCTCCTATATTCAACTCCAGGAGCATCCGTTAGGTGGATAGTGCATCTTCCTCTCTTTTGTGTTTCTCAACCTTCCTCTCAAAACATCACGTCTGTTGTTGCTGAGTTTCGAAAATCTCGGCTTTGGCCTTCCTGCTTTTTTTTTTTTTTTTTTTTGATGGTGTCTCGTTCTGTTGCCCAGGCTGGAGTGCAATGGTGCGATCTCGGCTCACTGCAACCTCCGCCTCCCGGGTTCAAGCGATTCTCCTGCCTCAGCCTCCCGAGTAGCTGGGATTACAGGCGTTCGCCACCTCGCCTGGCTAATTTTCTTTTTTTTGTTTGTACTTTTAGTAGAGACGGGGTTTCACTATGTTGGCCAGGCTAGTTTAGAACTCCTCACCTCAAGTAATTCACCCGCCTCAGCCACCCAAAGTGCTGGGATTACAGGCACCAGCCGGTGTGATAGTTTTCACCTGTGTCCATTTTCACTCCCCTGTGCTTGTTCAGCTATTTTCAACAGGACCTTTCAGTTACAGGGAGTAGATCTGTCCTCTTCAGTTCAGCCTGTTACTGTGTATCTCCCTGATGATATTTCGTTACTATGTGAAGCATCACTCTATTAATTTCCATGGGTTAGTTTCATTGTCAGTCCTGTCTGGTGCCTGCCTTTCTTTTGTGGGGTCTGTTTTCTTGTAATTTCTGTAATTTTGGGTCAGACTCTTCTAGCTATTAATATTAACCACAGCCTATCTATGGTCACTGGGATTTTTTCTCCTCATCCTCCCCTCAGCCTCCCCTCCCAGATCTTTCACATGTGCGCCCTGGCACCCACGCTTCCAAAATTGTTAAAACTCTGCCCCTCAGCAGCTTCACTCTCTGTCCCAGGACATTCATCTTCCACATTACTCCTGCCCCACTGTTCTGAACAACGGTAGGCTGCCGGACATTTAGACGTGAAGCTTGTGAAATGTCGCCAATCTGAGATGTGCTTTAATTTCAAACATACACCATCTTTCAAAGACTTTGTACCAAAATGTAAAATATATTATCAACAATTGTGTTATTTTGCTTACATGTTGAAATTAATATTTTGGACATACTGGACCAAATAAAGTATATCAATAAAATTAATCTTTTTCTCTTTACTATTTTAATGTGGCCACTAGAACATGGCCTACTGTCTGTGTTGGTATGTGAATGCTGACGTGGACTCTATTCCATTTACCTGGAATTTTGTGCTTTCAGAAAGGACTGAATGAATCCGTGATCGGAATAAAGAAGACTCAATTTTATTTATTTCGTTGCCTTGCCTTGCCTTTTCCCTTCCCCTTCCCCTTCCTTCGCTTTCCTTTCCCTTTCCTTTCCTTTTTTTTTTTCCTTTTTTCTTTTTTTTGCGCTTTGCTCTTGTTGCCTAGGCTGGAGTGCAATAGCAGGGTCTCGGCTCACTGCAACCTCTGCCTCCCGGATTCAGGCGATTCTCCCTGCCTCAGCCTCTCAAGTAGCTGGGATCACAGGCATGTGCCACCACACCGGGCTAATTTTGTATTTTTAGTCGACACGGGGTTTCACCATGTTGGCCAGGCTGGTCTCGAACTCCTGACCTCAGGTGATCTGCCTGTCTTGGCCTCCCAAAGTGCTGGGATTACAGGTGTGAGCCACCACGCCTGGCCCAATTTTGTTTATTTCTAAAATAGCTTCACAAGTTGATTCACTTATATTTAATCCACATACAATTGGTTTTCAAGAGCTTTATTAATGGGTAAAATACATTTGTGAGCTGTAATGTATTCTACAAATTAAAGCCAGTACTTGATAGCTCTCTTGCTCTCTGTGTTGCTCAGGGCCCAGCAGGCAGCTGATTGTTTAGATGGAGAGACCACAGGGGAGAGCTGCCCATTGCTGTGGGAGCAATGCGGAGTTGTGGAGGAAAGGAGAGGCACCAAGACCAGGTCTGTGTCCTGTGACCCAGAGGCAGCCTTGGGAGGGGTGTCTGTCTAGGAAGAACCCCCTCCTCAGGGAACTCTGAGGGGCACAGATATCCCACAGGCACCCTCACAGCAGCTCCCTCGAGACCCCAGTGTCTGTATCTCCACCACCTCCCGTCAGCAACTCTTCCATCTTCATGCCGGCTCCTGAGCAGCCCTTCAGGGTCAGGGTCACAGGATCTCTGCCTGGGGACCCTTCCTGCATTCAGTGCAGAAGCAGGTGGTGCCCTCGACGTTCTGCTTCACATTGTGATGCTCATTCCACGACCTTCAGGGTCAAGCTGACATGCGCCGTCAGCTGCCCAGGGTCTATGTGGCCTCTACCCACCTGCATACCAGGTGTGGCACCTGCGCCTGTCCTGCGAACCAGCTGCGTGACCCGCATGCGTCCACTGGTGCAGTTGGGAGGAAGGCCAGCGCCCAGGTGGGCACACAACACAGGCCCCGTCCCTAGCGTTGATAGTCGGTCAGGAAGTGTCCAGGCCATCACCTGGGCCCTTGAGCCCTCAGTCACTACCCACAGTGAGTCAGGACCTGCTTCCCCAGGAAGAGGAGCCCGGAGCACCGGAGGCTTCGCGGGCTCTACCTGGGACTGCACCCAACACCATGCAGAGACCCTGCAGGCCAGGGTCGCTATTGTCCTCCACAGTGAGGCTGCAGAATCAGGGCCCCCGTCCCAGGTGCCCAGGGCCATGAGGACCTGTATCTGTGCAGATGTCCCCCTGGAATCGGGGCCAGGTGGGCACCGCCACGAGTTCACCACGGCTTGTGTTTTCCACGTTGTGGAAGTCAAGTGTTGCATGGTCTATGTTTTGGTGATGGTAGTCAGGGTCCTAGCTCCAGGGTCACTAATTTGGTCCTTCTACTGCAATAGCAAGTGCTTGGGGGTTAGTGGTCCAGGACCAGGGGACACTGCAAGTGACCGGGAATGTCTGCTCTGGTATTGGGAGGAGCCACAGCCAGGCCGACATGGGCAGGATCCCCTGGACCTGGCCTCTATAACCCCATGCCAGGGGGGTGCCAGACCCCTGGGCTGGTGACAGCTCAGACAGTGCCAGGAAGCCCCGGAGGGTTGGACCCTGGGGGATGGCAGGGTGCATCTCAGGAAAGGTTTAAACACTGTAGCACACCCAAATAATTATGTGAGCCCGGAGGTTTCATTCCTGAAGACATCATGGTCAATAATATAGATCCCTGAGATCCCTGAGAGCCGGACTCTGGGCGCCTTCAGTTTCGGAGTCTTGGATGCGAATCAGGCCATAGAAGTGCCCTGATCTCCACCACTGTGTTCTCCATTTATCCCCATTGAACTTGCCAAGCTCAGCAACAGCCTGCAGGACACCGACCTCACGGGTTGGGTCCAGGACCCCAGGGGGCTTCTATGCGGGTTCCTGGTTCCTGGTTCCTCCCTTTGTGCCTCTGGGTCCAGGACCCCCGGCGGCTTCTGTGGGGGTTCCTGGTTCCTCCCTCTGTGCCTCTGGGCTGCACCAGTTTGACCTTAAGGTGTAATCTGGTTGCTCTATCAGTTTATACAATGAGGTTTACAATAAAGCATTTGACAGTAATGCTTAATTTATCATTTCCAAAGCTCTCATTCCTTTCTGAACATTCTTAGGTGGTATCATTTCCTCTCAGACTGAAGTTAGCATCCCATGCAGTTCAGTTCTGTGGGGGATGAATCGGCTTCATATGAAAAATGATCTTGTTTTGTCTTCATTTAAAAAGATAGTTGTGCTGTGAATTGTCATTGAATACTGTTTTTCTTTCTTTTCTTTCAGCACGTGAGAGATATTCCACAGCCTTCTGTCTGCCATAGTTTGTTGTAGAAAAGCAGTGATGTTTCTAATCCTCATTTTCCCACGGATATTGTGTCATTTTTCTGTTTTCAGAATATTGTCTTTATCTTGGTTTCAGCAGTTTTACTACGATGTGCCTAGAATTAGTTTTCTTTGTATTCATGTTGCTTGTGTTTGATAAATTTCTTGATTGTGTGAATTTATATTGTTAAATTTTAGCATGATTTCTTCATTTTTTTTCTCTCATTCTTTTTTTTCCTTTATTAGATGAAGACTGAACATTAGACTTCCCACGATTGCAGAACTGTCCTTCGCTGCAGCTGTAAAATCGCGGCAAGGCTGGATTCATCCTGGCGGTGGGTGCAGGCCCTAATTCCCATCACTGAGCAGGGATACAGCAGGAAGCTCCACCTCTGAGCACAGTAAGGGGATTGTTCTGATTCTGAGTGTGTCTGTTCGCTAGAGTGGGCTGCACTTCCCTGGTTCTGCAATTGTGGATCATTTAGCATGACTTGTTGGGCATTGCAAATGTCATGTCGTGGAGAGTCTAGGCTCCGTTATTTTTTCCATTTGTGTGTGTGTGTGTGTGTGATGGGGCCATTAAGTTGGTTTGACGAACTGCAAACTATGCCTGTTGAACCGCAGCTGAATTCTCCGTTTGGTTCTTTTATCCTTGTGTTTCGTGGAGTTTGCGTCACACATTCAAGGTTCAGATGTCAACTGAGTTCTGGGCAGAAGTTATACACAGAATTTGGGGTTCTCTGTCTCTGATTCTCCCCTTCCTTCTCAATTTTTAGCAGGCATGTTCCCAGTTTCTTCAGGAGGGAAAGACCAAGGGTTTTCTGTTAGTGTTTTGGCAACTCTGCATTGCATGGCGTCAGACTCACCCCTAAGCTAAAAACCATAAAAACCCTCTTTCCCTTTGTTTCTTCCACACATCACACTCCCCTTCCATAATCCATGCTTTTCATCCCCATTCACTGCCTTTAGGGAGTTAATTTTATATTTGTTCTTTGTCTATAGATTTCCCCTGCAGGAGAGTGACATTAGACGGGCTGACTTGGCCACCATGGGAAACAGATACCCAGAGATGGACACATTCCCTAAATGCTTCTATGCTGCCCTATGGGAGAGGTTATTCTACTCACATGAGGAAACTGAGGCTCAGAAGTAGCATCCTTTGCCTGAGAGGACATAATAGCTCATGAGCGCTGGAAGCGTGGTTTGGTGTCTGACTTGGCCAATTCCAAAGCTGGTATGATTTTCACCACCACTCAGATGCATTCTTCCCTGACGTGCCCCTCCCTACCCAAAAAAAGCTATCCCTCCCTTTTCCTCTAATTAGAAAATTCTTTTGTATATTAGGAAATAATCATTTCTCTCCAAAAGTAACACACTGAGGAGGCAATATCTGAGGGTTTTGCCCAAATATGGCCTTTCAACCTCTGAATTAATGCCTCCAGAAATTCCAGGATGTTTGTTCATAGCATTTTTATTCTAACCCTCCTTAATCAGTGAAATGGTTTGTCTGTGTCCCTACCCAAATCTCGAATTGTAGCTCCCATAATCCCCATGTGTCATGGGAGGGACACCATAGGTGGTAATTTAATCATGGGGCCAGTTACCCTCATGCTGTTCTCCTGATAGTGAGTTCTCATGAGATCTGATGGCTTTATAAGGGGCTTTTCCCACTTTTGCTGGACACTTCTCCTTGCTGCCGCCATGTAAAGAAGGACGTGTTTGCTTCCCCTTCTGCCATGATTGTAAGTTTCCTGTGGCCTCCCCGTTCCTGAGGAACTGTGAGTCAATTAAAGCTCTTTTCTTTATAAATAACCACGTCTTGAGCAGTTCTTTATAGCAGCATGGGAATGGACTAATACAATGGGTTAGAAACATCAAGGACTCCAAAGCAACTTTTCTGATCACTGAAAATGGCTCACACTAGGGACATGAAGGCAAGGTTTGCAACTTCCTGCCTGTGTCTGTTCTATGCCTGGCCATCTGGCTGTGCCCAGCCTATACAGGCTGGACTCATCTTTCCTCCTGTTTCTATGGCAACCCTCTCAGAGAGCCAGCAGGGGCAAATCTCTGCTCTCCTATGACCTTGAGGCCTCTGGCTACCTTCAAGGCAGCCACTTTTATTTTCTCTGACAATTCAGGGCAGGTAGGGAAGACTTGTGGGTGTCCCAGGCTCTGGACAATGATTACTGGGGTTTACCATCCTACTTGTTTGTAATGCACTATAGCTCACTCAAGCATAATTTTAAATGCAGTTGTTAAATGGCAGTGACATTTCCAGTTCCACTTAAAGCAATTATAGCTCATTCTTACTGAATTAATAGGCCCAGGCTACCCTGCTGGCTATGGTTTACCCTGTGTTCACTTAGGGGTACCTGCTGTTCTCTTGGCATCACAGAGAGACAGAAGTCCCCAGGATGGATGGTAGAAGTATGAAATGCCGGTTTGAGATGAGAAGCCAAAATCAGCAGGGGATTATTCCTGAGCCTTTAATATGCAGATCAGCCTTTGGAGTTCATTGATTGTTAGGGCAGTTTCTCTGACATAAAAATTAGTGTTCAGAAATTTGCACACACACAGAGAATGAAGCTGACAGGATTTAACCTGCCCAGTGTACATTTCTCTTCGGTTCAAATTCACATCTTGACATATGTTGATGAGTTTAGGCTGATGTGTCTTGTAATGATGTTGGAATTCAGGGAAGTTTATGCTAATCTTCATGTGAAGTGGTCCTTCTGTAGGAATTGCTGTGGTTCTCCGACTGACATTCTACACTACTGTGTGACTTCCTGGGCCACTATCATGAGACACTACAGCCTGGGCAGCTTAAACAGCAGAAACTGACTTCTTTACAGTTCTGGAGGCCAGCAGTCTAATATTAAGACATTGACAGGTTGGTTCTTTCAGAGGCCTTTCTCCTCGGCTTGCAGACATGTCTCCTCCCCATGTCCTCACAGGGTCAGCCCCCTGTGTGTGTCTGTGTTCTGATCTTGTAAGGACACCAGTCACGTAGGATCAAGGCCAACCCTTATATACTCATTTAACTCACGTTCCTTATAAAGGCCTCATCTCCAATCACTGTAGCCTTCCGAGATGCAGGGTTTGGACCCTGACATATAAATTTGGGGACACAAGTTGGCCCACAACACCACCAAGGGTACCACTGAGCACAGACAGAACTTGGTTCTCTTTCCATTTTCTTCTCTCAAATTTTATAAGCGTGTGGAATATCAAGAAGAAAATGGACCTTAGATCAGGGAAGATTTTATGTGAATATGAGTTCTCTCACTTGGAATGACCTTAGAATACTAGTTTTGATTATCAAAGCCTCAGCTTCCCTGTGTGAGAATGAGGACAATAATACTTTTTAATGGGTGGTTTTAAGGATTTGGGATGAAATGTCTTAAATGCCCAGCTCTGTGCCAGACACATGGCACATGCTTAATAAGGACCAACCATTAGGACTGGAATGTTGCCTCCTCTAAGGATAAAGGTGTTTATCCTGCTGTTCTCAGGGGGTCCTCTTTTTATCTCTTCTTTTTAGTGCATGAGACCAACACTGTTTATTTACAAATATTTTCTGCACATGTTGATGTAATGATGATGGAAAACACAGTATTGCTTCCTTTATTTTTTGGGTGGTGATATGGTTTGACTTTGTGTTCTCACCCAAATCTCATGTCAAATTGTAATCCCCACATGTCAGGGAAGAAGCCTGGTAGGAGGTGATGGGATCATGGGGGAGGCTTTCCTCCATGCTGGTCTCGTGAGCTCTCATGAGTTCTGATGGTTTAAAAGTGTGACACTTCCCACCTTACTCTCTCTCTCTCTCGCTGCCATGTAAGTAAGACATACCATGCTTCCCCTTCACCTTCCACCATGATTGTAAGTTTCCTGAGGTCTCCCTAGCCATGCAGAACTATGAATCAATTAAACCTATTTTCTTTATAAATTACCCAGTCTCAGGTAGTTTTTTATATAAAAGGGTGAAAACAAACTAATACAGAAAATTGGTACCAGAAGTGGGGTACTGTTATACAGATACCCGAAAATGTTGAAGCAGCTTTGGAACTGGGTTACAGGGAGAGGTTGCAACAGTTTGGAGGGCTCAGGAAAAGGCAGGTAGATGTGGGAAAGTTTGGAACTTCCTAGAGACTTGTTGAATGGTTTTGACCAAAATGCTCATAGTGATATGGACAATGAAGTCCAGGCTGAGGTGATCTCAGATGGAGATAAGGAACTTACACAGAACTGGAATAAAGGTCACTCTTGCTATGCTTTAGCAAAGAGACTGGTGACATTTTGCCGCTGCCCTAGAGATTTGTGGAATTTTGAATTTGAGGGAGATGATTTAGGGTATCTGGCAGAAGAGATTTCTAAGCAGCAAAGTGTCCAAGATGTGACTTGGATGTTTCTAATGCATATAGTCATATGCATCACAAAGAGATCATCTAAAATTGGAGCTTATGTTTAAAAGGGAAGCAGAGCATTTGAAAAATTTGCAGCCTGACACTATGTGGTAGGAAAAGAAAAACCCATTTTCTGGGGTGAATTTCAAGCTGCCACGTTCAGAAATTTGCATATGTAATGAGAAACCAAAAGTTAACAGTCAAAACATTGGGGAAAATGTCTCCAGGACCTGTTGGAGACCTTTACAGCGGTCCCTCCCATCACAAGCCCAGAGACCTGGCAGGAAAAAGTGTTTTTGTGGGCCAAGCCCAGGGCACAGATGCTCTCTGCAGCCTCAGGACAGGGTGCCCTGCATCCCAGCCACTCCAGCTGTAGCCATGACTAAAAGGAGCCAAGGTACAACTTGCGACATGGCTTCAGAGGGTGCAAGCCCAAGCCTTGGCATCTTCCACATGGTGTAGGACCTGCTGGTTTGCAGAAAGCAAAAACTGAGGCTTAGGAACCTACTCCTAGATTTGAGAGGATGAATGGAAACACCTGGATGTCCAGGCAGAAGGTTTTCTGCAGGGGTGGGGCCCTCATGGAGAAGCTCTGCTAGGTCAGTGCAGAAGGGAAATGTCGGTTTGGAGCCCCCACAAAGAGTCCCTGCCTAGTGGAGCTGTGAAAAGAGGGCCACCATCCTCCAGACCCCAGAATGGTAGATCCACTGACAGCTTGCACTGTGTACCTGTAACCACTGGAGGCACTCAATACCAGCCCATGAGAGAAGCTGTGGGGGCTGAACCCTGCAAAGCCATGAGGTGGAGCTACTCAAGGCCTTGGAAGCCAACCTCTTGCATCAGCATGCCCTCAATGTGAGACATGGAATCAAAGGAGACTATTTTGGAGCTTTAAGATTTAATGACTGCCCTGCTGGATTATGGACTTGCATGGGGGCCTGTAGCCCCTTCATTCTGGCCAATTTATCCCATTTGGAATGGAAGCATATACCCTTATAAAGGCCTCATCTCCAATCACTGTAGCCTTCTGAGATGCAGGGTTTGGACCCTGACACAGGTCGTGTGGCCGCAGCTGGAACCCACATGCAGCTCCGCACTGCCCCTGGGCCCCCATCAGCCCCGCAGCTCTCGGACTCTCCATCCTCAGTGGCTGCTCCATTGGGAGTCCCTCCTGCCTGGGGCTTGTGTGGGCCTCTCCTGGCTTTTATCCTGCACATGGCAAGTTAGGACCACTTCCACGGGGCCTCTGGGCACAGGAGATAATCCTCTCTTTCCTCGGGGCAGCAGTAACTCCTGGGCCTCCTATTAGCCCCTTTGTTCTGTGGGCCCTGAAGTACTGAAGAACTGCACAGTGGCTGGGGACTGTCTCAATCTCTAGCCCCCGGAACCATTTCTGTGCGTGGTGGAAGCGTTTCTCTCTGGTGTTGTCTTGCTGAGGGTAATTTATATTGGCTGTGGAAATAGAGACAGACCAGGGTCTCAGTGGCGTCATGCCTTTTTTGGCTCAGGACACATCCAGTCTGGGTCTGCCAAGCCTCCCGAGGTTTCCACGGCTGTCTCTATAGGAGGAAGAGGGCTGGGAGATGGTGCAGAAAGTGGAAAGGTCCTGGCCTAGTACTGGCTACACCACTTCTGCCCACGTTCCATGGTTCAGAACCTCCCCACACAGCCCCTGTGCCATGGCCCTCCTGACACCACAGCCTTTGGGGCCTGCAGCACTGGCTGGCGGGAAAATGCCACCCAGAGTCACAGGTGGGCAATATTGCCCTCTCAACTACCGAGGCTGGTAGTGTGAGCCAAGTGCAGCCTGCCAGGCCAAGCGGGCAAAAAGAGCTCAGCAGGCCAGAGCAAAACTCAGGCAAAGGCCCCACCAGCCACAGAGTGGATTTCCAGCCAGAAAAACGACACCCCCCCAAATCCCATAACAGTATCCAAGAAGATTCAGCAGGGCAGCTACACACTGTGCACCCCAGGCAGCGGCTCCTCCAACCTCCCACACTCACCCCAGGTGGTGGCTCCTCCAACCTCTCACACTTAGGAGGAGCCCAGCAAGCTCTTCCTTAGGCTGAAGCCATCCTGACTCAAATCTGCAAAAGAATCAGGTATCTTGAGGGTGTTAAATCAAGTTTAGCCTAAAGCTGCCTCCTTAGAGATTTTAAGTTCAGCCTAAAGGTTTTTCTGCACATCATGAACATAACAAGGAGAGGTGTACGTAGACTGTAGCCTACACTTGTGCCAGCCACTGAGTTTCGGCCAATCAAATGTAGTCAACTGTTCGAACTGTGTTCAAATAAGACAGATAAGGCAAATGCTGAGCTATAACCAATCCAGCTGTTTCTGTCCCTCCCTTCCATTTTCTGTAGGTCACTTTCTCTTCAATGTCCATAAATCTTCTTCCACCGAATGGTTGTGCTGGAACCTCTGAACCTACTCTGGCTCAGAAGGCAGTCTGGTTCACAATTCATTCATTGCTCAAAGTCTTTTAAATTTAATTTGGCTGAAGTTTTTCTTTTATCAAGGATTACCCCACAGCAAGAGCCCCTACAGAAGCCCCCACGTCATGCTTGCCGTCTGCCTTCCATCTTTCTCAACAAAGAAGGAGACCAGATTTGGAATAGTGGAACACAATTTTTTAAAAGTTGGCAACTCCTGGAAGCCACTGTAGTGACTCAGAATCAACATTCTCAGGTAAGAAGCTCCGAGACTTAAGAGCGTGCTCTGCCCCCGTGATTTTTTGTGGAGGACTCCATCCCAGCACATCCACATATATCCCATAATAATAGCTGACTTGTCCTGCATCTCACTTTTATCATGAGAAAAATCATAGTTACAGAGTAACGTATTTTCAACCACATCAGGAGATGACCTCCTCAGTAAATAGAAAGGGATTATAAATAAGAAATGGGAATTTGTATGTGAAATTGTATGCATGAAGGTCACTGACTTTATGACAAAGGAAAGTCTGGAATTAGGTATTTACGGGGTTCTTTCTTTTCTTCATTATGAAATTATGCTGCTTTGTTGAAGTTTGTTTTCAAGGACTTGGTCCTGGCTGTAGAAAACACATCAAAAATACACAAAACTTGATACCTTTTTTTCCGTCCAAATGCCTTCTTGGTCTTTTAATTAGACCTAACAAAATTGTAATGATTTCATTAGTGAAAAGAAAGAAATAAACCAGAAAGGCTGGGTTTCATTGCTCCTAGAGAAGGTAATCATTCCATGTGTGTTTTGTTCTGAGCTTTTAAATGTACCATCTTATCAGAAGATTGCTAAAATGACAAGTATTTTAAAAATAAATCAAATTAAACCATTTCGTAAAATGTAACAGACCATAAATATACTCCACATTGCGTCAATAGTTTGCTGTTTTAAAGCATGTGTGTTAAGTAATCACTGGTTTACTCCACTCTCTTCCATTGGCTGACAGAATATGCTGACTTTGTTTTTCTGTGCAAGATGTTTAACGTAGTGTGTGCTAATACCGACCTCCACTAGAGAGCCTAAACAAATAGACGTAAGGGAGTTAAAACTTCTCTTTCTCTTGATTTTGAAGTTCTGTTTCCCATATAACTTATAGAAGCTTATTTTTATTTCCTTCACCTCTACAACTTTACAGTAAACTCAATTTCATCATTTTAAGAGTTCAGCCCCTCCTAATAATATCTCCTTCACACAACCATGCACAGCATTTATTCAAAAGGCTGCATAAAGCTGTTTTGTGAAAACTTTAGCTGACAAATGTCCTGAAATCACCATCTTCCATTTCCTGCTGGAGGGCTATGCTTTTCTCCTGCAATTTGGTGAGAGAGCCTTCTCTCTGCAGCCTCCTCCATTTACTTTAAGGGAGGGTCCAAGCTTCTATTATGTCTTACTTTATAGGGGTATTCAAATTCTTTATTCAATAGTAGTATTTTAAATTTTATTTTGCTTATGTATTTGGCTTTCACTAAAGAATATAAATGAAACAGACATTTATATATCTATTTTAAATTCACTCTGGCATAGAAAAGAAAGTGAATTTAGAATTTTGGCAGGTCCTTAATGCCAGCTTTTCCCTCTTGCCAGGCTCACATTTCTAACGTAGTTGCCTTTTTTACCCCTTAGAAATCTATCACAAAAACACCCATGCTGTTTTTATAAAGGCTTATTTTTTTTGGCTTTATTTTCTACCATAATCAGAAGAAACACGGAGACTCTAGCTGTTTAAAAACCTGGGTCCTCGTTAGGGTTAGGGTTAGGGTTAGGGTTGGCCTAGGAAGGAGGGGAGAGAAAGCTGCCAGGAACAGGCTGCAAGATTCCTCCAAAGACCTTGATGTCCTGGTTAGGAAACCATGGGTTCCTATGACTTCCCATATAAACAGGATAAATGTTTGTTATCCATATGGCTGGGGCTTGTGTTCCAGGAGTGAGATTCAAGTTGCTTAGCATTTCCTAGAAAAGTGTTAGTCTGTTAGAAACAGGCATGAGAAGCCTGGTAATTATGTATTGATTACCAGCACTGCTGATCACATTGGAGGAAAGAAAACACTGTCTTCATCTTAAGTGGAATTTCCAAAGCAACCATGAGGAGTTCCTTATTGGAGCCATAAGAGTTTCAGAGATGATACATTTATTCCCAGGAAATGTATCAGACATGCATCTTCCAGCTTCTGTACATTATAAACTATGCAGAAAATGTCCAGTTGACTCAAATCCATGAAATGATCATTTTTTATTTTATTATACTGTGACAGCTGTACATATTTCTCTTGTTTGCTTAAAGCTAATTTGATCCAGAAATTATTGATCAACATAAAGTTTATTTAGAAGATAATTTTATATGTTGATGTTCCTTAATTAATAAATGTTTTCAAAACTCAACAAAGGTATTGGCACCTTACATTTTGCATACAAACGTATAGTATGTTTTATAAGTGAAAATAAAAATAGAATATTATGCCAGAAATAACGAAATTTTAAAATTATTAATTTAACTATTGATACACCCCTACAAACTGGACTTTTAAACTTTAATGTACTGTCTAGATTTAAGTTGGTAAAGTCTTACATGTTAAAAAATAATTGTGCTTATCAAACATTGATTATGAAACTACTTTCTCCTAAACCTTTTCTTAAATTTGGGAACGTAATTTAATGTTGGTTTATCACATCTGTTGTTTCAAAAATCACATTAGTTTTAGAAAAAAAGGATAATATGAACCAGAGGGAATAAAACTGTAAAGAAAAAATAAAGAGAGAGGGGAGAGAGCCATAAACTGTTGTTCAAATCACTAGTGTGTGCCACTGAATTTACCCAATTCTCACATGCCTCCAAGGCATTGCCCTCATGACTGTCCTGCTGGCTCACGGGGAAGATCTCTCTCCTTCTCCACGCAACATTTGCCATTTTTGGGAAGTCAATGTCACCAGGAATCTAATTAGGCTATTTTTCTTTCTCAGACCCTTAACATTTTTCCCCAAGGCCAAAAATATTTTCTACTTTAAATGTCTTAAAATACTCTTCCTGTCTTTCCCCATAAAGACCAAATCCCTGAGGGCTGATGTGGCCAGGGATGTAGTGAACGCTGGCCCTGGAGGGAAGAGGGGACGAGTCTGAGGAACAGAAACTGACTTTAAATCTCAAGGGGCTGAAGCTGGAGCTCCAAATGTGACCCCTAGAAGCATGGGTGAGTGAGAAAGAAGGGTTCCCTCAAAGAGAGGCTAAGACACAGCTGGGTGACCTCGGTCCTTGGTGAGCAGGCGTCATCTGCCTCTAGCTGGGCCACCAGCCAGTGTCAAATGGCTCCACTTTGGGGAAAGATGGTATCATATGGACCCCCCATTCTCTCTGCTATCATTTACACAAGCGTGTGACATTCACTCAGATGTCACCAAGCACACACAGAGACTGCACTGACTCCGCACAATCAGGACATTTAATATCAATAAAAATCAAACATCAGGAGATCAGAAATCAAACAAGGCTATCAGACAGACTTAACAACAATTGATAAATATGCTCAATAAATTATTTGACAAGATGGGAGATGTGTTCCCTATCTTGACATAATGATCATATGTTTGCGTCATAATAATCATTGACTAATAATGTCCAAAGCCTATTCGGGATGCCTTAGTTGCTAACCTGATGTTATTTTTCTGTTCCAGGACCCCATCCGGGATGCCACTGTGTATGCAGTTGTCACATCTCCCTAGACCCCTATCCGCTGGCAGTTTCTCAGATTTTCCTTGTTTTCAATGATTGGGATAGTTTTGAAGAGTAATGGTCAGGTATGCTGTAGAATTTCTCTCAGTTGGGGTTTTTCTGATGATCCGATTGGGATTATGGAATTTGGGGAAGAAGACCATAGAAGTAAAGTGCTATCTTTATTACACTCTGTCAAGGCACCTTTGGTCAATGACTCATCACTGTAGCACCCACCTCACTTGGCGGTCGTGGCCTCTGCCAGGTTTCTCCACAGGAAAGTTACTCCCTTGTCCCACTTTCCAGACTCACTGAAGCAAATTCACTATGCATGGCCTTCACTTATGCAATGGGAGTTACACTCTCCTCCTTTAAGAGCATGGAGACTGCCACCTTATTTGGAATTCCTCTGCAAGGGAGATTTGTCTGTTAAATATTTACATATTTACCCATTTGTTCATATCACTATAAACTCATATTTATTTTATAAATTGGATTATGAACCAATGCTGCTTTTTGTTGTCATTATTGTTTAATCATTCCAGTTTCAGTTGCATGCCAGATCTTTCCTTTGGCTCCTGTGGCCCTGACATGCCCCGGCAATGTGGCTGTTCATTTTTATTTTTTCAGCAGTTATTAATTTTCTAGCACTCCAAAGTGCCCCCAGCTTACCTTGTCTATTTCCTGTTCTACTCCTAGAATCCACAATTTCTCTGGGAAGCCCTGGTTCCTTTTACTGGAGATTAGCAATTGAAGCAAAGACCTGGGTATTTCATATTATCTTTGAAATTGGGATGTCATTGCCCTAGTGAGTGACAGAGCAGGAATCTACACATGTACATACATATTTCTATAAATATTTCTTTATGGAATCTATGTTGAGGTTCACATGGGTGCACACTGGTTTCTCCACTCCTAATCCATGTCCAGATGATCATTCTGGCCTTTCTTCTTTTCTTCTTCCTAAGGTGGAAGCTTAGATTATTAATTTTATATGTTTCCTTTTTTATGATGTGCACTTAATGCCATAAATTTCCCTGTTAAGTACTGCTTTCACTATATCCCTCAAATTTTGATAAGTTGTATTTTCAGTTTTATCTAGCTCAAAATATTTTAAAATTTCTCTTGAAAGGTCTTTGACTCATGTGTATTTAAGTGTGTACTGTTTAATCTCTAAATATTCGGGTTTTTTCTTTCCATCTATTGTTCTGCTACTGATTTGCAGTCAATTACAGTGTGATCTGGGAACATACTTTATATGCTGTGTATTCTCTGATATTTTTAAGGTGTGCTTTACAGTCCAGCATGTCGCCATCTTGGTTAATGTTCCGTGAGTGGGACAATGTGTATTCTACTATTGCTGCATGGAGTATTTTATAAACAGCAATTAGAGCAAGCTGATGGTTCTGTTCAAGTTCTGTTCAACTATGTCCTTATTGATTTTCTGCCTGCCATATCTCTTGATTACTGAACTGGAGGTGTTGAATTTTCCAGCTGTAGTAGTATATTCGTCTATCTTTTCAGTCCTGTTGAGTGTTGATTCACATAATTTGATGCTCTGTTATTAGGTATGTCCACGTTTACTGTTGCTATGCTTTACTGAAGAAGTGAACCACGTATCATGTAATGCCCCGATCTCTGAACATTTTTTCTTGTTCTGAAGTCACCTTTGTCCTAAGCTAATTTCTCTAGTCCAGTATTATTCTGATTAGTATTAGTATGGATTATCTTTTTCCATCCCCTGTGCATATGTTACATATACCTTTTGAAATTTTTCTACAGTTCTCGAATTCCTATTGTTGTAAAATTTTCAGTCATTTTTATTGTGAAGTTCCTATTGACATATTTTTAAGTCACTGACTCTTGGCAGAATCCATTCCACTGATGAGCCCATCAACAACATTCATTATTTCCTATTAGAGTGTTCTGATTTATAGCCTTTCTTTTTCATTCTTTCTTAGCATTTTTATCTCTTTGATTACATTGTCCAACTAATTTTGAGTATTGCCCTCTTTTGCTATGACAGCTTTTAACATATTATTCAGTTACTTTAAATACTCTAATACTTCTAAAATCCATGCAATATCTGAGTTCATTTTCATGTTTGTCTCTTTAGACTATTTTTTCTTACTTTCTAGCTTATCACATAGTATTTTATTTTGTCAAAAGCCAGATATAACTATCAGATAATAGAAACTGAGGCAAAAACATCTTTACTGTGAGATTCTATGTTAATCTGGCTAGGATCTGGATTGTGTTTGTTTTCTAACTATATATGCCAGATGCTTCATATTTCTCTTGTGCTTTTGTTTTTGTCTCATATTGTCTTGGGGATTCCCTAGAGACTTCTTCTTAAGTAAAGTATAAGATATGTACTTCTTTCCATTGTATTCCTTAATTGCCAATATGAGGAATATAAAGTGGTCACCAGCAAACAAAATAGAAACTACCATAAGAGGAAACGATGAATGAGTTTATGTCAATATATTTACATTTGAATAAAACAATTTCCTACGCAGACATCACACATCAAAATTATACAAGAATAAATAGAAAATTTGAATAGATACCTAGCTCTTAAAGACACAGAAGCTGTTATTAAAACCTTACTGCAATGTAGACTCATGTGTCAGATGGCTTCATTGATAAATTCTTCCAAACTTTTACTAAATAAATAACCAAGACTATCATTGATGGGCACTTGGGTTGGTTCCAAATCTTTGCTATTGTGAATAGTGCTGCGATAAACATATGTGTGCATGTGTCTTTATAGTAGAATGACTTATAAACCTTTGAGTATATACTCAGTAATGGGATTGCTGGCTCAAATCATATTTCTAGATAAAGAAAAAGTGGCACATATACACCATGGAATACAATGCAACCATAAAAAAGGATGAGTTCATGTCCTTTGCAGAGACATGGATGAAGCTGGAAACCATCATTCTCAGCAAACTGAGAATTCTCAGCAAAACCAAGACTATATCAATTCTTCATGGTAAAATGAAAAATATAGAATTCATTGCAATGGGTTTTATGATACCAGTATTACCTTGATTCACAAATCTGACAATATGGATTACTGGACAATTTATATCTTAAATGTGGATTCAAATATGACAAACAAATATAAGTAAAATGGGTTCCTTGATATATAAAATAGATAAATATAAAAACTGAGTTTATATTAACATATTTTTATATATTAAGAAAATAAAATAAAAATTAGGTAAATGATAAAAACATTTTTG
Organism: Macaca thibetana thibetana; assembly: GCF_024542745.1. Lineage (NCBI taxonomy): Eukaryota > Metazoa > Chordata > Mammalia > Primates > Cercopithecidae > Macaca > Macaca thibetana. The sequence goes on along the minus strand of NC_065590.1, from coordinate 106,444,733 downwards.
ATAAAATTCAATATTTATTAATTATTTTTAAATACCTTGTAAAAATTTGCTATAAAAATTACCTTCTTTCTCTGAAAAATGGTATCACTGGAGCCCAAAACAAATCTTAGATCCAATATTAATATATTAAAAACTTCTATCTTCAGATCATGAATAAGAAAAAGATATTTATTATTAACAATTTTAGTCAACATTTTATAGGAGTTTCTTGTCAGTGAAATAAGGCATATAAATACATGGTAAAATGTTTTAAGTAAAGAAATACATGTATCTTCATTTACAGATAACACATGGTTATAAAAGTAATTTTCTATAAATTATCAAATTTAATAATTTAGGTGAGTTAGGCTTGCTGAATACAATGTCACTATACAAAAATTATTTTATTTTCTAGCACTTAATATAAGAAATTTTTAATCATGCTATTTACCATAGTATCAAAAGTTATCAAATATCTAGAAAACAATCTAAATATGTGTAACACCTCTATACCAAAATTATAAAAAGATTATTGAGAGAAGTGGGTGACGACCTAAACAAATGAAAGAACATACCATTTTCTCAAATTAGAGGAAGTAATATTGTGAGAGTAAAAATTCTCCTTATATTCCAGTTGGCTATTTTTATTTGTGTGTTGATGACAGACATGCTAATATAAGATTTATGTAGAAACAGAAAGAAACAAGAATAGCAAAAAATTTTGAGGAAGAGCAAAGATAAGAATATACATTGCCCAATATCAAGATTTATTGGAAAAGTAAGTTCATATGACAGTGTGGCACTAGTGAAAGGGATTAAAAACAGATCGATGAAGAGTCAGGAGAAAAGAAAGCACACAGGTAAACTTCATCTAAAACAAAGCTGGCCATTTCACAATATTTATTCTATCCATCCATGAGAATGTGATGTATTTCAATTTGTGTCATTTATGATTTCTTTCAGCAGTGTTTTGTAGTTTTCCTTGTAGAGGTCTTTGACCATACTGCCAAAAGCAATCTACAGATTCAATGCAATCCCCATCAAAATACCAACATCATTCTTCACAGAATTAGAAAAAACAATTTTAAAATTCATTTGGTACCAAAAAGAGCCCACGTAGCCAAAGCAAGACTAAGCAAAAAGAACAAATCTGGAGGCATCACACTACCTGATTTCAAACTATACTATAAGGCCATAGTCACCAAAACAACATGGTACTGGTATAAAAATAGGCACACAGACCAATCGAACAGAATAAAGAACCCAGAAATAAACCCACATACTCACAGCCAACTGATCTTTGTCAAAGAAAACAAAATCATAAAGTAGGGAAATATAATTACCTGAAACTAAATACAAGACCTGAAACTATAAAAATTCTAGAAGATAACATTGGAAAACCCCTTCTAGACACTGGCTTAGGCAAGGATTTAATGACCAAGAACCCAAAAGTAAATGCAATAAAAACAAAGATAAATAGTTGGGATTTAACTAAAGAGCTCTTGCACAGCAAAAGGAACAGTCAGCAGAGTCAACAGACAGCCCACAGAGTGGAATCTTCACAATCTATACATCTGACAAAGGACTAATATCCAGAATCTACAACGAACTCAAAGAAATCAGTAAGAAAACAACAAACAATTCCATCAAAAAGTGGGCTATTGGCTGGGTGCAGTAGCTCATGCCTGTAATCCTAGCACTTTGGGAGGCCAAGGCAGGTGGATCATTTGAGTTCAGGAGTTTGAGACCAGCCTGGCCAACATGGTGAAACCCTGTCTCTACTAAAAATACAAAAAAATTATCCAGGCGTGGTGGTGTGTGCCTGTAGTCCCAGCTACTTGGGAGGCTGAGACAGGAGAATCACTTGAACCCGGGAGGTGGAAGTTGCAGTGAGCTGAGATCGCACCACTGTACTCCAGTAGCCTGGGCGACAGAGCAAGACTCTGTCTCAAAAAAAAAAGGGGGCTATTAGAGAAATCCAAATCAAAACCACAATGAGATACCACCTTACATCAGTTAGAATGGTGATCATTACAATCATTAAAAAGATAGGAATCAACAGATGCTGGCAAGAATGTGGAGAAATAGGAATGCTTTTACACTGTTGGTGGGAGTGTGAATTAGTTCAACCATTGTGGAAGACAGTGTGGCGATTCCTCAAGGATCTAGAACCAGAAATACCACTTGACCCAGCAATCTCGTTACTGAGTATATACCCAAAGGATTATAAATCATTCTAATATAAAGACACATGCACACATATGTTTACTGCAGCACTATCCACAATAGCAAAGACTTGGAACCAACCCAAATGTCCATCAATGATAGACTGGATAAAGAAAATGTGATACATATACACCATGGAATACTATGCAGCCATAAAAAAGGATGAGTTTATGTCCTTTGCAGGGACATAGACGAATCTGGAAGCCATTACCATCAGCAAACTAACACAGGAACAGAAAACCAAACACTGCATGTTCTTACTCATAAGTGTGAGTTGAACAGTGAGAACACATGGACACAGGGAGGGAAACATCACACACCAGGGTCTGTCATTGGGTGGGAGGCAAGGGGAGGGAGAGCATTAAGACAGGGCCTAATGTATACAGGGCTTAAAACCTAGATGACAGGTTGATAGGTGCAGCAAACCACCATGGCACATGTATACCTATCTAACAAATATGCACATTCTGTACATGTATACCAGAACTTAACGTAAAATAAAAAATAAATACATAAATGAGTCATTTCTGAAATTCTGAAAAACACAAAAGTGGACTGAGGAAATGAATAGACAATTCTCAAAGGAAGATGTACAAATGGCCAACAAACATATGAAAAAATGCTCAACATCACTAATGATCAGGGAAATGCAAATTAAAACTACAATGCGATACCACCTTACTCCTGCAAGAATGGACATAATCAAAAAATTAAAACACAGTAGATATTGGCATGGATGTGGTGATTAGGAAACACCTCTACACTGCTGATGGGAATGTAAAATAGTACAGCCACTATGGTAAACAGTGTGGAGATTCCTTAAATAACTAAAAGTAGAACTACCATTTGATCCAGCGATCCCATTACTGGGTGTCTACCCAGACGAAAAGAAGTCATTATATCAAAAATATACTTGCATACACATTTTATAGCAGCACAATTTGCAATTGGAAAATCTTGGAACCAACCCAAATGGCCATCAATCAATGAGTGGATAAAGGAACTGCAGTATATATATATGATGGAATACTATTCAGCCATAAAAAGGAAAGAATTAATGGGATCTGCAGCAACCTGGATGAGATCAAAGACTATTATTGTAAGTGAAGTAACTCAGGAATGGAAAACTAAACATCATATGTTTTCATTGATATGTGGGAACTAAGCTATGAGGTCTCAAAGGCATAAGAATGATACAATGAACTTTGGAGACCTGGGGGGAAAGAATGGGAAGGGGATGAGGGATAAAAGACTACAAATAGAGTGCAGTGCCTACTGCTCAGGTTATGGGCGCACCAAAATCTCACAAACCACCACTAAAAAACTTACTTACATAACCAAATACCATGTGTACCCCAACAACCTATGGAAAAATAAAATAAAATAAAATAAAATAAATTTAAAAAGCTGGCACTGTGCAACGAAAAAGGAAAGGCTTTTGGGTGAGTGGTGCTGGATCAAATGGAAGTACACAGTGAAATAAATAAAATATAGATGGATTGTAGATCTAAATGTGAGATGTAAAACTATCGCACTACCAGAAGATAATGAAATATACTCTCCTATGTTATTAGAATAGGAGGGAAAAATCTTAAATGGATTAAAAAGCTTTGGCTATAAAGAAAAAGGAATTTGTATTGATCAAAGACCCCACTAAGTTTGTTTGTTTAAAAAGTCACCAATGAAAAGAAAACATTTGCAATACCCATGACTATCAAGGGAATCATTACAGTAATAATAACAATAATATTTATAAATTAAGAAAGAAAAGTGTCAATAAAAGGGCAAAAAGCATGAACAGGCAACTCACCAAAGGATGTCTCCAAATAACCAATGAATAAATGAAGTTGTTCAATCCCATTGACCGTTAGGAGAAGGACAATTGAAACAATATGAAACAAAATTACATTCCACCAGAAATGCTCTATTAATATTGTTGACCACACGAAGTGCAGGTGAGGGTGTGAGCAGCTTGCACTATCAAAGCCTGCTGCTGAGAGCGTCAGCTGGGTCACTTCTCTGTGAAACTCTGCCATTCTCTCTTGAATCCCAACATACACATATCACCTAGAGTTTCTACTACTAGGTGGATACCCAACCAATAGTCATACACACAGAGGAAGCTTTTGGTATGAGGTGGCATTAAAGTGAAATTGCAGTAATTATTCCCTGTGGTTTGAGGTTGAGAGAATAAACACTTACAGAAAAGAGCTGTATTTCCCTGAAACCAAGCAAGGATTCCACCTGACTTGATATAGAGTGAGAACCAACCCAAGAGAGTGCAGTGACCGCAGAGAGCATGCAGGAGGCCCATCTGAAGATCTGCGGGTGACAATGGGAGGAGGTGAGCAGTGAAATGTAAATCTGTTTGGGGAATTTCCTGGCTTCTTGCTTCTGCCTTTATCACTTCACTCCTGAATCTTCTCTAAGGTCTTGAGGCCTCTACGGTCATCATGCAGTTATGACACTCAGCTGACTCCACCATGCAGGGGCACTCAGCCTTCCGATGAAGGCTCCTCCTTCTCTACTCCTGGTTTTGTGGTATTTACTTCCCAGGCCTTCTTCCGCCTTCCAGGCCCTCTGTTTGCTTACCCAGCACACAGGGCTTACTTGGTCAGAACTGGAACTTCTCAGCACTCCCTCTAGTACCTTTTTCCTCCTGGGACTTTCTTCTCTGATAACCTCATCCAGGCCCTTCTCTTCAATTACCACCTTGGTGCACAAATTTGTATCTTCAACCAGACCTCTGCTGTGCAGCCCAGAGGCAGTGTATGCACCCAGTGGTCTCACAGCCACTCAGCTCTTGGTCCCCACCCTCAACCCACAGACTTGGGTGAGTCTCCATGAGCCCCTCTCAATGCCAGGGCCACTGTCCACCACACTGTGCAAACCTTAGCACTTCACAGCATGCAGTTACAGTATTTATAACTTGTTCATTTGTTTTTTTTGTTTAATTCTGTCTTTACAGGACTGTAAATGCTGTTATTGTTGGACTTATTCTGACTTGGCCAATATTGTATCACTGGGACGTAGCAGGCATTCAACACAGTTGCTGAATAACTAAATAAATAAGTGGATAATAAATCATGAGTTAATTGATTTTTCCCATCATGACAATGGCAGAATGTATTTCCCCTTGTTCAGAAAGTTGGGCTCTGCAGGCTTCATCCCACGGATGTAATCTTCTCCCCTCCCTCTCCTGGGGTCACTGTGGTGACTTCTGCTTGCTCTGCTCCGCCGAAATGCACCCCTAAAAGTCACTCCCATTGCTGTGGAAGCCTCCTGTCCAGCTCCGGTCTCCTGATCACTTGGCCATGTCTAGAATGTACAGCTCCTATCTACTGATTTCTAATTCACTACCAGGATAATTTTTGTCTTGTTCTTCCGTCGTCACTGTCAACAATTAAAATCAGTTATTTTTCCATGCAGAAAATATAAATTTTCTTACATTTTACCATTATTTTTACATTAGCTCTTTCATGCTACTACATTTTTACTTTTTCAAAACATATTTAGAAGAAAATTTGAGGAGATAGGTACTTTCTGAACTCAATCATACCCATAGGTTTTCTTTTCTCAACAGAGTGAAGGATCATTTAATTTCTCTGGCTCTTTCAATGGGCTAGCTGAGAAATTTATAAACTGATAGTGGAATTTCTTAAAGACATTCTAGATAACAAGGGAAACATCATGTTTAATGTGGCAGGAATTCAGCCCCTGAAACATTGTTTAACAAATCACCAGCTGAATCTTATCATAGAAAAACAGATTTATTTTTCAGACAGTTTTGAGAGGTATCTAAAATTCAACATGTGTGCTGAACCTTCGAATGCTTTTGAAGGAGTTTGCCTGCTGAAAAGCTAAATAGCATCAGACTTAAAAGCGTGTTTCTCCTGACATCAGGATGTCGGCTGATACTAGCCAGAATGAAATGTGTTCTTTTCCTCCATTTTCAGTCTATCGGCAAGACTTGAGAAAATCGCAGTGACCTTTCTGCCTTCAGCTACCTCCCTTTGTCCTGTCTCTTTGCAATCACGTATTTTTTTCCAATATGTGATTCCAATAATTACATCTTCAGTGTTGCTGAAGCAATTTGACAAATAGTAAGTACAATGTTCATTTCATAAGGATAGTTTGGCATCATGATTTCTAATGATAAATACAACATAAAGTTTCTAAAATGCTGATGAAAACATAAAATCTAAGGCTATTTCATGCCAGATAACTAGAGCATTAATCATCCAGTTAAAGATATGTGTATGCATAGATAAATATGCTTAAGGTGCGCGTCCCTTCAACAGGCCCAAATATTTACGTGCCTGTATTACAAGCTGTTCATTCATAGATCACAGAATGCTCAGTTCTTGAAAACTAGTGGTGGAAAGGACATCAGTTAAACTCATTCTGACCTGGCTTTGAATCTCATTTTTGCAGCTTATGGGCTTCTGTTATCTTGTAGGAACAATGAGAGTCCTCCGGGGAAGATCTTCCTCCTCTGGATCCCCTACGCAGAGCCCGTATGACCCTGAGTGGGTGGGTGCACACTGTGAGCCCTGAGTGGGTGCACACACGCGTCTCACACGCAAACGAGTCCATGAAGGAAAAGCCTGGACTGAGTTCCGAGTCCTGCCTGGGAGCTGCTCGTGGCTTCCGGGGCAGGCAGGAATCTCCAAGCCTCCTCCTGGGTGATGGGGAGAGGCCAGTCAGCGTCTAACTGCAAATCACGGGTGGGAACGACCACAGTTTCAGATGCCAGAACGGGGTTTTCTTAGCACAAGCAGCGCCTAGCACAGTGCCGAAAGCCAAGTCGAGGTGATGAGCCTCGGGCGGGGGTTTGAGGGGAGACGGTGCAGGGAACCCACAGTACCAGACGGGGCCATGTCCCCTGAGCAAAACCTGGAATGGAGACAGCAGCTTTGGCCTGGCGCAGCCTGTGGCTGAGCCCCGCTGGAGAGATACGGGGCTGTGTGTCGCGGCTCTGGACGGAAATCCTCTTTCCTCCCTTCCTGGCTCGGTCTTTCTTCCAGACGGCGCTGGGCCTGCTACTGTGTCGTCTCACATGAGTGGCAGTGTCTGTTCTGAGGCGTCTTCCTGTTCGTCCTTCCTGTCAGCCCTGAGCATTCCTTTACCATCAGCAGATTCCATGCTGCATTTTTATACACACTGTCGTGTAAAATACACACATTGCCCATTTTAACAATTTTGAAGTGCACTGTTCAGTGACAATAAGCACATTCACGCTGTGGTGCCGCGGACACCTCTTCCATCTCCAGAACGGTCCACCTTCTCCCCCGGAAACGCCGCACCCGTTAAACGACAGCGCCCCCTGCCGCCCCGCAGCCCGGAAGCCCTCGCTTTACCTTCAGTCTCTGGAAACTTCACTGCTGTAGATTCCTCGCAGACGTGAAATCCTGCAGCGTTTGTCTTTTTGTGACTTGGCATAATGTTTTCCATGTTTTTGGGTTGAAGCCATGTGGAAGCAGGTGCCAGCATTGCCCTGCTTTTTAAGGCTGGATAACATTTCACCATCTGTGTGCCCCACACCGTGTTTACTCGTTCATCCAGCAATGGCTTCTGGGTTGATTCCAGGTTTCCACTATTCTGCGTGGTGCTGCCAGGAGCAGTGGTGCACGGATCCCTCCTATCTGAATCCCAGTCTTCGTTTTTCATTTCTGTTTGTTAGAATATACCCAGAAGTGGAATCGCTGGTCATATGGTAATTCTGTTTAGTTTTTTGAGGTAATTCTGTTTAGTTTTTAGTCTCTTCTGCTATTTTTGAGGAGTCTTCACACAGTTCTCCCCAGTGACCACACTATATTATATTCCTCTCCATACAGTACTCCATAGTGACCACACTATATTATATTCCTCTCCATACAGTTATCACAGTGACCACACTATATTATATTCCTCTCCATACATTTCCCTACAGTGACCGTGCTATGTTATATTCCTCTCCATACAGTTCTCCATAGTGAACACACTATATTATATTCCTCTCCATACAGTTCCCCACAGTGACCAACTATATTATATTCCTCTTCACACAGTTCCCTTAGTGACTGCACTGTATTGTGTTTCTACCATGAATGCTTAATTGTCCTGATTCCTCCACAACCCAACAAATGCTTGTTATTTTATGTTTTGTCTGTATGTTTTTAAACATTAGCTGTCTTACTGGGTATGAAAATTTGTGTGTGTGTGTGTGGGTGTGTGTGTGTGAAGTATATTTATATCATATTTTCATTGCTTTTTTTCCTACCCTAATAGATTGAAGCTCAAATTCAAGAATCATCTCCATGTGTACCTGCCATAGACCGAATGTGTCCCCTAAATCCACAGTTGGAAACCTAATGGTCAAAGTGATGGTATTGGGAGGTGTGGGACATTTGGGAGGTGATTAGGTTTTGCAGGTGGAGCCTCATGAATCATCATGATAAGATTAGTGCCCTTATGAAAGGGACCCAGAGAGTACCCCGTCTCTTCTGCTATGTGAGGACACAGGAAAAAGGCACTGTCTGGAAACCAGAAAGCGGCCCTCACCCGACAGCAGATGCACCACCGTCTCGATCTCGAACCTCCGGCCTCCAGAACTGGGAGAACAGGCCATCTCGTTTATGGAATTTTCTTAGAGAAGCTCAAATTCACTAAGACAGTGTTCTCACACATTGCTTATGCATTAGCCCAAGGACTGGCACTTAATGTACATTTTGCTGAATGACCTGACATAAAATGGAAGGCAAATTTATCCTGTGATGACTTAGGTGTACTGAGAATATAAAGACCTGTAATTCTGATGAAAGTAGTCAAAGTAATATATCTTTTACACGTGATGATGTAAGCATTTATGACAAAAAATTTCAAGAACATGAGAGTAGACAGAAGCATAGTAAACTCCTATGTGTCTAACTCCAGCTTTAGCAACTATCAGCTTGTGTCCGGAGTGGTTGTATCTACATTTTCACAGCCCCAAAAGGATATTTTTGGGCCAAGGAAGAGAGACCTCCTTCCGTGGTTAGCTGAGTGTTTTTATAATATTGAATTTTGTCAAATGTTTTTTCTACATCAAGATTATTATTTTCTTCTTTTTTTAATGTAATGTGTTACATTCATCGATTTTCTGAGGCTGAACCTCACTTGCATTTCTGGCATCTATCACACTTGTGCAGGGTGTATAATCCCTTTAACATGTTGTTGAACTTGGATTGCTGCCTTTGTTGTTGTAGAGTTTACGAGTATTTACATTAAGAGACACTGGTTGGCAGTTTTCTTTTCCTGTTGTGTCTTGTCTTGCTTTGGTGTTAGTGTAATGATGGCTTCACAAGATGGGTTAGGAAGTGTTCTCTCCTTGGGTGTATTTTGGAAGGAGAGTACTTTGTTTTGAGGATTGGTATTATTTCAATGATTTCTAGAACTAGCCAATAAAGCCATCTGGTCCTGGCCTTTTGCTTATTGAGGAATTTTTGAAGACTGAATCAATTTGTTTACTCTTTATAGGTCTGTTCAGATTTTTATTTCTTCTTGAGTGGGGCTTGGTAATTTCTGTCCCCAGGACTCTTTCCATTTCCCAAGGTCACCTAATTTGTTGGCATACAACTGTTTCCAGCATTCTCTTATGATCCTTTCAACATCTGTAAGGGTTGTAGTAATGTACCCACTTTTATTTCTGAATTTGGCTATTTACACCATCTCTCCTTTTTTAGTCAATGAGTTAAGGGTTTGACAGTTTTGTTTATTCAAAAAAATGTAGTGTTTGGTTTTATTGATTCTATTTTTTTTCTCTCATCTACTATGATGATCACCATTGTAACCTTCAGCATCTCCACACCTCTGGTAACTTTGGGTTTAGTTTGCTCTTCTTTTGCTAGTAAGGTTAGGCTACCAACTGAGATCTTTTATTTTTTTTAACTTTAGGCCTTTTTACCTATAAATCTCCCTTTGAAGGTTGCTTTCTTTTCAGATCATAAGTTTTAGTAAACCTTGGTTTTGTTTGCATTTATCTCAAAGTACTTTCTAATTTCCCTTGCAATTTTTTTTCTTTTACAAATTAGTTGCTGAGGAGTGTGTTGCTTAATTTTTATATGTTTGTAAATTTCTTCATTCTATTGGTGATCAGAGAAAAGGCTCTGTATGAATTCAGTCTTTTCACATTTGTCGAGGCTTGTCTCACAGACTAACATCTGTTCTATGCTGGAGAATGTTCCGTGTGCACTTGAGATGAATGTCGGTTCTGCAGCTGGTGGGTGGAGTTTTCTGCGGGCGGCGTCTAGGTCATTACCACTCCTCTGAATATTGTTCTTGTCATTACTGAAGTGAACATTGACATTTTTATGAGCTCTCCTTTCCATTCTGTCAATGTTTTCTTCATATAGTCTGGGGTTTTCTGTTTGATGTATATTTGCTTTTAATTTTTCTATCTTCTAGATCAATAAGCCGTTTTATCAATTATTCTTCATCTCTTGTGACCCTTTTTGACTTAAAGTCTGTTTTTCAGGTCCTGGTGTTGCCCCCCAGCTCTTTCCCGGTATCTTCTGCAGGACGGCTTCTCCGCCATCCCCCTCACCCTACCTATTCCTTTGGCTCTAAAGAAAATCTTGTGATTATTAGGTCATTTTAAAAATTTTGCCAAGTTTGTACCTTAGCCAGTGAGTTTGATGCTTCTATGTTTAAAGTAATTGACGACAAGAAGGATCTTCTGCCATTTTTCTATTTGTTTTCATGTCTTCTTTGTTGTTCATGATTCCCCTTATACAGCCTTATTTTTGTATTTGATTGACATACTCTACTCCTTTGATCCTTGACTAATTTCCCGTCTGTATACACTTTTTAGTTATTTTCTTTATGTTTACCTTTGACATTAGAATTAACATTCTAATCTTACAGCAATCTATTTTGAATTGATCCAACATAGCTTCAGAAGCAGATAGACTCTGCTCCTACACAGCTCTACACCCTGATGTTACTGTCACAAAGGATGCCCTTGTGTGGTGTATCCCCTCCCCGGTTTTAGTAATAGCTGGACAGACAAGATCATGGCGGAAAGAGGTACATGTGTAAATGGTGCTGGCCCCAGATAATTCTTGCTTTATATTCTAAAACCTAATTCCAGAGAAACATTTTTACAAAGCATTGCATGGCTTTGGGTTTCGACGGAGCCACGTCTAGTTCATCTCCACACTCTGGGCACCTGTATCACCAGGGGTCCAGAATGTACAGCTGCTTCTCTAGTCTCTAAAACTCTCATCTATGCTTTTCAAGTTATGTAGGAAAGAAAAGAGGGAGTTACAAACAAAAATACAATGATGCTGGCCTTTTTTTTTTTTTTTTTTTTTTTTTTTTTGAGACCTGAGTCTTACTCTCTCGCCCAGGCTGGAGTGCAGTGGTGTGATCTCGGCTCATTGCAACCTCCACCCTCCGAGTTTAAGCGATTCTCCTGCCTCAGCCTCCCAAGTAGCTGGGATTCCAGGCGCCTGCCACCAATCCCAGCTATTTTTTTGTATTTTTAGTAGAGACGGGGTTTCACCATCTTGGCCAGGCTGGTCTTGAACTCCTGACCTCGAGATCCACCTGCCTCGGCCTCCCAAAGTGCTGGGATTACAGGCGTGAGCCACTGTGCCCGGCCAATGCTGGCTTTTATATTTACCAATATGATTACTTTACCAATGTTATCTTTTTTGTATGGCTTTGAGCTACTCATTTATTCTTTAGCAATTTGGAAGAAACTTGCAACACACAGGATAAAATAGATTGTGTTACTGACAAAATCTCCAAAATGTTAGTGCCTTTAAAAATAAATTTGCTCTGTCTCTTACCACATGTGCGCTGTGGGTCAGGAGGAGGCTCTGTGCATTTCCCTCCTCAGGGCAGCGGGCTGTGGAATGCAATACCGTTGGATGAAACGCTCTGTGGATTTGCACTGTGCAACATGGCAGCCTCGAGCCACATATGGCTCTGAGCGTTTGACCTGTGACAAATACAACCGAGAAACAGAATGTTTAATTCTATTTCATTTTAATTAATTTAAAGTTAAATAGCCACATGTGGCTGGTTTCTCCCATACTGGACTGCAAAGGTCTAGAACGTGTCTGGTGTCTTGATGAGACAAAGAACTCCACTCTTGCTGGTTTCTTCCCAGCCATGACAGAGTTCACTTTTCACTAAGGCAAGTCACACGCCCTTGTACAACCTCAAGGGGGCAGAAGAGTGCAGTTTTAACAGGTGCCCAGAAGAAGGAGAACCAGAAGCATTGGCGGACATCAATGATTCTGCAAAGCTGAGAATAAACCCCAGATTGCCTAGGGGAAACCAGCTAGGTAGTGGTTTAATGATTGGAGGAGCATGGCACAGGCAGTAAATGAACACAGTACCAGGGGAATTTGTAGAGAAGAAATGAGACCCAGGGTGCGAAATTGTTCAAGGCCAAAGACAGGTCGTTGGTCTCTTTTAACACTTCATCCCCAGGGCCTGCCTGCATGCTCAAGGGACCCTGGTTGCACGGTTGTGCAGGTAGCCCGAGCTGCCCAAGCCTCACTCTGTCACAGAGGCAGGCCCGTCAGGTGTGTTCCATCTCCCACACAGCCTTGTCCCTGTTGAGTGGCTAAGAGAATTACCTGAGACTGGGTAATTTATAAGAAAAAATATATATTTAGCTCACTGTTCTGTAGGTTGAGAAGTTCAAGGGCCTGGTCTTTGCTCCCTGCGAGGGCTTCTGAGCTGGGTAACCTGGTGGAGAAGGTCAGAGAAGTGAACAGATGCGGAGAGGACCAAGCAGCAGAAGAAACTTCACCTTATTGCAACAGCTCCAGCGGGAGCCAGTCCAGTCCAGTCTCTGAGAGTGAAACCACACTCACTACCTCACAAAGAGGGATTCAGTCCCAGGACGTGAACACCTCCCACCAGGATGTAAACACCTCCCACTAGGCGCCACCTCCAAACACCAACACACTGAGGATCACGTTTCACATGGAATTTGGTGGAGACAGCAAACGACATCCAAACCACAGTCAGCTTCCTCACCTCCTGCAATGCATCCTTGGCTGAGTTTACTCAGTATACCCGGGATGCTCATGTCCACTCACCAGATCTTCCATCTCAGGCACACTCATCTTCCAGATGCAGCTGCTGTGGTCCTCATGTCCACCCACCAGATGTGCTTCCATCCCATACACCCTCACCTTTCAGATGCAGCTGGAAGCATATGAAGCATAATAAATAAACTCAATGTAACCTTGTCTCTTATTACATCAAACGCCTGAGTTGGTGGTGTGAGTTGTGTAATTCTGGCTTTGAATCCCAGCACCACTGCTTTTTTACTTGACCCCGTGTGAGTTCCTTAAGCTCCTGTGTGGCTTCAGGCAAAGCTTCTGGCCTTCGTGGGTCTTGGTTGGCACATTTGTGAGCCGAGTAAAATATATTATAAACTATTAATCCATAGGGAACAATGGTCATGTGATTTTATTTTAGCTTTTATTTCAAAACACGATTAAGAAATACATAATTTTAATCGTTTGTATCTTTTCAACTTACTTAGATTTATTCTCTATTAACTAGTTTTTGTTACTATTGTAATAATCAATAATTAGAAAAATAACCTAGCCCTCACTGATTACTCGTGGGATTCAGGAACCCGATGATTTCCCTGAGAATCACCTTGCTGTGGGGACTGAGCGGAGTTTCCCTGTTACCGAGCCCGGCCACTAGATGGTGGAGGACCACTTCACTTTAGCTTTCTTGTCTTTCAGTACTAAAAAGGCTTGCAAGGATTATGCACCTTTTCTCCCACCCCTCGTTCCTTGAACGGTGAATTTCTATAACATTTGTTAACTGTCCTTTTAATAATTCTTGACCCTTTCTGTGCTTTCATTTAACCTCAAGTCTAGATTATTCAAATTGACTCATTTGGTAAAAATACATTGGGTGTCTATCATGTAGCAACAGCTTAATGGGATTCCCCGTGAAGTGGTCAAGTGCTGAAGCTGTGAAAGCTGGGGCCGGCGGATCGTGTGGGGACTGCCGCTGTGATCACTTTTAGGGCAGCGTCAGCAGAAGCCTGTGCGTTTGCAGGCAGATCTACGCTCTTTCAAATGTGGTGACACCAAGGTACGGTGCGGGGCACACGTGGCAGGGTTGGGGTGTGGAGGGAGCTTGTTCATCCTTCTTGGAAACCATGACACGGGGAAGGGGATTTAGGCCTCCTCGTTCCACACCCCTCCTTTCTAGAGGCCAAGGGAGCCCTTTGATCAAGATCACATGGTTCCTTAGAGGCAGCTCAGAAGCAGTTTCAGGAGGAGCTCTCCGCATCTTTTTAGAGACAAATCTCCTCTGTGGGAGGCTCTCTGAAGGGCCATGGTGTGCGGGGCCAGCGAGGCTGACTTCGTGACTGGACCCCCACAGAACAGCCACAGTCACAGGGATGGGACAGCTACACAGAGGTCAGCAAGCCCCGGGGATGAGGGGAGGAGGACGGGAGGCCTTGGGGGTGGAAGGGGTTCCTACAGAACATTGTTCTAGGTGGGGCCTGAAATAACTCCTTCTACAGACGAAGAGGTGACAGGTGTGGGATAGAGGGTGGAAGGGGCAGACCATCCCAAGAAGACACATGCCAGGACGCTGAAGCAGCTGCTGAGGTGGGTGCATTGGGTGGTGGAGGGGCAGCAGGCGCTGGTCATCGAGAAGAGGCTGGGGATTAAACAGTGGCTCTGTCACAAAGGCCTTCTAGGCAATCCTTGAAAGTGAGCTTTCTTTTTTTCAAAATGCAATGGAAAAACTTATTTGCAATCCTAAATCTTGGTCTATTCTATGATTTCGAAGTTTGGAGACTTACCAGAATACTGATTCATTACCAGCAGTAGACTCAGGGATATATTGTGGGAATTCTTGTGCCTTTATATAAGTTACCTTTATTTCTTCAGGAAAATGAAGTGAATATGAACATCATTAAATTTTTGCCAAAGGTCTTTTGCCGAAAAAAGCTTTTCTCCTTGAAAAGAGTTATAGATGTTTGCTTGAAAAGCATGTGTGCATTGATTAGTCATCTATAGATTAGATTGGATTTTTCAGCCTCATTTATTACATTGGTTATGTCACAAGGTCATACTGCCTTGAATATTATTTTGCCATAACAATACGAAGGGGCAAGACAAAGAAGAGGAGGAGGAGGAGGAGGAGGAGGAGGAGGAGGAGGAGGAGGAGGAGGAGAGAAAGAAGAGGCGTCAACATCAACCCCCTGGGTGTCAGCTGGTGAATATTATCCGCATGGTTGGACATTAAATATGAGCCCATTAGGAAAAGTGGGGGACATAACTCCATTATTAATACCAATGTGGGTGGGCCAAGTAAGTGACCCACATGTGATACTGGAAACTGGAAAGTGGAAGACGAAAAGAGCTTGTGCTGGGGAGAGAGGAACAGCGTCTCCATAATCAGAATGCTTCAGGGGCTGTCATGCTGGAACATAAATTAGCACACAATGTTGATAGAAGACATTTTGAATGCATTAGAAAAGCTTCAGCACGGTTCCCACCATGTACCCAGCAATTTAACAACCGGGCACTCTACCAAAAGAATAAGCATGCCAACTAAGCAACATAACGAGACCCTGTTTTTACAAAAACTAAGAAAAAATTAGGCAGGCATGGTGGCGTTCACCTCTCGTCCCAGCTTCTCAGGAGGCTGAGGCAGGAGGATCGCTTGAATCCAGGGGGTCGAGGCTGCAGTGAGTTGTGATCACACCACTGCACTCCAGCCTGGCTGACAGAGTGAGATCTTGCCTCAAAAAAAAAGAAAAAAGCATGCACGGTGAGATTTTGTAACAGAGGTGACAATTGATCGAGTATTTAGAGAAAAATATTGGAATGAAATATTAGAAATAACCTAAATATTCAAGAACAGGCAATTATCAAAAGTGTTATGGCATATGCATAAAATGGAATACTTTGAAATCATTATGTATCATGATGAGAGAAATATGAAAACTTGATGAAACATAGTTCTCGTGCCCTAATTGTATATGTCACCATTCTATGGCAATACATGAAGGATGTCTTATTTGTTATTTTTAGTTTTCTATATATTGAAGTATGATCTACATAAAGCAATGACCACAAATCTCAAACATGAAGCTCAGTGGGCTTTCCCCATATATACAACTGTGTGCACACTACCCGGGTATAGGCATTGAACACACATACCACAAAGGCTGATCCCTGCTCCCTCCTGGCCAGCAGCCCTGGGAGCAAACATCACCACAACCTGTTCTGAAGATTCATTTCACTTCTATTTTGAATTTCATATGAACATAGATCTTTGTTATCATATGTATTATCCTGCTTCTGGCTTCTGTCAAGGAACGTTATAGCTGTGAGATTCATATTTTTTCAGGGTAATCAGTTTATTATATTTTCTGTTGCAACATAGTATTCCACTGTGCAACATATTTATCCATTTAACTACAGCTGAACATTTAGATTCTTTCTAGTTTTTTAGCTCTTATCAATAAAATTGCTATAAACATTTTTGTGTCTGTATTTTGGTAGGCATAGCAGTCATTTATACTGGGAGTAATGGAATTGCTAACTCACAACTCTGTGTGTGTGTGTGTGTGTGTACGTGTTTCTCTGTTGTAGATATCACCAAACACTTTTCCAAAGTGGTTGCACCACTTTCTATGCCCATGGATGGTGCAAAGCTGCTTATATATTTATGAGCTACATGGACATCTCTTTTGTAACACGCATGCACACAGACATCGCCTTGCTTTCTTGCTCTCGTATGTCTTTTCATAAATAAAAGTAAGCTTTTAATCAAGTTCGACTTACTCATTCCTTCATTTATTGTCACCATTTTTGGAGGATGCAATTATTTGTATTTCTGAAATTTTGATATATCAAACTTATGGAAATGTTATAAGAATAATTTTTAAAACTGTCGGCAATGTGTTACCCAGACACACCAACTGGTACATTTTGCCCCATCACATTATCTATCTATCATCTATCTATCTAATCATCTATCTAATTATCTATTTATCTATCATCTATTGATCATCTGTCTATCATCTATCATCTATCTATCTATCTATCTATCTATCTATCTATCATCTATCTACCTATCTGATCATCTATCTTACCATCTATCTAGCTATCATCTATCTAATGATCTATCTACCAATCATCTATCTATCATCTATCTATCTTTTTCTGATCCATTTGAGACTAAGTTGTGGACATAGTGGTTCTTTAATTTTTAAATACTTCATTGTGTATTTCCTGACAACCTAAGCACAGCTATCACTATTGGGAAATATAATTGTAATGCAATACTATGATCTAATCCACTATCTATATACTAAATTAAGTACTATATTATCTAGTGCACAATTTATTAATACACAACAATATCCTTGACAGCTGCTCTTTTCAGAGTCCTGGAACAAGACCTGGGGCAGGGTCACCTGCTGCACGTGTGGTCACACCTGCCGTCCGCCGTGTGGTTGCACCTGCTGTCTGCCCTGTGGTCGCACCTGCCGTCCTCTCTCACGCGGAGCAGCTCCTCGGGAGGTCTTTATCTCTCTTACCTTGACACACTCCGAGTTCAGCCCAGTGATTTCTTCCAGCCCCCTCAGTCTGGGTTTGTCTGATGCCTCCTCGACGTCCCATCCAGGTGTAGTCTGTGCAGCAGCAGCACTGCGGAAGCCCCCGTGGCCTCTCCAGGCTTCCTGTTAATACCCCGTGCAGACGAGGGCGTCCTGCCTCCATGCTGAGGCTGACTTTGATCACGTGGTCAAGGGGCTGTTGGTCAGTTTTCTCCACCAAGGTTAGAACATTTCCTTTTGTAACTAATAAGTAAGTAACTTGTGGGAAGATACTTTTTGTCCAGTTTCTCTTCATTCACGATTTTCTAAACTCACCACCCATTCTTTCTATATTTATTTGCTATCATTCTGCTGTTAGTGAAAACTTTTCCTTTTCATTTATTTAATCAGTCACTCATTAACACCATTTATTTATTTGTTTCAATCATATCAGTATAGACTTATAGAGTCTTTTTTGTTTTTCCTTTTTGCAGCGACAGGTCTGGCTGGGTGCCCAGGCTGGCGTCAAACTCCTGGGCTCAGGGGATCCTCTGGCCTCTGCGGTGCTACCACACCAGTCTAAACTCATGGATTTTTATCATGTTAATTATCAATACTTTACTACGGTCACTCAGTTTGGCTGTAAAACGCTCCCAGCTCTGGCTGGTGGGAGCCTCTCTGAGCTGCTTAAGCGTCTCTGAACATGCACCAGCGTTCTCTGAAGACCTCCTCGCTCTCTGAGGCATTGAGGCTCCCTGGCCTTGGTCTTGGACTCAGCTCTTTCTCCAGGGACGCTGGTTCTTGTCAGTGGAGAATGAGATTTGGAAACCAAGCTCTGGACCCTGGGTGAGCTCGTTGCTCCTGGGCCCTCTCAGCGGGCAGAGCCAGATGATACGTGTTTAGGAGGCTGAAACTTCTCCGAAGTAACGTAGTCCATGCATGTCCGTGCCCTCCCGGGCAATCATAGACAGACCACTCTCCTCAAGATACTTCCCACGTGTTAAGCAAGATGGCTTCAGCATCTCTAACTCACTCCCCTGCACAAAGCAGGTGACTGGTGTTCAGCCCTTGTTCAGTTGTGGAGACAGAATTTACACGCAGTGAGATGCTCAGTGCTTCTGTGCGTGACCCAGTGACTTTGGCAATGTGGCCACCGAGGAACCCGCATTCCCATCAAGACACAGAGCATTTCTCTCACCTGAGAAAGTCCCACTTGGGACACTTGTTCCTAATGAACAAGCATTTGTAGTTCTAGTGGCCACCGATCTGACAGCCAGAGTTTACCGACGCCGAGCTCCCCAAGTCCTGTTGGGTGCATCCTTGGGGGTTGGTGTCAGATGAGGCCACTGCCCACCTGCCCCAGAGGTCACTGAGCGTCTCTGCCTTTCGGTTTTTCCTCCCCAGTTCCCATTTGCCTGGTCTCTCTCCGGAGCTCCACTTTGTGAAAATTCACAGATGCTGCTGCTCTACCAGAGAATATGGAGACTGAGAAGCTGCCATGGGAGTGTCTGGTGTCCACACATCAAAGACTTGCTCAGTCCACCACGTGGGAAGAAGGGTCTTCTCCCCAAACCTGTGTCCTGCGTCTCCGTCCTCGTCTCTCTGTTTTAGATGGTTAATCTTGAAATGTTTACTTTTAAACCATGTATACATTTACATAACTGAAAGCATTGATTCATTCTACAATTCTTATTTTTGAAAAGGTCACAGCCTTTGTAACATTCATCAATTTCTTTTTCTCACAGAAAATTATTTTCACCATTTGCCACTTCTTTTTCTTTTTTAATTGAAATTGAATTCATAGAAGACAAAACTATCCACTTTACAGTGTCCATTGCGGTGGCATCTGGTACATTCACAATGTCCTACAGCCACCATCTCTCTCGAGGTTCACGATCACCCCAGCACACCCTGGACCCGTGACTCCATTCGCCTCCTCCAGACTCGGCACTAATCTGCTTTCCATCTCTGCAGATATGCAAAGCATCAAATGGTATGTGTCTGATCTCATTTGCCATGTTTCTGATGTTCATTTACTCTGTGGCAGGTATATTATTTAAATCTTTTTATAACTGAACAATATTCCTTTTTACACATGTATCTTAATTATTCATTCATGCATCCACTAACGAATGTGTGGGTTCTTTTACCATTTGGATATGATAAATAACGTGGCTATAAATTGGGTACATTTTTCTGTGCAGATATATTTTCATTTCTCTCAGATATCTAAGAGAAATACCTAGAAGTGGGACTGCTGTGTCACATGGGAATTCTGTGTTTAACTTTTTGAAGAACCACCTCGCTGTTTACCAGTCTCTGAGTCACTTTTCATTCTAATCAGTGAGATATGAGGGCTCCTATTTCTCATCAACACTTTTATTATTATTTTATTTATTATTATTATTTTTGAGATGGAGTCTCCCTCTGTCACCCAGGCTGGAGTGCAGTGGTGCGATCTTGGCTCGCCGCAAGCTCCACCTCCCAGGTTCACGCCATTCTCCTAACTCAGCCTCCCCAGCAGCTGGGACTATAGGCACCCGCCACCTCGCCCGGCTAATTTTTTTGTATTTTTAGTAGAGCCAGGGTTTTAGCATGTTAGCCAGGATGGTCTTGATCTCCTGACCTTGTGATCCGCCCGCCTCAGCCTCCCAAAGTGCTGGGATTACAGGCGTGAGTCACTGCACCCGGCCTTATTTATTAGTTTCTTAAGATGGAGTCTCACTCTGTCATACAGGCTGGAGTGCAGTGGTGTGATCTCAGTGCACCATGCCCAGCTAATTTTTTTTTCCTGTATTTTTAGTAGAGACAGAGTTTTGCCATGTTGGCCAGGCTAGTGTTGTATCTGACCTCAAGTGATCTGCCTGCCTCGGCCTCCCAAAATGCTGGGATTACAGGTATGAACCACTGCAGCTGGACCGTAAGCCACTGTGGCTGGCCTCACTTTCATTATTATAATTATAATTACTGTTATTGCCACCCTGGTGTTTGTAAAAAGGTGTCTCATTGTGGTTTTGATTGGCATTTCCTTAATAACCATAACATTGAACATATTTTCATATTCTTGTTGGCTGTTTGTATATCTTCTTCAGAGAAAAGTCTGTTCAAGTCCTTGGCCCATTTGTTAATTGGGTTGTTTGCCTTTTTATTTTTTAGTTGCAGGAGTGTTTTTAGATATTTTGAACACTAGACCCTCTTCAAATACACAGTCTGCAAGCATTTTCTCCTATTCTGTGGGTTGTCTTTTCACTTTACTAATGGTGTCCTTTGATGCAAAAACCAAAAAGGTTTTAGTTTTGATAAATTTGTATTTAATTGTTTGGGTTTTTTTGCCTGTGCTTTGGGCATCATGTCTAAGACAGTAAGGTATTATCCAATATCTCTGTTTTTTTTTCTAAGCCTTTATGTTTTTACCTCTTATTTCATGTCTTTGATCCATTTTGAGTTGTTCTGGTAGAAGGTATGAGATACGGGTCTGCTGTCATTCTTCTGCATGTGGATATCTGGGTGTTCCAGCAGTATCTGTTGAAGAGACTGTTCACTGCCAGGGCCGTGCTGGCCATGTGGAGTGTCTCAGGAGGTGTTCTCGTCTCCTCGACTCTTTGGAAGAGTTTGAGTAGGATTGGTGTTAACTCTCTTCTGAGTGGTGGAATTCACCAGTGAAGTCAGCTGGTCTGAGACTTTTACTTTGTAGGAGGTTTTTATTGTTGATTCGGTCACTTTATTTGTTATAAGGCTCTTCAGATGTGTTTCTTATTGAGTCAGTTTTTGTAATTTATGTGCTTCTATGAATTGCCCATTCTACTAATATTATCTAATTTGTTTGCATGTAATTCTTTACAGTTTTCTCCTGTAATCTTTCTTATTTGTGAAAAGTCAGTAGAAATACCTCCACTTTTTTTTTCTAAGTTGTAGTTGTTCTTCTATTTGCCATAATCCTGCTAAAGATTGCCAATTTCGTTGATCTTTTCAAATAATAAACTTATGTTTTCATTGATTCTATTATTTTTGTTCTGTTATTATTTCGTTTATGCTCTAAACATTATTTTCTTCTATATGCTAGCTTTGCATTTAGTTTTCTCTTGGTTTTTTAGTTCTTCACAGTGTAAAGGTAGATTATGAATTTGAGGTCCTCTTTTATGGTGCAGGTATGGACAGCTATAAATTTTCCTCTGAGTGCTGCTTTGGCTGCATCACCTAAGCTTTCGTATGTCATGTTTTCATTTTTGTTAGTCTCAAAGTATTTTCTCATATGGTCTTTCCTGGAGAATGTCTCATGTGTCCTTAAGAAGAATATATAAGTTGCTGGTGGTGGTGGAGTGCTCTGTCAGTGTTTGCCACTGGTGGTGGAGTGTTCTGTCAGTGTTTGCTGGTGGTGGTGGAGTGCTCTGCCAGTGTTTGCCGGTGGTGGTGGAGTGCTCTGTCAGTGTTTGCTAGGTCTATTTGGTTTATACTGTTGTTTAGCTCCCCTATTTCTTTATTAATCTTCTGCCTAAATGTCTTATTTATAATTGAAAGTGAGGTACTGGAGTTTTCAACTGTTATGACAGAACTCTCTGTTTCCTCTTACAATCCTGCCAAATGCTTCCTGTATTTTGGGGCACTGCTGTTTGTTGTGTTTTTGTGGAGGGGTCAATTCCTGGCATGTTCTACTGTATCATCTCCTTTGAGATCTCTCTGCTTGTCTCTTAAAGCCTTTCTTTAATAGTTCTGTGAGCTTTCTTCTATTGCATTTTGCACAGGGCTTTTCTGGTAAACTCACCTAGGTTTCCAGCTCTTTCTTTAACTGCAGACTCTCAGACTTGAACTTCCATAAAAAACACCAAATTATCCACTTTTCTTCAAAGCTTTAGACATAAACCTCTCCCACATTGTGCTTGTGCACACATATACACACTCCTTTCTCCTCCTCATGGACAAGGAAGGTGCCCATGAATATTAGCAAATGTAAATGGAGCCTGGGAGAAGGTGCTTAGAGGTGTTGTATGCACCAAAGGCGTCTCGACTACAGCTCAGTCAGCCCAAACGACCCTGTGCAGCATTTGAAATTCCTGGACAGTCCGGGCGCGGTGGCTCACGCCTGTAATCCCAGCACTTTGGGAGGCCGAAGTGGATGGATCACTAGGTCAGGAGATCGAAACCATCCTGACTAACATAGTGAAACCCCGTCTCTACTAAAAATACAAAAAATTCACTGGGCGTGGTTGTGAGCACTTGTAGTCCCAGCTACTCGGGAGGCTGAGGCAGGAGAATGGCATGAAGCTGGGAGGCGGAGCTTGCAGTGAGCCGAGATCGCACCACCGCACTCCAGCCTGGGAGACAGAGCAAGACTCTGTCTCAAAAAAAAAAAAAAAAAAAAAAAAAAAAAATGAAATTGCTGGACAAACTTATACCAAAATATAGACAAAGTAAGTTTCTGAAGATTGTAAGATAACTGTCATATTCCTTTTGCTTCTCAGTGCTTGTACATTTTCCACAACACAGGTATTACTATTATACTAAGAAAAATATCTATTTAAGCTTTAACAATAAGAAATTATCAACAATATGTAGCAGTATATTCCTACTTAAATAACTTAGGTACTGATGAAGAACAGATCCCAGTGAAGGGATATATTCTACAGGCAGGTGCAAATGGGAACTGATTTTGTATTTATGTGTCACCATCTACCAAAAAGCATATAATCAGGATCCCATTATTTCTCACACTGTTCTTTTGGGCATATTCACAGGAGTAGACAAGATTGCTTTGTGTGCACTGACAGCTTCCTAAGTCAAGGAAGAGATCTTCCTAAATTGAGCAGTCGGCAGCACAGGGAAGGGACTCTGCCTTATCAGAATGAAGGATGTGAGTGAGGAACCAGGGAGTGCTGCTTCTTCGAACCCAGTGGGGAAACATCATGCCTCACCCTAAGCCTTGCGCCGGAATTACGCACGTCTGAGCACTTTGTTTGCCCTTGTTTATAACTTACTTTCCTTCCAGTGAACCACTTGCTTTCTATTTGCCTTCCTCCCTTCTGAGGACCTCCTGGTGCGGAGGCTGAGTGCTGGGCTGGGAAGAGATGGTGCGTCAGTGCTGCACTGACCAGCCGCTCACTCCAGAGCAGATGGTCACTATGTCGCATTAGGCAAGGTGCTTTATTTTACCCCAAATGGCCTCATTTTTATCATAAACTTGACTGTGAGTAGCTTTCCAGGGTGCTGTGAGCATTAAACCAGAAGCACTCCGCACCTCCAGGTCCTCAGGGCTTTCACCCATGTTCCTTGTTACTTGTAAACGAGCCTTTCACGTAGCCAGCATTTACACAGACGCCACTTCAAGGCATTGGTCTCCATACTGATGATACAAAGATAAAGACGTTGTACGTTTTCTGCCCGTGAGGACATTTCCCCAGAGATTCTACAGGCTTTTTTGGAAACTTGAGTCTTCATTTCTTCAGGACAAATGCTCCCAGATGCACTAGCTGGGATGTATCATTACTGCGTGCTTTCCAGCGTGGTTCCGCAACTTCGCCTCCCCCGACCTGCTCTGAGTTCTCCAGTGTCTCTGCATCCTCACCAGCGTTCTATGTTGTCACTATCTTATGTTTTTAATTTTAGCCACTCTGATAGGTGTGTGGCCACAGCTTTTTGCGCATTTGATCTGATCTCCTAAAGGCTGAGGATTGGGGCATCTTTCCACACCCTCCTTGGCATCTGTGTATCCTTCTCAGTGAAATGTCTATTGATGCTTTTTTCCCAGTTTCTGATTGAATTTTTCTAAACTGCTGAGTTGTGAGAATTCTTTCTATGTCAAAGTTCTGCTCCTTTTTTTGTTCTTTGCAAATATATTTTCTCCCAGTCTGTATCCTGTCTTTTAATCCTCTTCATATGGGCTTTTACAGAGCAAAATGTTTAATTTTGAGGAGATGCAGTTCATCAATTTCTTGTCTTAGGAATCCTGCTTCTGGTGTCAAGTCTAAGGACTCTGCCAGGACCCACATCCCAGAGATTCTCTCCTGTGTTGTTTTTAAAAGGCTGTATGGCTTTCAGGTTTAAATGTAAGTCTTGATCCATTTAGAGTCGATATATTAGGTGTGGGGTTTAGGTTGATCTTCTTTCTCTCCTTTTTCTTTTCTTTTCTTTTTTTCTTTTTTTTTTTTTTTTTTTTGCCTATAGATGTCCAATTGGCCTATGTGTCTATCCTGCCACAGTGCTGCACAATTTTTATTTCTGCAACAATATAATAAATTTTGAAATTGGATAGAGTGATTCCTTCCACTTTATTCTGGTTTGTTTTATACATTTCCTTTTAGCTTAGTGAATGAGGCCTGACTCTTGCTTTCATTTGATGAATATCTGTTAGCCTGTTCTGGGCCAGGACCTCTGTTTACAAAAGTAAACACTGTATTCTCATTAAGCATGCAGCCTGTCAGAAGAGATAGATCAAAACAGAAACTAATGATGAAGATAAAGTTGTTTAAAATTGGAATAAGTCTTATGCAGAAGAAGAGAGCTGGAGTGGGTGAGAACGTGGGTCCTTTTGGATAGGGCAGTCAGGTCTCTGCAAAGCCACATGTTTAACTGAGAAAAGCTGAGAAGCCACAGACACGCCAAAACACAGGTGAACAATGAGCTGGAAGCATGGACAAGCTCAGAGCACGTGGGCGCTGGAGGAGGCAGTGAGGCCAGGGAGGGGCTGAGATAGGGAAGTGGAGGCAGGAGTCAGGCTTGACCACAAACCAGCCACAGATAACAGAAAAAGGGAGCTTTCTCTGGAGATTGCGTGGATGAATCATGAATTGGTCCATGCTTGAAAATCATTGCTGTTGCTTTGGGTTACAGGGGCTAATCGTGGAAATAGGGAGGACAGAGAGAAAGAGAGTGTGGCAGTCCAGGGAGGAAATGGGTCTCCTGAGCTTGGATTGGGGCAGTGGACCAGTAAGGATGTATTTGTGAAGCATCTGGGAAGAAGAGTTGGGAAAGTTTGCTGCTGGAGTGGATGAGAATGCTTTAAAACAAAGTAAAAGGGAGCTATGGGCACTTTTAGATTACAGCAGATGGACCAGCGGGTCACTGGGATGTGAGCTCTGGCCTGGGGCACAGGCGTGGTGGAGGGTGTGGCTAGGTCTGAATTTATTCAAGTTGAAATGTCTGTGAGCCCTGAAATGCCAGAGGCTCGATTCACAGTCACTTGCGTGATTGGTGTTAGTTGTTTCATCCGCACTGGTTATACTTAAGTCCATGTTTTGCTTTGTTTTTAAATTCTGTAAAATCCCAAAAAAAGTATAATAAACAGCAATGAATGCTTAAATAAGAGGATCCTTTGTGATCTCTCTGCTTGTCTCTTAAAGCCTTTCTTTAGTAGTTCTGTGAGCTTTCTTCTATTGCATTTTGCGCAGGGCTCCGCCCATAGGGAGGAGACACGTGGCTCAATCTGGAGTTCAGAATGGTTCACAGAGGAAGGAAGGGCGTTTGCACCTCGGGTGGGATTTTCCTGGCTTGGAAGGTGCAACATATCACGGGCCGGGTGTTCAGGCCTCACCTGGGTGTGGTTCCGCCTCTGAGGAGAACGGGCTTGGGGCGTGGGTGTCAGAGAGGCCCAGGACTTTGAATGGATCCCTCAAGAATAACTATTTGATGCTGACGAACCATTTAGAGGCAGATCTCAGGTCGTGTGAGTTTGTAGGTATGATTGTGGCTGATGCAGGATGGTTGGGAGTTGACCGAGAAGGAGATGCTTCCTTGTGGGTGGCAGCTCCCGGGGTTACTCTCCTGCCTTTCATCATGTTGAGCTGAGGTTTGCAGTATTTTTTTTGTTTGTTTTACTTATTTGTCCAGTGAGTCTTTTCTGATGAACTTTCAGATTTCATGGGTTCAGTTCACCTTCTGTCTGTTCCCTGTTATGTTGACCAAGAGCTTTCCATGATCCTGTAAATAAATTGTAAATATTGGCTTTTGAGTAAATGAGTAGGAACAGAAAAGTTGTCGTAACCTCCCCGTCCTCACCAAGTACCGAGATAGAAGTTGCTGAAGGCACTAAGAAGTTTCGGTTGCAGTTTCAAATAGCTGGGGAAATTTGTCTCTGTAAATAATGAAGAAACAATTTCCAGATCTAGTTTAGGATGGCATCATAACGGGGATATAATGTTAGAATAACAAGGCTAATCTCATTGTCTCAAGGAATGAAAACCGTTCTTTCGTGTACATCGGTAACCATAAAGTGAAAGTCGTAACAAAAATATAACCATCGACGTGTTCCAAGAGCCTCAACAGGACAGGTGCCAGCCTTGGTGTCAAGGGGATTCTCTGGAGAATTTTAACACTATAATTTCTATGTTTATGTGATCGCTTCCAGTAATTACTTGTATGTTTTCCAAAGACGCTCAGCTGCCATCTAAGTTTAAAATTTTATGTGCTTTATTATAAGCTCTCATTTTTTAGGTTATGCTAAGAATAAGAACATGGGCATTGGGAATGCACATCCACATGGATTTAAGTATTGATTTGCCACTTTATTAATCATAGACCTTTGAGCAGTGACATTTCTTCCGCATGCCTCAGTTTTCTGTCCAGTAAGTGGGGAGACATCATGCCCATCTCCTGAGGGTGCTGGGGTGAAAAGCGCGACCCCACAAGCAGCACAGTGACTGCCAGCAACGGCTAGCTCTTGTTCTTAGGAACCAAAATGCTCTATGCGAGTTAAGGAACACTCACCGTATTATTTGTATCTCACAATGATCTCATGGTAGAAACACTTTTGTCTTTAGGGCCAGAGAAGGCAGGGTCCAGCTGCTCTCAGTCCTGCGGGGTCAACTCAAAGCATGAGCTCAGACCGCCTGGGTCCAATTCCAGGGCTCACTCCGGGAGCCCACAAACCCCTGCTGGACAGTCTGGCCCCCAGCCCCTCCCCCGGTATATATATCTATGTGTGCATGTGTGCAGGGGTGTAGTGTGTGTATGTATGTGTGTGCACATGCGTACATGTGTGTGGGAGTGCTTGTGCCTGTGTGTATATACCTGTGTGTGCTTGTGTGCATGTCTGTACATGTGTGTGCATGTGTGCAGGGGTGTAGTGCACATGTGTATGCCTGTGTGTATATGTGTGTGGGAGTGTTTATGCATGTCTGTACCTGTGTATGCATGTGTGTACATGTGTGTGCATTGTGTATATGCCTGTGTGTGCATGTGTGCAGGGGTGTAGTGCATATGTGTATATGTGTACCTATGTGGGGGAATGCTTGTGCATGTCTGTACCTGTGTGTGCCTGTGTGTATATACCTGTGTGTACAGGGGTGTAGTGCATGTGTGTATCTGTGTACATGTGTGCGGGAGTACTTGTGTATGTCTGTACGTGCATGCATGTGTGTATATACCTACCTGTGTGTGCGTGTATGTATATACCTGTGTGTGCATGTGTGTACATACCTGTGTGTGCATGTGTGTATATACCTGTGTGTACATGTGTGTATATTCCTGTGTGGGGGGGTGTGTATATACCTGTGTGTGTGTGTATACCTGTGTGTGCATGTGTGTATATACCTGTGCGGGTGTGTGTGTATATACCTGTGTGTGTGTGTGTGTATATACCTGTGTGTGTGTGTGTATACCTTTGTGTGCATGTGTGTATATACCTGTGCGGGTGTGTGTATATATACCTGTGTGTGCATGTGTGTATATACCTGTGTGTGCGTGTGTGTATATACCTGTGTGTGTGTGTGTATATACCTGTGTGGGCATGTTTGTATATACCTGAGTGCATGTGTGTATACCTGTGTGTGCGTGTGTGTATATACCTGTGTGTGTGTGTATATACCTGTGTGTGTGTGTATATACCTGTGTGTGCATGTGTGTATATACCTGTGCAGGTGTGTGTGTATATACCTGTGTGTGCATGTGTGTATATACCTGTGTGTGCATGTGTGTATATACCTGTGTGTGTGTGTGTGTATATACCTGTGTGGGCATGTTTGTATATACCTGAGTGCGTGTGCGTATACCTGTGTGTGCGTGTGTGTGTATACCTGTGTGTGTGTATATACCTGTGTGGGCATGTTTGTATATACCTGAGTGCGTGTGTGTATACCTGTGTGTGCGTGTGTGTATATACCTGTGTGTGCGTGTGTGTATATACCTGTGTGTGTGTGTATATACCTGTGTGTGTGTGTATATACCTGTGTGTGCGTGTGTGTATATACCTGTGTGTGTGTGTGTATACCTGTGTGTGTGTGTATATACCTGTGTGTGCATGTGTGTATATACCTGTGCAGGTGTGTGTGTATATACCTGTGTGTGCGTGTGTGTATATACCTGTGTGTGCGTGTGTGTATATACCTGTGTGTGTGTGTGTGTGTATATACCTGTGTGGGCATGTTTGTATATACCTGAGTGCGTGTGTGTATACCTGTGTGTGCGTGTGTGTATACCTGTGTGTACGTGTGTGTATATCTGCGTGTGCATATGTGCATATATCTGTGCGTATGTGTGTGTATGTACCTGTGTGTGTGTGTGCAAGGGAGTTGTACATGTGTGTATGTCTGTATATGTGTGTGCATGTGTGTGTGTTTTTTACGACCATCTGTAAGGTTTGTGGGCCAAGCCTGGGTGAAAGCCTGAGAGGGAATGGGGTTTCCTCTCTTTGGGAATACGTATTCAGGATGGGAGAGTCTGGCAAAGTTTCCTGAGGGTTCGTGTATATTTATTGCACATAGG
This sequence comes from Macaca thibetana thibetana, assembly GCF_024542745.1. Taxonomy (NCBI): domain Eukaryota; kingdom Metazoa; phylum Chordata; class Mammalia; order Primates; family Cercopithecidae; genus Macaca; species Macaca thibetana. Next base: position 106,415,266 of record NC_065590.1, on the reverse strand, counting down.
AATGTACTCAGGCAGAGTGTCAAAGGGAGAAGTCAGATAACTCAGAACCTTCATTCCTCATAAAGAACCCAAACCCTCCTTCAACTATATTCATTGCCTTTTTATTTTACGTTTGTAAGGATTCATGAACTTAACAACAAAAAAAAGACAATAAAAGATGATTAAACATTTGAGGGCATTTTGAATTTGTGTGCTATGGCATAGCTAAAAGGTAGTTTTAAGAGCATCCAGAGAAACAGAAAGTGCTCCAGATTTATTTGGATGGAAAATAGAACATACTTGATTTGATTTGAAAATGTAGTTTTCTGTCCCTAAAGATAGCTGGCACCAGAATGAGTTCTAGAAAGTGACTGTGAGGGGATCTGGTCAGAGGGTGAAGTGATTCATAAACCAGAGGGAAACAGCAATGGCAAATGTGAGCTTTCTTTGTCTGTAAGAAAAGGATGTGATTGGATTGTTACATTTGCATGTGAATATGCCTGGGAGGTAAATACCTTTTTATAATGACAATAGAAGGGTCAGAGGCTTGTTAAATTGAAGTTCCTTTCTGTGACAGTCAGGGACCTTCTGAGGAGACTTCTTCAGATCCCTTCCAAGCCTATGATTCCATAATGTGAAAATAATGGCTGTCCACGGGAAAACTGTGGATTTAGTGACAGGTAATTGACTGTCTCTGTTGTCTCTCGAAGCGGTGGTTTTCTCTTTCCTGGAGAAAGGAAGCGAGGGCGGGCCTTTGCATTGACTCAGGTCCACTGAGGTGTGCAGGGGCTCTTCACCGACCACAGCGGGAGAACCACTGAGGATGTAAAAGCCTGCTCCTCACAAACATTACGCCCTACTTCACAAGTGTGTACTTAAAATGTCCGTTAACTGAACTCTGTGCAGCGCTTGGACAGATAAACAGAAGAATTTGACCCACACTTTCAGGCAGGAAAACAAGAGGCTTAATTTTCTTTTTTCTATGTCTGTTCAGTTTTAAAGAGAAATTATTTTTTCCTCAATCTGCTATAAAACCTAACTTGAAGGCATTAAAAAAATGTTATCTGTTATTGGATTTGGTATGCAATTCTGCTTACTCTGTAAGAACATAAAGAAATCTAAAGAACCTAAAGAGAAAAGGACCACCTTCGCAAAAGGCAGCACAGACATAAAATTGCCTGTCATTAAAGGCTCAGATTTTCCATCAACAGCCATTATTTTCACATTATAGAATCATAGGCTTGGAGGGTGTTTAAAAGCAGTTTCCTCAGAAAGTTCCTGACTTTCCCTAGAAATGAAGTTCTTCAACTTTGCCATTTATATTTGCATAAAAATTTCTACAGCCATTCAATTTGCAAAATATATGGGTCTATCCACTATAAAATAGTTCTTAAGTGTATTCTTTTTGGGTATTTGAATCTGTTGGTTTTATGTCTCAGTACAAATCCATCATTCCAATATTAGTCTTCAGCTTTAATTGTTCAACTGTAGAATTCTGATCGTTGATTTCTCTGAGGAAGCTTTAAATGTGAATAGTCCATCTTTATAAAATATTTCTTCCAAATAATAGAATTTATGCGACTAGCATCTCCCCATCAAGTTTTAGACACGTACGAATGACGCACACTTACAAGTTAATAGCACGGCCATTGGGAGGAAATATGGAGCCACTGTCAGGCCTTGGCGTAGCTGGATGGTGGCGCCCGGAGAAGTTGCAGGGATGTGGCTGAGCCCGGCTCCCGGCCACAGAGGTGGGCGTTCCTGAGCCCAGGGAGCCCCCAGACAGTGCAAGATGTTAGGGTGGTCGAGGGGCTGAAGCCACTCCTGTTGCCAGCTGTAGCTCCAGGTCAGGCCCCAACCCCCCACCGAGATGGGATAGGCTGGGGCCCTTCCTGACGGATGGAACATACATTTCGGGACCCCAAAATCACTCAGCAAAGGTAAGTCAAGCTGGAAAATGCGTCAGGCCAACCTGTCTCCCATTTTATTTCTAAATACAATAGCTACAAAGATCTTAAAAAACCCTACATACCTCTCACAATTGGCCCACTAGGAAATCCCTTGTGGAATCTCCCCTCCCCGCGTGGAGTTGTCCGGACCGAATCAGTGTTCCTCTTACACGTATGTTTTGATGTCTCACGTCTCCCTAACATGTGTGAAACCGAGCTGTGCCCGGCCACCCTGGGCACACGTCCTCAGGACCTCAGGGGCTGTGTCACAGGCCCGTCCTTGACCTTGGCAAAGTAATCTTTCTAAATTCGTTGACACCTGTCTTCGATATTTTGGGTTCACAATAGGAATTTGGGAAACAGCTCCCTGGTCCTTGAGAAAAGCAGTCCTGGGCCCAGTGCGGAGGCCGGGAGGATTCACTTCCCAAAGGGGCAGAAAGTGTTTATAGCCCGGGGTGCTCTGGGGTTGATGTCCTGAGAATAGGAGGTCTGGGGGGCCCAGGTCTGGTGACCCTGTTGGGGTTTAGTGGAGTTCGGGAGCCCTGGCCACCCCGGCCTGGGCCCAGGGAGCTTGTCCTGCGATGTTGAGAGTATGTCGGCTATGATGTCTTTCACACAGGCTGTGGTCAGGGGATTTCTGAGCGCTCTGGGGTTTGGCTGTGGACTGGAATCACGGCACAGGCGGAATCACGGCACGGGAGGGATCACGGCACGGGAGGGATCACGGCACGGGAGGGATCACGGCACGGGAGGGATCACGGCACGGGAGGCACAGGAGCTGCTCTCCAGGGACTCTCTCTCTGCTGCCCTTGGTCAGGGAGGGGCTCGCGGGGGCATGGAGGGAGGGCGCCAGGTGGGGCCACAGCCAGCTGGGCATCCAGGACCTTCTGGTCTGCCTCATGCCCTGAGGCCAGTGGCAGGTTCCTCAGAGGCTCCCAGAGCTCCCACGTGAGTGAACCTTGGGAGCAAAGCTCAGAGGCTCAGCCACACCCTCACCCACTTCTTATACGCCCTCAGAACCCACATTCCTCTACGAAAACCCCGTGACTGTTGTGATGCTGGCAGTGGCTTTGTTTACCCAGAAAACCCAGAGTGATGCAGACAGTAGACAGAGATAGTGAAATCAGTACTTAGATTTATATTATTTATGATTTATTGCTCCAATCCCTAAAATAACCCTCAAAGACAGTGGGGCAGGCAGATCATTGCCACCTACTGAGCAGAAAGATGATAGATTTGTGTGGCTGCAAATCACAGTTTGTGGTAATTTCTCTCAGCAGCCATAGAAAACAAATGTAGATGGATTGTCTGCTGGTTTTAAATTTTCACTGTAGTGTGGCCAAGCTTTGAATGTCTGTCCACAACAAAGCTCTTATGGAAACTTAATCCCCAGCAAGGCAGCATTGAGGGAAGACTTTAAGAAGTGATTCCATCATGAACAGATTTCTCCATCCATGTAAGGGAGGACACCACCGCTCATATTGTCTTATGCCCAATGTCTGCCTCCAAAGAAAGAAGCAGCAAAAACTAAAAGGCAGAAATGAAATCCATAGGCAGACAGCCCGGCTCCGCACCCTGGGCCTGGTTAAAGATTGACCCCTGACCTAACCGGTTATGTTAGCTATAGATTCCAGACGTTGTATGGAAAAGCACTGTGACAATTCCTTCCTGTCCTGTTCCGTTCTAGTTACTGGTGCATGCGGCCCCCAGTCCCGTACCCTCTGCCTGCTCAATCGATCACAACCCTCTCACGCAGACCCCCTTAGTGTTGTGAGCCCTTCAAAAGGACACGAACTGCTCACTCTGGGAGTGACCGCCACATGCTGGGCAGCTTAATCAACAGAAATTCCTTCTGTCACAGTTCTGGAGCCTAAACAACCAATATCAAGGTATCTACATGTTTGGCTTCTCCTGACATCTTTCTCCTTGGCTTGTAGATGGCCACATTCTCACTGTGCCCTCACACGGTCTTTCCTCTGTTGATGGGGACTGCTTCTTCTTACAAGGACACCAGTCTACAAGGACACCAGTCCTGTTGGATTAGGGCCTCACACTTCTGACCTCATTGAACTTTAGTAACCTCTTTAAAGGGCCTGTCTCCAAATACAGTCACCATGGGGGTTGGGGCGTCGATCTATGAATTTTGGAGGACACATGTCATCCCATAACACTAAGAAAAACAGACAGAAGTTTCCAATTATTAAAATGAAGGGTTAAAGAAGAGATATCACTCTCAACCTTATAGAAATAGAAGGGAAATAAGTGAATACTAAAAATGATCAAATGCCAAGCTGGGTAATTTAGATTAAATAGACACATTTCTAGAAAAGCAAAAAAGTACTGAAACAAACTTACAAATAAATAGAAATCTGAATAGACTTACTGAAACTGATGAGATTGAATCAAAACTTTAAAAACTCCTTACAAAGAAAGACAAAGTGCCACATGACCTCACTGATAAATTCTAGCAAACATTTAAGGAGTTATTACCAATAGTTTATAAAATTTTCCAAAAAAGAAAATGAAAAACCACTTCCCAGTTCACTGTATGAGGGCAGTATTATTCTTTTCTTTCTTTTTTTTTTTTTTTTTTGAGACAGAGTCTCGCTCTGTTGCCCAGGCTGGAGTGCAGTGGCATGATCTCAGCTCACTGGAAGCTCCACCTCCCAGGTTCATGCCATTCTCCTGCCTCAGCCTCCCGAGTAGCTGGGACTACAGGTGCCAGCCACCACACCAGGCTAATTTTTTGTATTTTTAGTAGAGATGGGGTTTCACCGTGTTCGCCAGGATGATCTCGATCTCCTGACCTCGTGATCCACCCACCTCAGCCTCCCAAAGTGCTGGGATTACAGGCATGAGCCACTGCACCCGGCCGAGGGCAGTATTATTCTAATATTAAAACTGGATAATGTTATCAGAAGCAAACAAAGCTACAGACAAACATCTCTAAGAAATATAGGTGCATAAATCTTCAAAAAAATACTATCAAACAAAATATAGAAACATGTAAAAAGGATTAAGCACCATGACCGGGTGGTATTTATGTCAAGTATGTGAGTTGATTGAATATCAGAAAGTCAATCATGTCATTGATACGGTCTGGCTCTGTGTCTCCACACAAATCTCATCTTGAATTGCAATCCCCACGTGTTGGGGGAGGGATCTTGTGGGAGGTCATTAGATTATGGGAATGGTTCCCCCATGCTGTTCTCATGATAGTGAGTGAGTTCTCATGAGATCTGATGGTTTTATAAAGGGCTTTTCCCCACTTTAAACTACACTTCTCTCTCCTGCCGCCATGTGAAGAAGGTCATGTTTGCTTCCCCTTCAGCCATGATTGTAAGTCTCCTGAGGCCTCCCAAGCCATGCAGAACTGTGAGTCAATTAAAACTCTTTCCTTTATAAATTACCCAGTTTGGGGTATTTATTCATTGCATCATGGGAACAGACTAATATAGTGATGTACCATATTAATAGCATAAAAGACAAAACCCATATGATTGCTCCAATAAATGCAGAGAAATAATTAGACACCATTCAAGACCCTTTCACGATTAGAAAGAAAACTCAGCGAACAAGAACTTCAGTAAACTAGGACTAGTTAGATGATTCTGTATTCAGTTATTTGCATTGAAAATTTTATATATGCATAAGAGAGAGTGAGAGAGCATGGTGGGAAAGGATCACTCTACTCTTTTGGACCCCCATTATGCTAATGAGAACTGTTTTCCACAGAGCAATCTAATGTGGACATCGCTGGCCAGCAGAGCAATTACTGATCATATCAATTTTCTTCTTATTGCTTCCTTTCATTAGTTTCCTTGTTAATCAGAAAGAATGTGGGCAAAAAGGGCTTATTTAAAATGACTGGAAGGAGAATGAGAGTCAGCAGTGGGGATACTTGGTATTCCATTACCATTACAACCATCAGCTTTCTGAAGCAAGATAATTAAGAGGTAGAAGAAATTTCAACACTGAACACAGATATCACATAAAAAGTTAATAACTTTTCTACACACACATTGTTTGCAGGGGAAAGTGCCTAATCATGGGCAAATTAAATGCAGATTAAATTACTAAGTAGTGTCTGACACATTGTGTAGATAGTGATTATGCAAGGGACTCTGGGGATATACATATTCTTGGAAGGAAACTCAGTAACATCATGGACCTAATTTATATTCTGAGCTATTAACTAATAATGTGCCCAGTAAAATATTTCTATTAGTCTTAAAGTGAACATAGTTGGCACCAGGGCACATCAGAGTTTCTCCAAAATTAAAGATGGTTAAACAAAAGTGACACAAAGAAATGTGATAATGCATCAGTAGAGATGTGAGCAGGCACCTTGGGTAAGTATCTCCTTCATGACCATTTCCATACCTTCACCCCTCCTCTGAATCCAGGGCCTGCACAATTCAACATCAGGGGTGTCAACAAATGGTGCTTGGCTCTCTGCATCTCTGAATTCACTCATTCCTCCTTCCTTTCTGCAATTCAACTAATAATTCCTGAGCACAAGCCCTGGAAAAGGCACTTGCATGAGAAATGGGAGCACTGTGTCCAGTGAAAACTGCCAGTGTCAGAGCCTGAGTTCCCAGATCATTCTGCCAATGGTTTTATTTTTTCTCTTTTATAAACAACAGTGTCACTAATCGCCCAGGCTGGAGTGCAGTGGTGCGATGATGGCTTACTGCAGCCTTGACCTCCCAGGCTCAAACAATCTTCCCGCCTCAGCTTCCCAAATAGCTGGGACCACAGGTTCATTCCACCATGTCTGGCTTGAATTTTGTAATAATAATATATTAAATACATAAAAAAAACTTTAATATGTATGAGCCAGGGTCTTAGAGAAAATACTTGGTGACCATGTTGATGTGAACTGATGTAAAATGCTGGGTTGTGCATTAGCTACCAAACAAACAAAACAAGCAAACAAAACAGAAACAAAACTCTTCAACATCTTCTCTCAGGGAATTTTTATCCCATTGAAGCTGTGACTCAGGGCCTCAGCTTCAAAGATTTCAGAGCCTAGGTTTCCTTTTTTTAACTGGAGTAAAGAAATTAGGTGCAAATAAGATGCATTTTCCATCTCAGTCAATGCAACATCACCCTTCTGGTAGCTCAGGTATAAAACCTTCCAGTCTTTCTCTTACCTTGCTTTTCTCTTTACATCCAGTCCATCACTATGTGCTCTTGGCTTGACTTTGACTTTGAATCCTTTTTTTTTTTTATTTTCAGACAGAGTCTCGCTGTGTTGCCCAGGCTGGCGTGCAGTGGCATGATCTCTCTCGGCTCACTGCAACCTCCACCTTCCAGGTTCAAGCGAGTCTCCTGCCTCAACCCCCCACGTAGCTGGGACTACAGATGTGTGCCACCACACCTGGCTAATTTTTGTATTTATAGTAGAGACACAGTTTCACCATATTGGCCAGGTTGGTCTCAAACTCCTGACCTTGTGATCTGCCAGCCTCGGCCTCCCAATATGTTGGGACTGCAGGCGTGAGACACTGTGCCCGGCCAACTTCGAATATTTTAAAAATAGGATTGGTAAACTTTTTCTGGAAAGGACCAGATATTAAATATTTTCAGTTTTGCTGGCCGTATAATCTCTGTCAAGACTACTGAACTCTGACACTGTAGTGGCAATGCAGGAGAAATAAATAAAAGTCATCCAAATTGGAAAAGAGAAACTCAAATCCTCTCTGTTTGCTGGCAACATGATCATATACCTAGAAAACCCTGAAGACTTCTCTACAAGACTCATAGACCTCATTAGTGACCTCAGTAAAGCTCAGTATACAAAATCAACATACAAAGCATCAGTCACTTTTCTATATACCAATAACATTCAAGCTGAAAACCAAGTCAATAACCCAATCCAATTTACAATAACCACAAAAAGATAAAAAACCTAGGAATACATCTAACCAAGAAGGTTAAAGATTTCTACAAGGAGAACTACAAAACACTGATGACAGAAATTGTAGACAATACAATAAATGGAAAAATATTCCATGCTCACGAATTGGAAGAATCGATATTGTCAAAATGACTGTATTCCCAAATCAATCCATAGATTCAATGGTAATTCGCATCAAATTACCAGTGTCATTTTCACAGAATTAGAAAAGCACATCCTAAAGTTCCTATAAAACCAATTAAAAACCCAGTTAACTAAGTAATTCTAAGCAAAAATAACAAATCCAGAGGCATCAAATCAGCCAACTTCAAATTATACTACAAGGCTATAGTAACTAAAATAGCACAGTACTGGAATAAAAATAGACCTGTATAGATGAATGGAACAGAACAGACAACCAAGAAATAAAGCCATATATCAACAATTAACTGCTCTTCAATAAAGCCGACAAAATTAGACAATGGGGAAAGACACCCTGTTGAATAAGTGGTGCTGGGAAAATTGGCTAACTATATGCAGAATAATGAAACTGAACCCTTAACTCTCAGCATTTACAAAAACTAACCCAAGATGCATTAAAGACTTAAATGCAGGTCTTGAAAAATGTTTAAATTCCAGAAGAAAACCTAGTAAAAACTCTTCTGGACATTGGCCTTGGTAAAGAATTTATGATAAAGATTCCAAAAGTAAGTGGAATAAAATAACAAATAGACAAATGGGACTTAATTAAATTAAAAAGCTCCTGCACAGCAAAAGAGATCACCAACATAATAAATACACAATCTACAAAATGTGAGAGAATATTTACAAATTATGCCTCTGATAAGGGACTAATATCCAGAGTCTACAAGGAACTCAAACAACTGAACAACAAGAAAACAAACAACCTATTAATAACTGAGTAAAAAATATGAACAGACATTTCTCAAAAGAAGAAATATAAGAAGCCAACAAACACATGAACAAATTTTCAACATCACTAATCATCAAAGAAATGCAAATCAAAATTACAATGAGATATAATCTTAAACCAGTCAGAATGGTTTTTACTAAAAAGTCAAAAACATCAACAACAGATGTTGGCATGGGTGCAGAGAAAATGGAATACTCATACACTGTTGATAAGAATGCAAATTAGTTCATCCTCTATGGAAAACAGTATGGAGATATCTCAAAGAACTAAAAATGGAACTACCATTCAACCCAGCAATCCCACTACTGGGCATCCAGCCAAAGAAAAAGAAATCATTTTGTAAGAAAGACACTTGCCCTTGTATGCTTATTGCAACACTATTTACAAAAGCAAAGTCAGGAAACCAACCCAACTATCTACGAGTGGTTTATTGGATACAGAAAATGTGGAACATATACATCATGGAATATTACACAGGCTAAAAAGAGTGAAATCATGTCCTTTGTAGTAACATGGATGGAACTGGAGGCGATTATCCCAAGTGAACTAAATAGAAACAGAAAATCAAATAATCCATGTTCTCACATATAAGTGGGAGTTAAACAAAGGGTACACATGGGCATAAAGATGGAGAGACTAGACTCTGGGGACTCCAAAAGGTGAGAAGGAAGGAAGGGGAATAAGGGTTGAAAAATTACCCACTGGATGCAGTGTCCAATATTTGAGTGATGGTTCCACTAGAAGCTTAACCCCATCCATTATGCATGTAATAATACCCATGTCACCCCATGTAACATGTAAGCACATGTACCCCTTGAATGTAAAAAGAAAAAATAAAATATTACTTAAAATTTAAAAAATGAAATAAAGTAAACCCTTTACCCCAACTTTCAAATTCCTGGTGTCTGACCAGCTAACACACTAGAGATTCTACTGCTAAACTTTAAAGGGAGAATGGATCCTGTGTGTCAATTAGCTCAGCAAAGGCTCTCTTTGCAACTTTCTAAGATTTAAGTTTGGTTAGCTGTGTTATATTCTTTGCTTTATTGGCATTAGTTGAGATTTCTTTGACACATTAAGACTTAGGAGATTGAAATCATTGATCCTTACTCTTTGTCTTTTTATTTCACTTTATTCTAATGTGCTTTATTTAAACTCTAAAAGTATCTGCAGTATCTCTATGTTCTATATGAATGTGCACTGACTCCAGCCTCAGTATTTTGCTTCTTCATCCTTTAGAATTCAAAATTAACCATATAGCCACATTTTCTTAATCCAGTCTGTCACTGATGGACATTTGGGTTGATTCCAAGTCTTTGCTATTGTGAATAGTGCCGCAATAAACATACATGTGCATGTGTCTTTATAGCAGCATGATTTATAATCCTTTGGGTATATACCCAGTAATGGGATGGCTGGGTCATATGGTACTTCTAGTTCTAGATCCTTGAGGAATCGCCATACTGTTTTCCATAATGGTTGAACTAGTTTACAATCCCACCAACAGTGTAAAAGTGTTCCTATTTCTCCACATCCTCTCCAGCACCTGTTGTTTCCTGACTTTTTAATGATTGCACCATGGAATACTATGCAGCCATAAAAAAGGATGAGTTTGTGTCCTTTGTAGGGACATGGATGCAGCTGGAAACCATCATTCTTAGCAAACTATCACAAGAACAGAAAACCAAACACCGCATGTTCTCACTCATAGGTGGGAACTGAACAATGAGATCACTTGGACTTGGGAAGGGGAACATCACACACTGGGGCCTATCATGGGGAGGGGGGAGGGGGAGGGATTGCACTGGGAGTTATACCTGATGTAAATGACGAGTTGATGGGTGCTGACGAGTTGATGGGTGCAGCACAGCAACATGGCACAAGTATGCATATGTAACAAACCTGCACGTTATGCACATGTACCCTAGAACTTAAAGTATAATAATAATAAAAAATAAAAAAATAAATAAATAAAAATATAAAAAAACTATATAGCATAGTAGAATTACACTTTTATAATTTAAACACTAGTTATTATTTCTGGAGTAATTTCTCATGGTTTTTAATAAATGCCATAAACATAATATGACATATTTTACACATAGCCCAATGCACTTGAGTTCCTTCCCTATGTTTATGCTGATTATTAATTTTTCTTATGTTTTTTTCCTTCACAGATTTGGCTGAATCTTCAAGAAGATGTAAATGATGATGGAAGTAGCAGTGTTCTTGTGTGTATCTATATTTAACTGGAAATAGTCTTAATGGTATTGTTGAAGTATTATTTACTGTGGCTTCTCTATACATGGTCGTCTTGCAGAGGGTTACAGGCACAGGTGACAGGACCCTGTGGTGTAGATGTGGAACTGGCTTGCTGGACATGCCCAGGTTTACAGATACACAAACACTTTGGAGCACAAGCCAAGGTGTTCTCATGATCCAGTATTGCAGGGAGGCAGAGAAACTGTGCCAAGCTCCTACTTGAGAGGACCATGTCCCATGGTGCTTCCATGTCTTCGAGGGTGGGAGGAGCTTACCCTGGAATGGTGGACACTTGCAGCTGGGAAGTGACTTTGGGAGAAAGGGAGACCTGCAGCTGTGACCCTATGGGAGTGAAGTTATCTCGCTCATACACCGCGGGGCCAGTGCTCTCTGCTGCCAAAAAATAATGGAAATGGACCTCTGGGGTCTTCCAGATTTCTCTCTCCTCTGCAGTCTTTTTATATTTCTATTAATAATTTACTGAGTTTATTTTATGAATAGCTACTTAATTTTTAAAAATGTCTTTCTAACATCTATCAATACTGACATATAATTTTTCTATTAAGTATATTGAGGTGATTTAGTAAAAGAATGTTTTTTTAAAATTGAATTGTCCTTCCATTTCTAAAATAAACCCTCTTGGTAATGCATCATTTTACATAGTGCTGGATTCTAATTGCTAATGATTTATTAGAAATGTATATTCATATTCCTATATATGCTCCTTACAGTTTGTGGGTTTAAATTATGATGATTCTATAAAATGAGATGTGGACATATTTTATATATCCTGTAAGAGTTTAAATAACACTGGAATTATTTGTTCTTTAAATTGAGTTAAAATTTAGCTGTGAGCCCCAAAAAGTTCAACTGCTTTATCAAACCCTTATTTTCAAGTTTTTCATTTTTCTTGGTCAATTTTAGTAATATGCATTTTGATAAAAATCTATGAAAATTTAAACATACTACAATATGGTTGCATGTAATATTCTATTTTCATTATTTTAATGTTAACTCTGTATCCACACTAATCCATTATTAGTTTTTGTCTTTTTAAAAATGTAGACACTTGTAATATACTTTTATCTTTGGAGATTAAATACTTAATAACATTTATTAGTATTGGTCCTTTTTAACATTAAATTCTGCTGTTGATTTATAAACTTTTATTTTGAAAATTGGAGTATTTCTTTGGATTAGAGGACTTTTCTTTGCTACTTATTTGGTTATTAGTTATTCTGTCTGCTTCAGTCTTTACTTCGGAAACTGTATTTTGAGTATTTGGACTCTTCTTCCCTATATCAACTCTAACAGTGCCTCTGCCTAATTTACCCCTTTGGCCATTCCGTGAGTTGATCTCTTATATCTTAATATGGTTTTTTCAGGACCAAAGCCCCTGCAATCACGGGACGTTCAATTGTACTGTAATGCTTTTCAAATCTAAGAATTATGTCCTCACATTACTGCCTTTTCCTAAAACCTGATTTATTTTCATTTCCCCAAGAGTACAACAAACAACATTTTAAATAATGTCTTTAATTTCATAGAATAAAGATTTTTACAGAGATAAATGTGTAAACCAAATATAAATTTCTAAGGTTCCTTAACCATCTGAATGGACCCCTTCTCTCAGCCAAAGGCATTCCAAAGTTAACATAAAAGACTAGTTCTGGCTGTGATGGGAAAGGGGGTCACACATGATTCATTACACCCTCTGGCATTAACATCAGAATAGATCTTAAGTCTGATAAGAAACATTTGCAACCTATTCTCCCTGAAACCTGCTACCTGAGGTCTCCATCTGCATGAAGAAACTGTGATCTCCACAACCCTTATAATTGCAACCCAGATGTTCCTTTCTATTGATGCCAGGTCTTTAGATAATAACTCTTTGAACCAATTGTCAATCAGGAAATTGTAAAATCTACCTATAACCGGAAGCTCTCACTTTGTGTAGTCCTGCCTTTGCAGATCAAACTAATGTATGTCTTACAGGTATTGTTTAATGTCTCCAATCTCCCTAAAATGCGTAAAACCAAGCTGCACCCCAACCACCCGGGGCACATGTCGTTAGGACCTCCCAAGGCTGTGTCACAGCATAGCCTTAAACTCGGTATATACTTTCTAAATTGATCGAGACCTTTTGGCTTTACAGATGCTAATCTTTGGAGTCGTTAAATTATTTTATATCCCGTCATCTACTGATGTCAATTCAGAGGCAGGTGTACTTCACCTAGTGCTAGAAATTGAGAAATATTCTATTAGATTATGTAAGCCAATACTCACAGTCTCTAGTGAGCTTAGCCAGTGTGTTAGCAGATACACTTACCCTGTAGTCCCGACACCACAGGTGGGATAACAGCTCAACAGGCCAGTCTTTTTTTATTTTTTCATTTATGATTGACACATATGTTATCCCAAATAGCAGACAGAGAGGGAGGTTCTCTAAAAGAAAATGAAGTATTTTGGGAATGGGCATTACAATGGTAACACAGGTGCCATAGCAAACTCTGCATATTTGGAGGGTAAAGGAAGACAATGACATTTAAAGGAAAACTGAGGAGAACTATATAATTGTTTTGAGATAATGATCCTTGGCTACAAAGATCAGTAACAATGACATTGCCAGCCACATTGGACAGAAGTTGCTCTGCCAAAATCTTTGTCCTTGCAGAAGTATTTTTCATGTAAGGTTTTTATGGGCTTTGTGTGAGGCTGCAGTTTCTGCAGAGTCTTTTGTGATAGTTCTTGTTATCAGGCATTCATACATGAGAACCCTTTCTCCATGGCCTTCCTAGACTTTTTTTTTTTTTTTTTTTTTTTTTTAACTCAAGTGATGCCATTTTAATTCTGACAACTTTTGCATGGAACGATTGTACATATCTTTGGAGTGCTACCTGATATTTCCATATATGCAAACATTGTGTAGTGATCAGATAAGAGTAATTAAGTAGTATATCCATCATCTTAAATATTCATTATTTCCTTTTGATAGGAATATTCAGAAACCTCTCTTCTAGCTATTTTGAAATACAATATTCATTATTGTTAACTCTAGCTACCCTACCCTGCAACAGAACAGCAGAATGCATTCTTCTTGTCTCACGGTAGCTCTGCACCTGTGGCTCAGTCTCTCCCCAACCCCCTACTTGCCCTCAGTCTCTGGTAACCACTGTTCTAATGTCTACCTCTATAAAAGCAAACTGTTAGATTCCAAGTCTGAGCAAGATCACGTGGTGTTTGTCTTTCTGTGCCTGATTTATTTCACTTAAAACAATGTCCTGCAGGTTCATCTATGTTGTTGCACATAACAGGATCTCTTTCTCTTTTAGGGCTGAATAATATTCCTCTGTGTGTGTGTGTGTGTGTGTGTGTGTGTGTATACACCACATTTTCTGTATCTGTTCATCTGTTGATAGACGCTGAGGTTGATTTTGTATGTTGGCTATTGGGAACTGTGCTGCAGTAAACATAGAAGTGCAGCTCTCTCTTTGACATACTGATTTTATTTCCTTTGGATAAATATCCAGCAGTAGGACTGGTGGATCATATGGTAGTTCTCTTTTTTCCCCATTTTCACTCAGCATAGTACTGGAAGTCCTAGACAAGGCAATCAGGCAAGACAAATAAATAAAAGGCATCCAAATTGGAAAGGAGGAAGTCAAATTGTCCCCGTTTGCAGACAACATGATCTTACATATAGAAAGCCCTAAGGACTCCACCAAAAGTCTGTTTAAACTAATAAACAAATGTAGTAAAGTTGGGGGATACAAAGTTAACACACAGAAACTAGTAGCATGCCTATATGCCACTAGAAAACTATCTGAATAAATAAGTAAACAAAGCAATTCCATTTACAATAGCTACAAAAAATAAAATATCTAGGAATAAATTTAACCAACAAATATCTTTGAAATAAAAACTGTAAAACACTAATGAAAGGTATTGAAGAAGACACAAGAAAATATAGCCCATGTTCACAGACTGGAAGAATTAATATTGTTAAATGTCCATACTACTCAAAGAGATCTACAGATTCAATAAAATCTATATTAAAGTCTCATGACATTCTTGACTGAAATAGAGAAATAATCATGAAATTCACATGGAACCACAAAAAATCCTAAATGTCAAAAGCAATCTTGAGCAAAAAGAACACAGTGCAGGCCTCATACTACCTGACTTCAAAACATACTACCAAGCTGTAATGAGCAAAACAGCATGGTGCTGGCATAAACACAGATACATAGATCAATGAAACAGAATAGAAATCCCAGAAATTAATTCACACAATCACAGACAAAGTAGTTTGACAAAGGTCCCAAGACCACTCAATAGGGAAAGGCAGCCTCTTTGCGCCATTCTCTGTGGAGCTCCACCTTCACACCTGACTCTTACTTTCCATGCCATTTTTCACTAAATGTTTCCAATTATTAGATAAGGGGGTACAGGGCTTTTATCCACGATGTGGAATTTTTCCCTATTACAGTTGTTGTTCTTGCTGTTGCTGTTTTCATTTCACTGGAAAATTGTGCAAATAGCCACTGTCCTGGCTCTGGATGCCTGGTAATGCCAAGGGCCTCCTGTGTAACCATTGCAGTCATTCCCCACAGGGAGTAGAACCCTACAACACAGGCCACACAGTTTCAGATCTTTCAAAGACCTTTTGAAACGATGCAAGCAGTCATTATATGTAATTATATGTCTTTTGAAATGGGGCAATCAGCCATTATATGTCTGTTTTACTGAAAATAAAACTGAGGTCACAATCTAAATTTACAGATTCTTTCTCATTCGAAGTCATTTTGTCGCTAAATTTATTTTCAAAATTTTGGGTGAGAATGGCCTGACTCGTGGTTCTCCGGCCTCATGACTGTGGACATTTTACAACACTCCTCCTTTCTCCCCAGAGCCTCAGTGAGAGCCGGGGAAGGTGGGTCCAGCCCCCACCATCTTCCTCCAGGTACATCTGCCGGCATCAGTCTGGAAGTCGGGAGGGACTTGAAGTGCTAAGTCTAAAAAGGGGAGTTTTTAACTATCTTGCTGTCTATTTTGAAATTAAAGTATAAAATGCAAAGAAAAAGAACAACTGTTAATCTTTTACGCGTCCGAATCAATGATGAAATAGTGAGATTTAAAGTGAGTGAGGTTACCGTCACCATGGTGAGACTTCGACTTTAATGGAAGAGCCGAGTTGCCGGAAGGCACGGGTCATCTTTAAGAGGAGTCACAATCTGACGAATCTTTTTCTGTGTGAATGTCAGCGTTTCCTAGACAGGAACTTACAGGCCGTCGCAGCGCAGTGTCGTCAGCAGTAACAGCAGGACGGTAGCCGGGTGAGGCCTCGGGCTCCTCAGGGCGCGCTCTGCACCGCGGGCTCCGGCTTGCACATGTAACCTCGTAGGCTCGGACAGCCAGACACCGGGTGTGTACCCGGCAGAGCGCACGGTGGGCGCTCAGAAATATGCATCCTTCACCGTGCCGCTGACCAGCTCCCTTCCGGTATCAGCCTCCTCGCCCGCCAGTGACACAGGGACCCCCAGGCGCAGGTTCCACAGCAGGGCCTCGTTCCCCGCCTCTGGCGGGAGCCCCCGCTCCACCTGGCCGAGGGAACCTCCTTTGCTTGGTGGGTGTGGGTGCTTGAACCCTCCCCCCTTTTGCACAGGAATTAGGCAGACGTCTTCTCCCAGGTAACAAGCCTCGGACTTCAGTTCCACGTAAAGCCGGGCGCCGTGGCCAGCCTAGCTTTGTCCGACCCTGGCTTCAGCAGCAGAGGAAGCAAATGAGGTAAGTATCCTTTGTGAACTAGGTACATGTTCCTATTAGACTGAGCAAAAGATGCCATTTGCTGAACACCGTTGGAACAATAAACGGCTGAAAGCGTGTAAAGTGAGAGGTAGTGAGAGGTGAACGTGGAGCTCTCTGGCCGGCCCTCTCATGGGAGAAGGAACGGGGAGGGGAGAACAGGGGCCCTGGATGGGGAAGGGGCCCAGGCCCAGCCAGGCTGTCTGTCTCCCCCCACGCCCCTCCAATCCTCCAGCCCACTCCTGAGTCCCCTGTGCACCCTACTCGTGAACAGCACGCAGGATTCACACACGGCATCTGGGCGGTCCTTGCCTTTGCTGTCCCTCAGGCCCTCTTCTTATCCTGGGGACCCAGATCAAGTCCAGGCAGCCGGATCACCCCAGGCAGTCGCCGTCTGGATGAGAAGGTGCAGCTCTCAAGCTTCTGAAGCTGTCAAGAAACATCTTAAAGAAGGACCAACTTCTTCAACAGGCACAGACAAGACCTTTGGATTTAGAGAGTGTTTGCCCCAAATGGTTGTCTCAGACCTCCCGGGAGTCCTCTGACTCCTTTCAGAGGAGACCTCTGTGGCCCCTGATGAGTCGGGGGCTGCCACATTTCCTCATGCAGGCCACCGGCCTGGGGCTCCTTCATCCTTAGTCACACTCCTCACATGTGCTCTTCGGTGCTTTTCTTATTATTTTTATTGCACACGTTGGTACAAATTGTGATCTTAATAAAATATATACAATCCAAGTTGGGAAAGGGAACTGCCATGTAGACCATAAAGGGAATTAATTATGCCAGGGAATTAAGGTACAGACCATTTTCTTCTGAATATTAAAAGAACGTATTTTCAAAACTTCAGTCAGTTCTTTCTTCCGTGGTAGCTGAAAGTCAATAGTGTCGTTAAGTTAGCTGCACTTTCGTATTTATTGAGAAACCGACCAAAAGGGCCAGCATCTGTTGGGTTGCCCTGCTGGGTCGTTCTCCAGCCGGGCCTCCTGAGCTAACATTTGGCATCTGCAGGGGGCATCTGGGCAGGTGTCCTAGACAGAGGCTGGTCGGGAACTGGCCAGAAGCCAGCCCTGCCGCGTGTTTACCCCTAGAGTTGCCTGTCACACACAGGGATGTGCTTCGGAGACCTTTTAGCAGGACAGGCCTGGGCTTTGTCCTGACAAGTTTATCACTGGTTTTTAAGCCTGAGCCAACAGAGGTGTTCATTATGGGGTTCAGTACATTGTTTCTGAAGGGCGGTAATTCTAAATTAGATAAAAGAAAACTGTTTTTCTAATGCATCGATTATTTTTAAAAATAAAGCAAAAGTATTTCACATGGCAAATGATTCCTAATCAATGATTATGAGTGATCTTACATCTTTAGCTTTGTTGTTTGGAACTTTTGTCTTTGGTGGCTGGCCCCATTCCAGATGTGAGGGTGATATTTGTGCAGAGAGAAAGAGGATGTGTCTGGTATCTGACAGTTCTCACAGAGTTAACTGTAAATTAAATGAGGATGTCTACCTGCAGAGGGGTGGGGCTTTTTTTTGAGACAGGGTCTAAATCTGTCACTCAGGCTGGAGTGCAGTGATAAAATCACAGCTCACTGCAGCCTCCAACTCCTAGGCTCAAGTTTGCCTCAGCCTCCCGAGTAGCTTAGAGTACAGGCTGGCACCACCATGCTTGGCTAATTTTTAAATTTTATTTTGTAGAGATGGGATCTCACTTTGCTGCCCAGGATGGTCTTGAACTCCTAGGCTCAAGCAATCTTCCCTCTTCGGCCTCCCAAAGTGCTAGGATTACAGGTGTAAGCCACCATGCCTGGCCTGTACTTGAACCATTAAGTAAAATTGTTTTTGTCAGACTCTGAATAATACACACCCTCATTTTCCCATTGGAAAAATCTCTCTCAAAACATGCCATTTAGGTGAGATATTCAATCAGAGCCCCCCTCTATCCTAGGGCACGCAAGCAAAGTAAACCAATCAATCCCTCCCCTTGAATTTAAATTCTTGCCGAATGGGGCAAGTTGGGATTAACCGAGAATGGAGCCAACCGTGAGCCCGTCACGAACCTCTTGTCATCTCAATCAACCTTGTTATCTTAATCACGTGAGTTTACCTGGAAATATCCTGAAGTCAGCTGGCTAAACTGTTCTTAATTCTGTTAAGTATTAAATATGTTTCCAACAAAGCCAGGCTTTCTCTAATTATCCAGCCAATGATCAAAGTGGTGTAATAATAGAGGAAACTTTATTTTACAGAAGAGTGCATAACAGCACTATTACTTACCTTGCATTGAGGCAGGAAGGACGCTTCAAGCATGAAAAGAAGCATGAAGTTTCTCATCTTAGTGTTGAAAAGGGTCTTATGTAGTTGAAGGTTTTGTCTTCCTACAGCCAGCATTGATTTAGGATTCACATTCAACTTACCTTCCAGTGCCTGCAGAATGTGGTGTTAGGATTTTTCCTTTTGCTTCTTTGTAGGTGAACTATTTCTTCCAAGTGGAATGCATGATCTTAGGCCATGACTTTGTTTCTGTGCTCTCCGTTCTATTTGAAATGCCCGGAAGAGTGCATGGGAGACACTCAATGGATATAACTGAACAAATGTGAGAAAAAAAAAATGTTCTCTACTGTCTTTTCTATTTGCATTTGAAAAGCAATTACAACATTCTTGATCATTCTTAATGTAGTGACCCAAATTCTGCCCTTCGTGCCCCCAACATTGTACTGAGAGCAACAAGAAATAACCAGATGAGTAAAGACCGTGTCAGAAGTTGGGGTCAGGGGATGAGGAACCTGCCAGAGCTTTCCAGATTTATAATCTCTTGGCTCCCATGAGCTAAGAGATGCAATTTCCTCTCAGATTTTCTATATAGCTCCTAATTTTTTCAAGTAGGTCAGAATTTTACCCTAGCAGAGAGTGGGGGAGAACTCTTGATGTGTTCTCTACTCATGAAAATAAAACTGTGAGTTTCAGTACAAACACCTCTATTATACTGACGTGTAGGAGCCATCTCTTTTCCAATGCCATAATTTTAATGCCATGCAAAAAGCACATTTTAAGATGACGTAACTGGAATGAAAAAACAACAAAAACATGAAATAATAAAACCATAAAATATAGCAGAACAAGATCACGGGAAAGAAGCAAAAATACACGGTCCTATTGAGCTCCAGATTCATGTCGGAGCTCAGAGAAGCCCAGCAGAAGCGGTTCCTGGGAACGGAGAGTCAAGTGTGGCACATGTGAGAGCAGCTGTCACTGCCATGTGGCTCCCAAGACCAGGCTGGGCTAAGCCTTTACAGCTCTCTCTGGAGCCTTCTGCTCAGGCAGCCCCCTCTGGAGGGAAGCCTGGAGAGGAGAAGGAGGACATGACTTGCTAAGTCCAGGAGGACAACCACAGTCCCTGCTGGCCAGTCCCTGCCCCTGCGATCACCAGTGTTCCCAACGGGGCTGAGAGCCATCAGTGGAAGGGTGGGCTCTGGAGCTCACACCATCCTGGGCGCTGGAGCAATGGCAGAATTGTGGGGATGAAAGAGGCAATGTGAGAAGGACAGTGATGCCTCCTCTCAAATTAAGCCTCGAGATCATATTCGTGAAGAACTCTAAGCTAAGGACACAAAATCAACGGGTTTATGCTGGAGTCATTCTAGATGCAATTAAAATAGCAGAATAATAAATACTCAAAAAGGCAAATAAATAGCATCCACATAATTGAACAAGAAATTTTGAGACAACTGGTATGAATAAACCAAGAACAAGTATATGTGTAAAAAATTAGAAATTTTAAAAATAAAAATTGTAGTCATTGGATAAAGCAATAAAACAAATGATAAATTAGATGTAGCCCTAAATTAGATATATTTCCATGGATCTATTCCATATTCCAGTGTGGCAACCAAAAACCAGATGTGGTTATTCGAATTTGTATTAAGTATAAATAAATTAAATTAAAAGTTTATTTTCTCTGTTGCACTAGGCAGATTTCAAATGCATAATAACTCTGTGGCTTGTAACTGGGGTGCTGCATAGTGTGTGATAGAAGACTTCACTCATTGCAGACAGGCTACTGAATGGTGCTGTTCTGGATGATTCCCAAGTGAATGAACAAAACACACACACACACACACAATTTTCATCCTATAGTAGCTATTTTAGAGAGCAGAGAATGTGTAAGGTTGCTTAATTCATTTTATTTTATTCTCTGTGTAGGAAACTGACAAGGCCCATGTAAAGAAAAAGAAATAGTAGGCTTATATATTTTTTTGAAGTGCAAAGAACCTAAAGAAAATGATGCAAATATAATTTAGCAGCATAATTACATATTACAGGAATTCATGCTTTCAACCAACTTTAGAAAAACTAAGAATGACATTTCTTATATAAATGAATTAAAGAGAAAACTATATATCCATCTTTATAGTTGTAGAAAAATACAATTTTTTAAAATAATTTTTGTATAAGCTTTACCACCTAACACCAACAATAAACACATAGAAGATATAACTATACATGATATAATTAAATATATGGTGTGTGGATATGTATGTAGCTTTAACATTTATATGTTATCTAAGCTATATATAAATATATACTCAAACATTCAAGAAATATAGATTAACAGATATCTGTTAGATATAGATATCAAAAATCTCAAGATGTTACAGAAAAATCTATAAACATCATGAAAAGATATAAAACTCTGATTAAATACCAATATATGTTAATAGATGAGAATCCTTAAAGTACACAAATTTTAAATGGCCCAATATTCCGCATTTTGATATCTGCTTTACAGAGAAACACACCCTCAGATAAATTCTTGATGCATGCATAGAATGTACATAATAGCATTCATTGTAATAGCGCAAAGTGGAGATTTTGTTCAAAAGATACAAACTTTAGTTAGACAGGAGGAAAATGTTCAGGAGAGGCACTGGGCAACACGAAACATGCAGTTAATAGCAATGTATTGAATACTTGAACATTGCTAAGAGTAGATTTTAAATGTTTTCACCACAACAAATGATAAGTATGTGAGGTAATCGATAAGTTAATTAACTAGATTAAATCATTCCACAATATATACATTTATTAAAACATCATGTTGCATATCATAAATATATACATTTTTATTTGTCAATTAATAAATAAATTTAAATGACAAATGCAAAACAAAACCAAAACAAATGGAGACTTTTGCACTTGGGAAGAAGTGACGTCAGTAAGATGGCTAGCCAGACCCAGAGCTGGCCAGCCCACCGTGTGCATGCGTGTGCCCCTGACCTGAGACACAGCCTGGTGAGCCCAGCCCCAGCACGGCCTAATCACCACTGAAAGAGACTCTTAGGCTTGGCCAGTAAGACACTCACAAACATCACTAACATGGATTATAGGTGAAGAAATTACACAGAGGCTACACAGCAGCATCTACCTAAAACCAAGTACAAACTTACACCACAACACCCATCTTACTTCCACCAAACTTACACCACAACACCCATCTATATGAGAAGGTCTTTCCTTAGAGGTAACTGTTTCACTGATTGCATAGACATCAAATAGGAACACATCAAACATGAAAAAGTGAGGGGCACAAACATTTTCCAATAACAGACCCGAATCATAAGAAAATATAGGTGTACAAAGTGCCAGAAAAATAATTCAAAGTAATAATCTTAAGAAAATTCAGGGAGGTATGAAAGAATACAGATAGACAGTTCAATACTATCAGGAAAACAATGTATAATCTGAATGAAAAATTCAACAGAGATGGCTATCATAAAAGAAAAACAAACCGAAATCTTAGAGCTGAAGTACTCAATCAATGAAATTAAAAAATGCAATGGAGAGACTGGGCGCGGTGGTTCATGCCTGTAATCCCAGCACTTTGGGAGGCCGAGGCGGGCAGATCACAAGGTCAGGGTATCGAGACCATCCTGGCTAACAAGGTGAAACCCTGTCTCTACTAAAAATACAAAAAACTAGCCGGGTGAGGTGGTGGCGCCTGTAGTCCCAGCTACTCAGGAGGCTGAGGCAGGAGAATGGCGTGAACCCATGAGGAGGAGCTTGCAGTGAGCCGGGATCCAGCCACTGCACTCCAGCCTGGGCAACAGAGCAAGACTCCGTCTCAAAAAAAGAAAGAGAGCTTCAACAACAGACTAGAACACAGAGAGCCGAGCCCCACAGTGTCCGTCCTCACAGACAGCTGAGCCCCAGAGTTTCTGTCCCCCCAGATAGCAGAACCCCACAGTGTCCATCCCCCAAAGGGTCCCATAGTGTCCATCCCCACAGACAGCAGAGCCCCACTGGGCCCATCTCTATGGAAACACGGGAGCCCTATAGTGCAGTGGATCCCATCTCGCCAGGCTGATTCCACGCTGGATTCTTGTATGAGAATCCGGTCCCCTTCCACCAACACTAGTGTCTTAGAAGCTCTCGGCATTCAAGGGCGGATTGTACACAAAAAAGATGTCAATTATTAAACATTTGTGTTTAATAATCAAAACGTTAGTATTTACTGTTAAGGGAAGCCATTTTTGTTTTAGTCTTAGTAAGTTTGAGATATCTCAAATTAGCACAATACCTACTGTGATCTCTTCAAGATTACCAAATGGCAAGGAGACTATTTTTAAAAGTCAACTTTTCAATGGGCTATCTTCCTGTAGAGACGCAGTGATAGTCTCCAGAAGCATCTCACATGTAAGATTGGAAAGCCATTGGGCTTTTGTCTAGTTCTCTGATATGTTCTAATAGAACAAAAATAATAAGAGTCCAATGGCTGGAGGCCCCATGCAAAACAAATATGTCTAGTAAGGAAAGAAAATGTGAGTAATTTTGCCTTCAACTAAAAAAAATATATAGAGTCATTTTCAACTCGGAAGTAGTAATTGACATGCTTTGGCTGTGTCCCCACCCAAATCTCATCTTGAATTCTCACATGTTGTGGGAGGGACGCAGTGGAAAGTAATTAAATCACGGGGGCAGGTCTTTCCTATGTTGTTTTCATGATAGTAAATAAGTCTCATGAGATCTGATGGTTTTATAAGGCAGAGTTTCCCTACACGAGCTCTCTCTTTCTTTGCCTGCTGCCATCCATTAAAGACATTGCTATCTCCTTGCCTTCCACCATGGTTGTGAGGCCTCCCAAGCCATGTGTAACTGTAAGTCTATTAAATCTCTTTTTCTTCCCAGTCTCAGGTATGTGTCTTTATCAGCAGTGTGAAAATAGGCTAATACAGTAAATTGGTACCAGTAGAGTGGGGCACTGCTGAAGATATCTAAAAATGTGGAAGCGACTTTGGAACTGGATAACAGGCCGAGACTGGAACAGTTTGGAGGGCTCAGAAGAAAACAGGAAAACGTGGGAAAGTTTGGAACTCCCTAGAGACTTGTTGAATGGCTCTGGCCAAAATGCTGATAATAATATGGAAAATGAAATCCAGGCTAATGTAGTCTCAGATGGAGATGAGAAACTGATTGGGAACTGGAGAAAAGGTGACTCAGTGACTCTTGTTATGTTTTAGCAAAGAGACTAGTGACATTTTGCCCCTGCGCTAGAGATTTGTAGAACTTTGAAGTTGAGAGAGATGATTTAGGGTATCTGGCTGAAGAAATTTCTAAGCAGCAAAGCATTCAAGAGGTGACTTGGGTTCTGGTAAAGGCATTCAGTTTTATAATGGAAGCAGAACATAAAAATTTGGAAAATTTGCAGCCTGACAATGTGATAAAAAAGAAACTCCCATTTTCTGATGAGAAATCCAAGCTGGCTGAAGAAATTTGCGTAAGTAATGAGGAACTGAGTGTTAATCCCCAAGACAATGGGGAAAATGTCTCCAGGCCATGTCAGAGGTCTTCACAGCAGTCCCTACCATCACAGGCCTGGAGGCCTAGGAGGAAAAAGTGGTTTCATGGGCTGGGCCCACAGTCCCATGCTGTGTGCAGCCTAGGGACTTGGTGCCCTGCATCCCAGCCACTCCAGCCATGGCTGAAAGGGGCCAACATAGAGCCTGGGACATGGCTTCAGAGGGTGCAAGCCCAAGCCTTGGCAGCTTCCATGTGGCATTGAGCCTGCCAGTGCACAGAAGTCAAGAATTGAGGTTTGGGAACCTCCACTTAGACTTCAGAGGATTTATGGAAATACCTGGATGTCCAAGAAAAAGTTTGCTGCAGTGGTGGAACTCTCCTCCCGAACCTCTGCTGGGGCAATGCTGAAGGGAAATGTGGGGCTGGAGTCCCCACACAGAGTCCTTACTGAGGCACCACCTAGTGGAACTGTGAGAAGAAGGCCACCATCCTCCAGACCTCAGAATAATAGATACATTGACAGTTTGTGCAGTGTGCCTGGAAAAATGGCAGACACTGAATGCCAGCCTGTGAAAGCAGCCAGGAGGGAGGCTGTACCCTACAAAGCCACAGGGGCAGAGCTGCCCAAGACCGTGAGAACTCACCTCTTGCATCAGCGTGACATGGATGTGAGACATAGAGTCAAAGGAGATCATTTTGGAGCTTTAAGATTCGACTGCCTCGGTGGATTTTGGACT
Organism: Macaca thibetana thibetana; assembly: GCF_024542745.1. NCBI lineage: Eukaryota > Metazoa > Chordata > Mammalia > Primates > Cercopithecidae > Macaca > Macaca thibetana. The sequence continues at coordinate 106,389,909 of NC_065590.1, read as the reverse complement.
TGCATGGGACCTGTAGCCCCTTTATTTTGGCCACTTTTTCCCATTTGGAATGACTGTATTTACCCAATGCCTGTACCTTCATTGTATCTAGGAAGTAACTAATCTGCTTTTGATTTTACAGGCTCATAAGTGGGAGGGACATGCCTTTTCTCAGATAAGACTTTGGACTGTGGACTTTTGAGTTAATGCTGAAATAAGTTAAGACTTTGTGGGGCTGCTGAGAAGGCCTAATAGGCTTTAAAATATGAGGACATAAGATTTGGGAGGGGTTGGGTGGAATGATATGGTTTGGCTGTGTCCCCACCCAAATCTCATCTTGAATTCCCACATGTTGTGAGAAGGACCCAGTGGGAGGTAATTGAATCATGGGGACAGGTCTTTCCTGTGTTGTTCTCATTATAGTAAATAAGTCTCGTGAAATCTGATGGTTTTATACGGCCAAGTTTCCCTGCACAGGCTCTCTCTCTCTGCCTGCTGTACAGGTAAGATGTGACTTGCTACTCCTTGCCTTCTGCCATTATTGTGAGGCCTCCCAGCCTGTATCTTTCTTCTGTGCTGGATGATTCCTGAAGAACACTGGACTCCAAGTTCTTCAGCTTTGGGACTCAGACTGGCTTTTTTTGCTCCTCAGCTTGCAGATGGCCTATTGTGGGACCTTGTGATCATGTGAGTCAATACTCCTTAATAAACTCCCCTTAATATATACATTTATCCTATTAGTTCTGTCCCTCTAGAGAACCTTAATACAGTAATGAAGTCACAATGTTTCTTTTACTTATTGGACTAATAATAATAAATTTTTAAAAGTAAAGATTTTAAAATGGTATATAAAATAGTTAAGAAACAAACACATCATTGTTAAATTGATCAATATTACCATCTAGCTTGGGGATTAATGGAGAACTAATACATAAATTTTGAACTTGTATATTCATTGTTTATTATAATCATCTAAAGTGCAATTTTGCATTTCCTCAAGTAATGTTATTTCTTAGCATATTGTGCTATAGTTGCAAAATCATTAATACATTTATTTTTGTATAGTATTGAATTTTAATCTATATTTTTATTAATAAGAAAATAAGACAAAATTGGAATCAATCAATAAAATCAATAGTTTTTATTTTAAAAACTTGTAACTATGTATCAATGTGCTGAGAGTGTTTACATTAATGCTTAAGATATAATGAGTTAGGAGTGCTGTGAAAAGCCGTGGTAGAAGAGCTTTAAACACACCGTGGTCGGCATTCTCCCGGGGGGACCCTTGCTGGACCCTGCCCTGAATACACTCTTCTTTAAGGGTGGGAAGAGTGGGAAGTGAAGCTCTGTCATTCCTGAGCCTCCTCCAAAACCATAGCCCAGAGTCCTGGGCAGTCCACTTGGGGAAGTTAGAAGCTGAAGAAGAAGTGCAGGTGATGGCCCCCATTGGAAAGCTTAGACAGCGCTGGGCTGCAGGCCCCGCACAGGAGCAGAGGGGCTGTGGGACAGCAGGACTGGCCTCACAGGGAGGCTGCTGTACATCTGATCTTCCCCCATGCACTCAGCCTCAGGACTGTGCACCTTCATGTAACGCCTTTCTCTCCCCAGGCTACCCTTATTGCTCTTCCGACTCTGGCTTGACCTTTATTGGGAAGGCGATGACAAGGAGTCTGAGCTCCCAACCTCTCGGGGAAGCCTTGGACCTCATGTCAGCCAGGCAGCCCTCGCTGAAGGGGCCCGGTTAGCACTCCCTCTCCAGCAAGTGTTCATGAGCTCACAGTTCATGCAAGGCAGCTGCGAGCGTGGATTCTCATTCTGTGCCCTCAGCTGGTCACACTTGGAGTAGATGGAGATGGATAAGAACATGTGTTGTGCTAAATATAGTGAATTCCAGGCTCTGAAAATGGCATCTGGGATTCAGCTTTGGATGCATTCTCAATCTTCAGTTTATATGGAATTTTTACAGCCATAGAACAGAGTAAGATTCCAGGTAAGGTTTCACAGAAGGAGAAAGAGAGGAGAAAAGAAGCCTGAGGCCAAGCACTGAGGAACCCTGATTAGTCAATAAGGAGGGACATGAAGAGGGGACCTGGATCAGTCAATGAGAAAGGATGGGCAGAGGGAACCTGGATCATTCAATGAGGAGGGATGTGCAGAGGGAACCTGGATTAGTCAATGAGGAAGGATGTGGAGAGGGAACCTGGATCAGTCAATGAGGAGGGATGTGCAGAGAAAACCTACGTCAGTCAATGAGGAAGGATGTGGAGAGGGAACCTGGATCAGTTAATAAGGAGAGATGTTCAGAGGAGACCTGGATCAGGAGATGAAGAGGGATGTGCAGAGTAAGCCTGTATTAGTACATGAGGAGGCACGTGCAGAGGAAGCAAGAAGGCCCCCTCCACCACATCCTGGGAGGAAAGAAATCTAGAGAAAAATGCCTTCTAGGAAGCTAAATAAGGACACTTAGCATTTACGTGGTGTCAACATGTATTCCTGTGAAATTTGGCCCAAGCTTGGATTTTAAAGTATAGGCACATCACTTATTCTGTGAGAAAAATTAACGTAAGTTTTAGTTTATGTGTATTATATAAGTCAGAGCTTTCCAGAGAAACAGAATCCATAGGAGATATAGAGATAGAAATGTACACAGATGATAAATGCATAGATACATAGACACGTGAATAGGAGAATTATCTGATTGGTTTGCACAATTACCAAGGCAGAGGAGCTCCACAGTCTGCCCTCTGCAAGCTGGGGATCCAGGAGAGCTGCTGGTGCACACTCATCTTAATCTGAAGGCCTGAGAGCCAAGGGAAAGGGAGAAGGTGAGGACTCCCAGCTCAAACAGAAAGCAGACACACCCTTCCTCCACCTCTCTGTCCCATTTGGGGTCTTTATTGGTTGGATGATGCCCACCTACGTGGGTGAGGGCAGATATGCTTCACTCAGTCTCCTGATTAAAATGCTGATCTCTTTCAAAGCATCCTCACAGACAAGCCCAGAAATAATGTCTTACCTGCTACCTGAATATCTCTTAACCTAGCCAAATTGACACATAAAATTAAACATGGATGTATATATGTGAGCAATATAGCATTACAGATGGGCAAAATAAAGCACGGTGCTTCTACCTACCATTTATATTGTTAACGATGTTAATAGTGAAAGAATTGGGGTAAAGAATGGAGTTTTTATTGCATGACTTTTACTGCCTTTTTTTGAATACATAGATATCATTTAGGAACTGTTATAAAACTTTTTTGAATCATACCTCCCTCCCTTTCACATGCTAAGCAGACATATGATTTGAAGTAAGACATGCAACTTTTTGAATCTGTTCCCTTGGTGTGAAGTGAGAGCTGTGTCTGAGACAAAGACAGCTTTCTAAGGGATCCCAGAGCCACCACTGCATCCAGATGATGTGGTTCCAGACTCCAGTTTTACTCTCAAACCTTTCACAGACAGTCTTAAGCCTCCAACTTAGGGTTCTCTACAACTTTGTGTGTGTGCCCCTGTGTGTTCATGTGTGTGCTTATGTGCGCCTGAATATGTGTGTGCAGGTATGTTATGTGTGCATGCATATGTGTGCACGTGTGTGTGTGTGTGCATGAGCATGTGTGTGTGATGTTTATGTATGTGTGATGTTCGTGCCTGTGTGCCAGTGTTTGAGCATGTGCACATGTATGTGTGAATATGTGTGTATTCATGTGTTTCTGTGGACATGTGTGCACACACATGCTTGTGTTACATGTGTGCACATTTGTATGCATATGTGCATTCGTGTGTGTGCATGTGTTTATCTGCTGCTTGTGTTTATGTGTGCATGTATGTCTATGTGTGTCCATGTGCCTGTGTTCATGTGTGTATATGTGTGTATATGTGTGTACGTGCATGTCTGTGCATGTTCATTGTTTACATTTGTGTGTGCATACTTGCATGTGTCTATATGTCTTTGTGAGTGTGTCTATGTGTGTCTGTGTGCACATGTGTGTATGCATGTTCATGTGTGTATGCCTGTGTGCCTGCATGAGTATGGTACAGGGCGATAGTTTTGGAGGGTGTTATTGAGCCATGGCTATGTGTTAATTAATGGGCTAAGCACTTTTCATGAAACAGCTAAATCCTCACAACAACTTGAGTAAGATTTTTTTTTTTAGAGTGGAAAATTGAGGAAGAGTTGGCTTGATCCAATTCTTAATCCTTTTGTAAACAAGGGCAGGAAACAAGGCCCGCAGAACTCAGAGACATTGACCATAGCCACGTCCACTTTGAGCACTCGGAGGGCGAGGTTTGGGCTGTTTGTAAGATTGGAGGGACAAGGCATTCATGACAAAGAAGGGTAGACACAGTCACGTTTTCTGGGAGAGTTCAGTTGTTTTCTCTCATTCTATCCCCCCGCCCTGTTATCAATACTGTGCAAATGTCAGAGAGTTGGGATCTGCATAATCATGAGATTCGCTGCTCACTTCACTAAAATAAATGCTTTCACAACATTGTACTTTGTAACTGCCTTCCTTATTCTAAATTTATTCCTTGATTTTATTTTGGACCACGAACAAAACCGTGAGTTCCTTAACGGCCACTTTCCTGATGGTGTTTACAAATCAGCAAGACGCGAAGCTGTGGAATGGAATCGAGTGCTCCAAGGGGGCAGTGGGAGATGTGGATGTGTTAATGGAGAAGTTACACATTGGGGTATCTTAACGGTTGGAAAGAAAAGGAAAACAACCTATAGTTCCCTTGTAGCAAAATTGTCCATAAAATTGATGAACTGTTGTCTCTATGGTAAAGATGAATGTTAAAGTATTTGTAATGGGTACATCACTTTCAAGAAAGATCTTAGGCAGAGAAGATCATTGTATAACAGAAATTTAAAATCAAACAAAATACATAAAAATAAATGTAAATGATTTGAGAAAAAAATAGATACGGAAGACAGATAAAATAAAAGTCTATGAAGATTAACAGTTTTTAAATGAAACACAATCAGAACAAAAATCTAAGCAAATTATCCATAATTTTAAAATAAACATCTGGAAGCTACATATTATGGGAATATACTCACCATCTGGAAAGATCGATCCAAAAGGACCAACATCAAAGCCACTTCCAAAACTAAAGTTACTGGGTTAAAAAAAAGAAAAAGAAAAAAAAGATAAGCATTCAGGCAAAAAGACTAAGTTATAAAGAAATGAAGACCAGACTGTCAGAAGGCTATTTAACAGAAGATGATGAAGCACCATATTTCAAATCTCTAAGAAAGAAAATGTAATTCAAATATATCATTATCTATTAAAGTGAATTCAAATAGAAAGACCACAAGCAGCTGTGAACATGCAAACCACGGTATGCGTTTCTCTCCTGAGAGGTTCCTGAGAAACCCGAAAAAGACTAAGCTTTAGAAAGCCAAATTATGGAACACTAACACAAAGATTAATAGGAACATTAAATACACATTCATCTTGATAACTAAAACTCAATGATGTTTCTGCAGCGTGGAGGGCAGTCATTACTGGATCATGTTCTAATGTCCTAGCACTGTGGATTCAGCGTAAATATAAAAATATTGGCAAGGAGGAGGGAGAGAATATTATCAGAAAGATAATACACCATGATCAAGTGGGTTTTATTCCAGGAATGAAAGGATAGTTCAACATACAGAAATCAGTAATTCTGTTTATGTGATTCACCACATAAACAGAATTAAAAACAAAAATTATATGATAATTTCAACAGATGTAGAAAAAGCATTTGATAAAATTCAGTATTCCCTCATGATAAAAACCCTCAACAAACTAGGCATAGAAAGAAGGTGCCTCAGAATAATAAAAGCCATATATGAAAACCCACAGCCAACATCATATTGAATGGGAAGAATTTGAAAGTGCTCCCCCTAAGAACTAGAACAAGACAATGATGCCCACTCACCACTCCTATTCAACATAGTACTTCATGTTCTCACCAGAGCAATCAGGCAAGAGAAAGAACTAAAAGGAATTCAAACTGGAAGAGGAGAAGTCAAATCATTCCTGTTTGTGGATGATATGATTTTATAACTAGAAAACCTTCACAACTCCAAAAGACTCCTAGATTTGACAAATAAATTCAATAAAGTCTCAGGATACAAAAATCTATGTACACAAAGCAGGAGCAGAGTGGAGATCAAGAGATCACGCCACTGCACTCTAGCCTGGGTGACAGAGTGAGACTGCATCTCAAAAAATAAAATAGCAATGATCAAGCTGAGAAGCAAATTAAGAAGGAAATCTGATTTACAATAGCTACAAAAAAAATACCTAGAGATACATCTCACCAAGCAGATGAAACATTTCTATAAGGAAATTTGGAAATCACTGATGAGAGAAATTGTAGAGGAAGCAAATGAAAAAACATTCCATCCTCATGGATTGGAAGAGTCAATGTTGCTAAAATGACCATACTTCCACAATTAATCTACCAATTAATTGAAATTCCTGTTGAAATACCATCATTATCTTTTTCCTGAATTAGATAAAACAGTCCTAAAATTCATATGGAAACAAAAAAGAGCCAGAAGAGCCAAAGCAATCTTAAGGCAAGAGAACAAAGGTGTAAACATCACATTACCTGACTTCAAATTATACTACAAGGTGACAGTAAGCAAAAGAGCATGGTACTAGTATAATACTAAACACATAGATGAATAGAGAAGAATAGAGAACCAAGAAATAAAGCCATATACCTACAGCCCACTGATCTTTGACAAAGTTGACAAAAACATACTTTGTGGAAAGTACTAAATGACTGTTGTTGGAAAAATTGGATAGCCACATGTAGAAGAATGAAACTGGACCCGTAGCTCTCACTGTATAGAAAAATTAAGTCAAGATTGATTAAAGACTTACACATAAGACCAGAAATTACACATATCCTAGAGGAAAACCTAGGGGAAACTCTTCTAGACATTGGCCTAGGCAAGGAATTTAGGACTAAGACCTCAAGAAAAATGCAACAAAAACAAAACTAGACAAATGTGATTTAATTAAACTAAAAAGTTTTTCACAGCAAAAGATACAAACAACAGAGTGAAATGACACCCTGCAGAATGGGAGAAGATATTTGCAGACTATGCATTCAACAAAAGATTAATACCCAGAATCTACAAGCAACTCAAACAATTTAACAACAACTACAGCAAAATCTAAATAATCCCATTGAAAAATGGGCAAAAGACATAAACAGACATTTTGCAAAAGGAGACATACAAGCAATTAACATGTATATGAAAAAATGCTCAACATCACTAATCATCAGAGAAATGCAATATAAAACCACAATGAGATGCTATCTTTCACCGGTCTGAATGGCTTAATGATAATAAAGTCAGAAAATAATAGATGTTTGTTAGGATGTAGAGAAAAGGGAATGTTTATACACTGTTGGTGGGAATATAAATTAATATAACCTCTATGGAAAACAGTATGGAGGTTTCTCAAAGACCTGCAAATAGAGCTACCATTTGATCCAGCAATCCCACTACTGGGTATCTACCTAAGGCAAAATAAATTATCAAAGAAGGTCTTAAACAGATACCTCATGCATATGTTTATCACAGCACTACTCATAATAGCAAAGATATGGAATCAACCCAAGTGTCCATCAGCAGATGAATGGTTAAAGAAAATGTGGCATGTGCACACAGTGGAATGTTACTAGACCATAAAAAAATAAAATCATGCCTTTTACAGCAACATGGATGGAACAGGAGGCCATTATTTTAAGTAAAACAACTAAGAAAGTCAAATACTGTATGTTCTCACATACAAGTGAAAGCTAAATAATATGTACGCATGGACATAGAGTGTGGAATAATCCACACTGGAGACTCGGGAGGCTGGCAGGGGGAGAGGGATGAGAAATTACTTAATGGGTGCAATGTACACAATTTGGATGATGGCCACACTGAAAGCCTGGACTTCACCACTAAGCAACACAGCCATGTAACGAAACGGCACTTGTACCCTCTAAAACTACTTTTAAAAAATCTTTTAAACATCTTAATAATTGGGTTCATAATGTGATAAGAAAAGATTGCTAAGTACAATATTCACGTGAGATGAACTTTGTGGTTAAAATAATAAGTATCAATTTTGAATTTGAATAGACTAGTCATCTTGAAAACTGCCAATTTCTTGGCTGACGTCTTGTCAGATCTGATGAGTTTATCGTTGTTTTTAATCTGCAAATATAGGTGCCAAATACTCGGAAAAGCAGGACCTGGGAGAATTTGCTCTTTTATTATGTTTTGTTGTGCTCATGAGCTTCACTGCATCTTCCTCACCGACAGCTTCCTTACAAACTCTTTTAAAGACACGTTTATATTGTAGGGCTCAGTTTATTTAAATCAGGTTTGCACTTTCTGTATATCCACTTGATTGGCAGTCACACTTGGATGAGTGGGAGCCCAGACGCAAGTGCCTGGGTGTGGGGACGACGGCATCTTCCATATGTGATGGGGACACGTGGGTGGTGGGCATGGGAGTGACGGCGTCTTCCATGTGTGATGGGGGACTCGTAGGTGGACGGTGTGGGACATGCCCCATATCCCCTGTATGTGATGGGGTCACATAGGTGGTGGGTGTGGGGGTCCCGGCGTCTTCCATATGTGATGGGGACACGTGGGTGGTGGGCATGGGAGTGACGGCATCTTCCGTATGTGATGGGAACACGTAGGTGATGGGTGTGGGGGTGACAGCATCTTCTGTGTGTGATGGGGGACAAGTAAGTGGTGGGTGTCGGGGTGCCCAGCATCTTCCCATGTGATACAGGACATGTAGGTAGTGGGTGTGGGCATGTGGGCATATTCGCATGTGATGCGAGACATGCCCTGCAGCCTCCGTATGTGATGGGGTCATGTAGGTGGTGAGTGTGGGGGTGACAGCATCTTCCATATGTGATGGGGGTCAGGTAGGTGGTGAGTATGGGGGTCCCGGCATCTTCCCATTTAACGTGGGGCATGTAGGTGGGTGTCGGGGGATCCAGCATCTTCCCATGTGATGTGGGACATGTAGACAGGAAGAGGATAATGCAGCTGATCCGTGTTCATGGATGACACGTTTCTTTAAAGCCATTATGCGTCAACGTCCTAATTGTAGCTCCCACCCCAAAGGGCCATCTGTCCCTCCATCAACATTCTAACTGTAGCTCCCATCCCATAGGGTCATCTGTCCCTCCACCAACGTTCTAACTGTAGCTCCCACCCCAAAGAGTCACCTGTCCCTCCAGCCCCAGGAATACAGGTCTGCATTTTGGAGACTTTCCCTTTAGAAAATCGTCACCATAGCAACACCTAGTCACTGTCAAAATTTCAATCCTTTTATAAAAACCAGAAAGGCTAATTTTAAATCAGCTTTGATTTCATTATGGTTTGGACATTTTATTACCGTATTTCCGTCTTACGTTTTAATCACCACACCCTAAGGAATGACTGGACTCACAGTTACTTTATAATTATACAACTACTTGATTTAATCCTCTTCAAATTGGCTAATTTTGATTTAGATTTCTTTACTCAACCAGTATCAAGCAAGACAAATAGTCAGGCCCAGGCAAATAAGGAGCAAATACAGGACTCCATTTGGAGATAATTCAGCACCTGCCATAGAGTAACTGCTAACGCTGGGATGTTCACTGATACAGCTTTTCACTCCTTCCCACCACCATCGCTACCACGTAGAACTGCGGTCGGGCTGTTTCCTGAAAAGCGTGTCATGATAAAGTGATGGAAACTAGTACTGAGCAAAACCGCGGTGCTGAAAGGATGGTCCTAGGCTCACAGTTCCAAAGAAATTCTGAAAGGAGTGGGACCATCACAAATTATAACAAGTTTAAAGTGCAGTAGCTGAGATGGTTTTATGTTGATATTGTTCTGCGAGAAGAGACACGCGAAAGAGTCAAGAGGTAAAACAAACTGCAAATAAACGTTAATTAGATGATGAGGCTGGCATTTCAAGTAAGTTGGAAAATAACAGATTAGTCCACAAAACAACCCTGGGACACTTGGCAGCTGTTTCTGTCAGTTAAATGTGTGTGTGAGTGTGTGTGTGTGAGTGTGTGTGAGGGTATGTATGTGAGTGTGTGTGTGCGAGTGTGTGTGTGCAGCTAGATCTCCACCTGACTGCTCAGGACCAACCAATTCCAGAAAATTCAAAAACTGAAAAAAAAAAAGGAAAATACTTAATCACTGGTGTGTGTATTTTAAATCTATGTGTGGGGAAGTTTTATTTTTATGCGACATGCAATCCTTTGTTACTGTAAAGTAAAATGTTTATACATTGGACTGCAAAAAGTTAAATGTTAATTAGCTTGATTTAATCATTCCATAATGTATATATTTCAAACAATGTCTTGTACAAGATAAATATATACAACTGTATCTGTCCATTAAACATAACCAAAATAATAACAATAAAATAAAATAAAAGCGATGGGATGCCAGTTGACACCAATCAGGAAGGCCAAGACTAAAAAGCTGGTCAGCAGTGCTGAGAGGAGATGTGGACTTGCGTGGGCTCAGGCCACGCTGGTGGGCGTAATGGTGCAGCCAATTTGCATAACTGTTCCTCAAAATGTTTATCCTGTGTCCAGCGATTCTTCAACTAGCTTATAACCCAGGAGGAGCCAGAACATCTATTCACACAAAACTGGCCTATTATTGACAATAGCCAAAAAGTGGAAATCACACACAAGTCCAGTGTCTGGTGAAAGGACAGACAGGCATGGCGGAGCCACACGGGACAGTAAACAGGAATGGACTCTGGCCCACGCTGCAGTGTGAATGAAGCCTGAAGCGGCTGTGCCATATGGGAGATGTCAGTCATAAAAGCCACATGTCGCGTGGTTCCGTTCCTGGGAAATGTCTGCAACAGACAAATCCGTAGGGACAGAAGGTGAATTAGTTGTTGCCTGGGACTGGGGCAGAGACAGGTGGAAATGGAAAATGATGGCTAATGAGTTAAGGATTTCTTTTTTGAGTGATGAGAATCTTCTAAAATTAGATTGTGGTGGTAATCGCACAACTCTGAATACACTAAAACAACACTGATCAAGGGAATTTTATGTCGGTGAATTATATCCCATTACAGCTGTTTTAAAACAGCTTATAGGTTAAAGAAATAATCATGACTTAAAATATAAAATATTGAGTTGATGCAAAAGTAATTAAGGTTTTTGCCATTTGGCAAAACATGTGTCGCCAATCTAATACTTGAAAATATGATGATGAAATGGACATCTATGGACACATTTGAAAATTTGTTGGATGCAGGCAACATGATTTTAAAGAATATGGTTTTAAATAGTATATTTTACAAGTGTCCAGTAGCACCTGTACACTGATGGAAACAACATATCCTACATTAAGTAACATGGTGGCCAGTCGCCCCATGCGGCTTTTGAGTGGCTGACGTCTGGCTGGCATGACTGAGGAACCAAACTAAAAGCATTTGTAATTTTAATTTTAATGTAAATAACACATGTCTGTAGCACATTATTTGATTAAATGCTTGGAAATGATTGGACTAGGCCTTCAACTCCCTCATATTTAAAATCAGCATGAAAGACAATAAAAACATGAATAACAAAGACAAAAACAGAAATTTGTGAAATGGAAAATACGTAATCTTTGAGTGATTACCATCATCCACAACTCAGCTCCTGCAAAGAGTAACCACCTGGGCACAGGATTGTAATAAAGGGAGGGTGAGGAGGGAGAGGGAGACAGACGTGAGAAGCAGAACCAGGAGGTGAATCGGCCGCCCAGACACTAGCTGATGTCACTTTGGCAGTGCGACAACCAACCTGGGTCTCCTGAGCGTGGGCGAGGACGGAAATGCTGGCTCTGAGCCTAGATGAGGCGTGTGGCTCACAGGAAGGCGTGGGCTCAGATCAGGTCTCGCTGCACAGGCCGAGCACAGTGAGTCCAAGTCACTGGAAGAAACAGGCTGACTCATGGAGGACCCGTCCACAAAGAGATGAGGAACCGCTTTCCTCCTGACATCATACTGGACACGTGCTGCAGATGGATTGGTGTGAAAATGACCTTTTTTAATTTTCAAAAGAAAATGATCCCAGGTTTCCAGCCCACACGCTGCTGCCTCTCCTTTCGTTAGGATTCCTTTCATGTAATCGCTTCTGAAACAGAGAAGCTGAGACACGTCCCATGACCTTTCTCTTAGGTATAGACCATAATCACATGCTCTTTGCTCCCTGGGTTTCAAAACAGCCTTTGGGAGAATCAATAAACTCTGGGCAGGCCTGACGGGTAGTGGACAGCCATGAAGATTCTGTGTCTTTTATCAGCTCCCCGGCTACCTGCAGGAGAGACCCCATTCTCCTCCCAGACTCTGCGAACACGTCACCCTAAGACCTTCTCCTTCTCTTTCCTGCCAGGCCACGAGAGGCATCCAGAGCCTACCTGGCGTTCGGCAAGCCTGGCTGTGGCACAGCCTGCAGTACTCGACAACAGTGTCAAGACTTGCATTCTTAGGTGAATAAACTCACTCTGTACAAAGCTCCCGCCCCCAGATGCATTACGGCCACTGAACATGGCCTTGGTGACAATGACCGGGTGAGTGCAAGGCGGCATGCTAAGCGTGTGGGCATCTTTTATGGCCACGTTCCCACGCTGTGTTTTGTGAGATGAATTCCAGAAGACGACTCGGTTCCTCTCGGGCCCAAGTGTAACGATCACTAACCCTCTTCGACGCTGGCACTGCATGTTCACTTTGACGGCTGCTTCTCCCTAGAATCCATGGGGCATCTGCAGCACTCTGGGGAAGACAGGTTGAGTTAGGGCAGCTGGGAGCTGAGATCAAGTCACTCCAACCAGCACTGAGTACTGTGACTCTGGGTGAGTTACGTTGAATTTCTACCTGTATTACGTTGTTTATACATTTGTTCATCTGAATCTAAAAATGAAATCTCTTCCCGGCAACTCTCTTCCAGTTTTATCTCCAACGGATAAAAAGCTTCAAAGTCACTGCTTCCATGCTCACCACAGAAAGACTGAAAGGCTGGAAGCTGAGGACTGTGTTTTAGATCATCACAGAATTGAGGTCACAGGACCCCCATCACTAGAGAGAGAAACAGTCAGAGTGGCTGGGATGAGAAGTCACAGCTGGACCCCTGGACAGGAGACACAGCGGCTAATTGGCACGTTGCTGGGGCTTGTTGAGGACGAGCTTGAGAGTTGAAAACTCTGGGCGGGGGACACGCTTCCTTGGGTTTTCCTTCCAGGGGCCCCTTCGTGCTCTCAAGTGAAGACTGTTAAGAATCTCGTTCTGCTTCCATCGGTGGGAGGGAAGGTAAAGATGCAATAACACACTCCAGGCCTCTCTGTGACAAACACCCGTCCTCAAGGTGAACTGACTTTCGGGACCATTCCCTGACCTGAGGGGTAACTGAGTGACCAGCCTCGTGCCCCGCTGGCATGAGGGAGTGGGGCAGAGAGGAAAGGGTGTGTATGCGTCCAGGGTCACAGCCAGGGCCCCAGGCACACACACAGCCCAGGATTAGCACTCACTCCGTTTTGTGAAAAATTTATAAAGTGTATGAAGATTTCTGTTTAAGCTGTTGTTTTTAGGAATTACTTGGGGCTTGAGATTTACTTCTAAACTAATTATGTAAAATACATAGGTCAAGCCCTGTGCATTGTGCAGACTTGTACAATGTACAAATATATTGTAGTATATTAACAATCGTGAGAACTCTATTCATTGTATGTTTTAGGGTAGGGTTATGCCATATAATAACTTTTATCTTATGAAATCCATCTGGCTGTCAAGTAGCAACACTTGTATTATAACCTTCTAACAGCACAGATGAAAACAAAGCTCATAGAAAATACGCATCTCACATCCTGGAAACATGTTTCCCTCCTCTTCTCTTCTTTCATGTCCCAGATTAATTAGTAATTCTTTGAGGAATGTAGGTGTTGAGATTTCTTTCCAAATAAAAGAGTTTGTTCTGGAGAATATTAAGAGCAATAGTGAAAGAAGGTGTCAGCTCTCATGGAACCAGCAATTACTTACAAAGATATCTGCAGACCCCAAACTGGCCATTTTATGAAAGTGTGAGGAGCGTTCCTTCCAAATCCCAGAGGTGAAGCTGCCAGGCTGACAGCAAAAGGGCAGAGCAATTTATTCTGGTCGAGTTCTCCCAAAGAAAAAGTTAGCGGATGAAACTCTCAACTCTGAAACAGTGGCATTTCTAAAAAAACAACAAAAATAACATGTACAAGAAACCACCATTTATACAAATGACAAATCTAGAACATTAGCTCTCCCCATATAATTAACGAAAAATGATTAGAAGAAAGCTGCACAAAAGCACAATCTAAAACCTGTTTCCCCATCCTAAGTAAGAAGTAAAACTGTGCAGCGGCAATTGTAAAACATAGTTGAATTGATAGAAACTCTTTAAATATTGAGCAAAAGATCATTTCCCACAGGATTAATTGGTAATCTGAAAGGCATAGAAAGTTGAAAAACTTTCAAATTGTGTGTGTATGTATGTATGTATGTATGTATGTATCTATCTATCTATCTATCTATCTATCTATTTTCCTCAAACTTATACTCTCAAGCCATTCTTTTGCCTATAATAACCAATTCTTGGATAATAAACAGGAAAACAACTTAAAATGGCAAAAAATGTAATATGAAGAAAGAACATTTACAGGATAACAACTTTGGAATGAGGTGTCCCTTAGGATGTCAGCTTCCCAACCACCCCCTTACACACACAGATACACATGCACTCACATGCATGTACACATGAATACAGGCACACACATACACACAGACACACATGCACTCACATGCATATACACATGAATACAGGCACACACATATACAGAGGCACTCACATGCACTCACATGCATGTACACATGAATACACATCATATGTAGGCACACATGCAGGCACACACATACACACTTGCACACATATGCACACCATGGTGAGGTATCAAGAAGAACATACACAATAGTGAAGGGACCTTTCTTAACAATAATAAGAAGATAATGCAGTAATAGTTTAAACAGTTAATACTATGGCCTCTCAAAATAATCAAAATAACTGTGATGGCCAATTCTAAAAAATGCCGCTGGGCGTGGTGGCTCAAGCCTGTAATCCTAGCACTTTGGGAGGCCGAGGTGGGTGGATCATGAGGTCAGAAGTTTGAGACCAGCCTGGCCAACATAGTGAAACCCTGTCTCTACTAAAAATACAAAAGCTTAGCCGGGCGTGGTGGCAGGCGCATGTAATTGCAGCTACTCGGGAGGCTGAGGCAGGAGAATCGTGTGAACCTGGGAGGTGGAGGTTGCAGTGAACCAAGATCGCGCCATTGCGCTCCAGCCTGGGCAACAGTGCAAGACACCATCTCAAAAAAATAAATAAATAAAAATAAAAATAAAAAATGCCTCCTCGTCAATGCTGGCACCCATGTGCTGCCATCAGGCTCTGGATGAGCACAAATCAGTTCCTTACACTTTTTTACATGCACTCAAAAGCTCTGTAAAATATAGATTTGGTCAGCATATTTCATCTGGCTATATATATTGGCATATCTATTGGTGGATATATTGTTGTTATATATACTTGACACACACATGCACATTATATACGATGGTGTGTGTTTGCATATGTATACTTATAAGGCTTATAGATAGATGTATGTATATACTTATATACACTATTATGTAAAATGTCCATGTCTACACACATGCATGTAATAGATACGCCTATAAATTTACATACATGTAGACATATGTGTCACATATGCACATGTTCGTGTGGTGTGGGTACTAGTCCCAAATACCTGAAAATCACGTGTGCAAATGAAGATGTGACCAGGACAGTCTCCATCTATTCAGCCAGTGTGTATTGATCATTTACTGACGAGTTCTGGTTTATACACGGCATATATTTCTATCTGAAAAGGTTTCACAGGAAGTTTTGATTTGACCACATAAGGCAAAGTTATGAAAATCTCATGTCTTTAAGCTGCACTGTAATTTCCACCCTGCAAAACATCTTTCGTTATTCCTTGTGACAAACTAATGGAATACTCTAGTGCATAGCTCTGAAGTTTGACTGACATTATTAGAAGCTGATTTGCAAGCCTTCGACTAAAATTGCAGTCCAAAGAGAGGCATTATCTTCTTGGAGATTTTGTAAATAAGCATCTTTCCGGCTGGGCACCGTGGCTCACGCCTGTAATCCCAGCACTTTGGGAGGCCGAAACAGTGGATCACCTAAGGTCAGGAATTTGAGACCAGCCTGACCAATATGGTGAAACCCTGTCTCTACATAAAATATGAAAACTAGCGGGGCATGGTGGCACGCACCTGCAGTCCCAGCTACTCGGGAGGCTGAGGCAGGAGAATCGCTTGAACCCGGGAGGCAGAGGTCGCAGTGAGCCAAGATCACGCCACTGCACTCCAGCTTGGGTGACTGAGCAAGATTCTGTATCAAAAATAAAAAGAAAAAGAGAAGAAAAGAAAAAATAAGCATAAGCATTCTTCCAGAAAGGAGTTGGACAACTGGAGACACGACTGTGTTGGATTAAGAACTGCAGGTGTGTCAATGCAGAGGCACTGCCCCGAATATGACCTGAAAGGACCACAGAGGGTGGGGGCTGTTCTCCGACTCCGTTTTCCTCCATAATTCCTCCTGTTTAACGGATCTGCTATTCAATGGAAATCATGTTAAAGATTCTGATCACAGAGCATGTCATGATTTGAAGTGAAGATCTCATCTCTTCCAGTCCTTTTAGGAATTTCCCAAGGAGAAAACCTTGGGAGAGAGGAGAGTTCTCTCCAGGTCACACCTGACTGCTGTCAAGCAATTTCTGGTTACAGTGAAGCAGCAGCCACCGAGTTTTCTTCGCCCCATCAGCAGACATTTCACAACAGCAACACCAAAACGATGCCTGGTGGAGTCAGCTCCACCCTCACACGTGCTGACAGCTGCATTCATTTTGACAAGCAATTCACAATGTTTTTCAAGATGTAAAGTTCTATTTTTTGAGTGAGGTTTGCAGTATGAGTTGATGGGATGTTTAAAAAGTTCTAACTTGTTCCTGTGAGATTTTCATCTCCTTTCTATTAACTCGTGGTTGGTTTGGGGCCAACTGCCTGGATGTGTGATCCCTATAGTCACACAGCATCTGCGCTCAGAGGGACACACACTTATTTTAATTATTGCAGTTGCTGTAATGCTATTATGATTGTAAAATCTGTAATAGTTTTGAAGAAGAGGCTGTTTATTTTGCGCAGGGCCTCTTCCCTGTATAACTGGCTGTGAGTGGGCTGCACACCCTGCTACCCTTGTAACTGGACAAGGCTCACACTTGCCTCTCTGTCTTGGCTTCTGGCCAGAGAGGCCCTGGCAAGGGAGTGTGCTCTCCCTACGTCAAGGGGTCACCTGGAGCTCTCCAGGGGCACATCTAGGTTCCGTGGGACCTGAAGCTGGGACAATTCTGGGGTTTTCTTTAGGAAAAACACTGCAGTGTTAAGAATGCTTAGGTACAAAAAGGAATACTTCGAATGAGAAGAGAAATCGCACACATCTCATGGTTTGTGGTATGATAAATGTTACCACTGGAATCATCAATCCCACTCCTGGGTCTGTATCCCAGAAGGGAAGCGAACCAAGTACAGAAGAGTCTGTGCCCGCACGTGTACAGTGGTGCCATCAATAATGGATGAAAACCCAGAACTGCACCGTGTCCCTAACCCGAGACTAAGTGTGACGCGGCCCCTTCAGGCCAAGGAACTCGAGTTGCAGCAAAGAGGAACCAACACAGATGTCCACTCCGATGTCCAGGCAGCGTGAGATTCTCAACGGGCAAGGTTCAGGCTCTGATTCCTGGGGTGCTCTGTGCGATGGCCTCAGACGCCCTCCCTGCAGGCTGTGTCCAGGGCCCGCTGGCCTCTCCTCTGTCCCCTGTACAGAACTCAGGTTCTCACCGTGGCCTGCACAGAGGACACGGTACCTCAAATGTCAGACCGGGTGCTGTAAGCACCATTCCATACAGAGGCCAATGGCGACAGGGCCGCGTGGAGCTGAGTGTTCCATGTCTGAAGGAAATTCCCACCACGATGGGAGTGCCAGGAGAACATGCATCCTTCAAACCCTGAGCGCCACCCTCCCCCTAGTAAACTGAGCATCTTTAAATGGGGGGACATATCTTTGCAAAATTGCACACCTTTGCTCTGAACAAAGTAAGGAAATCCCGGACTAGACACCATTCTAAAAAACAGAACTTGAAACGCATTTGCTAAAATCTTTAACAACTAAAATGTCCATGTGATGAGATCCCATGTGTCCTCTTCTAACGTTCTCTAGATGATTCATTATGGAGCACATTTTTGAAATATATGAATAAAGATGAACTTTACTTGGAATGAGGTCAGGATGCATGCTGTGAATATCTGCTCTCCACAGAGAAAAACGTTCGCTTTGGGTGTGGGGACAGAGGGGGCCGGCTGTGAAATTCCAGCAAAGGGGTGTGGACGCCCAGAGCGGGCGGGGCTGCTGTGCCGCCCCTGAGGCCCCGCGAGTGAGTGGCCTCAGTGTGTGTTACGTCCAGGCCCCCGCTCCTGCCTGCCCCTGGGCGTTCTCTGAGAGAACCAATATCCCAGAGAGACTGACACGTTCTCAGAGCCAGCCAGTCTGCCCTGCGGGACGACACCATTTTCCAGGCGCTGGTGCAAGTGTCTCCGTCCCGGGAAATGCACAGGGCTCTCTCTGAGGAGCTTTCTGATCACAACACGGCAAGCACCAGAGAATTCAGTCTCCCCGGCGCTCCTGCGGGCCTTCTAGGACACCACAATTACACACAACAAACAGAAACCCCTCACTTCTCAAGTACGTTCTGTTTCATCTTTTAAAGCAGTTTTACCCGCATTGAATAAAATATCTCAGTTGCCAATTCCGTGTTATAACACCCACCGTTGTCAGCTGGATGACGAAGGCTCTAACCACCTTCCCACGGTCTTGGGAAAGTGCAGAGTCATCTCCAGGCTCCGATGAGTCACCGGAATCTGCAGTCCCAGTGCAGTTCTTTGTCCCGGCTCTGAAGTCGGGATTCTGCTGATTCCTCTTCTCAAATCACAGCCTAGTGCAGCTTGTCACTTCCGTGGCATAAATTAATCTCAGGTAGCCCGACCCCGTGCTTCTAACACCACATTTTCACCTAGAAGGGAAAGGGGTGACTCTCAGAAGCCACCTCTTCCCGGAACCTGGGGACAGGGTCCGGTGACTGACAGCTAAGGCCCCGCCCTGCAGAAACACCTCCCCGGCTTCCTCTTCCAGCACAGGCCGTCCTGGGCCAGGGCCGAGGGGGCCCAGGTGGTGCCAGGCACATGTGGGCTTCTGGAAACACAGGAGGCCAGCACCCATAGAGACATGCCGAGGATAATGGGCCAGCTTCTCGGATTGGAAGTGGGGTTCACACACAGGGAATGGGGGAAGGCCAGAAGGAAGGCTTGGGATTGAAACTGGAGTTAGAATGAACTCCCGTTTATATAAATAACATAGGTGGTATATAAAATGCATGTTTCTCTGTGTGTGTCTGTGTATGTGCAGGTGTTCATAGACACTCTCTCCTCGATTCTCTCCTCCTCCTCCTCCTCGTCCTTCCTCCTCCTCCTCCTCCTCTTCCTCGTCCTTCCTCCTCCTCCTCCTCTTCTTCCTCTTCTTCCTCTTCCTCTTCTTCCTCTTCCTCCTCTTCCTCCTCTTCTTCTTCTTCTTCTTCCATAAGCCCTGGGCTTATGGCTGCATCGCTCCCTCCTCTGCCTCTGTCTCCGTGTGGACTTCTCCTCTCTGTGTGTCTTGGAGTCAGACCACCCTGATGTTGTGATGCCTGTCATTGGATTTAGGGCACACTCGGATAATCCAGGACACAGTCATCTCAAAATCCTCCACTGAATTCTACCTGCAAAGGGCCTTTTTCTAGAGAAGTTCATGCTCCCAGCTTCTGGAGGCTGCACAGAACAACGGGACCGAGGCTGAGATGTCTTCAGTGTGTCTGGGCTGGAGGTGGAGGTCAGATGAGAAACTGGGTATTGGCAGAGTCCTGGGGAAGAGTCCTCCCACAAATGCCATCAGGTTCAGAGGAGAAACAGTGACTTCAAGTGGGGGCCCCTGGCAGGCCCCAACCCAGACTGGGTTTACCAGCTTCCCCGTGGCCTGGGCATCCTACGGATGCATGCAGAGGGCACCACACACTCCTGCCATGGCCTCCCCAACTGCAGGTGCTCCTGGCTCTGGCTCTGAGGAGACCTGCATAAGAAAGGCCAGTTCTGTCTGACACTCTTGAGGGCAGGAAAAACAAGGTGAGGCAGAGAGGACCCAGAGTCACGGAGACAGAAGAGACAGGTCAGCTACGTGCCGTGTGTGAGCCTAGGATGGATCCTGGAGTATCACAGAGAAAGTTCCACTGCTGGGACAGTTGGGGGAACGTGCCTAGGTCTGTGGCTTTGGCTCAGAAACAAAACCTGCCGAGGTCAGACAACCGGGGACTTGTGTGGTCATAATCTGAACACAATTGTCGCGGACCTAGAGTTTGTATTTATTCTTCTTCAACCTTAAATATCGAGAAGAGAACCTTAGAAATAGAAACATATAAATTTACCCAGTTCGCCGTCTCCTCGTGCTGTTTCCTAACATTCCGAAAGTCTCAGTCGATCACCTGAAATTCTATCCATCTGCAAAAGTCCATTGCAAATAACAGTTTTCATGGGAAGAGTTGCTATTTATGTGGGGGTTCTTAATTTAAACTCGATTCACGTTTCTGCCTTTGAACTGGCGTCCGAGTCCATGGCTGCCTTGTTATCACATCATGCTCTTGTGCCTCATGTCCCGTTGATCCGAGAAGACACCCTGTCTTCTTCCCACTCCTGGCCATGCTGCTGCCCTGGCTATTCCTAACTCTGGCTGGATTCCTAAGGCATTGTCTGCGGGCTTCACACAAGCTGCTCGCTCTCTCTGGCATACCCTTCTCCCAGGCGTCTCCATGGCAGAATGTGCCACCACTTCCAAAACCACTCAAACACCACCTTCCCATGAGTCCTGCTAGGACAGACCTGTTTGAAATAGCAACTGACGGTCCACGGATGCTCCCTGGCTCCCTTGCCCCACCCTGTCTTTTCCGTGGGATTCACGGTCTTCTCGCTTTGCCATGTTTCCTAAGCCACTGTTTATGGTCTGCTTTGCTCACTGTCCAGTCCCGGCACAAACAGCAGAGTGCGGCATGTAGAAGTCAGACAGGGTCAGCTCAGGGCTGAACTCGCTAAAAGAACAAACTTGTCTTCATCACCTGCGTTTTCCGTTGGAGAGTCTCCATCCTGACCGGTGTTACATAAGCAGGTGGTATTGAAACTAGACCCTCCAGAGTGACGGCCAGTGCACACATGCAACACACGTGCACACACACTCACTAATGCATAGGCACATCCACAGAAACTCATGCACACTCACACTCGTGCACATGTACACTTGTGCATATATACACCTGCACACACACAAAGACATATGCATGCACACTCATACAAATACACACACACAATGCATTCTCATACAAAAATGCACACAATGCACACTCATACAAATACATACATGCACAATGCACACTCATACAAATACATGCACACGCAATGCACACTCCTCCAAATACATACACACAATGCACACTCATACAAAAAACACACAATGCACATTCATACAAATGCATGCACACACAGAATAAAAACTCAAATACATGCACAAAATGCACACTCATAAAAATACATACACACAATGTACACTCATGCAAATACGAAAACACAATGCACACTCATACAAATACATGCACACACACAATGCACACTCATAGAAATACATACACACAGAATGCACATCATACAAATACATGCATGAACACAAACAAGGCACACTCATACAAATACATACACACAATGCACACTCATACAAATACACACAATGCACACTCATACAAATACATACAATGCACACTTATACAAATACATACACACACAATGCACACTGACAATACATACATGCACGCACAATGCACACTGATACAAATACAAACATGCACATACACTATGCACACTTATACAAATACATACACACAGAATGCACAAATACATGCACACACTATGCAAACTCATACAAATACATACATTCACACACAATACACACTCATACAAATACATATGCAATACACTGTTATATAAATACATACATGCACACACACAATGCACACTCAAATACACACACAATGCATATGTATACAAATATATACATGCACACACAATGCACACTCATAAAAACACATTCACAATGCACACTCACACAAATACATATATGCACACGCAATGCACACTCACACAAATACAACATGCACACACAAATGCACACTCTTAAAAATATATACACACAATACACACATATATACATGCACACACAATGCTCACTCATACAAATACATACATACACAATGCACACACATACAAATACACACAATTCACACTCATGCAAATACATATACACAATGCACACTCAAACACATACACAATGAAATAAACTGTGAGATGGGAGACGTCACCACAGGCTGCATGTGGATGAAAAGGTAACAAGAGGATACTGGGGATACTCTACGACAGTGAACGTGGAAGGTTAGATGAAATGGGTAAACTCACTGAAAACACAACTGATAGAAACTGTAACAATAAGAAATCAAAAATCGTAGAGTACAATATCTACCAAATAATGTAGGGTAACACACACACACACACACACACACAAAGTTTCCTAGACCAAATCATGTAGGGGTAAATAATTCGAAATTTAAAGGAGAAATGATGCTAATCCCATACAAACTCCTCTAGGGGATGAGAGTTAGCCTGTGAATACAGCATTGCTGCTAGAGTCTTGACCACTGTATTTTCACACAGCAACAAACAACAGAAACAGATTAGATGTGATTTGCCTCAGGTGACTAAGAACAAATCCAGATGAAAACGATGGCAGCCTTCTTCCCTGAAGACTTGAGAGCATGCTGACTGTGCACAGGGATGTGTCTTGTTTACGAATGGACGGTGCCACATTGCCAGGGCACGTGTCTCCTACAATGATTTGTGGATTCACTGCCGTTCCCTTAGAGACTGTGCCTTTTCCTCGGGGGCCTGCGTGGGGCAGAACTTCCTGAACTCAGGCCGACTCCTTCAGTGATCGGAAGACCGCAGTGCCCGCACCCTAAGTGGATGTTGTGTTTCGTTCTCTATCTCTGTAGTATAGTACTCTAGCTTTGGTATTAGGCAGTTCTTATTTCTGTATTTTCAGATCATTTTGTTCATTTTGGTAATTTAAATAATCTTTAGTTAAGTAAAAATGTATTTTACAATTTTAAAAGTCCGATATTAATTTAAAATATATTTTAAAAATCATTTCAATCAGTTAAGCAATGTTGACTTATCGAATAATGCAACTGAAATAATTGCATGCCAATCTGTATGTCAGGGTCCCCAGGACAACCCCAGGATGATGCCCTGGAGAAGCCATGTTTATTATGAAATGCATTCTCGTTTCAAGGACGTGAAGAGAGTGAGGGTCCCCACCCCAGGACTCAGCAGCTGTCACAGTCAGGGCTGTGGTTATCGCAGTGAAAAGCTACAGATTAAGATCAGCACAGGGGAGGGTGCAGGGCACAAAGTTCAGGAGAGGCCAGGCACAGGCTTCCTGCGTCCTCTCCAGTGGGCCGGCAGGACTGCGCCTGATCCTGCCAGCAGCCCTGGGACCACGTGCCTGCCGCTCACTCAACAGGGAGGCCACACAGGCCCCAGTGCCCAAGGATTCGGCCGGAATTTTGCTGGGGTGGGTCCTAAGTGTGTAGAGCTCACACATCACTGACCTGAGACTCCGCCCTCGGTCCCCAGATTTCCCCAGTTCTCCATCTGGATTGATCCATCTAGCCCCACTTACCCTGCATATTTCCAGTGTTATATTTTCCCTGCTGGGAGCCTCTGTCCCTTTTCTGTTCTCTCCAGACATCCATGAATAATTAGTATTTTCTGCTGCACAATGAGATGGGGCAAGAGATCAAACACATACCCTTCTTGTAAGTATAGAACCACCAGACAGAAAAAGAAAGAAAGAAAGAATTTCAATATTGGATATCAGGAAGTGAAGAAGAGCGGTGCCTGAGGGAAGTGAAGATACAAGTGAATAACAAATTTCCCAGGTTTGTACCATGGGGGTCGGGGGCTGGGTGAGATTCTAGGTCAGGAACAGGAAGGGAGCTGGTGCTGCAGAGACCAGATGCCCAGAGTGACAGGACCTGGAGCCCAGGCAGGAGGTCTGCACAGGACACAGCCTAGGAGCTGCTGCGGGTCCCAGAGAAGGCTGCACAGAGGAGAGAGTGGGGTCTCCTGGGGGTCCCAGAGAGGGAACTGCGCAGAGGAGAGAGTGGGGGCTGCTGAGGGCCTCCTGAGGCTAAATGTGGGGTTTAACCATCATGTATGTGCCTGGTTTGGGAACGTGTCCTCCAGATTTACTAAGAGGGACGGTATTTGCAGGTCACGTATGAAAACAGTCTCTAATGTCACCACCCGGTGGGGGAGAAAGCCTTTGTGATTCACAGGAACTTTACTCAAGTCAGGAAAGCAGCATTGCTTCAAAACGGGGGCAGAAGAAGTTACTCCGCTCCCTCTTTATAGAACATGTAATTCAGCATCAGGAACACAAAGTGTGTCCAAGTATCTGTGTCTCAGTGAAAAGCTGAAATAATAGGAATTAAAACATAATTCAAGACACAACCAAAGTGAAATTTACAATTTGGCATCTAATAAAAAGTTCTCAGCAATGCTTCAAAGAAACAGAAAAACACAACGTAAAATGACAGTGACATCAGTGAATAGCAACAGGTGCAGAAACGCCACATGCGGCAGAAGGACAAGATCAGGACAATAAAAGCAGCTGTGAAAACTGTAATGTTTGTTCAGGAAGTTGGGAAAAGCATGGATGTATTAGGAAGGGGCATAGACTATATTTTTCGAAACCCAAATCAAACTTGTAGACATGAAAACTGAAATGTCTGAGGTTAAAAATCTCCTGTATGTGATGAATACAAGATTAGATACTGCAGAAGAAAAGCTTAGTAAATTTAAAGACGTGGCAAACTAAACCAGTCCAAAGAAAACACAGAGAGAAAAATACTGAAAAAAAACGAAAAATGAAAGACAGAGAACAGGGCTCTGGTGAGCTCTGAGAGAAGCACAGGCTCCTGCTAGGTCTGAGATGAGTCCCCCAGGGAGGAAGTGGAGGGGCAGGGATGAAAACATGCAAAAATTAAGCAGCAAAGATTTCCAAATAGGATTAAAAAGAAAACCCACAAATGCATATGGGTTAATTAAACCCAAGCTCAAGGAAAAAAAGGTATACACAGTTAGATCATAATAAATAAAATTGCCTGAGTCCAGTTATAAAGAGAAAATCATAATAGCAGTCAGTTGGAGGGGGCACATTGCACCCCCAGAAACAAGAACTATAGGGTCCCTGGGCATTATGGGAGCCAAGTACGGCGCAGCAGCATCTTTGAAATACCCTCAGGAAAAAACAAAACCTGCCAACCTGCACATCTGCTCAAAAAAATGTCTTTCCAGAATGAAGGGAAATTAAGATCTCTCAAAGACAAGCTGAGATCTTGGTCACCAGCTGATCTCTGCTCAGTACATCATAAAGGAAGGCAGGACGCTGGGGGCATCCCCACCACAGAGCTTCACAGACCTGCGCGAGCCAGGTTCATCTGTGAGGTGAGACCACGCCCTGCCTCCGCTGCCTGCCTGTGCCTGGCATAGTGTGGGGTCCACCTGCCCACTGGGCACACACGTGCTTTTGGAAGATTCCTTTGAGCAAATGTAGTCATTGGAGCTGGGAGGGTTTTTGTGATGCGAGACATTCAGAGCATGGAAACTTACTTTTCAAATGAGGTCTGTGGACACTTGAGAAACTAAGCATATCTTCTTTGGAGACCACATATTCGCTTTGATATTTTCTTGATACCTTTATTTCAATAATAATCTGAAAAGTTATAAAAGTGATTCTTACTGGATTTTAACCAGCTCTGCCTTCTGTGAGGTTTCTCCATTCCTTTCCTTAAAGAACTCAGTCTGAGCCTTTGTGAGTAACAGGTTTGTCATTCACCCTCCAGAGAAACTGCCCTGGTCCACGGGACCAGGACGTGATGCCCTGGGAGGGGATTTTTCCTGTGCCCACTCTGCCATGCTTGGAGACACTGCTGGGATCTCCCTGGCCTCTCAGAGCAGGAGCCTGCAGGCTGTGTCTGCCTTCATCTCTGCTGAGAGCGGCTGGGAGCTCCCACGGCTGTTTATTAAACAGAACACAAGGCCCCTGAAGCAGGTCTGTGCATTGCTGGATTCAGTGAAAGTCTTGCCCTCACTGGTTCAAAGCCCCTATTTGGTGGATTTTTAGTGCTGTCTGCTGTGGAACTGTCTGATCAATTTGCCAAGCTGGAGGTCCCCATGGCGCCCGACACAGTGGCCAGGGCTGTTCCGGGAGACAGTTTACCTGCAATTGTGTCTGGAGAGCGCCTCCTCTTCCTCAGTTCCTCTCCCTGGCCAGGGCGAGGTGTGAGGGTCAGAGAGGAGATCCTCAGCCCCACCCTGGGGTCAAGAGGGCAGCACAGGAGGCTAGGGGGTGCCAGCCTCTGTCAGCTCGAGACGTGGCCTGCTCACCCTCCATGTCCAGGAACCCTCACCGGACTCAGAACAGGCTTGGAACGTGCTCAGGCTCAGGACGTGCTCGTGAACCCAGACTCAGAATGTGCTCGGAAAGTGCTCAGGCTCAGGACGTGCAGGGATGGTAAAGCTGTGACCCTGTTCACCTTCCATTCAGCACTGTCCTGGGCACCCGAGTGTGACTGGCTCTCCCTCTTAGTACATGGCTTTGTGTGTCTCCCTGCAGAAAATCATCCCAATTCTGGCTGTTTTCCAGAGGAATCTGGGATCTGGTGCCACACTACCCATGCTCTGAAGCTGCTGTGTATCAGTGAGCAGATGAGCTCTGCCTCCTGTGAGCCCTCAGACCCCAGAAGGAAGACTGAGGCACTGAGACGCTGAGCCCACCCAGAATAGTGCCCCTAAAAGTCCCCCTTAGGCTTCTGGTCGCCCCCCAGGCAGGACAGCCTGGCTACACAGACCCAGGAAATTCAGTGTTTTCAACTTATGTTTCCATCCCTGTGAATTTTCCGGTCTTATGTGAAGTGACAGGAATCTAATAGGGAAAATATTCTTTCAATGAGGTCAGAACACCAAGGGGGAGAGTGGGGTGGTGGTGTTTTTTGAACTTGCTTCTTGCTATTTTTAGATATCATATCCACAAACATTAAATGCATTCCCTGCTTAACATAATTCTGATGCAGTACTTGTGAGTTCGTGGGGTTTAAGATATGTGTTTACAGAAAGTGACAGATCATTAATCCAAGATTCTCTCCAGGCATGACCTGGTCGCAGGCCCCACAGCGATTTCTCAGGGGTCTAGCTTCTCATCAGGATGTCTGCATGCACAGCTGACTTCCCCGAATAACCTCCACGGTCATCACTGACCTATGCCAACCTGAGTCAACACTGCGATCTGTAATCTAGCTGGAAATGACAAGTTTTTCATGCCAAAATCTAAAAATAAACCCTTCAATTTTGCTTCTTTCACAGTCATGTTTGTTTAACGTTAAACCTCTAAACTCGTATTTTGTATACATTTCCCTCCACCAGTGGCAAGAATGTGGGCTGGCTCTGCCGTCCACAGTATGCTTTCGACTACAGTGGCAGAGAGTCTCGCATGAGCTCTAATCATGAAAACATTTTGTTTTACTAATGTAAATCTCAACAAGATGTTAAAATTAACAGTCTCAAATTTTTTCTATTCTATATTGACCATCTACCTGGATATACCTTATTAAAGAAAATATCTGTAGTATTTAGGTCTGTATCAGGAACTGGAAAAGGATTGTGGTTAAATGAAAAATTAATTTCTAACAAAAACAATTGAGGAAACTAGCACTTATTTTATGTTGACTTTGTGTTACACATTTTCATAGACATTATCCTATTTAATACTTAAAACTTTTAAAGGTATAAAAGATATATTAATATTAATACACTATTATCCATTCAACAGAAATTGAGTAGCATGTGATATACAATATAATGATTGACTAAGTTTAAGCAAGATTCAAATGCATGCCTTTTTCTGGTTCTAAATACTAAGTTTTAAAAAACATATAAAAATGAATGCTTTTTCAGAACATAAAACAACTAAATTAAGAAAAGCAGACTCTCTAGGTGCCACAAATGAATCAGAGACAGAAGGAACAAAACTCTGCCCTGATGGGTGCTAAACGCTGAGTGGGAGGCGTGAGACAGAGACAGACACTGTCTGTGTCGTCTGTGCAGGCGCCAGAAGAACGTGCTCTGCACAGACCTACAGCCGGGAGAGGAAATGCAGAGGCCTGGGCAGTTCAGGGCTGAGACTGTGAAGAGGTGTCAGGGATGGTCCCATGGAGAGGGTGACAAGTGACCTGGGGATGTCTTGAAGGAGATGAGGAAATCGGGCACTCACCTGCCTGGAAGAAGAGTGTTTCAGGCAGAGGCAAGGCATGTGCAAAGGCTTGGAGCTGGTGTGGGATGAGGAACAGAGACACCCCAGACGGGCCCAGAGACAGAGGGCAGGCGGGGAGTGTGGGGGCAGGACTGCTGGGCTGCAGACCCTGTGGAGTGTTCTGCCTCCATCCCGAGAAGACAAGGAGCCACTGGAGGGCTGGAACTAAGTGCGGGCTTATGTTCTGACTTACGCTTTCAAAGGACTAATCTGGGGGAAAACATGGCACAGGGGCAAGGAGGAAAGAGAAAGTCCATGTAGGAGGTTCCTGCAGTATCTCAGACGCAGCCCAGGCACAGCCTAGACGGAGCGACCCAGCTGGGACATGAGTGCTGGACGTACAGATTCCATATATGGAATGAGGTTAGGACCTCGACTCACTGAGAGACTTGAGGTGGAGGCATGAGAGAGGTGTCACCGTGGTGCCGGCACTTCCGACTGAGTGACAGGAAAGGGGGATTCACGAGCTTATTAGTCAGGATGCAGCCGCAAGGCTATGGTAATACACAAGCCACTAAATCCCAGTTGCTTAAAATAAGGAAACTGTAACCATAACTCACATAAAGCAAAGCGTGAAAGATTCTAGCCAAGTGTCTCACCTGACTGTGGCTCAGGTATCTGGAATCATTTCACAAAACAGATCCTGGGCAGCTGTGGAGAGTCCTCAGTGAGGCCGAGGAGGGGGATGCAGAGCACGGTGATCGTGCACGGTGGGTTGTGTGTGTGTGAAACTCCTCAGTGTGGGCAGGAAAGCTTCTCAGAGTGAGGGGAAGCTTCTCAGTGTGTGTGGGAAGCGCCTCAGTGTGTGTGTGAAGCTCTTCAGTGTCTGGGGGAAGCTCCTCGGTGTGTATGTGTGAATTGCCTCAGTGTGTGTGAAGCTCCTCACTGTGTGTGGGAAGCTCCTCAGTGTTGTTGGAAAGCTCTTCAGTATGGGAGTGAAGGTCCTCAGTGTGAGGGGGAAGCTTCTCAGTGTGTGTGTGAAGCTCCTCCATGTTGGGGTGAAGCTCCTCAGTGTGGGTGGGAAGTTCTTCAGTGTCGGGGGGAAGCTCCTCAGTGTGGTGGGGAAGCTCCTTGGTGTGGGCAGGAAGTTTCTCAGTGTGTGTGTGTGAATCGCCTCAGTGTGTGTGAAGCTCCTCGTGTGTGGGAAGCTCCTCGGTGTTGTTGGAAAGCTCTTCAGTGTGTGTGTGTCACTCCTCAGTGTGGGGGGGAAGCTCCTCGTTGTGTGTGTGAAGCTCCTCCATGTTGGGGTGAAGCTCCTCAGTGTGGGTGGGAAGCTCCCCAGTGTTGGTAGGAAGCCCTCCGTGCATGTGTGAAGCCCTGTAGTGTGTGGGGAGGAAGCTCCTCAGTGTGTGGGTGTAATTCCTTAGTTGGGGGTGAAGCTCCTCAGTGTGTTTGTGAAGCTCCTCAGTGAGGCTGAGGAGGGAGACCAAGAGTACAGTGATTGGGCAGGATGGGTCATGTGTCGGCCTGAAGCTTGTACCTACGTTTATAGGCCAGACATCAACTCAAGGACCCATCCAGATAAAATGGAGATGAGAATACAGAGTTTAGCTTTGTTCCAAAGAAAGAGAGAGGATCTGGATCTTGCTGGAATCTCTCAGTCTCTAAGATGGGAAAACTGAGATGGGAATATTGTAAATGAGAATTTTAAGAGCAGAGTCTCCTTGAGGAAGGACACTCCCGTGCTGCTAAAGATTCGTATTGTTAGTCTGCCTCTCAGCCTTCCCCAAATGGGCGTGTAACCTTTAACAGGGCTTTGGGAAAAAGAAATAATTAGGCATCTCAGGAATTCCCGCACACTGGTCCTGAACTGGCACGAACTGAGGGAATTCTGGAATGTTACTGTGCCCGCCAGGCAGAGCAGGGGCCTGCTGAGGTCAGGCAGTGGAGTGTAGCTCGGGTCTGCCTCACCCTGGGTCCCTGAGCCCAGCTCATGTCTGTCTTTCCCCACTGGTCATGAATAGCTGATGGTAGGAGACATACTCAGCAACTGGCCGTGTGCACCCAGTGTTTCTGCATCAAAGGTATTTTGATTGGGATATGTAGTAGCTATTCAAGTAGAAATATGGATAAGAAAATTGGCTATTTGAGTATAAGCTTCAGGGGTTAGTCAATTGTAACAAACTTAAAACTCACAAACCAAATGATCCTGGGGTGCCTTGAGTTTGTGGGGCAAGGTTCCCTGGAGGAGGTGGCTCTGGAGAGGGAGTGAGAATCTGAATTGACTTTTTGAATGTTTGGCTGAATGCCAAGCTGAACATGCCAAAGGTAAGACTTTGTATAACCCAGTGATACAGGAGCTAAAAAGAAATTCTTTGGGTAGATAATGAGGGTAAAGGAGTCTTTGGCAAGGCTTCCCTTTTAATAAAAAGCAACCTCCAAATCATTTCTTTTCTAACAAAGAACAGCCTGTAAAATCGAGCTGCAGACATTGATAAAGCAGCTGGAAGCTGTATGGGGGAATGTTAGCAGCTGTGCCAATAGAAAAGGGCTACCTGGAAGCCAGGTAAGTTCAACATGAAGGCTCCCTCTTCCCTTTTCTTTGTCATCACGTGTACAGTTAAAAAGCAGGCAACATGGCACCTCCCAGGGAGAGAACCTGTCTGCATAATAAAAGATCAGGGTCAGGTGGCCTGCTTCTTCGCATGCTGTGCAAATGGCACACCTGGTCTGACCAATCTTTTGTGCCCCATGAAAATCAGGCCCTGCCTCCTCAAGCTTGTCTATAAAACATCCGCATTTCACCTGGAACTGGAAACCCATTTTCCCCAGGACCCCTCTCTCTGCAGCAGAGAGAGCATTTCTCCTTCTTTGTATATTAAACTTCCTCTCTTAACCTCACTCTGGTGTGTCCACATCCTAGTTTTCTGTGGCCGTGGGACAAGGAGCCTGAGATATTACCCCAGACAATTGTGCCACTTCACTAGCAGAGACCTTCCTGGGAAATGGAAAGTGAATATAGATTTCTGGGGTCTCAAAGTGCCAGGAGATCTTTATATTTCAACCAGGCAGAGAGGAAGTTAATATAAGGCTTTTTAAAATGAGGACACAGAGAGAATAAAGAGAGAAAAATAAACAATCACAGGTGCTGTGACTGTAATACCAAGTACCAAAAATAAAGAACAGTAGAACTGAAGGAAGATAAACTTTGAAAAATAATGGTCAAAATTCCCCAAATTTGGTGAAAAACATTAAAATACAAATTGACATATTGAAAAGTAAGTCCAACAATCCCTTAGCAGTATAAGCACAAATAAAATGACTCTACAATGCATCAGATAAATGTATGGAGGCATTTCTGAAAACTAAATACTAAAAAAAAGCTATAGAGCCAAGAAAAGATAAGACTAACTGCTGACTTCTCATGAGAAACAATGCAAGAAGACGACAATGGAATGAGATCTTTCAAGTGCTGAAAGAAAAAAAAAAGTACTGCCAATCCAGAATTCTCCATAGAGTAATAATATCTCTCAAAATTAAATGTAAAATAAAGATATTTTATAAAGCAAAAATCTGACAGAATTTATTAACAGCAGTTATTTCAATAAAGATAAACATGACAGTTCTCTAGGATAAACAGAAATTATATGGAACAGAAAGTGGGTCAAGCAGGTCCCTGAGTCCATCTCCTGCTTGTTTTTCTCCTGCAGTTCACAAAGACGCAGTTGGAAGAGAAATACTCAGCACCTGGCAGAACCCCCACTTTGTGATGGAAAATAATGTGAAGTTTCCTAAAAATATAGAAGTGGAGCTTCCATATGACCCAGCAATTCACCTCAGGGGGCACATCCAAGAGAATTGAAAGCAGCGACTCCGAGATATTTGTGCAACGTGTGCACAGCTGTGTGATTCACAGCAGCCAACAGCAGAAACCACCAAGTGTCTAGGAATTGGTGAGTGGATAAAAATGTGCTGTGTCTGAAAGGGGATCATATCTAGCCTCACAAAGGAAGGGAGTTCTGACTGCACATGAATGAACCTGGAGGGCATCTACTAAGTGAAACAAGCCAGTCACAACAGGACGAATGCTGTGTGGTTCCACTTATAGGAAATCTCTAGAACAGGCAATCACAGTGACAAAAAGCAGAAGTAGAGGTTACCGGGGAGCAGGGGGTGGGCAGTTACTGTTTAAAGGGTACAAAGTTTCAGTTTTGCCAGAAAAACTACATTCTAGAGATCTGTTTTACAACAATATGAATATATTTAACACTACTGAACTGCACACTTAAAACAGCTGAGATTGTAACTGTGAATCATTTTTTATCACAATAGGAAAGAGGAGGTGTGAATGCACCACTAAGATGAACACTGGACCAGCATCTGGAAACAGGCATGTGCCTCTTTGGTCCGGCTGTTACTGTGCAGGCTTGGGCAACCTGTCGGGAGTGTGGCTGCGTGGTCCGGTTGCCGTGGTTACCTGCAAGCTCACTGCCACCTCAATAACCCTCCAGAGTGGGCTGAGGTTCGGTGGGGGAGTGCTGCGTGGTGCTCGGCACATGCCTGCTTCTCTGCCATCCAGTCCGGCCTTGCTTGGGCCACGGTGCCTGGGGTCAGTGCCTTGCTCCTCCCCACCATGGGAACAAGCACTGCTACTGCCTGAGGTTCCTGGTGGGTAAGTGACCAGCTTCCCCGAGTGGTCACAGACCTAGAAGCAGAGCAGTGTGGGATCCTGGGCCCTGGAGAGTGTCCCTTCTTTCCTGGGACCCGCACAGTGTTCATCCCTCTCCGGGGGCCGAGGCCCTTTCCCTCCACTGGTGGCACTGCCATGGTCTAAAGCTGTTCTTGGGCAACCATTTTCTGCTCCACTGAAAACTTTGACTTTTCCCAGAGGGAACAGCACTGGGGCTGGTTTCCCAGCCTCTCTGCCAGGTTTGCTCCTAAGGGCTGGCTCTGTCCCGCCACCCTGACTCTGGCCTTTGTGTGGGAGGTCTGTGCAAAAGGCCCATCCGAGACTGCAAAATTTCTAAAGTTAGGGCCCCAAGGATTCTCCAAGAATCAGATGAGGCCTTCAAAATTCATGGACTGTTTACCTGATTTCTTATACTCACTCGTATGGTGGACACCCTGTTGGGTTGCCAGATAAATACAAGGCTCGATTGAATATCTGATAAATAATGAAGAATTTTTGGTATAAGCATTTCCTGTGCAATGTCTGGGATTTCCTATATGAAAAGGGAATTCACTGTTTATCAGAAAATCAAGTTGAACTGGGTGCCCTGTATTCTCATCTGCCCGAACTGGCACCCCTGGCCCTTATTCTCGATTCCATTTTGAGATGTTTGTAATCACTGAGTGTAAACATTTGAGAACACAAAGTTGTCAGCACTTCACAAAGATTTCCTCTCTCATCGCTCTTATTAAACATAATACTGGAAGTCCTAGCCAGAGCAATTAGGCAAGAAAAATAAATAAAGGCTATCAAAATTGGAAAGGAGGAAGTCAAATTGTCCCTGTTTGCAGATGACATGACTTATATATAGAAAACCCTAAAAACTCTACAAAAAAACTCTTAGGGCTGGGCACGGTGGCTCATGCCTTTAATCCCAGCACTTTGGTAGGCTGAGGTGAGGGGATCGCTTAAGGTCAGGAGTTTGTGACCAGCCTGGTCAACATGGTAAAACCCTGTCTCTACTAAAAATACAAAAATTAGTTATGCCTGTAATCCCAGCTGCTTGGGAGGCTAAGACAGGAGAATCGCTTGAACCCAGGAGGTTGCAGTGAGCTGAGATTGCACCATTGCACTCCAGCCTGGATGACAGAACAAGACTCCATCTCAAATAATAATAATAATAATAATGATAAAAACTCTTGGAACTGATAAATCCAGTAAAGTTGCAGAACACAAAATCGATATACAAAAATCAGTAGCATTTCTGTAAATGAACAATGAACTAGCTGAGAGACAAGTAACAGTGGCAATCACATTTCTAACAGCTACAAAAAAAAATGTAGAAATGAACTTAACCAAGGAAGTGAAATACCTCTATAAGAAAAATTGCAAAATACTGATAAAAAAAGTCAAAGAGGACACACACAAATGAAACATTTTCTGCTCATGAACTGGAGAAATATTGTTAAAATGACCAAAGTAATTTACAAATTCAATGCAATCAGTATCAAAATACCAATGACATTTTTCACAGAAATAGAAATAAAAAACCTAAAATTTTTATGGAACTACAAAAACCCCTGAATTACCAAAAGGAAAAAAATACTGGAGGCATCAAACTACCAAACTTCAAAATATATTAAAAATTCGTAGTAACCAAAACATCATAGTTGTGGTACAAAAACATATGCACTGATCAATGGAACAGAATAGAGAACTGAGAAGTTAATCCACGTATCTAGAGCCAACTGACTTTTGAGAAAGTTGCCAAGAGCACTCATCAGGGAAAGGACAGTCTCTTCAATAAATGGTGCTGGGAAAACGGGATATCCCTATGCAGAAAAACTGATTCTGGACTCCCACCTCTCACCTTATATAAAAATCGACTTAAAATAGATCAAAGACCTAAATGTAAGAGTTGAGACTATAAAACTACAAGAAGAAAGATTAGTCCAATGCTTTAGGACACTGATCTGAAAAAAAATTTTATGAATAAGACCTCAAAAGTACAGACAACAATAGCAAATATAAGCAAATATAATTACATCATACTAAGATGTTTCTCCATAGCAAAGAAACAGTCAACAGAGTAAAAAGGCAACTGACACAATGGGAGAAAATAATTGGAAAACTGCTCATCCCACAGGGGATTAGCATTTTGAATATACAGGGAACTCAAACAGCAACACCACCAAACAATCAGACTAAACAACGGGAAAATTATCTGAACAGACAATTCTCAAAAGAAGACATCGATATCGCCAACAAATATATTTTTTAATGCTCAACATCATTAATTTTCAGAGAAATGCAAATCAAAACCACAATGAGATATCACCCCAGTTGGGATGACTATAATCTAAAAGACAAAAAATAATAACAAATGCTGGTAAGTATGCAGAGAAAAGAGAATTCTAGTACTGTTGATGGGAATATAAACTAGTACAGCCTGTATGGAAAACAGCATGGAGCTTCCTCAAAGAACTCCCAGTAGAATTAGCATATAATCCTCTATCTCACTACTGGGCTTTCATCCAAAAGAAAGGAAATAACTATATTGGGGAGATATCTGTACCCCCATATTTACTACAGTGCTATTCACAATAGTCAAGATAATGGACTCAACTGCTGTCCAACAACAGATGGATGAATAAAAGAGTATACTATATATACATAATGGAGTACTATTTAGCCATAAAAAGAGTGAAACCCTGTCATTTGTGGAAACATAGATGGAACTGCAAGACATTATGTTAAGTGAAATAAACCAGGAACATAAAGTAAAGCACCACATGTTCTCACTCATACATGGAAGCTAAAAATGTTGATTTCATAAAGAAGAAAGCAGAACAGAGGATACTAGAGGCTGGGAAAGGCAGGGGGAATAGAAGGATAGGGAGAGGTGTGTTAAAGGATACAACATTACAGATTAGATAGAATAAGTTCTAGTGTTCCACAGCTCTAAATGATGACTGTAGTTAACAATAATAGAGTGTTTCAAATAGTCAGATGGAAGATTTTAAATGTTTGCAACACTGAAAATTGAGAAATGTTTGGGATGATGGATATGCTAATTACTCTGATTTGATTACTATACATTATATGTATCAAACAGCACTAAATATGTACAAAGGTGGAAGTGAGCATCTTGGCTTTTATCGTGATTATTAAGTTTCAATATCCCAGTAACTTGTGTCATTTTCATAAGAGTTAAATGATCTTAAAGTTCTCTGCCTTAGTGTACTTGACAGCTTTTTTCTAGTGTATATTTTTAAAGTAAATATGACTAAATCTTAAATATAATTCACTGTCAAATAAATCCAGAAAAGTGCAAATATGGTAAAATTGCATATTCTAATATTTGTGCTGATTAGTTGAAAACATTAATTTATTTCAAACATAAATGTATAAAATAATTTAGATAATGACTATTAAATTATTTTAAAGTCTCTTTATTGAAAGCTAACATCATATTAATGAGTGTGGTCACCTTGAGAACAGTGCTGGGCTCAGAGTCAGGCATGAGTCACACAACACAAGTTAATGCACACAATTCACAGGAACCTGGTCCACCCTTGAGCTCCACCACGTGTGCCTTCTTTATGGGGCAGGGAACTCAGAGGGGTAATTTGAATGGTCACGAGACATCATGCTATAGAGTATCTCTGTTCGAAAGGTGAGATTCTCATCTGTTTGTCTTCATGACATATGATCTCTATCCCCCAAAGTAGTATTGCTTTAAATTAGAAAACTAAACAAGCATTCTCTGAGCAAGAACACCAGTTTTACTGACTTGCAAAATCTTACCAATTTTAGAAAGTTGCCCATGACCATAGGTGATGTCAAAGAACTGAACTTCACCAATCTGATTATAACTCTGTGCAGTAATTCACAAACCATGCATATATTTTATCTGCTTTAATGTATACTTATTGTATTTATTTTCAATCATTTAATTTAAAATGAACACATCATTAACAACATTTTTACATGTGTAATATTTTTTAGAATAACTAAGAGGTAGGTCCTGTGACAATAAATTTGGGAATAAGTGCTTTCTGCAAGCAAACATCAAGTTGTTTGTTTGCTTGTTTGTTTTCATGTACACAGGATGCAGGGACATTTTCACCTGTGATATTCCTCAAGAGGAAAATAATTATGGAGATGATTTGAAAATCCCTTTCCAAGTTGTATTCTTGCAGTGTCTGATGTGTTTATTTACAGCACAATGCAGTGGGGTATGCATTTCAGTAAAGACTGCATCATTTGCATTTTCCATCATGCTTTACAAACTGGATAGCTCTACATTTTAATGACTGAATATCCATTTGATGGGTGTACCAGTAACATATCAATGGAATTTTTCATCTGCAAGGTTTTTTACATTCTTATGAATTATTTCCTTTCATTAAAATTTTATATATATGACTACTGACTCAAAGATCATTAATAATTTTTCTTGACTTTTATGTATAATGCCAATTCAAAATTTTATGCTTGGTGGGAACACAGAGGCAGAGAAGACCCGCACACTAAAAGAGCTATTAGCCAGCTAGGAAGAAAACCAGTCCTTGTAATCAGCAATTGTGGGTGCTCGTGAATTTATTCCTCACATTTTCTAAAAATTATCACCAGAATTACTTCTTATTCCTCAAGGCTGTGACTTCAAAACACTGCCAGTTCTTAGAATACGTCATTTCTTTTAGTCTTAGGCTTTTGAGAATGTGTCCTCTTTTCTCTACCTGGAATGCCTTTCTTTTTTGCCAGACTACTTCATATTTCAGAAATTAGCATCATATTTCACGTCACGAAGTGTAATGTTACAGTGTTTCATGATGTTATCAGTTCCTCTGCAACACTGTCCCTCGGTGTCTAACTGCCTCCACTCTCTCTCCCCAGGCCTGCTCATGGCAGCTCCACGGCCACATGTGCTCCCCTGAGTAATGAACGCCCGGGTGGAGTCTGTGTTCACCATCAGTGCCTGAGGACAAGGGCCAAGTTGTCTGCGCCCCTGACTGTGTCCGCACCTGGAGCCTGCGGGGTCTGAGGCCCTGGGCCAGGGAGTCCTCGCCGGGCCTGTGTGACCGTGACCAGCATCCTCAGGCCTCCAGCACAGCCCAGGACTAGGAGCCCCGCCACTCCCCCACCTCTGGGGGAGCTGATCCCCACACCCTGCCAAGGCTTCTGAAGCACAGGGGCTTTCAGAATCTGCCCATTTAAACCCGTTCCGCAAAACACCCCTCCCTTGTCCATTTAGTAAGGCCAAACTGCACTAAAGGAAAACTGGACCCTTGTACCCGCCTCCTGCTTCAGTTTTAGAATTTTCTGCAGGAACAGTAGAGCCCCGGAGTGATATCCACGAGCCACTCAACCCGGACGCCTATGCTTCTCTCCTGCGGCTTGCTGGCAACCTAAAAGATAAGTTTAAGCTTATCTTTTCGAAATACTATCAATATCTTTCTTCCAAGCCATGGCACAATCCGTGCCCAATAAATTAAACCATTCATTTACTAAGTTCCCTCTATTGTAACTTTTAAGTTTTAGTAAATTTTTAATTTGAAGTAAAGTTTTAATTTTATACTAGATTAGTTGTTTACATACCTGTTTATCTCAGAAAGGAATTTCATTTAATTTATATTTTATCCCTAGTGTTTGGTATCCCCAATGTTTTAGTAATCGCAATGTTACTAAAAGAATGATGATGTGGTTAATCTGGACATAAAAAATTAAAATTTGTATTCAATGTAAAAACAAATTGAGTCAATCAGACATATATTTCATGACAAGCCTTCATTTTAAAACTTCATTTATGTATGTGTGTTTGTGGGCGTCACTGTGACCTTCCCTAGTCCTCAAATACTCTCCCTGGCAGACACTGTTTTGCAATAGAAAGCTCTATTATATGCTTCCTTTGAAATAACTGTTTTTTCCACTAATATGATGTTTTAGAGAAAAAAGTCTTTGATGAGTTTTGGGTATTTCGGGCAGCTGTCTGGATGGGACTTCTCACGCCTCTCTCCCTCTAACTGGTGGGCTATGTCCTTCTTTCCAAGGCATGAACAAGATGGAAAAGGAGGAAACTATCAAGAATGACCCCATGTAGTGAAATTATTCCAACACTAATTTATGGGAAACTTCTGAGCCTCAATTTAAAAATATTTATAATAATGTGAAATATTTCCAGGATACAGCATGTGCCAAGCTGTGTCATTTGTCTAAAAGAAACATTCCAATTCATCTCGTGAGTGTTTTCACCTTTAGAATATGTATCTCTTGTTAAACGCGGCTTGTTTTAAAGCTAAGTCTCAAAGAAAGACTGTGCTAAAGAAGGAGGAGGAGCAGGTGGGAGGAGAGGGGAGGGGAGAACAGGGCAGGAAGAAGAAGGATTGTTAGATCTGTGCCACACGTGACTTGAGTCAATCACAGTTAAATACACTGTAATAGCACGCTACAGATTTAAATATGAAAAGCCACCGGGGGTATATATTTAACAAACAAAACATGAATCAAGCCCTTAGGTCTTCTCACAGCAACCACACTCTGCCAGAGTGATGAAGCCGGCTGCAGTGTTCACCTGGCAGCAGCAAAGGACGCCTGGTCTGCCACGTGGTTCTCCTCCCAGCCTCCGCTAAAGAAGTAATTCAGACGGCAAAACACAGCTTGTTGTTCTTACTTAAAAACCGCGTGGTTAGAGGGTGGCGCTGGGCATCTTCTGCCTCGGGTCGTCTCTGCCATCTCGGCCAGTTCTCAGGGGTTCCTGCTTCCCTGGGCCTCTCTGGTCCTTGCTGGCTCCCGGGGATGTGTGTGGGTCTCCAGGGAAGTGCAGTGTGGACGCCGGCCCTCGGGGAATGAAGGGCACCTTCAGCTGCTGCCCATTAACCGCATGGCCAGGCGGATCATCTCGTTCCAGCTTGATTCTTAGGAAAGCTGGGTGTCTTCATCAACTTCTCAGCACCTGCATCTGGGACCTTCAGCCTCCAGAACTGTGAGAAAATCAACAGGAATTAATCAGCCCTGTCTGTGGTATTTTGTCGTGCCAGCCCGAGCTGATCGAGATGCTGAGAAAGGGAAAGTTCTCCGTAGTCAGGTCAGGAAAGCTGGTTGCAGAAATCACATGAATGGTGAGTAAATTAGTTCAGGTAAAGACGCAGGTCAATAAGCTCTACAGAGAAACAGAACTTCCAGAAGTCCTGGAGACACACAGAAGCTTCCAGAAGTACTGACTATTTCATGAACACAAAACTGGATGTTTTGTGAGCCAGACAAGGACATGGGGATCGTTTGAGCCAGGAGAGTGAAAATTCAGAAAAGCATGAAGGGCACCCATATGGCCCCGCCCTGCCCAGGAACACGGTCCTCTGGCTCAGCTCCCTTTACCACAGGACGGAAGAGCCAGGAGGAAGGTGTGTGCCAGCCAAACCTGTTTCTTTCAGCTGAAAAATAAAACGCTCCTGTCCCAGAAACTGACACACCATGTCCACTTGCAGCTGATCCCGCAGCCTGGGGGCCAGATCCCCGGGCTCACGGAGGCTGGGATGCATTTTCTCTCTGGGTGTTCATCTGTGCCAAGCAGAGCTGGGGTCTGTGGGCGAGCAAGGATGCCGTGTGCATGCTGGATGGCAGTGGGCTCCATCTTCCTCAGGCCCCTGCCAAAATGAGCCATGACAGGAAAAGTTAGATGCATGCGAAGCACGTGGTAACTAGACGTTGGGCAACGTGGTTGACATACTGGGGCAGTGTCCAAGCAAACGTCTGGGAGTGTTTGTTCTGTGCCACAGACAACAGAAGAGCTCACAGGGGAGGAACTGAGAGCTTCGAGTCCTGCAGCTCTTTGTGGTGCACCCGATGAAGGCCTGGCACTGAGGCTCTGCCTGCCTGAGTCCCCCTGCCTCCTACCTGTGGCATCAGGGTTGGGGGCCACAGACGAGGAATCCATGGAGCCCTGCCAAGGCACCGTGGCAGCTGTGGCTCACACCACCGCAGGAGCCTCAGCCACTGGGAGACAGCGGGGTGTAAGGGGGACTCAGGAGGTATCAGTGCTGCTTCGCTTGTGACAATGACACTCATCGTTTTCCCTTTTCTTCATCTGCCTTTACATCTGCAATATTTCCTCCGTGATATTTGAATTGGGAGAAACAATTTCTTGAGTAGGAGATGTTCTTTAAATTTCATGTCTAAAAATGACAGATGACAGCACAATATTAACTTTATCACAACGTGCATTCCATGGTGTGTTTTTCCCCTAACGCTGATACTGCTAGAAAAACATTTCTGTCTTGATTTGAATATATACTTTTCTCCTGAAGGATTAACGGCTTGAACATTTTGAGGAATGATTTTCAGACTGACTATTGATGAAGTTACTGAACCCATAGCTGTGCGTGTGTCTCCGTGTGTGTTTTCCAAAAGCACATTTCCTGGGAGCAGAAACACTACAAACTGTCTCTTTCGTCAACATCAGTACCCAAAATAGCTCATCAGGATCTGAATCAGGAAGAGTTTTATAAGTTTTTGTTACTAATGGGCAGTTCTTTGCAGAAGAAGAGCCTGCCACGTGGAAATTTTCTCTTGCACTGGGATTTGGCTCAGGCCTCAAAACAAACAAAGGTGCGTGACTCGTGCACACACATTATCAAGAAAGAACACGGACATACCTGTGGGGAATTGGCCCAGCAACCCCAGCTTAGTCACTTTCCCTCCCCCTCTCCCCTGGGCCATGTGAGAAGGTGAAGGAAGGAGAGAAGGACTTGGCTCCCTCCCCTCTGTCTTTTCTTTCACTCACTAACACTAGGGACGTAACTCCAGGGAGAGACTAGCATCCTTGGCTGCAACTGGTACGTGGGGCTCCCCTAGAACAACGGTGCGGGAGTACACATGGCACTGGACTCCCGTCTGGGACACAGGAAATGCACCAGCACTTTAGGGAGAGCCTTGTGCAGTGCCCTGTGAGTGGATTTCCGTGGCTCCCCTTCTGGGCTCTGTAAATGCCCAAACCCAGCACCTGGACTTAGCCTCATACGCTGGACCGAGCTTCGGCTCAGCCTTGGCCTACTGGGTTCTCTTTCATTTTTCTGCTTCAGAGTCAGTCATGCATGTTGAATATTGCACACAACTGTGCCCTGGATGTTCTATGTGGGTGCATATGACCACAGGCAGGTAAACAGTGCAGGTAACATGGCTATTGGGCAACAGGTTTGCATACAGACAT
Source organism: Macaca thibetana thibetana (assembly GCF_024542745.1). Taxonomy (NCBI): domain Eukaryota; kingdom Metazoa; phylum Chordata; class Mammalia; order Primates; family Cercopithecidae; genus Macaca; species Macaca thibetana. The sequence continues at coordinate 106,347,391 of NC_065590.1, read as the reverse complement.
TTTAAAGGATTCTACAGCATATGGGCATTTGAGATTCGATTTGTAACATTTTCCTCAAAATAATTCTTTTTTAATCGCCTATCTCAGAAGCAAGGTCTCCAGATTCAGGGAGCTGCATTAGCCACGAGCCGAACAAGCCCATCTGGGAGTTCCCCGGTTCCCACCATTGCTGGCTGGGCCAGTCCTCAGGCTCTGGGTTCGGTCCCTGTCTACCATCACTCTGGTCCTTTCCTTTCTCTCTGTCCCTGCTGCATCCTTGGCTCTGTTCATGTCATCTGTTGAGCAGATGATGACCATTGTCTCTAAATTGCTTCCTGTCTTCACTCTCAAATGCCTCTAATTTAGCAAAGTCTCACTAACAAGCAGAGCATCCAAGATGCCTCATGTCTTATTTTCCTTCATTATGCAACTCAGGACTCAGTACCACCTTGTCCACCACATAAGCATCTTCTGCACCCACTTCTTCATGTGTGAGCTTCTTAGGAGTCTTTTGTTTTGAGCACACAGCCCAGCACAGTTTGTGGGGGATGAGTGATTGCACAATGAAGGGTTTAGTGAGATATCAGAATGTAGAAGAGATAGGGAGATCCATTCCAGCTTGGACATCTTATCCCTGCTTTGAAGTTCCCTGAATTTGAGTTTGAAGAACACCCAATCCCAGTTTCTCCCAGGAATTCCTAGCAAACTCTCAGCTGTCCTGGGGAACCCTGTTCCAGCAGCCTCAGAGACCCCTGAGTGTTTGTTTTCTCTGGGACCAGAATGGGTGGTTTTCCCACATTTGTACTACACTTAACTGATCCTGGTGTGTGGATCTTCTTCCTCTTCTAGCCCAGCCTTGCCACATGCATCTCTGGGGAGGACTGGGGAGCAGCAGCAGATGATTATGTAAGCAAAAGTGCAGACAGAGACGTAAACTTACCATTCTGGGGTCTAGAGGGTGGTGACCCTCTTTTCACAGCTTCACTAGATGGTGCCCCAGTGGGGACACTACGTGGGGGCTATGACCCCAACTTTCCCTTCTACACTGCCCTAGCAGAGGTTCTCCATGAGGGCTCTGCCCCTGCAGCAAAATTCTGCCTGGACATCCAGGCATTTCCACACATTCTCTAAAATCTAGGCAGAGGTTACCTCAATTGTTGACTTTTATGCACCTGAAGGCTCAACACCATGTGAAAGCTGCCAAGAATTGGGTCTTGCACCCTCTGAAACTACAGTTGAGCTGCACCTTGACCCCATTTAGCCACAGCTAGAGCAGCTGGGATGCAGGGCACCAAGGACTCTGCTTATGAAACTATTTTTTCCTCCTCAGTCTCTGGGCCTATAATAGGAGGGGCTGATGTGAAGGTCTCTAACATGCCCTGGAGACATTTTTCCTATTGTTTTGGTGATTAACATTTAGCTCCTCATCATTACTGATGGAAATTTCTGCAGCTGGCTTTTTTCCCTAAAAAGTGGGTTTTTCTTTTTCTATCACATCATCAGGCTGCAAATATTCCAAACTTGTATGCTCTGCTTCCTCTTCAACACTTTGCTGCTTAGAAATTTCTTCTACCAGATGCCCTAAATCATCTCTCTCAAGTTCAAAGTTACACAGATCTCAAAAGCTTCCAGTCTCTTTGCTAAAGAAGAGCAAGAGTCATGTTTGCTCCAGTTCCCAACAAGTTCCTCATCTCCATCTGAGACCACCTCGGCCTGGACTTCATTGTCTATATCATTATCAGCATTTTGGTCAAAGCCATTCAACAAGTCTCTAGGAAGTTCCAAACTTTCCCACATTTTTCTGTCTTCTTCCAAGTCCCCCAAACTGTTCCAGCCTCTGTTACACAGTCCCAAGGTCACTTCCACATTTTCAGGTATCCTTATAGCAGCACCCTATTCTCTGTGGTCCCAATTTACTGTATCAGTCTGTTCTCACAGATTATGAAGAAATACCAGAGACTGGGAAATTTATAAAGGAAAGAGGTTTAATTGACTCACAGTTCCACATGGCTGGGGAAGCCTCAGGAAACTTACAATCACGATGTAAAGGGAAGAAAACATGTTCTTCTTTACATGGTAGTGGGAGAGAGAAATGCAGAGTGGAGGGGGAAAATCCCTCTATAAAATCATCAGATCTTATGAGAACTCACTCACTATCATGAGAACAGGATGGGGGAACACTCTTATGATCTAATCACCTCCCACAAGGTCCCTCCCCCAATACATGGGGATTACAATTGGATTACAATTCAAGATGAGACTTTGGGTGGGGACAGAGCCAAACTATGTCAACCACATTGTACATTAACAGCCTCACTGTGCTAATATTTTGCTTAGTATTTTTGTATTTGTGGTTATGAATGATATTGTCTGTAATATGCATTCCCTGTAAAATTTTATCGTTAATGTTTTACTTGGCTCGTGATAATGGGAAGTTTTTCTCTTTCTCTCTTCTCCAGAAAAATCTAATATTGGTTTTATTAAGTAAATATTTTATGGAAATGTTTGATGTATCCATAATGCTCTTCAATTTTTTGTTGTTGTTTCAATTAAAAGGTTTCCAATGTCAAATGTAATTTAGATGATAAGATTATCCATATCTTTATACACATTGTCCTTCAGTCCTTTTTTGCATATATAAATCTATCAGTTACCTGTCACTCACTAACAAACCCCTCCAAAACTTAGTGGCTACAAAACAGGTATTTTATTTCTTTACAACTCCGTGAGTTATCAGTATGGGCTTGGCTCAGTCAGGGCTCTTCTGTGAGGCTGCTTGTGTTCGCTGGGTGGCAGTCACCAGGCAGCTGGACTCAGCTGTGTGGTCTAGGATAGCTTCATTCCCCATGCTGAGCTGTCAGTGTGGCTGTGCAGTGTCTGGTCTAGGGAGAGTGAGCTGGGAGAGCTTGCCTCAGCCCAGGTGGCCCTGCAGGTGTCATAAAGCTAGACTGGCTTCTCCCTTTGGACAGCTTCCCTGGCAGCAGGAACAGAAGCCACTCCTTCTGGGAAGGCACCTGACATGGGGCTAAACCTGCAGTCAGAGCAGGGCGCTGGGTGCAAGGTGTGCGCAGACAGCCCTGAGCGGGATGGCAGAGCTGCAGCCCATGGTACTGCGATTCTAGGATATGAACTTCTACCTACAGTACTGTAGTCACCTCACCTTTTAGTTTAATACTTGCAAGGAATTTTCTATAGGTTGCCCTTCTAACTCTCTCTCCTGTTCCACTTTCTCTCATCAGTATGGCCAAAGGTTTATCAATTTCATTAGCCTTTTCAAAGCACCAACTTTTGGCTTTATTGAATATATCTTTCGCATATTTGTTTTTCAGTGATTAATTCCAACTATTATCTATATTATTTCCTTCTCTCTATTGTCTTCATGTTTAATTATGATTAATGTTTATATCACTGATTTTCCAGGCTTTTATTTTCTAAATTAAAAATTTAATTCTGTTAATGTTCTCCTAGCAGTGTTTTAGCCATATTCCTCAAATCCATTGTCTTTTATTATAATGAATTCTAATTAGTTTCACATTATTTCCTAAATTATCTTCAAACCACTAGTTATTTAAAATTTTACTGATCAGTTACAAAGCATAGAAAGATATTCTATTAACCTTTTTCTATCAACTTGCAATTAGTTTGTCTTCTGGTCAGGAAACATATTTTATATGAGTTTAATTCTTTTGAAAATGGTTGAGAATTGCTTTATGGTCCCTAACATGGTAAATTTTGGTATAGATTCTGTATGCACATGGATATATAATGCCTCCATGTACATACAAAATATTTACATATAGATGTACATACATACATATACACACACAGAGGTCTGTCTATATATACAATTGGTTTTGTGTTGCTCAACTCAACTATGTCATCTAAATTATTGTGATTTTGTTCTACCAATTACTGAAATATGTATGTTAATATTTTCCACTGTGCCTATGTCTTTGTTTATTTCTTCATATGTTACTCTCTATATATTTGTCTTGTTTGTTTTTATACTATGTTACTAGGTCTATAAAACATTTGAGACTGCCTGGTTGATTAAAACTTTATCAATATAAAGTATTCCTTTGAAAGATTATCTTTTGTTAATATAGCTACATCAGTGTTTCTTAGCTTAGTGATTTTATCATGTGTATGTTTTCATTTTTCACTTTTAACCTTGTGCATTATCCTACTTTAAGAGTGACTTATAAACATAATGTGATTATTTAAACCCATTCTGTCAATAGTTTTCTTTAGGTGAGACCACTTAGTTCATTTACTTTTAATGTAATCATTTATACCATATTTGCTTTCAAATGTTTTGCCTTATTATATTTTAATTTATTTCACCTAAGCTGTATTTATTTATTGTCTTATGTTTGCCTTCTTTTATATTGATTATTTTCCATTTTTCTACCATATTCTTTACTATTCTTTCTGTAGTTATTTTATTAAATCCGTTATCTATATGTGATTTATAAAGTTATAAAATAAATCAGTAATTTTGTATTTTCCTAAGCAGTACAAAGAATTTTGTACACTTTAACTCAAGTTACCATTTCTTGACTTCCATGCTATTTTTGTCATGCATTTTATTTCTACAGATTTTTGGTATTGGAACAGAATTCTCCACCGCCTCTAACATTTCTTCATGTTTTGCAAGCAGAAATATTGAGTTCCTTTTTTTCTGGACTATTTTTTCAAAAAGTTTGTATAGAGAACAGCCGCAGATTACGAGATAGTGTCTGCGTCTGGAGACAGAGACATGGTTGCTTACAGCTAGGGAGGTTAGAGACAGTGGTTCTAAAAGCAAAGATCAGGAGCCCTTGCTCTCCACAAGGAAAGATTTATGTTCCGTCAACTCGAGGTGACTTTCCTACATCACAGTCCACACTGAATGTGCAGGGGCCCATGTTAACATTGATGATCTCTTTTATAAACAAACCTACAGATTTTGTAACATTTTAGGTGAATGGATAGGGAAGGTGTTAGCAACAGCAAAACTGTTTTGGGATTTCATTGAATATCTGTAGGTGGTTTTTAAGGAATCATCTCCTTTGGAAGTGGAGCCCAACAAGACCACTAAAACGGCACGGTCCTGACAATTCTGACATAAGTGAAGAAAAGGTGAAACAGTTTATTCAAGCACCGTACCCTGCAGCTGTCCCCTCCTCCACACACACACACACGCAGAAGCTACCTAAGTTTTCTAAATGTACTTCACATTTAACTTCTACCAGAAACTCTACTAGATGCTAAAGATATGAGAAGCATTAAGATGTGGTGCCTACCTGTAAAATCTTCTATTCTAAGTGTTACAAAGATACATGAAATATCTCTGTATATTCATGGTACAGTAGGGCAGACACACGGATTTCTCACCATTATATTGGGTGCAAAATGTCAAGCATCAGAAGAAGACTCAAGGTGAAATAGTGCTTATGAAATCGTAGGTGAGATTCCTCCTGACTACACAGTGTACCAAGGTCTGGGATATCAACGCCCGTCCTTGAAGAGAATCGCCTCCCATGCCAGATGGCTGGAAAGCAAAAGAGAAGATGGGGAGACAAAACTGGAGGAGGAGAGAGGGCTTTATTTGTAGGGATGTGAGAAAGAAAGTGAGTGGGATCCCCTCGAAGGCAAAATGAAGTTTGAGTATTCTATTATCAAGGAGCACGGATGTGAACTGCTCAGTGAGAACGTTTGTGTCTCTGCAAAATCTGAATGTTGAAATCCTAACCCCAAGGTATTAAGAGGTGGGACATTTGGGAGGTGAGCAGGTCATTGGATGGGCCCTCATAGGTAAGATTTGTGCTCCTATGGGAGGGACTGCAGAGACCCCATCTCCTTCCCGTCTCCTTTTCTCATGAGGACACACAGAAGGCATTGTCTATGTTACGGAAGGAACTGCAGAGACCCCCTCTCCTTCCTGTCTCCTTCTCTCATGAGGACACACAGAAGGCATTGTCTGTGTTACGGAAGGAACTGCAGAGACCCCCTCTCCTTCCGTCTCCTTTTCTCAGGTGAGGACACACAGAAGGCATTGTCTATGAAGCAGACCATCCCCAGACACCAAATCTGTGGGAGCCTTGCTGTTGCATTTCCAGCCTCCAGGACTGTGAGAAATAAATTTCCATTGTTTATAAGTCACCCAGACTGCGGTATTTTGCTCCAGAAGCCGGAATGGACTGAGATATCGGCCTTGGGCAGAGCAGGTCATGGGAGGTGGTATTGGAGCAATGGAGATGATCTGAACGAGCAGCAATGCTGCAGCTATGCCCTAGTCTTGCCTTGTCAGAGGAGAGAGAAAGAGGAGATACTTGAGAGATTAAGAGCACTTTGGGATCTGTTCAAATGCTGCGCTTTTGCAGCTATTTGAAAAAAGTTAAGTTGAGGTAAATAAAACTCGGTAAATCCCCACCAGTGACATTTTCCAAGTTTATGAAAAAAACTTTCTTTATCATGCTAGCACTGAAAACTGCACATTCCCACATTGCCATAGCCTGGACTCCCAGAGGGAGCCCAGGCACAGGGGGAAGTGGATGCCATGCTGCTGGAATTAGGTCTCTTCCCAGAACGACGAGGCTGGAGACCCCAGAAGAGGCAAGAAAGGAGGCAAGTGGAGAAGCTGGATGCCATTGGAATTAGGACTCTTCCCAGAACGACGAGGCTGGAGAGTGAGGAAGAGGCAAGAAAAGAGGGAACTCGTGGCTGCTAGGGAGAAGGTCGGCCGACGGAGTCACTACCGTGTTAAAGAAAGCAAGCATCTCCAGGCATTGGAAGAGCCAGGAGTCTGGAATTGTTCCTCAGCGGTGTCAGCCTCCGACGTCCACCTGATTCCCCCAAGCACATGGGGACGCTGGATGCATCCTCTGGCTTTTCCACTCATTCATCTCAGCTGGTTGGATGCAGCTTCTCAATCCCCTCTTTAGTGGGATTCTCACAAGAGTTTGGGCTTTTGTGACATTTGTTTTGGAAAAAAAAAAGGACGCATGAATGAAAACAGAACATAGGGTGGTTGATGTTTTCAGAGAACACCCAGTTCCTCAGGCATCTCATTTGCTTCCTGCTGTTTTTGTTGCTGAAATAGGGACAGGAAGGAGGGACGTGCTCAGGGAGGAATTTAGGGAGTGGTCCCCGAGAGCTCAATGCAAATGCTCACCAAGAACACCCTTCTGAGGACCAAGGGTAGGATTCCCTGCTCTTCGTGGAATGTGGCCCACCAGCCGCCTGCATTCCAGGATCTTGGCTCACACAGGGCTGTGGAGCGTTCTCCATGATGCCACGGTTTCGTTTCAGCAGCTCCTCACTGTCGTCCAACGTAGCGCTCTGTTGTCTTCGTGGGTTCTCTCTACCGTGGTTTTCTCTTTCTCTAATATGTGACCTTGTTTCAATATCAACTTCTCTCTGCTTCTTTGTTTTTAGTGCTTTTATTTTTCCAACGTCTTAATTAGGCACTTTCCTAATACAGGTGGAGCTACTTTTATGAGATAGAGGCAGTATCTGAATTTTTGTCTATATCCTGCAGGAAATGGAATATGTTTTTGTTGTCTAGTGACCCTCTGTGATCCCAACAAAACCTCTGACCTTAAAGTCTAGTTTGTGTGGTGGTAATAGATTTTTTCCAGCTTTCTTCAGACTTGTAGCTATGTGATTTACCTTTTCTCAGCCCTATGTCCAAACTTTCTGACAAGCTGTGTCTCTGGTACACAGAATTTAGTAGGGAGGCAGAGGTCGCAGTGAGCTGAGATCGCGCCACTGCACCTCCAGCTTGGCGACAGAGCTAGACTCTGTCTCAAAAAAAAAAAAAAAAAAAAAAAAAAGGCTCTTGTTGGGAAATCCATTCATTCAATCCCTTATTCTCAGGCCCCATGAAGTGTAGATCTCTGTGCGTCATTCCAGTTCATCGACCTCTGGTTCTGCGTTTCTTCATGAGTGAGACTTGAAGGATGCTCCCCTTCCCCTTTTATCTCAGTGCCTTCCTCATGTCAACCTTTGACATGTGCTAATTGGGGCAAAAATCTGACATTTTTGTCCAAAATTATCTTTTTGTCACTGAAAAGTTTAATTTGCGAAGTGTAAGAATCTAGTAGGCTAAACTGAAAATATTTTCTCTAAGCACTTTTGAGGGATAATTCCATTTCTTATGTTTTTATATTGTCACGCTTGAGAAGTCAGCTCTCAAATTCATTGTTATTTTACTTTGGGAAATCTAATTTTTGTTTCCGGATATTTTAAAAATCTTTGTTTGCCTTTGGGAGGCTGCAAATTCACTGTAATATGTCTAGATAAATTCCTTTTCTACTTTCCTATGTATGAGACTTAATGTCTTTCAGCCTATCTGCAAACTCCCTAGCCCTTACCTTCATAAATATTCTCAAGGCCCAGTTATTTCATTTCTCCCCATTAGAGCCCTATTTGGCTCACATGTGATCTGTTTCTGCCTTTCTCAGTGACTCTTTCTTTCCAAATGTGCAGCGTTTTTCTCACAGCGCCGCTTCCTGGGTCACATCTTTCCTTCTCTCTCTGGTCAGCAGTACACTCCGGGTTGTCTACAATTTGATGCCAAACCTTCCATTTTTAATCTCTACATCAAGAGTTGGTATGCTATGACCTGAAAGCCAAACCTGGCTTATCACCTGTTTTTCTAAATAAAATGTATGAATCATAGCCACCTCCTTTGTTCACATATTGTCTACACCTGCTCTCAAGCTCCAAACACAGGGTTGTGTAGTTGCCACAGGGCGTCTGGCCCTTCACTGTGGGTAGGAGGCAAAGCTTGATTCCAGAGGCGGAGCTCAAACACTGGACCAAATTGAGGACTAATTAAAACAGGTCCCAGGGAAACCCCAGAAGCCACGCCCACCAGGGTGCCATGTCAGTTTACTATCACCATGGCAACACCCAGAGGTTCCTGCCCCTTACCATGGCAATGACCCAACAACCCGGAAGTTACCACCCTCATCCTAAACATTTCTCCATGAACTGCCCCTTAATTTTCATGTAATTAAAAGCAGGTATAAATGCACGTGCATCAGTGCCTCTGAGCTGCTACTCTGGGGGCACTGCCGTGGGGTGGCCCTGTGCTGCCAGGACCTGTCCCTCTGCCACTGTTGTGCACGGCGGCTTCAACAAAAGCTGTTCTCTTAACACCATCAGCTCACACCTGATTTCTGTCCTGGGTGAAGTCAAGAACCCTCCCCAGCTAAGCCCCAAGTGTGGGGCTCACCTGCCCTGCATCAATTGTACAACAAAAAGCTTTTCAACTGTGACTTCTACTGTAATTTTAATTCTTGGTGTTCTATTTTGTTCTTATTCAGTTCTACTTGGTCACTTTAAAAAATATCTTGCTAGTCATTTTCAGTCTTTTATTTCCTTCAACAATTTAGACGTGTTTGTTCTACATTCTGCATCTACTCATCCCATTTTCTCAAGTCTTCGTAGATCAGTTCTGCTTCTCTCTTGTTCCTGCTAAATCTTGCGTGTGCATTTTTTTCTGTTTGGTATTTTAAGAATTTGATGGCAAGCTCATATTCCTTAAAACATAACTTTGGGAATCATTGAAGGAAGGTCTATTTTGCTTTACTATTGGCCTGTTGCAAGGGAAAAACCAATTTGTACCCCGCTGGATTAAAGTATTCCCCTCAGAAGGGCACATCGGATGTGCTGTGCAGGCCCTGTGCCTGTGCGCAGGAGGTCTGTGGTTTCACCTTCTGTGAGGAGCTGTTTCTCTGCCAAGTGCCAAGGTTGAAGGCGAGCAACACGCCCCGTTCTCTCCCTGAACGCACAGCTCTGCCCACGGTTTACTCTTACACAGCAGGCGTAGCTCCTCCAGCCTCAGTGCGTTCGTCCCTACCCCTCCATCTTGGGCTGGCTCTGGGCTGGGTTTTCTCCCTACCGTGCCGTTATGTCTGTAGGAAGGAGGCCGCAGCTCAAGTCAGGCACACACCTCAGCTGGCAGCCCCTTCCCCTCTTCTCCGACCTTCCCTCTGGCTTTGTCGTGGCACCCACCTTCCACCCCAGAGACTCTTTGCCCTCTGCTCAGGTCATTCAGAGATTTAATGTCACCTTTATTTTTAGCAGAACAATCAACAGGGCAGCTTTTGCATATAATGCTGTAAACAGACATTCAAATTCATGTACTTTTAGTTAAAACATATATTACAGGCTGCTTTTAGCTAAGCCTGTTAAAAATGTTAAAATGGAAGGGGTTTGTGGCTATTAACATGCAATTTTTTTATGTAAATGACATCTGTGGCTCAGACATGTTTAAGTGATTTGGGTAAAATCACAAATTGATTAGTGTTCTACAGTGTTTAAGCTGAATATGCAATGTAGGAATCCAGGACCCATGCCTTTCTCCACTTGCACCAACATCAAAGTGAGAGGATTCGTAGAAAAGCCTGAAGGCAGCCACATAATGCATGTGAATGATTACAAAGCACCAGGAAAACAGCAACCGTAATGAGTAATAAAGTTTATTTCTACATATTTCTTTAAGTAATAACAATCATCCCACTGACCAAAAATAGGCTCTTTAAAGGAAAATAATGGCTGTAATTTAAACTGAATCTATAAACCTCTATCTTTCTCATAGGACTATTTTATCTGAATCTCAATATGTAATTTTGCATTTTTCACCCAAAGAAAACCCCCCAGGGCTATCACAAAAACGTTATTCCACATATGCTAATAGCAATTATTGTACTGTGCATATTATACGGCATATTTTAAGGATAATTGAATACCAGAAAAATTACTTTGGGGTGTAAAAATTGTAAAGAGCATATGGTGATATTCAGACAATTTAAACTCTGAGACAGAAATCGTTTTAATAAGGAGGAGCAGAAAAAGTCCCCAATTATACCCAATGAAATGGCCGTCAGACGGTCTGTCTCCTGCACAGAACACCTGTAAGCCGGTGAGGCCGATCTCTGAGTGAGATGTCCCATGGGGTACGATGTCTTTGAGGATGACACTTCAGTTTAGTTCCAGCTGTCAGCATAAACGTGAGCGTTTCTTAATCAAATGCACTTCTCTCTATGTAACACTGGCACATTTACGGACCTGGCATATTTGTTGTGTAACGAAACAGCTAGGTCCTTAATTAATTAAGCTGCAACAGCACAAGAAGTCAGTTAGACGCAGTAAGTGTGTCATCAGCGTGCTGTAACTGAGTAATTGGAGATGGAGGCGTCTGTCCTCTGCTTCCTACAGGAGCTGAGCTTTGTTGACAGAGGAAATCGCCAACCCTTGAGCTTCTCCTTTTATTTCTCTGTTGAAAGCGCACATGTTTCTATTCACCCACAGTGTGAGGCCACTGTTATTGTGACCTGGACACTTAAAGCTGAGAGGCATGTGCTAAGCGGGTCAGTGTTCCTGCAGGAGGAGCGTGGGGGGGACCTGCAGGTGGCCTGGCTCCCCTCCCACGCACAGGTTGCAGGGAGAGTGGGCCTCTGGGAGCGGGGGCCGGGCTGAGAGCTGTCTTCCCTGACAAAGCTGTGCTGCCCGGCACCACCTCAGGTCAGTGGCTTCTCAGAGCAGCCAGAAGAAGGTCTCATGGTTTCTGGATACAGTGGGGACCCTCTAAGGGTGGTGTCTGTCCTGGAGCTCCGCATGGGGCTGCCAGAGACATGTCAGGGCGGCAGAGTGGTCAGATGCCCCTTCTCACAGGCATCACCCCCAGGACACCCTCACATTTGAGGCCTGGCACTCACCCCAGGAGCGGGTACAGAGCTAGTTTGTGGCTGCCAAGACCCTCCGCAGTGAGCTGGGGTGGCAGGAGTGGGAGGAGAGGATCTGCGCCCCACACACCTGTCAGGCACAAACCAGCTGAGCACACCCTGGGCACTTCCAGAAGTCTTGCAGAGGGAGTCCAGGGGCAGACATGAGGCTGGACAAGGACGAGGGCATTGACCTGGGTCACCCTCATTTCTCAGGTGTCTCCTGGGAGCCTGGAAGGAGCTCCAGTCCGCACAGGGCAAGGATGGTGCCTGAGCGGCCAAGGCAGACGGTCAAGTGAAGGACCCACGAATTAGGTGAGGCCCAAAGACCCACCCGAGGCCCTTGCTGGTGCCACAACAGACCTGGTAGCGGAAACAACATCGATTCCTCACAGTCCTGGAGGCTGGAAGCCCACGGTCAGGGCTCTGCCAATTCCAGGTCTGGGAAGCCCTTTTCCTGGCTTGCACTTTCTGGTCTGCCTTCTCCCCATGTCCTCCCACAGTGAAGAGAGAGGGAAGGAAAGCAAGTCTGTTCCTATCTTCCTACGAGGACTCAGCCCGTTACCAGGGTGCCACCCTCAGGACCTAAGCAACCCCCAAAAGCCCCCTATTGCGTTACCACGCCCCTGGGGCTCAGGGTTCCAGCACAGGCCTCAGCGGGGCCCACACAGCCCACAGCAGGGCTCGGGGGCAGCTGAGAAGGCGGATCGTGCGTCATGGCCGTGGGGATGCAGGGTGTGGGGTCCCAGCATCATCCAGGAGCTCGGGAGTGGCAGCGGCTCCCTGGGCAGGCCCAGGCTCCCACCCGTGGCTGGGGACTGCAATGAGCACCTGGCGCTGTAGGGCCCTGAAGCAACGAGACCTCGGGGCAGAGCCTGCCCACAGGAGCCAGGGGTTGGTCATTATTATCCTAACAGGACCTGGGTGACAGCCCAGAGAGACACCCCTAGAAAGCAATGGGGATGCTTGAGAGACCAGGTGTCTGCAGGCTGGAATCGATGGGCAGCCCACAAAGAACATACGTAACATTCTGATGGATGGAAGGCAGCGGGCACTGGGCACGGTGAGGTGGGCAGTCGTCCCAGGAACATGTCGGCCTCTTCGGGTGGCTTCAGACCCAGAGTTCTTTCAGTGAAGAGATATTCTTGAGCCTGCAGCGGGAAGGTCCTGTAACTATTCCCCACTCCTTCCCCGAAAGTGTCCATGACAACTCGCATGAGTGAGTGGGTCACACCAGGAAAGGAGGACGTCCCGACCTCTTGAGACACGAGGCCCAGCAGACCCTGATAGCCGGAGACCTGGCCTAGCCCCAAGCAGCCTCGAGGCAGCCGTGTTCAGGGTCAGGAGCCAGCACCGAGGGCTCAGGTGGAGCACAGGCTGTCGGCAGAGCGAGTCGCCGCCCTTCCCCAGGCCCCAGAGGGGCAGGCGGATTGACTACTCGGATTGTTATCAGCAAATATAAATTTAAAATGTCTCAAAAAAGATAAGAGATTTCTCTCCCCTTTTTTTCTAGAGCACTTGCTTCAGAAAAGTTGTAATGGAAAGTTCTTTCTCTACCTCTTTGCAATGTTGTAACTCCATTTTAAAGAAGCTACATGAGCCCCTTGCCAGCTTTAGAACTCAGGGTCCTCTTTCCCCAGGACTGGGTGCCCCATCGGAAGCACGATCCTGCAGGGGCATGTGGATGGTGCCGTCTCCCAGGCTCCGTGAGGGGCAGGAGGCTAACTTCTGAGAGTGCCTCACTCCAAGCTGCAGAGCCCCTTCCTGTCATAAAGATAAGAGAGTTTATTTTTCCTTGGAATGAAGCCCGTTAGCAGATGCAGATGGGTGCCATCACCCGGGAATCCAGGAGGAGCTGCGGTGGCGAATGGCGCTGCTGTCCTTCAGCTCTCCAGGGCCCACCACTGTCTTGGGAGCCGGGTGAAAAGGCTGCGTCTGCCTGATAGGGTCCGGGACTCCTTCCATCTTCGCAGCCTTTTAGTGGATTGCCTGGGGCAAGCCTCACATCCTCGGTTAATGCTGATTCAGTCATAAAATAGTTTTCTTCCTCCACCACCTTTGTGGGGAGGTTTTCTGGGTTGAAAGATTTCGATGGCAGTTCTATTTTCCCAACAGCAGGTGCAGACACTCCTGTGTTGGGGAACCCAGCTCTCAGGGCAGCGTCAACAGAGGCCCTGACTGGGAGGATTTAGCAGGGCCTCAGGCCAGGGGTCTGCAGTGTCAGATTCAGCAAAGGAGCTCCTTTCCATCTGAATCAGAAAGGAGCGGCAGGAACCCTCTGCACCCAAGGGGAAGGAAAGATTCACAGCCTGACCTGGGGCTCAGTCAGCACCCGGCTCTGCCCAGCAGAGCCCACAGCAGCCCGGCTCTGCCCAGCGGAGCCCACAGCACCCGGCTCTGCCCAGCGGAGCTCACAGCAGCCCGGCTCTGCCCAGCGGAGCCCACAGCAGCCCGGCTCTGCCCAGCGGAGCCCACAGCACCCCGGCTCTGCCCAGCGGAGCCCACAGCAGCCCGGCTCTGCCCAGCGGAGCCCACAGCAGCCCGGCTCTGCCCAGCGGAGCTCACAGCAGCCCGGCTCTGCCCAGCGGAGCTCACAGGAGCAGAGGCTCTGGAGCGAGCAGAGCCCTGGGCGTGGGGATGAGGTGCTCACCCCTTGATGAATGGCCCTGGCCTGTGGCTGAGCCCTCAAAGGGGCCTTCCTGCCCATCAGAAACAGGAAGTCATGAGGAGCCTTGGGCCCAGATGGACCCCTTCTGAAGTGGAAATGTTGCCTCAAGCATAGAGCCCAGGGCCAGGCCCAGAGTGGGCAGGAGCCAGAGAGGGCAGGAGACCCTGTCACCCACGGCGTCCAGAGCGGGCAGGAGACCCTGTCACTCACGGCGTCCAGAGCGGGCAGGAGACCCTGTCACCCACGGCGTCCAGAGGGGGCAGGAGACCCTGTCACCCACGGCGTCTGCCCATTCAGGCTGCTGCCACTGCCCATGGAGAACAGGGTACGTCGAGGTGGAGACACCAGTGGCTCCAGAGCCCTCCTGGCGTCCACCCTGTGAAGGGTCCTGTGATTCCAGACCTGCAGCAGCCGCCCCACTTCCGATGGGTGCAGCAGAGTCCACCTTTTAGGGACTCAAAAGGCCCCACTGTTCGGCTGCTGAATGGGGCTTTCTCTGGCCAGGTGCAGTAATCTCCTGGGACCCAGGGCTCCCCAGCACGCAGCATTTTGGAAAAGAGCTGAGAGAGAAGAAAGGCTGCATGTTCCGACAGGGTTCTTGACATTTGTTTCCTCTGCCTTTAGTTAAAGTAATTTTGATCATTTCTAATCTTATGGGAAGATCTTTAGATTGTTCATGGTAAGTGCAGTGTGGGGAAGTGTGTGCTCACTCCAAATCTCCCTCAGAGGTAGATTTTGTTTTGATGAA
Organism: Macaca thibetana thibetana; assembly: GCF_024542745.1. Taxonomy (NCBI): domain Eukaryota; kingdom Metazoa; phylum Chordata; class Mammalia; order Primates; family Cercopithecidae; genus Macaca; species Macaca thibetana. The sequence continues at coordinate 106,332,279 of NC_065590.1, read as the reverse complement.
AATTCTAGGTTATTAAGACTAAATTTTGCCTTTCTTAACAAAAATTTTTTTTCGTCTCCCCTTGAGGAAGTCATTTGAGATTTTTGAATCTTGTCTACATTGGAAATTATGGATTATGAAAAGTCATAATTCAACATTTTTGAATTCTTATTAATCTAATAAATATTACTTCAATGCCTATTATTTGCAGACATTCATTTATCTGGTAAGGACATAAAGGTGAAGCCAGGGATGGCATTAAACTTCAAAGAGAGCAGTGACCAGCACCTGAGAGACACCAATAATACAGGACGTTTAGTGGGACAGTTCCAACGACAGAGCCCTGTGGGAACTACAGTGGCTGAGAAAGCATTGCAGCAGATGACAGAAAACCGAAAATAAATACAGTGGAAGCAACATGAAAGGATGATTTCTCTCACCTATGATGAGTGACACAACAATTGGTAGGAACACAGGCTTCTTCTGCATTGTGAAATGACAACCTTCACTGTGCTATCCACCTGCCCCTCCACCTGCCCCCTCCACCTACCCCTCCATCTGTCCTTCCACCTGCCCCCTCCACCTACCCCTCCATCTGTCCTTCCACCTGCCCCCTCCACCTACCCCCCTCCATCTGTCCTTCCACCTGCCCCCTCCACCTACCCCTCCACCTGCCCCTCCACCTGCCCCCTCCACCTACACCCTCCACCTACCCCTCCATCTGTCCTTCCACCTGCCCCCTCCACCTGCCCCTCCATCTGTCTTTCCACCTGCCCCCTCCACCTACCCCTCCATCTGTCCTTCCACCTGCCCCCTCCACCTGCCCCCTCCACCTGCCCCCTCCACCTACCCCTCCATCTGTCCTTCCACCTGCCCCCTCCACCTACCCCTCCATCTGTCCTTCCACCTGCCCCCTCCACCTGCCCCTCCATCTGTCCTTCCACCTGCCCCCTCCACCTACCCCTCCATCTGTCCTTCCACCTGCCCCTCCATCTGTCCTTCCACCTGCCCCTCCATCTGCCCTTCCACCTGCCCCCTCCACCTGCCCCTCCATCTGCCCTTCCACCTGCCCCCTCCACCTGCCCCCTCCACCTACCCCTCCATCTGTCCTTCCACCTGCCCCCTCCACCTGCTCCTTCACCTGCTCTTCCACCTGCCCCTCCACCTCCACCTGCCCCTCGACCTCCCCCTCCACCTGCCCCTCCACCTGCGCCTTCACCTCCATCTGCCCCTCCACCTCCCCCTCCACCTGCTCCCTCCACCTGCCCCTCAACTTCCCCCTCCACCTCCTCTTTCATCTGTCCCCTCCACCTGCCTCCTCCACCTGCCCACTCCACCTCCCCCTCCACCTGCCCCCTCCACCTCCTCTTCCACCTGCTCCCTCCACCTGCCCCCTCACCCTCCCCTCTACCTGCCCCTCCACCTGCCCCCTCCACCCCCAGAGGTGTCTGCCCTGCCTTCAGTCATCCTTCCTCATCTTCACCATCCCAGCAGGAAGAAAGAGGAAGATAATTATCTACCAACTTGGCTTAAGAACATTTTTCCTCACCACTTCTAGACAAATTAATGTTGTAGAAATTAGGATACAGAAGTACCTACTGTGGGGCAGTGGAAGTGCAGACTTTGTTCACTTAAGCACAATGCTGAGCCTCAGTGCCAGGCCTATATCTGAGAAGAAGGAGATGGATCTAGGGAGCAAGCTCCATTGTGGGCCCCGGAGCGCACAGCACCCCCTCCCACCTGTACTCAAGGTAAAGCTGTGCAGCCTCCCTCCGGGGTGGGGACGAAGGACTCATCACAATGAGCGGGGAAATGTGAGGTAATGAAGAGCAGCTGGGGAAATCATTCAGCTGTCGAGGCTTCCGGAATGAGGGTCAGTGGCAGGAGACCTGCAGGCTGCTCTGGGCCTCCGGCGAGGGCCTGTGGCGTGAACGCTGCACCTGCTGCCAAAGTGATTTGGCTGCCTCAGTGTGGTTCTCTGCGGTGCCAATTTTCAAATCGCTCTGAGGCTCACCACTGAGTATTAAACGGTGTAATTACTTGGCCTGCCACTGTGGCCTTCAGTGGTATTATGAAAATATCTGGAAACATCATCCGTGAGTGTGCATAGACCTTCTCTGTCCCCAGATCTCACTCTCACCTAATGTGAGGGCTCTTCACATTATATGAACACTTTATCTCTTGCTATTTTGCCCTTTCCAGATTTATTATATTTTTTATTAGAAGAGCAGGAACTCTGTATTTGTTATTTATTAAAAGGAGATAAGCAGCCAGAAAATTTGCTTTACATGAAAAAAATCAGCCTATTTGATCAAATTTTAGTGTTTCTCTTTTTTTACTACCAATGATTTTGAAATGTTGAATCACCCAAAAAGAATGACTTTTCTTTAAATATTTATTATTTAGAGTTAACACCCAGATAATGATGGATGACAGACTATCAAGATAGAAATAAGTACCTTAGTTTCCCTTTAAAAACACCTTTATTTCAACATTATTCTTAAAGAGAAATTAAGGAAGCTTGTTTCCAGCAGACAGAATCTACGACGATGACTGAAGAAAACTTTTTCAGATAGAAAGGAAATAACAGAGAAACTTCGAACGTTAAGAATAAAAAATTTAATCCAAAGGGCAAATATTCAAGTGAACATAATAGACTGTTCTACTTTTCAATATTTAACATTTTTCTTGACAGTTAAATGCAAAAAAAAATTTAGACTGAGAATGCTTTCTGAATGTGCTGTGCTAAATTTTTTTTTTTTTTTTTTTTTTTTTTTTTTTTTTTTTTTGAGATGGAGTCTCTCTCTATCACCCAGGCTGGAGTGCAGTGGTGCAATCTCGGCTCACTGCAACCTCCGCCTCCCAGGCTCGAGCGATTCTCTTGCCTCAGCCTCACGAGTAGCTGGGATTACAGGCGTGTGCCACCATGCCCGGCTAATTTTTATATTTTTAGTAGAGACTAAAAAGATAAAGTCACCATGCTGGCCAGGCTGGTCTCGAACTACTGACCTCAGGTGATCCACCCGCCTCGGCCTCCCAAAGTGCTGGGATTACAGGCATGAGCCACTGCGCGAGCACAGCGTGAGCCTGCTGTGCTAATATTAAAGGCAGCCGCGTTGTGGAGTAGAGAGAGGAGGCTTCCAGGTGCCACTTAAAGTAGCAAACGGCTCTGCTGGGGACTCTGAGAAGCCAGGCATGTGTGTTGTGTCGCAGTTTCCCTCATCTGCAGTTTCATTTTTCACAGTTGCAGTTACCTGCAGTCAACTGTGGCCCCAAAATATTAAATAGAAAATCCCAGAAATAAACGATGTATAAGTTTTAATTTGTGTACTGTTCTGAGTAGCATAATGTAAATATCACACCATTCCACTCTGTCTGGCATCTCCACACTGTGCACACCACCCTCCAGTTACACATTCAGTAGCCCTCTCAGTCACCAGGCTGAAAAACACAGTATTTATAGCGCTTGATACTATCCATAGCCTCAGGCATCCACCAAGATCATATCCCACATAGATCAGGGGCTACTCTAATTCCATCAACAACTGAATCATACACCCAAGCAGATATACACAAAACGGTGTCAGTAAATTAAACTGAAATACTAAAATAGCGTTCAAGTAACTCATAGGAAAACAGGAAAGAGAAAACAGAGAAAAGGAATGACACAATAAAATGATGCAGCAACTTATATCAATAATTGCATGAAACGTAAAAGGTCTAGACAAATCAATTAAAAGACAGAGATTTTCCCCCATGTTTTATAATTTTTTAAATGACCCAATTATAGGCTGTCTATAGAAATTTACTTCAAATATGATAAATGTAGATAAAAAGTAATAAGACTGAAAAAGAAGTACCATCAAAAGGAAACTAAAATGGCATTTTTAATAACAGAAAAGCACAGTTCAAAACAAATCACCAGTAATGAATACTATGAAATGAAAAAAAAAATTCCCCAAGACCAATAAATTCCAAGTGTGTATGCACACAGAAAACAACAAAGCTTCAAAATCCAGGAAACGAAAACCTACAGAATCCACAATTATAATCAGGAATTTTAGCACCCGCTCTTCACAACTGATACAACTACTAGATTAAAGACAAAAAATCAAGTAGCAAGGATACAGAACAGAACATCATCATCAACCAGCAGGCCCTGATTATAGCTTGATTACTAGTGACAGCCCAAAACTAGAAACAATATTCAATGTGTAAATCAAGAAACTCAGGGAATTGTCTGCCAGTTCCTTACAAGGTAGAATATCGGAATGTAGATGTGTAAACATATATATCCTACGGCATAGAAATTCCACTCCTAGGTATTGAAGCAAGAAACACAACCACCACATACAGGGTATGCATACATAGGCAGTCATGCATGCATAGGCAGTCATGCATACATAGGCAGTCATGCATACATACGCAGTCATGCATGCACACTTACAAGAGTGTGAATAAAAGTTTTAGCAACAGTAGCCACAAACTGGAATTAACCCAACTGTCTATCAGTGGAAGAGCTGATAAAAGAGGGTATATTTATGCAGTGTAGTAGTGCTGAGCAATACAGTGAATGAACTAGAATATATAGAATTCTATATATTCTAGTTATAGAATTCATTCGAGTAATAAAATGAATGTATACACAGATAGATAGATGACAGGGAAAGACAGATATATTCATTGGGATACCATTTTCATATATATATATATATAGAGAGAGAGAAAGATGATAGAGATATATATATTCACTGGAATGCCATTTTTGCATATATATTATACATATATATAGAGAGAGAAAGATGATAGAGATAGATATATTCATTGGAATGCCATTTTTGCATATATATTATACATATATATATAGAGAGAGAGAGGGAGCGAGAGAGGTGATAGATGGAGATAGATATATAGTCATCGGGATACCATTTTTTGCATCTTGCACATCCGTGTTTCAATCTAGTACAATTTTCTGAATGGCTGAAGACTCCTGTTTATTTCCTTCAGTATTTATTCTTTATGAGGATCTTTTGGCAAATAATGCACCCCAGTTTTTCAGTGCCTGAAAATATCTACAACTGCCTATGCTTGAAATATATCTTCCTGGGTATAGAAATTATAGGTTGTCAGATATTTTTCTTACAACAGTTACAAGTTGGTTTTCATTGTTTCTATGGAAAATTCAGATATCAGGATTATTGATAGGTCTTTGAAAGAAATGTTTTTTGCCCTTACGGCTACTATTTTTTTCCCTTTAAAAATTACTTTTAGAAGTTTTTCCCTGATGTCCTTTGAAGTAATTTTCTTCATATTGTTTGTTTTTATTTTCTAGAGTGCTTGATGTCTCATAACTTTTCAAAAATCTTTAGCCAGTCTCTCCACTATTGCTTTTGAAATGCTTAGCTAGTGTCTCTTTAACACTGCTTTTTCCTTGTTCTCTCTCTTCTTGCCTTCTCATCTTATTTTCAGGTATTACAGTTATGTGTATGGTATAACTTTCTCCATCATTTATTCTATTTTTGTATTTTCTTTTGTCTCTCAAAACTTCAGAACATTTATTTTGTTTCTATTTCCAGTCTACTTACCCTCTCTGATAGTATATCCAGTTTATTATTAAACATATCTATTGAGTTCTTATTTTCAGTAGCTACCTTTTTCAGTTGTAAAGTTTTAATTATATTATTTTTGTAGATTATATTTCTCTATTGAAAGTGCCTGTATTTGTGAGCATCTGCACTGCTGCCATTTTAACATTCATGTCTAATAGTCTGTGGAATGTTTTTTATGGCCTGGTTTTCTTCCCCTTGATTTTCTATTATTTGGGTTTTTTTCTCATGACAGATAGTATTTTATTTTAAGTCCAGCACAGTATATAAAAAGTTTTGTCTGGAATTCTTGTATTTCTCCATGGAGGGCTTGCTTTTTTTCTGGCTTGTTGCTAACACTATGGCATAGGACCTCCTTTCCAGCAGGACTGAGGGGATCCAGGCTGCACTTCAGGTCTGGGGCCCTTCCTCCTCTGGAGGCTCAGTTTCAATCCCAAAGTTGAATCTGAGGGTGACGGAGGCCTGTCCTGCTTCCACCAGACCGAGATCCTGTGTGTGTCTCCCCACAACCCTGCACACAGCTTCCGCGGGCTGTGCGAACACCCCGTCCTTGCAGATGGGGCTTGGTGAGTGCTTCGGGGTCGTGGAATTCAGGGCTCCCTTGTATTTTGTTTCCTGGGATCTTAGATTCTCGCTAATTTTTGCCTTGGTAGCCCCGGACTCCAATTTTGTCTGGTTGCTTTCATGCATGAAGGGAAGTTTTACCCTCTGCTTCTTAACTCTTGGGTTCAAAGGCTCTGGGAAAGTGGCAGGAAGGGCTGGTCCCCAGGGCCTTTCTCTTCTCTCCAGACCCCGCCCGCCTCTCCCCTGACCCAAATCTTGGCTGCCGTGGTGCTTTGCTAAAGCATTTCTAACAGGTTTTTAATTAATCAATTATTTTATATTTGGGTTTCACAGTTCTTAGCAGAAGAGCTAGTCTCATGTAAGCTACAATTCCATGCAAGAAGTGAATGCCTCAGTTTCCCAATTGTGTTCTTTAATCACTTGATTGATTTGCTTGCTTGCATCATTGTTCAATATTTTCAGCTTTTACCACGTTTTCTGAACCCCTATTTTTATTGTCTTCCATGTTTTTTACTATTAAGGAGTGTTCTTTTTTTTTAAAAAGTTCTTCTCTGAGCTGTGCTGGCTCTAGTCCAAGTTTCCTGGCATCCCTCACCTGATCCACCTGATTCCACCTGTTTCCACCTGCCCTCACCCCTCACCTGATTCCACCTGACTCCATCTGGCCTCACCTCTCACCATTTATCTACCTGATTCTACCTGTCCTCGTTTCTCACCTGATTTCACCTGTTTCTGCCTAACCTCACCCCTCACCTGTTTCTATCTGATTCCACTGGGACTCACTCCTCACCTGATTCCACCTGCCCTCACCTATCACCTGATTCCACCTGCCGTCACCCCTCACCTGTTTCCAGCTGGCTGTCTCTCCTTGAATTACTATGTTTGTACTTGGTTATTCTGTCTGCAACAGCTTCATTTTTTAAATTCATAAAACTGCACTTTTATCTGCTGTTAGAACATTTCAAGTGTTGGCCTCTCTGTAGGAAGGAAATACCGCCTCCCGCACCTTCTTCCTCACAAGTCCTCTGTGTGGATCGTGGCTGCTTCTCTGCGGCGGCTGCCTATGCTGCGATATCCCCGGGTGGCAGTTTCTCAACTTAAGTAACCAAAGAACAGTTTTTTTACAGGTGGATGATTTGCAGAAAGGTATTTAAAATTTACATTCATAAAGTCATTAAAGAAGCAGCACCTCCATTCTTATATAAAGAGTGGTGAAGCAGCTGGAGCTGAGATCCATTCCTCTTGGGAATTCACATACGGCTTCACACACGAGGTGAGGTTTCCCCTTCACAGAGGAAGAAGCCGGAAGTCCATCCTCGACCCGAACTTCCTTCCCGAACACCCCTGAATATTCTACGTCAACAAACAGCCTCATCCCGTTTTCCGTAGTGTCCTCTTCCATACAATCCAACAACTGCAAGAAACAATGATGACACTCTCTCCTGCTTTTACACCTTGTAGAAAGAGGGTGAGCAACGATTTCTTTGAATTAGGTCACTTTTTAATGCACCCCAGTGTTCTGAATTTCTCAAAACACAAAGGAAATACGCCAGGCAGAAAGAGTACCTTGTCTCTACTATTTATAATTGTACACAAGCTAGGGAGGTCTTGCAATTCTTGTTAGCTTGATTTTCTTATTTGTATAAAGCATTTTTTTACACAGTTATTCTGAAAAGTGGAGCCAGTGTCTATAAGATGCCAACACAATTCCCAGAGAGCAACTTGAAATCAGTCCCTGGTTCATGGTTTGGAAGGGGCTCTATTTCCACTTTGCCAATAATTGTCCTTGTGACATCAGGCAAGCCCTTCTTCCCTCTGCACCTCTCTGGACCCTACAGCGAATGCACACAATACTGACAGTCACTTTCACCTCGGCAATCTAGGATTAAAAGTGGCCTGTGCTTTCTCTCTGAAATAGGCAAATGCATGAATCTTGGGCAAGTACTTGGCATTTCATGCCATCTCCCACGTGCCACCCACGCAGGCCGGGCCTCAGAGTGCTCGTGAATGAGATTTACTTGTTAATTTGCGAAACTGAGCTGACACATTTGGTGGTGCAGAATCTCACAATCCAGGGCACACGAGCGTTTCCTAAGGCATTTGCCACTGTCATGCCTGAGGGTCACCCACCCTCTGAAGGCTGAACTTTGCCTTCTGGGGGTTTCATTCATAAGAGAAAATCGAGGCCTGTGAGTGGGATCCACTGCGGCCAGTCATTCCACAAAGATTGCTTTTTAACCCGAAGGGAATTGGCAAGTTTCAGGAAAACAAGCAGCTCCTGCCTAAACAAGTCCTGGACTGGGGACGTTAGCGGTGCTGGCACCCGGAGCGGGGGAAGGGCTGACAGCTTCTTGGACTTGAAAAAAAAGAAAACGCCTCACTTTTTACCTCTCCAGCCTGGAGGTTGACAAGATGCCTGGAGATATGCATGATACACACACACACACACGTCTCCACCTCCTTTCCATGCAGAAAAGAACGTGTATTTGCCAGGGTTCTCTAGAGGGGCAATACTAACAGAATAGATGTGTATATAAAGGGGAGTTTATTAAGGAGTATTAACTCACACGATGATTAACCTGACTGTGGTTTTATCAGACCATCTGATTTTTTTTCACTTGAAATTGTGTCAGAACACTGAATTCTGGGCCCCTTGGGTTCCGCGACCCTGAATCCAGGCCGCTAGGCCCCTCAGGTTCCACGACCCTGTATCCAGGCCGCACAGTGGGAAGAACCAGTTAGTAACAGCGTCCCTGGATGAGGAGCACCCACAGACTCAACCAAGGCCACATCCAGTCACTGTCTTGCTTTAGTTTTAAAGACAAAACACTCAGCCAGGCGCGGTGGCTCATGTCCATAATCCCAGCACTTTGGGAGGCCAAGGCGGGAGAATCACCTGAGGTCGGGAGTTCAAGACCAGCCTGGTCAACATGGCAAACCCCGTCTCTACTAAAAATACAAAAAATTAGCTGGGCATGGTGGTGGGTGCCTGTAATCCCAGCTAGTGGGGAGGCTGAGGTAGGAGAATCACTAGAACCCAGGAGGCGGAGGCTGCAGTGAACTGAGATCACGCCACTGCACTCCAGCCTGGGCAACAGAACAAGACTCTGTCTCAAAAACAACAACAACAACAAAAAACAAAAACAAACAAACAAAAAACACTGAGTTCCTTGAGATTTCACACTCTGGTTAAAGGGGTTGTCATATTTCCCTGACTTCCCAGCTTCCCCGCGGTTTGTCAGTTCAGCAGTTTGTAGCTCTGGCGAAGAGTCCCAGCCACAGAAACAGAGCTACTGCTGATAAGAGTTCTCACAGACCAGCATTCATGAGCAACGCCTTTGGGCGCTGTGTATCCAATTGTTCCAAACACTTTAACAAGTGTATTGTTTGATTCCCACTGTGGAGATGAGAAACGTGGAGTTTAGTGGAGTGAGTGATCCCCAGGACACTGGAGTGGAGCGCTGGGGAGGGAAGCCATAACACAGCTGCCCTGCTGCGGGGTGCACCTCCTTCCAGCACTGGCCTACGGGTGAGCGTCTCTTCTTTCCTGAATGTCATCGCCCCATCCTTGAAACAGCTGGTCATTCCTGTCGTAAACCGGTAGTCAGCAGTGCAGGGGCACAGGGTCCCATGACAGCCGCTGGGCTGAGCGCCTGGAAGAAGCTCAGGGGACCCGGAAAGAGGAGCTTGGGCTGGTTTGTGTGAAGGGCGAAGCAATTACGCGCAGGACACCTCAGGGATGGATGCCGCACCGTCGCCACACCTGGTGTTTGCATCCCTCATTCAACAAGCAGCTCCGTTCCCTTCTCAAAATGCTGCCTAAGCCTCAGTTCTTCGGGGAATTGAGTTTTGAAGACTAGTGAGAGGACAAGAGGATTATTATTGCATATTCTCCAGAACAAGGCACTTTCTTCCAAAGTACGTCCCATTTGTCTTCCTGCAAAATCTCTCGTTTTGATTTATCCTTCAAGAAGAGAAGACCTGGATGAAGTAAAACTATTCTCCACATGTTCGCGTACACACAGACATCTCTTATATACACATGCACATACATCTATGATACAGATTTTATTTCATACGTTAAAAAAGTGGGCAGCCACAGTGGTTTACGCCTATAATCCCAACACTTTAAGAGTCTGAAGCCGGAGTGAACCCAGGAATTCAAGATCAGCCTGGGCAACATGGCGAAACGCCTTCTCTATGAAAAATACAAATAAAATTAGCCAAGTGTGGTGGTGTGTGCTTGAGTTCTGCTACTGGGGAGGCTGAGGTGGGAAGATTGCTCCCAGAAGTTGGAAGCCACAGTGAGCTGTGATCATGCCACTGCATTCCAGCCTGGCCCCTGGAGCAAGGCCCTGTCACAAAAACACGTATATTTTCATCTAAAAAATAATGATAAACAGGTGAAAAGAAGAGAAAACTCACTTGCAATTTCATTACCCAGTGGTAATCACTGTTCTCGTTTGGTTTAGCATATCTGTAATTTCATTCGTGCACATACATACATGAATATTTAGTTCAAAAATATAATTACAGTCTATGTAATAGTATAATTTTATTTATAATAGCTTTAACCTATCAATTTCAATCAGCATTTTTAAGCAGGATTTTTAATAACTGCATTACATAGCAATTTATATAACCTTCCTTCATTTACTGCCTTTAATTTTAACAAAGGTATTGAGATGAACAGATCTGTAATATAGATATTACTGAGGATGATTTCGTAGATATGGAATATATATATGTTTGAGAGAAAAACTGCCGCAATGCCTTCCAAAAATATTGCATCACTTTCTGCACCTACAGAAACACCTTCTGAGAATTTCAGTCTCCTTTATTTAGGCCAGTTAAGCCAACACCTCACAGGTAGCATGTGCTGTGTGTGTCTGAGGGTGTGCAATGATGTGTCTGAGTGATTACGTGTGTGTGTATAATGTAGTCAATATTTGCCTACTTTATTGGTAAAAAGAGTAGCTTTTTATCATCTGTCACTGCCAGTGAGATTGCATTCTTTTTTAAAATATTATTTGAATTTTTGGAAATATGGCTTTAGCTTTTCTCTTTTGTGCTTGTTCCCTTCCCCTGAGTAAATCCCAACCAGTTACTTCCATGCATTTCTTTTTGTTTTATTTTCCTGCTCCCTGTGGTTGGAGATCGCGCTCCGCAGTGAATTCTGGGCACATCCACTACAATTGGGAAACGGTAAACACAGGCGCTCACAGCGCTGGACCTGAGCTTTCATCTGGGTCGCTGCCAAGAACACCTCAAGCTTTGAAACTTTATTTAGGTGTCCTCAGACAATTCCTTCCTCATCTGAACATCATTCACTAATTGGTGTTTTCTAACAATTGTGGGATATTATCAAGAGCTCATCTTTCTAACAAAGGTATCTTTAATAGGCATATACTGAGATGTATGTAATTTCCATGGAAAAGCAAAGCAAAACAAAAACAAAAACCGCCTAAAGCTTCCCACAGTCCCTCGATTTTCAAAGGCTGTCAGCAGAGAGCTCTGAGTGCTGCTTATTCCTGCAGGGCAGGAAGCAGTTTAGTGTTTCGTCCAAAGGTCTTTTAGCTCCACGTTCTTAGGTCAAGACTATTTCTCTGCACAAATTCACCTGAAAACGGGAAGGACTGCTCTCTGCATCCTTCCAGGTGGGGCCTGAGTGCTTTCATATGCTGCAGGGAAGCCAGGGCCGCCAGGAAACTCTTAGGATGGAGCAGATGGGCAGGCCCCGGCCTCAGGTGTGTCTTGCAATCAGGTCTCTCCGTGAACTGAGGTCAGTGTCTTTGTAAATCAGTCTAGTTACTGCTTGTAGTAGTTACAGAGCAAGAACAGAAAACCATACTTTAATTTCTGTGACCATAAATTAACAACTCTAAATTTTGTTATTTTCTATTCAAAAATGCTAAGATTTCATGTAACAACAATTTGACCTTGCATTGAAACCCCAAAGTATCAAAAAATATTTCCAGGTATTAAATTTACTATCAGAATAGCTACCATGTTTTCTTTTCGTTGGCAAAACAGCACCAATTTTACTGGGGAAAAAAAAGCCAGAGGGGCATTTCCAGACGCTGGTGGATCAGCTGTAATTCACCCCGGGTTAATCACTGCTTTTCCTCACCCTCCCACACACCTGGCATTTCCTTTGCCCTGTCAGACCCCAACACAAATGTCCTTAATTAACTCAATAGTTCAACAGAATCGCTATAACTCATTTTACTCTACTAGAATTTCTCCTTTGTGGCATCTAGAAAATAGGTAAAGAAACAAACAAACAAACAAAAACACCTAAATTTAACCAGAACACGACCCTCAAACACAGCTTAGCACCTGCTGGTTTCTACTAATTTCTTTCTTCACTGTTATTTTTTACCAAAACAAACTAGAAAGTTCCTGGAGGGCAGACACCCCCTCCAAATCCTGAACACAAGTTCCCCAGCGTCCTGACTGCACGTGGAGCTCTTGGGAGAATGTTACAACTTTACAGGCCCTTCCGAATGACTTGTGTGGAAGCCACATGGAGGGGTTGAAACTCTCCACGCCCCTGAGGTGAGAAGAGTGCATTGTTCTCATTGACCTGAAGGGGGAGCCCTGAACCCCATTCCCACCACAAGAGCCATCCAGGTCAGCAGGGCTCACCCACACCAGGCTCCGGACACTCCCCTGGAAATCCTCACCGGACTGGGGCTCAAGACCCCTGAGACCAAGAGCCACACACCCTCAGCTCGGTGTAAGTTTAATTTTTAAACAGCACACTTTTAAGATGAGAGTGTCCAATAAAGCTGTTTTACTTTAGTAATTAGGGCTTTCTCCTAAAAGAATGTTGAAAACTGTTTGAAGTGGTTTCAAAGTCATCTTAATTTTAGGCTGTCTCAGAAATAGAGACAATTTTCATAATTTTGTTTTTAAAAGTATAGACCTGTCATTCTTCTAGGCACCTTAAGGAAGCAATTTTCTTTAAAAGGTTATGGAACATTTTTTTCCTTCTATCGTGTCTCTTCAAAAAGTACTCAGTTTCAAAGAATAGATAAATATTTTATGTGTGCATTTAAAATATCTATTTTTAATGTTAGGATTGAGATATTTTGTTTTTATTGTTGATGGTATCTGCAGGATGAACATGTAATATGTATTGATACATCTATAGAGAAATGCACACAGATATATATGTGTATGTACATGTATAAGCCTCTATTTGATTTTAACATCAGAGCATCTTTAGAGATCTAGCTTTTGGAAATATGATGTTTATATTCTTGAAATGGTAACTGCAATTCAGGCAGAAATTCATGGTATGCAGAAGAGAACAGGAGGCAACATGATTTTACTCATTTTTCTTTTTTTTTTTTTTTTGAGACGGAGTCTCGCTGTGTCTCCCAGGCTGGAGTGCAGTGGCCGGGTCTCAGCTCACTGCAAGCTCCGCCTCCCGGGTTCACGCCATTCTCCCGCCTCAGCCTCCCAAGTAGCTGGGACTACAGGCGCCCGCCACCACGCCCGGCTAGTTTTTTTTTTTTTTTTTTGTATTTTTAGTAGAGACGGGGTTTCACCATGTTAGCCAGGATAGTCTCGATCTCCTGACCTCGTGATCCACCCGCCTCGGCCTCCCAAAGTGCTGGGATTACAGGCTTGAGCCACCGCGCCCGGCCAATTTTACTCATTTTTCTATCCACTGAAGACCGGCCCACCTTGTGTGGGGTTTCATAGACTCTCTCAGCAACTAAGCCAACTAATGACAGAAAAAAACAAAGAGATAATGGCTAAAACCCACTACACAATATGGATTTAATTATGCATATGGTTTTATAATTAATTAACTACCAGCTCTAGTGCAGGCAAAATAATGATAGTGTAGGGGAAACTCAGAGAGACTGCAGCAATGTAACCCATTTCTAACCAAATAGCCATGTTGTTTTTAAGCATTAATTTCATCAAAGTTATCAAAAGCATCCACTTCTCATATATTCTTCCTCATAAGAAAAATACAGCAGACTCTGTTAATAAGCATCAAATTTAATTGGAATCACTAAAAACCAGTCAATAACAACCACCACAACAAAAATGAGCAGCCTGGGTTAAATCAGAAGTGACCTCGCCACGCTCTGTGACTCCAAGTGAAGCTGGAGCAAGTGCACGGCAGGCAGTGGAGGGCCTGGTTCACGAAGAGAGGACTTGAGGTTCAGGGAAAATTACCAAGCGCTTTGATGTTATATGATTAGGTCAAGAAAGTGAATGGAGGCTAAGGATGAAAGAATTCTAACTTCAGAGGAATTTAAAGGAGGAAAAATTAAGAGAGAAACAGGCTTCTGTGAAGCACACTGAAATCTGAGAATAGGTTTGGGTCATTGCTATTCAATCCACAGTCATATTTTTTTACACCACTAAAGTGAAATCATTTTGTTAAAGTTTATTTTTCCTGATGACAAAAGTCACATGGGTGTATTATATAATATTTAGAAAGCATAGGAAGATATAAGATATCCATCACGTGCACACCACTGTGCAGACGTAACCTGGGCTGAGCTCATTCTCCTTCTGCCTATATGTGCATGTGTGTAAATATGTATGCACGTGTGGAAATGCGTGTGTGCAAGTGTGTGACTGTGTGTATTTAGGATTACAGTGCTTTGTTTTGTGTTTTATTTGCTTTCTTACAAAACATCACAGCTTGAATGTTTTCTATAACTAACTAAGTGAAGAGATATTCTGTGACTCTGGGCAGTGAGGCTCAATTCTGCGGCTATAGGAAGGGAGGCTCAATTTTGCCAAGATGCCAGTTCCTCCCAACTTGGCCTGTAGATTTAATGCAACCCCAATCAAAATAACAGCAAGTTATTTTGTGGATGTTGACAACCTTATCTTAACGTCTGTACACAGAGGCAAAAAACTTAGAATTGCCAACTTAATATTGAAAGAGAACACGGTTGGAGGACTGACACTACCTGACCTCAATGCTTAGCATAAACCACAGTCATAAAGATGGTATAGTATTGGCAAAAGACTAGGAAAATAGATCAATGGGCCAGAATAAAGATCAAAGAAACAGACCCGCAGAGAGTCAACTGACCATTGCCAAATGAGCGAAGGCCACAAAGTGGAGAAAGTAGTCTTTCCAACAAACAGCGCCCACATGCCAACAATGAATCCAGGCATAGGCCTTGTGACCTTCCCCAAAATTAACTCCACACGGATAAGAAATTCAAATGGAACACACACAACTATAAAATTCCTATAAGATAACATAGGAGACAATCTAGATGACCTTGGGTTCAGCAACAACTTCACCAAAGACAGGATCTGTCAAATAAATAATTGATAAACTGGACTTCATTAAACTTAAATGTTCTTCTCTATAAAAGCAACATTCAGAGAATGAAAAGATAAGTCACAGACTGAGGTAAAATATTTGCAAAGCTTAAAGGACTATTATTAAAAATATATGAATCACTCTAAAAATGCAACTGTAAGAAAACGAACAACCCAATTTAAAAGTGGACAAAAGACCTGAACAGGCACCTCACCAAGGAAGATACACAGTTGGCAAATCAGCTTAGAAAAATGCTCCATGCCATATCTTCAGGGAATTGCCAATTGAAGCAACAAAAAGATGTCACTGCAAGCCCACTAGAAAAGCTGAAATGCGAACACTGACCACACCAGATGCTGGGGAGGATGTGGAGCAGCAGGAGCGCTCACCCACTGCTGGTGGAAATTCACGCTCATCCCCTGCTGGTGGAAACTCACGCTCATCCCCTGCTGGTGGAAACTCATGCTCATCCCCTGCTGGTGGAAACTCATGCTCACCCACTGCTGGGGAAATTCACGCTCATCCCCTGCTGGTGGAAATTCACGCTCATCCCCTGCTGGTGGAAACTCATGCTCATCCCACTGCTGGTGGAAATTCACGCTCATCCCCTGCTGGTGGAAATTCACGCTCATCCCCTGCTGGTGGAAATTCACGCTCACTGGCTGCTGGTGGAAATTCACGCTCATCCCACTGCTGGTGGAAATTCACGCTCATCCCCTGCTGGTGGAAATTCACGCTCATCCCCTGCTGGTGGAAACTCACGCTCACTGGCTGCTGGTGGAAATTCACGCTCATCCCACTGCTGGTGGAAATTCACGCTCATCCCCTGCTGGTGGAAATTCACGCTCACTGGCTGCTGGTGGAAATTCACGCTCATCCCACTGCTGGTGGAAATTCACGCTCATCCACTGCTGGTGAAAATTCACGCTCATCCCCTGCTGGTGGAAATTCACACTCACCCACTGCTGGTGGAAACTCACGCTTATCGGCTGCTGGTGTATTCTGAAGTGGTGCAGCCCCCTCGCAATACAGTTTGGCAGTTTCTTACAGAACTACACATGCTCTTACCGTGTGGTCCAGCAATCACACTCTTCTGTACCTATTCACATGAGCTGAAAACATTTTTACATGAAACCTTGAATGCAGCTATTAATAGCAGCTTTATTCACAGTTGCCTACAATCAGCAGCACCTATGATATCTTTCAGCAGTTGAGAGGAAAAATAAACTGGTTCATCCAGATAATGGAATAGTATTCAGAGATCTAAAAATGAGCAATTATGCCATTAAAAAACATGAAGGAACCTAAAACGTACAAAGCGACAGGAGCCCGTGTGAGAAGGCTGCAGGCTATATGATTTCCACTGCGCCACATTCTGGAGCAGGCAACACTATGGAGACAGTGGAAGGGTCCAGGGTTGCCCGGGACTGGGGAGGGATGAGCTGGTGGAGCACAGGGGATTTCAGGGCAGTGAAAGTCCTCCATATGACACAGTCATGGTGAATTCTCAACAAAGTGCATTTATCAAAACTTAAAGAATGCACGACACGAAGAAGGAGCCCTAATGTAAACTATGGGCTTCAGTGGATCATGTATTAATATTGGTTTATTGATTATAACAATATATCACATTAATGAGTAATGTTAGTGATTCGGGCACGTGTGTTTCTTTGGGGTGATTGGAGCACGTGTGTTTCTGTAGGGTGACTGGGGTACGTGTGTTTCTGTGGGGTGACTGGGGCATATGTAATCTCTGGAGTGACTGGAGCACGTATGTTCTGTGGGGTAAGGAGGCATATAGGACTCTGTATTGTCACTCTGTTTTTCCATGAAGCTAAAACTGTTGTAGAAAAAAAGTCTACTTAAAAAAGTGTCCATCTTAAACCTATGTATGCATTTTATGCTGTTAAAAGTTGCCTGATGAATATTTTTTACGATTCACATACAACTATAAGCTGACCAAGTAGTATATATATATCTGTGACTGGGTTCAGATGTAACTTAAACTGAACTCAGCCGCACACCAGCATGCTGGTGCTACCCGACCCTCAGATCGGCTCTGATACTGTGGGCAAGAAAACCAGGCCCAGGTGCAAGGGTGTAGAAACTCTCTCTCCAACAATGCAAGGTTTTCTGGAGACACCGAAACATCTCAGGCTCCCTGCTGCTGTTTGAAATGCCTGGAGGAACCTCACAGTGCAGATCCATGCCAACGTCCACAGGGAGAACAAAGAGGAAAAGTGACTGTCAAAGGTCTCAGCTATGGCTCACGCCTGTAATCCCAGCACTCTGGGAGGCCAAGGCAGGCGGATCACGAGGTCAGGAGATTGAGACCATCCTGGCTAACCTGGTGAAACCCCGTCTCTACTAAAAATAGAGAAAAATTAGCCGGGTGTGGTGGCGGGCACTTGTAGTCCCAGCTACTCAGGAGGCTGAGGCAGGAGAATGGCGTGAACCTGGTGGGTGGAGCTTGCAGTGAGCCAAGATCGTGCCACTGCCCTCCAGCCTGGGCGACAGAGTAAGACTGTGTCTCAAAAAAAAAAAAAAAAGGTCTCAGCTAATTCCAAGGTTCAGAATGGCAGCTGGGCTGAGTCCCAAGTACTAAGGATTCTGTTTCTTGTTCTTTGTCCTGTGAGAGGATTGACCACAGAGGCCCTGGAGCCAGTCTGTTGAGGGCAAAGTCTAAGCAGCCCCTTTGCCAGCTTTGCAAACTCAAGCTACTTGCTAATCTGTTCCATGCCTCCGTTTCTCTGTCTGTAAATTAGAGATCAGGTAGGTCCCTGTATTAAGTTTGCTGAGAAGGTTAAATGTGTTAATGGTTATGGAGTGTTAAGGTCATTTCCCAGCGCATGATACACGCTCAGTAACTGTGAGCCTGGTTATCTTCAGGCCATCGCTGCCCACACTTTTGCTCCTAATAAGGATTTTGGAGGGCACACCTCATCATTTTAGGTGGCCAGTAGACTCCTGGCTTAGTCACTGGCTGATGCCCGTAAATTATGGACCTACTAATAATACAGACATTTACCTCTTTTCCAAGAGTCCCGCCCATTGAAACAGCATCTGTGTTTGATAGATTCTGCATTTGCTAGACAGTTGTCCCAGACTAATCTCCTCTCTGCTCACCAGGGCTGGGGCTGGGGCCCAGAACGAGGGAGTCACTGCTGAGTTAGCCCCTGTGGTCTCACCTGCACCTCCTTCTGCTGGTCCATATGTGAGTCCCTCATCCTCTGGCAGGTCTCAGACCCCTACTCTCCCTAGAGCATCCACGTGGTACCAGAGGGACTGGAATTTCCATCCCGGCCTGACCATCGACTCTGCCAGTGGCTCTCGTGCTATCTGTAGGAAAGAATATTTTAGTTATGATTTACAATATCTCACAGGCTGATACGTGTATAAAATGCAACAAACATGAATACTAAGCCATTTAATTAAAATGGGAAATACAAAATGCAAACTTAGATATTTGCTACATTTTAATAAACATAATTGTAACCCAAGGTGACATAGAAAAGAAGGAAACATTTTAAGGAAATACACAGGCCACACAGTGAGGGCCTTCGTATGAGTGATCAGCAGGGCAGAGTTGTTTTGGTTTTTCTCACAACCCACCAAACAAAAGGTAATGCGTGCCGCAGCCCACCTTGAAGGAAAGGCATGCATGTCATTGTTTAAAGTGCTAAGTGAAAAATAAGCTTGATTCTTGCTTGTTCATTTATCTTCTCTACATGGAGTGCCAATCCAACGGGCAAGAGATAACGCATCTCTAAAGAAATTTTATGCTTTGTTTTAACGCATCTCACAGTGGAAACCAATCACACAGTTATGCTGACAGGAGTGAAAGAGAAGAGATATTCAGGCAATTTCTGCAAACTCAGGATACCAATTCTAACACTTATTCAGGATGACAAAGGTGGGACTCTATTTAGAAAATTCCCTTTAAATCATTCTTCAGTAGCCAGTTCCTGTGATTTATTCAGTAATATTATCATTGATTTTAAATTATTTTTCAACAAAATAAATGGATTCTGTATTTTAAGCACCTTCAGGCCACCGTGGACAAGCTGACTGCCGCACACCGCTTGCTGTGAGCTGGTGCCACAGGGTCTGCCCATTGGACAGCACATGGCTCCTGACACTTGCTAGGTGAGGTGGCGGCACCTGAGCTCTCCCGGGTCCGTGAGGTAGAGTGCCCAACCTCAGGCCGGCACATTTGAAAACACTGACTCTCAAGCTCTGTACCTGTCTCCTCCTCCCACTAACACGGTGTGAACAGATGAACACACCACGCTTGCTGGCCTCAGACCTTGCTGCACATCTTAGAGCAACCTTGCCGCTCTGCCACGAGGGAGATAAGTGCAGCCAGTGGGACACCAGACTCGCTGTAAGCCCTGTTTCCTCAGTTTTGAAAGTGGGTACAAAATAGCAACCTCAGAAGACTACAGTGGAAGCTCAAAGACAGTTACAGCAGCCCCTGCGTTGAGAGGGAGGAAGGAAGAAAAGAAAGGAGGGAAAGAGGAAAGAAAATAGGGAGAGAGGGAAGGAAGGAGGGAGACAGGCAGGAAAGGAAGCCCTGGTCTCTCTTTTCCTCACTCACAATAAGCGGTAGCAGCAGGGAACCCCTACCTGAGACACCTGCCCAGGGTGTCATTCCTGTGCCCCTCGCTGCGTCTGACCTGCCCCCTCACGCCTCTGCGGCCGGCCCCATTCTTCTCTTGCATGGAGAAGAACCTGATCCCAGATGCTGGCTTGCCGCCGGCCTCCCTGCTCTCTCTCCTGTAACGGGACAGGCCGTTCCCTGAATGCCCTGCTCTCCTTGGCTCAGGTCTGGGCTGCCCACTGACCTGTCCTAGAGGAGGGCCCAGGCCCTGGACCCACATGGGTCTCCCTCACCTGCAAGAGGTGCCCGGACCCCACCTCCAGCTGGGGAGACCCCCGTGCACCCCAGAGCCTCCCTCCTGGCACTGAGTGCAGGGAAATCTAGAGTGAGGAGAGCAGGCCTGCTCCAAAATGTGAGAGCTGCCACATGCCCGGCTCCTAGTCCGCTCCTTTTGGGGAAGTACCTGACATTCAGAAGAGTAATACGCTGAAAAGATAAATGTGAACCTAATTCATCCTCAGTGAACCAGGAACGGTAAACGTTAATTCTCGGTGGCAATTCAACTTCAATCTAAACTTGGCAGGAAGCAGTTTGAGTCTTGACGGAAGCACATGTCAGACAGTAGCTTCAGACGACAATTATTCTCAGCCTCATGAGCACATGTGACTTAAACTGGATTGACTTAGAGATTACCTACTTGGAAGTCATAAAGCCCTTGACGTGCTAAAAGGGGTAGTAATATGAGGAACTGGGACGTCCTCAGAGAAACCCAGGGCAGGAAGCCAATTCGGGTTCCATGAAGCAGATCGAGGGAGCAGTGGCTCTCAGAAGCCTGTGCAGCTGACGGGTCTTCGGAACTTTATTCCCGGGGATCACACTTCCCACCTCCTTTCCCATGTGCGAAGTCCATTCTCCAGGTCCCACTTAGGACACCCACTGCCTGTCTTTGCACATCATTCATGGAAGCGCAAACATGCAGCCCACCTCACATCTCCACTCCAGCACCAAACGCCATCCCAACGAGGCTTTCTGTGCCTCAATTCTAAATTTCTGGACATTTAATTGACGATAATGGGTTTCATTTTTCAGAGTTTACTTGGCCTACCTGGGATGGTAAGCACTTTCTATGCACTGTACCAGGGGATCTCCGGACAGCCCTGGGTTCTGGGGCCGCCTTGCAGGGGAGAAGGCGAAGGTGGAGGGGTAGCCCTGGGTTCTGGGGCCGCCTTGCAGGGGAGAAGGCGAAGGTGGAGGGGTAGCCCTGGGTTCTGGGGCCGCCTTGCAGGGGAGAAGGTGAAGGTGGGGTTAGGGGCCTTTTCCAATGCTGCAGTAAGTGCCAGATCCACAGTCTGAACCAGATTCAAGAAACTCCAGAGTTCGCTTTCCAAACCAACCTGAGAATTATGCAGGTCCTCACATGCAGCCCCACGCCTGTCTCATTGGTCCCAGGCTATGGCTTTGACCACTTGACCCCAGGGGTGAAGGCATAGGTCACTCACTCACCTGTAGCAGGAACACGGACACAGCCGTAGAGACTGCATCCCTGGGTTTTCCCAGAAGGACCTTGGGTATGGAGGACGTGGCCCCCACAGGGCATGATCAGAATGTCCAGCACTGTCCAGTTCACTCACTCTGGAGTCCCTCCTTCCCTGGGCTGTTAAAAAGCTATAGTAAGTTCATGAGAACCAGGTTATGTTTGAAAACTCAATAGTCTTACAAAAATCCACGCTCTCTTGACTGTGTAGAAACTTCATTTGAGAACCATGTCTTCAATAAACAAGGCTGTGGTCAATTTTCAGCTCCTGGGAAGCTGAATGGCATTTATCAGGTCTGTCCTGCTTTAAGGCGAGTGACTCAGGGCTCCTGGGTGTTCTGAGGAATGTAACAGAGTCAGAGTCGGCGCCTGGCGAAGCTGGCAATGAGACAGGGGTTCCAGATGGACGTGCTTCAGAGACAGAAGAAGCCTGCAGCTCCCACGCCTCAGACATCCTGCCGGGCCTGGATTCTGTCTCATTCCAGAGCCTTTAACTGTCTAGTCTCTGCCGGTCAGTGTATCCTACTTTTATCCATGTGCGTGGGCCAGTATTCTTCACCATCTTGCTGCTTTGTGGTCAGGGTTTTGAGCAGATGGTCCTCCCGATGTGCTGGTTCCACCATTTGCTAAAGACCTTGGAGCCATTTTCTAACACAGTGTAGCAAGTACCATGTTTGGGAGCCTTGGTGCTTTCTACTGTGGGCCAGAAAGATAGAAATTGTTAGGAAGTATTAGAACATGCCTTCGTGAATGTTTAGCTGGTTCTAGCCCTGATGTTGACTTGGTCTTTTAAAAACTTGATTTGGAAAAAAAAGTACCCACTCTTTGAAATTCTATGCTTTTTTTTTTTTTTTTTTTTTTTTGTCATTTTTATTCACAGGTCATGCCTGAAAGGCTTCATTTCTCTTTTAAACAGGCCTGTCTGTATTCTACTTCCTAATACTGACTTTTTGCAACTTGAGGCAACTATTTCTCAAAAAGTAAGGACAATTTTTTTAAAGTTTTTGTCTTGAAAATCCCTTCATCATCTCATTTTCAGAATAAGTTGTCCCCTGAACTAATTTGTTACCTGAAATCTTAGGACCAGGCACTTCAACTGATTAAAAAAATAAGAATTTGAGTATTTGATATTTTTTTCAGAATGTGAAACTCAATAATGTTTGAGGAAGGCAACAACTTAAAGAAAGTCAAGATGGGTCCATGTTTGATATTTAAAAGATGGTCAGAGTCCCTTTTATAGCAATTTTATCTACTGGTGAGCAAAAGAGGGAAAATAACTTTTCTGTTAGAGATGTTCCTGTTGAAAGGCCTACATTGGCAGTGGAAAGGAAGCTAAATCACAACCTTATTGCACAGTGACCATCAAATAGTAGATAATTATTATCTTTGGACAAATTAATAGTAGATACATAAATCAATGAAAGAATAGTTGAATGAATGATGGAATGAATGAAAGAATAGTTGAATGAATAAGAGAATGAATGGATGAGTGAATAAAGAAATAGATGAATGAAAGAATGGACAAGAGAATGATGAAACTAACGGATGAGTGAATGAAGGAATGGACAAGTGAATGAAGAAATAGATGAATAAATGAAGGAATTTATGCGTGAATCATGTAATAGATGAGAATAAAGGAAGGGATGAATAAATGAAGGAATGAATGAGTGAATGAAGGAATAGATGAGCAAATGAAGAAATGGACAAGAGTATAATGGAATGAATTAATGAGTGAATGAAGGAATGGACAAGTGAATGAAGAAATGGATGAGTGAACAAAGGGATAAATGAGTAAATGAAGGAATGTATGAGTGAATGAAAGAATGGATGAGTGAACGAAGGAGTAGATGAGTAAATGAGGGAATGGATGAGTGAATGATAGAATAGATGAGAATGAAGGAATGGATGAATGAAAGAATGGATGAGTGTATGAAGAAATAGATGAGTTAATGAAGGAATGGATGAGAGAATGAAAGAATGGATGAGTGAATGATGGAATAGATAAGAATGAAGGAATGGATGGGTAGATGAAGGAATGGATGACAGAATGATGAAAGGAATGGATGAGCAAATGAAGGAATGAACAAGTGAATGAAGGAATGGATGAGTGAATGAAGGAATGGATGAGAGAATGATGGAATGAATGGATGAGTAAATGAAGGAATGAACAAGTGAATGAAGGAATGGATGAGTGAATGATGGCATAGATGAGAATGAGGGATGGATGAGTGAAGGAAGGAATAAGTGAATGAGTGAATAAAGGAATGGTTTAGTGAATGAAGAAATGTATAAAGGAAAACTACTTTTTCCAAGGAAGTATCCATATTTGTCAAGCCGAATTTTTGTTGTTGTTTTTTCAGAAAGACCACCCTGCTCAGGGAAAACAAGGTGATTTTTAAATATTTTTTTCTGAAATAGATGTGTGAGCAGGATTACTTTAAGATGGATTTATTCAGGATGGCCACACATCTTTTCAAAGTGCTGATGCCCAGACCCTGTCACAGGCATGTGGTTGGCATCTGGTAGGAGATACTTTTAAACTCTTCCTGACTGATTAAGAAATGCAACCAAGGTGGGGATCACAACTTTAAAAAGACACACATTTCAGAACAGCTGCATGTTCAGAGAAATGACACCAGTGTTTTCAACATCCCAAAGGAAACTATGATATTAACCTTTTAAGTTGCAAGGGTCCCAGCCCATCTGTAGGAAACCTGTATGATTGCAGGAGCCGTGTGAACTGCCTGGCTCTTCTGGTGCTGTCCAGAGTCTCATGTGCATCTGTGACCTCTCGGCTGTCCTGGTGCTTTGTGTGCAGGGCTTTCAGCAGAGAATTCTCCTCTCAATAGTTGACACTACTGTTTACCAAAGATCCTGCAGTAGTTTTCTGTCGCTGTTTAACAAATTACTACACATTTAGCAGCTTTTATTGCCTCATTCTGTAGGTCAGAATGTGGGACGGTTCACCTGGGTTCCCTGTTTAGTGTCTCAGAGGCTGGAATTCAGGCACTGCTCTCAGGGAGCACTGGGGGCTTAGTAGCTCTGAGGGTGTTTCGGTTCCTCCAATACTTAGTATCTTCAAATAGCATCAACATATATTTTGCTCACAAACCAGAAAGTTGGTTAGGAGGTTGGAGGTGGCTTCTCTCTGACCCACTTGGCATCCACGGGCCTGACTGGCACTGGGACTGGCATCACCCAAAGGTCTGCCCACTCTTCATTGCTGTGTTCCCACCAGGGGCTCCAGCATCAAGGGGCTGGAACAAAGCCCTGGGGGCACTCTTCTCTTTACGTGGTCTCTCCACCTGAGCTCTCCTGCAGGGCCCTGGGGGTGCTTCTCTCTAAGCCGTCTCTCCACCTGACCTCCCCAGCATGCTACCTTCAGAGCAGCCAGACGCCCTCCATGCTGGCACAGGGGTTCCAAGTCACTTGCTCCCAAGGAGAGAACAAGTGACACAGTCCTGTCTTCCTCTCAGACCTGAAGGAGGGCACCTGGGGGCCTTGCAGCGTCCCTGTTGGTGCAGGCTGTGTGGATTGGGGAGGGTGCCCCAGTCCCAGTCCCCAGGGCCTGACAGGAGGGAAACAGCCTCCACTCTGTTGGGAGTGGAAGCTACGGCAGGGTGTGCAGGAAATGCATCTGTGGCTGCTCTGGGAATATCGAGTTAGCCTCCTGGGTTTGTAATTATCACCAAATTTGGAAATGTCTAAGCCATTGTTATGTCTGTTTTTCCTCATCACTTTCCCCTTTTACTACAATTCCATGTACATTATATTTAATATACTGTTCTGAGTGTTGTTCTAAATGGCACTAAGGAACTAGTTCCTCATAAGAGTTAAAGACTTAGCACTAAGGTCGATGTTTTTCTCAATCACTGTTTTACTTTTGATAGTTTCTTTTTTTTTTTTTTTGAGACAGAGTATGGCTCTGTTGCTCGGGCTGGCATGCAGTGGTGCAATCAGCTCACTGCAAGCTCCGCCTCCCAGGTTCACGCCATTCTCCTGCCTCAGCCTCCCAAGTAGCTGGGACTACAGGTGCCCACCACCACGCTGGGCTAATTTTTTTGTATTTTTAGTAGAGACAGGGTTTCTCCATGTGAGCCAGGATGGTCTCAATCTCCTGACCTCGTGATCCACCCACCTTGGCCTCCCAAAGTGCTGGGATTACAGGCGTGAGCCACTGCGCCTGGCCTTGAGAGTTTCTTTTGCCCTTTCTTCCAGTTCTCCGATCTTTCCTTCCGCCATGTCTAACCTCCTGTTAATTCCATCCACAGTATTCCCCACAGCAAATGTTACATTTTTCATCTCTAGGAGATCCCATTTTCATATTTTCTTTCTCTTTATTGTGTTTGTTTCCTTTAGAGCCTTGAGCTTATTAATAATATTTATAATAACTAAGGTTATGATGTGCTAATTCCATCATCTCTGTCAGCTGGGTGTGTTTTTCATTGCATTTTCTCTGCTAAGGGGGCACTTTCCCCATTTTTCAGACGATACGGAATGTTTTTATTGCGTACTTGGTACTGTGAATACCATGTGAGACGGCCATATTTTATTTTATTTGTTAGGAGACTCAGGCCTTTTTCAGGCTCACAGTTGAATTACTTGTGGGTCAGTGTGGTTTTTTCCAGCCTTGTGATGGCCCGTCCGTCTAGGACTAGTCTGGCCCTTCTAAAACTCCACTCATGACCTGTGTAGTAGGAGGCCTCTCCATTCTTGCGGTGAAGTGCAACCTTTCCAGGCCTGTGTGAGCACTGAGATGTTTCAGCCTGAAGATTCTCGGTGTCTTTTTCAGTGATCTTGTGGGCTTTTCACTCAGCATGCTGACCACGGCCCAGGTGAGGACTCATGAGGGCTCCCTGCACGTCACGGGAGTCTCTGCTGGGCGGCCTCTGCTTCCCAGGGTGCTGCCCACACAGCGTGACCGTCTCAGCTGCCCTGGGTTTTCAGCGCAGTCTCTCCAGCCAGCAGCCCCGGTTCTGTTTGCTTTTGCATTTCTGGTCTCTGGGCTGCAGAGTGGAGGCTGTGCCAGGAGGTGAGCGGGTCCATAACAAGGGCTCACTGGGTCTGTCTCCCTTCTCTCCGGAGCCTCCATGATCAGCTGTTTCTATCTGCAAACGTGTGCTTCCCATGTTTTATCCCGTTTTCTATTTTTTTTTTAATGGGAGGAGAGTACTTCCTGTAACTTGTCCTTCGTAAGTAGAAGAAGACCTAGAGAGTAGGCTTTGTTTTGCTTTGTTTTGTTTCATAGAAGACAGAATCTAGTGTCTAATCAGCACCCAGCCAACCTTAGCTGAATTCATCTCAAACAGTGCACCGAGAAGCTGATGATGACTTGATTGAAAAATTAAAAAATCGTCAGAAATGAGATTTGTCCTTTTATACCCCTCATTAGCTATTTGTGCATGGCAAATTAACAAAAGCTAAAAAAGAAAGCCTAAGGAAAAAATATGTTATTTACTACACTAATGAGTATCTAAGTGTTAAATTCATTGTATTAAATGATGGTAGAATTTGTATTAATTTTTACTTAACTTCTCAATTCCTGTCAGAAGCAACCTAGATCAAAATCTGTTTACATATCCTCCAAAACAGTGCAAATCAAGGAGAGTAAATAAACTCGTAACTAAGTGTGGGGAAAAGAAAGAGATCAGCCTGTTACTGTGTCTATATAGAAAGAAGTAGACATAAGAGACTCCATTTTGTTCTGTATTTGAGATGCTGTTAATCTGTGACCTTGTCCTTGCAAGAGACATGTGCTGTGGTAACTCAAGGTTTAATGGATTTTGGGCGTGCAGGGTGTGACTTTGTTCCTAGAAAAGCTAGGTATTGTCCAAGGTTTATCCCCATGTGATAGGATGAAACAATGTTGCTAAAAGGTTTATCTCAAGGCACAGGATTTTCCTTTAAACTTATTCATGTCACAGATCCTTGTTCTTATGTCTTACTGCTAATTTCCTCCCTAAAAATGATCCTATTGTCCTGCCACTCCCTTATCTTTAAGATGGTAAAGATAATTATCTATAAATACTAAGGGAACTCAGAGGCCGGTGCCGGCGTGGGTCCTCTGTAAGCTGAGCGCCGGTCCCCTGGGCCCCCGCTTTTCTTTCTCTATACTTTGTCTCTGTGTCTTATTTCTTTTCTCAAGTCTCTCGTTCCACCTAACGAGAAACACCCACAGGTGTGGAGGGGCAGGCCACCCCTTCATCTGGTGCCCAACGTGGAAGCTTTTCTCTAAGGTGAAGGTACGCTGGAGCGTGGTCATTGAGGACAAGTCGACGAGAGACTCCCGAGTACGTCTACAGTCAGCCTTGCGGTAAGCTTGTGCGCTCGGAAGAACCTAGGGTAACAATGGGGCAAACTAAGAGTAAATATGCCTCTTATCGCAGCTTTATTAAAATTCTCTTAAAAAGAGGGGGAGTTAAAGTCTCTACCAAAAATCTAATTACGCTATTTCAAACAATAGAGCAGTTTTGTCCATGGTTTCCGGAACAGGGAACTTTAGATCTAAAAGATTGGGAAAAAATTGGCAAAGAATTAAAACAAGCAAGTAGGGAAGGTAAAAACATTCCGCTCACAGTATGGAATGATTGGGTCATTATTAAAGTAGCTTTAGAACCATTTCAAACAGAAGAAGATAGCGTTCCAATTTCTGATGTCCCTAAAAGCTGTGCAGTAGATTGTGAAAAAGAGGCAGGGATAGAATCCCGGAAAGGAAAGGAAAGTTCACACTGTGAATGTGTATCAGAGCCGGCTATGGCTCGGTCAACGCAAAATGTTGACGATAATCAATTACAGGAGGTAGTATATCCTGAAACGTTAAAATTAGAAGAAAAAAATCCAGAATTAGCAGAGCCATCAGAGTCTAAACCACGATGGCCAACTGCTCTTCCAGCAGCTCAAATGCCTGTAACTTTACAACCTCAAATGCAGGTTAAACAAGTACAAACTCCAAAAGAAGATCAAATAGAAAAAGATAGAGTTTCTGTCATGGCAATGCCATTCCAAATGCAGTGTCCACAATATCAGCCGGTAGAAGATAAGACCCAGCCGCCAGTAGCCTATCAATACTGGCTGCCAGCCGAACTGCAGTATCGGTTGCCCCCAGAAAATCTGTGTGGACAGCCAGGAACATTTCCAGCGCCACAGGGCAGGGTGCCATATCCTCAACCGCCCACCATGAGACTTAATCCTACAGCACTGCCTAGTACACAGGGTAGTGCGTTACATAAAATTATTGATGAGGCAAGAAAACAAGGAGATATTGAGGCGTGGCAATTCCCAGTAATATTAGAAGCAAGACCACCTGGAGAAGGGGCCCAAGAGGGAGAGCTTCCCGTAGCTGAAGCCAGATATAAGTCTTTTTCTATAAAAATGCTAAAAGAAATGAAAGAGGGAGTAAAACAGTATGGACCCAACTCTCCTTACATGAGAACATTATTAGATTCCATTGCTCATGGACATAGACTCATTCCTTATGATTGGGAGATTCTGGCAAAATCCTCACTCTCACCCTCTCAGTTTTTACAATTTAAGACTTGGTGGATTGATGGGGCACAAGTACAGGTCCGAAAAAATAGGACTGCCAATCCTCCAATTGACATAGATGCAGATCAACTATTAGGAATAGGTCAAAATTGGAGCACTGTTGACCAACAAGTAATAATGCCAAATGAGGCCATTGAGCAAATCAGGGCTATCTGCCTTAGGGCCTGGGAGAAAATCCAAGACCCAGGAACCGCCTGCCCCTCCTTTAATACAATAAGACAAGGCTCTAAAGAGCCCTACCCTGATTTTGTAGCAAGACTTCAAGATGCTGCTCAAAAGTCAATTACCGATGAGAATGCCCGTAAGGTCATAGTGGAGTTGATGGCATATGAAAACGCCAATCCTGATTGTCAATCAGCCATTAAACCATTAAAAGGAAGGGTTCCCGCAGGATCAGATGTAATCTCAGAGTACGTTAAGGCCTGCGATGGAATTGGAGGAGCTATGCATAAAGCTATGCTTATGGCTCAAGCAATCACAGGAGTTGCTTTAGGAGGACAGGTTAGAACATTTGGGGGAAGATGTTATAATTGTGGTCAAATTGGTCATCTAAAAAAGAATTGCCTAGTCTCAAATAAACAAAATGTAACTACTCAAACTACTACAAGAACAGATAAAGAGCCACCTGGCCTATGTCCAAGATGTAAAAAGGGAAAACATTGGGGTAATCAATGTCGTTCTAAATTTGATAAAAATGGGCAACCACTGTCGGGAAACGAGAGGAGGGGCCAGCCTCAGGCCCCGCAACAAACTGGGGCATTCCAAATTCAGCCCTTTGTTCCTCAGGGTTTTCAGGAACAACAACCCCCATTGCCACAAGTGTCTCAGGGAATAAGCCAGTTATCACAATACAGCAATTATCCCCCGCCACAAACGGCAGTGCAGCAGTAGATTTATGCACCATACAAGCAGTCTCTCTGCTTCCAGGGGAGCCTCCTCGAAAAATCCCCACAGGGGTATATGGCCCATTGCCTGAGGGGACTGTAGGACTAATTTTAGGAAGATCAAGTTTAAATCTAAAAGGAGTTCAAATTCATACTGGTGTGGTTGATTCAGACTATAAAGGCGAAATTCAATTGGTTATTAGTTCCTCAGTTCCTTGGAGTGCCAGTCCAGGAGACAGGATTGCTCAATTATTACTCCTACCTTATATTAAAGTTGGAAACAGTGAGATAAAAAGAACAGGAGGGTTCGGAAGCACTGATCCGGCAGGAAAGGCTGCATATTGGGCAAATCTGGTCTCTGAGAGCAGACCTGTGTGTAAGGCCATTATTCAAGGAAAACAGTTTGAAGGGTTGGTAGACACTGAAGCAGACATCTCTGTCATTGCTTTAAATCAATGGCCAAAAAATTGGCCTAAACAAAAGGCTGTTACAAGACTTGTCGGCGTAGGCACAGCTTCAGAAGTGTACGAAAGTACAATGATTTTACATTGTTTAGGACCAGATAATCAAGAAAGTACTTCCCATGTTAAAAAACATTTATTATCTTGTTTTGCTGTAATGGGAGTTCCAGAAAAAATTAAAACTGACAATGGACCAGGTTATTGTAGTAAAGCTTTCCAAAAATTCTTAAATCAGTGGAATATTACACATACAACAGGAATTCCTTATAATTCCCAAGGACAGGCCATAGTTGAAAGAACTAATAGAACACTCGAAACTCAGTTAAACAAAAAAAAGGGGGAGACAGTAAGGAGTGTACCACTCCTCAGATGCAGCTTAATCTAGCACTCTATACTTTAAATTTTTTAAACATTTATAGAAATCAGACTACTACTTCTGCAGAACAACATCTTACTGGTAAAAAGAACAGTCCACATGAAGGAAAACTGATTTGGTGGAAAGACAACAAAAATAAGACATGGGAAATAGGGAAGGTGATAACCTGGGGAAGAGGTTTTGCTTGTGTTTCACCAGGAGAAAATCAGCTTCCTGTTTGGATACCCACTAAACATTTGAAGTTCTACAATGAACCCATCGGAGATGCAAAGAAAAGCGCCTCCACGGAGACGGAAACACCGCAATCGAGCACCATTGACTAACGAACAAGCCTTCATCGCCATGGCACATTTATACAGAGGAAAAGGGAGGGAGAACGTTGCGGGAAGTCAGGGACCTTGAACACAGGGACTGGCTGAAGCCACGACAGAAAAACATAAAATGTGAAGATTTCATGGACATTTATTAGTTCTCCAAAATTAATACTTTCGTAATTTCTTATGTCTGACTTTACTTTAATCTTTTAATTCTATCATCTTCTTTGTAAACTGAGGAGGATATATGTCACCTCAGGACCCTGTGATGATTGCCTTAACTGCACAAATTGTTTGTGGAGCACGTGTGTTTGAACAATATGAAATCTGGGCATCTTGGAAAAAGAATAAGATAACAGCAATGTTCAGGGAACAAGGGAGGCAACCTTGAACTGGCCGCCGGTGAGCCGGACGGAACAGAGCCATATTTCTTCTCTTTTCATTATGCAAATAGGAGAAATATCGCTGAATTCTTTTTCTCAGCAAGGAACATCCCTGAGAAAGAGAATGCGCTCTGAGGGTAGGCCTATAAACGACCCCCTTGGAGGCGTGCCGCCTTTTACGGTTGAAGCCGAAGGGATGAAATAAGCCCCGGCCTCCTGTAGCGCTCCCAGGCTTATTAGGACGAGGAAATTCCCACCTAATAAATTTTGGTCAGACAGGTTGTCTGCTCTCAAACCCTGTTTTCTGATAAGATGTTATCCATGACTATGCATGCCCAAAAATTTTAATTTTAACACCATCCTGTGATCTCATCCTGCCTCCACTTGCTTTGTGATATTCTATTACTTTGTGAAGTATGTAATCTCGGTGTCATGATGACAATGGTGGTTTTGTTGAAAAGAAAAGGGGGAAATGTGGGGAAAAGAAAGAGATCAGCCTGTTACTGTGTCTATATAGAAAGAAGTAGACATAAGAGACTCCATTTTGTTCTGTATTTGAGATGCTGTTAATCTGTGACCTTGTCCTTGCAAGAGACATGTGCTGTGGTAACTCAAGGTTTAATGGATTTTGGGCGTGCAGGGTGTGACTTTGTTCCTAGAAAAGCTAGGTATTGTCCAAGGTTTATCCCCATGTGATAGGATGAAACAATGTTGCTAAAAGGTTTATCTCAAGGCACAGGATTTTCCTTTAAACTTATTCATGTCACAGATCCTTGTTCTTATGTCTTACTGCTAATTTCCTCCCTAAAAATGATCCTATTGTCCTGCCACTCCCTTATCTTTAAGATGGTAAAGATAATTATCTATAAATACTAAGGGAACTCAGAGGCCGGTGCCGGCGTGGGTCCTCTGTAAGCTGAGCGCCGGTCCCCTGGGCCCCCGCTTTTCTTTCTCTATACTTTGTCTCTGTGTCTTATTTCTTTTCTCAAGTCTCTCGTTCCACCTAACGAGAAACACCCACAGGTGTGGAGGGGCAGGCCACCCCTTCACTAAGACCTGCAATGCGGCCAGGAAGTAGACAATGCTGTGATGTTTCATATGCACTCAAGTGAAGACATGATTACCCAAAACCATCACAGCCGCCCCGCCCTGTGCCGGAGGGTAGAGCTGGGCCAGGACAGTGCTGGGCCTAAGGCATCCAGAAAGACATCAGGATAATATTAGTGAATGCATGGCATCACTTAATAAAATTAAATCAAATTAAAGAGTTAATTACACAGAGGCACAGAAGCACCTGCGTACACGTGTAAGACGCTTCACAGAATCATTTGGTGAAATTACTCCCAAAATGGAAATAGCCCCAAAGTTCGTCTACAGGAGAAATCGTCAATAAATCATAATGTCATCATCAAAGGAAAGACGACATGTTGATGGGGGCAGTGCCGGGAGCGCGGGAGGTCTGGACTTCAGCAATGCTCGAGTCCAGGGATGGACAGTTGTTCCCTTGGGCCTCCCATGCAGCAGGAAGACTCATTCCTGCAAGAGCTTAATACGGGATAAATCCTCAGTCCCTGGAGCAGCCCTTGATCGGCTTCTTTGTGTTCCAATTCCATAGCTGTTGATATGCCTATAAATTCATATGTCATTTGCTACAGTTGTTTGTTGAAATTGAGAAGAACATCTCAGAACTCATGTTGCTTTTGAGTTTGTTGTGTATGGAGACATCCATGGGAACTCCACTGAGCAGGACACTAATTGTTTATATCAGCAGATGGTGGACATGGAACTCCAGAATGTGTGCTTACAAACTCCTATTTGTGTTAGACTCCTCCATTCATGGAAAGAAAACAGCTAGTTATGAATTACTTGTATAAATTACTAAATAATAGTTCATTACATTTTCCAAAAAGAATATAAAATTTCTGTGTAATATTTTTTATATTTTTAACATTAACAAATTAAATTTTGTTTTCTTTTTAATACATGATTTAGTGTTTTATAAGAAAATAATTTTAAAAATATATTAAAATAACTTTTGAATATTTTACATTTAATTTGCATTTTCTGTAAAATAGGTAAAGTTCTGAGCACTTTGAAGACAATGTGTTGAATGAGGTAATCCTGTTTTTTCTCATATAAAAGCAAAACATCATAATCTGTGATGCAGCTGAAAGAAAAAAAAGAAAAATACATTTTATGGAATAAATACACAGTATAATGCATGAGTTGTCAGTCTCTTTATTACTCATCCAAATATTGCCGAAACGCTAGCGGAGCCCCTAAGAGGGATGTTTGAGAGGTTCCATCCCAGATTTCATGTTGCTGACTCTCAATCATTTAGAAACCATCCTCCAGGAGTTTTTACTTTGTCAGTGGAAGCCTTCGTATCAAGGCAGGGGTTCGGATCACCTGTGAGTCTTCCTGCCCAGCGCTTTGTTCCTAAGCATTTGGACCCACGGTTGGTCATCTGTGGCCTGGAGATGAGAGCAGAGGCCACACAACAGAGGCCGGCGAACAAGAGAGGAGCCCCTGCCACTGCCCGCAGGTGCCCGCCGGCTTCCTCAGCCACAATGTCGCTCTTTCCTGCACTGATCACAGTTTTAATCAACATCACTAGGACACTTTGCATTTACATGCACTTCACAGGCCATCTCCTGAACAAACCCCTCAGGAAAGGCTTCAGTTGGTTCTTACTATTCCAAGTGAAAAAGAGAAAAGAGAAAACGGAAAAACAAAACACAGGGTCTGGAGAACGCCCCGTCCCCTGTCCCGCCACCACGGAAAGCACCAAAGACGTGGGGGATCTGGAACTCACGTTTTCTCTCAGATGATTCTGTTCATGGTAATCATAGAAAATATAAGTAACTATTATTAAGGATTCAGCACAGAGAGTCCACACCTGGGGGCAATTCCTCCCCGCAGGCTGAGCCCAGCTCTGCTCTCGGCCTGGGGCTCTGTTTCTCATGGGACTTCTGGGGTGTCTGAAGAAAATGTGTGTTGGAAGAATCCATCCTCTGAGTGGTAGAAGCAAAGCAGGTTTTCCGCAGCCACCACAGCAGGGGAGAGGCTTCTCCGGAAAAGGGGGAGGCCGAGCAAGGACAGCCGTGAAAAGGCACACTGCAAGAATCACAAGCTGCTGGGTGGCTGGAGTGCACGCCAGGCCACAGGTGGAGGGGACGCAGCCCTGCGGCCCCTGACGAGCCACTTGCCTCCGAAGACACAGAAGCCCCACAGGCCAGAAGGCTGTCGGCCCAGGGAGATGATGTTCGCCTGGATCAAGGGCAGCCCAAGGCAGGATGGCTTGTCAAAGGCTGCTGAAAAACCCCCAGTGTGAGAAGGCAAAGGCCTGGGGCGGGGCCGGGGGGAGAGATGAGGGGTCCCTCTGTTCAGGCCCTGAGCACCGTCCTGTGCCGTAGAGGGGCTGAGAGGGCGGTAACTGCTCTGTTCCCACAGCATCGTCCCCTGTGGAGTCCATGCAGGATCAAGATTTGCAAATGAAACATAAATCAGTAAAATACCACACTTCCCCCAAAACTACACAAAACAGCTAAGTTGATTCATAGCCGAAGCTTCCATGTCTGTCTGGGCTGATGTTGCTGTGAGGATACGTTCTCCCGGTTCGTTTAGTACGAATTATTTCTAACCCCAGCAAAGGGAAAGATTGCTTGCTATTTCCAACCTTAAACTGACTTCGAGCAACAGCTTTCTTTAACCTTTGCATTCAATCAAGTGTCAGCTTCATGTGAGGCTAAAATCCACATCCCAGAGAGCAGAAAATAACAAGAATACAGCTACTAAAATAACATATGGTGAACAGCACGTCGCACCACCGAAGTCTTGATGTCCTGAATAGAATTTGTGTCTTTGTCAGACACATGATTTGCTGAAAAGAATTCCCTAGGGCAGGCCCTGTTCAGTGCATGACGCGTGGTCTACAGTAGACTCCTTTGAAGCAATTTTAGCACAGTAAAGGCGGTAATTACATAACAATGGACATAACACCGATGACAGGCTGCTAATTTTCTGCAAGTAGAAGTTACTCGTTTTGGGAGAGCTCCCTTTTATTCTCCTCAGAGGGAGGAAAAGGAATGTTTTGTGGACGCTAGAAAACAAGATGCATTATGTTCGGATTTTCTTTAAAAAAAATTGCACATGTGGTAAAATAAGCATATTGTTTTCAAAAACATTCTCTTGTCCTTAAGTTTGCAATTCATTGCCAGAGTCTCAGGATACTGCAGCTCCCACGTATTCATTTCCTCGTCAGAGATGTGTTCTGAATATAAATTGTATTTAAAATAATTTGTGAGCCTGCAGTGTAAGCTCCATCCTTTGCCAACTGGTGGTGTGGAAAGGCAGGGAGCTGCCCCTGTCTTGTGCTCCCCGGGTTGGGAAACTCAAGGGCACACCAGGGCACACCAGGGAGCCAGCATGTGGTGCAGACCCGGGAGGCTGTCGCATCCATAAGGACAGCTGCACCTTCCCTCAGGGTTACAGA
Source organism: Macaca thibetana thibetana (assembly GCF_024542745.1). Taxonomy (NCBI): domain Eukaryota; kingdom Metazoa; phylum Chordata; class Mammalia; order Primates; family Cercopithecidae; genus Macaca; species Macaca thibetana. The sequence continues at coordinate 106,296,225 of NC_065590.1, read as the reverse complement.
CGCCTGGCTAAGCCCAGTCCGGGTATCCCACGAGGCCACTCACTCAGGCAGCACACCTGCCAGCGTCTCTTCTCTTCGCAACCTTTTCACGGCTTAGTCTTTCCTACAATATCCAGTGGACAGCACTTTGTGTGGTGGTGAGGACATTCGTGCACGGCCTGTTTCCTGGCCGTCCGCCATTTCTGACACGAACCCCCTGTGGGATGGTCTCAAAGGCTGTTCAGTGACCTGGCGCCGCCCCCCACGCTTGTGAAATGCCATTTCTCCCCCACTTTCCCAAGTTAGTTTTTCTTCCGGGACTAAATTTAATTTCTTCTCTATTCAATAGCCTCCTCTGACTAATTTAACCCTCATCCATTTCCTTTACTTCTGCTAAATTCCTACAGTCTCAGCAGCTGAGAGGAAAGCCTGGGTGGATCCCTGGGCCTCTCTGTGTCTCTACGACGTGAGCTGCCGCAGCTGTTTCACTGCCCTGCACCCCGGTGCCCTCACCTATGCAACAGGATGCCACAGTCACCCTCGGCCAGGTGCTGGGAGAGTCAGACCAGGTCAGAGGCCTGCAGCCCCCATGCACTCATCGCCAATCCCCCAAGCTTCCAACACCAGAGCCACGGGACAGAAATGCTGGTATCGGGCTCTAAAATCTCTCCATAGGCTAACAGTGTTGTTGATGAAGACAAGCTGTCACCTCTTCCAACAAGAGGGAAATGTCTGTTGAGTGGATGGAGTCCACCACGAGCAGGTCTGAAGCGGGAGGTGGCAGCGGGCGGCTGATTCTCACTGCTGCTCACTGGACTCAATCATCTGCTTTGGAATACAAATGATGTGCTTCCTACACAGAATGAAAACACTGCATGTGATTTCATGACCTGAGATTAAACATCATGAAACCAGAGTGTGGAAATGAAAAATGCTCCAGGCTGAGGTGGGGCTGTCTGAGGTCTGGGTTCAGCTGCTTCCTCTCAAGGGGATGCGTCACTGTCTGCGTCCCTGGAGCAGGCCATGGAGGAGAGGTCAGCACAGGCCACAGGACTCCGGTGTAGGCCTCGGGGGAGGCGAGGAAGCTGGACTAAGCTCTCACTGGGGTTGGTCTGAGGCCCGGCACCTGTGGCTGGAGTGGGCCCCAGGGATGGCCAGTGAGTAGGTGGGTGACAATCAGACCTCACCAGGGGCAGGTTGACCGGGACTCAGACAGTAGCACCAGGGCCACACCAGCTGAGAGAGGCAGGAGAGGAAAACTGAAGTTCCTTACTAGGAACTGAGGGCCGAAGGTGAGCCAGCAGGAGAAGCCAAAAGTAAGGTACATATTTCCTTAGCCAGGGTTTCAACCAGTTCAAGGGGAGAACGTGCCACCATTTATCAGAGAGATGTGTTATCTGTAAAATGTACCACCAAAGATACAAGCAAGACAAGAACGTGGGTGGTCGCTGTGGGCAGGGTCTTTGCAGAGCAGGGCACTGAGGCTCAGGAAGGTTCAGAACCTTCTGGGGACCAAGGATCCTCCTTGCCCACAAGGGACACCAAGTCCTGGGGTGTGGGACACCCACCCCGGGCCCACGAGAGCCCACCATGAGGACACATAGCCTTTCCACAGCCACAGAGGATCCAGTGGGCAGGAGGTTGGGTGTGGGGTAGGAAAACCAAGCAAGGTCCGAGTTACAGAGAAAAAATACAACAAAAAACAAGACCAAGGTCCCAGGATCTGCGAAGGAAGATACAGACCTAAGGCAGCAGGACAGAGGCAGGTCGGAGAGGTTTTTATTTTGTTTTGATCTGGAAAAAGATTGCCTTTGGTTTAAAAAGGCAAGTCAGATCCTAAAATAAGAATTAATGAGTCCTGGTCCTAGTAATGATGGTTAGAACAGCAAGGATGGGGAGTAAAGATCGTTACAATCAAAAAGTTTTCTATTTCATGTACTTATTTTAAGGAGAGGAAATGAAAATACGAACAGTGAACCTATTCAGACATCCAGGCTTACAGAGCATTTTTATTATAGTTTCCTAAATATTTCTGGCACTGTTCCTGCAACATTAGCTCAGCATCTCCTGAGAAATACAAGAACATCTGTGGTTTAACTAGAAGCAACTTCTAGTCTATTCAGAGCCTGAACCCGAGTCCTGCAGGTCCCCACGCCTGCACCACATGATACCCATCTGCTGGCCCCCGTGGGAACCACCACAGCAGGGGCCTTCTGGTTGCCTCACCTCCCACCCCCGCAGTTTGCCTTTGCAGGTTTAATGGCTCTTCCAACCAAATCCTGTGGGTGACGCAAAGCAGCCCCTCCAGGCAATTCACAAATAATACACTGTAAACATTTAAATAATGAAATGCCAAAGCTACTTGATTCCCACAAAAAGATTTTGTTGATTTCTGCTGAATTCTTTGATCCACAGCCAACCTAGGGTTTAAATTTAATGATGATTTGATAAATGGAGTTGTATTCCAATCCATTACCACTTTCCCCAATAAATTAAACTTAAATTTGACATGTGACAGAATGATAAATGGTTTCCCAGCCTCATATAAATTATACTAATGAAATCAAAGCCTCTTTTTACTTCAGAGTCATGTGTCCTGGAACTTCACTCGCTGGTTACCTTTACTGAATTTGGAAAACAGATTTCAAATACTGAAAACATATGTTGTGGCTTAATAGCCAGAAACCACAGAGGCCCCCAAGGCTGATTCATACCTGGGACACTGTGCTGGCTTCCACAGATCTGCCTTTTATGATGCACTTGGGGTAGCAGAGAAATTCATTATTTAGCTCTGTAAATCTTAGGCTTAAACACATTTTTTCTTCTTAATAGGGTCAAACTCTAATGGATATTATTGAGTTATGAATCTACGGTGCAAATTTCATGTTATATTGTGATTGAATATTTAAGTTAAAATTGGGCATGAATTAACATTTACTCTCATAAGACCAAGTCCCTTAGATAATTAGGGCCAAGTGACCACACTATATGCTTCTTTTCATTTAAAAAAAATAGTACTCAGGGTCTCATGGACAGTTAGTAAATTCAAAAATTTGCATTTCCACCAGGGATATTTGACATCATCCAACGCTACAAACCCTATTGGCCTCTTCATAATTGCTTTCTGATGACTGTAGTGCTGCGATAATGAGCCTGGTTATAATTTGCCACACAGCAGGGGTTTGTATTTAAATGAAATTGTGAATCCACACCCAAAGACTCTCAGATGCCGTCCTGTTCAGACTCCCACAGAACCCGTCACATCTCAGAGGATGGGGAAGGACAGAATGGGGTGGGAAGTACAGAAGTACAGGAGCCAGAACCATCGTGTGAAAGAACCTTCCACTAGACATGGGTGTGGTGACTACTAGTTAGTGCTGGTAAGATTAGTAGTATCAGTGATTGATATGGTTGACTGTGTCCCCACCCAAATCTCATCTTGAATTGTAGTTCCCATAGTCCCCATATGTCTTGGGATGGACCCAGTGGGAGGTAGTTTAATCATGGGGGCAGTTACTCCCATGCTGTTCTCATGATAGTGAGTTCTCACAAGATGTGATCGTTTTAGATGGGGATTTTCCCCCTTGGCTCGGCACTTCTCTCTCCTGCTGCCATGTGAAGAAGGACATGTTGCTTTCCCTTCCGCCATGATGTTAAGTTTCCTGACCCTCCTGAGCCATGCTGAACTGTGAGTCAATTAAACCTCTTTCCTTTCTAAAGTACCCTATCTTGGGTGTGTCTTTATCAGCAGCATGAGAACACACTAATAAAGCAATAATTACTAAAAGAAAGGACTTTTATGTATTAGAGATTGATAGGAGAACTTTACAGTTGAATACTTGTAACAATTTATGATTTTCATGATCTCATTTATTTATCCTAACTTTTGCATCACTCTTGTTTCATTATCACCAGGCAGGTTGACTTTTCTTGGTCTTCTAGGGAAGAATTTCATGTATTTAATGATCACACCAAGATAAATTACATTGACTACGAAACAGTAGAGAACACAAAGTATTATAGATGTTATGAAGTTTTATTTTTGTCATATAAATACTAAAATTTGATTATAGGCCAGGTGAAGTGGCTCACACCTGTAATCCCAGCACTTTGAGAGGCCCAGTAGGAGGACAGCTTGAGCCCAGGAGGTTAAGACCAGCCTAGGCAATAAAGCGAGACTGTATCTCCACAAAAAATATAAACAAATAAAATTACTCAGGCATGGTGGCACATGCTTTTGGTCCCAGCTACTCGGGAGGCTGAGGGAGAGGATTCTTTGAGCCCAGAAGTTCAAGGCTGCAGTGAATTAGCTAGTCAGCCAGCCTGGAAAATAGAGCGAGACCCTGTTTCAAACAATAAATTTAGTCAGTAAGTAAATATATAAATATATAAAATTTGATTGTAAGGGAGGTTTTAGCTTGGCTTTCAAGCAAAAGAGGGCTTTTCAAAGGCAAAGATAAAATATTTTAAGGACGAGTAAAGAAATAGAAGTGAGGGTTTATAAAGATGCCTCTTTTTTTACGTCCCGGCCCATGGCTTCCTGTGTGACTCAGAGTAACAGCCAAGGCCCCACCATGGTCTTCGTGGCCTCCAAGCTTCCCTTCCCAGTCTGTGCCATGGCAACACCCCCATTTTGTTCCTCGGGCACATTTCCTTCTCAGGCCCTCTCACTTGTCATTTCTTCTTCGTGGCACCCTCTCTCCCCGAATCCACGCCAGCATTCTTTGAGGTCTCAACCCCAATAACATCTTATGCATGAGACCTTCTCTGAGAACCTCTTATAAAATAACAAAGAGCACACTTTCTCCCCTACAATTTCTAGAGCTCCAGTCTGGAACAGAGGGGCTGCACAGACACCAGGGAGGCTAAATTTGTGGGACTTTCAAAAACTCTTGGAATGATAACTGTACAGTTGACCCTTGAATAACTTGGGAATTAGGGGAGCTGAGCCTTCACACAGTTGAAAATCCACATACAACTTTTTATTTCCCCAAAATTTACCTGCAAATAGCCTACTGTTGACCAAAGTCTTATTGACAACATAAAAAGTTAATGAACACATATTTTATATGTTCTATGCATTACCTACTGTATTCTCCCAAGGAAGCAAGTTGGAGAAAAGAAAATGACATTCAGGAAATCATAAAGAAGAGAAAATGCATTCACCATTAAGTGGAGTGGACCATCATAAAGATCTTCATTCTCGTCTTCATGTTGAGCAGGTTGAGGAGGACGGCGGGGAAGGGGTCTGTCTGGCTGTTCCAGAGATGGTGGAGTGGGTAGAAAACAGGCGTGTAAGGGACCTGCACAGTGTACATCTGTGCTGTACCCAGGCCAACTCCACCCATTCCCTGGAGAAGTCAGCTAGCCCCCAAGGCTTCAGGCACACGGTTTTCTAAGATCTAAGATTACAGTTCAATATTACGTGTGCTTTGGCATCAGGGAAATCAAGAGGCCCCAAATGACCTTGCCACTGTCCCCTCCACACTCTGCTCCCTTGGGTGAGACCCCTTAGACGAACACCCCCTCCTCCCAGGGACCAGGCACCAGCCCCTCCTGAGCAGGGAGCCTCACTCAGCTCCTGGCCGGCCGGCAAAACTGCAGAGGTGGATGTGGCTCCCGTCCCTAAACTAACTGAGGCTGCCAGCTCCACCCTCTTCCCTGTACAGTGGATCAGGACACCTGCCTAATCCATCCCACGTCATGGCCTGGAGAATGAGACCACATCTGGTCATCACACGCAGCTCAGTCTGTAGGTCGCCAGACAGCCTACAGCCAGCATCGAGGTTGAGGGGGCCCAGGGGGTCACGGTGGCTGACACAGGACAGGCGGCATCTGCCCCAAAAGGCAACCCTGCCTCTGGGCTTGCCGAATTCGTGTGGGGCTGGTGAGACCCCCAGAGGTTCCCCACAGAGCCCCAATCACAGAGATACATCAGCCAGCACCTTCCGACCTCCTGGGCCCCACAGGCTAAGGGGGACAGCAGGCAGCCTGCAGCCACAGAACAGCCCTGGGTGAAGCTGGGCATCCACAAATCACCTGACAAAGGGTAGAAGTGACCCCGAGTGCAGTGTGCACACCAGGGTCCAGGGTCCTGCTAAAGCTGCTGTGTTTCCTCTGCAGAGACGTAAACACGATGACACGCTGGGCTCAGTGGAAGGCTGCCGCCCTCCCGTATCCGAGACCACAAGACTCCAAAGGCCCCGTGTGTCCTCCTTGGGCCTTGGGGAACTTGGCAGGGCTGCCCACTGGCTCCATCAGCACGAAGACTTCAGAATTACCAACTTTTGAAGAATTTCTCAACTTTGAGAACAACCGAGGTCCCTGTGCACGGCTCTGTGGATGTGAGTTGGTCCTGCGACAGGCAACAACGCGTCTGCAGGTGAGGGGAGGCCAGCAAGAGCAGGAGTGGCGTCATCGGTCCAGTTACAGAACAGAATCACAGGACAAGATCCGGTAGACCCCGTGTTTGCCAGCAGACACTCGCTCTCTTCCACAACCTGAGCAGGGGAGAGCCGAGGGGTGTGGAAGGGACCCCACCTGCCCTCACTCCCAGGCCCGTGGCCAGTTCCTCTTTCTGCTTCAGGAAAACATCCTTTTCCCCTGGAACCCAGTGTTTGATTCACCGACCTGCTTGGAAAGCAGCCTGGAGACGGCCGTCTTCCTGGCTGGGACACCGGGCACTCCAGGGCTTCCGTTTTCCTTCCTGTGGACGTCATCATAGACACGACCTCACACTGTCTGTTTATTCCAATGTAAGCTCTTCAGAAAAACAGTCTTCACATCGGCATTGGTTATGAGCGACAGGGGAGGGAGCAAAGCCTCCTCCTCCAACCCATCTTTTCGCATCCCCACCCCCAGGAATGTAAGGACAGAAACTGAAGTCCTCATCATTCTGCCTCTGGTCTTCCTGTTAATAAAAAGTAAGTCTGTGTTAATTAGATTTGGAAGATGAGTTTTCCACCCAGGCACTTTTCCCTGAATTATCTTCATCCACACGAGTGATTCTTTCCAGGGCTGGAGCTCATGGCTGGGCTGTGGCCTGTGCCGTCCCATGGAGGTTAGAAGGTGGGCAGAGATGTGCCCGGCTTCCTGCAAGACGTCTCATTATAATGCCACCCCAGGCAGTAATTTGATCTTTTTTTTTTTCTTTTAAAAGATGAAATTCCCCTTTTATCCCTTTGGTTATAGCTCCTCTGCTTGTTAAACCTTAAGGAAAAGGCTAAAATCTTTTGCCACTATTGTACTGTCAGTATACCTATTGCATTAAAAATGTTCTGATCTGATTGTAGCTACAAGGTAACAGATATGAAAGAATCTAGTGCTCTCCCCTATGACAATTATAAATGCTGCATTTTCCTTATTCCAGGAAATGTTAACGAAATTTGGGAACACTAAATTAATATAATTTGCCCAAAGGTGCTTATGTCTGTCTGGAGGACTGGATAAGTTCGTTGTAGTGTAGATAATGCATATCATACAAATCGTGTTCAGAAACCCCTGCTAAAACTAGTCTTATTGTTTTGTGATCACATTATATGAAGGAGTAAATGCTGTATCAGAGATTCCGGGAATAAAACTTGATTATTAAAAACACCCTACACAACCCCTCAGTGTCCAAGGGACATAAAAGGTAATGTCAGGGGTACCTGTATATCAACATAAATGTGATTTTCAGATAAGTAATTACAGCATAGTCCACAGTAATATCTGACATTTTTATTGCTTGAATATTTTTGTAATAAGGAAAAATAATTCAGTACAAATTTACGGTATTTTTACACTAGATTGAAATTAGCATTTTCTAAATATTTGAATTTTCCTATTGATTGATTTTATCCATTATCCTCTTCTAAAGTATCAATCCAGTGGATTTTCTAGGATTTGAATTTAGCAACAATTGTATATGTATTTTCACTACGTAGAATCTTGTGTGCACCTGCAGTATGTCAGGTCACTTTAGGCAGGCATGTAGTTACAGTATTAGTATATGTATTTTCACTACGTAGAATCTTGTGTGCACCTGCAGTATGTCAGGTCACTTTAGGCAGGCATGTAGTTACAGTATTAGTCACTATGGGGTTATTTGATGACCTCGCCGACGCCGTAACGCAGGTTGACCTGTGTCTGTTTTCAAGGAAAATGTGCATGCTTCCTGACACTCGGCCTCATCAGCTCCGTGGGGGTCAGTCCTGCCAGGACCCCTGCTGCTGGCTTCATCCTTCTCTTTGGAAGAATTCTCTTTTTTCCAGTGGAACACTCTGCTTTCAGCCACACTTCGGGCCACTGGAAACCCCAACTCTCTCCAGCCCCACACAGGTCTTTGAGAATAAGGAAAGATGAGCGTGGCCAAGTCGCCATCAGGTGAAGGACTGAGTCTTGTGCACCCTCCTTGGCCTTCCCTGGTGTCGCTGTTCAGCAGGGAATGCTCCGGAGCGAGGAGGTCAGAGCAGCCAGTGCCTCCAGCAAGTGCAGCCAGGCGAGAGACACTCACTGTTGTCATCACCATAAACGCAACAGTGCACAGTTCTAAATTTAAAACCAGAGAGTCTACTGTGGTTTGAATGTGTGACCCTTCAAGTCCACGTTGAAACTGAATCCCACTGTGGTGGTGTGAGGACATGGGGCCTTTGGGAAGTGAAGGGATGAGTGCCTTGTGCAGGGGCTGGCAGAAGGCGGTTAAGGCTGCCACAGGCCCTCCCCCACCCTCCCCATGAGGACCAGGCACCTGCCCCAAGGCCACCTTGGATATAGACAGCAGCCTTCACTAGACACTGACCCTGCCAGCGCTTGATCTTGGACTCCCAGCCTTCAGTACTGTGAAAAATAAATTTATATTGCCTATAAGTTACTTTCTATTACTTGTGAATTACCCAGTCTGTGGTATTTTGTTACAGCAGCACGGAGGGACGGAGACACACTCATACTCACCTCAAGCTTAGCAACTGGACTGGTGCTCCTTCTCACTTCTTAGTCACCTTTTTCCCAACAGAGTCATCCTATTTCATCTCTGTATTTTATTTCTGTATAGAAGAACCTGAAAACAATGTCTTTGCTGACATGAACTATGTTGTATTTCTTCATGAAAGTTAAAATTCTCCACATTCCAAGCCAAGACTGAAAAAGTCACAATTGCCAGGCTTGGTAGTTCATACCTGTAATCTCAGCCCTTTGGGATGCTGAGGCAAGAGGATCACTTAAGACCAGGAGTTCTAACACCAGCCTGGGCAACATAGTGAGACTTTGTCTTTACAATTTTTTTGTTTTCAATTAGCCGGGTGTGGTGGTGCACACTTGTAGTCCCAGCTATTCAGGGGGCTGAGGTGGAAGGATCATTTGAGCCCAGGAGGTCGAGGCTGCAGTGAGCCATGATTGTGTCACTGTATTCCAGCCTGGGAGAGAGTGAGAGTTCATTCCTCCACCAAAAAAAAAAAAAAAAAAAAGAAAAAGTCACAATATGAAGCCTGACAGATAGGAAAGTCATTGTTTAGGTCAGTAAGTTAAAGCCCTAAATGCTTCCAGATGGAAGAGAGTTTGATGAAGTGTCAAGGTTTACAGAGACAGGCCAAAGCCAGTCTGAGGAAATCCTATACAAGTGACCACTGAGAAGCAGGGGAACGGGACCAGTTTGATTGCAAACAGTCAAAGGAGGGTGAGCCACCAATTCACCTTTCTGCTCCAATGTGTCCTGTGCTTAAGACTCAAGTTTTTATGACCATTGGCTAGACAGGTCTGCATACGCTGCATATGTAAATTTCACTGCAAACTCAAATAAACTGAAATCAAAACCTACTGCTCTCCTCCTAGAACTTATATGCAAGACAGCAAACAACAAAAAGACTCTGGTCACTTAATGTCACCATCATTTCCAAGCTGCTCTGGCTCTAGGAAACCCTCACGGTGAGAGCCAACACTTAGCGAATCTCGTTAGACAAAATTCCAGCAACGTTTTCAGCCAGCCTCCCCATTTCACTCCTGCGTGAACTGCATTCAGGCCACACTCTCCATGCTCAGTCTGTGCCTGGCCCCTAAGACCAGCCTTTCTCCCGCCACGGGCTGACCAGAACCGCCCACGGCTTTCCTAAGCACAGTTCTGAAAGGTACCATACATTAAAAAAAACAAAACAAAACAAAACTTCCTTCTTCTGCAGAACAAAAACCAACCTCATACCCTGGCCAATAAGACCTCCACAATTTATAAACAGGTTCCTCAAGACATATTTTCCAAGAATATTTTCAATTTTCTGCACAGAAAACACTTTGACTCTTGCCCTTCATTATCAGTGACCAGAATGTTCAAGCGTTTGGCATTTGTTCACGTCTTCCCCCTCTCACATCTTTCAAGTTTTAAAATTCCCATGCACGATTCTAGGCCACGCCTGAAGGTGCTCCCCCTCCAAGCCGTCCCTGTGTCGTCTCCACCCTGGCTTCCTCCCTGACACCTGCCATGTGCAGACGCCCTTGCACTAGGCCCCAGTGTCTGCCTTCATCCCAGCGAGCCTCTGAACTCAAGAACAGGGTGGAGGTCGCTTTTGGCAGGGGTCCTATTAGACACCTGAGTGCAGTTCACCTCATAATTCATACCCCTGGGAACCCCTTGAGGGCCATGGGCACCTTCATCCAGGAATACTTACAGGGGAGTTTAGGGAGAAACTGTACAAAGTACCTAAGAGAGCTCCATTTTGTTTTAAAGCCAGATGGTCAGTTTGCAAGGTGCTCAGCACAGCACTGTTTCGGTGACCAAGACAGCTCTCATTTCCAGTGCCCTTGGAGTCTTGCTTTAGTTCCAAACTATATGCTTCATCAAGCTGTGAAATAAACGTAAAAGAGAAGACACCTGAAACTTCTTAAACTAACAAAAATTTGAATTCAGAATGTGTAAAGAATACCTACAAATCAATAAAAGATGAAATAAAAAGTGATGCAAAGTGGGCAAGAATTGCAAACTGTCACTCCAGAGACCAAAATTCACGTGAATCATTAAGAATCAGAAACTGTAAATGAAAACCTTGATGAGATGCCTTTTATACCTAACACTGCAACACCGGAAGGTCTGCCGATGCCAGGCAGTGTTGAACAGACGGTGCGAGGGGCAGCCCAGGTGGGTGAGCCAGCATGATGCAGCCACCTCGGAGGCTGTTTGGAATTGCCTGGAAATGAGCGGGACGGGCCAGGCAGTGACCAGCAATGATCAATCCACGCCTGGGCGTGAGCTCCGGCACGTTCTCTGCAGAGTGTGGCCGTCTCTTCTCAGACAGGATCCACCTCTGCCATGCTCTGGCCCAGGGAGGTGGTCTCCGGGGCCCACCACCTTAGCTTCTTGGCTGCTGGACCCCAGGCCCATTGGAAGGGAGGCCGGTGGGCGGGAAGCAGCCAGGGGGGAACAGTGTGGATGCTGCCCTACCCTACAGCCACATCCTTCCAGTCATTTTGCTGCTGGGATCAACACGTACAAAAGGGGAACCTGGTTGAGTTCTCAGGTCACGTCGACAGCACCTTCTGTTCTAGTATAAATAGGTGCTGAGAACTGGATGGTACCTACTTAAAAAGGAGGACTGTTTATCTGAAGTTTAAATTTAGGTGGGTGTCCTGTATTTTTATTTGGTAAATCCAGCAATCCTGGCTGCTACCCGTTCTCTGAACTCCCAGAACAAATCGTTTCTTACCTGATATTCTAGTCGCTTACACAAATTCTGTCACAGGCAAGCAATTTAAGTCCCATCTTTGACCGTTACAGAGGCGGAGAAGATGAGTCTACGGGGACATATTGCCTTCCTCAAGTTCTTTTTTTCTGTGCTTAGTCACTGTGCAGGGCAAAACTGCTTTGGAAGAGAGTGTGTGTTGAGTCCACCTTTCACAAAAGATAAATGGACACATAACTGATGAAGAATCCATTTTTATAAAAATAATACAGGGCTTTAAAATCAAAGTGAAGGTTTGAAAACCCTCATTGTCACTTGCAACTGAGACTTTCAGCAAGAGACTGAAAGTATAATGTGGTATTTACATTTTGGGCTTGCTTGAGAGAAGTTAACAAAATAACCACAAATAAGAACCTATCACATCTCAGGGCTAATAATGGCTAATAGAATAAATGAAATATTATACTTAATATGGCAACGAGTACGGATGCATTTGAAAGCGCTGATATCATGCAGATGATGCTCTTGGACCACAATGGATTTAAATTGGAAATTAACAACAGAAGGAAATTTGAGAAATCCAAAAGTATTTATAAATTGAACAACACATTTCTAAATAATTCATGAGCCAAAAGAGGAATTACAAGGGAAATTAGAAAGTATGCTTTTCTAAATGACAATAAAATCAAAACATCAAAAGTTATGGGACAAAGCTAAAGCAGTACCTAGAGGAAAATTTATAGCTTTAAATGCCTCTGTGAAAAGATAACAAAGATCTCAAGTCAATAATCTAAGCTTCTGCAGTGAAAATCTAGACAAAGAAAAGCAAATTAAACTGAAGGCAAGTCAATAAAAGAAACACTAAAGATTAAAGGAGAATTAATGAAATAGAAAAATAGAGAAAATTTGAGGGAACCAAAAGTTCGTACTTTGAAAAGATCAACAACATTGATAAGCCTTTAGCTTGAAGAAAAAAATAAGACAGGCCAGGCGTGGTAGCTCATGACCGTAATCCCAGCACTTTGGGAGGCTGAGGCGGGCAGATCCCGAGGTGAGGAGTTCGAGACCAGCCTGACCAACATGGTGAAACCCTGTCTCTACTAAAAATACAAAAAAATTAGCTGGGCATGGTGGTGCGCACCTGTAATCCCAGCTACTCATGAGGCTAAGGCAGGAGAATCGCTTGAACCCAGGAGGCAGAGGTTGCAGTAAGCCGAGATTGTGCCACTGTGCTCCAACCTGGGCGACAGGGCAAGACTCTGTCAAAAAAGTAAAAAAAAAAAAAAGACTGAGAAAAGAAGACACAGATAGTGACATTTATGAATGTAAGAGGAGACATTACCAGTGACTCCTCTGAAATTAAAAGTTACAAAAATATTCTCTGAACAACATTTTGGGAATAAATTCTACAACATCGATGTAGTTGTCAAATTCCCAGAAAGGAGCAAATTAGCAAAATGACTCCAGATATAATAGAAAATCTGAATAAATGTATGGCAAGTAAAGAAGTTGAATGAAGAATTAAAAATCTTCAGACAAAGAAAAATTCAGGCTCAGATGGTCTCACCCAGATAGTAATTTTTTATCAAATATTTAAACATGTAATATCAATATCTCACAAACTCTGCCATTAAATAGAGGAGAAAAGAATGATTAACAACTCATTCTATGATTCAATGAGACAAGAGAGTGTGTGTTGGGCCCACCTTTCACAAAAGACAGATAGACACATAACTGCTGAACGAATTCATTGCATTTTTTAAAAAGTAATACAAGGCTTTAAAATCAAATTAAAGGCTTGGAAATCCTCATTGTTGCTTGCAACTGAGAATTTTAGCAAGAGACTGAAAGTGTACTGTGCTGTTTACCTGTCTATCACCCTGACAGAAAAGCCAAAGGCATAGCAAGAAAGAAAATTACAGACCAATATCTCTCGTATATAAATGGAAAAGCTCTTGACAAAATATTAGCAAACTAAAGCCACATCACATTATACAATAAACACTATGATCAAGTGGGATTTGTTCCAGAGAAAAGAGGTTGGTTTAAGATTCAAAACTCAATGTAAAGCATCCTATTTGTACAAAAAGCACATGATCATTTCAATAGATGCAGAAAAAGCACTGAACAAAATGCAGTGCACTTTCATGGCAAAAGCCCTCCACAAACTAGGAATCTAATAAATAAAAAACTGATAAAGAAAATCTAAACACAATCCCCAAGCTGACACCTTGCTAAATGGAGGGGGACGAACCACGTCCCTCTGAGTTCAGGAAAAAGGCAAGGACATCTCCTCTCATATCCTTTCCAATGTGGTACAGCCTGTGCGAACAGGGCAAAAAGGCACCCGAATTGGAAGAAATAAACACACTATTTGTATTTGCAGATGTCAGAGTCCTGTACATAAAAAATCCTGAGGAATCCACAGACAACTATTAAAACTAATTTTTAAAAGCACAGCAAGTTGACAGAATACAAATTAATATGAAATCAATTGTATTTCTATATGCAAGCAATGAACAACCTGAAAAGGAAATTAGGAATGCAATTTTTTCACATCATCCAAAATTATAAAATACTTGGGAATAAATTTAACAAAAGTAGTGCAAATCACGTGCACTATAAATTAGAAAATGTTCCTGATAGGAATTAAAGTGACTTTAAAGATATGGAGAGACATTTTCTGTTCATGGATTGTGAGACTCAACATTGATTTAATGTACAAAATAACGCCCCACCCCACAAGATAACATGTTTGAATCCCAGACATCTTTGAATATGTTACTTGGCAAAAATTGGCGTTGCAGGTGTACTGAAGGATTTTGAGTGGTGAGATTCTCCAGGACTGCCCAGGCCAGGCCAGTGTCACCATGTGGGTCCCTATGGGAGAAAGAGGGAGGTGGGAGAGCTACAGGAAGGAAGGCAAAGGGAAGGGCCACTGACTGAGGAAGTCAGGTGCCTCTAGAACATGGGAAATGCCAGGAAAAAGACCTGCTTCTGGGGCCTATGGAAGGAGCACAGCCCTGCCAGCACATTCATTTTAGCCTGGTGAGACCAGCTTTGGACTTCTGACTTCCAGAGCTGTGAGGTAATAAACGTGTGCTATTTTCAGTTATTAATTTTGTGATAATTTCTTACATCAGCAATAGAAAGCCTATCAAGAAGATAATTCTCTCCAAATCGATATGGATCCAATGCCCTCTCCATCAGAATTCCACACGGCTTTTTAAAGAAATTGACAATCTTATCCTAATATTTATACGAAAATGAAAAATGCCAAGAATAACCAAATCAATTTTGAAAAAAAGAGAAAAAGGACTTTAACTTCCTGATTTTGAAGCATACTAGGAAGTGACAGCTCTCAGGACAGGTGGCACCAGCGTGAAGAAACATGTGGAGACCAGGGAACAGACGAGAGTCCAGGAACAAATCCCAACATTTACTGTCAATTGATTTTCTCAAAGGTGAGATTAAAAATTTGTCAAAACATATGAATACGCACTTCACCAAAGAAGATATTATGGATGGCTAATAAGCACATGCAAAGATGCTCAGCATCATTCATCTTCAGGGAAATGCAAATTAAAACTACAATGAGATACTGTTTCACACGCACTAGCATGGTTAGAAACCTGGTTCATTGTATGATGAATGATAAATCACCATCCTTCACTTAAACCACACATAAAAGTAACCTTTTAAAGCTTAAAAATATAATTAGAGGAAAACTATTAAGTGCATAGAATACGTACCCAAACATCTTTATGGTATAAGGCTAGTGTAGATTTCCTAAATAAGACTCCCAAAAGCATAAAATTTAAAACTCATAAAGTTTAAACAGGTGACTACATCATGACCCCCAGGGAAAGAGCAGTAGCTCCACAGAGAAGGAAACAGGAGCGGGAGCAGGTGAATCCAAGGTGAATCAAATGAATGACCAGCTCTTTTGCTAACTTCCTGATTCATCAGTTCTTATCTCACCACAGTATTTCTTCCAGAAACTATTATCAATTCTCTTTCTTGCTATTGCCATTCTCCTTGAGGAATATTCAAACTATTTTCCTAAAAACTGTATTCTTAAAATTTCACTTTCAATTTCGGCACAGGCATCCTGCTGACCAATCTTCCCACCAGGAATGAGAACAACTGGACGAAAGAAAAGGTGTCTTCCAGGCGCTATCTCAGACTCGCCAGGTGGGGCTGCATTCTAGACAGAGGGGAAGCAGGTTGAGGCAGGCCTGGCTTTTTGTGGGATTCTCCCTTCCCGGGCATTTGCTAGTGTGGTGTTAGTTAGGGTTGGAGAGTTCGGAGAGCTGACCTTAAAGACATGGGTGACAGCCAAACCGCAGGCTGAGTTCTGAGCAGACAAACACAACCGTCCAGAAAAAACTGAGCATTCAGGTTTACTCACACTGCTATAAAGATACTACCTGAGCCTGGGTAATTTATAAACAAGAGGTTTAATTGACTTACAGGTCCACATGGCTGCGGAGGCCTCAGGAAACTTACAATCATTGCAGAGGTGAAAGGGAAGCTGGCACCTTCCTCACAAGGTGGCAGGAGAGAAAGAAATGGCGGGGAAGTGCCACACTACAGCCATCAGCTCTTAGAACTCACGCACGACCCTGAGAACAGCCTGGGAGAAACCAACCCCACGATCCAATCATCTCCCACCAGGTCCCTCCCTGGACACATGGGGATTACAATTCAAGATGAAATCTGGGTGGAGACATGGAGCCAAAGCATATCACCAACATGGCAGCCAGATTCTGAGAGGATAGAGCTTTCTCAGGTGGGTCTCGGAGCATGTGCAGCTTTCTCCCTGAATGAAACGTCTGCAGTTTGTAAGTGGCTCAGGCCTGGAAAACAAGAGACCATGGAGAGCTGTGGTTGAGGTCGCCAAACAGCCCCTTGGCTGGGGCTAGCCCATTTGCCTGCCCCTAGGCTGGGGACCATGAGCAGCAGTTCAGCTCTACTTCAGACCAGCAGAAACGAGAGCAGATCTGTGGGACCTGCCTCCTCCCCGACTGCCGCCAGGACACGGAAATGAACGCTTGGCCCAGGCAGTCAGCGTGCTCCAGCCTGGATTTTCTGCAGCCTCACACATCATATCCAGCCTAAGCCAGAAAGTGCATGCTTAGCCAAGGGGGTCAGCACGCTCTGCCCTAGACTCTCTGCAGACTCACACATCGTATCTGGCTGCAGCCAGAAAGGGAATGCTTAGCCAAGGGGGTCAGCATGCTCCGGCCTGGACTCTCTGCAGCATCACACACTGTAACTGGCTGCATTTGTTTGCTAGGGTTGCTGCATAACAAAATATCACACACTGGGTGCCTTAAGCAGCGGAACTGTGTTCTCTAGTGATTCGGGAGGACAGATGTTCGAGATGAAGGTGGGGGCAGAGTTGCGTTCTCCCGCGGCCTCTTCCATTTGGGGGTGGATAGCAGCCTTCCTGCTGTGTCCTCACGTGGTCACCCTCTGTGTGGGGCTCTGTGTCCTCCTTTCCCCTGGACATAAGAAGTCACAAGACCCCCATCATCCTGGATCAGCCCACCTGAATGACCTCATTTTCACTTGATTATGTTTTCAAAGGCCCCATCTTCAAATAAGGTCACGTTCTCAATTACTGAGGGTCAGGTGTTATGAATTGGTGGTCACCATTCAATTCATAGCACAGCATTCAGTTAAAGATTACCAAGCAAACCAGTGAGAGGACAAGGCAAACTAAAAATCAAAGGAGAGTAGAGAGAGAAGTAATGGCAGGGGAGGCCCATCTAGAGCAGCCAGAAGCGGCTGCAGAGGGGAGGCACGGCAGAGGCTGCACATGGAGCCAGTGGGAGCTGGGGACAGGTGGGATCCCCGCTCCTTCCGAGTTGATGGGGTGGGAGCAGGCAGGACACCCATGTCATGGCTGCAGATCCAGGCCTCCTGCTCCACAGAGCAGGCAGGATCCCCACCCCCATGTGTGCAGCTGCAGCCACCCAAACCACGGCTGTGGACCCAGGCATCTCTGCACTCTTGGGGGCCCAAGAGTGCCCCCTCTGCCCTCACAGGCTCAGAAGTTCCTGCTTCTGCTGCCTGGCTTCTCACTGCTGTTGGCACCAACTCCAATCTTGGAGAAAAGTTAGGGCCGAGCCCAGACACTTTCTCAGCCTGGCTGGGTGTGTACATGCTCCAGGCAGTGCTGACACACCAGCCCCCTGCTGCCTCAGCCCACCTCCAGACTTTGGGCACCAAGGAGCTTAGGAGGGAAACTGAGGGGAAGCTGAGGGCAGCTCAGGGCTGGCCTGCATGCATCCTTGGCACCTACAGTCTGGGTGCCATGAAGCATGGCAGGAGGCAGACAGGTTCCTGGGCAGAGGGGACAGGTCCCTGGTGAGGCCTCACCTTCAGACCAGGGAGGCCCTGAAGGTTGGGGTCTTGCAAACCAAAGTGAAAACTTGTGGTGTCTTTTTTAGGCCTGCCCATGGCTGCCCATGGATCATTTGGCATTCACTTCCTCCCCTCTGAGGCCCATAAAAGCTCTGGGCTCAACCAGAGCTGAGCAGACATCTGGATGACCAGCTGGAGAGAGGAGCTACCCACTCCAGGGCCTCCTCTCTGCTAGGAGCTGGGGAGATGGTGGGATGACCTGCTACAGAGAGGAACTACCCACTCCAGGGCCTCCTCTCTGCTAGGAGCTGGGGAGATGGTGGGATAACCTGCTGCAGAGAGGAGCTACCCACTCCAGGGGGCCTGCTCTGTGCCAAGAGCTGCAGACAATGGGATGACCAGCTGCAGAGAGGAGCTACCATCTGCTAGGAGCTGGACACTCATCGGGGCACCCTGGCTGTGGAAAGAAGCTATCCCCTTCTCTGAGCTGTTCTATCACTCAATAAAGCTCCCCTTCGTCCTGCTCACCCTCCACTTGCCTGCATACTTCATTCTTCCTGGTCACAGGAAAAGAACTTGGGACCTACTGAGTGGCATGCCTAAAAAAGCTGTAATACAAAAGGGGCTGAAATACACCCCTTGCTCACCACATTGCAGGCAAAGAGAAGGAGAGAAGAGCTGCGGCCCTATGGGGAGCCCAGACCTTGGAGCTCCCCAAGCCAAGGCTGTAACTCCCTCTTTGAAGCCCTGCAGTTCTTGGTGTCTTCAGGCCTCCAGGTGCCACTGCATTCCCCAGTGCCGGCCATGGAAGCTGCTTGTGGTGTGCCTAGTCAAGCCACAACCTTGCAGAGAGTTGGCACCCATGCTGGCACCTGGAGCTACCTGCCCGGCTGCAGCAACTGGCATGTCGACTGCACACTGGCTGGACCCCACACTTGCTCATGCACCCCTTGCCGCTCCATGCCTAACTTGCCCTTAGCAGGCATGGGACCCAGGCTAGTTGTGTGAGTGGAACACAGCCTTCTAGGCCAAGTGGGGAGAACCAGCCCAGTGGGCTTGAGCACAACTCAGGCAAATGTGCCACCAGCCACAGAGATTTCTGGACCAAAAATGCCACACAAAAGACCCTGTAAGAAAAGGACAAGAGAAGCTGATCAGGGAGCACCAGTCTCTGTGGTGAAGAGATGCAGATTACAATGAAGGTGTCCTCCAAGAAGACCAGCCATGAGGTGGAGAAGCCAATCAGACATAAACTATATTTTCCAAAAAATGCAACAAATGGAAGTTGTATAACTGGAAAATAAAATAATTGCAGCTAAGCACTAAATACGTGGGTATTAGAAGTGATTGAAATAGTCAACTGGAAGGCACACACAGCAGAAAATACTAGGTTGGTGCAAAAGTAATTGTGGTTTTGGCCTGTGAATTTTAAATCATTATAACAGGTTCAAATACATCCTCATGAATCAAAATAGGAACCATTACAGTCAGCACAATTTTTGCCAATGAGAAATAAGTTTGTTTATTCCCACAGCATAAAAATCCATGCTTCGGGATTTGACAAACTCTTGGAAAGCATTTCCTGCATCCTGTTGGGTGTGGAAGTGTTTTCCCTGCAAGACGTTGTCAAGATGCTTGAAGTGGTAGTCGGCTGGCAAGGGGTCAGGTGAATATGGCGGATGAGGCAAAATTTGTAGTCGAATTCATTCAACTTTTGAAGTGCTGGTTGTGAGACGTGTGGTCAGGCATTGTGGTGGTGAAGAACTGGACCCTTTTTATTGACCAATGCCAGCTGCAGGCGTCGCAGTTTCTGGTGCCTCTCATTGATTTTCTGAGCACGTCTCAGGTATAATGGTTCCACTCGGACTCAGAACCGTGGTGGATCAGACCAGCAGTAGACCACCAGACAGTGACCAGGACCTTTTGTTGGTGCAAGTTTGGCTTTGGGAAGTGCTTTGGAGCTTCTTCTCAGTCCGGCCACTGAGCTGGTCATCACGGGTTGTCACATAAAATCCACTTTTCATCGCACGTCACAGTCTGATTGAGAAACGGTTCGTTGTTGTGCAGAATGAGAAGACACTTCAAAATGACAATTTAAAAAAAAATTTTCACTCAGCTCGTGAGGCACCCACTTATCAAGCTTTTCACCTTTACGATTTGCTTCAAATGGCGAACAACCATAGAATGGCCAACGTTGAGTTCTTCGGCAGCTTCTCATGTCGTTGTAAGGGGATCAGTTGCTCTCAATTGGTCATTGTCAACTTCCGATGGCCGGCCACTATGCTCCTCATCTTCAAGGCTCTCATCCTTTTTGCAAAACTTCTTGAACCACCACTGCACTGTAGGTTCATTGGCAGCTCCGGGGCCAAATGCATCGTTGATGTTGCGAGTTGTCTCAGCTGCTTTATGATCCATTTTAAATAAGAAAATTACTTGAATTTGCTTTTTTCCTAACATCATTTCCATAGTCTAAAATAAACATAAAATAAACAGCAAGTAATGTCATTAACAAAAAAACATAAAGTGAGAAATGCTCATTAAAATGATGTATAGCATAACCACATGTATTTTTAAATGTTTTCAAATGTCAAACGGCAAATTCCAACAACGCAAACAGTGCAATTACTTTTGCACTCACAGGCTGAACACAGAAGAAAAGAGGATGGAAAACATTTTAGGAAATAAAAATAATGGCAGGAAAGAGGATACCAGCACAGAGGTGAAGCCAGGCACTACTCCAAGAAGACACAGTGTCGAGAGACCATTCATCCCCGAAAACAGGTTTGAACTTTCTTCTGAGTTCTTTGTAATTTGACTTTTATTATTGCCAACCTAAATAAGAGACAGAAAGAAAGACCCTCTAAAGAAAAAATATTTGTTTGGGAATTGTGCATTGCAATGGGAGTCAGTGAGTACATTCAGGGAGGTCAAGGAAGACAAGAGTTTTTGAAGAAAACATAAGTTGTTTGGAGACAATTATCCTTGGCTACAAGGGCCAATAGCAAGGGTGGTGCCTGTGTGAGGCTGGACAGGCAGGTGCTGAGCAGACGTCCTCCCAGAGGTGCTTTCTGACTGAGGCCGCTGGGGCTTTCGTGCATGGATGTCATGTCCGCAGAGTCTTTAGGTCTTGTTGTCGAGGCATTCGTGCAGCAGAGCCCTTGCGAGGTCCTCGGGGCTTTGGTGCATGGATGTGGTGTTTGCAGAGTCTTTGGTGATAGTTCTTGTTGTCAGGCGTTCGTGCAGCAGAGCCCTCCCTCCAAGGCCTTCCCCAGCTCAGCTTATCCAGGTTTTAACACAAGCGACTCCACTTTCATTCTGACAACTTTCATTATATTTGAAAAAAAAAGTGTAGAAAATAGGTAACATTTGTCGGGCTATTTCACTGCTAGTCAAGACTTCTGGTTTAGGCCCTGACCCCGTCCGTCCGCACGTTGGAGAAGCTGTAGAAATGGCGCTCGCCTGGGAGTCACAGGGAGGAGCCCAGCTGTGGTTGTCTTTCACTGATTACTTAATTTTTGTTATTTTTAATTTTTTGTCCCATGAATGGAAGGGCTGGACAATCTTACAGCTTTTAAATTCTTTGACATTACAAAGTGTTGTGAATCAATTACAGCACACGTTGTATATTTTATCCTCTCTGACCTGAAAGTACAAAAGAGTATGCTTATTTGCATAATGTATATATTTAAATTAACAGATGTTTCCATTATATACATTATTTTTTTCTAAATTGGTATTTTTCCATCTTAGTAGCAACCTTTTAACTCCAGTAACAAAAGTTTAAGTTTTGAGAACTTGATACAAGAGAAAAGATGCAGGCTATTAAATTTATAATTCATCACATACATTGTCAAATTCAAAAGTGAGCAACTGGTATTTTTTCAATATAGTGTAATTCAGTATAGGATAATAACAAAATTTGTTATTTTATAGCTAAATAGGAGAGTTAATGTTCTCCATTTATATATGGAAATGTTAGCATGATTTATGTATTTCTAATTATCTAATGATAAATCTTTAGTGTATGCTGCATCTCCAGAGAAATTCATTTTTATCTACTCTCCTATTACAAACACCTTGAAAAAGGCCACTTAACACATTTCAAGAAACACAAATGTATTTTTAATGGAAATAACCCTCTTTGTGACCTTCTTTTCAGAAGAGTCTACTTTTGAGAATAATTACTCACTTACCAGTGAGAGGATTTAAACTTTAAAAGCGGAAACACTCGAAGATTTAGCATTTGCAAAGCCTGTAAGAGAATGCAGACATTCTGGTGAATCAAATCTCTGGCTGATCACACACGTGGAGCTTCTAGTTGCAAATGAGCAAGTGAGTAAGTGTAAGGGGGGTGTGCGGCCCTCCAGATTAGTGAAAAAGACGCTGTCTCAAGGGAAGAGACAGTGGAGAGGCTCGGTGCTCCAGGCAGGCCCGGCGACTTGGAAGCTGAGTGGGGCTGGGCTCTGAGGCGTGTGACAGACGCTGAGGCCAGGCCTTTGGCACGTACTGAACCTAGTGAGGTCTGCGGCCGGAAAGGCAGGAAACAAACCACAGGGAAGGAAAGGCCTGGCCACCTGTTCCTGTCCCAGGGCCCACGTGTGGAGCTGTCAAATGAGGCCCCATCGATTATTTTGCCTTTGTGGGAGGGGAACCATCTGGAAAACCTTGTTTTCGGCTTATTGCTTAAAAAAGTTGGTGCTTTAGACAAAATGGATCAGCTGCCAGTGGGAACCGGCTGTCTCGTAGAATTCAGACAGCTTTGCTATCCTGGAGACTGGAAATCTGAAGTGGGCGTTCTATGATTTTTCACAGCAGGAGGCATTTTATTTGGGTCGATTCCATGTTGTTCAAGAACATCCTGTGCTCTGGTTTTCGCAGCTAGAAGAAAAGGAAACACAGCGAGCAAACAGCTCTTTTCCTCGGCTGCTGAAGAGGAATAGACCCGACAGTCAGATGTGGGCTTCTCCCCGGAAGCCCCTGGATGGTCTGCGGTGCTGATGGCCACGTGCTGTTAAACAAAATGTACTTTACTTTGCTCAAGTGTCTGATTCACAGCTCCGCAGCTCCTATGACAAATTGCAGCGAGGCTCTGAATGTGTGGAGATACTCACAGCAGGAGGAAGAAGGGTGTGGAAAAAACACACCTGACGCTTGCCACCGCCTGGCCTGGAGAACGCGGGACCGGGCACCAGGTCACCCGGCACACGCAGGCTCCACACACAAGTGACACACTCGGTGTGGACCGGGGAGGCGGAGGGGCAGGGGGCTCACCAACTGTCACTAAAGGCACCCATAGGGGCACCAGGACCTCCATGGCCCAGACATGTGGAGTCAGGAGCTGCAGCAGGTGGACCCGGAACCTGATTTTACAAGGAATGACCCACAGAGCCTGTCCTGGGGGCCCTGGGAGGAGCTGGCACAGGCAGGAATGATGGGCCAGGGTCACCAGCTCGTTCCTAACCCCGAACAGCCTGTCCTGCCGGGCCCCAGGGCTCTGTCTGGAGGAGTCTGACCGAACAGTGAAAGCCCTTGATGAAAGAAAAACTTTAGGCAAATGACGTTGGACAGAGTTTAACTGAGCAATGATCGGGCAGCCTTCCCAGCCAGAGGAGGCTCAGAGACTCCCGCGCAGCCGCGTGGGGGAGGAAGATTCATGCACAGGGAAAGGAAAGTCACAGAAACGGATGTGAGGGACAGAGACGGCTGGATGGCTTACAGCCTGCATTTGCCTTATTTTAACAGGTTCAAACAACTGGCTCTGTCTGAGGGGCCAAATCTCCGTGACTGACGCAAGTGCAGGCTACAGTCTGTGTACAATTCCACTTAGGTTATAGCTCACGCCGAACTTAAAATATGTAAAGAGGCAGCTTTAGGGCACACTTGATTTGACACCCAGGAGAAGGGCCCCTTCTCCCCCAAGCCCTTGGGGACAGGCCTCGGGCGCCCTCCCTGCTCCCTCACTGGGCAGAGGGGCCTCCACTCCCCCAAGCCCTTAGGGACAGGCCTTGGGCACCCTCCCTGCTGCCTCACTGGGCCTGACTCCGAGGCAGTCCTGGCGGCTGCATCCTGCACTGTGCTGCCGGCTCCTGGCTGCTCTCTTCCCGCCTGGATGACTTTGAATAGCCACGCATCCCTACCTCTACCCAGGCACCCCAGGAAGCGAGCAGCCCAGCAGCTGTGGGAAACACCAGCCCCAGCAACCTTCCTGGAAAGCTCTGCAGGGGCCAGCTGCTATAGCGGGCACTTCAGTCTGGTAAATCAATACTATGTTGCGTGGAACGTGGGCATGGATGCCACTCTGTCCAGGATTGAGTGCAGCGGCACTCGCTCTTCTCCATTGTTAGGAAAGAGGTGTCTGGAATGAGATAAACCATTCCTTTTTATTTTTAAAGGAACCAAGGGTCATGGGCTCCCCTTGGAAGCAGCTTGAGGCTCTACACAGCTGACAGTGGCAGCTGCACCCCCAGGAAGCTGTGCTCACCTGTGAGTTGGGTGGGGCGCGTCTAGAATGGGGCTCTGGAAACTGGTTGCCGAGGTGACAGCCCCACACGGCCCCTGAGGTTGTGAACCTGGGTGAGTGAGGCAGGCCCCCTGCAGCTGCCTGCACCCATCCAGCTGTTTCTGGCTCCTTCTCACCTGATGAGTTGGTATTAAATCCAGACCAGTTATGACCTGGAGGGAGGGGGAGGCCTTGACTGTTCCTACAGAGCCCAGCTATGAAATAATTCTCAAAATCCAACTATTTTAATGTTTGAGTGTATTTGAATGTGTTTCATTGGTTCAAAATTTAAAATAAAAAATAAGTAAGTAAAATCCCACTTGTCCACTTGTTCACCCAGCAACAGAACTCCCTGTCTGAAGTTCATTGCTTCTTCTGTGTCTTCTAGATGATCCCAGAAACAGTCTGGCCATATGCAACAAATAACAGCAAATAGCCTCCGTGTGCCTCTGCACACACACAGTGCACAGGGCATGCTACGTGTGTGTGTATATATATATATTCCCCTGTTTATAGACAGGAAGGTGCCCCTGCCCACACACAGCGCACAGTGCCTGCTACATGTATATATGTGTGTGTGTGTATATATATTCCCCTGTTTATAGACAGGAAGGTGCCCCTGCACACACACAGCGCACAGTGCCTGCTACATGTATATATGTGTGTGTGTGTATATATATTCCCCTGTTTATAGACAGGAAGGTGCCCCTACACACACACAGTGCACAGTGCATGCTACATGTTCTGCATTACACCTGTGGTATGTTACACACTGTATGCTACACACTATGTGATACAGCGTATTGTTGAAACTGGAGAATTCCCTGAATTCCCCTCGAAAGATGTACAACAGGAGTGTGGCTCACCTGTTTGGCCGCCCTGCAGCTCAAACCCCTAGCAGGAGCATGCAGAGGGGCAGGGGCAGAAGCTGGGGCAAGGACTTTGGGCTCTTGGCCCTACAGTAGTGTCTAGAGGTGCGTGCGTGCAACCCCGTGTCACAGAGCTCTCTCAGTTTGGCTGCCTGCAGATGGCTTCAGTGTTAACCAGCTCAACGAGCCTTCTGCCTTATCACAAGGGCAGAGAGCCAATGTGACAGCCTTTTGTATCCCAAGCTCTTGTCCAGCGTCCTGGAAGAATCGAATCACAAGTGGACTCCAAGGATGAGTGTGGGGTTCTATTGAGTGGTGAAGGTGGATCTCAGCAGATGGATGGGGAGCTGGAAGGTGGAGGGGGCGGGGAGATCCTCTTCCCCTGGGGTCTGGCTGTTGTCAGCGAACTCCTCTTGGTGTTCAGGCCCCTCTTCCCTCCTTCTCTGCCGGGCCACAGTGTTGCTCTCTGCTGCTCTCCACCACTCTCTGCCACTCTCCGCCGCTCTTCACCGCTCTCTGCCCCTCTCCACTCCTCTCGACATTCAGCAGTTTGTGCGTTTGCCCGCTAAGGTCTCGGGTTTATATGGGCACAGGATGGGGGTGTGGCAGGCCAGAGTGGTCTTGGAAATGCAACATTCAGGTGGGAAAACAGGAGTGCCTGCTCTCACTTCGGCCTGTGGGCACAGGCCCGAGGGTGAAGCCCTCACAGTGAGCCTGCTCTTCTCCACCCGCCCTTTCCTGCTCCTCCTGTGTCATCGTGACCTAGGTGGTGCACTGTCTACGATATGTTGCTTATAACATATTATTTATATCCTGTGAATGTTTTCCAACTTTAATCCTTATATACACAAAAACATATGATGCACACAATCTAAAATCAGGTGTTTCTTTAATCGCTTAACCATTATCTTGAAGATTATGCCTTACTAGTGTAGAGTTTATCATTCTTTTGAAAAGTAATGTTATTTTCCATTGAGTAGGTATGGCCTTGTTTATTTAAGCAACGCCTTATTGAATTACTCATAAGGTATTTCAGTATTTTATTTTTTAATACATCAATGGATACACTTTATACATATGTGATAACATATATCTAATAAAATTTAAGACATTAAATTATCAGGTCAAAAGAGTATGAGTGTTTTATCTTTTGTGTCTAATTTTCAATTGCTTTTTATAAATGTGAAGCTGGTTTGCAATGCTGCCAGCAGTGTGGAAGACGGCACATGTCTTTCCACATTCTTAGCAATCCAATTATTCCTAATCCTAGAGGCAGAAATCAAAAGTCATCATTCATGATTTCAATTATTTTCTTATTCTTAATTAAATTAAGCATCCTTTAGCGCATCTGTACTCTGTTTATTGTCTCATCTTTTGGCCATTTTTTCAGTTGGATTATTGGTATTTTTATTACAGAACTGTAGAATCCATGTAACCATTTAAAATATGTGCTTTATGATAGCAACTAATTTCATGATTTGTCCATTTCCTTGAAACCATGTCACTTTTAAAATATTAATCCAATTATAAATTTTAATTGTTCTACTTATATTAATACTTGGAAACATTTCTCATGCTGAAACCGTAAGAAAACATCTTCATGTTTTTTTGGTGCTTATATACTTTTCAATTTTACATTGAAATATTTGATTCAAAAATAGTTTATTATGGTATAAACTGTGAGAAAATGATTTAACTACCCTTTTGTTAAAACCACAACCATATTCTTTGCTGTAGATTACAGGGTTCATTAATACCATGCTTTTTCTTTAAGTTCGAAATTCCTACTCTGAAGTATTCAGGGCCAGGGTTTATTTTTCTTGTCCCCACAATGCAAACATTTGTGTTATTCAACTGCATAAAGCACTGATAATTAAAGAGAAACCTTTTGAAACCTAAAGGAATTTATTTTGCTATTTACTAATTTTTATAAATTATTTAGTTGGATAGGATTGTTTCTAAGTTTTAGGTAAAAATTTTAAAAATAAAATAAAATACAGTTAAAATGCTTTGGTCCCTAACCCTCATTTTCCATGGAAAGGATCATTGCTCCTTGGAAAAAATGGCTGATTCTATTTCTGGTGAAGACAGGCACAAAGTGAGCCATGGCATCATGTTATGCCAGGAAAAAGCAAAACAACAAAACAACACAACACAAAACAAGAAAAACCTCAAAGACAACTCTTCTTCAAAGCCATGGGATGTGTCTAAGAATAGTCACAGCAGCAGAAGAGGAAACTAGCAAGTCCCACAAAGAGTAAAATGAACAACGGTGTTATCCATACTCACAATGGATGATGGAGCAGCAGGGATGACACGTGAGATACTGCACACATCAGTGCAGGTTAATTTCACACGCATGAGTTGAGCAGGGAAGCCAGACTTAAGACTGAACACTGTATGGTCCCATTTGCATAAACAACAAAACAGGCAGAACTAACCTGTGTCGTTCCACGGCCGGGTAGTGGCTGTGCTGCCAGATGGACGGCAGAAGCGGCAGGAAGGGTATTCTTGCTGTGGGCCCCACTCTTGGCCCACAAATGTGCTCAGTTTGCAAAAATCCATGGAGCTGGAAACTTGTGACGCGTGCACCTTTCTGTGTGATGTTTTCTCTCATCAAAACTTTCTCGAGAACATGCAGGATAGAACCTGAACAGCTTCCCCTGGGAAAGAATGGGACTGTTTTAACATCAAGAATGAAGATAACCTTGAGGGACTCTAAACACATCTATAGTTTAAATCCCATGAATTATTAATAATTCTCAACAACACCTAAAATCAAAGGAATCCGTGATCACTTTTGGGAGATAACAGAGGAAAAAACCTCATAATTTTGAAAATGGAAAGAAGGCAAACGCATTGATCCTGCCTTTCGTATAAAAACTGTACCTCAGGGCAAGGAAAGAGTCAACAAGGGGAAGTTTCTCTTCATGGAAATATTTCAGCTAATAAATAAGAAAAGCATGGTAACATTAAAATACTACAAATGTGCTACCCACATGCATTAATGTACCTATGTGGTGATTATCAAGGCTGTTTACATTAAAGCATGAGACACACTGGATACTCCATTGTTCCACAGTGGGGAGGTCCCAGCACAACTGCCCTCAAAGTCCAAGGAAGCTGAGAGGCCAGAGAAAGAGGCCAGTAAACCTGGTTTCTCAGAAAGAAACATTTAGTAGGAATTTAGGGACAGAAGCCGTGTCTGCAGCCAGACAAGATGGTGGATCCCTGCCCATAAACCCCAGGCCCAGGGCCTATGAGCCAGGGCAAAGGGCTGGTTCAGAAAGCATGGGTGGGACAACTGAAGTGCAACATCAAGGTTGTCTGGACCCAAAGGCACGATTTACAGTAGATACTTACTCACACGCAAGGAACAAGATTGTTACCAGCCATGGGTTCCTATGCTCCCATGCAACAGAGGGGTCACAAGGCCACGGATTCTTACACTTCCATGCAACAGAGGGGTCACGAGGCCACGGGTTCTTACACTCCCATGCAACAGAGGGGTCACGAGGCCATGGATTCTTACACTCCCATGCAACAGAGGGGTCACAAGGCCACGGGTTCTTACACTCCCATGCAACAGAGGGGTCACGAGGCCATGCGCGTTCCCCAGAGGAGGCTTTGTCAGGAGTCTGTGCTTAAATACGAGGCGGCAGCACTGGAGAGAGAGGTCTCGGGCTGGCTCCCTGAGGGCAGGTCTTTTTGGTGTGTTAGGAAGGATGTCAAGGATAAGCATGAGGCATGCGAACATCATTACGTGTGTGGGACGGAGCTGGGGGTGCATCGGCACAGTGAAAAATCAGTCTGATACATACATTGTTCATGATAAATAACACCTAAGCCCCTCCTGGGTGGGGATTTTAACCTTTTAATGAGGCAAGAGGTAAAGCTCAGCCATTCTTCTGGTCTCGTGCACACGGCAGTGACAGAAGTGGCTCCCTTGAGTGAGGTTTCCAGCAGAACCCTGGGTAGCTTGGTTTCTCCAGGGTCTGTGGAGCCAGTGGGGGTGGTGCGGCAAGGTCAGGTGCTTAGCTGATGTGCACGGAAAGACGCATCAGTGGGAATGGGCCACGTTCCTATGGGGGCCAAGTCTTGCCTTTACTCTGTCTCAAGATAAACTGGAAATCTTAGAGGACTTCCTGGAATTGGAGTTAATCAAAAGTCAACACGGTGGGTGTCATCCAAGGTGGAGCTGCTTCAGCCTCCACATCTGCCCTTCTTGACAGTTGCACACAAGATCACAATAAATACTCTTGCCAAAAACATCAGCCATGAATTCAGTTAAGCATCTTCATCTATCCATTTACTGGAAGTATGGAGAACAGAAAAAGAAAAACAAAAACTTAAAAAAGAAAAAAACAACATGAGAACTGTATCCCTAAAGTAGCTAATAGGACATCTACATAACAAAAAATCTAGTTTTTTCAACAACAGCAAAAAAATTGTAAAAAATAAAAATTGAAAAAAAAAAAGAAATGAAGGAGGAATACCTAGAGCAGTAGAGTCTTCAGGGGTATTTTAATTAATAATAATTTATGTAATGTGTTTGAATTGTTACAACTGCACAAACTATTTTTTTTTTTTTTTTTTGAGACAGAGTCTCACTCTGTCACCCAGACTGGAATGCAGTGGTGTGATCTCAGCTCACTGCAACCTCCACCTCCCAGGTGCAAGTGATTTTCCTGCCTCAGCCTCCCGAGTAGCTGGGACTACAGGCGCCTGCCATCACGCCCGGCTAATTTTTGTATTTTTAGTAGAGACAGGGTTTCGCCACGTTGGCCAGGATGGTCTCGATCTCTTGACCTTGTGATCCGCCCACATCAGCCTCCCAAAGTGCTGGGATTACAGGCGTGAGCCACCATACCTGGCCTTAAAATGTATTTTAAATTCATTAGAATGATTATAGAAATGTGAGGAGTGGTTGAATATTTGATGATATTAAGAGAATACTGTGGATTAATTCCAAGTTTGATAATAAATTGTCACTATGTTTAAAGGTGTTGGTGTGTCTTTTAAAGATACACATAGAAATATTTAGAAATAAGTGCAGAAATATACGTTGGAATTACTAGCACAATGGAATAAGGAAACACACAAGGATATTCACTGGCACATAATTTGATCAGGTGAAAAGGTGGAAAAAATATAAGTATCCAGATAGTACAAAATGGACAAAAGAATTGGTGCAGTGATAGAAAGAAGGCTAGACCTAGCCCAAGGCATCAGATGAGGTCATCTTGGGGAAGGGGAGAGAGTGAGAAATAGAGGAAATGAGACGGGCTCTGAGCTGATCAACGCTCAAGACAGGTCATGGGTAAATTAGAGTTAATTATGCTATAATCTCCCCTAGGTATGTATTTGAAATTTTCCATAACAAGGAGTGATATAAAAGTATAAGAATAAAATAATTTTATTCAAATAAGGATTAGGAGCTCCAATCTCTCATCTGAAACAATTGAAAAAATCTAAAAGACCATTTCAACTAGAAGAGAATTTGACCCCAGGACAAGGGTCAGTGTCTACAAGCAATGTGAGGAAAAGTCAGCAACAAAATGACGTTGCTGAACTGAAGTATTTTTTTTTATAAAAAAGTGTGAAAAATTTGTTTTTTTAAAGGCAAAACAAAACAGTAATCATAGTTCAACATTATTTATGAACATAGATACAAAAAGTTTAGATAAAATAAATAAGTCATATGTAGCTGTGTAGAAAGAAACATAAATCCATCTTGAGTAATTAACACTTATCTCAGGAATACAAAGATTATTCAAGAGCTAAACAACCTATCACTTACCTTCTTCATTACCTTAACAAATTGAAAGGGTGAAAAATAAAAACCATTTCAACAGAGAAAAAAATTGATGCAATTCAACCAATTACAATACAAATATCTACAAAACAATAGAAGAGATTTCTCAAATTTGATTTTCTCTAAAAAGTATCTACCACAACCTTATATCAATCCTTTAAAAGTGAAAAATTACCTGCATTTCCACTTAAGGCAAGATTAAAAATGTCTTTTTTATAAATTTTCATAAATTTCACACTTTTACTGCAGGTGTTAGAGAGTGAAATGAAGCAAGTCAACGGGAATATGGGGGAAATATTCATTATTTGTGAACACAGTGGTTCTCTACATAGAAAATACAAGCTAAAAATACACTATAGAAATTGCATATCTAGCTAGATTTTAGTTTGGGAAGTTATTTGCAATGTGTAATACAGCATTAGTATAAGGATTACATAAAGGTCATCTACTTATCAAATACATGGAGACAAATGAGAACAAAAGGAAACAGACTAAGAATGGGTAATTCACCCAGGAGAAAATAACCAAACAGCTAATGAGTTCATGAAAAAAAATCAGCATCACTGTTAATTAAGAATACAGACATCAAAGATATAATTTCTTAGTTATTTGCTTTAAAAAAATAACAGATATGAACAAGTTATCATGGATGTAGAGAAAAGGAAACTCTTATAAACAAGGTGTTGGAGTAGATATTTATACAACCAGGTTGAAGAGCCATTTTACAGTGTCCATTAAAATGTCGGTGTGCATCTGCTATAACATAGCAACTCCAGCTTTGAGAATATATCTTAGAGTATCACTAATGTATTTATATAAGGAAATATATTCAGAATGTTCACTGCAGCATTACTTGTCAGAGTGGAAAAGTAGAAGAAATCTACATATCCAAATAGTAAGAAATGGACAGACTGTTTTCTGAGAAGCTTGATGAGCCATTGGGGCAGATCTGACCATTATGTGCAAAAATTTGTGCTTCAAAATGATTAGAAAATTGATAAGCCCTTAGGCAAATCGATTAACAAATCCAAATTTCCAAAAATAAGTCATTATATAAAAGGAGACACCAGTAGAGATCCTAGAGATATTAAAATTATATGGAATGTGATAAATAGCAATGTAGATGAAATCATCAAATTCATTGAAAATATAATTAACAAAGGTGATGAACAAAAGATATAAAATCAGTATAGCCTGAAATATGAATTTGTTAATTAAAACCTTCCTACAAAGAAAACTCCATCCAGATGGCTGTGAGTTCTGATTTCTAGACCCCTTCAGTACATAGAGTGGAAAAGCCTGCTGCAGGTTGTTTATCTGAGGACAGGGATCCACGCCCCTGTGGGGTGCACCTGTGCCTAGTGACAAAACTGTCACATGATGAGGACCTGTGGCCCTGGGCAGCGTGGGTCTTGTTAGACACAAGCTCATGATGACAGAACATGTGGGAAGATATTTGACAGTCAGTAAAACTCTGCAAATCCTGTGTTGAGATGTTCAGGGAACAATCTATAGTCTATGACTGGAAAGATAAGAGAAAGAACACTGAAGGGGAACCGCCACTCCGGCACCTCCATACCAACTTACTGTGTTCTTCCTGCATGTTTCACGTGCGGTTAGTGAAGTCTTTTTTTTTTTTTTTTGCAAGAGGAGGTGGGACGGAGTTGCTCTGTTGCCCAGGCTGGAGTTCAATGGCACTATCTTGGCTCACTGCAACCTCCTCCTGGGTTCAAGCAATTCTCCTGCATCAGCCTCCCAAGTATCTGGGACTACAGCCATGTGCCACCACGCCCAGCTAATTTTTTTGTGTGTTTTTAGTAGAGACATGGTTTTACCATGTTAGCTAGGCTGGTCTCAAACTCCTGACCTTAGGCAATCCGTCCGCGTCAGCCTCCTAAAGTGCTGGGATTACAGGCATGAGCCACCATACCCGGCCAAGCCTCATTTGTTTTTAATGGACATACTAGTTTTTTCATTGCTGCATGATACATGAGCAAAAGCTTAAAAGCTCAACACTCTTTTATCATCTCACAGTTTTTGTAGGTGAAAAATTAGGGTTCAGCTTAGCTGTGTCATCTGCTCGGGGTCTCAAAAGGCTACAACCCAGGTGTTGGCCAAGGCTACGGGCTCATCAGAGGTTGCACTTGGGAAGGGAGAGGTCTGCTCCCAAGCTCCTTCGTGTTGTTGGCTGAATTCATCTCCTTGTAGTCCTCGCAGCCCCCCTCAGACACGGGTCCCTCGCAGCCCCCCTCAGACACGGGTCCCTCGCAGCCCCCCTCAGAGACAGGTCCCCGGCAGCGCCCCTCAGACACGGGTCCCCCGCAGTTCCCCTCAGATACGGGTCCCCCGCCGCCCCCTCAGACACGGGTTCCCGGCGGCCCCCCTCAGACACGGGTCCCCCGCAGCGCCCCTCAGACACGGGTTCCCGGCGGCCCCCCTCAGACACGGGTCCCCCGCAGCGCCCCTCAGACACGGGTCCCCCGCAGCGCCCCTCAGACACGGGTCCCCCACAGTTCCGCTCAGACACGGGTCCCCCGCAGCTCCCTCAGACACGGGTCCCCCGCAGCGCCCCTCAGACACGGGTCCCCCGCAGCTCCCTCAGACACGGGTCCCCCGCAGCGCCCCTCAGACACGGGTCCCCCGCAGCGCCCCTCAGACACGGGTCCCCGGAGGCCCCCCTCAGACACGGGTCCCCCGCAGCGCCCCTCAGACACGGGTCCCCCGCAGCGCCCCTCAGACACGGGTCCCCCACAGTTCCGCTCAGACACGGGTCCCCCGCAGCTCCCTCAGACACGGGTCCCCCGCGGCCCCCCTCAGACACGGGTCCCCCGCAGCTCCCTCAGACACGGGTCCCCCGCAGCGCCCCTCAGACACGGGTCCCCCGCAGCGCCCCTCAGACACGGGTCCCCGGAGGCCCCCCTCAGACACGGGTCCCTCGCAGCCCCCCTCAGACACGGGTCCCCGGCGGTCCCCCTCAGACACGGGTCCCCCGCGGCCCCCCTCAGACACGGGTCCCCGGCAGTTCCCCTCAGACACGGGCCCCCCGCAGTTCCCCTCAGACACGGGTCCCCCGCAGTCCCCTCAGACACGGGTTCCCGGCGGCCCCCCTCAGACACGGGTCCCCCGCAGCGCCCCTCAGACACGGGTCCCTCGCAGCCCCCCTCAGACACGGGTCCCCCGCAGCCCCCCTCAGAGACGGGTCCCCGGCAACGCCCCTCAGACGCGGGTCCCCCACAGTTCCGCTCAGACACGGGTCCCCCGCAGCTCCTTCAGACACGGGTCCCCGGCGGTCCCCCTCAGACACGGGTCCCCCGCGGCCCCCCTCAGACACGGGTCCCCAGCAGTTCCCCTCAGACACGGGCCCCCCGCAGTTCCCCTCAGACACGGGTCCCCCGCAGTCCCTTCAGACACGGGCCCCCCGCGGCCCCCCGCAGACACGGGCCCCCCGCAGTCACCTCAGACACGGGCCCCCCGCAGTCCCCTCAGACACGGGTCCCCCGCAGTTCCGCTCAGACACGGGCCCCCCGCAGCTCCCTCAGACACGGGCCCCCCGCAGTCCCTTGCCATTGGCCCCCCAGAGGCCTCTCATGATGCAGCACCTCACTTCTTCCAGGCAGAAGTGGAAAGAGTCTTTCCGGTGAATGCGAGCGAGACAGAGCTCTGTGTGAATACGGTAACGTAACGAAGAGAGCGACTCCGTCACTGCTGCCATTTCATGTTGGTTAGACACCAGTGACTGGTCTCACCCACACTCAGAGGAAGGGATTATACAGTCATGAAAATGGGACCCTGCCAGGGTCTGGTCTGTCCACCACATAAACCTCATTTTGAAGAATTTCTTGAGTCCCAAGGGTCACCGACAGCCTCACCGACGCTCTGCCTGTGAATCGAGGCTCCACCTAAACATTCCTTTTCAGTGTGTCCTCTTTTCTCGTCCTTTTATTTTCCTGTTTTATTTTGGCATAAATTAGTAAAATTTTATTATGCATTTTGTCCTTTTATTGACTTTTTGACTGCATTTTTTTTTCAGTGTTTTCTCTTGAAGTTATTATATCCATTTTTATTTGTATGGTCTACTCTGAGGTAATATTGTGTGACTTCGTCTACAGTAAAACAACCTCATGCTGCTATAAATCCACTTGTCTTCCCTGCTATCTGCAAGTGATGCCCCACATTTAAATTTGATGTTATAAAACTATCTTTTCTATTTTTGTTTGAAATAACCAATTAATTTTGAAGAATTTAAGCAAACAAGGAAAATAATTGTTTTTATTTATTTTCATATTTATTATCTCTAGTATTCTTCATTACTTTATGACACCATTTTTCATCTGGTATAATTTCTCTTCAGCCTAAAGAATTTTCTTTAGCGTTTTTTTAAGTATGGATCTGCTGGCAACACACTCATCCAGCTTCAATTCATCTTAAAATGTTTTCATTTACCCTTCATCTTTGAAAGATAGTTTTTCTAGATATGTTTGTCAGTTGAAAGTCTTTTTATTTTTGGTGACATTTTCTTCTGGATTCCATTATTTTTGCGACAAAGCATCATTATTCAGCTGTATCACTGTTCCCCAGTGGGTAACAAATCTCTCTTATCAGGCGGCTCCTGAGAGTCCAGCTTATCTTCAGCTTTCAGCCTCCGGCCTCTGACAGCTTGCTGTGCTTCCTGGAACTGAGAATCACTGTTTCTGATCAAGTCATTTTCTACAAATGCTTCGTCCATTTTGATGTGTTTTTATTTTCTTCTGGGGCTCACATGGCCCATGAGTTCCAGCTTTTGATTCTGTCCCTGGCACAGTCGACGTGGTGTTGCTCCTTTTTTTATTTTATTTTTTTCCTCTGTGCTATGCTTGAATTAGAATGATGTTTACTGACATCCTTTGGTTTTTATCAATCCAATTGCATGCATGTTAGACATTTCATCATGTCCAGTATGCCTTTCATACGATGACTGCAGTTTTTGGCTCTCTGTTCTTCAGCTTCAATATTTTCTAACGATGTCACTTCTAGGGCATTGATTCTCCTTTGCTCTGCCCACTCTGGCATTTACATCTAGTGAGCTCTTCATTACAGCAATTGTCTCCTTGATTCTGGAGTTTCTATTTGCTTCTTTTATACAGAGTCCATCGTTGTGGTAAAACTATCCGTGGTGTTATCTATTTCATGTGTGTATAAAGCTGCCATTTAAATGGCCAATGTTAATGCCAATATCTGGGCTGTGTGTTACATATAAAGTGGAGATTTCAGTTACCAGGAGGCTGGTGTGTGGCTTGCAGGAGGCTCTGATTATTCCGCTCCCCCCTCAGGGCAGGGGCATCCAGGGTACCCTGAAGGAACCTAGGGGATGCCTGGGGCCCCTCACTCTTCAGAAATCCTGGTCTCAGCTTCCACCTCCAGCACCACCCAGAATCCAGTCTGATTTGCAGCTTTGTTCTCTTTGGTTTCTTAGCTTCTTGATTCACGGAGGTTCCACATTTTTTAAATGCCTCAATAGAAAGACAACACTGATATGACCATCACTTTTCTGAGTCTTTTTTTCTGAAGATCTGAAACCATGAGACCTGCCTAACTTGCATACACGTGGATGTTCCCCCCGATTTTGTCCAAATGTTTTAGTTGTCTTGGCAAAGTATTGGTGTTCCTCCAGACATTCCACAGTAACTGGAATGAGAACTTCCTGGTCGCACGCTGAGAAAGGAGGACTTGGACAAAGGGAATTTGAGCCCAGAGGCAGGAGGTGATTATGAGTTTGGCTTTGACACTCTCTGTGGCATCCCAGTGGATATGTCATTCAAAGAGTCACACATGGGACCCAAACTCTCTGATGAGGACCCAGCGGGACACACATTTTTAGGAATTAGTAGCATTTGGGAAGGGGGTCATCAAAATAACGCAAAGCACTAAGATCACTGGGATAGAACTCCTGGGGAGAGGGGAGGATGCAGCGTCACCCCCGTTCTGGGCAGGTGGACCAGAAGCGGGCAAAGCAAACTGAACACACAGACACCAAAGAGCAAGGAAACCAGGAATGCCGGTAGCTCCAACGCCCAGAGACGGACGTGGATTAGCAGATCAAATATGGCCGTTTGCAGGGAATGTTTACATCAAGCGCTTACACATCACAGGCAGCAAGGGAATGAGTGAGTCTTACGCTTAGGCCAGAGGCCTGTTCCTGCTCTGAAAATTCCAGGGTGACACAGGAGTGGGGGATCAGAGAGAAAAGTCGGTCTGGAGCAGGGAGACTGGGCTTCCTCTCCCTGAGGGTCCACTGAGATCACTGAACGGGAGTGGCCAACTGAGTGGGTTGATTTTCCCCATAGTGTTTTGGGATGTTACAGGGCCCTCCCTTAGACTGTGGCCAGACAAATGAATTTTCCTATCTCAGTCTCCACAAAGGAGAGAGGCCAAGTCCTGGTGATTCTCTAAACTGCTGTCCCGTGTGGTCTGGGACCTGGGGAACGAGGGGGCACTGCAGAGGGTGTCTGGTCCATCACTCCTGAGCACGTGGGCCTGGCTCACAAATGCCACCCATGGAATGAATACCAGAGGGAGCTGTGCTTTGAATTGAGATCATTTGCAGTGGTTACTTATTACTTTGTCCCAAAATTTGCTCTGAAACTAACATCTACGAGATGCACTCTAAAATAGTTGTGTGGTTTTTCTTTGTAATTAAAAATCAAAACCAAAAGCTGTCCAACGGCTAAAATCACGGGAGTTCCCTCCAAGTAGAAAGTGGGTATCCGACGGCCAGGAACACTCAAACTGCGATGACAAAAATGTTGTTTTCATTCCGTCATGGGCATCAGCGGCAAATCGGATGCTGTGGTGTGGATGGTAGAGCGGATTCTTATAAGATCACCCCGGATGGTCCGGTCCTCAGGACACGCAGGTCCTCGGGCCCGGAATCAAAAGCATCCACAGTATCCGACAATCCTGAAAACACCATCTTTACTCTAACAATCTTGAGGGTTTTTTTCTCTTCTCATTTGAATTTATTTATTTTCTTTATTATGTAAGACAATCTAGGTTTTTGTTCAAAGTGTGTGACCATTTATAGGTTCCCATCACTATTTCTAATTAAAAGAATATTTTAGCCTATAATGTGAATGATATTGATGAGTAAATTCTCAAACACCAAATGCGATGAGATTAAATATTAAAAATTTATGCACATGGTTTCTTCAAATAAATAATGCACATATTTGGCTTTTTATGTTTAAAAATTGTTCATTTCTAATGTAGATTTCCAAGCTTTTGTTTATTGTATATTATTAAGAGTAAATTATTATAACTAGATGCATCCTGTTATTCATTCTGACCCTCTTTGAAGCACATCATGGCTCAGTAGTGCCTCTGGCAAAGAGTTGACTGGAGGAAAGAAGAAATACCAATTTTCTATATCAAGTATTGACTTCAAGGCTAAATCACTCATTCAACTCATGTAGGTGGTGTTTAGATCTGGAACAAAAGGGATTCTTCATGCCCAAAGCTGGGACTGTCTTTATCGGCCTGCTCTTAATTTCCACATGGCAATATGGTCCAAAACTTGGACTTCAAACTCTAACGCATACGTTAATTTTCCTGTTCTAATTAGAACATAACCTTTAGTTATATGAGTCAAGGTCTCATTTTTGTCTATTGTTTTAATTCTTTGGTTGAAGACAATTACTGGGATCTGTCCTCGAATTAGTGGGTATCATAGATTGTAAGAGCCAAGAGGAAACTAAAGAGTGATTGGCTGCCTCCTCCTCAGGCGGGAAAGCTGAACTTTAGAGAAGAGTGTGACCTCCCTGTGGCCAAGACAGATCAGAAACCCGGCCTCTGGGTCAGGGCCCGGCAGTCCCTCCCTTGAGCCTGCATGGTGAGGAGGAGGGTGCAGTCAGCCGCGGATGTGGCCCAGGTGTGTGGGGTGCACCCTGTCTGCCTGTCCATGTCACTCTGGGTCTGCTCTCAAGTGAGTGGGCACCAAGGAAGGGAGAGGTGTGCCCAGCCTGGTGCTCGCAGGGAGCGGGACCGGCCAGGGCAGCTGCTCTGGGGTGGCTGGATGGAGAACTGGACTCCGATGTCCACACACGTAATTGAGAGAACCCTTAAGGCACAGTTAGGAGAGTGGGGAGCAGAGAAGAGAAGGACGAGGCCATGAAGCCAGTCCGGAGCCTCCCGTAGCCAGAAGACAAAATTACAACAAGTTTAGATAAAGATCTTGATTGGTATTGAGAGTGCGCGTCCCAGTGAGCCAAGCAGAGGCGGCTGTGATTTTATAGACAGAAGAGGAAGCAAGCGGGAAACACAACGCGAGGGAGTTGTCTCCTTTACAAGAGTAGAGCAGTGGAAAAGAGTAGAGCCGTGGGACAGACGACCGAGCCGTGGGACAGACAACCGTCTCTGGTAAAAGACCCTGGGCGAGGGGAGGGGGTCTGGTTACTTTTCTTGTAAAGGCTGAAGCAGAGGAACCTCCTTACCATGCCGGCTAGGACCGGCCTGTTTGGAGATCTGGC
Source organism: Macaca thibetana thibetana (assembly GCF_024542745.1). Taxonomy (NCBI): domain Eukaryota; kingdom Metazoa; phylum Chordata; class Mammalia; order Primates; family Cercopithecidae; genus Macaca; species Macaca thibetana. Next base: position 106,256,548 of record NC_065590.1, on the reverse strand, counting down.
TTCTGTGCGCTTTCTCCTGATGTCTCCGGAGGTCAGATAAAGATCTCGGCTCCTCCTTGGTGGTGTGGGACCTGCAGCTCACTCCGGTCTGGGCCCTGCACAACAGCTTGTTCCAAACTGCTGCCTTCCATAGAATTCACTTAGCTCCATATCACAGGGCAGAGATGCCAGGGGCCTGGGGATTCTGCACCAAGGTTGACCTTCCCAGCATAAGGAAGGGATAGTGGGCAAGGCAGAGGATTATTTGACAGATTGTTAGCACAGACGAGGACTTGTACAGAGGCAAACATATGGCATCCAACCTGTGTCTGTGCTTGCTCCTGTCCCAGATACAAATGCAGCCAGAACTCCGCCCAGATAGTCCCACACCTGGAATTAGTCAGACCATGCGCTGCTCCATCTTGAAACACTGTTACCCAAATTGAAATGTGGCTTTTCTTGTTACTGTAATATTAGCAGGAGGATGAAACCCTACCGTGGAAGCAGCCCAGGGAAGGGCCTGTGCACTGTGTACCCTCTGCCACCAGAGGAAATGTCTGCTGGGTGGGCTGCAGACTTCCGAGGGATGATACAAGTTTTGTGGGGACTGAAGCCTCATCTTTCATGATAACAGACTCACACGATGCACATTCAAGCATACGTACATGCAGGACACACGTGCACACACTTTCATGACACACATGCACTCCAGATGCTCATTCATGCATACACACACATGCAAGACACACACACACCTGCGCACACACATAAATACCCAAAAATGCACATTCATGTATATGCACATGCAGGACACACACATGCACATGTGATGCACATTCATGCACACAGACAGGATACACGTGTACACACATACATGACACACATAAGATGAAATTCATATCTGGACACACACTAACGCATGCATGGACACACATACATATAGGTGTACAACTCCCTTTTGTTTCTCACCATTAAAAATAATCCCATAATGTTTTAACTGATTTAAAATCCATTCAAAGGACTGTCAGTGGAAGACGTCTGATGGCCCCGGTTCAGAGGCCTCCAGGGATTCTGGAGAGCAGAGACTTGGGTGCCTCTCTCCTGCCTACACGAGACGGAGACGCCAGAGTGGGCCAGGGGACCAAGAGGCCACGTGCTCAGAAGAGTCTGAAAGTCCGACGTGTGATCTCTCTCCATCTGCACCTCTCGACCCACCCAGGCCACATCCGGCTGGGCTGCAGCGATTCCCCTCAGGCATCACCCCTTGTGGTCCCATCTCCACAGAGCAGCCAGATGATCTTTCTACAAGACCTAAATCAGATGTCATGTCTTAATTAAAACCTTTTTTTTTTCTTTTTGGAGACGGAGTCTTGCTCTGTTGCCCAGGCTGGAGTGCAGTGGCGTGATCTTGGCTCACTGCGAGCTCTGCCTCCCGGGTTCACGTCATTCTCCTGCCTCAGCCTCCCGAGTAGCTGGGACCACAGGCGCCGCCACCACGCACGGCTAATTTTTTGTATTTTTTAGTAGAGACGGGGTTTCACCGTGTTAGCCAGGATGGTCTCGATCTCCTGACCTCGTGATCCACCCGCCTTGGCCTCCCAAAGTGCTGGGATTACAGGCGTGAGCCACCGTGCCCGGCCCAACTAAAACCTTTACTGGCTTTCCACTGGACTCTGGATTCTTCTCCCTGATTTATAAAGCTCCGTGATCTGGCCCTGTCTGCATCCCAGCCTTGCCCAGGTCCACCTCCCTGGTTTCATATCATGATCCCCTTTCTTGTCTTTTTTCTTTCTGGTACTAAAACAAAAACAAATACACCACCAATGTGAACAGTTGGCTGACATTTTGAGAAGATAAACAGTCAACAAAACTTTACCCGAACTAAGAAAGATTCAAATAAATAAAATCAGAAATGAAGGAGACCTCACAGCCACCACCACAGAAATACGAAGGGTCAGATGGCCGGTGTGAACAACTGTGCCGCAACAAACCACACGGCCCATGGAAATACGAAGGGCCACACAACCAGTGTAAGCAATTAAACTGCAACAAACCGGATGGCCCCGAAGAAATGGACAGATCCAGAGACACATACAACCTAGCAAGACTGAATTATGAGACAAAGAACATCTGAAGAGACCTAAATAGTACAAAGATTGGATTCATTAAAGGAAAAAAAAAAACAAAACACTTTCCATCAAAGAAAAGCCAAGGAAGGGCCTAATGGCTTTACTGATAAATCCTACAGACAGTTAAGGAAGTAACACCCATCATCCTCAAATGCTTTCAAAAAACTGAAGGAGAGAGGATACTTCCTAATTCATTTAGTGAGGCCAGAATTATGCTGATCCCAAAGCCAGATGAGGACACTGTGAGAAAAGATGCTCTGCCCGGGATTTCTGAATCGACTGCTCCATCCCCCAGGAAGGTCTTCACAGGCAGCCCCGAGACGGTCACTCATGTGGTGCCAGCTCTCCATCCATGTCCACCTGCAGGCTCAGAGGAGCCCCGCACCCTAACCCACAGTGGCTGCCAATCGCCCCTCATGCGTCTCTGCCATAACGTCTGCTTCAGGCTTGCCGGGTCCTTGTTTCTGTTGTTGGTGGCCTTGTCCTCACCGGGCATCCCCTTCATCTACACAGAAGCCCCTGAGATGAGGGGCACAGCCAGGGATCTCACTGCTGCAGGCCCTGTACTCAGGAGGATATTGGGCATACAGTAGGTGCTCGATTAATGCTGAATGAATAAGCGCATGGTGCAGTCAACCCTCAGATATGGGAAGGACAGAACAGGCCATTCTGATGCTCATTCCAGGCCCTGCTGTGGGGTATCTTGTGTGTCACGGAGGAGCTTATCAGGGCCGTGGAGATGCCTCGTGCGCCATTCTCTGATGTTTGGGTTCTGTGGATGAGGAGATCAGGCTCACGGAGGGGAAGCTGAGTCCGGCTGGTAGGCTGGAGTGGGTACTTCGTGGCCCTGTTGCTGTCAGAGTTCCTGCCTTTCCCTCCATTCATAGCCGCCTCCTTTATAAAAGTCTCATTAATTTCAAACTCTTTGAAACTGCTGCCTTTAGGCACCTTGCTTCTTACAGTGGAATCATCCTTTGAATGTGACTATCATTACAAAAAGCAAAACTCCAGTGGCTTTCCAAGCTCGTGTTAGAAACTCTCCTTTGCAGAAAACAGACCTCGAGATGGAGGAGTCCGAGGCTCTCGTGGCTGCTGTTTGACCCTCACTGGGAAGGGGAGCTGTAAAACTGTCACGGGCCCACGGAGGCCTTCCCCGGTCCATTGCCCTGGACTATGACAGAGGCCACATAAGCAAGTCCACAGGCACCACCCCGCTGAGTAGGTAGGGAAGATTGTCTGGGTCGGCTGAGACCCTACACAGGTGTGTTTCATGGTCTCAGAAACTCACACCAACCTACATCTCAGAAATGCAGTCACCTCCACAATATTCTGGTGATGATTAATCATTGCAGATACATTAATTTAATGCATATATTCCTTACTATCACGTCTCTGCACTCGGCCTTCAGTGCCACGTCCCCGTCTCTGCACTCGGCCTTCGGCGCCACGTCCCCGTCTCTGCACTCGGCCTTCAGTGCCACGTCCACGTCTCTGTACTCGGCCTTTGGTGCCACATCCACGTCTCTGCACTCAGCCTTCGGTGCCACATCCATGTCTCTGCACTCGGCCTTCGGCGCCACGTCCACATCTTTGCAGTCGGCCTTCACTGCCACGTTCAATATTCCAAGTGGAGCACTCACACACACGTTTTCTCACTAAAATCCTCATGTGGGAGGTGCACATGTCAGTCATAAAGTGCTTGCAGTTAGGTTGGGCATATGGAGTCCCGGGTCCCTAACACAGCTGTGGCCATTCGTGTCTCTTCTTCACGAAGTCATCAGAATAGCTGATGGCTTAGAGCAAGCACAAAATCTTTTGTGGCCTCCAAACACAAACAGGGAACGCTGAAGATGTTGAAAGGGAAGGGGCGGTGCAGGTGTCTTGAGCCTCCGGCCGGTGCACCACAGAGGAGAGATGCGGAAAGCCGGTGAACTGGATCAAGTTTGATGTTGATGGATGAAGGTCCCTATGCAGGTGTTGCAAGCCAGGCAAAGACAGACGACGAACGTCAAGCATCTCCCATCTTCTGCACTGAGCCGTTCAGATTCAGGAATTCATTTAATCCTCTCCACGACTCTTATTGGAAAACGGTATCCTCATCACTTGACGAGATGCACTGAGGCTTCGGGAGTCCAGACACAATTTAAAGGGAGTGAAGGACAAAGCCTGGGTTCGACTCTCAGGCTGTGTGTGCCCTCAGCTCACTGCGTTTTCAGCGCCAGACTGCAGTTCAGTAGGAAGGAGAAGAAGCCCTCTCCCATACATTCATGGAAAGCATTCGTTGCCACACACAGCCTGTAAACACGCCAGCCACGCCTCTGAAACACAGAGACAATACAAGAAAAGACAGGCGTGTTTGCTTTGAAAATCATGTCAATTCGTACTTTCAGCTAATAACTGGCTTCAGCCAACTGACAGCCCGTGTCTTCTCTTTTGTTATAGAAAAGGTTGACTTCAGCTTGTTCACCAGTCACAGAACTGTGAAGAGGGCTCCGGGTGATCCGCAAAGCGGGCATCACTCGGGGTGGGAAAGGTGGCTCTGTGACAAGACGGCTCCAAAGCTGGTGCCTGGTGGACCCGTGGAGTAAGCGTGGTGACGGGAGCGCCAGGTGCCCACGTGCAGCTACGGCTCAGAGGCCTGCAGGCTGGGCTTGGTCCTTCGACAGGGATTGGGACCCTCCCCTGGTCCGACCACCTACACACTCGCTGCAGAGCAGTCCCTGGTATTGGCATCTGGAGACAAAGCAGCATGGCCAGGTGGGCTGGGACCAACCCAGCTGCACGTCCTCCCAGTGGCTTCCTGGGAACACTCAGACCCCAGCTTCCATCCCGGGCGCTGCCCTCGTGCCCTCCCCGCCTCTCCAGTGTTGATTAGACCAAAAGCAGCACTTCATGCAGGGTGCCAGAGCCTTCTAAAACATCTTTCTAAGCAAAGGTGATTGTGAACATTGCATCACATGGTTCCTTATTTAACGAAGAGTTTCCTTTCAAGTCTTTGATGAATTTTGTCATCTATCACGTTTTTACCATCCCCTGGCTATCTACATCCTCTACCTATCATTTATGTTCAGGAAAGCATCTATTCTTATTCTAAATTATGACCTCTTCTGTTTACTGACTGACTGTTCTTCTCACCCACAGAACATACACTCAAGCCTTCAGCTCTCGCCCGCCCTTCACCATCCAGCTCCAGGCTAATGTCTGGCACATGGAAGCTGCACAGTAAATCTCTGTTGACTTATTAATTGATGAGTAGTTGTTTGGAAGCGATAACCCAATTTCCCAGGGAATTAGTACTGTAATTCTATCCCCACAAGTTCACAGGAGACAATTAAATTTATAATATAACAAATACAGAATGCTTGTGGTGGATATAATTTTGAGTAATTTTTTTCTTTAATCAAAATGAAAAGCTATATAAGCTTTTGCAGGACAGCGTGCCTCACTCTGGGTCAGAACTGAGCATATTAACTCATGAAAGCCTCTTGTCCAGCGTTCTGGTGGGAGTCCCACTGCCTCGGAACCGCGGTGGTGAGCAGGCTTTCAAAACTCTGGTTCCTTCTACCAGCGGTGCAGGAAGCTCCAGACTTTCCCTCTTCTTCTCATGGGATCTACTGCCCAGAGGTCAACAGTGAGTCTCGGCTGCTGTCGAGACAGACAGGAGGGACAGAGTGCCCAACCCAAAACAGTAGCAGCATCCAGTAAAGGAAATCAAAGGTCCTTGAAAAAGTCAAACTTAGAGGTAATCCAACTATATCCAGAGAGTAAAGAAACAGTGATTTTCCTAAGTTAGAAATCGTTACATTAATTGTAATAATAAAGAAATGATCTGTGTGAACCCCGGGATAAGAGATGGAAGACGCTGTGGTCTCTACATGTTGGCGATGCTCTTCGTGCCCTTGGGTGCCGCGTGCGGGTTGCCGAGTCAGAGGGCACCGTGCTGCAGGGGCCGCTCCACACCCTGCTTTCCTCCTGGGTGTGCTTCCCACGCCCCATGCCATGAGCCCCTCCTGCTGCAAGGGTAGGGTGTTCCTGTGAAATAGTCGTATGGGGTGGGAGATAAACGCACTTCAAATTCTCTAGGATCTGTCATTGGGAAGAAGGTCAAAGTGCCAACAGGAAGAAACCACCCAAATATCCATCAGTGAACAAAAGGAAAAATGAGATGCGGCTTAGCCACGCAAAGGAATATCATTCATCCATAATCTAGAAAACATTGTGCCTAATGAGAGAGGCCAGATGCAAAAGACCTTTGACTCTCTGTGTTTGCATGAAGTCTAGGAGAGGAGTGTCTGTCCAGACAGGAGGCAGCTTAGTGGCTGCTGAGAGCTGTGGACGGGGGACAGAGGGACAACAGGAGAAGGGCAGGGGTCTCCTCTTTTTCTCCTAGAGCTGATCAAATGATCCAGTTGAGGGTGGGGATGGCTGCACATATTTGTGAATATACTCAAAACCATCGAATTGTACAGTTTAAACGTGCAAATTGTACGGTATTTGAAGTATAGCTCAACAAGCTGCTTTCCAAAAGACTGATGTAATAACAAGAGAAAATAGACACATTCATGTGGTGAAACATGGTATGGAGAGAATGTACAGTTTTAAATCCATATATTAGAAAATCACAAAGGCTGAAAATCAATAAATTTTGTGTGTGTATTTAAGATTTGTTTTACAATGGCATGAACAAAAGCAACAGAATCTATGCAAGACCAGTATACTCAAAGTCATGAAATGTTTTTCCAAGAAATTAAAGACCTAAAAAAAAAGCAATGTTTGGATTCTGGAAGACTCAGCACACTAAAGGTAAATACGCTCTAGAATCAAGGTCATCTCAGTGACAATACCTGCAGGCCTTTTCTTTTGTGGACATTGACAAACTGAGTCTAACATAGAGGCAGAGACAAGGCATGGCCTGTAATCCCAGTGCTTTCGGAGGCTGAGGCCAGAAAACTTTGTGAGACCAGGCATTCCAGACCAGATGGGGCAACACAGTGAGATCCCATCCCTATGAAAAATAATTTCAAAACCACAAAATACAGGCAGACAAATGAGGAGCTGAGGGCAACACAGACACGCAGGCCCCAGGAACTGCCCCATGGCCGGTGGTTTCTCCAGTAGCGGTGACCAGCGGCGCGGGCGCAGAGACGGTCAGGGATGGAATGGAACCTGGAGCTGAGAATCAAAGCTTCACAGACACAGACACTTAGCTCATGGCTGAGTTTGGAGTAGAGAGCAGAGGGATGTGTTGTTGTTTTTTTTTAACTTCAATAGATAATATTGGGTCAAATAAATATGAAAACTAAATAATGAGACGATATATACTTTATACTGCACACAAAAATAAATGCATGGTGAATTTTAAATCTAAATGTGAAAGATAGAGTAAGACAAATTATAAATAATAACAGGGTATCTACATTTTTCATTAGGGAATTGTTTCTTTAGAGAGACACAAGGAATAACAACCGTAAAATAAATCAACACATTGGATTGCATTTGTATTAAGAATATTTGCTCCTAGAGAGACACCAATAAAAAGTTAAAAGCAAGCCACACAGTGCAAGAGCATCCTTGCAACACATAGCTGGCAGAGAGCTTGGAGCTGACACAGAAGAATAACTGCCATAAATCAGGATCAAAACCACAAATGACCTAATTAAACAGATGGGTAAAAGACTCAAATGGGTCCTTTACAGAAGAGGATATCCAGCTGCCCAATATCCGTATGAAATGTCTTAGACCTCATTTGCAAACAACTTTCTGTAATGAGGAAAATGCAAACTGAAAGCCACACTGGATACCTCCACACCATGGATGGGGAAGCGAGGAAGCAATATTGCCACTATCCAGCAATAATAAAGGTACTCATTTATGACCTGCCAACGTCACACCTAACTAGACACAGAGCAGGGCTGCGAGCTGTGTGCAGGAGGACTCATGGAAGGATATTCACACAATTGAAGATCTGAAAGATGCCAATGCACAGCAGGGGCAGGATGTGGACACAGCCCTTCAGGGGAGGAATCCACAGCAGGGGCGTCTGCAAACCTTTTCTGTAACCGTCAGGCAGTGAGTGGCGTAGGCCTCGCAGGCCATGCAGCCTCTATCAGGGGCTCGCCTCTGCCACTGCAGGGAGCAGCAGTCTTCACCAACAAGTAAAGGAGTGAGCATGGCTGTGTCCAGTAAGACTTTACAGACCAAAACAGGCCACAGTGGCTGAATGTGGCCCCCACTGACTGTAGTTTGTTGACACCTTGTTTAAAGCAATATAAATGAATGGACTGAAGCGATATGTGTGCAGTAAAGTAGATAAATATCACAAATGCAATATTGCATAAAAACAGGTAGATACAAGAATACAGATCACAGAATTCCATTTTCATAAATTTCAAACAAGGTAAAACCATAGTATTCAAAGGTGAATGTCTAGGTGGTAGAAAGGACAAAGAAAGAAAAGCGAGGAAAGAATAAGTACGAATGATCACTCTGGTTGTTCCTTTTTCAGGAAAAGGAGGAGGTAGTGACTGAGGGGTGTGAGGGAGTACTGTAGATCACTTTCAATCTTCTGCTTTTTGACCAAAGTGTCTGATTGATCATAAGCTTCCAAACTATGCATTTTGTTCTTTTTTATATGTGTGTTATAATTTGTAATACAAACAAAATGTTCTCATATTTATCTATGTAAAATAATGAATTTGTGGTGGGTAACCCTCGAAAACATATCGCATTCCCATTTCACAGGAGAACAGCTGTGGCCTGAGAAGATAGACTTGGTTCTCAGAGATGTAAAGTAGAAAAGCGGCATTGAGATGACAATATGTGTTTTTAGTGGAGGAAGCTGAGGACTGAAGCTTGTTTTTATAAAACTCTCTTTAAAAATCTGGAATTGAAGGGAGTGCAGGAGGCAAAATTTAAAAGATGCCCCACACCACAGCCCCAGCAGAGCCAGTCCTGGGTGATCTGGTCAACACTAATCTCAACACCACCCTGAAGGAGATTTGCAGACAGAATTAAAGTCCCAAGTCAGGTGACCATAAATAAGGTAAATAACTATTCCTGGAATTTCGTGTTGAATTTTTTTTGTATCTCTGATTTTGTATCCCCTCAAAAACATGACAGTCAAACAATTTAAAAGATATCAAAATGTTAATTTTTATGTCGTCTGGATGATGAGTGCATGAGTGTCTTTATTGAATGCTTGAAATATTTTATAATTAATAAAAATTCAAAAGTAAGAATATAAATAAATTATATGAAAATGAGATAAGGGATCAGGAGAATATACTATGTATTTGTTTAAGATTTAATAGTTTTTCACCAAAAGTAAAAGTTGGTAAGAGTTAACAGTGTAACATATATTTTAGACTACTGGAAAAACAGTTTTACATGCCAGGCGTATAAGGAAAGTAAAATGTGCTTTTGGTAAAAGAGTATAATAAGTCATGGGAATAGTATTTTTTTGCCCAGTTTAGAGGGTTAAAAGATTCTTTTAAGTTAGATAGAATAAAGCTAAAAGTTTGAGCAAGTTGTGGAAAGTTTGTGAAAAAGTAGTCTTATAAAATAGTGTGTGTGTGTGATCACATTGCTAAAGTTAAAGGGGTATTATTCAGTTTTTCTGTAAATTGAACATTGGAATGAAAGCACAACACAGTTTTCTTAGAGCATTGCTCTGGTTTTTAACTGAAAATTGTAAAGGGTTATAAAAGATTTCTGAAAATCTTTCCTTATGGTCAAACTGATTAATATTAAATAGATTTGTCAATAAGGTTTTATTAAGAATTGGATTTAACATCAATAGGACACTAATGCAAAAGTAAAATTTGGCTTTTTTTGAACTGTATTTGCATAAATGTGTTGTTGGTATCTATTCCAAAATAATGTGAAACTTCTGTAATTGTAATATGACTTAGTATGCCTTATTAATGATAACTAAAATTATTTTAAATAATTGTGTGCCACGGAAGTGATAAATTTCCTTGTCAATTGTGTCTTTGACCATGGCTGCCCTAAGGTTTTTTGTTACCCACAGACAATTGTCTCATTCTAATTCTCTTTAAAATGTGGTTTCATAATCAGCTATAGAACTCTAACAGGTGTTCTTAAATGCAGGTTTCTGATAACTCAGAGATTGTGACATTAAAATGGAGAGAAAAGAACTTCCAAGACTCTCTAGGAAAAGTAATGTGTTCATAAATATTGAGCAAAACATGAATTAACTGCATAAACTGAGCTAATAAAAGGCTGAAGTAATCTTTTTTTTTTTTTACTTTTGGCTTAAAACCTTGTGGATCCTTTGTTTTGTTTTCAGAATAAAAAATACTTCTCTTTCAAGCTATTTATAACCTTTACCAGTTAAGTATACTCCTATAAACAAAATTTGAATCATATTTCTATCTACCAGATTTCTCCAAAATTTGGAAACTATTTGTGAATATTCTTAACTTACAGCAGTATAGTTATTTGCATAAGCATAATAATCTGTTTTCTTTTGTAGTAGGGCACAATTGCAGACACTGGTTATTTTACCAAGGCTTTGACTAGAATGGCATGCTTTTAGATACAAGCAGACTATTTTAAGGAATCAAAGTTTACTTATAGAGCCAATAAAAGCCTGTTGGGAAAACTGGCCTAATACTTTGTCTACCCAGTCCCTGTGCAGGGTTCCTGACCTGTAGTAAGTAAAGAATGTCACTTTCTAACAGGCCCAGGAACCCAAGTTATCTTGGGACCTAAAGAGAAGAAGAATTTATACATCTAATACAGGTATTTGATGGCACAAGTCCATGGCAGGGCTCAAGGCTTTAAAAAGTCTTTTCTGAGACTCCTTATGAAACAAAGTTCTATCAAAGCCAATTTTAGAAAGAGGCTGTGATTATTCTTGCTATGTTTTATGCAAATAATCCGGCCAAGTGTAATATGACTAAAGCTTATTTTGCAAACAAATCAGGCCTAGCATGATTTTACTTTAATAAAAACAAGGACTAGAGAGATAAAAATTATGTTTCAAGAACTGTAATACACCTGCTATTAGATTCCAGTCTCATCAGTTGTTTATGAGGTGTTTTTTTTTTCATGCAATTCAGACTGATCCTGCTCACTCCTATCAACCAACCATGATATCTGGCTGCAGCTCAGAAGAAACAAGAGGGATGGGTAATGCAAAAATCTGGATCAATATTCTAATTTGGGGCATATATTGGAATCAGCCAGCAGCTCCATGCCCCAGAGTCTTAGCCACCAGCTACCTGGGTATCTCAGCAGTCTCAGAATTTTTAGGAACTGTTCTCACCCCCTTATTTCATTTTGACTTTTCTACTTGTCTTAAAACTCAAGAAGCCTTCTATACTTGTGGCCAATCAGTTCACCAATGCCTCCCCACTAACGGGACTAGAACTTTTACCATAGGCTATGTATCCACAGACATCTTCATCGTCCCTGTCAATCTCTCTCTTCCAGTACCAATCTATGGACATTCCATGTTGCCCAGGGTGAAGAGGGCTATCCAATTATTTCCTCTTCTCATGGGACTTGACATTGTAACCTATAAAGGAACTGGAATTGCCAGATTCATAAAAGCCTCCTTAACCTACAGCCCACTCTCAAAGGAAATAGCCAACAACATTGACTCCATCGCTAAAGGCTTAACAACCATGCAGGAGCAGATCCGCTCTTTAGCTGCCATAGTCCTTCAAATCATTAAGGACTAACATGAACAGCACCACAGGGAGGACCGGTGTTAACTAATGTTCACAGCAGCTCAGAGAGGAATTTCCTTAGCCTCAAATAAAAAATATTGCTTTTGGGTAAATCAATCAGGAAAAGTACAAGACAATATCAGACAACTTGTAAATGGAGCCTCTTGTTTATGGGAACAAGCCTCTCAGGGCTTGCTTGTTCTCATAAAGGAACCTGGGGAAGGAACCTGGAATGGAACATAGAAATGGTTCTCCTGGGTTTTCCCCTTTGAGGACCACTTGTTAGTCTCCTACTTCTGCTCCTTTGTGGTCCGTGTCTTCTAAATCTAGTAACCTGATTTGTCTCCTCCTGCCTTCAGGCCATCAAGCTCCAGATGACCCTCAGCGGGATGCCATCCTATCAGGATTCTAGAGCCATCCTTCTACAGAGGACCCTTAAACTGCCCATCAGTATAAAGCAACAGAGTTGAAATCTTGCCCCATCTCCCTTAGACCTGGCTAGACACTGCTTTCACCAACTCAAAGAGTCACCCTTCTTCCCTGACAGCAGCAAGAGGCCAAGACCCACAGAACCACCACCACTGCCCATTTGTCAACAGGAAGAAGTTACAGAAGACTGACCTTAATCCATTTTCTCCCAAAATTGGGGTCTTGGACTCTTGATGGGGAAGTGCCACAGCAGGAAGTCAGGCAGATGTGAGAGCCCCCATGGCCAGGAATGTCAGGCAAATATCAGGTGATGGCCAGGAGGTGGTTAACTGGCTCTAAAATAGTTGGTCACAGCTGGCACCAGGGAACAGCAGTTTCTCAATGGACAGAAAACACCTGAAACTGGATCAGCAGCTTCCCAATAAGATCTCAGGAGCTGGGTGAGCAGGCTTAAGCATGGGCACTAAAAGGCAGAATGGTGGAGTCTAACTGGCATATGACCTTCCAGGAATATTCAGCTAGTAGGGGAGGAATGCCTCAAGCAAGCAGACGTACAGCTTCAGTAAACCTACTGTGCACGTGGCCCTTCCCAAGGGCTGGCAGGCCACTGTGCATGCAGATAGCCCACTCCATGGGAAGAATCAAGGGAGAAGGGACACAACCCCCTGAAAGCATGCCAATGGATACACCGCCAAGTCAAAGGTCAAACCACACATTTCACTTGCTGAAGCCATCCATTTGGTCTTCTTCCAAGTGGACTTTCTTTTGTCCCCACTCTAGGCTTTTAATACACTTTCTCTCCTCCACTAAAACTTGCCTCAGTCTCTCCTTCTGCCTATGCCCCTCGATCAAAGTCTTTCTTCTGAGGAGACAAGAACTGAGGTTGCTGCAGACTCGTACAGATTCACCATGGCTAACCCTCATAAGTCATGTGCCAGCTCAGGACAGCAATGATTATCTTTCTTCTTGCTGACTCTGTGTTGTTGAGGAACACATCACATTTTTATCTCCAAGATTCAGGCTTAAAAATAACTATTCTTAAGGATTCATTTTGATGCTTTTGTTTTCCCCTTGAAATCTCCCTGTAAAGGATCATCCAGAATTGAACCTTCAGGACTGAAGCCTCCAGGCGAGATTCCATCTTTCCTCCCTTTTCCAGCTCTGCATAGTGCAAATGTGGTGGGTTTCACCCCAATTCCTGCTGTAAATCAAAACGTATCTGAGATGGGTCTCAATTAATGTAGAAGTTTGTCTTGCCAATGTTAACCGCACGCTCAGGGGAAAAATATCACCACAGAATCACAAAAACAGTCTATGGTGTGTGCCTTTATCCAAAGATGATGCTAACAGCTTCGACAGTTGAAGGGGAAATGGGAGCTGGAGGGGAAAGAGGAAGGGTGTGGTCATCCACATGCAGCAGGAGGAAAGGACAGGCAGGAGAACTGTCAAATGTGCACCCATCTCCCGCTCAGCAGCTCTGCACTTAACACAAGACAAGGTAGACACAGAGCCACTGCTTGTGGAGATGCGTCACCTTCATCTGTCACTCTCTGCTTAGGAACAAAAGGAAAGGCAGCTGCTTGCATGACTCGTCTTCCAGCTTCATTCCTTCCCCTTGGCAGAGTAAATGTGGGCCTGAGCTTTTAGTTTCCTTTCATGGTGCCCTAGCCAGAGTGAACGCAATAATCAAATGCATTTGTCTTCTATGGAGAGAAGAGGAAAATTACTTTACCACCAATATTTCTGTCTATTTTTATTTGCACTGTTTGAAATTGGTAAATTCTGATTACTTCCTTTGAGGTCACTTTACACACACAATGCCTCCAACACTGACGTGGACTCCATTCTCCACCAGCTGCAGTCGGGCCCCTCCTCACCTCCTCCTGCCATGGCCCAGTTCTCAGCTGCTAAGCCCAGGTTAGCAAGACTCCCCGAGTCAAACCCATGTCCCCGATCCCTCAGCATCCCTGGCACTTCGTCCCTGGAGGTTCTTGCTGTGTTCGGCTGAGCCCAGGCCTGCACTTTGGCCTCACAGCCCTGAGGCAGTAACTGGAATAAACTCTGTCTTGCTATTTTTAACAAACCTATGCTACAAATCACAGCAGGCCCCTTTACGGTCTGGCATTTGAAGAGAGTAATTCCTTTTCTATTTAAAAAAAATTCCTTAAAGACCTTATATACTGAGAAAAAACCTTGCAAAGCATCACTCAACATTAACAAGAAAACACAACAACTTAAAGATTAGGATCGAGTAAACAGGGTTTCATCCCAACAAAAGTGCCAGGGCTGAGCGCCTGCCGAGAAAGTTGTAATAACGCCGAGGGATCCCCTTTGCCCAGGGCTGAGAAGGTTGTGATAACACTGAAGGCTGAGAAAGTTGTGATAAGGCTGAAAGACCCCTTCGCCCTGTCCCACGAAGGTACTCACATCTGTAAAGTCCCTTCCTTTCCCCACTGTGCTGATTCTTTCAGGGCCCTTTCCTGTCAGGAGAACCCGCTCCCAATGTTTAATGTGGGTTCTTTTCTATTTCCTAAGTGTCTCGATTGGGTTGAGAAATAAAGGGAAAGAGCACACGAGAGAGAAATTTAAAGCTTGGGTGTCCAGGGGAGACATCACATGTCGGCAGGATCCGTGATGTTCCCCGAGCCATAAAAACAGCAAGTTTTTCTCAGCGATTTTCAAAAGGGGAGGGAGTGCACGAATAGGGTGTGGGTCACAGAGATCACATACTTCACGAGGCAATAAAATATCACAAAGCAAGTGGAGGCAGGCGAGATCACAGGACCACCGGATGGGGTGAAATTAAAATTGCTAATGAAGTTTCAGGCATGCATTGTCATTGATAACATCTTATCAGGAAACAGGGTTTGAGAGCAGACAACCTGTCTGACCACAATTTATTAGGCGGGAAATTTCCTCATCCTAATAAGCCTGGGAGCACTACAGGAGACCAGGGCTTATTTCATCCCTTCAGCTTTGACCATAAAAGACAGCAGGCTTTGAGAGGGTCATTCATAGGCCTACCTTCAGGGCACATTCTCTTTCTCAGGGATGTTCCTTGCTGAGAAAAAGAATTCAGCGATATTTCTCCTATTTGCTTTGGAAAGAGGAGGAATATAGCTCTGTTCCGTCCGGCTCACCGGCGGCCAGTTCCAAGTTACCTCTCTTGTTCCCTGAACATCGCTGTTATCCTGTTCTTTTTTTAAGATGCCCAGATTTCATATTCGAACACACATGCTCTACAAACAATTTGTGCAGTTGACACAATCACAGGGTCCTGAGGCGACATTCATCCTCCTCAGCTTACAAAGAAGATGACGGGATTAAGAGATTAAAGACAGGCATAGGAAATCACAAGGATATTCATTGGGGAAGTGGTAAGTGCCCATGAAACCTTCACAATTTATGTTCAGAGATTACAGTAAAGACAGGTGTAAGAAATTATAAAAATATTAATTTGGGGAACTAATAAACGTCCATGAAATCTTCACAATTTATGTTCTTCTGCTGCGGCTTCAGCTGGTCCCTCCTTTCAGGGTCCCTGACTTCTCTCAACACTTTCCATTATCCCAAGTTGCCCTACCTGAATCCTTGTCATCTGGCCCACGGCAAACCCTCGAGCCTTGCCTCAGTCTCCCCACATGACCCCCCCCCATGCTGCCCTGCACCCTTCCAGGGTGGATGGTTCTCTTTCTCGGTTGTGGACACACAGGGTGGTCCCTCCTCCTGCCAATGGAGCTCATTTCCTCAGCGTAGCCCGGGTGTCCACTTTCCCACTCTGACCACACCCCTCCTCTCTTGCTGGCAAGGACCTGGAAGCTGCAACCTCCACCCTCACCCTCTGTTCCCCACTGTCCCAGCAGTCCTCTCCTGCCTGTCCCAACCCTCATGGCCCCTGCTGAGGCCTTCCCATGCCGTTCGCTGTACAGCAGGCTTCTCCCTCGTGTGGGACTCCCACATACGTCCAGTCCGGCCCACCTTACACTGGGTTACTGATCCTCTGGTGGGCACCCCCCCGGCACCTGCCCCGGGCCTGTGAGATTGGAGGCTCACCTGACTTCCATACCACCCCCCACGATCAAACCCAGGGCTTCGCCTGTGGTCGCATTCAACGTCTTTTCCAAATACCTGCGTGAATTCTAACTGTGACGTTTTTATACCTAGCACTGCAGACGTCTGAGCCCCCATAAAGTCCTTTCACTTGACCTTTGTTACACAAATGGATATGATTCTACAGGGGAATAAAAGTAAGTTGGCGTATCACAGATGGGGTGTTTATTTTAGTGGAAACTTACAAAACCCTTTTGTAGAACGACTTTTCCATTCACAGGCAAGAGTATTTTTAGATCAGCAGACAGCACTGCACAGGAGCCGACAGGAACTTCTCGAGACCCACGTTCTTCCACTGACCACCACCCTCTCTAGAACCTTCCAGAGGGCGAGCTTGTTCTGACCCTCGTCACCGGAATCTCTCTGACCCAATGAAGATGGAAATTCATTAAAAATAAATGTAAAATGTCTGCAACAATCTACTTTATGATCCATTAGAAAATGTATTACGTACCTTTGACTTGTCATAGAGAGATCCCTGCTCTGTTTTAAAATTCTTCTTACTGTGACTTTTTAAAATAAAGTCTTACGAAACGTGCTTGAAATAGATGCCAAAAATTCTTACAAGCATGACTTATATGCTTTTTTCTTTTCTTTCCTTTTTTTTTTTTTTTTGTGAGATGGAGTCCCACTCTGTCGCCAAGGCTGGAGTGCAGTGGAGCAATCTCGGCTCACTGCAACCTCCATCTCCCACAATTCCTCCACCTCAGCCCTCCGAGTAGCTGGAACTACAGGCATGCATCACCATCACCATGCCCAGCTATTTTTTGTATTTTTGGTAGATACAGGGTCCCAAGCTTTTATTGTCAACCATGGCTTTTATTATAGCCAATGGGGTGTCCCCATGTTGGCCAGGATGTTCTTGAACTCCTGACCTCAAGTGATCTGTTCACCTTGGCCTCCCAAAGTGCTGGGATACAGCTGCGAGCCACTGAGGCGGCCAACATTCCTTATATACTTTATTGGACCTTTTTTCTTAGTTTTTTCTTTAACATGCCACCTCATTAATTGTGTTTGGACTCTTCAAAATACTGTTTTCCTGTCTTTCGAGGAAGAGATCGGCTGTTGCTTTCTCATTATAGTTCATGTGTTTGTCTTCTACAGTCATTTTTTTAAATGTCAGCCAACAGATACGGTTAGGCTTTGTGTCCCCACCCAAATCTCAATCTTGAATTGTAATCCCCATAATCCTCACATGTCAAGGGGAGAGACCAGGTGGAGGAAACTGGATCCTGGGGGAGGTTTCCTCCATGCTGTTCTCATGCTAGTGAGTGAGTGCTCAGGAGATCTGGTGGTTTTGTAAGGGGCTCTTCCCCCTTCACTCAGCACTTCTTCCCGCCGCCCTGAGAAGAAGGTGCCTGCTTCCCCTTCGTTTTCCCCCAGGACTGTTAAGTTTCCTGAGGCCTCCCAAGTCATGCTGAACTGTGGGTCAATTAAACTTATTTCCTTTATAAATTACCCAGTCTCAGGTAGTTCTTTATAGCAGTATGGAAATGGACTAATAAGCCAATTTGTGATTTAGTTTTGGTTCATAAGGAAGAAATGCAAACCCAGAAGACAACTCACTGGAGACCAGGACTCATCATGATTATGGTTTTGCATTGAGTCATCCACAGCATCTCCTTCCTATTTCTTTTTTGTTGTAGAGGGGAGATCCACTGACCATGTCTAGTCTGGATTCCAAATTCTCATGTCTTGTCTCTGTGCTTTTCATACACAGAGCCAAAAACTCTTGTCTACTTCTTTCAAGTCTACCTAATGCAACACAACCATGACTACCAATCTGTAAGCACAGAACGCTTTTACATGTTCGTGGTTAAACTAGTAACTTTGACTTCTTGTGGGGAAGGCCTGTGGTTCAAAGAGTGATGGGGAACAGAACCGTGAAGGCCCTGAAGGAAGAACGACGGGACAGGTCTCACCACTTTGTTTTGCTGTCTGGCATTTAAGGCTGGTCTCTCTGAGCTGTTTCTCATTTTGTAGATTCTTCACTCAGCTTATAACCCAGAGCTTCTCTCAAACCTCCAAGTAGGTTTAGCTCTCAAAGGTCTCCTTGTTGCCCTTATCTCCTGTACTAAATTATAAGATTTTTTGTTCGTAAGCATTTTTCGTCCTCACTGGCTTTTCCTTTTTTTTTTTTTTTTTTTTTTTGACGGAGTCTCACTCCGTCACCCAAGGTGGAGTGCAGTGGTGCAATCTCAGCTCACTACAACCTCCACCTCCCAGGTTCAAGCGATTCTCCTGCTTCAGCCTCCCAAAGTAGCTGGGTTTACAGATGGCTGCCACCACATACAGCTAATTGTTTTTGTATTTTTAGTTGAGATGTGGTTTCACCATGTTGGCCAGGCTGGTCTGGAACTCCTGACCTCAGGTGATCCACCCGCCTCGGCCTCCAAAAGTGCTAGGATTACAGGCGTGAGCCACCATGCCCGGCCTCTTTCCTTTCAAAGCATCTTGGTGGTTAGTAGATGGAATGGCTCTCATTTTATGTCCAAAGTACTTAAGCATGTTGTGTGTGAAGACTTGAAAGCTGTCCTAACCAGCTGTTTGAATTGTCACCCCAGGACAGACGCATTTTATTCCAAAGAAAACACGGCCTCAGGGGGACGCAGAGCCTCCTCCAGGGAGGCCACCATCAGGAAATTCTAGGAAAGAAAGAGGACGCCACGGGAGGGGGGATCTCAAGAGAGAGGAGTGCGTAGAACAGGGAGAAGGGAGAAGGGTGGTCGGTGAAGACCAGAGCTGATGTAGGACAGGGCGAAATACCAGCAGGGGGTGGGAACCCCAGCCCTACAGCAACTGTTCCAGGAGCTGCCTCAGCCGCGCTTCTACAATCCTGAAGTCCCCTACCCTTGCCTTCAGCCCCGTTCCCTCATGTTCTCTCTTTCCTTAACAACTTCCTCCTTCAGGGAACTCTCAGAATAACATTTATGCTGGGCTGACTCCTCTCCTGGGGACCTGCACTTTAACTGTGTCTGTGTCTCGTGAGGAAGCCATCACAGCCTTTGTGTCCTTATAGGAGCTGCGGACCAAACGCGAGCAGTGGGGACGTGCTGGCCGACAGGCGAGGACATCCTCCCTCACACCCACAGCTGGGGAGGTCGTGCATCCCACCCACAGCCTTCCTGGCAAAGCAGCCTTACAGAAATATAGATCCAATCTTCTGCAGCTCTACCTGTAATATTTCAAAAAGAGTTTGATTTACCTGTGGTCTTGAGGAATCTCAAAGTTTCCATATGAGTTCTGAACAGGTTTGATAAATACACGTTCCCAAGACAGCCAGGCTGCCTGTTTCTACAGTTTTTGCAGTTCCCATTCATGATCTAAACTCATAGTGGTCAAACCAGAGCAAGTCTGTGTTACCTGTTTATTGCTGCGTGCATTATTTCACCCACTTATTCTGGGGGAGCCGGGGAGTGTTTAGGAGACACTCAAGGGTCTTGGCTGCAGGTCTCCCCTGGCCTCGCTGCTCTTCCCCAGAACACACACAGCAAGTCCCTTCAGCCCTGCAGTAGCTTCCTGACCATACGAAACATTCAGGACTGCAAAATAACTGCTTAGAAATACAGAAGTCAGGAAGTTAAGTGAACCTCCCTTCAATCGCCAGAATCTCTGACATCGTTTCTAATTCTGTTCTCATTGTTTCTAATTCTGTTCTTTTGCCCCCACAATAATACAAACAACTCCCAGAGTCATCTGAGAATGACAAATTCTAATACACAACGCATGTGGGATGTGTTACCTGAGATAACACAGTGAGTGTCTGTGCAGGAACAGCCAGAATCATCCCGGAATTCTTTCATTAAGGAGTGTGTTAGGTCAATTTCCTTAAAAGGAAATGTACAACTTTACTGCAGTAAAAATTAACACCTGTGAATCATTCCATAGTAAAATATTTTTGGTTCATCCATTAAGTGTGATGTTACCGCCGAGTTCTTTTCATTGATATAAAACAATTATGTTATTATACGGAAGCACCCATCCAGAAGGGACGGAATTCTTTTTAGACAGAAGCTTTCCAAGCATGGTTATGGGCAGAGGGAGGAAGGGAAATTTGGAATCCAAATTTGGAGGCTATTTTGGTTCAGGAATTTAATCTCGGTGAGTTCTTTTCAGAAACCGCAATGCCAAGTGCCTATGAACAGCTGGGGTGCAAACGGGAACTCCAATCTCCATGCCCATTGCTTCTCTTCCAGGAAAATAACAAATAAATGTCTAGAAAACAATCTTTGTATTGGTTGATAAAAGCATTAGGTCACATCAGCAATAAAGCCATGCCCTGTGACTTCAAGGAGCATCTCCAGCCTGTGTTATCTGTCCTTGGAAAAAATGCATTGCAAGAGTCGCTGAAGTGAGTTAAAAGGTTAACAGTTGTCCTCAAGATTTCTAATGTTCTACAAATTCTGTCACCCAGAAAGCCCAGCTGTTCCTTCCCAAAGGCCAACTAGACGATGCAGCCTTGTGTGGGGAGCAGGTTGAGGGGAGAAAAGGATGCCAGTCCCCTCTTCTTTCCACACTGACGCCCTGCGCACCGATCTGTGATGTGACAGCAGCCTCAGGCTCCCCCAGAGAGCTACATGGCCACAATTTCAACTTCTGATACCTTAGAAAAGGAGAACGTTCATTTCACACAAGGTTAGAACTGAAGGGCTGTGTTTATATTCACAGGTAAGGCACGAGGGATGTTACAAATACACGCCTGTGTGTTCTGGGCTGTACCTGCCACCTAAAACAACAGCTACATAATAACACACACACAAAAACAGAGCTTTGAAAGTATGAGATAGAACTGAAATAAACAGTAGGTTTAAGATACTTTATTTAGTTATATTTGTGACTGTTGCAGAAGGCTTTTTTGTTCTTACTGAAATGTTGGTAGAGCTGGTGCTTTTGATGAGAGAAAAGTGAGTGAATATGATGAATTATTTGATAGCTCTTGGCTCAAAACTTGTGAACTTGTGGTGTGAGAGAATGAGTCAGTGCTAATTCTATGTTCAGGTTTCTGTTATTGGCTTTGTGGCAGTTATGTTAAAGCATATATACAGTTTCAAATTGTGTAAAGCCACATGAAGCTGTCTGTGATGTACTTTCTAAACCAAGATATTTACTTTTTAATATCAACTACCAATTCTGGTTTTTGTTGAAATTTAACATTGTTTCTATCTTTCCTTGTATCAGTCCACTTTTATGCAAATAAACCACATTTTGAAATATTTTATATTTTTATGTCATATTTTGGTGAGTGAATTCAAAATCTATCCAACAACTTTTTTTTGAAAGATTCTCACTGGATGAGAAAATTTAGTTTCAATGATTTATGATGCAGACACAGAAGTTTTATCAAGGCCATACATGATTGTTTCTAGCAATAAAATTATTGGAACCTTAGAAATATTCACTTTTAATAAGCTCCCTCCAGAGTTTAAACCTACTTAGAACACATTCACTCTTTTCTCCATTTTTCAGAATGTCACTTTTATTCGGAGGGGCAGATTGTTTATTTAAAAATACTTGATAGCTTACATACTAAATTTTAACAGCAATAAAAGTCTCAGTCATCTTTAGTTTCAGTAATCTAATTATTTTGCCACAAGATGACTGTGAACCAGTGTGAGATGCAGAAGACTCTCATGGTAGATGCTTTGTTATTGTAAAGGGCTACAGGATGCTATCATCACTTAGAAGTCTTTTTAGAAATATAAAACATATTACCTCTATAATGCTGTCACTTTCCATAAAATTTTTATCTGTTTCTTACATGTTTTTGCTACAATAGCTTGCCTATGAAAGATGCTGTATTTCAAATTCACATGTGGTGTGTGTGTGTGTGTGTGTATATATATATATATATTCCAATCAAAACAGCCCATTAGACCAGGGTCCTTCTTACACAGTTCCCATAATGCATCATCCTTATTAAAAAAGTCATTTTCTATTGAGGACATTTTTTTCCCAGCTAAGGCATTACCTCTTTGCTTCAGAGGTTAATAAAAAATAGTCTGTACACAATAAAAAATGATAAGGCAGATATCACCACGGACCCCACAGAAATACAAACTACCATCAGAGAATACTACAAACACCTCTATGCAAATAAACTAGAAAATCTACAAGAAATGAATAAATTCTTGGACACATACACACTCTCAAGACTAAACCAAGAAGAAGTCAAATCCCTGAATAGACCAATAACAAGTTCTGAAATTGAGGCAGTAATTAATAGCCTACCAACCAAAAAAAGCCCAGGACCAGATGAATTCACAGCTGTATTCTACCAGAGGTACAAAGAAGAGCTGGTACCTTCCTTCTGAAACTATTCCAAATAATTGAAAAGGAGGCAGTCCTCCCTAACTCATTTTATGAAGCCGGCATCATCGTGATACCAAAACTGGCAAGAGACACAACAAAAAAAGGAAACTTCAGGCCAATATCTTGATGAACATCGATGTGAAAATCCTCATTAGAATACTGGCAAACTGAATCCAGCAGCACATCAAAAATCTAATCCACCACGATCAAGTTGGCTTCATCCCTGGATGCAAGGCTAGTTCAACATATGTAAAATCAATAAATGTAATCCATTACATAAATAGAACCAAAAACAAAAACCATATGATTATCTCAATAGATGTAGAAAAGACCTTTAATAAGATTCAACATGGCTTCATGGCAAAAACTCTCAATAAACTAGGTATTAATTGACAGAATATATCTCAAAATAATAACAGTTATTTATGACAAACCCACAGCCAATATCATATCGAATGGGCAAGAGCTGGAAGCATTCCCTTTGAAAACTAGTGCAAGACAAGGATACCCTCTCTCACCACTCCTATTCAACATAGTATTGGAAGTTCTGGCCAGGGAAATCAGGCAAGAGAAAGAAATAAAGGGTATTTGAATATGAAGAGAGGAAGTTAAATTGCCTCTGTTTGCTGATGACATGAATCTATCATTAGAAAACCCCATCATCTTAGCCCTTAACCTGATAAGCAACATCAGCAGTCTCAGGATACAAAATCAAGGTGAAAAATCACAAGCATTCCTTTACACTAACAATAGACAAGCAGAGAGCCAAATCATAAATGGACTCCCATTCACAATTTCTACAAAGAGAATAAAATACGAAAGAATACAGCTAACAAGGGTGTGAAGGACCTCTTCAAGGAGAACTATAAACCACAGCTCAAAGAAACAAGAGATGACACAAACAAATGGAAAAACATTCCATCCTCCTGGATAGGAGGAATCAATATTGTGAAAATGGCCATACTGCCCAAAGTAATTTATAGATTCAATGCTATCCCCATCAAACTACCATTGACATTCTTCACAGAATTAGAAAAAACTACTTTAAATTTCATATGGAACCAAAGAGACCATATAGCCAAGACAATTCTAAACAAAAAAAACAAAGCTGAAGAAATCATGCTACCTAACTTCAAACTATACTACAAGGCTACAGTAACCAAAATAGCATAGTACTTGTACCAAAATAGACAGATAGACCAATGGAATAGAACAGAGGCCTCAGAAATAACACTACACATCTACAACCATCTGATCTTCAACAAATCTGACAAAAACAGCAATGGAGAAAGGATCCCCTATTCAATAAACGGTGCTGGGAGAGCTGGCTAGCCATATGCAGAAAACTGAGACTGGACTCCTTCCTTACACCTTATACAAAAATTAAGATGAATTATAAACTTAAATGTAAAACCCAAAGCCATAAAAACCCTGGAAAAACACCTATATAATACTATTCAGGACATAGGCATGGGCAAAGACTTCATGACAAAAATGCCAAAAGTAATGGCAACAAAAGCCAAAATTGATAAATGGGATCTAATTAAACTAAAGAGCTTCTGCACAGCAAAAGAAACTATCATCAGAGTGAACAGACAACCTACAGAATGGGAGACAATTTTTGCAATCTACCCATTTGACAAAGTTCTAATATCCACAATTTGCAAGGACTTTAACAAATGTACAACAACAACAAAAAAAACAACCCCATCAAAAAGTGGGCAAATGATATATATGAACAGACACTTCTCAAAAGAAGGCATTATGTGACCAAAAAACATCTGAGAAAAATGCTCAACATCACTGATCATTAGAGAAATGCAAATCAAAACCACAAAGAGATACCGTCTCATGCCAGTCAGAATGGCAACTATTAAAAAGTCAAGAAACAATAGAGGCTGGTGAGGCTGTGGAGAGATAGGAAGGCTTTTACACTGTTGGTGGGAATGTAAATTAGTTCAACCATTGTAGAAGACAGTATGGTCATTCCTCAAGGATCTAGAACTAGAAATACCATTTCACCCAGCAATCCCATTACTGGGCATATACCCAAAGGATTATAAATCATTCTACTATAAAGACACATGCACATGTATGTTTATTGCAGCACTGTTCACAATAGCGAAGTCATGGAACCAACCCAAATGCCCATCGTGATAGACTGGATAAAGAAAATGTGGTACATATACACCACGGAATACTATGCAGCCATAAAAAGAAAGGAGATCATGTTCTTTGCAGGGACATGGATGAAGCTGGAAGCCATCATCCTCAGCAAACTAACACAGGAACAGAAAACCAAGCACCGCATGTTCTCACTCATAAGTGGGAGTTGAACAATGAGAACACATGGACACAGGGAGGGTCCTGTTGGAGGGTGGGAGGCAAGGGGAGGGAACTTAGAGGATGAGTCAATAGGTGCAGCAGACCACCATGGAACATGTATACCCATGTAACAAACCTGCACGTTCTGCACATGTATCCTGGAACTTAAAAAAAAAAAAAAAAAATCTGTAAATGTATTTATCAAATTTGAATAAACTTCATTTCCTATTTAACAAGCTGAAATAACTACAGATAAAGGTGCAGTGTATCAATCCGACATTCTGAAAGATCATCTTGCATGCCACGGGGGGTGCACACACCCCAGTGTGGTCATCCTGACATGATTCACAAACCTGCTCCTTCATATCTGCCTGTTTCCCTCATTCTCCTCTGTCTTTGCTCCTCTATCCCACAGGATTGTCAAGAGGTGACGTAGAAATCCAGGGTTGGCGCAGAGCCTGTGGTGGATGAGAATAGCCCAAGAAGCTGCGGGTCCCTTCCCACGACCTGCAGGTGGGAAAAGCCATGCAGGGCGGTGGCTGGGGATGCTCCATGTCCTGTTCCAAATCCCCAAGAGGTTCCCCACGAAGTCAGTGAACGAGGGAGGTCAGAAGAGCAAAGGGCACGTTGGTGTAGGGAGAGTAAGTATTCATCTATCCACTACTCGCCCTTTGATTTTCCCAAAGAATTTCTGCCTCTGTCTATTAGAATGATGTCATCTCACTGGGAGGACATGAATGAATAGTGGTCAACATGTGTACGGCCCCTACCCTGCTAGATTTTTATTATTAAATATTGCTGAACCAATGCCAAAAATAAATACATGTTGAATTTTTTTTTTTAATTCTACCTTTCAGAGTCTGGGGTAATTTTTCCAATACTTCATGATAACTTTCCATTCCAAATCAAAGGATATGAAAATCTCCCTTTTATGAACACTCCAACTATTCTACCTGTAAGCAGGTATTTACATATATTTTTAATGCTTATGAAACTGTCTTATTTTTAAATTCAAAATAAATTATAACAACTAATAGAGAAGAAAATTAATGTATATGTTTTATGCAGTGGCATGGCATAGAAAGGGAAGTAATTCAACATCATATTTCTCCTTGCCATAATCCCTACCATTAAATGCAAAATATCTTTATTGAACTACATTAGTTTTCATTTTAGACAAAAATATGGAACATGGCGAGCCACACTCAACATACCATGAGCAATTCCATGAGTTGTTAATATGAAAAAGGATAATGATATTCATAGTGATTGCAATTGTATTAGTTCTTAAGAACTAAAACATCTTTGATTTCACTGTTCCTGTGGCTTGGTGTTAATTGACCACACACACATAAAATGAAATCAATGAAAGTCACAGTTTTAATTTTAAAAAGTATTTTAAGGCTAAAATGAAATTTGTATGTTAAAATTTGTGTATTTTTGTCATTTATATATGAAACTAATTTTGGGCTATTTTCTGCTTATAGTTTTTATTTCAAATAATTAAATAAAATTGATTAAAATAAGAGTAAGTTAATTGTAAACGTTCAATAAAATTGAATGCATAAGAAAGTAGTTTAATTGGTGAAATCTGCTTCAGTCACATGTATTCAATGAACTTTCCAAATAACATTCGCACACGCTGATGAAACGTTGGGAGAGCAGACGCGGGATCTTTGGCTTCCGTCAGATGCTCCTTGCCTCTGAGAAGTTGGCACACCTGGGTGCACACAGCCTGTCCTCCCTGTGTGCGTCCTGCAGAACCCTCAGCAGGGCCGTGGTCGGGAGCATGCTGCTCCTGCAGGGGCACAGGGGACCCCGGCTCAAGAAGCCTGGCAGGGCTTCTTGCCCTTGACCCCGCTTTTGGGGTCCAGCTGTGCAGGACGTCCAATCTTTCTGATTAAATGATCATGCCTGCCTTTCAAGCACCCACACTGTGGCAGAAATGGGAAGGGAAAGAAAGGGAGAGAGACAGACAGTGAGGACTGAGCTTCAGCCATTGGCAGGAGGAGAGGGCCGCTCCGGAAACACCAGGCGCTTTTCCTCCACTCCCTCGGCGCTCCCAGCCCTGTTCACACCTCCCCGGACAAGAACAGCCTTCGCCGCCCGGCCTCGGAGAGGTCCCAGTTCCTGGGGTGGAAGCTTTCTCCACGGCGGTGGCTTCCCGTCTTGCTGCCGTGCTCTTCTCAAACGAAGTCTCGCCTTACCTAAGGCAGGATTTGTCTTTTATTTGACAACCATAGATCAACATTTCACCATGCCATAATTTATATTTAATGTATTTTTAATGTATATTTAATGTATTTTTCCCAGTATTTTAGTATTCAAAGAATAACATGGTTTAAAGATCTTGGTATATTAATATTTGTACTTGTATAGATTTTATGGTAATTTTTAGAAGTAGAATTACTGAATTTAAAGGTATGAATATTTCAGACCTTTGGGACATTTATTTTTTTAAAAACAAGTTGCTAAGTTTAAATCTTCATCAGATGTCTATGATATGCACATGGAAATATTTGAATATTTATATATTTTATGAAGCATTTCTATTATAAAATTTGTTTTGCATTAAACACTGGTACAAATAATGTTTTCCCTATCCGACCCTCAAATTCCTTTGCAAATCTGTTCACGAGGTGGGAAACACCCCCAGGCGGCGCTTGTCCCTGCGCCCTTTTCATCCACAGTCCCCAGGGACCGGCTGCTCCGAAGGAAGCTGCTGGGGAAATGGGTGGCATCCCCCAGTCCCCCAGGAACTACCATGAGTGCTGTGGGGGTTACTGCAGAGCCTATTTTTCAGATTAAGAAACTTCTACAACCTTTCTGGAGTTTTCTACAACCTCACTGGAGTTTTATGAATAATCAAAGGCTATTTTGGATCTATGGATAAGATTATACAACTATGTTATTAATACTATGGGGATTTGCCCTGATTGGCTCTTCAAGGGCCCTTTGAATTCTTGGAATTTTGCGTTTATGGAATAAACACGCCATATTGGTGTATTACCTGCCCCGGTGGATTTGATGAGCTAGTGTTTAGGAAGTTTTCAGGCATGTTCATAGATGTGATTGTGCTATACTTTCACGTTGTGTATCCATGTCAGGTTCTACTATGAATCAAGCTATTTGTATTTTTTCAGTATTATTTTGTCAGCTTTGGCAACTTGTGTTTTTCATGGAATGTGTGCGTTTTTCTCCAAATTCCTCTCTATGCTTCAACTTGAATATCTTCTATTGATCTGTCTTCCAGCTTATTAATCCTGTCCCTTTCTGTGTTCAACAAGTTGTTAAGGCCAACCATTGAGTTCTTCATCTTAGATCTAATCTGCACTTCTAGAATGTCCATTTTATACTATTTTATGGATTTCAAATCTCTTTTGAAATTCTGTATTTTGTCATCATTGTTGTTCAGCACACAATTGTTCATTTAATAGCAAAGAAATGGTGAAAGTCCATGTGTACCAGCACATAATAGCCACTAAGTGTAAGAAAAGTATTATTTCTTCAACTAGTGTCAGGAAGAGTGATAAAATAACTATTTCTTATCATGAGGAGTTCAGATGAAGGGATCTTAATTGCAGCAGGAGTTAAGGTGCCATCCACACTATGTCATGACCTGCCTTTCAGCTCCAGCCACTGCACACACAGGTTCCTGCCAGGAGTGTCCTCGCTCAAAACCCACAATGCACACAGGATTTTCCTTCATAGGCATAACATTCCTCTCATGAAAAAGGCTTGTTTACAAGAGGATTGAGAGTAACATTTCTTCCAGATGAGACTTCAGAAACAATCACAATTTTCTCAGAGATTCTCTACTGATGAATTAGGAGGCAATGAGAACAGTTATATTGCTTTTGGCAGAAATAACACAAAGACAGATTTTGATGGATGCACGCGTAAAGGTGCAGATGACGTTTATTCAAGGTTGAAGCGAAGCACAGATGCTGTGGGAAGTGGGGCTCCCCGGCCCAAAGACCACGACGCTGTGAAAGCAACAGCCGATGCCTTTGCTACAGACGCAGAAGCAACTGTCTTCTTATCGCAGCTTTGACACGATCTGAACTGAGTGATTAATGGATTGTTATAGAATTTTTGGCATTCAGTTTTCTTCAATTCTTCTGCATTGAAAAACCCAATGACTCTCCTTAAAGAGTGCAGCTGAGAGCATCTTCAGTTTATCTGCAGCACTAAAATCATGTTAATTCTGAACAATAGCCCCAAGATATTCTTGTTGACTTTTAAAATAATCCTTTGAGTGAAGCCTACTTGCTTTTTCTTCATATTTTTCATCATTGCTTGAGTAATCAGATTATGCAAGTTGAAGGAAGGAAGCCAGCAGTGCTGCTGAAGTTCTCCGCTGCTGGAAGGACCTTGCTGAATGCGTCGAGGAAATAACCAACGGGAAATGCATTCCTTTAGGCATCAAGGCTGTTCGTACATGCAATGACATAATTTACCAACAGGAAATGAAATTCTGACTTGAGGTGGGTGACTACTATGGAATGGCCAGGACTGTCTTTCCGGATAGATTTTTGGGATGAATTTCACGCTTAAATAATCGAATTCCTTCACAAAGATGTCACCAGCCCTGCTACCAGTGTGGCCTTGAGTAAAACCCAACATGTGTAATGCTGAAGAAGAAGGAAATAAAAATTGATAACATTTATCCTTTTTGTCAGTGTATTCTTTTTATGTTTTTGATCAAAAGACATATATAACCCTGAAAAAAGAAAGAGAGAAATACGATGCCATGAAAGGTGGTACCGTGTGCTTCAGCACACTGGGTTTGAGGAGCGGTTCTCAGCCTGGTGGGCTTCATCCCAGTTCATCTTCTGCACACTGGCTCACATGCTGATGCTGACCATGTTTTCTCTGTAATGAGGGTTCCATGGGCCAACGAGCAAAACATATTGTGTGTGGCTACTATAGCAGGTATGTTCCAAGATAAAGGCAACACAGACTATCATGGCAATGAATTTTAGAAGCAAATTCTGCAACACAAAAAACTGTTAAGCAAACCAAATTATTGAGAAATATCATTATAAAAAGATACGTGAAACTTCTATGCTTTAAATTATTACAGATGAATGACTTGCACTCTCATCTGTTGTCTCAATGCATACACGCATAGACAGAAATAAATCTCGCTGGCTGTCCATTGTTTTTATTTCCTGAATCTGACAAGCCCCATCTGCATGGCAGCTTCTGCTATCTATGCTTCTCTTATAATTCATCAAATAATAAGTCTTGCATCCTGTGTCCTGGTGTGACTAGTAATTTTTGATACACTGATAACATTATGTATGAAAAAAAGCATAGAGGTACCAGAAGACTGGTTCACCCAGCAAAGGCCCACCCTTTGCTCTGCTCTGAAAACACAGCAGGACATCAATGGCCCTCACTTCATCAGGGCAGTGCTGGGTGGAGACGGGGCTGCAGTTTTGGTCAAACTCCATCCATCTCTTTTTCTCTCCATGACTAGGGTTTTCACTGATAATCTTACTCCCTGCTTTTCTGAGGTTGGACTTAGTTCTGTAGCCTATCCTCTCCCTGTGATAGTTTGACAAATGCCCTGAGAGTCTACCCCAGTGCACCCTGGAGGCCCCTGGAGCAACCCTGGAGGTTCAGACCACAGGTTTGTGCAACGCGTTGTTTTCCCATCCCCCAGCAGTGGCCCCATGCCAGGGCTGCTGTGTGGCGAGCAGGTGGAACATCTGAAACTAGAAGGAAAGGACACCTCAGCCTACTGCACACAGAGGCTCTGGGGCTCTGGGGCTACACACCTGTGCAGCCTGGGACTGCACCGAACGTTGCAGGTGACTGTAACACAATGGTGAGCATTTGTGTATCTACATGGCTTCTTCTGGAACACCTCCTGAAGAACCTACCAGAGGCTGTTTTACAGTTAACCTTTTAAAATATAAGTGGAAGGAGTACACTCTAAAATAAGGATAAAAAGTGTAGCAAATACATAAACCAGCAACATAGCCGTTTATTATCATTATCTAGTATTGTGTACAGCGTGTCATTGTACGTGCTGGACGTTGACACAGTTGGCACATCGCAGCCTTGTTTATACAGCACCCCACAAACATGTGAGCAATGTGCGGCACGCTGGCGTGAGGACTGCTGTGTCACCAGGCACTGCGGAATTTCGGCTCCATGATTATCTCATGGGACCACCACTGCATACGGGGTCTGTTATTGACCAAAACATCCTTATTCAGTGCGTGACTGTATTTATTTTGAAAACTCTCAAAAATAGCATATTTTTAGAGAAACCATCTAAGTAAAAAATAATTGAAGTTTTTTTAAAGGAAAACAGTAATCATGTTTGAATTACATTAATTTGTTGCATGTCATATTTCATTTAATTACCTCTAAAAGCATTAGTATCAATAAAAATAGTATTGTTTTGCTTAATGTTATATTAAAGTAGTGTTCTTTTGTTACACAGTTATTATATATCTATCTTACAGCACCATCTGGTAATTTAATAGTCTACCTCATCTGTTTTTTATTAAACAGACATTAGATGTATAATGGCTTAAAAGTAGAAATCACTGGAATTAATAAGCTAAGAATCAGGCCCTGGGTCTGGCCAAAATCTGACTCCACTGAAGCTCTGAGAGGTTTTGTGAGCCCACGCTGGCCTCTGTGCACTGGCCTTCTGCTTCCCTCTCGCCCCAACGGCTTTTGCCCGATGGTGTTGAAGGACACAGCAGCGTGTCCTAAGGCCACAGCCTCAGTGGTAGGTGGCCGTTGTTTATGTTTTGTTCAAGTGACAATTTCCAGGAAAAGCAAGTCCTGTCTCCTTCCATGAGTTTTCTAGGAAATCACATACTGAATTATTCTTTAGCTCTAAACAATTCTGAGACAATAATAAATAAAACATTGGTCATTTACGGTCTCTACTGTGTTTCCAGCACCAGGAAGTTCACACAGATTATTTTAAGTAATTGTCTGTCCACATTCTGAGGTAAGCCCCCTCCCCATACATTAGATAACACAGCACCCAAGGCATAGCCAAGACCACAGCTTGGAATTAGGGTCTAATACAAATCACCAGAGTCCAGGACCTGGCGCTCTTCCCACCATGCTGCACCAACAGCCAGAGCTCACCCTGCCCACAATGACAGCCTGGTGTTTGATGAGTGTCTGCAGGTGCAGAGAAACACAGGCTGTGGGGCATTTCCCACAAGTGTCTGCAGGTGCAGAGAAACACAGGCTGTGGGGCATTTCCCACAAGTGTCCGCAGGTGCACAGAAGCACGGGCCGTGGGGCATTTCCCACGAGTGTTCCCAAGGGGAATAAAAACCTAGGCCATGGGGCATTTCCCATGAGCATTCACAAGGGGAATAAAAACACACGCCGTGGGGCATTTCCCACGAGTGTTCACAAGGGGAATAAAAACCTAGGCCATGGGGCATTTCCCACGAGTGTTCACAAGGGGAATAAAAACACAGGCCGTGGGGCATTGCCCACGAGTGGTCACAAGGGGAATAAAAACACAGGCCGTGGGGCATTTCCCACGAGTGTTCACAAGGGGAATAAAAACACAGGCCGTGGGGCATTTCCCACGAGTGTTCACAAGGGGAATAAAAACACAGGCCGTGGGGCATTTCCCACGAGTGTTCACAAGGGGAATAAAAACACAGGCCGTGGGGCATTTCCCACGAGTGTTCACAAGGGGAATAAAAACACAGGCCGTGGGGCATTTCCCACGAGTGTTCACAAGGGGAATAAAAACACAGGCCGTGGGGCATTTCCCACGAGTGTTCACAAGGGGAATAAAAACACAGGCCGTGGGGCATTTCCCACGAGTGTTCACAAGGGGAATAAAAACACAGGCCGTGGGGCATTTCCCACGAGTGTTCACAAGGGGAATAAAAACACAGGCCGTGGGGCATTTCCGACGAGTGTTCACAAGGGGAATAAAAACACAGGCCGTGGGGCATTGCCCACGAGTGGTCACAGGTGCACAGAAGCATGGGTAGTGGGATGTTTCCATGGGTCACCTAATTCCAGCCGAGGTGGACAAACTTTCCTGAACAGACTGGGTGTTGTCAGTGTGGAGAAGTATCCACAGGCTATGACTGCAGAAGCTGCTGGATGGCTGAGAGGCGTCTCCAGGAAATAAATGGGGTGCCTGCTAGATAGCACAGGATCCCCGAGATCCAGGTGATTTTCTGACTTTACTGAACACACTGTGAGCAGCTAGGACATTTTAGTGCAGCTCGCCCGGGCTTGTGAGGGCCGCTTTCTGTCTAGATCCTGCCTGCTATGAAGACTCATTGGCTGACTCAACAAATATTCCTTGGAATAGCTGGCTGAGGCTTCCATAACAGAAACCCACAGACGAGGTGACTTATATGACACGGATTTATCCTCTCCCAGTTCTGGAGGCCAGAAGCCTGAGACCAAGGTGTGGGCAGGGCTGGTTCCTCCTGAGGCCTCTCTCCTTGGCCTGCAGCTGCTGCATTCTGTGTCCTCAGGTGGTCATCCCTCCGTAAGGGGTGGGGGCCAGTGTGAGGGGTGAAGGGTCAGATGTAAGCCCCCTGCCTGCCATGCAGCCAGTGCCCCTGAGTTGTGCTGCCTGGAGGAGGATGCACACTGGGCCACAGTGTCTGGGCAGGTCTACCATATTTGAGAATACCGGTTCAAGAGGTCCAACTGTGACCTCTTGTCTGAAGGTGCAGGTGCACCTACAGCAGCAGGGTGTGTCTCACACGGGCCAGGTCTCACACTGGGCATTGTCCAGCCTCTCCAGCTTCACCCCGCCCAGGCTCTGCCCTCATGCCGTTTCTGAACACGGGCACCCTCATTCAGAGGACTCTACGTTCTCCCCCACCGACAACAGAAGGAACATCTTTAATGTGCTCCTGCATCTCTCCTTTGCCTGGAAGAGTCTCCCAAATGTCTGTCTGACATCCCCAAAGATCTGTCAATGCACAGCTCAGACGCCTCTCTCCTGATCAGCCTTTTCCAACGTGACTTCTCTAGGAAAGAAGCATCAATTACTTTTTGGCTCCTAAGCCTCATGGTTTATTACACACTTGAGTCATATATTAATATACTAATTATAAGTATGTATATACAGGTGTGTGTGCATGTGTGTGAGTGTGTGTAGGGGCGAGGGGGTTTGGGAGGAATGTACATGTGCATGTGTGCGTGTGTGTGCATGTGTGTGCGTGTGTGTGTGTAGGGGCGGC
The DNA here is from genome assembly GCF_024542745.1 of Macaca thibetana thibetana. Classification (NCBI taxonomy): domain Eukaryota; kingdom Metazoa; phylum Chordata; class Mammalia; order Primates; family Cercopithecidae; genus Macaca; species Macaca thibetana. The sequence continues at coordinate 106,222,357 of NC_065590.1, read as the reverse complement.
CTGCCCAGTTCATGGGTCGATGGCACCACGGATGTGGCAGGCATGGTGCCAGGCCCGTGGAGGACACACCCTGCTGCTGGAGGTGCACCTGAACCTCCAGACAAGAGGTCAAAAACATCCAGCCCAGCTGCCAGCCTGGGGCCCCGGGCAGAGGCCGTTGGCTAATGTGTTAGACATTCACCTAACACCTCTTGGTAAGGGGTGAAAACAATCTATTGTACCAGGTTCCAGTGACTAATCTACTCCTCGCTCATTCTTAATTCAGCTCAACTAAGAAAGTTCAAGGTGGCGGGAGGCCCAGGTGAGGGTGGCCGTGGGGACCACAGTGGCTGTTGCCTGGAAGGTGTTGATGATCAAAGCCAAACAATAAAATTGTCACAGAGGTTTATTCTTAGCCAAACATGAGTGGTCATGGCCCATGATGCAGCACTGAGATGTCCTCAGATCCTGTGCTCAAGGCGGTTGGGCTACAGCTTGGTCGTATACATTTTAGGGAGGCAGGAGTTACAGGTTTACATTGGTTCAGCCCAGCAAGGTGGACATCTCAAAGCGAGGACTCAGGGGCCACAGGTGGATTCAAAGATTTTCGGAGTGACGATTGGTTGACAGACTTCAGCTTTGCCTGAAGGGTGAAGGCAGCAGAAAGAAATGCTCCAGCAGAAAGCTGAGGGGGTTGTGGAAGCCAAGGTTCATGGTATGAAGATGAAGCCTTCAGGCAGCAGCTTCAGAGAGAATTGATGGCAAATGTCTCCTACAGGACCTTAAAAGATGTCAGGCCTTAGTTAAATCTCTCCCAGATCAGAAAAGGGCCTAGTAAGGGATTTTCCACAGAATGCAGATGTTCCTGGCAAAAGAAGCCTTTGCAGGACATTTCAGAATATGTAAGGGAGATATATTTGGGGTTAATATATTTTGATTTCCTTCAGGACCTGCTGCTTTTCACGTGAGGCTATGCCAGGGCCAGGTTGGAGCGGGGAATCTTATTACTACAAGGAGTCTGTTTGGGTAATGCTTTGATGTCTGCTTTGGTGCTAACGCTGGTCAGCTGGTCCTGAACTCCAAAGGGAGGAGGGTACAACGTGGCCTGTCCAATCCCACTTCCTGCCATCATGAGCTGAACCAGTTTTTAAAATTTTTTTTTGGCAGGGGGAATCCCTTGGCAAAGAGGGGGTCCATTCAGTCGGTTGAAGGACTTAGAATTTTATTTATTTTGCAAAGGACACCAGAGGCTCTTCTCAAACAGAACTGGCACTGCCTGACAGCCCACTTCTCATGAAGCCGGCATCACAACTGAGCACACGGTTTTATTCAGTCCTCTCAGGAAAGTGCAGTTTTGTTTCACAGATGAGAAAACCAAGCCAGGGAGAGCCCATAAGGACACACAGAGGCTGGAAGAGAAAGGATGAAAAAATACATTCCCTGGAAACGAAAGCAAATGGAAGCAATGGTGGCCATATTCATGTCAGATTAAATGGACGTTAAGTCAAAACTGTAAAAAGAGACCAAGAGAGTCATTATGTGAGGTCGAAGGGGTGACTTCATCAAGAGAATGTAACAATTGTAAATACATCTTTACCAGCGTCAGAGCACCTAAGTATACAAGCAAATGTCAGTAAATCTGAAGGGAGACACAGACACCAAGATAATTAAGTAATAATGTTAAGGGGCCTCAGGGTCCCACCCTCAGCAGGGGATAGACCATCCAGGCAGAAAATCAATGAAGAAGGATTGACCTTAAACTACGTGTTAGGCACCTGGGCTCACAGGCACACTGAGACCATCCCATCCAGCAGCAACCAGACATGCTCTTCTCGAGTGCGCCAGAGCATTCTCCAGGACAGACAGTGCACTGACGCACAAAACAATTTCCAGCCTGATTTAAAGAGACCAAAATTACATCAATACCGTTCCCAGCCACAGTGGTATGAAGCTAGAATCAATAGCGGGAGGAATTTCAGAAGATCCGCAAAGGCGGGGAAAGTAAACACCTTACTCCTGAAACACCAGTGGGTCCATGAAAACATTATAAGGGACATTTAAATACATCTTGAGACAAATGAAAATGGAAACACAACATATTAAAATCTATGGGGCACAGCAAAGCAGTTCTAAGAAGGAAGTTTTGAGCAATAAACACCCACATCAAAAAAGAAGAAAGACACCAGATAAACAGCCTCATGTTACACCTCACGAAACCAGGGAAGCCAGAACGCACGAAGCCCCCGTTAGCAGAAAGAAGGAAATGGTAAAGGCCAGACAAGAAACAAAGGAACCGTCTTCATACCTCGCCACGCTGCATTCCCTGTTTAGGAATATTGATTGCTATTTATTTTGTAATTGATCCCTGGCAATTTTCTATCATCATTCCTCCTTTGTGCCTGGGGTCCTGATGTTGAGTCACGTACTTGCCTTCTTCCGTCTGCCTTGTATCGTGTCACTCCACCTTGTGTGTTCACTTCCTGGGTCTCATTTCCTGAGGATTTCCTGTGCGGAACGTACACTTGGGTTTTGTTTTGCAATCGCACAAAATATACTTTCTTCGCTAGATCAATGAATGGAAACATGGTTAACTATTTCGTGTGATACAGTGTCTTCCTTTGGTCCTTTGGTCACAGAAGGAGGAAAACGGTTTTCCCTGACTATCCGGCTCCTCTCAGAACTTCACGTGGGACCCCAGGTCAGGATGGGGGCTGAGGGGTTTCCACACCAACCACTCTCCATCTCCCTAAATACCAGCTGGGTGCCCTACAACTTAATTCAAGTCTGACACTTTCTGCCTGGGGTTAGTCCAGGCCCCTGGGCTAAGGACTCAGCCCCACAAGGCTGCCCCTCTTCAGATGCCACTCCCAGGGATCAGGGTCCCTGGTTACCCCCATGTCTGTCCAACTTGGCTCCGAACTGGATCATCAGCTGTGTTACGCAAGCAATACACTAACGTCGGGTGTCAACAGGAGAATCTGGGTGTGGGATGTGGAAACGCTTTCCAATCTGTGCAACTTTTCTGTAAATTTAAACTATTCTAAACTTGTCTTGCAGGTGCTTAGGATAGATAGAACACTTCAGAAATATCAACGAATATATAGTCTATCACAAATTGACGTAAAATTTTTAATTCTTTTTTTGTAAGCTTGCTGCAAAACTGTAAATGAGCTAGCGGTAAGCTTTGGGTTTATCATCATAACATGCTGACAGAATCTCATTTTATTGCTCCTTTTTGCTTCCTGTCTCCAGTGGCTGACAAAGAAAAAAGATGAATTAAAACTCTTGAAGGTACGTAATTTTCCATATATCACCAAGCAATAAAAACATCAGCAAAAAATTAAAGACTGCAATTTAGTCTAGCTTTATAACTAACACATGAGAAGTGCATTTAAGCAATTTGAATTAATAGTTTAAGCGTCTCAGCAATAAAGCTGTTGCTTTTTTCCTAAGTTAAATATATACATTTTATAATAGCTCTTAGCTTTTTAGCATTCTAATATACAACTTTTAAAATCACTGTCGAATTGCACCCAGATAAGGCTGCATTTCTTCTCCCCTGGGAACTTCCTACTCTCCTCCCTGCCCAGCTCCGCACCCCTCACCCTGGGGCCCCAGACACTTCTCTTCTCTCTGACACTGATTTCCTTTGAGCTTTGCTCTTCTATCCTATCCTTGGGCTAAAATTTACTAGATTTGTTGAATTAAAACAAATTTACTCTCCTACAAAAGCTAACAGGTCAAGCAAAAGAAGGAATGCTCAGGCAAGTCTAAGTTCAGCATGCTTGTGTTTCTCTCTGCAGAGGCTCACACGTAGCACACACTGTATGCGGTATGGCCCTGTGGACACAGCCCTCACCATCACCTCGTCCTTGGGCCTCAGAGGAGCAGCAGGACCTCCCTCTGGCCTGAGGAGAGTTAAGGACTCTTGTCAAAGAACAAAATTTCAAAAAATTGAGTTTTGAAGACTAATTGGCTGCTATTCATGATGCATGGACAAGCAACAAACCATCCAAGTGTAACATTCACAGCATACCATCCATACCACCCACAGCGTACCACCCACAGCATACCATCTGTACCACCCACAGCGTACCACCCACAGCATACCATCTGTACCACCCACAGCGTACCACCCACAGCATACCATCTGTACCACCCACAGCATACCACCTACAGTATACCATCTGTACCACCCACAGTATACCACCCACAGCATACCACCCACAGCATACCACCCACAGTATACCATCTGTACCACCCACAGCGTACCACTTACAGTGTACCATCTGTCATCTACAACATACCACCCACAGTGTACCACCCACAGCGTACCACCCACAGCATACCATCTGTACCACCCACAGCGTACCACCCACAGCATACCATCTGTACCACCCACAGCGTACCACCTACAGTGTACCATCTGTACCACCCACAGCATACCACCCACAGTGTACCATCTGTACCACCCACAGCATACCATCCGTACCACCCACAGCGTACCACCCACAGCATACCATCTGTACCACCCACAGCGTACCACCCACAGCATGCCATCCATACCACCCACAGCGTACCACCCACAGCATACCACCCACAACATACCCCCCACAGCGTACCATCCACAGCATACCACCCACCCACAGCATACCACCCACAGCGTACCCCCCCACAGCGAACCATCCACAGCATACCACCCACAGCATACCATCCACAATGTACCACCCACAGCGAACCCCCCACAGCGTACCATCCACAGCGTACCCCCCACAGCGTACCACCCACAGTGTACCATCCACAGCATGCCACCCACAGCATACCAACCACAGCATACCACCCACAGTGTACCATCCACAGCATAGCCCCCACAGCATACCATCCACAGCATAGCCCCCACAGCATACCATCCACAGTGTACCCCCCACAGCGTACCATCCACAGCATACCATCCACAGCATACCACCCACAGCCTACCATCCACAGCATACCACCCACAGCCTACCATCCACAGCGTACCATCTACAGCATACCACCCATAGTGCACCATCCATAGCACACATAGGGTTTCCCTAGGTGATGCCCATGGTCTGCTTCTGCAGGCAATTTGGGTGGGAAGGAGGAGGTGACATTCTGCAAGCTGGCAGGATATCAGGTTCATCCATTTGTGCTGCTGTAACAAACGCCAAGGATGGACCATCACCAACAAGAGATTGATCTCTCCCAGTTCCGAGGCTGTGAAGCCCAAGATCGAGGCACCTGCAGGGTCCATGTCTGAGGAGGGCCGGGGTTCTGTTTTCAGGAGGGCACCTGGAGCTGTGTCTCACACAGAGGAAGGCAGGAAGGGCCAGGGGCGCTGGCTTCAGTCTCTCCTATGAAATCACTAATCCCATTCACAAGGGCTTCACCCACCGGCAGGACTTGATCCCCTATGAAGGGCCCCCGTGATGCCATCACATTGGTGCTTAAGTTTCAACACGCGGATGTGGGGGGCACATTCAGACCACAGCAGATCACATCAGTAGCATTCATGTTTGACATGGCTTGGCTGTGTCCCACCCAAATCTCACCTCGAACTGTAAAAATCGCCACATGTTGTGAGGGACCTGGTAGGAGGTGATGGATTCATGAATGCAGAATTCCCTGCCACTGGACTTATGGTAGTAAGTCTCACATGATCTGATGGTTTTATAAAGGGCAGTTACCCTGCACACACTCTTGCCCACCGCCATGTAAGACATGCCTCTGCCCTTCCTTCCTCTTCCACCATGATTGTGAGGCCTCCCCAGCCATGCAGAGCTGTGAGTCCTTTAAACCTTTTCCTTTATAAATTACTCAGCCTTGGATGTGTCTTTATTAGCAGCAGGACAGACTAATACAATGTTCCTTTCCTCTTGTGGACTAAAGCCCAGGGATGCTCTTATCCTGCCAGCTCAGGTGGCTGGGCCCCTCCTGACGGGTGACTGCGAATCTCCTGTTTTTGGAAAGCTGGCCTGTTTTTAAGCTCAGTTTAGTGATCTGGCACCTGGCAGAGGTGACTTCAATCTGCCTCGTCTGCCCAGGAGGGGCCTAGTACAGGAACTCAGTACAAAACAATGGCCCCCTGTAAATTGTATTTAACACTCTAATGCGTGAAGTAAAACATTCCCTTGCAGCTGATGTTTAGGGAGACAAACCAGGTCCCGAAAGTGACATTTTACTTTGCTGCCAGCATTGAGACCACGTATTCAGGCTCTAGGTTGAAAATTCAGTTTTAAATGTATGCCCTATGTCATTTATGGCACTGTCATCATAAGACTCTGGGTCTCCCCCTGAGGCTATACTTTCCTTACCTCCTTCCAGAAATCCAGTGTGTTCTCCCTGCTGTCGAGGGGTTTGAGATGTTGTTGTCCTTTCTTAAGGGAAAATTTTGCCAAGATATGCAGCTTGTGATTTGCAGCTGTGTGTGTGTGTGTGTGTGTGTGTGTTTGTGTGTGTGTGTGAAGGCTGCCATGACAAAGCACCTCAGAAATTCATCCTCTCACATCCCAGGGCTGGAAGTCCCAGATCCAGGTGCAGGCGGGGCTGCTTCCTCCTGAGGCCTCCCTCCTCGGCCTGTAGATACTGGCATCCACCGGTTCCTCATGTCCTGAGGCCTCCCTCCTCAGCTGGCAGACGCCAACATCCCCCAGGTCCTCACAGGGTCCTCCCTCTGTGTGTGTCTGTGTCCCGATCTCCTCTTCTCATAAGGATACCATCCTGTGGGATTGGGGCCCACCCTCCTAACCTCCTTTGACCTTAATCCCTCCTTTCTAGGCCCTGTCCCTAACTCCAGCCCCATTCTGAGACACTAGGGATTAGGACTTCAGCCTATGGATTTGGGGACACGATTCGCCCTGCAGGACTCTGGCTTTTAGATGAAGGCTGAGAATCTGTTTCCTAAAACGTGCCTCACCACAGGCCTTACGCTGTGATATCTGCGTTTATTGCTTCAAACACAGGAACAGTACAGCTAAGTAACAGCTGCCACTAAATAGTTAAAACTCAAGCCAAAGTGCTCTATCATTCTTAACACAGATATTTTATACACAGAAGTGTAATTTCTGGTCCCCTCTGCTAGTATTACTGGCTCATTCCTTCTGGAAATGGACTTATTTAGAACCAATGGTGGAAAGCGTGGAACAGAAAGACCAGCAGCTTGGCAGGTATGGTACGGTTTACTATTTTGCAATACAGTTTTCTCAAACAGACCAAAAAAAAAAGGGATGACATTAATGCTGAATATATTCACCAAAAGCTAAAATTCATTATTTATCTTCCTCCTTTGCATATATGTGTATTTATATTAAACTCAATTTTAGCACAAAGGCAAATATACTGAATAAAGCGTTAATTTTTAAAGTGGTTGATGTATATTTATCTTTTAAAAATAATTAACATACGTGCAGTTTTTAGACTTATCAAAGTCTGCCAAACAGAAAGGAAGATGTTTGCATATTTCTCCACTATCAAGGGATTATCTCAACAACACCAAGTGGGAGAATGTGTAGATCTCAAATCTCCCACGAGCCTGTCATCTCCCACTCAAATATCTTCCCATGAAACAGACAGAAGCATCTGAAAAAACATCCTTCCATTGCCACTGCAAGTCGGATTGAATTCCCACACATTTGGGAGGGAAAAAAATCTCAATTTTATCTGGATTTAAAAGTCCAATGCTCACAGCACACACACAGCGAACGTAACATCTTTAAGCTCACCGTCTACACTGGCTGTGATTTCACTGCCCCGTGGCCCACACCTGAGTCAGGAGCCGGAAGGACTGTGCTGCCTCCAGCCGCTCTGGCTTAGAAATGTGCCAGCAAGAGGAAGAATTGCCCAAAACGCCACTGTTACCGGATCCTGAGAGAACCGTGGACTTTCGTGAAGGAACACGTTCCCCAAAACAGTAAAAAGGTATTGACCCGTTGCTTTTGTCGTGAATGTTCTTTCAAAATGCTGCCGGAATGAAGCTCTGAGTAACGGAATCCTGAGGTCTGTTCTAACAGACTAAATAGTTGAGGGTTTTCAAAATCAATGGGAAAAATTTATAAGATGAGAATCTTGCTACAAAGAAAAAAAAATACGAATCTAAATGTTGAGAAACATTGGAAGATCTCGCAGTCCAAAACCTCGACATCAGAACTGACCGAACATTTGTACAAAGTGAAGTTCCAGGAGCTGCCCCTTTAGAAAGGCGTCCTCCTCCCAGAACTTTGGGGGTCGCCTGGCTGGGAAGCCAGGGGTCTTGGTTGCCCTCCCTAATGTCAGAACTCCTTCTACCGCGTCCCGAGTGTTCACATCAACTCGACTCTGCACTGCGGTCTCGAACTCCCAGAATTCAGGTTGAGAAATCAGTATCTGTGGTTTCACCCCCAGCCTGCAGCCCTCTGTCGGGTCAGCACAAGCTGCCAGGACCCTCGGAGGCCCGCTGGGGTGAATGCAGGGCCCTGGCCAGCCTGGCTGTGACTCAGACCCCAGCCCGATGCTCCATCCTCCGGCCACCTTTTATTCTCCATCCTCTCATCCCAGCCACATTAGGGCTTCAAGAGCTCCTTGTCTTCAGCCTCCACTCCCTAAAACACACAGTGCACCCAGCAAGGTAGAGGCGCCTCCACAGGAGAAACCCAGCACCTCTTACTTAAGTCTCCACAGCAGCCCCTTCATTTGCTCAGCAAGTTTTCACTAAGATCCTGTGTGTGTCCTGCACTGGCTATCAGCTAAGACGAGGGTGTGTGGGCTCTCACCCTCCGGGTGCTCAGTCTGCTGAAGCCCCCTCTTCAAGAGCACAAAGTAAGTCCTGTGTTGGGCCCGCTGTGTAAGAGCTCGGCCGTGCAGGAGGCCCCTGGCCTCTGAGGATGCTGCCAAGGTCTTGTGTCAGGCCCTCGATACCTGCTGAAGATGCTGATGACACGTCCCCGGGGTCCCTGGCCTCCTGTTGTGCCCCCAGCACCTGAGGTGCTGCCAGAGGAGCTGCCTCCATGCTGCACCCTGATGCCGGCCTCCTCCCCAGTGCCTGCCTCTGCCAGAAACCTCTCCTTCACAGCACTGCACCTTTGCAGCCTCCACCCGCCCTCTCCCCTGGACCCCCAGCCACACCCTCCGCCCTCTCCCCTCCCGGGACCCCCAGCCACACCCTCCACCCTCTCTCCTCCCGGGACCCCCACCCACACCCTCCACCCTCTCCCCTCCCGGGACCCCCACCCACACCCTCCACCCTCTCCCCTCCCGGGACCCCCACCCACACCCTCCACCCTCTCCCCTCCCTGGACCCTCCGCCCTCTCCCCTCTTCCCCTGGACCCCCAACCACACCCTCCGCCCTCTCCCCTCTTCCCCTGGACCCCCCAACCACACCCTCTGCCCTCTCCCCTTCTCCCCTGGACCCCCCAACCACACCCTCCGCCCTCTCCCCTTCTCCCCTGGACCCCCACCCACATCCTCCGCCCTCTCCCCTCCGTGGTGCTGGACAGTTCCTCGGGCCATCGAGGTCCCCTGCTCATCTGCCCCCTCCACACCAGCCCTTGGCTCCGGGGCAGGAGCACGATTGTTCATTGATGTCCAGGGACCGCTGACCACGTCTGACGCACAGCGCTCCCAGGCGTCCCCAGGCACCTGCGGAGTGCCCATCCCTTAGGGATTTGTTTCCTTACCTGTTATGGGAAGCCCAAGAAACTTCAACAGTCCTGAGATTCCATTAAAAACACTTCCCCAAAAGGGGTCACATGGGGGTTCTGAGAGTCCCATCATCAGTTTCTGGAGCCCCCACCTTACTCCTCAGCCCCCACCTTGCTCCTCAGCCCCCACCTTATTCCTCAGCCCCCGACCTTACTCCTCAGCCCCCACCTTATTCCCCAGCCCCCCACCTTACTCCTCAGCCCCCGCCTTATTCCTCAGCCCCCACCTTACTCCCCAGCCCCCCACCTTACTCCTCAGCCCCCACCTTACTCCTCAGCCCCCCACCTTACTCCTCAGCCCCCACCTTACTCCTCAGGGCAGAAATGAGAACATGGTTTTTCACTTCCCTTTTTGTTACTCAGGTCACATAATAATCACTTATATGGCAAAATTTCAGATGCAATTAGAGAGTTTTCAACCCTTCCCCCGTTAAATTTCAGATTGGTGAGGTTTTTGTGCAAATTCTCCCTCAAAATTAGTTGTTTAAAGATTTATGTCCAAACATTTACAGGAATGTCTGTGCATTCCCGCGCTCTCGAGACAGAAGTAACGACGAACCTGAACGATGGAAATTAACACGCACACGTAAAAGAAACCAGCATCTTCGTGCTGCTGCCTCCACACTCAGAACACTGGGGGAGCCTGAATCGTCACATGTACTTCAAAAAACCTCACTCCCACCTGGGAAAAGCTTCTCCAAATGGCGCCAGCATCGGACCAATTGCTCAGGCGCAAAAAACAAAACAAAAACAAAAAACAAAACAAAAAAACATACAAACAAGCAAACAAACAAATACGACTTTCCGTCTTTCCCTGCACACCCCACCTGCAGGTGCTGTTGACCGCTTCATCCAAACAATCCCCCCATCCAGCCTGCCTCATGGCTCCACCAGCCCAGGGCACCCTCCTCACAGCTACCTGGACCAGAGTGAGCCTCCCTGAGGGGCTCTGTTTCCTACAGACATGTGCGCAGGAACCCAGCTGAGTGAATGTGAAGCGTGGTTTGAATTGTGCCACTCGAGTGCTCAAGTCCCTCCCAGAGTTTCCCGAGCCATCAGCCCCTTAACGCCCCACACGCCTCCTACACACACACACACACACACACACACCCCGATCCCTCTCGCTCCTACACACACACGCACACACACACTCCAAACCCTCTCACCTCTACACACACGCACACATGCACACACACATGCACACACCTCCCAAATCCCTTGCCCCTACACACACACGCACACACACCAAACCCCTTCGTTCCTACACACACACATTCACGCATACACACACACATGCACACTCCTCCCAAACTCTCTTGCCCCCTACACACACACACACGTGCACCCACACACACGCACACGCACACCAAACCCTCTCACCCCTACACACACGCATGAACAGACACAGGTACACACACACCTTCCTTCAGAGAGGGAAGGTCACAGACCCAGGTGCTGGAGGACAGCCAGACAGCCTTCAAGGCAGGTGGTCAAGGGGTTAACAATTAAACATGGCCTCATTGTGGTCAGGCTTTGGAAAGTCACGGTTGATTCTGGTTGTGGTCTGAGGATGAAGCATCCGACCTCTCCCTCCTTGCCCTGAAGCTGAAGCGTTTCCCAGCTGCCGTCACCTGCAGAGCCCCTGCCCCAGCGTTCTCATGCCCAAGCCAGCAACAACCAGGACACCCTAACTAAAGGTTTCATCTCACTGAACTCTCAAAAGCCCCATGGCGCACGGACTCCTCTCTCTGTGGCGGGGACAGCCCACAGTCTTAGAGTAAGAAGAAGAGGCAGAGGGTTTGGTATGTTCCCATAGGTTCTAAGGAGTAGGTGGGTTCTTTGTAGGACTGAGTTACACGATGCATGTTTGTGCCTGACCCACACTCGGTGCTCAATAAATTTTACTATTTCCAGGTTACTTTGGAGATTTCTCTGTGAACAGTCACAGCACAAACCTGTCTTGTACTTCACACTGTCAGTCTCTGCACATGGCCCATTGGCGCTCCCACAGTCAGTGGAGGAAGATGCCAGCGTGTCTGGGTGACCTCGGGACAGGACTTCTAAAGGAATTGCAGTTTTAAAGGAAAGTTGGGAAGGACGTCCCTGGACTTTCCCATCGCCGTGAATATCGACCGTATTGACGACCTCTCCGTCGCCACCCGCCCTCCTGCGCAGCTGCCTTCTGTCCTCCGCCGTGGGCCGTTCAGTCAAAGATCAGAGGAACGCTTTGCGGAATCCCTGTTTTGGGTAACTGGCCACATTTCTTTCATTTCTCTGCAGCTTCTTATTCTTCATTCATTTTATTTTGAATTCATTTTATTCTCTCTTCATTTTATTTTGAGAGGTGGAATAGCTTTGCATTCTGTGAAAGGAGCCCCAAGGAACTTAGTAATCTTTTTATGTGAAGTAGAAAGGCAATGAATGAGTAAGTAAATACATAAAGACTTGAAAAACAAAGTTCCTCCTTTTCCCAGGAGAGAATCTGAGAACGGCCTGAAGTTTGCCTTGTCTGTTTGGGAGACGCTGCAAGGCCGGTTTCCCGCCGGGCTGTGAACGGCAGAGCACGCGGCCCTGTCCCGGGCAGGCTCGGCTCCAAGTGGAACCCAGGACACCTGCACGTCCTCAGTGGGGCCTCCGCACTCCACACTCAAGCACATTTCCCTTAATGATGCCAGCGGGTTTAACACCAGTGCCCTCCTGCAGCCTCTCCCCCGTCCAAGCGTGCACTCTTGTTCACCAGGCAGGTCCTCTGAGCCGGGAACGTCCCTGGACAGGGGCCCTGGCCAGAGCTGTGGTGAGTGGGCTTCAGACCCTGCTTAGTGAGTGGAATTTTGTCTCCATCTTTCTGTGATTATATTCCACTCTGGAGTGGACTGTGGGCTGCTTCCCACGGGGACATGAGCTCCCAGCTGCACACTGGGAATCCGTGCCCTCTTCATGGGACCCCCACAGCCCGTCACGCACTGCAGGGTCTGTGGTGCAGGAAACCACCCGACATGCCCAGACACCTGCTGCTCGGGGGGAATCTCAAGTGAATCCAGGACAGCCAGGATGTTCACGCACCTCGGGGGCTGGGCCCACATGGGCAGAGACAAGACACAGAAGTACATCTTAGACTGTGTCTGCCACATCCGTGGTGCCGTCAACCCAGGAACGGGGCAGGCCGCCTTCCTTCCCCGGCCTCAGATTCCTCCCCTATCAAATGAAATGTTAACCACATTAAGTGCACAACGGTAGAATTCTACACTTTAAATGTTGTCTGTATAGGTTAGGAGATAAGACAGGCACAAATTAATTGCAAATAATGTGACGTTCCTCATAATTCAGACCAGTCCAGGAACAGAAGCAGTTGTGTTCCGAGGAAAAGGGAAGCCCTCCTGTCACCAGAGCAGCCTGAGGGGAGCAGCCTGAGGGGAGCAGCCTGAGGAGAGGAGCCTGAGGGGAGGAGCCTGAGGGGAGGAGCCTGAGGCTTGGGCAGGAGGGAAATACGGAAAGAAGAAGGTGGCGGCCGCCCAGCAGCCCACGGGTGCCACACACACGTTATCCTGCCTCGTTCTCACCAGAATCCTTCAGGAAGTGCCTGCATCCCAACCTCACACGCCAGTCTGGAGCCCCAAAGAAGTCAGGTCCCTTGCTGAAGGTCACCCCGGGAGACCGTGGAAGGGCGGAGGCTCCCATTCTGGATGAGCTGTAATCTATTCCACCTGATTCACTCCTCTAGCTGCTCACAGCACAAAACCTGCACAAAATCAAAATACTAAGCCACATTCCAGAGGGTTCTGAAACCGAGGAAAAGGCAGGCAAACTAACTAGGAACCCTGGAACCCTGAAAATGACCCAGCAGTGAGCTCTTGGGGGTTTCCAGTCTCCTTTATACTCTAGCCTGGATGGGACAGGAGCCCAAAAACAGCCACGGGTACAGACACACAGGAGCCCCACAGAGGCGGCCCTCTCCAGCCACGGGATCCGAAGCAGTGAAGCCCAACAGAGTGGGCTGCAGTAACTGCACCTGCCCCCACCTCGAACGGAGAAACCTGATCCCCCTACCCCTCGGGCTATGAGAAGGCGACATCCTGAGGAGGATCTGCGTGGAAGCTGCCTCATCGCCCTGCTCAGCAGGCACAGGCAGGGGCCTCCCCTCTTCCCACCCAGGACAGGGACACTGGGGGCAAAGTCACACCTTCTAGAGAAGACAGCGGCACGGACCAAAATAGCACTGCAGGGGGTCTATTGACAATGGCATTGGACCACTGACAGCAAAATTGAGCCAGGATGTGCATTCGAACTTGAATCGGCTGACACGTGCCAAACTAAAAAACCAGAGTCTTACACAGAAGATTTTAATAGGAGCTAGACAAGGATTTTAAAGCAGCCATGTTAAAAATGCTACAATGAGCAGTTGAGAACACTCTTGAAGCCAATGGAAATATAAAACATCTCTGCAAAAAGAAAAAAAAACTATATGTAGTTGTGTACCAAATGGTAATTTTAAAATTGAAAAGTACAATCATCAAACATAACACACACCCACACACAAAACCAACAAGAACACTTCAGTGCACGGGCCCAGTAGGAGAATGAACACCAGCAAGGACAAAATCAGCCAACTTCAGGAACATCAATCATCTGAATAATAACATCAATAATCTGAAACAAACAGCAGCAGCAGAAATAAAATAGACTGGGAACCAAATGAATGTGCCTCAGAGTCCTAAGGGGCTCAACAAAGGCTCCGCATATCATCCCATCTGCAACTACAACAGGGAAAAAAGAACGCAGGATGCAAAAAGCTGGAAATTAAAACAAATGAGTAACTGCTTCCCAGGCTTGGTGGAAGACATAAATCTACAGATTTAAGAAAGCAAATGTCCTCTCCCAATTAGGATAAAACCTAAGAAATTCATGTTCAAATGCACAATAGCCAAATGTTTGAAAGCCAGAAATGAGGAAACAAATCTTACCCCAGCTGGCGAGGGAGAGCGGGTCACCCTGCATGAAGCCCCACATCTGGTGTCAGGACTTACGTGTGGAACGTGTTATGAGTGTAGCAGAAGAAAAACAGTTTGTCTTTTTTTCCTGTTTTTCAAGTTCTAGGAACATTAGAAATCTTCCTGGAGAAAGAAAGTGAAGTGATCTTAGTGTCTCACTGCACCTGACCTCTGCGTCAAGCTACGAGTGTCTGGGCCCTCACCTGACCTCTGTGGCAAGCTAGGGGTGTCTGGGCCCTCACGATGCCCTCCCCTGTGAGCACTGGACCCCTTCGGGAGGCAGGAAGCAGATGCAGGGTGGTGCAGCCCCAGGGCACGGAGCCTGGGAACGCCAAGCCCATGGTCAGCCCTGCCCGGTGCCATCAGACGCACCTGGAGGGTTTTCTATGCGCAGAAACAGGCAAGGTTAGCACAGGGCAGGGTCCCCAATGCTGGAACCACCAGAGCCCAGGGAAACGAGGGTGGGAAGGACTGGGGGGCTCAGGAGGGACTGGGGGGCTCAGGGGAAGACTGAGGAGGACGGGCTTGGAGGGGGACTGGGGGGCTCGAGGGAGTGGACTGGGGGTGTGGGAGTTCCTGGCCAAAGCTGAGGGGGACCTGTGTGGAAGCCAGAAGGATGTGGGGGATTAGGAGGCCTGGGGGTACATGGGCGAGCTGAAGAGGAAGAGGTCCCACAAGGCTGCAGCCGTGGAGGCACCGACACCACTGCTGGGGCAGAGACGGGCATGGCTGATCCTGAAGGAGCCCCAGACTCAGGCCGGCTCTCAGACCTGCTGGGGTCCAGCCACCCAGGGCTGCCCTCCAGAAGGCAGAGCACGAGCAGGATCAGGGGCTCTGCAGAGCCCGTGGAGGCCCCAGAACCCCATCCTCCTGGTTACAGTCCCTGATGGCTTTGTCCTGGCCGACATCTGACCGGAGACCAGAAATGAACAGTGGTGACACATCTCATCCCACAGGGGAGTAAATTCAAACCTTTCCGGGCCCTTGTTCAGTGCTCTCAACGCGGCAGATGCTGTTGGCAGCACGAATCTCCACACGAAGGTGAGTCCTCTCACGACAGATTCCTCCAAGCACAAGAGCTGGCCTGGGACTGACGTGGACAGAGGCCAGCGCTCATGAATTCTCAATGATGCAGCCTTGGTGACCCCTCCCTGCAGGGACTGTTCCTCCAACCTGATGGCTTCCATGTGCACACGAATGCACACGAGTGACAGGAATCTGTACATTCCTGAATTCCCTAAACTGATGCTCCCTGAGCTGGAACAGAGCGCACAATGAGACAACAAGGAGGCCGAGTCCGTCAGAGCTTCCCGTCCATCCATGTCTAGCCCAGTGAATGGCCTTGGTTTTGCTAAGGCCATATTTTATGCTGGCTTCATGTTTCTTTGAAGTGACAGAGAACCTATTTTTGATGGAAACACAGTGACAGAACACTCCGCCTTCCCCTTTGATGCATGGAGACCCCGTCGTCAGGAGCCAAGGGTGCCCCGATGGCAAGAGGCCCTTCCAGAGGCAGCAGTTTTCTGGGTCTCATTTGACAAGCCACAGAGGGAGGCCGCAGGGTCCGTCATGAGGAATCTGCTCCACCACGGGGTGGGAGGGGATGCCTCCCCCGTGCCAGCGCACACACCACACCCTCGCCACCACTCCACACGAAGCAGCTCTTGTCCCGTCAAAGTCCGGATTCTCCTGAGACCAACTTTCCCTTGGCCAGGGTGGGGCCACACACACAGCTCAGTTACTGAGGAATTATCTTTGTAACACCTGTTGGTCTTAAATAATTTCAATGCCAACCCATGCAGTAAATTAGCACTGTCAGTAGCAGAGAACCTGTTGAGGGCATAACTGTCCTTGGTGAAGCCAACAATTAAACAGATGAAAATGACTTTCCTCTTGGCCTCTGCGGAGTGGTTAAATACACAGTGGGGGCCCTGAACCCCGGATACTCATCAAAAGCCACATTGCCTTTTCCTGAAAATAAATGACTCTGTTGCAAAAGAATTCTCGTATGTAATATTTTCGACTCTTCAAAAACCAGCATGAAATGTATATTTAATAAAGAAGATCAACTTCTTCTAGTAAAATAAAGAAATATTAAATCCTGAAAGTGGTTTATAGTGTGAAGTCTGTGTCAGCGTGTTATCAAAAATACAGTCAGAAGTTACTCTCGTTCAGTTTTCTGAGTGACAGTGGTCGATGCAGAGGAAGGGGCCGGAGTGGAGAGTCAGGGTCTGCCTCTCCCACGAGCACCCTGCAGACCCTTCACACCCACTCCCCTCAACACGGCACAGAGCCCCCCTCCTCGTCTTGACACAGCCAGATTCAGCACCAAAGAGATAGAAAGCGTTGGAGGAGAAGCTGTCACCTGCACCTGTGTGGCTGGGTGGGCTACAAACATTGGATCCTGCCACATCCCTGAGATGAGATGAATACAGGCAAGTCCGTCTTCATCCTGCAGGGCTGCCCTGATGGAGGACACAGACGGTGCAGCTCAAATAACAAGAATTTATTTCTCGAAGTTCCGGGTGGGAGGCCAGAGATCAAGTGTCCTGCTGTCCTCCCTTTCACAGAAGAAAACACAACTCAAAAACAAGCAGGACCACCCACCCAGTGAGCAGCAGGTGTGGACTCTGAAGCCAGATCCCTTGATGGCTCTCCACCTTGCACTCAGCAATGCTGAGTGAGGTCAATCCAACATGTGCTCGGGGTGTGGCTGTATTTCAGGATTCAGTGTTTACTACCACAGGATGGTGCATCGTGGAATATTTTAAAGCTGCTTCTACTGTGTTCTAGCACACTCTAAAACAATGTAACAATGTACCATGTCCATTTACATAAGTACCTGGTGAGGCCAAGGCTACATTGGATCGGAAGAGACCCCAACTGCCCTCTCTGTGATCCAACAGAAACTCAGTCATGATGTTGAGAATAATTCCGTGCGTATAAATTCCACAAGATAAGGCTTTGTTGTTGCTTTTCCTGTTCTTGTTTTGTTCCATCTGCTTATCTCAAGGGAGCAGCGAGGACTAGACGGGCTTACAGTGTGCCCTGGCCCAGGCCTGTATCTGAAATCATGACGAGGGCTCATGGTGGAACAAGTGTGAAACACCAATGTTAACAACCGAAGTGGCTTGTGCAGCAGTTAAGAGGCCTGATATGTGCAGCAGTAACCTGGCCCCCATGTTTACCAACCCCAGGAGCCGCCACTGCCCAGTCCTGACCTAGGGGATTCCTCACTCGGAAAGAAGCACTGAGGCTAGTGGAATCCGAGCGCATGAGACGCCGGGAGGCCATGACCCAGAGCCCCCTATGAATCCATGGCCTCCAGAGTTACCGGTATCACTGCTCATGAGGGCTGGGGGAGTACAGCCAAAGACACCTCATCCAAGTCAGCACCCTTCCCACTGGATGTGAGAGCCGGCCAGCCTCGGCTGTGTGCCTGCCTGGCAGGGCGGTGAGTCACCTGTGATTGGAAACAGCCTGAACTGGGACAGAAAAGAGGAAAAATGAACCTCAGATTTTTGTAAACACGGAGCCCATGGTCATACGTTTTTGCTGCTCTTCTGTTTTTCTAGCTGGGAAGGACCTCGGTGTCCAAGTCTCTGCATGGAGTGGATGTGGAGATTCAGGGTTAAGGCGCTTCCAGAAGGTCCCATAGCTGCTTAAACACGAGGAGCGTCCACTCAGGGCTGCAGCCTTGAGGCAGGCACGAGTCCAGGCCCTTTTCATACATGAACTCTTTAAACCTCACAGCAACCCCAGAGTCAGGTGCAGGTTGTTAGTGTCCACAACCCCCGGAGCCCGAGGGATGACCAGGAAGGGCCCCAGTCACAGCCGGCAGACGAGGGCCCGAGCCTCCAGGGGCGCTCAGATCCACAAGGGTCTGCGACGCTGCAGTTCCCACTGGGTGATGAAGGTGAAAGTGAGCATCTGTGATCGAACACTGAGAGGAGAACCATTCCATCCCATCATTTTAAGGTAATTATTTGGGGTTTGGCTGACCAGTGCAGCAAAACAAGAGAAGTGCTGGGACGTAGCACCGTGTTCTTCCATGTCGGCGCTCCCAGCGACCGGGACTTAAAGACACACTCATGAATTGTTCAGGCCAGGGCTGGCGTGAGGGTCCACTCTGCATCTGAACAATGCCTCACCTTACTCTCAAGAACAGAGCCATCTCCAGCAAAGACTCTGAGGCACCTCAGACACGAGGTCATTTCCAGGAGACTTCAAGTCTGAGATGCATCGAGTGCCTCTAAATGAAAATGCGCCCTTTACATGCTAATTACGCCAGTTCAAAGAACAGCCCAGCAGTTTAGAGGGTAAGAAATATTTGAGAAGATGTATATGAAAAGCTTCATGGCTTGACACACAACCCCAGCTTGCAGGAACCTCAGAAACACTGCCTCTGAATACTTCCCACACCCTGCTTGCTGGAAGGAGCTCTCAAATGGAAGGAGGTGAAACTGGTCTGTTTCCTCAGTAATCATACCTGACAGGCTAATTTCTCAGTGGCAAATGAAAGTGGTAAACATCTGGGTGATATGAACAATTCCAAAATATCTACTCCCAATGTCAGATTCCTTTCTTGAAGTTTAATTCATGGAAAGATTCTGGCCTTCTCATTTATAGGCTACAAGTAGAGACAACGTCTTTACGGAAAATCAGCTCACAGCATCTTTATTAATTATAGATCTTAATGTTATTTTAACTTTGTGTTTCAACTTATTACAAAAATATCTCTATTTTAAGAGAACGTTTCTCTCTACAGATAAACTAGGCTGTTCTGTGTGAGGGAAAGTAGTACAGGCTAGGTGAAACAAAAGTACATGAGCCATCCGGCATTCCCAGTGTCTGCTGGGAGACCCGAAGTTCAGGTTTGCCTTTAATTTTATCAGCTCTCTTCACTCACTATTTTGTAGTAAAACTCTTTTTCTATTTTCATCATATGCTTCTCAGATTCTCACTAGTTTGACAGCACACACATATGCATCTTTTACTGAAATAATACTTTCTAACGTAATGAGCACTTACATTAATAGCCTAAGCACCACCCAACACCTATCCATTCCTCTCAGAAGCTCCCCAGTCCCTGAGCCGAGAGGCTCAGCCTCCCTCAGCTCCAAGTAATTCCTCCTCAAGGCACCAGCGTGTAGGGCATCGCAGACGCATCTGCCCCAGGACTGGAGCTCACACTGCAGCCCTCTGCGGGGAGCTCCACCCTCAGAGCTGACCCTTTTCTGATTCTCTGGCTAATCCGCCCCAGGACTGGAGCTCACACTGCAGCCCTCTGCCAGGAGCTCCACCCTCAGAGCTGACCCTGTCCTGATTCTCTGGCCATTGTTCTTTCCACTGCAGTCGAACATGAATGAGCCGTTGTGTCTAGCCATTCTTCTCTAGAATTATTTGTGCTTATTTAAAGTCCTTAAGAGAACATCAAGAAGTGAAAACATTACTCTTCTCAGTAGTACCACCATTCTAAGCTTGCACATAAATATTGTCTCCTCCTGGGAGAAACACCTGGATTTACCCTGAAAGAGCCTGGTCCAGTGTGTATGGCCAGGTCTCAGGAGCCCATCTCAAGAATCATCGTCACTCATCCAAAGCAGCCCCTCCACAGACGGCTGTTGACGGCCCTGCCTTGGATTTTTCTGGAACTGACCACGCGTGGAAAGCAGGGCTGGCCCAGGGCACAAGCGCTGACAGCCTGGGTTCAATGCCCGTTCCATAACTCACGGCTGTGTGACCTTGGTGCTCTGACTCAGAATTTCCAAGCTTTGATTTTTTTAATTGAAAACTGATGGAAAATCCACACAAAAGGTTTAGCACATGGTAAACACCACAAAACAATTATTCATGAGATTGCTCAAACATGACAACACTGAGTTCCTGAAAAGAGCAGTTTGTATCATAAAACATACCAAATAGTATTGTTAAAGGTTTGTATTATCTCTACTTGTAAAGAAAGACACTGATTTTGTTTTTACTTAGTACTTTATTTTTATGTGAAAGAATTCTAGCATTGTATAGGCATGTAGATTAATGAGCCAATTGTGTAAACTTCTGTGAATGAATAGTTAGTATAAAACAATATACTCCTTTCTATTACTCTTTGAATAGTGAAATTTCACTTCACTATTAAATCCAAGAAACATTTTTTAAAAACACTTGTCAATAATAAAATATTTATGGTCATTTTTATTTCTTTTTTGCCATATTTGTTTACCCTATTTTTTTTATTTTACATTTGCTAACTGTGTCTCACAAATAAATCCATCTTAAAATGTATGAGGTAGACTGACAGGCTTTCCTCTCAAAATGCCTGTGTACAAATCTCTTCTCTTATAGTTAGCTGAGTTAATTTTGGCAAATTACCTAGTCTCTCGACATTAGCTTTCTCATCCCAAAACGCAGATACTAAATCTATCTATCTCACAGAGTTGACATCAGAATTAAACTAATCAATTTATAAACACTTAGAATCCTGTCTCACACAAAGTAATCCCTCCAAATATAGCTATAACAACAAGGAATGAACCAAAAGCAAACCACTTAAATATTCAAACAACACATTGCTAGTAATAGTGATATTAGCACATTGAATGCTGTGCATAGCTTAAACAGGAATGAACCATTGACACACGATTGAGGATAAAACATGTTTTCTTGCTGCTGTGAGTAAATTCAGATACCATTGGTCTAACTTACAGCCACACAAAGGAAAATAAATTACCTGGATTTAAATTTAGAAAAATTCACACGGCTTGATGTCAAAGAGCCACATCCCATTATTTTGCTAATTCTGAGACTTTTTACTATAGTGATAGAAATTAATGTTAGGCAACAATGCTTTCTGTGCTCCCACTAATATTAAATAAAGGTGATGTTTCAAAGAAGAGATAAAGTAATGACAATAGAGAAAGCTGACTTGAAAAGCTAAAGATGAAATGGCACAAATGTAACGGGTAAAAGCAAACAGATCAGAAGGAAAATGACAGAAAATAATATCTATCAGTGTTGAAGATGGCAAATATTGTTAGATTAGAATAGTTCAAATGGGGATACAGAACAGTTTCTCCGACAATATTCTGACAACATAGTACACCTCCGTGGCCTCAGATGCGTGAGGGTTTGTTCCCACCAACCACCAATTTGGGAGCAGATTCTCCAACAGGCACCAGCCAGGTGTCCCCAGTTCAGTTCGTTCCTAACGCCACTCACCTAGAGACAGCATCGGAGCCCACAGACTGAGACTCAGTTCCCATGATGGCCCCCACTTCAGACACCAGTCACCAGCCCCAGGTTTTGACCTGTGTCTCGGACTAACCAGTCATACATCGGGGTTCCCATGGCCCCTCCTTGGGGTCAACTAATTTGCTAGATCAGCTCAAAGAACCTGTGTATTTATAATCTGACAAAGAGTATAGACAGACAGCTGGGTGGAGGAGATGCACAGGGTGAGGTGCAGGGAGGAGTCCAGTGTGTCCATGCCCTTGAGGGTGATGGGCCATGTCCCTGGCCATAGGCTGCTGACTCCACCTGGTGTGGCCAGCAAACAGCAGGACACAACCTCCTCCAAGGTCAGGCCCTGCAAATGCACCTTCTCCACCCCTCGGCTCCTCCCACCCCAGGCTGCTGCAGGACTTGTCCTTCTCTGGTGCTCTAGGATCACTCTTCCTCAAGACATTTATTAATGACAAAGGGAGAAATGGTTACCCTATGCTGGAGAAACCAGTCAGACACACCCCTTAACCAATCAGTTTAGGCTGACATTCCAGGCAGAAGAGGCGCCAACCCAGGGCACTCCTGACAGGGCACACGGAGAAGACACATTTTCTCCATGCTATCCCTTAAAGGATAATAATTGTAGCCTCAAACTAATCATGAAGAAACATCAGACAAACCCTGATGCAAGGTCACCCAGCAAGCTTATTGACCAGTTCTCTTTCAATGTATCAAGGTCACAAACCCACGTGTAGAATTTGTGTTTATGACTGGAGAACCCACTCCGTTCAGAGGGAAGTGGGGGAATGAGACGGCTAAGTGCAGGGTGATACCACGGATCAGATGCTGAGGGGTAAAGGACGTCTGTGAGAAAACCAGTGAAACCCAGATTAAGTCTGTAACTAACAGTGTTGCACCAAGGCTAATATCACGGCTTTATAAAATGTCCCGGCCAGGTGCAGTGGCTCACGCCTGCAACCCCAGCACTTTGGGAGGCCGAGGCAGGGAGATTATAAGGTCAGGAGTTCGAGACCAGCCTGGACTGCATGGTGAAACCCCGTCCCTACTAAAAATACAAAAATTAGTCATGCATGGTGGTGCATGCCTGTAGTCCCAGCTACTTGGGAGGCTAAGGCAGGAGAATCACTTGAACCCAGGAAGCAGAGGTTGCAGTGAGCCAAGATCATGCTACTGCACTCCAGTCTAGGCGACAGAGTGAGACTCCATCTCAAAAAAAAAAAAAAAAAAAAAAAAAAGTTCCAAGTTCATGCAAGAGGTTAGAATTAGAGGAAGCTCATGAAGAGTGTTATAAAAACAATCTGCATTATTTATTATTTTTGCAGTTTTTCTGAGAAGTGTAATTTCAAAACGAAAAGTTAAAACACTATTAGGCATTTCAAATCTTGGCAGGATCAGAAATCAGATCCCTCAATACTCAGATCAATAAAAACCAAAGCATGAGAATAAATTTTATTACCAATTGAAATGGCTAGATGAAGAGCAATGAAGTCAACAAATAGGAAGTACAGGAAACAAAAAAATATACATAAATATTTTCAACCAAAAGATAGAGAATAATAAAATGGTAGATATAATCAATAATGTAAATCCTAGTTCTTTGAAAAACTTACCAAATAGACAAATAACTAGAAAATTTAACCAAGCAAAAAAGATAAATATGACAAATATACAAGATCTCTCATATATGGAATCTTAATGTTTTTAACTTGGATGCACAGAAGCAGAGAGTAGAGTGGTGGTTTCCAGAGGCAGGGAAGCGGGTTGGGAGAAGTTGATGAAAGGGTAGGAAGTTGCAGTCGTGCAGGATGAATAAAGCTAAAGATGGAACGGGCAGCATGAGGGCTATAGTTAGTGATATTATATACTGGACCTTTGCTAAGAGAGTAGATTTTAGATGCACTTAACAGAAAAAAAGGATAACTATTTGAAATGACAGACATGTTAACTTGCTTGGCTATAGTAATCCCATCACATCACTATGTTCATGTGTATCAAAGCACCATGTTTTATACCTTAAATACATACAATAAAGAAACTGAAAGAGCAAAATAACAATGAAACAGGAAACTTTTACAAGGTAGAAGTTACTATAATTTATCAATCCTATAAAAATAAATTTGAAAACATAGGAGAAATGGAGGAAACACAGTTTATAAAAGTTAGCTTCAGATTTAATATAAAGTTTAATCTTAATAGAATAAAGAATTACCTCACCAAAAAATCACGTCCTCATAAGAATATAAGAAACAATTTTAACACATATTAAACATAGGATATTCTAAATATTACACAAATTATCTGAAATAATAGAAAGTGAAAGAAAACTACCAAATTCTAGTTATGAAACAAGAATATCATTTGTACTTAAACCTAATATAGTACCAAGAAAAAAACATAAACTACTATCAGTGATAAATGTTGATGCAAAAATATTAACTATTAGCAAAGAGTGGTTACCTGGGGTCTATTTCATGAACTCAGGGTCAGTCCAATATGAAGGAAGTCAGCAACATGACGTAGCAATCCCTTTAAAGAGAAAAATTAATAGCATTACATTTGATGCAGGGCAGGTGATATGGTTTGGATCTGTGTCCCCACCCAAATCTCACGTTGAATTGTAATCCTCAGTGTTGAAGGTGGAGCTTGGTGGGAGGTGATTGGATCGTGGGGGTGGATCCTTCATGAATGGCTTGGCACCATTCCCTTGGTGATGATGCTTTCATGATGAAAGTGAGGGAGTTCTTACGAGGTTTGGTTGTTTGAAAGTGTGGGGCATTTCCTTCCTCTCTCTCTGAGTTCTGCTCCTGCCATGGAAGACACCTACTTTCACTTTGCCTTCTGCCATGAGTAAAAGCTCCCTGAGGTCTCCTCAGAACCAAACACTGACATACTTCTTGTACAGCCTGTGGAACAGTAAGGCAATTAAACTTTTCTTTATAAATTACCCAATCTTGGGTATTTCTTTATTGCAATGTGAGAACAGACTAATATGGAAAATTGGCACTGAGGATTTCGGCTTTGTATAGAGACCTGAAAATGGAGAAGTGGCTTTGGAATTGGGTAATAGGCAGAGGTTGGAAGAGTATAGAGAGCTCAGAAGAAGATATGAAGAAGAGGGAAAGTTTGGCACTTCCTAGAGACTTGTTAAATTGTTGTGGCCAAAATTCTGATAATAATATAGACAATAAAATCCAGGCAGAGGAGATGTCAGACGGAAATGAGGAATTTATTACGAACTGAAAGCAAGGTCACTTTTGTTATGCTTTGGCAAAGGACTCAGAGGCACTGTGCCCCTCATCTAGGGTATCTGTGAAATTTTGAACTTGAGAGTGATGATTTAGGGTATCAGGCAGAATAAATTTCTAAACAGTAAAGCATTCACAATGTGACCTGGCTGCTTCTAACAGCTTAGCTTATATGTGGGAGCAAAGAAATGATCTGAAACTGGAACTTATATTTAAAAGGGAAGCAGAGCCTACAAGTTTGGAAAATTTGCAGCCTGCCCATGCAATAGAAAAGAAAAGCCCCATTTTCAGGGGAGGAATTCAAGCAAGTTGCAGAAATTTGAATCACCAAAAGGAAGGAAAATGCTGATAGCCAAGAAAATGGGGAAAGGGCCTTGAAGACATTTCAGTGACCTCTGTGGCAGCCTATCCTATTACAGCCCAGAGGCCTAGGAGGGAAGAATGGTTTCATGGGCCAGGCCAAGGCCCTCCCCAACCCTGCACAGTCTGGGGACACTGCTGCCTGCATCCCAGCCACTTCAGCTCCAGCTATGGCTCAAGCAGGCCAATGTACAGCTTGGGCCACTGCTTCAGAGGGTGATGGCTTCCACCCCATAAGCTGTGATGCCTTCCACATGGTGTTAAGCTTGCAGGTATACAGAGTAAAAGAATTGACACTTGGAAGGCTCCACCTAGACTTCAGAGGATATATAGAAAAGCCTGGACATCCAAGCAGAAATCTGCTACAGGGGCAGACCCTTCATGGAGAACCCCTACAGGGCTGTGTGGAGGGGGAATGTGGAGTTGAAGCCCCCACACAGAGTTCCCAATGGGGCACTGCCCAGTGCAGCTCTGGTAAGAAGGCAACCATCCTCCAGACCCCAAAATGGTAGAGCCACTGGCAGCTTGCACCCTGCACCTGGAAAAGCCACAAGTATTCAACTCAGCCAGTGAGAGTAGCTATGGGGTGACCCCTGCAAAGTCACAGGGCTGGAGCTGCCCAAGGCTTTGGGAGCCCACCCCTTGCACAAGAATGCTCTGGATGTGAAACATGGAGTCAAAGGAGATTATTTGAGAGCTTTAAAATTTAACGACCCCCCTGCTTGATTCTGGACTTGTGTGGCGCCTATAGCACCTTTCTTTTTGTCAATTTCTCCCTTTGGGGATGGGAGGATTCATCCAACGCCTACACCTCCATTGTATCTTGGAAGCAACTAACTTGTTTTTTATTTTATAGGCTCATAGATAAAAGGAACTTGCCTTGTCTCAGGTGTGACTTTCAAGTTTCAATTTCGAGTTAATGCTGCAATGAGTTAGGAGGACTGTTGCGAGGGCATGATTGGATTTTCCAATGTAAGAGGGACATGACATTGGGGAGGGGCCGGGGGTGGAATATATGGTTTGGATCTGTGTCCCCACCCAAATCTCACATGAATTGTAATCCTCAGTGTTAGAGGTGGAGTCTGGTGGGAGGTGATTGGATCATGAGGGTAAATCCTTCATGAATGGTTTAGCACCATCCTCTTGGTGATGCTCTCATGATGGTAAGTTATTGTGAGGTCTGGTTGTTTAAAAGTGTGTGGCACCTCCCTCCTCTCTTGGTCCTGCTCCTGCCATGTAAGACATCTCTTCCTATGTCACTTTCTGCCATAAGTCAAAGTTCCCTGAGGCCTCCCCAGAAGCAGATGCTGCCATGCTTCCTGTACAGCCTGTAAAGCTATGAGCCAGTTAGACCTCTTCTCTTTATAAATTACCCAGTCTCTGGTATATCTTTATAGCAATGCGAGAACGGACTAATACATCAAGTGAGTCCCAGAATTGGGATTTATCCCAGGAGGGTTCTTGCTTCATCCAGGAAAGATTTCAAGGGTGAGCTGGTGGTGACAGAAAGCAACTTTTACTGAAGTAGTGCTGCCCCTTGTGGAGCAGGGATACCCCATGGACAGTGCACCCAGAGTTTGCACCTGTGAGCTGTGAGCCAGCTGTTTTGAAAAAATGTCTGGAAAAGGAGCAGAGAGTTTCCAGAACCATGTAAGGTAACTTCCATGTTGTCGCCATGGCATTTGTAAACTGTGGAGGGGTTTTTATGCAAATGAAACATGAAACGTGGCACCAGTGGAGGGGTCTTTATGCAAATTAGTACTGAGGGACGTTAAGGCTGCTGCCATCTCCACCTGCTGGCTTGGCAGTTTCACTGCACCATTTCCACCCCATCCTGTTCTGGCCAGCAGGGTCATGCTGCAGTCCTGTCCACTGCTCAGAAAACAAGTCCTGCTGGTTTCCCGTCTCAGATTTACAGACATTAAAAATGTTTTTGGCAAAATCTAACCATTCTAATACAAACATTCTATAAAATATAAATTGACGGATATTTCTTTAACATTAAAATATAATAATGTTTTATATTTCATTGTATTATAGATATCTTTTTCTTGTAATACGTAAATGTTTTATACATTTTAGGCTAAGCAAGTATTTATCAATTCGTATGTATGATATATGCACATATAAATATGTACAACTATATATAGTTATATAGTTATCTATAAATATGTAAAACTATATATAGTAAATATAAATACATAAATATATGTAATGTAATATATGCAAATATGTTTAACATAATTATATTTCTCCTAAAGCCAGCATCATATTTACTGGGAAATCACTAGATATGTTTTCATTCAGAATGTGATACTGGAGAAACCATTATGGAGGAACTAGAAAACCTGAATTGAGAGACAATCATTTTAGATCATCAAAGCTAGTAAATTATTGAAAATATTTTATGATTTTTTTAATGTAACATAAGATCAGTTTAATATACAATACTCATACCTATATAATAGACAGTACTAGAAAATTTAAAATGAGAAAAGCATTACATTTCAGAAACACTAAATAGATAAAGATTATCTTCTAAATTTTTGAAACAAACATGCTAACATTCTACTAAGTTTAGTAATCAGACAAGGAGGAAGTTATCTCCTCACTTAAAAACATTGTAC
This sequence comes from Macaca thibetana thibetana, assembly GCF_024542745.1. NCBI lineage: Eukaryota > Metazoa > Chordata > Mammalia > Primates > Cercopithecidae > Macaca > Macaca thibetana. Next base: position 106,194,223 of record NC_065590.1, on the reverse strand, counting down.
TTTATTTTCTATTAGCCACATTAAGATAAAAAATAATAAAGAGAATTCAGAACTGTATGGGAAAAGATAATGTATTTTGTATTATTGACAATATTTTTATACAGAAAATTCAAAGAAATCTGAAAAAACTCTAGCACTAATAAGAGGTTTCACTGAGATGGTCAGATAGAATACCAACATTTAAAAAAAGAGCCATTGTGCTTATTTTCAACAATAATAATCAGAATTTTTAATGGAAAAACAGAAACTTATTTTCTCACAGTGCTGGAAGCTAGAAGTCTGAGATGACAATTTAGTCATTCCTGGACCCTCCCAAGGCTCTCTTTGGCTTGCAGATGGGGCCTCTTCCTGTGTCCTCGTACAGTCATTCCTGTGTGTGTGTCTGTGTCCTCATTTCCTCTTCTTATAAGGACACTAACCATATTGGACCAGGGCCCACCCTAATGACCTCATTTTCACTTAATTACCTATTTAAAGGCCCTATCTCCAAATGCGGTCCCATTGTGAGGTACTGGGAGCTCGAGCTTCAACATATGAATCTGGCAGGGATGCAGTTCAGTCCATAGTAACATCAATAAAAAAGGTCAACCCATTAAAACATGGGCAACACACACGAAAAGGTAATTTACAAGTAAGAAAACCTAAAGTCAATCTTCTGAACACCAGTATAAAATTACTTGAATTCAGTTAAACATAAATCAAAATAACAATGTGATATTACATTATGGCAATAGTATTTGCAGAAATTAATAGGTATAAGAATGTGCAGAAATGGAAACTATTGTGTAATGAAGTACATGCATAAATTGTTCAAAGTGATTTGATCAATTTGGCTGAATAATACTTTTTTAAATGATCCTGCACTAAGAACCAGCAAATTCACTAGTACATGTACACCCCAGATTCCAATTACCCAGAAGTGCCCATCACCAGCACTGGAGCCAAGTAAGCCCACTCTGGTGTTTGATGTCTTGGCCAGCATGAGAAGGAAGACATCTGATTGTCCATCAATCCAAGTGTGGGGTAAAGTGACCCTAGGACTTCAATGAGATGAAAAAGGAAAGCAAAGGGGTGTTTCTTGAAGCAGATTAGTGTTGGAACATTAATAAAAATTATAGAAATAATTTTAATGCACAAACAGAATTATCCAAAACATCTGAATTCTTAAAGGAAAATTTTATAATAGATTCTAGCAGCAGTTTTAATATTTTGTTTGATACACTAAAATTCTTTATAATGGTACTTAACTACATAATAACTAATATTCCTGTTTTTATATTACATCACTGGCTGAACTTTGTTCATGTGTCCAACCTTTCTTTGAAAGCCAAATATCATCATCAAAATATTTATATAAAATTTATAATATCATGATACATGCATTTTATTTAAGCCTGAAGTGAAAATTTGAGTCAAAAATATCTTTACATTGCTTTTCTGATGAAATTGTATTTAGATACAGATCTTTTATTATCATGCAATAAATATTTCTATGATTCATAGTAGAAATGCTTTTGCAATTCATGATTAAAAGTCTAAATGACAGAATATTTATCTTCATATGTCTCTATTCACATACATAACCTGACATTTCATTTAGAATGTAAATTACATAGGTAGGTTAATAGTTGTGATGTTATTGCTTCTTGATATTTAAAGAAAACATATTCAGTGATCCAATAAATGAAGTCCATATGAACTGACTGCAGATAGAATATAAGAAATCTGTTACTTTAATTTTGCTTTGGATACTGCGCTTTATTTGGTGATGAAAATATACAACTGAAGATTTTAGAAAAAGTCTGACATCCTTTATTATTCTAACATTGTATGACTTGAGTTACCCACTGGCTGCAAGAAATTCTGGTAGGCAGCACAAGGAAGTCATACAATAAAAACTAAGATCAATGAGAAGTCGGTAGATTTCTGCATTTCTAACCAGTGACAAATTATGTGCAAATTTTAGAAAGTTCATTTTTACTGATAGAATTATCTAAACTTTTAAAACAAAAACCAAATAAAATATTTTAATGATAGATTTTCATTGTGGAGAGAAAAGAAAGAACAATTGAAAACCCACTAAAACTCCACAATCATTTCCTTTTTTTGGGGGGCGTGGGGCTTTATTATCAGTCAGCCTGTAATTTAGTTGATAAATTACCTGCATGTCTTCCTTTCCCTTTCCCTGGAAATAAAGCAAAATAAGGAGAGGAAGGTGCACTCTCCAACATTCAGATGCACAGGCCAGGCTGCGTCCCACCGCCAGGCATGTGACGTTTGGACAGGGGTGCTATTTTCTCTCTCAGAGTCCATCTGTGACTAAAGTGAAAGGTTTAAAACCCAGGAGTTGTATATATTATTATAAAAGGAAGGGCCTGGCCTGGCGCGGTGGCTCATGCCTGTAATCCCTGCACTTTGGCAGGCCAAGGCGGGTCGATCACGAGGTCAGGAGTTCAAGACCAACCTGGCCAAGATGGTGAAACCCCGTCTCTACTAAAAATGCAAAAATTAGCTGGGTGCGGTGGCGGGCATCTGTAATCCCTTTAGCATGCTTAAGACTCCTCAGGAGGCTGAGGCAGGAGAACTGCTTGAACCTAGGGAGGTGGAGGTTGCAGTGAGTCGAGATCCTGCCACTGTACTCTAACCTGGGCGACACAGCAAGACTCTGTCTCAAAAAACAACAACAAAAAAAGGAAGGGCCTGATTGTTCATTCATTCATTTGTTCAATTAAAATTTGACTAAAACAATTATTTTATTAGAAGATGCTAAAACTTTGTTTTGTGTTTTTCTAATTTAAAAAAAGCAGTAGATGTTGATTATCTTTCCAGCCATGATTAAGTAACTGAGGCAGGCTTAACGTTCTGATATAAACAACTACAAAATTGGGCAGAAGACAAGAAACGACTGTTTTCAGATGTTGGAGACCAGGTGGTCTATAGGTCGATGTATTCTCCTAAAAAGATCAATACAGTGATACCTACAATTGCTCCAGACACTTTTGCAGGAGTAAATCCCTCAAGAAGTGCTTATAGGTACGTTTCCTGAGTTTTTAGCATGCTTAAGACTATGTTTCTATAGCCTTGATGCTGGAAAGACAGTTTGGCTTGGCATAGGATCCTGTGCTCACACCTCCATTAGGGGGTTTCTGGGATGCAGCCCCATTGTGGCCTCACTCTGCAGGTCACTCTTGAGAAGTCAGATGCCTACTTTGTTCTTTGGCCTGCATGAGGAATGTGATATTTTATCTTCAGGCCCTTAGGATTGTGTTTCATTATCTTTAAAGTTTAATAGTTTTATTTGGCTATGTCTCAGTTAAATATACCAGGCCAATTCCTGCAGGTCTCATAGGCCCTCCTAACATGTAGCTTCAATGCTTCTTTTGTTTCTGGAAAAGTTATCTAAGTCTAGTTTCTCTAGCTCTGGCCCTGGGTTTGTATGGGACTCCAGTTACATGTATGCTGGCTGTTGTTGGCTCTCTTGCATGTCACCAATGTCACTCTGACCCTTTTTTTTATGTAACTCATTTTGATAGTTCATTTTATGTGTCAACTTGCCTGGGCTATGGGGTGCCCAGGTTTTTGGTCAAACATTATTCTGGGTGTTTTCGTGAGGGTGTCGGTGCATGAGATTAATTTACTTTGGTGGACTTTAAGTAAAAAGCAGATTCCATAACATCTGGGTTGCACCAGGCCTTGCACCCCTGAAGGCCTAAAGACCCCCCTCCCTGGCTCTGAGAGAACTGCGCAGCCCACCTGCTTCAGACTCCAGCTGGAGCGTTGGCCCTCCTGGGTCTCCAGCCGCCAGCCCAACCTGCAAACTGTGGACTTGCCAGCCCCATAATTACACGAGCTCACTCTTCATTCCAGGGGTTCTGTTTCACTGGAGAATACTCATAAATCATTTTTATTTTAATTTTTGTTTTCTTGCCTTTCTTGAATGTCTCAAATTGTCACTCGATCCAGTCATTCTTGGTTTTAGTCATTTTTATATTTCCTGCTACAAGGTCCTTTTCCTTGTACAACCAGCCACTTGGTGAGGATATTTAATTGAAGGTGCAGTATTGTGCTCAGGTCCCTTCTCCTTCACAGCTGTTTTGTGGCAGTGCATTTTTATCACCTGAAATGGCTTGATTCTCATTTTGTGTTTTCTTCTACAAATAGCTTTTTATAACACTGGGCTGCTTTTGTTTGCTTATTTCTTCTGTGCAGCTGGCCGTTAGAGGCAGTGGATGGGATTCCTTGTTCAGGAGCTCTCTCTCCCGTCGGTGCAGCAGCATTCCGCTTCCTGTTGCTGTCCCAGGGGAGGGGGTGTGTCCTCTGGTTTCTGCTCCTCTTTGGTCTTGCAGAACCCCACATTTTCCTCTCTTGCTTCTCTTTATTTCTTCACCCCTCTGCTTCCTAAGGGTGCCTCTTCCTTCTATTTATCCTCTTCTTCAGAGGCAAAGCAGCTCTGGGCATGCCATGTAGGTCCTGGAGATGCATGTGTCCTTTCCCTGGAGCCGCCAGCCCCTGGGAGGCTTCTCTGCAGTTTTTCTCCATGTCCCTCCTGTCCACGTCCCTGGACTTTCCTCACTGTCCACCACTGTGTTCACTGGGATCAAAGGTAATCGATCTGCTGTTGTATGTTGTTTATTATTTCACCTGCAGGCGGTTGAAACACACCGTGTCTCTCTCTCCCAGGCTTGCCGAGGGAAGAGTTCTACGTCAAGTAGTTCTTCATGCTCATCTTGGAGATGTTTGGAGAGATTTAGATTCAAGTGGCTGCCGATATCTTCAGCCAACCCAAAGTCAAATTAATGTTTTTATTTAATGTAAATCAATGATTAGAAAATGGATTTTACATATTTTACATAATTATCACCATGGGACTCATTATTTTGTTGCCACTCATCAACCTGTTAATTTTGCATTTATAGTTATTTGTAATAGTTTTTCTAATTAAAGCAAACTAAATGAAATCAGTTAATAACGAAGTAGATTTTATCCCTCATGTACATTATCCTAGAAAAACACGAAATCCCGTAATTTATCTTATTTTAAAGTACATTTTTATACCAGGCAGCTGATTTGGTTTCTGCCCTCGGTCTGTTCTCTCTTGCACACACTCCCCTTCTCTTTTTCTCTATTTTTCCTCGGTCCTTCGCACCCTCAGCAGGAAGCTCAACTGCCTGGCGCTATTCTCACATACAAGTCAGGTGTAAACGTCTTTATGGGGGAAACAGGTCCTGGCTGTCTCACAAAGCTTTAGTGTAACATTTTCATTCACTTCTTAAAGGTGATTTACATGAGCCTCGCACAGCTGAGACGTATTTCGCTGCTTCCTAAACCTGGAATGATGGTGCATCATTCTCATAAAAACAAGGAAGCGCAGAAAGGTGGAAGCATAAATTTTTGTGTTTCTGGGCCAGTATGAATGTGCGACGGCAGGCATGGCTGTCTAGGCCTCCCTGGCAGCCCTGGTGTGGGGGCTCCCGGGAAGGAGTAGAGGAGGGTTAGGAAAAGGATGGGGGGGCAGGGGCCTGGCAGCTGGGCAGCACCTGGGCCCTCACAGCTCAGACTGCAGAGCAGAGAGGGAGCCACGTGTGGAGGGCGGGGAACATGGAGGGAGAAGGGGAGGGGAGCACAAGAGGGAGTACAAGAGGGGAGGATGGAGGGGAGCATGAGAGGGAGCATAGAAAGGGGCATGGAGGAAACACAAAGGCAGGACTGAGGAGAGCATGAGAAGAACAGGGGAAGCACGAGGCATGGTAGCCCAGAGGGGAGCACAGAGGGAGCACTAAGGGAGCACACCGCAGTCTGACACGAGCAGGGGTGACCCCCGAGGCCAGACCCTTCCCCCAAGAGCACAGGAAACAGGCAGTGTTCACCCACAGTGGGGGCGGGGGGGAGAGTCCAAGGGCCGAAGAAGAGCTGATGGTCCATTTCCTGTGGAATTGCCGCAACCTGATGGCGTCCGTAAGTCACACTTAGCATGCTTGGGTTCTCTGGTCAAGTCTGGAAGAGGCAAGTCCTGCTAAGGGCCCCATCGGCTGCCCTCAGTCCCCAATGCCTGGGATATGTGCAGCGTCAGCCCTGGGGCCTTGGTTTCTGATCTCCAGGAATGTCCCAGCCCCCCTCCCTTAGCTTCTGCTTCTTGGTCTCACATCCAACTACTGCAAGGGCACCTCTGCACCTGCTGGCGGAGGTGATGCCTGTCCCTTCTGCACCTGCCAGCCATGGATTATGACCTGTGCTTTCTGTACCTGCCAGGCCGGGGGTGATGCCTGTCCCTTCTGCACCTGCTGGTTGGGGATTATGACCTGTCCCTTCTGCACCTGCTGGCCGGGGGTTATGACCTGTCCCTTCTGCACCTGCTGGCCGGGGGTTATGACCTGTCCCTTCTGCACCTGCTGGCTGAGGGTTACGACCTGTCTCTTCTGCACCTGCCAGCCGGAGGTGATGACTGTCCAGTCCACATATGCCGGCTTGGGGTCTGACTGGTCTGTCTCTCTACATCTGTGGGCTGGGGTGACTGGTCTGTCTCATCTACACTCACCATCTGGGTGTGATGCCACAGGCTCTGCCCGCTTCTGTGCTGGCACAAGCTGTCGCTCCTGGGGAGTAACCTGAGGAGTTACCTGGCGTGTGTCTGGTGCAGGTGACCTCTGCATGTCACTGACATTGTGGAGAAGCCGTCAGGGGACCCAGGCCAGCAGAGCTCCTTCCCTCTTAGCTGTTAGCCAGGATCCCCCTCTCAGGAGCTGAAGTAGCCTCTGGATGGAGGGCAAGACAAAAACATGTTCTAATCAGATAAAATGATCGGTGGAGCCCTCTAAGTGCAGGGTGCATGGATCTGGGAGCTGGGGGTCCTTTGCTTCTCCTACTCTCAGGGCAAGGCTGGTGCAGAGGAGATCGGCCCAGAGGTCTGAGGGGCTCCAAGAGCAAGAGATAAGAATCGCAGGAATGTTTCCAGGAGCGGATTTTAACTAAACAGTGTTGGTTAAGCTGCATTTCCATAACTCATCAATTTTTATGAACAGAGCCCATGTATCTGGAGTTAATTTTGCTATGTTCTTAGTGGGAACAGGAGAATCTTTCCTATAACAGCCATACAGAAAATGTTTTTTTCAGCCACATTCTTTCTAACTAGTGTGGACCTGCTTAAGAATGCACTCTTCTGTATCTTATCTAAAACAGAAATTTATCTAGTCTATATTTGAGATTACCATGAAATCTTATTAGTACTTTACAAGCTAAAGCATCTTGAATCACGTTCCAAATATTATATATACTTCATAATTTCCTGAATAGATCATTAAGTAAAGTCCCATATATTCCAATTTAAGTAAAAATACATTTTTAATTACCTGAGCTTCATAACCTCAAATTTACCAGTTAATTAAAGCACAGACTTATCAAAGTCTCCAAAGCAGGTCAAGTTTAATACTCATCTGGCCCACTTTCAATGCCCACTAGGTCCTTCTGGAAATGAACTTCTGAATAAGAAAGAATTATTAATTAGTAATTAGTATAATTATTAATGATCTATGTTAATTAGAACAAATGCACATAGTGCACATTATTAAAGTAAGTCACAGGAAATGGTGAAATCCTTTCTAAATCACTGATTCAAACAACAGTCAAAAGAGCTGACTACCTCATAAGACAGAAAATGTCATAGCCCTGCTCCAACCTTAATCTGTCCACTTCAAATATGTCAGGTCTATTTACAGCAATTTGCCTACATTGAAATTCATTGATGTATGATAGTGGTAAGCTGGCCCTGTTTTAAGATACAGTTATGTGATCAGAAATTCAGAAATAAATAAATCACATAAATTTTACTATTTTATTTTACTATTATGAGACTGTACAAACTTTGCAAATGTTTATAGTGGAGTCACTTTATTGATTTGAAAACTATGTAGCAAGTAGACACACTGCCGTGCAAGGCAACAAATTCCCTAGAAGGGGGTTAAAATTACAGTAGAGCAGAGGTCTGCTTACTTTTTCATGAGGAAGATTCAAATGCCACAGTCCCTCAATGAGATCACCTCTGAAGTCTCTTGCTACTCTAAAGCCTATGATTGGTTCTTCTTTGTCAAAAATATACAGATGCCGATCCTTGCCAACTGTCACTGTCTAATTAAGAGATTCATTTTCTCTTTGTTGGATGAATGCAGAACCCTTGGCCTCCTGCCTCCCCTCCCTTTAATCGGGGTGAATTTGGGAAACGTTTCCTGGCAGGAACAATGTTGTAAGCGGCATAAGGGAGGCGTGCGTGGATCGAGCGCATGTCTGCTGGAGAGGAGTGGAAGTCAGACCACAGAGGTGCGGGACAGAGAAAGGAGGAGGCTTTAAACTCCTGCTGGAGGAGTACAGATTTTTTTCCTGTAATTGGTGGCAATCTCTGGAAGGTTGCTGGCTGGGAGAAGCACACCCGGGGCAGCGGAGGAAGACTGATACTGTATTGTTGTTCCAAGTAGAATGGGATAAAAAAGAGTTCACAGAGGTCAAAGCTTCTGGACTCATCTGTAGGCCACAGCACACCGTTTGCAATTCTCGGACCAGATCCAGCCACTGCTCCCCTCAAGCCTTGGCGCCCAGGCTCTTGGTCACCAGCAAGGCTCTCTCAAGCTTTTGCATCCAGGGACATACATCTTTCTTTTCCACCTGGTGACGTCACCTCCTGAAATGTCAGGTCAGGTGGCATTTACTCCACGCAGCATATCCGCTTACACTGAGTTCCTCCCTTTATTCTTCTTCCTTGATACTTTGGTTTTGCTAATCATATCCTTACTGCTGTTTTCTGTAGATCGCAAGAACTCTTGTAGATATTTGCCCCATTAATGCTGAGCTCTTTGCCTGGCCAGGACAATGCCCTGATCCTGTTTGCACCCCTGTCCTCTCTAGCGCCCTAAAACAATGGCCCATGGTTGATGCACATAGATATTAGATCATTTTCACTGTTATTTTTTTATTCATCAGTACACCTGAAAAGAAAATACTTGTCTTTTCAATGTAAGCTTATAAAGTGATAAGTATTTTAAAATGTGATTGCCATACCTCAATAACCATCATTATCCTTCCACTAGGATAAACTTAATACATAATTTTATAATTCTATTTAAACAGTAGATTACGTTAGGAAAGGATAGTAAAGAAGTGTGACTTTGAACAAATAATATCTCTTCCCTTCAGGGTCAGAACTAGCTGGAGTTATTCTGATGATCATGACTTGAACGTTAAATTCAGTTTGGACAATTTGGAGTCTTTATGGACACAGAGTCCCCAAATGCAAGGTGCAGTGGACTGAATGTGTGTCCCCTCAGATCTGAAATGTTGAAATGCTAACCCCAGGGTGACGGTGTTGGGAGGTGGGGTCTTTGGGAAGGCATGAGGGTGAAACCCTCCTGAGTAGGATGAGTTCTCCCACAGAAGAGGCCCCGAGAACTGCCCTGCCCCTTCGCCCACGTGAGGACAGAGCCAGAGGGTGTTGTCTGGGAGGGAACAGGACCCTGCAGACACCGCATGGGACAGCACCGTGGTCTTAGACTTCCAACCTCCGGAGCTGTGAGACAAGTCTCTGTGGTTTAGAATCCACCCAGCCTGTGTGATTCTGCTGTAGCAGGCTTAGTGGACTAAGACACAAGGTAAAACGTCATTTGCTAAAGGAAGTAAAAGAACTGGAGACATTAAAAATATATAGGAAACCTGCACATTTATCAGAAAAAATAAAAAGCTGTCATGTGCCCATGAAAGCAAGTGCTAAAATAGTAACTACAGTTTCTTATTTCATTGTAGTCAAATTGCTATCTGTTCTTTATGGCCAACTTCAAACAACTCCTAGCCTCTGAGACTTCCCTTGCTAACTCTCCATGAGTTTCGCTCCTTCTTCCACAGCCTGCTGGGGCTTTTGGCATCCAGATTGCCTTCTCCCATATAGATATCTCCTCTAACCCCTTCGATCATGCACATTTATGGCAAAGTTTCTGTGTAATTGCATCTGTATCTGCCTTGTTCAAAAAGTATTTACTTCCATCAGCATCTTAAAAGTAGCATTTCATTTTATTGATGAGGAATCACTAAGGAAATCTCTAAGCAGTAAGCTAATCCCCCAGTTCACGTTGCATATGATCAACGTACCTACGTGTATTGCTAAATTTATTCCTTTCCTTAAATTGAGTCTAAACTGGACAGACATTTAATTCCAGAAAATAGATTATTGAATTTGCCATACATATGAGTTGACGTCAAGAAACCCCAGGCCGCTTCCCAGTTCCAAGCCACAGAACCAAGAAAGTCTAACTGACCAATGCAGGCAAACCCAAAGTCAGCACTTGTTTAAGGACTAACCAGACACCAGAGGCTTCTCACCAAATCCAGAAATTTCGCTGGGGTTTCATTTCCTCCCGGCGTCCTCGCCTGCACTGGGTCACCAGGGGAGTTGCTGTGCCTCTGCCATGTCCTTTGTGTGCTATGACCCCACATCTTGACACTCTGCCTTCTCATAAGCTGAGTTGGTTTATTTAGTGAATTCAAGTCAGTTTACTTCCACAGACATTCCTGAGGGCCCCCAGCAAGTCAGAAACCAAGTTCAGCACTAGGGAGATGAGGATGACCCCACAGCCTCTGCACCCCAGAGCTCACGTTCTACTGGAAAGTGATAGTGTTGTGAAAACTGCACAAAATATGCACTAAGGAGTGAAATATTAGCAGAGGGGGTGACAGTGCTCCAAGAAGAGACAGCAGTGTAGGCAACTTAGGAAACACAACTTCAACATCGGACCTGTGTCTTGAAGAATGATTAAGCGTCTGTGGGTGCAGCACCCTGAAAGGACACCCTGCAGGAGACGCTGTGGAGCGAGGACAGAGCTCTGCGAATGTTCAGAGGCTCTGGTGAAGCCGGGACTACTAAGCACGGTGGTCAGGTGGGGGCTGCCAGGTGCTGTCCAGATGGTGAAGGGCCTTGGCTATCACCATGTGAATTTAGGGATGTGTCTCATATGCAATAGGAAGGCTGGCAGAGGAACATAAGAGGGAGGTCTGTGCTTTAGAAATGTAACTCTGGCAGCCTGTGGGGAAATAGGATGAAAAGGAAAAGATCCTTAGAAAACACGGTCAGCACCAGCATCCCTGCAGGTACCACACTGTGCAGGGGCATTCAGAAGCCAGGTCTGGGAGTCGCACGGATGATTTCCACTCATATTCCATCGACTGGGACTCAACTCATGGCCATACCTGACTTTGAAGATTGGGTGGAGGTTAGATGCAGATTATCGCTGTGATCGGGAGAAGAAGGAAGGTGATTTGGGGAACTGACAGTCTCCGTCACACTTTTACTCAAAATAATTTCCACATAAAAGATTTTTGAGTGTGGAAACACACATACTGTGTTTTGAATACATGTGTGTGTAAGTCTGCCATGAACAGCTTTATTTTCCCTCTGAAGGATCACACACATGCATCTGGTTTGCCATTCCACACACAGCGTTGAAGTTTGTTAACTTGTAGAATGAGAGGAACACCCAGCTCTTCAATGCCTTTTGTAATGTTTCCAGTGTTTCTTGTGGAATCTAAGTGCTGACATTTATGGGATTTGATTACTAATGTTGTCTCCAAAATACACATCAAATGATGACGGTGATGACGAGGAAGAGAATGACAGTGATCATTGAATTAGCCAACATTTTCTGCAAGCTTCCCATATTCTAGGCACTTTACCTATATTTCCTCTTAATGCTAACTTATGACGTAGATATTGATATTACTCCTGTGTTATGAATTTAGCATACTGAGTTTTAGAGCATCCGAATAACTTGTCCAATGTAATTTAGTTGTAAAACCATAACCAATACATGAATACTAAGGTCCTTACCCTCACATTCATGAAATCTAAGGTCCTTCCACCTCACATACATGAATACTGAGGTCCTTCCACCTCACATACATGAATACTGAGGTCCTTCCACCTCACATATATGAATACTGAGGCCCTTCCCCTTCACATACAAGAATACTAAGGTCCTTCCACCTCACATACATGAATACTAAGGCCCTTCCCCTTCACATACAAGAATACTAAGGTCCTTCCACTTCACATACATGAATACTAAGGTCCTTCCACCTCACATACATGAATACTAAGGTCCTTCCACCTCACATACATGAATACTAAGGTCCTTCCACCTCACATACATGAATCCTGAGGCCCTTCCCCTTCACATTCAAGAATACTAAGGTCCTTCCTCTTCACATACAGGAATACTAAGGTCCTTCCCCTCACATACATGAATACTAAGGTCCTTCCCCTCACATACATGAATACTAAGGTCTTTCCCCTTCACATACAAGAATACTAAGGTCCTTCCACTTCACATACATGAATACTAAGGTCCTTCCCCTTCACATACATGAATACTAAGGTTCTTCCCCTCACATAAATGAATACTGAGGCCCTTCCCCTTCACATACATGAATATTAAGGTCCTTCCTCTTCACATACATGAATAGTAAGGTCCTTCCCCTCACATACACGAATACTAAGGTCCTTGCACCTCACATACATGAATACTGAGGCCCTTCCCCTTCACATACATGAATACTAAGGTCCTTCCCCTTCACATACATGAATACTAAGGCCCTTCCCCTTCACATACAAGAATACTAAGGTCCTTCCTCTTCACATACATGAATACTAAAGTCTTTCCACTTCACAGCGTGCATTATTGATCACATACGCCCCTTCACAAGGCTCCAGGAGTTGATTCCCTTATTTGTAGGCAAGTGTGTTGGGCCACAAAGGATTTATGCATAAAGAAATATTACTCAAAAAATTATCTCACAAGAAGATTCTATGACATCCTTATGCAAGGAAAAGCATATAAGAGATCATCGATTCTTCAATGAGCACTGCTGAGTGGCCTTCTTTCTTAATCCAACTTGTGATGAGCTTATTCAATTGTGGAAGGACTTCCACAAAAAAAAAAAGGAATTCCTCACAGTCACTGGAGTGTGTCATCTGATTATGAAACACAAGCAGGATTGCAGAAGCTTAGGAATTAAATTGCTGAAACTTCTGTTGATCTGGCTGGAAGTGGCCTTTAAGTTATTCTAAATAATGCTCACACTATGCTGAAATGCATAGAGTCTGGCAATCACGAGATTAACCTTCCCTGAAACCACCCAGAAGATGCTTTATTCTATCAATTTCCCATGAAAAATCAATATGATTAACCTTGAAATTTATTTCTAACTGTGGAAGATGCACATTTCTAAATAGACTCTTGAGCTTTTGTCCTATGAACCAGCCATATTTCATGGAAAACAGGCAATCAATCAGTGAATGTCTATTTCTGGCTATAACTTCTACCCACAGAAACATATAGTAAATTCAGTATGGCTCTTGAAAGCCTTTTAAAAGTTCTTTCTCTCTGGAAAATGCCTTGTGAATATGAATAATCTCTTTCTCCATTAGTGTGGCATGGCATTTATCTTTGGAGATTAAACAAGTGAATCAGTTGGCAACATGTGCCTCAGATGGCAAGATTACAGCCACTTTAGTAGAGAATGCCGGTAGCTGGAATCTTAATTTCCGAAGGGCTTTCACCAAAAAAAAAAAAAAAAGGTACCCTTGTGGCAGAAAGAACCTAAAGACATCTCCCCTTTTGACCTAAACAGTGCTTCCAAGTGTCTTCAGAAGAGCCACTGCTAAAGTGAAAAGCTCCTTCTAATGTGGACAAAAACAAACTGCATCATCAGCCAATGAGACGAGACTGAACTTGCGTCCTCTTCCCACGGCAGAGGATCTGGGAAGCGCCCCATGCCGGTTGCTCATAGTTACCTAATCTACCTCTGTCAGGACAAAACCTGGGACATGTCCTTCATGGCACTGGGGTGAGATTTGTTAGACTCGTGCAAAAATGACCACGAAATGTAATGCTTTTTCCACCCGTGAAGGAAAATACTTTCTGATATTAAAAAGATAGTCTTGGTAGAGATGCAACATTATTTGAGGCTCTGTGGTTGTGAACGCTTTTCCTACAGTTGGACTGCTTGGTGCATTTTACACGAGTCACTAATCAAAAGTGTTCTATGTGTGCAGCAGGCCTGTCAGAGGCGTGAGGATGCAGCCTGACTCCATCCCTGTGGGAGGATTGACACACAGTCCCTGCAGGGAGGCCAAACATTCATGCGCAATGGTTGCAGGACAAGGTGTGATGGGTAAGCAGCCTTTGTCCTCCACAATCTGGAGTCGTCTAGAGTTTCCGCTGAAGTTGTCACTGGCCAAGGAGATATCGTGGCTCCTGACAGAGGGAAACTCAAGTGTCTGAATCACACTGTCTGTATCACCATTCAGATCTGTCAGATCCCCGAAAGACCATCTGTCTAAACACACGTATATGCTATGCTGATTGCAAAGCACTTTCAGATAGATACGTAGATAGATAATGGATAGTCATATAGATAGATGGTAGACAAACAGATGAGAGATCATAGAATTAGAGGGATAAGACAATCAGATGATAGACAGATAATAGATACATGATACATAGATAGATGACAGACAGATGATAGAGGATAGATAGATGATAGGTGATAGATGATACATAGATGATAGATGATAGATGATATCTAGATGATAGATAGATGATAGACAATAGATAATGATAGATGTTAGATGATAGATAATGATAGATGATAGGTAGATAGCTATAGGTGACAGGTTATAGATAATGATAGGTAGTAGATGATAGATCATAGATGACAGATCGATAAATAGATGATAGATAATAGATAAATGATAGGTAGGTAGGTAGATAGATCATAGACAGATAGATGATATATAATGATAGATGAGAGATCAATAGATGATAGATAATGATAGATGACAGATAGATATCTAGATGATAAATGACAGATAGAAGGAGAGAGAGATGATTGGTTGATAGACAGATGGATTATAGATCGATAGCTAGGTGATAGATGATAAACAGATAGATAATAGAGAGAGAGAGAGAGAGAGAGAGAGAGAGAGATAATCAGAGATGGGTAGATAGATCAATGATAGATGGAGACAGGCAAACAGAGGCAGGTGCATAGGCATGAGCAGAAGTGGACTGGGACATGCTGCCACCCTAAAGAATCAGAGATGGGTAGATAGATCAATGATAGATGGAGACAGGCAAACAGAGGCAGGTGCATAGGCATGAGCAGACGTGGACTGGGACATGCCACACCTAGAGCAGACGTGGACTGGGACATGCTGCCACCCTAGAGATGTTGTGTCTGAAGTATAAACAGTTCTGTGCGTTGCTTAACCACACGACTGGTCAGCATTCTCATATCTCACTGAGATGGAAGCTCAGGCCTCCCAACTCTGAATTCCATTCCCAGTCTAAAAACTGCTGTGCAGGGTTCTGGGGCTCGGGCAGGATCCTCTCATCCTCCCCGCCCTCCTGTTTCCACTCCGTCTCAATCCTCATTTCCTGGGATTCAACACCCTCCCTCCGGCTCCCCTGTTCCTCCTGCCACCTCTCCCTCTTCCTTACTCACTCTCCTCTTCCCCTTCCTTTTTCCTCCTTCTTACCCATTTTTCTCCCTCCTATCTCCCTTTCTTGCAATGCTATATTTTTTTTTTGAGGGGGGGATGTCAGGCTCTTTTTTTTTATAATTAAGTTCTAGGGTACATGTGCACAATGTGCAGGTTTGTCACATATGTATATGTGTGCCATGTTGGTGTGCTGCACCTGTTAACTCGTCATTTACATTAGGTATATCTCCTAATGCTATCCCTCCCCTCTCCCTCCACCCTATGACAGATCCCATTGTGTGATGTTCCCTGCCCTGTGTCCAAGTGTTCTTATTGTTCAATTCCCACCTATGAGTGAGAACATGTGGTGTTTGGTTTTCTGTTCTTGCAATAGTTTTCTCAGAATGATGGTTTCCAGCTTCATCCATGTCCCTACAAAGGACATGAACTCATCTTTTTTATGGCTGCATAGTATTCCATGGTGTATATGTGCCTCATTTTCTTAATCCAGTCTATCACTGGTGGACATTTGGGTTGGTTCCAAGTCTTTGCTATTGTGAATAGTGCCACAGTAAACATACGTGTGCATATGTCTTTATAGTAGCATGATTTATAATCCTTTGGGCATATGCCCAGTAATGGGCTGGGTCAAATGGTATTTCTAGTTCTAGATCCTTGAGGAATCTCCACACTGTCTTCCACAATGGTTGAACTAGTTTACAGTCCCATCAACAGTGTAAAAGCCTTCCTATTTCTCCATATCCTCTCCAGCACCTGTTATTTCCTGACTTTTCAATAATCGCCATTCTAACTGGTGTGAGATGGCATCTCATTGTGGTTTTGATTTGCATTTCTCTGATGGCCAGTGATGATGAGCATTTTTTCATGTGCCTCTTGGCTACATAAATGTCTTCTCTTGAGAAGTGTCTGTTCATGTCCTTTATCCACTTTTTGATGGGGTTCTTTGATCTTTTCTTGTAAATTTGTTTAAGTTCTTTGTAGATTCTGGATATTAGCCCTTTGTCAGATGAGTAGATTGTAAAAATGTTCTCCCATTCTGTAGTTTGCCTGTTCACTCTGATGGTAGTTTATTTTGCTGTGCAAAAGCTCTTCAGTTTAATTAGATCCATTTGTCAATTTTGGCTTTTGTTGCCATTGCTTTTGCTGTTTTAGTCATGAAGTCCTGGCCTATGCCTATGGCCTGAATGGTATTGCCTAGGTATTCTTCTAGGGTTTTTATGGTTTTAGGTCTAACATTTAAGTCTTTACTCCATCTTGTATTGATTTTTGTATAAGGTGTAAGGAAGGGATCCAGTTTCAGCTTTCTACATATGGCTAGCCAGTTTTCCCAGCACCATTTATTAAATAGGGAATCCTTTCCCCATTTCATTTCTTGTTTGTGTCAGGTTTGTCAAAGATCAGATGGTTGTAGATGTGTGGTATTATTTCCGAGGGCTCTATTCTGTTCCATTGGTCTATAGCTCTGTTTTGGTACCAGTACCATGCTGTTTTGGTTACTGTAGCCTTGTAATATAGTTTGAAGTCAGGTAGCATGATGCCTCCAGCTTTGTTCTTTTTGCTTAGGATTGTCTTGGCAATGAGGGCTCTTTCTTGGTTCCATATGAACTTTAAAGTAGTTTTTTCCAATTCTGTGAAGAAAGTCATTGGTAGCTTGAGGGAGATGGCATTGAATCTTTAAATTACCTTGGACAGTATGGCCATTTTCACAATATTGATTCTTCCTATCCATGAGCATGGAATGTTCTTCCATTTGTTTGTGTCCTCTTTTATTTCGCTGAGCAGTGGTTTGTAGTTCTCCTTGAAGAGGTCCTTCACATCTCTTGTAAGTTGGATTCCTGGGTATTTTATTCTCTTTGAAGTAATTGTGAATGGGACTTCACTCATGATTTGGCTCTCTGTTTGTCTGTTATTGGTGTATAGGAATGCCTGTGATTTCTGCATATGATTTTGTATCCTGAGACCTTGCTGAAGTTGCTTATGCAATGCTATTTTTTTTAATTATGCAAGGTAACCCCATCAGTATATTCTCATTCTCTTCAATTCAACAAGCAAGGACACCCATGGGTGAGGGACAGCAGGGACCTCCAGGCAAAGTGAGCCACAGGGTCCCCGCATGCAAGTGCATCCCAGGCTGTCAGCCATCTTTTCTGCATTTGTTAAATTGCTGTGCCTGAGGCTGGTGGCCCGTCTGCCTTCACACACATGTGTGTCTGGCCTCTGGGGTGGCACTGGGAGTCCTGGGAGTAGCAGGCGTCATCTGCCTGGGGCCACTGGATCACTTCTCTTCTATTTCCATCAACCTCAGTTGTTCCAAGAACCTGGACTCAGAGCCATAGCTTTTTTATGACCAACCCACAGATACTTGCATAGTATTTTGGGCCAGAAGTCAGTGTGTGGTTCAGTTCATCTTCTGTCTATGCTGACCCAAATAAGGATGCTCTGTTTAGACTCTGCCCTGAGGAAGAGAATCCTGCATTTGTGTGGAAGGTGAACATGCTACCCAATGCGGAACTGAGCCGAGATCCCAGGGCGAAGCCTCCCTCCCACTCCGTCATCACGGCCATGCACACAATCCGCTCCTGTATGCTACGCTTCTGATACTGGTGACCACCGGATAGATCCTGGGCTGTTTTCCCCGTTGACGCTATCTCATCCACCAGGATAAAACATCTACAGGGGGCCAAATGCAGGCCTGGATCCAAATTTCCCGCTAATTATTGGCTCCTTTCCTTGTGTTGGGCTTTAGTCTAGAAATGCTGAGTGTGGGGTCGATGGGGACGAGAAGAGGGAGGTACCACCCAGCCCCCAACTCTCCCCGAGTCTCCTCAGAGGAGACCTCGCCACGCCACTTGCTCATTTGTCTTTGAAGGACGCTGGGTGTGGGAGGAGGGCAGGAATTGCAGCAGGGACCTTGGCCCTCGGACCCCTTCCCTGTATCTGTGCCCTCCCACCACTGCCTCTCTGCTGTGGGGCTCATGGGAGGAGCACATGGGACCACCTGCTGCCCCCAATATTGTATTTCTTGTTGTCTTGTGGGCAGAGAAGAGTTCCTTATGTAAAGTCATATGCATAGACCTCAAGGCTGACATTTGGGGCAGGGAATGTAGGAAAGGGGGTGAGCAAGCTTCCCATGGCAGATGAAACAAAGTTCCATTCTTGGGTTTAAACAACAGGATTTAAAAACAAATTGTCTCATAGTTCTTGAGGCCAGAAGTCCCGGACACAGGGGCCTACAGAGTGGGTTCACTGCAAGGCTTTGAGACTGGCTGTTGGCTTGTCTATGGGCCTCCTCCTGTGTCTTCCCTCTGTCTGTCTCTGTGTTGAAATTCCCCTTGTCATAAGGACACCAGTGATCTTGGATTAGAGCCCACCCTAAATGCCCTCACCTTAACCTAGTGATAGTATCTCCATCCTGAGGCACTGCACAACCTGGCCCATGGCTGTGCTTAGCAGGGTGTTGAGAGGATTTTGACACAAGGAGGCCTTTGGGGAGGACACCAGCTGGGCTTCTCAGGTGAGAGCAGACACAGAGCGTCCCAAAGGAAAAGGTGGGTGTGAGCAGAGCACAGGCCTGCAGGCACAGGGAAAGGCCGCTAGCGTCCAGTGAGGGGAGGGACAGGGCTGGCCTCCAGAAGGTGCTTCCGGGCTGGTGTGGAGGAAAACCATGGGATCTAGCTGGCCTGGACTCAGGGTGGAGAATGGAGGTGGGCCGGCAGAGGAGTGAGTGCCCAGGGTCCCCGCAGACACCCTGAGATGCATTGCAGGGCGTGGTGCTCAAGTGCTCAGCCACCTGCCTGCACGGCTGCTGATTCCACTGCTAGAGCTGTCCCTGCCCCAATGGGCTGCCCTTGGGAGCTAGTGGGCCTGGACTGGGAGCCTCTGGACAGGCCGTCTCTCTCTCTGTCCCTTTGGGGAAGCCTCCCCTGCCCCACAGAGATTGCTGGGCTCAAAGCAGGGAGGAATTTCGGCCGGGAGAAGGGCCTTCCAACCCTGAGCTCTGTGAGAGGAAATCTCATTAGGAGCAAACCCTCACATGTGACCTGGAAAAAAGGAGAACATGCACCTCTTTTAATAGACGATGTCTGGATCTTTAGTGAGGATGAGTTAGACATAATGCTTCCTTTTACTTTCAAAAGGGAAAAAATATGGGTCACTGAGAAATTCCTGCTGTAGCTTAGATCATTGATCAAGTTCATAGCAAGTCCATAATCTCCAAAATTCAGTTTCATGTTAGTCAAAAGTTAGTGCCTGCAGTGTGGGAATGCTGAAGACAGCCGGCCCAACACCCTGCTCAGGGATTCCCAAAGCCTCCCCGCGATCCAGAGAAGGAAGCCTAGATTTCTAGGTCAGTGCACCCCACTAGCAAGAGAATAAAGTCTCAGTATTGAGCTCACAGGCTGCAAACTGTTCCCCTGTATGTCCTGAGAGTCCCCAAGGACCCTTGACGAGGGCTCCTGAGTGTCGACCAGGGCTCTTCCTTCCACAGGCAATGCTCCTTCCTCCTCCTTTCTGTTCAGCGACCCCCACATCAGCCCAACACCCTCTTCAACCCCATGTCTCAAACTAGAAGTCACAG
Source organism: Macaca thibetana thibetana (assembly GCF_024542745.1). Classification (NCBI taxonomy): domain Eukaryota; kingdom Metazoa; phylum Chordata; class Mammalia; order Primates; family Cercopithecidae; genus Macaca; species Macaca thibetana. Next base: position 106,174,115 of record NC_065590.1, on the reverse strand, counting down.
CTGCATCCTTTAGTTATTTCTTTACTTTTACATAATGTTTACAATATTTGTCACACTCTGCTTGTAGTTATTTGATGCATGTCTTATTCTCCACACTACAAAAGTCTCAATTTGGGGACCTCATTATTAAGCTTTTTTTTTTTTTGTACATACGATCTCACTCTGTGGCCCAGGCTGGAGTGCAGTGGCATGATCTCGGCTCACTGCAGCCTCTGCCTCCTGGGTTCAAGTGATTCTTGTGCCTCAGCCTCCTGAGTAGCTGGGACTATAGGTGTGCACCACCATGCCCATCTTTTTTTATTGTTTTTAATTTTGTAAAGACCAGATATCACTATGTTGCCAGGGCAGGCCTTGAACTCCTGGCCTCACGTGACCCTCTGACTTCAGCCTCCCAAAGTGTTGGGATTACAGGTGTGAGGCACCGTGCTGGCTTTTTTTTTTTTTTTTTTAAAGAGACTGGGTCTCTGTCACCCCAAATCTTCATAATTCAGTTTCTATTTTTGTGAAATGAAGGGTTCAACTCCATGATCTTTAAAAATATTCTGCCCTACCAATTGTCTGCAAATCAGCGATTCTAGTTCGCCTCTGTTTGAGGTTTTCCTGCTGGAAACCCCCCTCTCCCCACAGCTTTCTTCTCCAGTCCCTGTCTGCCCAGTGGTCAGTATCACTGTTTTCTTCCCAGATACCAGAAAACCAGGTGACCTCAGCTCCTGTCCTTCCACGTGACATTCTAATGTTATTGCATTAAGTAGCTGCAGAACCATTGAGGATGAAATTTGTGTTTGGAGTTTTGACATGTTTCTGCTCTATTTGCTTAGTTACATATTTACCTACATAATCTCACATCCATAAATGGTTTCAAGTCACAGAACTCTAAGAACTGATTTACTCTTTTTGACATATCCCTGTACTAACATATCTGTGTTTTGTTTTTTTTCATTTCAGTTTAGTAATAATACAATTTGGTTAATTTATATTTGTCTCAGCAACTTCCCCAGAGATTCTTGTTTGGAATTAAAATAACTTCTGAAGTTCCTTTGGAGAGTTCCATAAAGCTTGTTCCCTCACTTCTGTGAATAATTTCATTTTAAGACGTGGACAGCACATTTATCAGTTTTCAGTACACACGAAGACAAGAATCCTAGTTAAGACATTAAATGGCAGTCATCCGTCATGAGCAGGTGGCAGATCAGAGCCACGAGGCAGATGGAAGGGAATGAAATAACAGAAGGGCAAATGTAAACTCCCACATTTACATTAAAAAAAAAATCCACAATAACAGAATGAGGAAAATTGGTTAAATTGTCTTTTCACTGAAAGGTATTTGTGGGTTTTATTTTTTTCCATGTGATTGGGATTAACAGGAATAAACAATGCTGTGGCTTGAAAAGGATCGGACAACTCACCCGTCTTAGGCCATAACAGTGGCAAATAAGAGAGAAGAGTCCACAAGGCAGTAATAGTCAGCACTGGTCAGGGGAATTTTTGGCAAAACAATTAAAGAGAGGAATGGGTGAAAACACTGCATAAAGCACTTCACAAAGCACAAGGCATCAGGCACTCATTACAGGTATAACTTGAAATTTTAACATTTCTGCATTTCACATTCCTCTGTGATGAGGCCTCTGTCCTGGCTGCATGGCACCTTGAGAGGTGCTGCCGCTGGCTGAGCTGGGAAGAGAGGGGTGTGGGCAGGTAGAGTCCAGATTGGAACAGACTCATCTTTGGGACAGCCAAGGGCTGGGGTCAGGCAGGCAGCCTGGGCTCAGAAGAGAAATGCGAGCACCAGGTGTGAACCTGACCTTTCAGGGAAGCTACAGCAGGTGATGCCTGGGGGATGGAAGATGTCATGAGAAGCCTGGGAGGGAGAGTGGCTGGACTCTCTCGGTTTCTCCTGTTTAGGGCTGGGTAGAAATCTTCCATCTGAGGAGGGACACCGGGGCTGCTCAGAAGCCAGGGGGACAACCTACTGTTCTCTTGGAAATCAGGGAAAATGTGTTTCAAAAAGGACAGCCAGGCCAAAGGTATTGGATGGCCTTGGGAAGAGACAGATGAATCCGAGAGTACCTCCTGGGGTTGGTGTCCTGGGATCCAGTTCAGTGTGAAAAGGACAGAAGGGGAGTTTTGGTGAAGTGGGGGCTGGACCGCAGCCTGGAGGTCAGGAGCACGAACAGGAATGAGGACGCCCGGCTCTTCCTCTCAGGGCTTGGTGTCTCCCAGCGTCTCCCAGGACATGGGGACTTGGACAAGGGGCTCTCCTCCTTCAGCCAAAGTGGCAGTTATTCATTCTCAGGCTCCTCCCCACATCTCTTGTCACTGAACCTGGCCTATGTCTGGAATATTGAGGTCAGCTTTCACAGTCTCTACCCAGAACATCCTGGCCTCCCAATGCCTCTGCATGCAGGTCACCTCTAATCAATTTAATGAAAACTAGAACACATTTTCCCAAGCTCTCCGTCCCTTCCTGGCATGATTTTATGACGTGATCAATTGCTGCAGATACCTCCTCACTGCTACTCAGAAGACCTTATTTCTACCACCTTCTCTGCAGTGGTATCTGTCTGGTCCCCATCTCAGTAGCACAGCAGGATAGAAAAGAATGCCAAAAATATCCAGTGTAAGTCAATGCCAAGCTACAAGGTCAGTCTAAGAAAAAGAACCTAGATGCATCATCCTGAGAGTGCCCGGGTACAGGGCCACAGAACCAGGAAGGAGAGTCACGTCAGCCTCGTAGGAGCACGGCTGTGTTGCAGAGACAACGTCAAAAGGAGGGACCTCAGCAGGGAGGCCGGAGTAGGGGGCCTGATCAAGGTCGGTTCTGAGAGCTGGCATGTCTGAGAGTCCCACACGTGGACCTAGGGCTGCACTGCTCAGATCCTACTTAGTTTTGAGATTAATTATTGTTCAGCCTACCTAATCTCACATAGGTTGTTGACCTATAAAAGTTTTATACCCACATTCAAAATCAATTTTGCTAATAATTTAGATTTCAGAACGTAAAGGCAAGGAGGATTTAGATGACTCATAAAGTCAAATTTTCTGAAAGTACAAATTGTAAAAGTCTGGAAATGTTCATTTTAAGAACTTCTTTGAAGTAAATTACTTATTTTAGTGTAAGGTTGAGCAGTAAGACATGTAAAGGAGCCTGTGAGAAATTCCTCGGAGCTATGAACCTACTGCCCACACCCTCACAAGGACGGGCTATCTCCCACGGGGGCCCCTTGGTTCTTTCCTTCTAAAGCAGAGCTTTGCAAAGTGAAGCCACTGAAACAGCAGCAGCAGCAGAGGCAGCTGAGGCCTTGAGGTCTTCTTTGAAAATCCCACCCAGACCCATGGGATCCAAAACTCTGCAGGCAGGACCCCAGGATCTGTGGGTAACAAGCGCCCCCGTGATTCCAATGCAGGCAGGACCCGGGATCTATGGGCAATAAGTACCCCTGTGATTCCAATGCGGGCAGGACCCCAGGATCTGTGGGCAACAAGCACCCCTGTGATTCCATTGCAGGCAGGACCCCAGGATCTGTGGGCAACAAGCACCCCTGTGATTCCAATGCAGGTAGGACCCAGGATCTGTGAGCAACAAGCACCCCCGTGATTCCAATGCGGGCAGGACCCAGGATCTGTGGCAACAAGCACCCCTGTGATTCCAATGCAAGGTAAGGTCTGAGGTGCAATGTTCTGGAGAAACCTATGTATGAAAATACATGAGGAAAACAGATCCACAGGCCTGAACATAACAAGAAACAAAATGAAAGAAGGTAGACTGATAGAGCAAATATCAGTATCTATGAGAGCAGAACAGGATAATTCTAAAAATAAGAAAAAGCTCATGCAAGAGAAACCCATGTCGTCACAACAGGGGGTGACCTGGGTACAGGATTCCCCTCTGCTGATGTCAAGTGGGTCAGGTCTCGGGATCCACAGGTGAGGGAGGTGGCCTGGGGTCTGCTGTCCACAGCAGACTTCCTCTCTCCACCTTCTCATAGAACAGAAGAAAGAGAGCGCAGCTGCAGGAAAATAAAGGTTCTACGGGTTTCTTGCTGATAACTTGCCACATGGCTCTCTCTCCACAGAAGGTAGTAAAGTCTCTGCCTCCAGAGCAGCCGGCTGCCCAGAGACCATGGTGGCAGCATTCAGGGACAGGATGAGCATATTCTCTCCATCCTGGGAAGAGCAAGCTCCAGCAAAGAGATGTAAACCCCACCACAGATACGCGTGATGGGCTCCAGGAAGCCGGCTGCCTGTTCCCCCGCTCTGTGATGTCTGATGGGCTCCCGGAAGCCGGCTGCCTGCTCCCCGACTCTGGGCTATGCCTGATGGGCTCCTGGAAGCCGGCTGCCTGTTCCCTGGCTCTGGGATTTGCCTGATGGGCATGGGGAAGCCAGCTGCCTTCTCCCCGACTCTGGGAAGGGTCTGCTGAGAACCATCTAGGCTGAGGCTGTAATGTTATCTGCTCTCTCCTATTATTTTTGACCTGATTTGCCCAAATTTTACACAAATTATTGACAAAAGCAAGGTGGTTTTCAGTTGAAACAGCTGCACTCAAATGAGAGCACCGTGCTCGAACCGTGTGCTGGGGCAAGTGAAGAGTCTCCTTGTTTCTCCGTCCCGTGGTATAAGCCTGGGGCTCTGATGCTCGTTCCTGTCCTCACTTGGCTTAGAAATCAGTCCTGAAAAATCATGTGGACTTCTTTGGAAGTAGTTATTTTATTTCCGTACAAGACAGGAGTTGAATTCTCCAGGATGCTGAGATTCCTTTTGGAAAAATGTTCCTTTTCAGATGATGAAACAGCCAGTGCCGTGGAGTTTTCTCTTTGACCTAAGCACAATGAGAACAATTTGAAGCCTGCGGTTAATCGACATTTATGCCTCTTTAGTGAAAAGGCAAAGGTAGATGCCCCTACAGACAAGAAACGAGGAACTTCGGCCTCATGGAAGCTAAGCGTCTGGATGCCGAAGGCTTGAGTTGCAGGGTGTTGGTCTTTCCTGGGTCCCAAGCTGGTGGCAGATGGCCCACACCCCATGGCTGCCACACACACACTGTGATGAGCTCGCTGTGTGTCCCGCTGCTCGTGCCATCCTACACCACCCCCACCTCTGAGCGTCAGGAAGTGCACACAGCTGAACAATTCCCCCTGTAAGACTTATCCCCATGCAGGACCCCGGGAGTGAACGGGAGGAGAATGTTGCATCCATCCTTCTCTTTGGAGAGAGCACTAAACAAGGTGCCACCTCAACCCGGCAGGAGGGAGTCAGACAGGACCCCGGGAGTGAATGGGAGAACAGTGTGTCCATCCTTCTCTTTGGAGACAGCACTAAACAGGGCGCCACCTCAGCCTGGCGGGAGGGAGCCAGACAGGAACCGGACACTACCCGAGGTCAGTATCCTCCGGCTGGCCCAGCAGAGTGAGAGAAATAAGGAGAAAGATGTGGGCACTGAATATTTAGGACCCTAATTTATCCAAGCAGAATACTTTATTCTAGATCTTCATGCCTGTATTGGAATTTAAAAGCAGGGTAAAGTTCACCTAAGTTGAATTTCAGGCATGTGCAGAGCCATTGACTTGCAGCTGTCCATGGAGGGCCACAGGCAGGCTGGGACCATGAGCCACAGGCCCTGCACCACCTCAGCTCTGGCCACATCAGACCCTGCGCATGGATTCAGCTGTCCCAAGAGGAACTCTGGTTTCTCCTCCTGGTGTGTTATCTGTTCGTTTCGCTTAGAAAAGAGGCAGCATTTTCGTGGGGTGGGGACAGGCCATCCCAGGTTCTCCGGTCAAATGCCACTATATCACGACATAAAACTCTCCACCTTTGAGACATCAAGTAAACACTGCCCTTTCTGAGAATCAAGCAAGTAATTCCTTCTTCTACCATACGCTGTATCAAACTGATAAAAAAATTCATAGCTGCAGACTGAATATACATTTTATGATTTCTCAGTTCTCATGAAAGCCAGGCACACAAAGAAGTGAAAACAAGGATCATTTCCTTCACCCATCCATCCACGAAGCAATAAGCATTTTAATGTGACCCTATGCTAAGAATTGTCCAAAAGTCCAAAGTTCAGTGGATTCAACTTATATATCATCTTGACTAACAGAGATTAAGAAAAGTTAAATACAAAAATGGAAATTCAAAAGCATTGAACATGGACTGTTCAGCTCTTTCAAGTTGGAAATTATCCATGAAAGCTCACCAGGAGAAAAGTCAAGCATTTGGAAGTGGACCGCTATCTCTACTCTCAAACGATGTGCCAGACCTGTTTGGGTTTAGGAGGAAGACCAGGGTATACTAATGGGGACACAGGTTTTTGTCCCAGTCCAATCGTTAAGGTGAGTCAACTGGGACAAATGACCTAGGATGTCTGAATCTCAGCTTTCTTATCTTTCTGAAAGTGATAATTGTTCCTCTCTGCTTTGTAGAGTCACAAAGATCAAATAAAGTAAAGCTTAAAGCTGGATAACCTATAATAGTTTTGGAATTCTCAAGTCCTATGTGAGTTTAAGTATCAGTTATGATGATATTTGGAGTCAGGTGACGGTTCTGAGCACTCTATCGAGAAGTGTCTGAAGGGCCGCCCCTGAGGGCAATTGTGGAGACAGAGGCCTGGGCACCGATGCTGAAGGCCGCCCCTGGGAGGCACTGTGGAGGCAGAGGCCTGGGCAGGGATGCTGAAGGCAGCCCCTGCGGGCCATTGTGGAGGCAGAGGCCTGGGCATGGATGCTGGCAGTGAGGGAAGAGTGCCCCCTCCTTCTGAAGGAAGCCCTCCCTGACCACATCGATCACATTGCCAGAGACTCCACACAGCCTCCACACTGCAGACAATCATATCCTCAGAATAGGATCACCAAATCATGGCTCTTAGAAATTACAGGAAAACATGAAGACTTGTAAATGTGATCTTTGTTGTGCAAATCTGGTTACATTATCTATTCAAATGTTGCCGGCAACACTCAAAGAGATATTTCCCGTCTTTCTCTGAAGCAGGGAAAACTACTTTTCTGAACAAATTTTTACAAGGACTTAATTTCACGCTTAGCAATGCCTTGTCTTCATTAAGGTTCTTTAGGCCATTTGACAGGATGCTAAAGTGTCTTAATGAAGCCGCAGGCTCAGGCTCAAAGCAGCCACATTTACAGTCTCAGCTGTGAGAAGTGCCTTCAGTGCAGACCTGCATGGGCCTCCGCAGACAATTCCCAGGCAGTGCTGCGGGGCTCTGGGACTTGGGAGGGGCCCAAGCATGCTTATATCTGGAATTTTCCGCATTGTAAAAGCTCGGTCTCTTCAAATCACCCTCACCTAGAGAAAATGCTGACCCAGGGAAGGGGTTTCCTTCTGATTTCTGTGTTTCATATCCCTGCCATGTGCCACACGGCGCTAATTGATAAATAAATTCCCTGTGCACTGCCCGACAGACGCTACGGGCAGAAACACGAAAAGCGACTAGCACAGACCAAATACAAAGAGGACAAGGTCTGCTCAGCAGAGTGGTGCTTCAGGTGAGTCCTTTCATTAAAAAATTTAAAAAGGGGCAGGTGCGGTGGCTCACGCCTGTAATCCCAGCACTTTGGGAGGCCAAGGCAGGTGAATCACTTGAGGTCAACAGTTTGAGATCAGCCTGGCAATATGGTGAAACCCCATCTCTACTAAAAATACAAAAAATTATCTGGGCGTGGTGGCAAATGCCTGTAATTCCAGCTACTCCAGAGGCTGAGGCAGGAGAATCACTTGAACCTGGGAGGCGGAGGTTGCAGTGAGCCAAGATCACACCACTGCACTCCAGCCTGGGGACAGAGTGAGACTCCGTCTCAAAGAAAAAAAAAAAATCAGGGTTTACTCTGCGTATTCAGTGTCTACTCCCAAGAACTCAGGAATGAGAAAGTTCCGTTAGAATCACATTAAAATTAGGAACAATACCTACTGGCTCAGGGATCGCCTGCTCAGGGGATACAGCCCACGGGCTCCGTCTCAGCTCTCATTAAAGGGTCTCCATCTGCTATGCACCTCCAGGACTTTGCAGAGTGGAGAGGGGCATCCCCAACCCTGGCAGGGCCTGGTTCTTGGCCATTCACAGCTTGAAGAGGCAGCTTTGCTGCTCCCTGAAGCTGCTGGCTCAGGGGCCCTGTTGCCTGGGCCACCAGCCACACTCACAAACCCCTGGCAATTACCGATGCTTCCCAGGCTGGCCCTTGTTCTGATCCTGCAACCTGGCTGTGGACCCTTCCTCTAGTGTTCCCCAGAGGTCCATATTCCCAGCGCTTCCTAAGATAAATGCTTTAGCTTCTATGCACGTCAACACACCCACGTCAAATAGTGGGGTGTGTCCCCTGCACGTAACCCTGACACAATCTCACTGTAACAAATGTCCTTAAATTCTATTTGTCTTTTATTAAAACTAACACTTTTATCTTAGCAAATAAGACTGTCCACAAGGTCCTAAAATTCCACTCTCTGCTTGCTCTAATCCACGGTTTCACAATCTGTGTGGCAAGAAGGAGAGCAGTCCCTGGGGGTGACGCGCAGCCAATATTTTAGTTTGTAAATTAGATTTGTTGCCAAACACACCATGCTCAAGATCGAAAGAGTCTCAGAAAGGCTTTACTTTTTAGATTAATTAATCCATGTATGCGGTTTTAAAGGACTGACCGTATCTTTTACCAGATTTAGGGAGGAAGACCACAGCTGAGGACACAATTTCTTCTTCATAAATAAGACAAGCATATGGTTCAATTGATTTGATACCAGAACATTAATAATAATGTTAGCTCCTTTTTTTTTCTTTTTTTTTTTTTTTTTTTTTTTTTTGAGACAGAGTCTTGCTGTTGCTGCCTGGCCTGGAGTGCAGTGGCGCTATCTTGGCTCACTGCAACCTCCGCCGCATGGGTTCCAGCCAATTCTCCTACCTCAGGCGCCTGCCAACACGCCCGGCTAGTTTTTGTATTTTTAGTAGAGACGGGGTTCCGCCATGTTGGCCAGGATGATCTTGAAATCCTGACCTCAGGTGATCCACCCGCCTCGGCCTCCTAAAGTGCTGGGATTATATGGTAGAAATATTTCATTATATTTTGGATATTTATTATCAAATATTTACTCAACACCCACTTTCTCCTAGGTTGGGATCTATAAATACAACCAGAGGCTAAATCGGGCCTGTGGACTTTCCTGTGTGATTCTCAGTTAAGAACGTTTGATATTGGTAATCTTTGATGTACGTATTCATCTTTTTTCATGCTGCTGATAAAGCCATACCCAAGACTGGATAATCTATAAATATAAAAGAGGTTTAATGGACTCACAGATCCACGTGGCTTGAGAGGCCTCACAATTACGGTGGAAGGTGAAGGCGGAACCCGTCTTCCGTGGTGGCAGCAAGAGAGAATGAAAGCCAAGTGGAGCTGGAAACCGCTTATAAAACCATCAGATCTCGCGAGACTTATTCACTAGCATGAGAGGTGGAAGCCCCTCACAAAACCATCAGATCTCGTGAGATTTATTCACCATCACGAGAACAGTATCGGGGAAACCGCCCCATGATTCATCTGTCTACCACAGGGTCCCTCCCAAAACACGCGGGAATTACGGGTGACGAGATGAGATTTGGGTGGGGACATAGCCAAGCCCTATCAATGCGTAATCCATCGCTATGCCACACTGAGGCTTAGAACAGCACCCATTTATTACCTCACAGTTTCTGGGGGTCAGGAGTCCAGGCCTGGCTCAGCCGGGTCCTCTGCTCATGGTCGTAGAGGCCCTTGAGGGGTCCATGGGGCTGATTTCATCAGCAGGCTCCACAGGGAAGGGCCGGCCTCCCCGAGGCCTGGCTGCTCGCAGAGCCCACTCCCTCCGTGCCACACAGCTCGGCCTCAGTGCTGGCCGCTTGCTGTCCCCGCTGGCCCTGAGCCGTCAGTCCTGCCCACAGCCACACAGCGGAGCCACATCGCAGCCGCGACGTCTTCACAGCCGGCAGGACCGAGTGGGCTTCAGGAGACCCGCATCCCTGCCGCCGTCACCCTGGCATCTTCTCTGAGTCAGGCGAGAGTCACAGGAGCCACCCCGATCAGGGAGAGGATTCTGCAGGGGCACGAGCTCTGGGAGGTCGGGGTCATTAGGGGTTGCCTTGGAGTCTCTGAGCCACAGAATTTTACTTTTTTTTTTTTTTTTTTTTTGAGACGGAGTCTCGCTCTGTCGCCCGGGCTGGAGTGCAGTGGCCGGACCTCAGCTCACTGCAAGCTCCGCCTCCCGGGTTCCCGCCATTCTCCTGCCTCAGCCTCCCGAGTAGCTGGGACTACAGGCGCCGCCACCACACCCGGCTGATTTTTTGTATTTTTTTAGTAGAGACGGGGTTTCACTGTGTTCGCCAGGATGGTCTCGATCTCCCGACCTCGTGATCCGCCCGTCTCGGCCTCCCAAAGTGCTGGGATTACAGGCTTGAGCCACCGCGCCCGGCCGGAATTTTACATTTTTAAACGGCAGTGAAAACGGCATTTAAAATTAAAGAGAATTATATGTGACAGAGACCCTGCACGTAAACGCCCCTCGGACTTCAGGGAGAAACCTGTACTGTTGTCTGTGAAAAGGAACACAGGTTCACTAGCGAAAAGGTGTCCTTTTATTCCTAGGAAACATTGTTCCTTTCACAGCCTCCTAGTTATCAGAGTGGACTTTGAGGGTGAGGTCCCTTTAAGAACTGATTCCCACTCTCTCCCTTACCCAGAGTGAAGAGAACAGGTGTGAAGAGAGTATAAGAGCGTATGAAGAAGCAAGGTGTGCGGGCAGGACTCACGCACAGGCGAACCAGGACCCAGCAGAATCTGGAGGACAGAACAAGAACCCCGCCAGCTCAGGCCAAACTCCTGCTTCACAGGGCAGGAGGCAGCCTCATGAGGCCTTGTGGCAGCGCAGACCCCAAGAGGCCAAGAGATGGAGCTCTCCAGTGTCCACACTTGCAGCTGAGGGCAGGGCTGCCTGTGTGAAACTTGAGCTCCTCTCCTGCCTCCCTCGGACTCTGAGCTCTCCTCCTGCTGGGCTTGATTTGGATGCAGATACAGGGTACAACCCCGTCCCCAGATACCACAGCACATCATGCCACCCACACACCCACGCCCTTCCATAGTCAGTGAAGGGGTGGCTTGCCCCTCCACACCTGTGGGCGTTTCTCATTAGGTGGAATGAGAGACTTGAGAAAAGAAATCAGACACAGAGACAAAGTATAGAGAAATAAAAAGGGGGCCCAGGGGACCGGCGCCGGCACCTGTCTCTGAGTTCCCTCAGTATTTATTGATCATTATCTTTACCATCTTAGAAAAAGGGAAGTGGCAGGATAATAGGATCATCATAGGGAGAAGGTCAGCAGTAAGACATAGGAATAAAGATCTCTGTGACATGAATAAGTTTAAGGAAATGTGCTGTGCCTTGATGTGCATATGCAAACATCTCCATAAACCTTTTTAGTGCATAAAGAGCAGCATTGCCCTAGCACGGCCCACCTTCAGCCCTAAGGTGATTTTCTCCTTTCTCAGTAAACAGAACATACAATCGGGTTTTACACCAAGATGTTCCATTGCCCAGGGACGGGCAGGAGACATGCTTTTCTCTATCTCAACTGCCAAGAGGCCTTCTTTCCTCTATACTAGTCCTCCTCAGCACAGACCCTTCACGGGTGTCAGGCTGGTGGACGACCAGGTCTTTTCCTTCCCACGAGGCCATATTTCAGACTATCACATGGGGAGAAACCTTAGACAATACCTAGCTTTCCTAGGCAGAGGTCCCTGCGACCTTTGGCAGTGTCCCTGGATACTTGAGATTAAGAGAATGGTGATGACTTTTCACAAGCATACTGCCTTCAGGCACTTGTTTAACAAAGCACACCCTGCACAACCCAAAATCCGTTAAACCTTGAGTCACCACAGCACATGTCTCTTGCAAGGACAAGGTTGGGGGTAGGGTCACAGATTAACAGCATCTCAAATACAAAACAAAATGGAGTCTCTTATGTCTACTTCTTTCTATATAGACACAGTAACAGTGTGATCTCTGTTTCTTTTCCCCACATTAACCCCCCTGAAATTGCAAACCACTGAAATTTACTTCCTTCTGGAAACTTCCCCCACATTCCCAAAGCCTGGGTGCCAGGAGTTTCCTAAGATACCCTGCAGGTCCTTGGCTTTTCCTACGTGTGGCATGGTTGTGTGATGTGTCTTTATTTCTATTTCTCTCTCTCTCTCTCTCCCTTTCTAGTTAAAAAACACCAGTAAAGGGCAGGGCTCTGCCTGCAATGTTTATTGCTGTGTCTGCAATTTCTAGCACAGTCACATAGAAAAAGTAAATATATCCATTTGTGAATGTGTGTATATGTGCACGTGTGCCTGTGTTCACATACATGTACATGTGGGTACCTGTGTGCACATGTGCATGTGCAGATGTGTGTGTTGTGTGTGCATGCGCATGTCAATATGCATATGTGTGAGCACGTGTGTCCATATGTACATGCGTGCATGGGTATATTGCTGTGGTGGTTAGCATGTGTTCCTATGTGTGTGCATGTGTGAGCACATGCCTGTGTATGTACATATGCCTGTGTGTACCTGTGTGCATATGTGTGCTCATGTGTACACTGAATCAACCAAATGCTCTTTGGATTGAACAACAGGGCCTCACAGAGTTGCATCTGTTTTGTCTGAAATACCTGATCTGCTCCTTGGTCCCAAGCCCCAGACGGGCTAAGTCCAAGGGACAATAGCTGTGGTGATTAATAGGAGCCATCGGCCCGACTGGATTGTGGAGGCCAGGTGGTTGGCCATGTGTTGCTTTTGAGTGTATCTGTGAGGTGATTCCAGAAGAAACTGGCTGAAATTCAGTGGTCTGAGACAGGAAGACCAGCCCTCCATGTGTGTGGCACCTGGGGGCCCAGTTGGACAAAACAGAGAGAAGAAGAAGAATTTGCGCGCTCTCTCTCTCTCTCTCTCTCTGCTCTCTCTCTCTCCTTCCAGGGCAAGGCCTCCTTCTTCCTCTTGTCCTTAGACATCAGACTCCAGGTTCTTCAGCTTTTGGACTCTCTAAGGCTCTCTGGCTTTGGCCTCAGACTGGGGGCTGTACTGTCCATTTCCCCAGTTCTGAAACTTCCAGACTTGGACTGAGCCAGGCTGCTGGCTCTCCTGCTTCTCCAGCTCCTCCAGTTCTTCAGTTCCCCTGGTCCTGCTGTGTCTCTGGTTCTGCTGTGTCTCTGGTCCTGCTGTGTCTCTGGTCCTGCTATGTCTCTGGTTCTGCTGCACCTCTGGTTCTGCTGTGTCTCTGGTCCTGCTGTGTCTCTGGTCCTGCTGTGTCTCTGGTTCTGCTGTGTCTCTGGTCCTGCTGTGTCTCTGGTCCTGCTGTGTCTCTGGTCCTGCTGTGTCTCTGGTCCTGCTGTGTCTCTGGCTCTGCTGTGTCTCTGGCCCTGCTGTGTCTCTGGTTCTCTAGCTCCTCTGGTTCTCCAGCATCTCAGGTTCTCCATTTTCTCTGGTTCTCCAGCATCTCTGGTTCTGCTGCTTGCAACAGCCTATCCTGGAACTTCTCTGGCCCTGTGACTCTGTGAGCTGATTGCCCCTCATCAATCCCTTTCATGCAATTGGTTCTGTCTGTCTGGAGAACTCTGACTAACACTTGTGCCTTCTGTGGAAGGAGGAAATTCCTGGGGGAGGCTTTTCTCTTATTCACACTGAGATTTCCAATCATCTAGTCAGAGCCCTGGTGAAGGACCACCCAGAATTCTGGAAAAATCTCCCTATAACCCCAACTCCCTGAAATATATATATATATGGGGTGGGGATGTTTTAAACACACACACACACACACACACACACCCCACACACACATATATATGGCCTATTTTCCAATGACTAAAACTTCATTCACTATGCACAACAATTCTATGGCTTTCAATTCTGCAGCAAGACTCAGGTGTACTCACTGGTTTCAATCAGCAGAGAGGGTGAACAGCAGAAGCTTTCGTGAGAAGAGCAAAGTGACAGGGTCAAGACGCAGCCAAAGGCAAAATTAGCGGTGACCCCACAAAAAGTCAATAGGAAGACAAACGAAGAACACGGAAAAACTCCTCCCAGGAAGTGATTCTTCCCTGAGACTTGGTGCCTAGTGATCCTTGGGACGGATCTACCCGGAGTCACAAAGAAAGGAAATGTTCCTGAAATTCACGTACAATAATAAGACTATGTTTTAGCTTCTGTGGTGGGGTTCATCCAATTCTGCCTGCCGTTCTGGTCCTTTTCAAAATTCATCTGGTAATGTAATGCTCAGAGTTCTTAGAGTAAAAGACCCCTAGATTAAGGTAGCATTGATTGAGAAACACCAATTTGGCAAATAAACATCGTTCATGTGTCATAGCAGCTATTATCTAAGGGAAAACAAATTATAACAAGAAACAAACGAACGAAATTCATGATAAATAAAACTTTGCTATTTTAGCTTTACCGCAGCAATGTAGAAGTCACAGCAGGAAAGAGATATTGGAAATTTCTCCCTGGTGCCTACAATTGATATTTTGTATATAAGCCTCTTGGGAGCTATATTTTTGGTTCACAAGTTACCTCAAATGAGTAGCAAATAAGCCACGGTTCTGTCAAGGGTGAATGTATTCAATGTGACTTAAATAATCCATTTCAAAATGCAGTCATACCTCTAGAGTTATCTTTTCAAAAATAAGTAACTTTTTGATTATCTCCAGTAGTATGGATACAGTCACCTTCCTTGAATTTAGAGGACTTGCTCATCCATCCAACATTCATTAATTAAGCACCTACTGTGTGCAGGTCATCCTATTTAATGCTGTCATTGATGAAAGTTTGGGGAATGTTTTTTCAGGTTTGTGCAATATAGTTATACATATGTAAATAATGATCAGACCAGACACAAATAGATAAATGAATTCGGAGAAAAAGGGATCAACTTGAATAAAGGCTGATAAAATCTCTCTCTGGATAAAATGTCCTGAAGAGCGATCTGAAGTATGAGCAGCTTCTTGACATGCGTGGAGAAATTCAGGAAGGACATTCCAATGGGAATGGGCTTATTAAACATCATGAACATGGTACCCCATACCTAAAAGGTAGATGTGTGCACAGATTATGTCTCTATATGTGAACAGAGGTAAGGAACAATTAACAAATGGAAATATTTTCAACTTCACTAGAAATTAAGACATTTTAAATTAAATAAAAATGAAATGCAACATGTTCCTGTTAGTTGGACACATTAAGGTGACTCCCAAAGCCCAAAGTCAAGGTTATCAGGAATCACACATCCAGACTCAGCTGGAGCGGCCGTCACACAGCCTTCCTCACCCAGGCCTGGACCCTCCATCACAGCCCTGGAAAAGCACTCCCCCATTCTCCCAGCAGAGCTGCTGTTGGAAACTTCACCTAAAACCATAAAACAGTAATGTTCAAAGCTGGAGGCATGGAGATTCTCTTTATAATTTTTTTAATTGGAAAAAGCTGAGAGTATCTTAAGTATCTGTATTAGTCAAGGTTTCCAGAGAAACAGAACCTATCTATCTATCTACTCTCTGTCTAGATAGATAGATAGATAGGGAGATAGACAGATAGATAGATAGATTTTAGGAATCTATTTTAGGAATTCCCCACACTCTGTCTATCTAGAGAAAAACAGAGAGAGATTTTAAGCGTTTGGCCCACATGATTCTAGAGGCTGATGAGTCCCAAACTCCCCTGTGAGGGGGTCTGCAAGCGAGGGACCCAGGGAGCCGATGGCTCAGTGGTCAGTTCTTGTCTGAAGGCAGCAGACAGCGGCAGCAGGCAGAAAGAATTCTCTCTGACCTGGGGAGAGCTGGCCTTTGTGTTCTACTCAGGATTCAACAGATTGGACGGGGCCCACGCACACCGGGGAGCTCCTTCAGCTTTACTCAGGGGTCAAATTCAAACACCCTCACAGACACACAGAATAGTGTTCAGCCAAATATCTGGGAACCTCATGGCCCTGTCAGGCCAACATATAAAATTAGTTATGACACTACAAACAATATAAAATCAGTTAAATATGTAATATCCCCAAAACGGGACCTTATAGTAGCAATTAAAATGGCATAGAGATACAATTGTGTAAATAAACGTTGACATATACTTTGACTGAGGAGGGATAATGGAAAGCAGACAACAGTGTGTCATACCACTCCTGTAATGTAACAAGAGACACCATATTTACACAAAGTAATATACTCACACACACTAAAGGAGCAATGTTTAAGATAATTTACACAACCAATGTCCAGAGCTATGTAATAGAATTTTGGGTAATGTTTCTCTGTGTTTTTGAGTATCTGCATTTTCTCATTTTTCTTCCAATATATTATCTAGAAAGAAAAAAAAAATGTAAGATGAATTTGTCATCAATAGCAGCAAGCTTTGTGTGAAGACTGACATAACTTACAAATGAATCCAAATGTATTCTCTCAGTAAGGGCTGTTTAATAAATCAAAATGTGAAGAAGTTACCCAACTTTGGATAATGATGTAACTTAACCCAGGCTGGAATAAAAAACAGCATGGGCTTGTGGCTCAAACAAAAATGATGACCCCACAGGCCTGGAGGCTGCAGCATGAGGTCAGGGTGCCTGCGTGGCTGTGTCCTGGTGAGGACCGCTTCCCGGCCACCTTCTCACTGTGTCCGCACGTGGTGGTCAGAGGAAGCATGCTCCCCGGGATCTCTTCCTGTAGGGCACCGATCCCATCACGAGGGCCCCACTTCCACGACCTCATCTAACCTCATCACCACCCAAAGGCCCCATCTCCAAATACCATTACACTGGGGAGAGGGGCTTCAACATATGAAATCTGGGGGACCCCTATTCAGCCCATAGCACTGTGATTAAAGGCAGGCCAACCCCATCCATGGGTGTGAAGGGACAGGACATTTTCAGAATAACCCACTGGCATCAGACTCCATGAAAATCTGAGAGTACAGATAACAATGAGGAGGGCCTGGAATTCTGAAATGCTGCAGTTGGTGAGAAAGCTGGAATGAATGCAGAGCCTGGAAGAGCTTTGTCCAGACGCGAAGGTCAGCTGTGTCCTGGAGGCATCTTCCCCAAACAGGTCTTCATATGTTTTCTGTGTTTACGTCTCTATGCAACCCTAGTAACTTTTCCCGTGTTATTTTTGAGAAAATGCATCCCAAGCACCTATTGAGCATCCAGATGTTTTACAAAGATATCTTAGTGGGGATTTGCAGAATCTTCAAGGCACTAAGAGAGTGCAGATAATGTATTGTCCATTTCACAGTGCTGATGTCCCCTCCATCTGGTAAAGATAAAACATGCCACTGACACAGCCCTGCAGCCTCACGGAATCTCCCTAAGCACAGGAAGACACATCAATCCTGCTCCCACCGGATCCGTACCGTCTAACACAGCTGCCAGCACACCGTGGTTTCTTCAAAAGTATCTGATGAATTTTTTGAGACAGCGTCTCACTCTGTCGCCAGGCTGGAGTGCAGTGGTGTGATCTCAGCTCACTGCAACCTCCGCCTCCTGAGTTCAAGTGATTCTCCTGCCTCAGCCTCCCAAGTAGCTGGGACTACAGGTGCATGTCAACATGTCCAGGTAATTTTTGAATTAATGTATTTTTAATATTGCCATTTAAGTTCTGAATTTTTCTAAAATTGTTCTTCTACTCTTATTTCAATTCTTGTAGTTTAACAATACTTAGCCATCAGCCTTTAAAAGCATGGAAAGAAACCCCATGTGTTTACTTAGCAAACATTCACTGTGAATTTTTTTCTGTGCTCATCGTGTGCTGATTAATGAGGCCAGAAAGATGAGTACATGGGTCATAGGACCCCACAGACGGGGTTTCCTGAGGAAATCAATGTGCAAATGAACAGTTACAGCACAAACGAAATCCGAAATCTGCTACTCGGTCCTCAAGTTCCTTAAGAAATTGTGCACGTACGGAGCCAAAATGGCTCCCTGCCTGCACCCAAGGCCCTGGAGGGAAGCACTGGCACGCCTGGCATGGAGCAGACTCCTGCCCGCAGAAAGCCTGGCACGTGGTGTCTCCGTGGGTCCTCCCCCTTCCCTGCAGAACCGCCACTGCCCTCAGCTGCTGCTACCAGATGCGCCCTCTCCCCGGCATCTTCCCAAGCACCTGCTCCCAGCAAAGCAGGAGACACCAGGGAAGGAAAGGGCGGCAGGGCGGGAGGCGGAACTCCAGAAAGTCGTCAGCATCGCGTTTCTTGCTCGTCCCTGAGGGCTTTTGTGTTTTCAACATGTTACGTGCTTTCTGTTTGCTTCTTCTACCTTTCTCAAAAGCTGTTGAAAATACGTGATGAGGTCATGCATAGGACATGGTTTGGATGTGCATGTTTATAAGGTCAACAGTTTCAAATAGTCCAAATTTAATATTTGTATTTTTTATTTGTCGTTGCATTAAGTTGAAGTGAAAAATTCACACAGATTCCTCTATGTTGGTGATTTTCAAATAAAACTGTACAAATTATTTGTAGTAAAGTCACACCTAGTAGTGAGCTAAACCTTGTTTCATAAGATTTTCCGAATGGAAGATTGTTTAGATTTCAATAAAGCCAAATACATTTAACATCAGTTGGCTACAACTTGCAAAACACCTTTTGGTTTTGGGAATATTTTTCTAAAATTTGACTCCACATTCTAGAGCAGTAAAACATAAAATAATTTCTCTGAAACACTTTCCTTGTTACCATGGGAAGGACCATGAAGAATCTGGCTATAACTGCTGACACCAAAGGCTTAGGAATGTTCTGTTAAAATAAAACAGGTGATGTCGAAACATGATGAAGCCAAAATTGTCGTCATGATACAAACAATGAACGTGTATTAGACTAACAGGCAAATAAACAAGGGGTTGGGGACATTTTCCACTGCGTGGAATTAACTTCAGTGACATCACACAAAGGTTTTAAGAGCAAAGTGAAGACTTTTCTTTAACTCGCTCCAGGTGAACAAAGGAAGCAGAACATGGTCTTCCCACAAACAAGGAAAATGAAAACCTGTTCCACACGTCTGAAATGCTGATTTGAGGAATAACAAACAGAAAAGCACAGCACTTCAGCGTGTTCTGTTCCTGCCAAGCATCATAAACTAAATCAGCACTCAATTATTCCTTCCAAAAACAGAAAACATGTTTCCAAATTGGGAAGGTCAACTGTTAATCAAAAGGCCTTAAGGTTGTTGTCAGTTCTGAGTCAATTCAACTCCAAATTCAACCATTTGGAAAACTGTGAGCGCTGAACTGGAAAAGCCATCCCTGCGTTTGGCAATCTGTGCTCATTGCACGTCCTAATCAATAAAGCTGTTCAAGGGCAGCGCAGGCTGAGCCCACGGCCCCAGTGGAACGTCTCAGAATTTCAGAGATGAGCTTCTACTCGGAGGATGGACAGGCAGAGATTTCCGTGGAACCACTGAGTAACGCTGATTTTAAACAGAACCTAACACCAGGGTGAGGTGCATGGCTGTTGTCACCCGGACTTGGGATTGTTGCCAGGGAAGGACACGCATTTCTTCTCCAGGATGTTGACTGTCCTCATCTATGAGGTAGAAGAAGAAACTTCACGCACCTTAGTGGGCAAGGCCACGCTACCAGCATTTTAGGACTCCCCTCACTCCTGGCTTGAGGGCTTGAGAAGATGACGTCACGGTTGAGGGACTCTCTCCCCTGTGGGCCATACGGCCTTTCTGTGTCCCAAATGTCCCTGTGTTTGTAGTACCAGTGAGACCATTAGGAGTCATAAAGTTGGGTACAGGCTCACCGTGCTCCTCCTGCTGTTGTTATGGGATCTCTGGGGTGTTGATTTTCTGGCTGGAAACCTCTGTGGCTGGTGGTGCCTTTGCCTAAGTTCTCGTCCTCTGTACAGAAGAATGAGGCACACGGACAAGTGGAAGGTGAGCAAGATGAAGAGGAGCTTTACTGAGTGTTAGAACAGCTCAGAGGAGACCCACAGGGGGCAGCCCCTCTCTGCAGGAAGGTCGTCTCATGGAGTGTTCAGCTCTCAGCAGAGAGAAGGCCCTGGAGGGTGACTCCTCTCTGCAGTGGTTCATCCTGTCGTCTCTCTGAAGCTCTCAGCAGAGAGGGTGGCTCTTCTCTGCAGCTGGTCACCCTGCCATCTCTCTGTCCTCTGCCCTGCTCTGGCTGAGTCTGGGGCTGTTATGGGCCTTGGTGGAGGGTTGCATGCTGATTGGACTGTGGACAGCCATGGGCAGCCCAGGAAAAAGCTCCATGAGTTCCCCCTCTAGTCTGCAGGAATGGCAGCCCAGGCCCCCCGGACTTTAGGCCTGCCCAGGCCTGAAGGTGGGGCTTCACTGGGGACCCACCCCTTTCTGCCCAGGAGCCAGTCTGCTTCCTGTGGCTGTTCATGGTACCTAGACTGCTGGCACCCAGAGGCACCTGAAGGCCAGTGCCCAGCCGCCCTCAGCCATCCCCCCAGCTTCCCCTCCCACACTCCTCTGTGACCACAGTCCACAGCGGGCCGAGGATGTAGGGGGTTAGCAGCACTGCCCCGAGCATGCGCACAGCTGGCCACGCTGTAACAGCACCAGACTTGGCCCCAACTCTGCTCCGAGAACATACGGGCGCTGAGAGCAGGGAGAGGCCAGGCAGTGAGAGCAGGCACATTAGAGCCTGCAAGGGCAAAGGGACCCTTCCCAGGCTCCCAAGAGTGCACGGACGCCTGGGTCTGCAGGCCTGGCTTGGGCAGCTGCAGCTGTGCCTGGAGAGTGGGGCTCCTGCCTGCTCCTGCCCCCAGGAGCACAGAGGTACCAGGTTGCAGCTACAGGTTGGGAAGCTCCTGCCTTGCCAATTTGGAAAGGGACCCTACCCACTTGTCCCCAGTTCCCACTGGCACGACGGAGAATGGCACCTAGCCATGCCCCCTTGCAGCCTGGGGTGGGGACTCCAGGTCCTCGCTGGGCTTGGGCTGGCATCGGGGCAGGGGCAACTTTGCAGAGAACTCCCTCTGTGGCCCCAGCACCCGGGGCTGACCCGGAGTCCTCCCTCTCCCAGCGGCCTGACTCGGCCCCATCATGGTGGCCTCCACAGGGGCAGGCTGCAGTGGGGGGCTGTTCACCTCCTCCCCAGGCCCTCCCTGCAATGGCCAGCATGATGGCAGCAGCCACATCAGATGGCCCCACCACTTCCATCACCCTCCGAGCCCAGGAGACCAACTCCACCTCCCACCCACAACTCCTCCTCCCGCCAACAACTCGACCTCCCACCAACAATCCACCCCCATGACTCTAACACCTCCCACCAACAACTCTGACACTGGGATTCACATTTCAACATGAAACGTGGAGGGACACACATTCAAACCACATCACACGGTAAGAACACAGCTGGCATGGTGGGGTGTGGCCCTGACCAGACGGCCACTTGCTCATCCACACTCGGCAGGCTACTCACTCCACTGGTCCCTGCAGCCATCCTCCTCTGCTGGCACAGCCATGTCCCTGGACCTCCCTGTGACGTGCATGAGTGTGGGCACGTGGCCGATGCCAGCGTCCTCTCTGGAGTGAAAGTGTCCACTCTCCAGCTTCTCGAATGTGCCTTTTTGCACAACGTGGCATCCTGAGGTTTCAGGATCTCGAAGAGCACTCGCGTGTAACTGTGAATACAGGTGAAGCAATGCTTGTCTTCTCTACGTCACATTCACAAATAAATGAGAGCGACAAGGCAATCCCACCTCCTTCTTTGACATATTTAAATGATTATTTTGATGTATTTAAATTTTGTACTCTAAGTATGAGATCCCACAGCCAGTTTTTCAGGCAGGAATCGAGTGCAGCCTCTCCCACCCGAGTGTCGGGCTGCTGGGCTGTGAGGACCCAGAGTGAACGATCTGCACTCAGGACCGTGTGGACAGCAGGACCTGTGGGCGTGGAGGGTCTCAGAAGCTCAGCCAAGAGCAGATTCCAGACCCAGAAAGGGACAGCCTGGGCCTGCCAGCCCAGATCCGGGAAGGCTGTGTGCACAGCGATCTGTGTCAGAGTTGAGCTCCCGCCCCTGCTCTGCGGACCAGCCCCCTTTCCTGTGAGCACGCAGGGGCACAGGTGACCTCCGGTCCCGGGACGCACACTGGTGACCAGGGCAGCTTCATCCTCAGCGTCCCCGGTGCCCGTGTCTCATCTCACACACCGAAGCCTCGGGGAGGATGCTCTCCGCCTCACTGAGACTCAATCTTCTGCCCCTGGAAAGGCTCAGCCCTGCCCAGGGCAAGCCACAAGTGCCCTGAAGTCAGTTTTCCCAAATGCAGATCTCCACAGGCTGAGGACTGGGGAGCGGTGTAAGCCCTGGTGTCTGTGTGTCTGACACAGTGCTGTGGGCTGAACTGTGTCCCCCAAATGCATAAGTTGAAGGCATAACCTCCAATGTGACTGCACGTGGAGATTGGGCTTTTAGGAGGTAACTAAGGTTAGATAAGGTCAGAACCACGGGCCTTGATCTGACAGGAGTCATGGGCTCCCAAGGAGAGGAGGCAACGCCAAGACCCCCGTTCCCCCTTCTCTCTGTCTCTCCCTGTCTCTCTCTCCCCTACTTCTCTCTTTCTCCCATCTCTCTCTCTCTCTGTTTCCCTCTTTCTGTCTCTGTCTCCCTCTCTCTCTGTCTCTGTCTCTGTCTCCCCATCTCTCTGTCTCTGTCTCCCTGTCTCTCTCTGCCTCTCTCTTTTCTCCTCTCTCCCCCATCTCTCTCTGTCTCTCTGTGTCTCTCTCCTCATCTCTCTCAGTCTCTGCCTCTCTCTCCCTTGACTTCCCTTTCTCCCATCTCTCTCTGTCTCTCTCTTTATCTTTCTGTGTCTCTCTCCCCATCTCTCTCTCTCTCTGTCTCTCTCTCCCCTGCCCTCTCTTTCCCCCCATCTCTCTCTCTCTCTGTCTCTCTCTCTCTCTGTCTCTCTCTCTCTCTCTCTCTGTCTGCCTCCCCATGAGAGCACAGTGAAGAAGCCATGTGTGGACATACGGAGAAGGCGCCGTCCACCATGTCCACAGCCACGGAGCACAGTGAAGAAGCCATGTGTGGACATACGGAGAAGGCGCCGTCCACCATGTCCACAGCCACGGACAGAGGCCTCAGAAGAAACCACGCTGCTGGCACCTGAACCCCGGGTTTGTAGCATCCAGACTTGTGAGAGAAGAAGCATCTGCTGTTTATCCCCCAGGCTGTGGTCTTCTGTTGTGGCAGCCAGAGCTGACGGCTGCACCCTCTGAGATGCGGTTCTCTGGAATCGGAGTTCCCGGGAAGTCTGCTGTCTACAGCCGCCCACAACAGGGGCATCCAGCCTGGGCTCTCCCCACAGCAGGGGTTCCTCAGGTCACTTCTTTAGTAAAGCAAAGCACCCCGATTCTTATCTCAGTGTCTGCTTCTGACAGCACACACACTAACGCGTCTCCCCTGGGACGCACTCAGAACACAGGCTTCGTTCTCATTATTTCACGGGTTTCAGGTGTATTCTCTTATCGGTACTTTCCCTGAAGTCTCCTGCTTTGGAAACACCCACAGAACACCGTGGGGTGATGAAAGGCATCCTGCTGTCGGGCTGACGACTGTCCGTATGCATTCCCTCCCAATAACCCCACATATTATAATTAATCGGGACGGGGTGCGGGCTGTCGTAGGCACACACAGCTTTCGTCAATTGACTCTTGAGAAAATGTTAGGTTTGAGATGGCATTTCTTATAAAAATTGTTAACTTCAAAAACTTTTGTAAAATACTACTGAAATATTTTTAGTTATGAATGCACACATAACTAGTACTTAAACCTCTTAAATGTAGGGTGTTTAAATTCAACCCTAATCACAAGATAAAAGTATATTTCAGAGAATTAAAATAAATTTAAACTAAATGAGAAGAAGACTAATAAACTGCTTTCCATCATTGCAGCCTAATTTCTGTTTAAATATCTCTGCTTGCACATTACATAATTTAAGACAAGTTGTTCTGTTTAATATTGTATCTTTAACATACATGATTAACATTTTAATATTTGGAAACTATATCCACCCAGTTAACAGCTCTCACGACTCCTTCATTTGCTCCCGTGGGGAACTTAATACAAGTAAATCACGTCACCGGATGTGCATGGTGTCTAACTGCAGCATCTATTTTAATATCGCTAGCTGCTATTTATCAAATACTTACCAGAAGCACAGCATGGACTAAGCACTTTTCATGTCATCTCACTGAATCTTCAAAACAGACTTCGGAGGAAGAGAAATGGTTCCCCATTTTCCGTGTGAGGAAACCGAGGGCCCCTGTGGCGGGCAGGGAACTTCAGGCCAACATATATCTATGTTGGACTATGTTGGAATTCCTACACACACACAGACACCCTTGGGTATATCTATGTGGGACTATGCTGGAATTTCTTCAAACAGGCACCCCTTGGTGTATCTATGTGGGACTATATAGGAATTCCTATGCACACACAGGCACCCCTTGGTGTATCTATGTGGGACTATGTTGGAATTCCTTCACACACAGGCACCCCTTGGTGTATCTATGTGGGACTGTGTTGGAATTCCTACACACAGGCACCCCTTGGTGTATCTATGTGGGACTATGTGGAATTCCTACACACACAGGTACCCCTTGGTACTCAAGGCTTCGCTGTTTTCAGCCTAGGCACTCAATGTGAGCTTCTTGCTGGTCAATTATTAGCACCAAATTATAAAATGAAAAAGATGTATAAATTAAAATGGAAAATTAAAAAAAAATACCAACAAGAAGGTCTATTATCTAGAGAACACTAAAACAAAGAGTAATTTAACAAAATCTCAAGAGAAAAATTACTATAATTTTAAAATAAGAGAATTAAGAGCTCAATAAAGGCTAATAGTTCAGACTAATGAGACCAAAAACAAATGTAGTCCAAGGAAAAAATCTAGAAATCCAATATGTAAAATTTAAAATATCATAA
Source organism: Macaca thibetana thibetana (assembly GCF_024542745.1). NCBI lineage: Eukaryota > Metazoa > Chordata > Mammalia > Primates > Cercopithecidae > Macaca > Macaca thibetana. The sequence continues at coordinate 106,149,163 of NC_065590.1, read as the reverse complement.
TTAAATAAAGTATTAATAAGCAACATAAAATTAAAATGAGAAGAGTGAACAGAATTAGACATAAAAAACATGGATTGAGAAATTTTAAATTAAGAAGGACAAAATCTGAAAGAAAACAGAAAAAGAAATTTAAGGATTAGTGAGATAGATATATTAACAAAAATATTATGAAAAAGAAAGAATTAAGATTGCCTAAAGTGGCAATATAATCTGTAACAAGAACAGAATGACAGTTTTAAAGGTGACTTTCAGAATGCCAAATATTTTCGTGGTGAAAACAACTTTCAGGTATGTTGTTGTCACTGCCAACACCACTGTCCTGGTCTCCCCAGCCCCCGTGGGATGGAGGCCTCATGACCAGCTCTGGCCACAGGCAGATTAACGGTCTCTCTCGCTGAGTGCCCATCGCTGTGGAAGGCAGTGGAGATGCTCTGTATCCTCTGGAGTGGCTTCTGTCTGCAGGACCCCCTCTCACTCAGGAATGCAGGTGTAGTGAGACCAGGAATTGGAACTTCTGTAAGTCACGGAGCTTTCGGTGCTGTCCTCAATACAGTAGGCTTTTCCTGAATGGAATGCAAAATGGTACCTAACAGGGGAGGTTGGGCTGGGCGCGGTGGCTCATACCTATAATCCCAGCAGTTTGGGAGGTTGAGGTGGGTGGATCACCTGAGGTCAGGAGTTCGAGACCAGCCTGGCCAACATGGTGAAACCCCATCACTACTAAAAATACAAAAAAAAAAAAAAAAAAAAAAAGCTGGGCATGGTAGTGGGTGCTGTTAGTCCCAGCTACTCAGGAGGCTGAGGCAGCAGAATCACTTGAATCTGAAGTTGAGACAGGAGACTCACCTGAAACCGGGAGGCAGAGGTTACAAGGAAATACATTAAACAAACAAACAAACAAACAAAACCATGAAGGATTAAAAGGCTGAATTAGGCCGAATTAGGGACCCCAAACATGGCCATATCCTACTCACCAAAGTCTGTGGATGCCTCAGGAAACACGGCGAAAGGGAGTTGAGGCTGCAGGTGGGGCCCCCACTGCTCGGCACGGACCAGGCAGTGAGGGCCGCTGGCCCTGGTGGAGGAAGGACCGTGCGTCTACGGCCTGGAGCAGGCAGGAAAACGGACTGTCCTGGAGCCTCCAGGGGAAGCGGCCCCACTCACAGCTTGACTCTAGCCCAGTAAAACCCACTCGCACACCCGCCCTCCAGAACTGAAAGACAATTTGTGTTGTTTGAAAGCCACCGGGTTTGCGGTAATTGGTGACAGCGGCAGGAGGAACCCCTATGGCGACCTGTGTCACACGGTGGCCAAAACGTGATGAAACCATCACTGACCAACGCCTGTGACGTAGAAAATGGGAGGTGCCACCAGCAACTGAAACAAAAGCACCCGGTCAGCAGCTAAAGCAGGAAACTCCATGCCCAGTTTCACAAGACGGCACGAGAGAGAAGTGAGCCTGGAGAAAGTCACGTCTACACTCGGGAATGAAGGGACGCGCAGCCCAGAGGAGCAGGGACATTTGGAGAAGAGGCAGCTGCCCTCAGGTAACGCACACACGTGGACGTCCTGTTATTAGCAGCAACAGCGCATCACTGCGGCCAGGGCTGAGTGCTGCGTCTGGCATTCGCAGCCATGGTAGAGGGTGGGCGTAAAACCCCCTGGGTTCAGAGAGTACCCAGGACGCCCTCTCCACTGCACAGGCCTGGTGATAGAGCAAGCTTTAAATGGCGTTCTTGCTTGTCTGTCCAATGGGCTGAAGGCATCTGGAATTAACTGGAGAGAAGGAAAAACACCTCAGAAGGATGCAGGAGCATGGACGGACTCCAGCAGAGAGCCCAACAAATAAGGAGCCTACCAGATGCTGAAAATCATTACACTCAAGGGAAACTGGGAGCCTGGAAACAGGACGTCGTGGATGCTGAAGAACGCCCAAGGCCCTGGGCCCCCAGTGTCCAGCAGAGCCCCAGGAGGGCAGCTCTCCACCAGAAACACAGAATCTCCCAGAGCCGACGGTCACAGGGAACAGCCAAAAAGGAGCATCTGCCAGGGAATACCTCTGGGCAACGGAGGCTCCGCCTCACCCAGGGCAGCGCCCACAGGAATCCCAACAGAATTTCAGGAGGATTCCTGGCATCACTGCCAAGTGGCCCCTCTCTCCTGACTCCTGCAGGAGGTGCTCACTGGGAACCCAAGCTGGAGGGCGGTGTTTGTACAACCATAGCCCATGGCAGCCTTGACTTTCTAGGCTCGAGCAAACCTCCCCCCTCAGCCTCCCCAGTAGCTGAGACTACAAGTGTGCACCAATGTGCCTGGCTAATTTTTTAAAATTTATTTTTTGTAGAGATGGGGTCTTGCCATGTTGCCCAGGCTGGAGCAGGATTTTGGCAGTGGTTTGCTTTGCCTGGACAGTAGGCACAGTGTTTCTGCCTCACACCTTCATAGGCACACGCAGACACAGGAACCACAGGGCTCCTGCCCAGACTGACGTCTACACTTTTCTAAGAAAACAAAGGTGGGCTCTGCCGCCTGTCTTCTCGGGTCTGAATTGCACACTGGCTACTGACTGCTTGTAACTCTGCATCAGGGAACCTGGCACACATCAGTGTCACAGTGAGCAGAGGTGAAATCACTGGGAAAGAGAGCAATTCCTCCAGGGAAGTTGGCTTTTTCGGGTGGCTCACCAGTCATCTACAGGCTTCAGAAACCTCAGATATCCTAAGAAAGGTCCCAGGCACTCTGGGAGCACTGGTCTGTGGGTCTAGCAACATGCTTCTCCAGCACAGCCTCTGCCCTGAGAGCTTGGGAACTGAGCCTGGGATCTGAGCCTGTGCCAGCTCTGCCAGGGCCACAGGCACCGCTGGGATCTGTACTCAGCCGAGTCCACAGTCCCTGGTCCCCTCAGGAGTAAGAGCTCCAAATACCACCTGGGCGACAGAGCGAGACTACACCCCGCCCCAACCCTCCAAAAAAATAGAAAGCACTTGGTTAAAGTGTTGACAGGAGACTAAAAACTAAAGGAGAATGAGAACTGCAATTATCTGGGAAGGAAAATTTCTTGAAAGTAGCTTCAATTTATCTTACACTTTCTATTCTCAATTTACACAAGTAATGGATGGGACATCTTATGTTTATGTATTTTTTTCCCAGGTAAAAGTTCTCTTTTTCTCACTTATTTGTAGTTTGGGCAGTGCTTGCCTATAGGAAATAGTTTAATTTGCAATACATATTTTGTACTCTTTCAGCTAGGCTCAGGCCACTATTTTTTTAAAAAAAAGAAAACTCAAAATGAAACAAAACAAACAAATAAAATGAAACAAACGAAAATTCAGGAAAGCCGAACTCGCTTCCCTGATCCCTCTCCAACTCCACACGTGCAGATCGTGTTCAGAAATCATTGTGCTTCGGAGAACCCAGCTTCAGAGAAATCAAGCTGTTTGGCAAGCCTGATACAAGAAATACAAAGCTCAGTTTATTCTATGTTTCCACAATCAAAACCGAGGAAACTGGGAAAAAATGATTTTATAAAAGGATATACATCTAACAGGGTCAAAATTAGTATCAGGCAGTCAGAAACCATTAAAGACCTCCCAACTGTCGAGGTCTTATGGGGATATTCTGTTTACAGTTATGAAGTCTATGAACAGGCTGCATTTGGGAAGGACAGTCGTAGCAGAAGAGGCAGGAGAATGACCCCTGCTGGGAGTCAGGACTGCGCTGGGCACGTGGAGGTGGCGCTGCTGGAGTCCTAGAATTTCCAATTAGAAAAGCTGCTTGTGAATCTCAGGCCAAATGGATGTTTTCTTATGTCTAGTTGTGTGCCAGAGGCTAACTTGTACTGAAGCAAAATACATCTTTTCTATTGAGTTTTTATATTATATTTTACCAAAGTGCAAATTAGCATGGTTATCATATTATAGAATGGAATGAATAGGCATAAAAGGCGAAGTAGAATCATGAGCAACACTGTAGATTTATTTCTTTTTAAATCGACAGCACAGTTTTAATGGAAGAAGCAGTTATTTCTGTGGGGGGGAGGAGTGTGAAAGTTATAATGTCTCTGAGTCATGTCAGAAGTGTTTAAGTTCATCTAGAATGTCAAATCTATAATCTAACTAATTGTGGGAGTAACTGATACCATTTTTAGTTACTTATAGTTAATAACGACTTGTGTTGATTTTCTTTCGTATGTTGGAAAACCTCAGGCATTTTACGATTGAGTCATGATGAGGACTTTTCAAGGTAGGCATTCTTATTTTGACTTTGAAATCGAAACTCAGTGAATGAAGTAACTTGCTGTGCCTCAGTTACCCAGACAGGGAGCAGAACTTGAACTTCACTCAGATCCACCCTCAGGAGCTCGGCGACTGAGCTCAGACCAGACCTCCGTTTCTGCATCTGTAGGATGGAATGTGAACCCTGGGCTCACAGGTCAGGGAGCGGAGAGAATGGGATGACCCGTGCAGCGCCCCAGGCTCCTGGCCTCGCCCTGCAGCCTCGGGCAAGGCTGCTGCCCTGCTGCTGCTGTAAGCAGAGCTGTCCCCGGCAGGGGCGAGGTCCGGTCTATGCGTCTCTTGTTTCGGCCTCTCTACCAGGCCCTGATCAGCCATCAGACCAAACCCTCATGTCACACGCTACAAAGTTCTATAGGAACAGTGCAACATCCGATTCTTTTTTTCATCCAAATCAACTTTCTGAAGGCTTTTGCCAAAAAGGTGGAGCTAACTCTCCAAATTCAATATCCACATCCTCCTTCCAGAAATTTATTTGCAAATATTTTTTCATTGTTTTTTATACGTTGAGCCAACTCACTGAATGATCAAAATTTCCATGAAGTGAAATTCTGAAGTGTGGTAATTTGGAAGAATGGCAGCAATTTTTAAAATGGTCACAATAGCCAGGAAGGATAAACAATAATCATGAATTGTATCCAGGACTTATTGTGTGCCTTGTAACATTAGGTTATTAATGTATTTCAAAGACACTCTCACCTACATCCACAGGAGATGGACTAAAAAGGATTTTCATCGTTCTATTGCTCACAGCAGCAAAAAGCTGGAGATAAGTTACAGATTTATCCTTTGGAAAATAGATGAGTAAAATGATGAAAGTCTATGAAGCAGCTGAAGTAATGCATTACGTTTATGTGTCATATTACAATAGATCTCAAAAGCATAGTAAGGTGGGGAATGTTAGAAATAGAATGACCTCTGCCGCAAAATTCCATCCATGCAGAACAAAAATGACTCCATATATGTCCAAGGATGCAGGTGTATAATTAAATATGGATATAGGATAGTGGATGGGTATGAAGTTGGGAGAAGAAGGGGATTACTGTAAAATAAAATAAAGAAACTAATGATGATTATGCAACGTGAATTGAACATTACCAGCTCAATCTTGTCAAACAAGACTTTTAAAGAATAAAAAGAATGCTAGAAAATATGCCAGTCTGATCACTCACTCTAATTTTCCATCCCTTTGGAAACCCCATTGAAATAAAATCATAAGTAGAATAGAGGAAAAATATTATTGTATAAATAATGAAAATATAATGACGCCCATATCAATAAACTAAGGCCAGTAAACCTCCCAGAATGCAAAACAGACAAAGAAGAAAAATATGAAAGGAACACTATCTGATCTAAGTAACAAGATTTTCAGGAAGAAAAAGTTTGTAACATAAACAGTAGATAATGGAAAAAAAAAAATCTTACTTCTAAAGGTAGGGGACTTGCGCTTGCACGCTCACAGAAGTCCAGATGGTATGTCCAACACAACTAATCAGAGAAACTCAGAACCTGATGTGTAATTCAGATCTCGCAGAGCTCAAAGGTGAAACAAAAACTCCAAGGGCTCCAGGACAGTGGAACACAGGCGCCTGCAAAGAAATGAAAACCTCTGGACAACAGATTCCTCCTTGGCACATCAGGCTTAGAGACAACCACTGGTATGTTTAAACTTTTGAGGAAAAAAGATTTTTCTGAGACTTCCATAGTCATCTAAATTAGCATGTAGGAATAAGACAGAAGGAAGAGATATTAAAATACTTTGGATTCAGAAAGTGCGTGAAGGAAGAGGACTCCAAGTCAAAGGAAGACAAGTTCAGAGGAAAATATAATTCCCTGGCGAAGCAATTATAGGAACTAGATACAGGTGAATAAAAGCAGAAAAAAAATGAACAGTTGTTGGAACCGAACTGTCGATTCCCTCCTGGGCAGGGGTCGCCGCGAAGGATCACCGACACGAGATTCACAGCAGAGAGTTATTTATTACTAGCGCGCTAGGGTCCCAAGCTCTAAGTTGGCCCTGGGACCCCGAGTGCTTGTTACAGGTTGTTTATATAGGCAAACACAAGTTCAAACACAGCTTAAGGCGCGAAATTCAAACAAAGCTTTAGGCGCGTGGTAATTGGGTCTAGCTATGGCCTGAGCAAGGTGTCTTGTTCTAATTGGTTAGAGCAGGACCTTATGAGGTTTTTTCTTGGAGTTGCTGATTCCGGGAACTTCGAGGCAGGGTGGGACCCCCGGAATTGGCAGGGTGGGACCTCATGAGGTTGTTTCCCGGAATCGGCAGGGTGGGACCCTATCAGGGTGGGACCCTATCGAGGCAGGGTGGGACCCTATCCAGAGCCACCTGGTGTTAATTTTTTCTATATGAGGCCTAGTTTCTAAATTTTATGAGGCCTAGTTTCTAAATTTTATGAGGCCTAGTTTCACAGTAACAATACATTCCAGGGAAGAAAACTTATGGAAGAGTCATTGTTGCAAAATAATGCCCAGATTCCATCATGGCTGCTGCTGGAGATGGAAGCCCCTCAGTGGCTGATCGTGGCATGAATCAGAGCGGGGACTGTGATGATGCCAGCAACCCCCAGGAACAGAAGCCGTTACAGAATTAACCAGAGGGTGGTCAACGCTGGTTTCAAGTTGTGATTTGAAATTAACATATGGAGAAAGCATTAAAGACTCATCGGATTGTGTCACCAACCTTAACTATGTAAAAATAAAAACAAAACAAAACAAATAGCTGATTGGAGTTGCAAGGTAAGAGGAAGGTGGGTAGAGAGGAGTAAAGCATGGGAAAGTTCAAATTCTTTTTTTTTTTTTTTTGAAGACGACACAAATTTATTCGTTTAATATGGATGACAAAAATAAAATAACATGATTAAACAGAACTTTCTGGAAATTTAATATACTAATGAAAGTTATAAATATCCTGTGAATAATGTGAACAAGAGCAAATATATTGGTATTTAAAAACCTATTTATTTACATTAGTTAAAATATCAATTAGTTATATGATAACTTACTCTATAATTATTCTCCTTAGAAGTCTTACAAGTCCTGAAGAAATGGAGCTTTAAGTTTTTTGACTTTCATACCAGTATAGTTACTACTATGGACACTACTTGTTACTACTCTTTTTTTTTTTTTCTTTTTTCTTTTTTTATTATTATTATACTTTAAGAGTTTGTGTCCTTTGTAGGGACATGGATGCAGCTGGAAACCATCATTCTTAGCAAACTATCACAAGAACAGAAAACCAAACACTGCATGTTCTCACTCATAGGTGGGAACTGAACAATGAGATCACTTGGACTCAGAAAGGGGAACATCACACACCGGGGCCTATCATGGGGAGGGGGGAGGGGGGAGGGATTGCATTGGGAGTTATACCTGATGTAAATGATGAGTTGATGGGTGCTGACGAGTTGATGGGTGCAGCACAGCAACATGGCACAAGTATACATATGTAACAAACCTGCACGTTATGCACATGTACCCTAGAACTTAAAGAAAGTTCAAATTCTTATCTCACAAAACGGTGAGATCCTGCTGGAAAATGCTGATGAGAATTAAAGGGTTTCAAGTGGAGAAGAAGCCGCTCGCATGAGGGTTTTATGGGAGAGCAAAATCACTGAGCACTTGCATTTGGTGTGCTTTGGACAGACATTTTATGATAGTAAATTAAAATCAGTATCATTTTATTTTTATCAAACAGGGCACTTAAAAGAAAAATAAATATCATCATTGTTAACAAAAAAAGGATGAGGGGCAGGACTTACCTCTCTTGAACCTCTCAATACAGTGTTTGAAGTCCCTGGCCTGGATTGGGCACACCAAGGGGACTGGTGACAGGGGGCCTGGAGCCACCCCCTCACTCCTGTCTCTCAGTCCCTTTAGTAGTGAGGTGGGGACAGTGGCAGTGACCTCCCACAGGCCTCAGTCACCACCCACAGGCCTCAGTGACCTCCCACAGGGCCCCAGGCCTCAGTCACCACCCACAGGCTTCAGTCACCACCCACAGGCCTCAGTCACCACCCACAGGGCCACAGGCCTCAGTCACCACCCACAGGCTTCAGTCACCACCCACAGGCCTCAGTCACCACCCACAGGGCCACAGGCATCGGTGGGTCAATACCATGGAAGTATTTTCCATCCACGTTGAGGTTGGGGGACTATTTTACTTCTGTGATAATTAATACGATATTTTGTCTACAAGAGTCTCACACATATTTATTCAGTTGGATGGATTTCGGGGTCACGTAGCCTCCAGAGAGTCGCAGGAGATGAACAGATGTAGACACTGAGTGCAGTCTCTGCAGATCAGCAGTTTGAAGTGTCCCTGGCAGGCTCCAAAATCTTCATTTTTGAAAAAAAATCCACTTGATATTCAAACACTCTCCATGCAAAAACATCATAATTTGTTACAAGCTTAAAATGTGTTTCATATACTATATATAGATATCCCTTATAATAACTTACCAAATAATGATATTTTAATAAAAATTAAAGGAAAATAATTGAAGTAAAAATCTGTATTTTACATAAAACTTCACAGGGAATTGTAAGTAGTATTTCCTGGTGAAACAATTCCATGGACTAGATCAGTTTTTGAAATTTGCAGTAGCGTTCAGTTAAATATAAGTAGGGTATATGCCTTTTTGAAGAAAAAATACATAAATAGTATTGACAATAAATATATTGTATACATAGGCCCTCACAGTGTATATATTTTAGGGTATTGATAATATATAAAACCATATTGATAATATAGATATTATTTCTTTAAAAAATAAAATTACAAATTTTATTAAAGTGAAATAAAAGTACTTTTCATAGTTACATCTACTTCTAAGATAACCATAATTGACATTTTATGATACAGAAAGGCAAACATGTATACATATACAGCGTATGTTTTGGGATCTTATCAAGTTCCTCTGTTTTTTTTTTTTTCTAAAGTTCCAATTTTTACTGTTTGACAATTTCTCGTGTGTAAATATTCTGATCATGGCCATATCAAGCTCCCAATGTTACATTACCTCACTGTCAAGCTGGAAACAGATGTGAATGAATGGCCCTCACAAGCCTGTCTGAGAACACACCTCACTTCTACACACATTTCACTTGTTCAGAAAAGATACCATTTAATATGCACAGTTCACACCTGTATTGTTTTCTCTTCATGTATTATAGACCTTGTCTCATATGTATAAATGTAAATTTACCTCATTCTTGGTTACATCTGCATAAACATTTTACTTAATCCCTTTCTCTATAGGTAGATGATGTTTCCAATATTTTTGCTGTTATTAATAAGGCTATAATGAGCATCCTTGAATATGTTTTTAATAAAGTTGCACTATTATTTTAATCATTTATGGTAAATTCTTATATGTGGTATTGCTGAATCAAAAAAATTTACAGATTAGCCTCTTAGGATCTATTTTCCTTTTTTTCCCATTGAGAATCTGACGTCAGTGTTAAAAAGCTGCTGAGCTGACTGAATAAGGGAACAGCTCACTGTCCTCTGGAGCCGTCTTGTGCGGGCAGATGTTGAGGCTGCGTGGAGTATGGATTCTGTACCCCCCTGGCTGAGCCACCAGATGCACAGATGTTTGACAAAACGTCATTGGGGGTGTTTCTGGGAGGGTGTTTGTGGATGAGATTAACGGGTAGAATGGGTCAAACAGATCGCTGTCCCCAGGGTCAGTGACCCTCGTCCATTCTCTTCAGTTGGAACCCGAAGAGAATGAAAAGGCAGACCCTCCCTCAGAATAAGAGGGAATTCCTTCTGGTTGGCTGACTTGGAGCTAAGAAACTGGCTCTCTCCTGCCTTCGGACCATGGCTGAAACATCTGCTCCTCCTGGGTCTGGAGCCTGCTGACCCACATGAGGACAGTGGACGTGTCCATCTCATGAGCGAATTCCTCGCAAGCCACCTCCTTACTGATGGAGCTGCATATTTGAGCCCATCCCACCTGTTTCATTTCTCTGGAGAACCCTGACAGGTCACCTTCTCTCAACTGCTCCTTTCTGAAGACTCAAAGGGCACGTTTTTATCTTCAAGGAGGAACAGGGAGCCACAGCTCGGGGTTTAAGATCCACAGAACTGAATCGAGATTTTTACTTCTGTCTGGGTTACTACTAAGTGGACATTGGGCCCTTTCTTGAATGTTACAGGAAAAATAATTAGGGTTGTAATTTTCTGAAGATGAGTTTCCAACTGGGCCTCCCACAAAGGACAAAGGCCTTACTTATTTTTCATTAATTATTCTGCTTCATAATCACTTAGCATTGGCCTTGTATGTGGAGGACTCTGCTGTGAGGATTTTAATATCCGGTAACAGGGGTTTTATTTAAGGCCTAGATGAGCTTCCTCGTGGGGCAGCGAGATAAATGCTTAGCTGGAACAGATGACAGACAGAATGTGAGATAAAGAACAGGTGGAGGTAACAGTCGGGGCCTGGTCTTCCAAAACCCTGATTCTGATAGGGAAACGGGGTGATGCCTCCCGAGGATGAAAGGAAGAGATGGTTTATTCTTTTCAATACAGGAGGTAATAGGCTATATCCACAAGGGACTGAGAGTAATCTAGTATTGTATAAAAATGCCGAACAGGGAGAAAAGGGGATCATTGCAGGAAAAGGGAAATGTGGTGCGTTCCATAGTCACTGGGGAGGATTCCTCAAGAAGAAGGGGAGCGGGGAATGTCCAGCGAGAAACAGATGAGGAGGCAGATTCGGCGACAGGTGAGGAAAGCCCCATGCAATTGTTCCTAATTTGTATTTTATTTAGGGAGAAAGATCTGCAGCAGATTAAACGGGAGTCGGGGAAGATAGAGGGAGTGGGAGAGAGAGAGGAGGAGAAGAAAGAGGAGGGAAGGAAGGAGGGAGGAAGGAAAGAAGGACGGAAGGAAAGAAGGAAGGAAGGAAGAAAGGATGGTAAGAAGGAAGGAAGGAAGGAAGAAAGGAAGGAAGGAAAGAAGTAAGGAAGGAAAGAAGGAAGGAAGGAAGGAAGGAAGGAAGGAAGGAAAGAAGGAAGGAAGGAAGGATGGTAAGAAGTAAGGAAGAAAGGAAGAAAGGAAGGAAGAAGGAAGGAAGGAAGGATGGTAAGAAGGAAGGAAGGAAGAAAGGAAGGATGGAAAGAAGGAAGGAAGGAAGAAAGGAAGGAAGGGAGGGAGGGAGGAAGGAAAGCAGGGAGGGAGGGTAGTAGTTTTTGAGGCTGGAGACTCAAACAGGTAGGGTGTGTTGCAGGAAACGGGTCCAAATCCAGACGCCAAGAGAGGGTTGTTGGATCTCTCACAAGAAAGAAATCAGGGCCAGTCCATAAAGTGAAAGCAAGTTTATTAAAGTAGAGAAATAAAGACAGAGCAGCCCTGAGGGCTGTTGATTGGCCATTTTTATAGTTATTTCTTGATGATATGCTAAATAAGGAGCGGATTATTCATGCCTCCCCTTTTTAGACCATATAAGGTAACTTCCTGACGTTGCCATGGCATTTGAAAACTGTCATGGTGCTGGTGGGAGTGTAGCAGTGAGGACGACCAGAGGTCACTCTTGTGGCCACCTTGGTTTTGATGGTATTCGACCAGCTGCTTTACTGTAACCGGTTTTATCAGCAAGGTCTTTATGACCTTATCTTGTGCTGACCTCTTATCTCATCCCGTAAATTAGCATGCCTAACCACCTGGGAATGCAGCCCTGTAGGATTCAGCCTCATTTTACCCATCCCCTACTCAAGACGGGGTTACCCTGGTTCCAGTGCCTCTGACAGTCAGAGCAGCAGGAGGGTCTGAGTGCTTGTTTGCAATGTGATCCTAAGTGGAAACTGAGCCAGGTCAGCAAAGCTTTTCTTTCCCTCTCACAGGGTTCAGGTGCTTGCGAAGATGATGGAGATGATGGATGGTTGAGCTTAACCAAGGCTACAGTCCTCCTAGATAAGGACGGCAGAGGCAAAGTGCAGCAGGCAGTTAATGTTTGCAAGAGAATGATTAGTCATGCACCTTAGACTCAAGCAGAATCAGGAAGGAAATGGAGGCCTTTTGAGGGTGCGGTCGATGGCCGGTGGTGAAAACACCGGAGCGCAGAGTGGGATGCCCCAGGGCCCGCCTGGCAGCTCTGGAAGGAAGGGGCTGGAAGGAGGCGTGTGTTGGAGGTGAAATGGTGCCTGGCCCACTTGTCTGGGGAGACAGAGGCCAGAGTGAGGACGGGCAGAGCTGAAGGCCAGGGAGCTGTCAGGCCGGAACGTGGCCGCACAGAGCCTGAAGGGTATCCTGAGGTTAGCAAATGTTGTTGAATAAATAATTAATTAAAGGGATTCATGAATGGCTGCCTGATTAACTTATGAAGCAAAGGAACCTCCCTGTGCCTCGGATGCAGTGGGGTTTTCTACGAAAGCACTTTCCCATCAGTAAGCGTCTGGGCCAAAAACAAAGTCTGAAATACATATAATATTCAATAAGAAAAAATCTGAAACTCAAACATCTCAAAATTCATATACTTACACATTTTTAATGTACTTAACAAGACAAGGAAATAATCCAATGAAAGGATAATCTTCTATTTTTATTACAGCTCAAGTTGGGGAGAATCATATAATATTGCTGAAACATTTCTATTCATCCTTCTTAAGCCTATGGAAGTCTAAGTAACTTTGTACTCAGAAACTAATTCTCAACTCAGAGTCTCTGTACATTTCTCAACTAAGAAAACAAGCTTTGGCCGGGTGTGGTGGCTCGCGCCTGTATTCCAGCACTTCGGGAGGCCGAGGTGGGTGGATCACGAGGTCAGGAGATTGAGACCATCCTGGCTAACATGGTGAAACCCTGTCTCTACTAAAAGTACAAAAGATTAGCTTGGTGTGGTAGTGGGTGCCTGTAATACCAGCTACTTGGGAGGCTGAGGCAGGAGAATGGTGTGAACCCGGGAGGCAGAGCTTGCAGTGAGCCGAGATTGTGCCACTGCACTCCAGCCTGGGCAACAAAGTGAGACTCCATCTCAAAAAAAAAAAAGGAAAAAAAAGAAGAAAACAAGCTTTGGGGACTTGATGAAGAGTCCAGCCCAAATGTATTCATGGTTTATTTCTATTTGAAGTCCATTCTAAAAATTCAGGTGCATATTTGAGTATTCTGTTGCCTGCTGGATATCTTCCCAACATATTCTCATGCAGTTAAGAATATAGTCACTATCAGTCAAGAGTTCATTCATTAATTTCTTATCAAGAATATTTAACCTATATAGGTTAATACACAAACGTATGACCCCTTTTTATTGCCTGGGTAATGAGATGTCTGCAATCTGTATAATAGAGGAGGCAGTGATTTTGTGTGAGTAATTCACCAGGCTTCATGCCCCACAAGGGCCAGGCCACACTTCTATTGATCGTCGCAGCCCTGGAGCCTACCGAAGCTTCTGGAACATGGCCAGAAACCAGTCAATAGATGCTGCAGGTGTAAATCAGATGATTGGAAAAAAACTATGGAAAAGTGCAAAGCAGTAAATGATGTAAATCTTTACCTATCGTCTTAGAAATTCACTGATGAGCCCCCTAAAACCCACCCTTGGGCCCTGAGTTAAAGCCTTTGCACTGGGCTGTGGTGCAGTTCCCTGAGGCCTCAAAGCCATTTAATACTAGCACAGCTTATAGAACACAACACACTGTGTTGTGAAAGCATGGGAAAGAAACCAACATCAGGAGATGTTTTGCAGGGTACACGCCCTGGGGAGAAGGGAGGAATTCGGAGACGCACCTTCTGCTCTCTGCCTCTCTGATCAGCGGATCCGCTCATCGACCAGCAATGTGGAGCCAGAACTGAGCTTTCTACCCACAGACCTGGGGAAAAACAACAGGTGCTCAGAGCTGCCAAGCAGCCAGGACTCGAGGGACGGATGCCCCAGGGAAGTGAGGCCACACGGGAGTCCCTGTGACTTTCAGAGCACTTTTGTCCTCAAGGCATTTTCCGATTCCTTCCAGGCTCCAGGCAAGGACCCCTGAAGTGAAGCAGAAGGTGTCAGCGGGGCCGTGGCGGAGGTGAGCGGGTGTCAGCGGGGCCGTGGTACAGGTGAGCAGGACGCAGCGCAGTCTTGCTGTGGGGACCAAGACGGGGTGCAACCCCCTGTCCCGGGCTGTGCCCCAAGCCTCAGAGCAGGCAGCAGGGGAAGTGACTCTCAAAGAATGAAATCTGACCTCAAATCACTCTGGCATTTGCTGGAATGGAGGTGGCCTGGCTCTGCACTAACTCCTGCCAGGAGGAAAGGAAGGTTCTTAGGAGAAAGTCACTGCCTGAGTCTTAATTTTCTTAGCAAAGCTTAACATTCAATTGAAAGAAAAAATATATATATACCAAGGCTGACAGGAGACAGAACCAAGTGCAATAAAATAAAAAGACAAAAGAAACAGACCTAGATACAGGCGTTGTCAGAAATCAACTTTAAAATAGCTGAATTAAACTTTTGAAAATAGATGACAAGATAGAAATTTTAGGAACTAAAAGGAGTTTGAAGATCTGAGAATTGTGTAATAAAAATAAAGAATTCGGTGTAAAGGTGTGACGGGTAATATTGAGTGTCAACTTGATTGGACTGAAGGACACCTAGCTAGCTGGTAAAGCGTTGTTCCTGGTGTGTCTGTGAGGGTGTTGCCGAAGGGGATGAACATTTGAGTCAGGGCACGGGGAGAGGCAGACCCACCCCCAGTCTGGGTGGGCACCATCTAATCGGCTGCCAGTGCGGCTAGGATATAAAACAGGCAGAAGAAGGTGGGAGGAGATGACTGGCTGAGCCCTCCGGTCTCATCTTTCTCCCATGCTGGATGCTTCCTGCCCTCCAACATCAGACTCCACGTTCTTCAGCTTTTGGACTCTGGGACTTACACTGGTGACCTGCCAGGGGCTCCTGGGCCTTTGGCCACAGACTGAAGGCCACAGAAGGGGCTTCCCTACTTTTGAGGCTTTGGGACTCAGACTGATCCACCACTGGCTTCCTCACACCTCAACGCGCAGACGGCTATCGTGGGGCTTCTCCTTGTGATCGTGTGAGTCACTTCTCCTTAATAAACTCTCTTTCACATTTACATCTACCCTGCTAGTTCTGTCCCTCCGGAGAATTCTAACGCAAACGATTTAATTCCAGACTGAACATGAGAGGGAAGGATTGGCGAGCCAGAATCTAATATCCAGACCCAAGCACAGAGAAGAAAACTGCAAAAACAGAAGAAAGCAAAAGGGACTCACCCCATGGTGAGAAGTCCACAGACACACACATGAAATTCCAGGAGAGGAGGAGAGACTGAGGGACCGAAACAGTGTTGGAAGAAATAACTCATCAGATTTTTTCAGAACTAACACTAGCAGGGCGCAGGCTCAGGAAGGCCAGCAATCCATAAGAAGCATAAAGGCAAAGGAAACCTCACCTCAGCACGTCCTAATAGAAAGCCCCTGTGCAAAATGAGGCTGGCATCTCCAGGAAGCCCAGTGCGACTGTGAGCTGCCTTCCCAACAGACACGGGAACCAGAAGGCGAAGCGGATACGGCTTTAAAGTGCTACAGGAAAACCAGGGAACCCACTACCTACTTAGATTCTAATCCCAGAAAAAACCCTTCAAATATGAAGACAGAGTAAAGATGTTTTTAGACAAAACAGAAATTCTTCTCTAACGTAAAATGAAATGCAAATACTTAACCAAATAAATTAGCAGTTTTGAATGTCCAGTTAAGCATGCAGGGTATCTGTCAACTTACCTGAAAAAAATAAAATATCTTTTAGTCGTTAAATTCGAATTGAAATTTAGCATTTCTTTCAGGTAAGCTAATGGAAATGTGGGCAGCAAACCACAGTAACATGCACCTTAGCATAACATTGTCTCCAGTGGAAATTAGAGGGACTATCGGGCCACACGGCAGAGGGTCTGTGCCTGGGAATGTCCTTCACGCTCATGAGTTCCGACGTGAAGTTAGTGATGAGACCCGTCGCTAGATCTTTTAATTTAGGGTTTTCAAAAACATGGCATGTCTTTTATCACGTCATAACGATAAAAATTGACAACTGTATTTCTTAGGATTGTTTTTTCTCTAATTCAGTGAATGATATGATAAGCAGGTAAAAATCACTAGTCTTTAGGCTAATAGGAAAAATGTGACTGGCATATTTGACTTAATTGTCATATCAAAATGAAAATTATAATACCTTTCGAATTGAAAATGTTAAAAGAATAAAAAATGTTAATATGAGTTTTGTCACCATATAAAACCATTAAAATGTTAACATTATAAAACCTATAAAAACTGAGCTTGAAAGGAAAATTATAGCATTGAAAGGATCTCTTAGAAAAATAAACGGGTTAGAATGAATGCTCTGAGTACCACTTCCAATAATTGAAAAAATTACAAACCTGTAAAAAGTGGAAGGAAATAATAACATTAATAAGCAGAAAACAAAAGCATTTTTGAGATTATCAATTAAGCCACAAGTTGGAGTTCTGATAAAACCCACACAATTTAAACACCACCGACGGATCTGCTCAAGACAAAGGTAGGAGAGCAGACACAGTTCCCCAGTGCAGGGAGCACCACCGCAGGTCACACAGATGCTGGAGCCAGCGAGGGAGGGCTGAGGGGTAACACTGGGCTCAGCTGGTCAGGTGCAGCCATGCAGAAGGGACAGTGGAAGGAAGCCATGCCTGGGGCACTCCCTCATTCTGATGAAGCTGGAAAGGAGATGTTGAGCCTGCAGAAGAGCAAAGACAGAGGTGATAAAGTCTGGTGCAGCATCCACACCTTGTCTGCAAACCACCAGTTGGGTGGTGTGGCTGGGAAGGCATGGCCAGCACAGAGGGGAGGCCAGGCCAGACCTGGCTGGAGCTGACTGTGTATGGTGAGCTGGGGCTGAGAGGGACTTCTGTGTCTGGAGCCAGCAGACCTGAGGCCTGCAGAGGACTCACCATTCTGAGGGCTTGGTTAGATATGGAGGCTGGAGTAAAGAAGTAAATAAACTTGAGGATAATCGGAGCCTTCAAGAGAAAAGAGATCAAGCTACGGGGAAGGGATGGCTGGAACAAACTGCAGTCATGGTCTGGAAATGAAGAAATAAGTATGAACTCTTGATACACACACATATCCATCTTTCATATATAAACACATACACACACAAATGCCTGTTTATATATATCTTATGTAGTATATTAATATAAATATAACATATTATACATAATATATAAATATAAATATATTTAATAATATAGGTTACATACAAAATTAGATGTAATAAAAGTATATATTAATATAAATAATTACATATATATGTGTATATATATATAGTGATGGTTAATACCAGGGGTCAACTTGAAGGATGCAAAGTATTGATCCTGGGTGTGTCTGTGAGGGCGTGGCCAAGGAGGTTAACATTTGAGTCAGTGGACTGGGAAAGGCAAAGGCCCACCTTAATCTGGGTGGGCACAATCTAATCAGATGCCAGCTTGATTAGAATATCAAGCAGGCAGAAAGATGTGAAAAGAGGGACTGACCTAGCCTCCCAGCCTACATCTTTCTCCCATGCTGGACGCTTCCTGCCCTTGGACATCAGACTCCAAGTTCTTCAGTTTTGGAACTCGGACTGTGTCCCCTGCTCCTCAGCTTGCAGACGGCCTATTGTTGGACCTTGTGATCATGTGAGTTACTACTTAATAAACTCCCCTTTATATGTATCTATCCTATTAGTTCTGTCCCTCTATAGAACCCTAATACATTTATATATATAATATATGTAATATATATAATATACATATATATTCACTGCCCTATCTGCTAGGAGGAGCTAGAAGTCAGGTGGCTCAGTAGCAATGGGCCATACAGCATCTAGCTTTCAACTTCTAAATGCCAATCTTCACAAAAAGAATCAGAGCTCCTTGGAAAGAGGGCTGGGTAGAAGATTCCTTGGAAAGAAGACTGGGAATTGGGTAGAAAAGGATGAGATGAGCCTGGAAGAGAAAGTGAGAAAGTCCTCATAGAATGAAGAGAATTTGTCAGAGGACACAGGCCTCGGCTCCAAGAGGATCTTATTGGCCAAATCTGGCACAATTGGAGCCTGAATATAATAATGGAGTATACCCCATTGAAGAAAAGAAATCCACATGTCCATGTTGATGTCAGTGAATGAATGAATGAACATTGGTATAGAATGCCAAAGAATGAATGTTGAAAGACAAGATTATAAAGTCATCATTTGACAACCATCATTACAGTAACTGATACAAGGAAGAACCACCAAAGGATTACTTGAGTGCCCACTTGCGACTTGCACAGCAGGCCGGCCCCTCATAGGACCTGGGAAGACCTGTGCCTCCTGGTGTCCATGTACTTGTGTCTCCCAGGGACTTGGGTGGCCAGCATGACCCACAGTGTCCATGGGTGGCAGTAATAGTAGGTGCCTTCTGAGGCCAGGCCAAGGCACAGAAGCCCCACCTCTTTAACTCCTTGCTCTAAGGGAAGCTGCGGCCTTTCTGTAAGGATGCTCGGTAGCCCCGTGGAGAGGACCATGGGGTGAAGCACCGAGACCCAAGAATGGTGCCCATGCCCACTTTCCAGCCTGGTGAGGCTGCTGCGAATCCCAGTGTTGGAGGCTCTGTCCAGCCTTCCTATGACTTCAGTACCAGCTGACACCCAGTGGTAATCTCCGCAGACCCCCAAGCCAGAACCACATCGGATAGCCAACCTTGAGTTTCTGATCCACAGAAACTGTGTGAGACAGTAAATCATGATAGCGGCTTTAAGCCATTGCCTTTTAGGGTGATTTGTTGTACAGGATTAAACAACCCGAAACATATTTGCAGTAATCACTTAATGTATTTATCAGCCAGTTATTTACTAATCCATAAGTTCAAATATTTATAATTTTATAGTAAATAAGTCTGGCAGATACTCACTAAACCAAATGATCATGTTAATATCACCAGAATCGGGACAGGTTAACAATGGGCCTTCTGGAGTGATGCACTGTGAATACCAGGACACGTCTGTAATATTCCTGTCAAAAAATGTACAAATGAATACAGTCATGAGGAAAGTTTAAACAAACCAAATGGAAAGAAATCCTATACTCTTCAAAAGTATCAAGATTGAGACTGAAGAAGATCAAAGGAACAGACAACCACAGGCAGAACGTGATCCCGAATTGGATCTTGAACCCGAAGAGAAAGTAGAGAAAAGGAAAAGCTAGTTAATTGTATGTGTTTATTATTGCTACAAAAAGATATTATTAGAAAAATTGGTGTAGCTTGAAGGCAGTTTGTCTTTACTGTATTAATGATAATTTCCTGATTTTAAAATTGTTTTTATGTTTGACACACAATTGTAAATATTTATTGTGCAGGATGTGATGTTTCAGTACATGTACACATTGCATAATGTGATCAGCATACACAGCATATCTATCACCTCGAACGGTATCATTTCTTAATGGTGGGAAGACTCAAAACATTCTCTTCTAGCTATTTTGAGAGACACAATACCTTATTGTTGACTGTAGTCACCCTACTATGCAATAGGCCAGCAGAACTTTCTTCCTTTGTGATTGTAACTTTGTATCTGTTAACCAAGCTCTCCCCATTCCCTGCTTTTTCCTCCCTGCCCCAGTCTCTGGTAACCACTGTTCTACTTGCTACCTCCATCGAATTAACTTTTTAAGCTTCCATGTATGAGTAAGAGCCTGTGATAATTGTCTTTCTGTGCCTGGCCTATTTCACTTAACATAATGTCCTCCAGGTTCATCCATGTTGCGAATGATTGGACTTCTTTTTTTTTATGGCTAAATAGGATCTCATTGTGTATATATGAAAGGAAAATAAATCTTGGGGCCCCAGAGTCACGAGGCTAAAGGGAAAAGTCAAGCTGGGAACTGCCTAGGGCCAACTTGCCTCCCGTTCTATTCAAAGTCACCCCTCTGCTCACTGAGATAAATGCATATCTGATATCCTCCTTTGGAGAGGCTACTCAGAAACTCAGAAGAATGCAACCATCTGCTTCTTATCCATCTGTGATCCGGAAGCCCCTCCCCTGCTTCGAGGCTTCCTGCTTTTGCTTGGAGTTGTCCCTTGTTTTCAGGTGGAACCAATGTTCATCTTACATATGTTGACTGATGTCTCATTTCTCCCTAAAATGTATAAAATCAAACTGTGCTCTGACCACCTCGGGCACATGTTGTGAGGACCTCCTGAGGCTGTGTCATGGGTGTGCATCCTCAACCTTTGCAAAATATTACCTTCTAATTTAACTGAGACCTGCCTTGGATTTTTGGAGTTCACATATACAACCCCCATTTTCTTTATTCATTCATCCACTGTTGGACAGTTACGTAGCTCTACATCTCAGCTATTGTGAATAGTACTGCAATAATTATGGGAGTTCAGATATTTCTTCAACATACACATTTCCTATCATTTCCTATCATTTGGATATAGATCCAGTAATAGGATTGCAGGATAATATGGTGGTTCTATTTTTAAAATTTTTGGGAAAATTCGATACTGTTTTCTGTAGCGGTAGTAGTGCTTTACATCCTTGCCAACAGCGGACAAGTGTTCTCTTCTCACCACAGCCACTCCAGCACTTATCTTTCGTCTCTTTGATAAAAGCCATTCTAACAGGTGTGAGGTGATATATCATCATGATTTGATTCACATTTCCCTGATCATTAGTGATACTGATATTGACCACAATTTTATATACTCGTTGGCCAATTGTATGTCTTCTCTTGAGACATGTCTAAGAAGGTTTTTGTCTTGTTTTTTAATCAGATTACCTAGATTTTTGCTATTGTTTGAGTTCCTTATATATCCTGGATAATATACCTTTGCCAGATGTAGAATTTGCACATATTTTCTTCCATTCAGGCAGTTTTTCCTTCATTTCGTTGATTGTTTCTTTTGCTGTGCAAGAGCTTCTTAGCTTTTGGAATATCATCTGTGTGTACTGTTTTTGTTGATTATGCTTTCGAGGACTAATCCAAAAGTCCTTGCTCACTCCAAGGTCATGAAGTGTTCACCCTATGTTTTCTTCTAGTATTTTCATAGTTTGGGGGTATCACATTCAAATATTTAATCCAGTAGTTTCATAGTTTGAGCATCTCACATTCAAGTATTTAATCCATTTCGAGTTGCTTTTAAGTGGTGATAGATAAGGGTCCAGTTTTATTCTTTTGCATGTGGCTATCCAGTTTCCTCAGCACCATTTATAAAGGCGGTCCTTTCCCCACTGTGTGTTCTTGGTGTCAAAAATCACTTGATTGTAGATGTGTGGATTTATTTCTGGGCTTTCTATTCTGTTTCTTTGGTCTGCGTGTTTGTTTTTATACCAATACTATGCTGTTTTAGTTATTAGAGTTTTGTGGTTTATTTTGAAGTCAAGTGGTGGTGTCACAGGGTGATCTCCAAAACTGGGGCTCAGCCTAGGAGGCCAAGTGGGTTCTTGCTTTAGCACAGGAAAGAACTCAAGAGTGAGGTGGCAGAGAAAAGCAAGAGCAAGTTCATTAAGGAAACAAAGGAACAAAAGGAGCCACTCCACAGGCAGAGCAGGCAACCCTATAGGAAGAGTAGTTCCAGGGTTGCTGCTAGCTGGCTGTCTTAGTGTGATTTCTTGATTATATGTTAGACAAGTGGTGAGTTATTCATGAGTTTTCAGGGAAAGGTGTGGGGAGCTCCTGGAACTGGGGTTTCTCCCCCTCCCTCTTACAGGGTAACTTCCGGGCATTGCCATGGCATCTGTAAACTGCCATGGTGCTGGTGGGCATGTCTATCACATGCTAATGCAGAGAAATAATAAGCAGTGAGTACGACCAAAGGTCATTTCTGTTGCCATCTTGGTTCTAGCTGGCTTTAGCTAGTTTCTTCTGGTCTTATCAGTGGAGTCATGTGACCTGTTGTCTTGGGAAACAAGTCCCGCTGAATTCTTATTTCAGTGTGGGCTTTTGTTTTCCTCAAGATTGCTTTGGCTATTAGGCTTTTTTTGTTCCATAGGAATTTTAGATTTTTTTTTCTATTTCTGGGAAGAATGTCATTGGTATTTTGACAGGAATTGCATTGAGTCTGTAGATCACTTTGGGTCATATGGACTTTTTAACAATATTAATTCTTCCAATCCACAAATACAAGATATCTTTTCGTTTATTTGTGTCCTCTTCAATTTCTTTCATCAACATTTTATAGTTTTCAGCACAGAGATCTTTCACTTCCTTGGTTAAATTTATGCCTAAGTATCTTTTTTTGGAGTTACTATAAATGGGCTTGTTTTCTTGATTTCTTTTTCAGATTAGTCACTATTCATGTATAGAAACTCCACAGATACTTGTGTGTTGACTTTGTGTTCTGCAACTTCACTGAATGTGCTTATTAATTAGTTCTAACAGCTTTTTGAAGGAGTCTTTAGGGTTTTCTATATGTAATACCAACTCCTCTGCAAGCAAGGACAATCTGAATTCTTCCTTTGCAATGTGGTTGCCCTTTTTTTCCTTCTTTTGCCTAATTGCTAGGCTATGACTTCCAGTACAGAAGAGAAGTGATGAGTATACTCTATGCATGCGTGACAGTGCTTTTGATTTTTTAGGAAACATTTGTTAAGTACTTAATGGAAATGGCACATTATTTCTGCAAATTACTCTGAACAGGTTTCATGGAAAGTTATCTGCATATAAATAGAGAGAAGCAGAGTATTACTTGGGATTGAGTGAAAGATCAAGGGCACAGCAGCCCTAGCTCTGTGCGGTTTCACTTTCTGTGGTCCCAGGTGCCTGTGGTCAACTGCAATCTGAAAATATTAAATAAAAATTTCCTGAAATAAACAGTTCATAAGAGCGAAGTTGTACCGTGTCTGACAAGCATGGCAAATCCTAACGCTGACACCTCTGTCCCTCTCAGGATGTAAATGGCCCATCTCAGGTCATAAGAGTGAAGTTGTGCCCTGTTCTGAGAAGCATGGAGAATCCTCACGCCTTCTCTGTCCCGTGAATTCACTGTGTGCCACACATCCTGACACTTAGTAGCTGTCGGGGTTATAAATTGACTGTCCAGGAAGCACAGTGCTTCTGTTCAAGTCTTGCTTATTTTATTCAATATTGGCCCCAAACACAAGACTAAGGATGCTGGCCATAGAGAAATCCCAAAGAGAAGCCGTAAAGTGCTTCCTTAAGTGAAAAAGTGAAAGTTCTCACTTTAATAAGGAAAGGAAAAAAATGTATGCTGAAATTGCTAAGATTCCCAGTGTGGTAAGAATGAAACCTCTCCGGGCAGAAAAACTAGTTACAAAATGGTAACCAAGTGTGAAACAGGAAGGTAATAGGTCTTGTTGCAGAACTAACACTATGCCTGGAGGGAGAATAGGGTCAGTTAGCAAATCAAGCAATATAAAGGATGTCCCCATAAGGCTGTCAGTCCAGAAGGTATTTTAAGCTAAGTAGAAAATGAAACCCAGCGAGGCGCGGTGGCACACGCCTGTAATCCCAGCACTTTGGGAGGCCGAGGCAGGTGGATCACCTGAGGTCTGGAGTTTGAGACCAGCCTGGCCAACATGATGAAACCCCATCTCTACTAAAAATACAAAAAAATCAGCCTGATGTGGTAGTGGGCACCTGTAATCACAGCCACTCAGAAGGCTGAGGCAGGAGAATTGTTTCAACCAGCGAAGCGGAGCTTGCAGTGAGCCGAGATCGTGCCACTGCACTCCTCCCTGGGCGACAAGAGTGAGACTCTGTCTCAAAATAAATAAATAAATAATAAATAAAAATAAAAAAGAAATTCACGCTAGTTTTGCTGTCACATTTCAAACTGCAAACGTTATGGCCGCAGTGAGTGATAAGCGCTTAATTAAGATGAAAAAGACGCTGAACTTGTAGGTGGCAGACATGAGCGGAAAGGTGTTCCCACCGAGGGCACGCCAGCACAGAAAGCACAATCCCATGGGAAGACTTCAGCAGTGAGTCCCCTGAAGTGAGTGACACTGGGCCATTCATGGCAAGGGAGGCATAGCTACACTGATGTAGGAGTGGGCTTGTCGTGAAACAAACAAACAAACAAAAACTGGAGAGGCTGTGTTTGCCAGCGAAGAAGCTGCTGCCATATTTCCGGCAGAGTTGAAGGTGATAAAGGAGGAAGGATGCCATCCAAAACAAGTCTTCAACTGCAGTGAGACCACGGTTTTCTGGAAGAAGATCCCCACCAGACCTATGTTCTTCAAAGTACAAAGAAGCCCCAGGGCATAAAACACTGAAGGGCTGATTTACCCCGTGCCGTGTGCTGCTGTAGGACGTGTGGCCAAGCCAGGTGTGGTGCACAGAGAGAGGAAACCTTAGGCTCAAAAAACAAACATTACCTGCTTGTGTCCGGGCAACACAACCAGCAAGCACGGGTGGTAACCACCATGTTTATGGAGGGGTTCCACCAGTACTTCCTCCCAAAGCCTTGGTACGGGGAAGGTTGGAATATAAAGTCTCATTAATACCAGACCATGTACCTGGCCATGCTGAATGTGTTTACTATACAAATGACAAGGCCAATGTTGTATTTTTTTTTTTTTTTTTTTTGAGACAGGGTCTTACTCTGTCACCCAGGCTGGAGTGCAGTGGCATGATCTTGGCTCAATGCAACCTCTGCCTCCAGGGTTCAAGGGATTCTCCAGCCTCAGCCTCCCTAGTAGCTGGGACCACAGATGCATGCCACCATGCCCGGCTAATTTTTATATTTTTTTGTGGAGATGGGGTTTCGCCATGTTGCCCAGGCTGGTCTCAAATGCCTGAGCTCAAAGCAATCTACCTACCTCAGCCTCCCAAATGCTGAGTTTACAGGTGTGAAGCACCGCGCCCGGCCCCAGGGTTGTATTTTTACCTTCAAGTACAACCTCATTGCTCCCGCCTTTTGACCAGGGCATCGTCCAGTTTGTGTAGGCTGCATACATCAATTTGGCCAGCAATTGATGCAGACCCTAATCTAGACATCATGCAGCGCTGAAAATCAGTCACTGCTGGTGACACAATAACATTAATCAAAACCGTAATAAATGAAATAAAACCAGAAACACTGAATACCAGCTGGAAGAACTTATGGAATGAAGTCATGAATGATTTTAAAGAATAACCAGAGGATGATGAAGAATTTGGGAAAATCCTTTACACAGCAAGACAAGTTGTTGAAGGATTTGCCAACATGCTTGACGAAGAAATGTTAGAACCATTGAGAAATGAAGGTCACCGAGAAATGGTAACAAATGAGGAGCTGAAAGAACTCGCTGAGTCACCTACAGAAGAAGATGAAAGTGAAGAAGAAGAAACTGAAGCAGAACCAGCAATGTGGACATGACTGACATTTGCTCAAGTGTTTCCAATTGCACAAAGGGTAGAGGGCAAAATTATGGAATACAATCCTTGAATTGCACGCAGCATTAAAGTCACCCTTATAGTCACCAAAGGATTAGAACCTATGCAGTACCACTTTGATTGTAGCAGGACGAGCCATGGACAAAACCCTTCAGACACTGAGGTAGTGAAGGGAGTGGCTTGAATCAGCAGGGAGCATCCACAGGCTAGAGTCTTAAAATCTGAGCTCTTCAGGTGCTCAACTTCTGTCCCTTTTAAGGGCTCACAACTCTAAGGGGGTCCGCGTGAGAGTGTCGTGATCGATTGAGCAAGCCAGGGGGTTCGTGACAGGGGCTGCGAGCACTAGTGGTCAGAGTGAAACAGAACAGAACGGGAGGTTTCACAGTGTCCTTCCATGCAATGTGTGGAATATATAGATAACATCAGTTGCTAGGTCAGGGGTCAAATTTTAACTACCAGGCTTAGGTCAGGCAGACCCAGGCCTGGTTTGGGGTCTGGTTCCTAGGTGCCAGGCTACCTGCCTTTAGTTTCGCTTCTCTTTCCTTTTCTGAGTATAAAACAATATGAGAGGGTCTCTCTCTTCTCTCATTTCCCTGCCTTTGAGACTCTCACTTTTTATTAGTGGGAGTTCTCACTCTTATTTTCACTATTTATGTCTTCTTGTGCAATAGGTTGATAGTGATTCATACAGTACACTGGTGCTGAAGCATTCTGGTGAACTAAGGAAGCAATAAGGCTTTTTATCATTTGAAGGAGTACAGGCAGCAAACAAGGGAGCAGTAAGCAGGTTCCTATTACATTACAACTTATAAGAGTTTTAAATCTTCCTAGTGCTGGGAACCAATTTCTAAACATGGCCTTAGGATCAAACCCATGCCACACTTGCATGGGCACACGTGCCAGTTTTGCTACATCTTTATGTCTTCAACTACTTGCCCCTGATCATCTATGTGTAGACAACAATTAGTAAGGTTAAATTTTCTACGAACCCTTCCTTCAGTTGTTAGCAAGTAGTCGAGAGCCAGTCTATTTTGATAGATAGCATTCCTCACCTAAGTTTCTTGGTGGACTAGAACAGTCAAGGTTTGACCGATTTTATTAGTGATGATTTCTAAAACAGCTTGCAACCATATGATTCGGTTTGAGCATGTAAATGGGGGTCTGGTATCCCCATGAGCCGTCTTGTGCCTAAGTAGCAGGCCTATAATATTGTATGATTCTCTTAGGGGGCTATTCATTATTTTTCAATTTTTTTATAGCTATTCTTTCTGCAGGAAGCATAGACAGGGAAGCCCAGGAGTTCGCCTGTTTTTATGGGCAGTAGGAAGAAAGATGGTTTAATAGTGCCAATAACACAACTACCTGCACACTGGTCAGGCAGCTTAGCGTAGGCTCTATGTCCACATATCCAGTATATTCCAGTGGGGGCCATCCAGTCCCGGTGGGATTCTGGGTGGGCTTAAATGGTCTGCAACTTTGGAAATTGACTGAATGGATTTTTATCTGTGTGGTTTGAACTCCACCATGTAACTGTTTTTGTGGTACTATTATACGGTTTTTGTCTTAGGCAACTAAGTCATCCTACAGAATGAGTGAATTCTTTCCTTTTTCTAGCTATGCAATATTGTCCAATAATTGAGACTTTTGGAACCTAGAAATGATCAGGGTGATTCTTTAGGGCTGGGAATTCATCAGGAACTGGGTCTGTAGGCACTAATTCTTGGGCTTCTTATGGCCATTGATCTATTACAGTTTTTCCACAAATATAACATTTAGAGACTGGGCTACATACCTTGGATAGAATAGCATTATACAAACAAGTTTCTTTTAGAGTCCCAGTACATGTATAATAACCATAAAATAACAGGACTGTAGCAATCTTTTGTCCTACCTCAGTGACTTGATGTATATACTGGGAACAGTCCTCAGTCTGAGGAAGGTCAGTTGAAGCCCTCATTGTACAAGTCCAAATTGTAAGGAAAATGAGTCCCACAATGAGTTTCCTCATGCTTCGGCCGTGCGTGGACCAGTGGCGCAGGGCTTGTCGTCTTCTTCAGAGTCACTTTGCAGGGGTTGGTGAGGCTGCTCCCATCCACGTACAGCTCCCAGTCTACTGATGTTTCAGGACGGTCTCGGAGGTCTTGGAGAATAAACTGAGTCCAACACCTCTACACAGTTATGTTTAACTGGGCTCTCTGATACCAGGAGTAAGGTGGCGGGGTTTAGGGTGTTGTAAACTTCAATGGTTATGTGGGGATTTTCACGGAGCAAGCTTTGGTATCCAGTTAGTGTAGCATTCATTAGCTAATGATGTCCTTTGGTATTTATTAAAGTCACCACAGCATGGGGGGACTTTATGTTTAGGTTTTGCCCAAGAGTTAGCTTACCTGCTTCTTGTGCTAACAGGGCCGTTGCTGCCAGGGCCCTTAGACATGGGGGCCAGCCTTTGGAAACCCTGTCTAGTTGTTTTGAGAGATAGGCCACTGGCCTTGGCCAGGGCCCTACAATCTGGGTTAAAACTTCAACTGCCATTTTTTTTTTCTTTTTGACACATAGAGTGTAAAGAGTTTTGTCAGGTCAGGTAGTCCCAGGGCTGGGGCCGACCTGAATTTTTCTTTAACTCATGAAAACCTTGTTGCTGTTGGTTGTAATAGATGTAGTTTATCTAATTTACATTTTTATTAACTGTCACTTACTAAAATACTGACTTAAATCCTGCAGCTATTTGATTTCAAGCTTTCAATTGATCCGGTATTCCTTGCAGGACTCCAATTGCTTCTAAATGGACGTGAGAGTCGAAAGACCTATAAGGGGCTTCTCTCACTTTACGATGTCTTATTTTTCCTCCCTCTGGTTGATGAAATGCCAGGGTGAAAGGGATAGTCAACTGGACTAAAGTACAAGTGCCACTCCAGTTATTCGGCAGAGTGACTAGTAAGGTCCACCAAAACGCCACCACACATCCGCTCGGGGATGAACAAGGGCTGACTGATAGATAGGCTCTTGAAAATGCTCAAGTTCATCGCATTCCTTCGGGTCTCCAAGGAATGCTAAATGTCTTCCCTGTTGTGAGAGACACAAAATGAACTTAGTGTTGGGAGACGGAGGCTGGATGACTCTCCGGGGCTGACCCACAGGGTGCTGGACTTCGAGATATAGCAGAGAGAGAGCTCGGCGAGACTTGTTACTCCAGCCTGTAGAATCCTGGAAAAGAGCTACCATGCAGCCCACGCCTGGTCGACTGGAGGACCACCTTAGTGGAAGGGGGACAGTCAGGGCCTCTGGCCTGCCATGTGCACAAGCATAACAATTGCTTTTGTTTAACGTGCAGATAGAATATTTGATCCATTCCAACCAGGCATTTGCATCTTGGTATGCTGTCTTAGTTGCCAAAATTTGTTTTAAGTTTTTAACTTTTATGATCTTCTAGTAAAATGAATGTTTTTTTAGCACCTGTTTTTATTGGTTTTTAAACCAAAGACAGCCAAATACCATTTTACATTTAACAATGCTTTTTGTATCATTTTTATACTAGAGAAGATAAATTTTACCTTTATATTAGTGTGTTGTTAATGTTAATTTTAATAAAATCTTGTAGACCTATTTATCTAATTTTTAATATTTGACCATAAGGTAAGATTTTATACACTCTTTTTAACCTTTTATAATTTTTGTTAAAGAGCAGGTTGGTGCTTTAAGAAAAAACTGTTGCATTTTTACTTCAATGTCCAGTTCATAGAAAAACTGGATGATACCTTTTTAACTTTAGCTAATATGTTTACACACAGAATTTTCTCTATAATTAACGCTTTAAAACTTGCTTAAGCTTTCAAAACAATAATTTTTTTAACCTTTTAATGTAGGTAAAAATCCACATTCTTATGCCTCCTCATAAGCCTTTTACCAAAGGTATATTTTACTTTCCTTACACACCTTACACATAAACTGTTTCTTCAGTAGTACTCAGGAGGCCTTATTACTTTTAAACTATACAACATTTTTTGCATAAATTTTTTTATAACATTTTTTCTTTCACGAATTTTGCAGACAATTCTTTGACATGTCTCAACTTTCTGACTTATTACAAACATTTCTTTCTTTAAACAACCACTTAATTTATTTCAGGACAAGAATTTAGCATATAACACTCTTTTTACATACATTCTGCCTCCCCGTGCCCCCCCCCCCGCCTTTTTTTTTCCTTTTTTCTGTTAGCAAACCAGCTACCACTACAAATTGAATGCATCTGGGCCATTTGCGGGTTACTGGGTTAAGGATTTTTGATAGGAAGGCCTCAGTGCTTTCGGGATACGCCCTTGTTTACACTGACAACAAAGTGGTATTAGAGTGTTACAGGGTTACTGAGAATACCTTTAATTATCAATTACAGGTTTTAAATTTACCTTGGCTTTTAAAGGAATAGGGTATACTGTTTTATTCTTAACTACTTGAATATTTCTCTCTTTCTCTTTTTCTTTTTCTCTTTGACTTTCTGTCTCTCTCTCTGACTTTTCTTTTGCCTCTGTCTCTTACTCTCTTTCTGCCTCTCTCTCTCTCTCTCTCTCTCTTTTCTTGACTCCTCCTTTGTCTCTTTGCCTCTTCCTCTCTGTCTTTTCCTCTCATTCTTTGCCTCTTTTTCTCTCTGTCTCTTTCCTCTCTTTCTCTCTGCTGGTCTTTCCTTGCCTCTGCCAGCCACTTATGCTGCTGTTCTCTTAACTACTGTTGTGGGGAAGGAGGTCTAAAACCAGCTGTTGTACGGGAACTGGTCTGGGTACCTTGGCTTACAGGATACCTTGGGCCATGCCTTTGAAACAAGGGACCTGTCTAGGCTTCCTTCTGATGGCCAACCCACCTCTAATGCTGGCCAGTCTATTTCACACAAAGTTCTAAGTTTTCCTGGTGTCATAGTTACACCGTAATCTCCCTTAAATCCTTTCTTGAAAATTTTCAACATAGTTCCTAGTGGGGTGGGCTTACTTTGTGCCTGACCCATGTCTCCTCGAGACAAAACACCACACTCACACCACATGCATACCACAAAACAAAGAACGGGTGAAAAGGGCACACACACACACATTTACAGTTTATGCCAAACCAGAATCAATATCAAAATCAGAGAATCAAGAAATCCAAGCCAGGTCAAAACCAAAACCAAAGTATCAAGAAATCCAAGCCAAGTCAAAAACAAAAACCAAAGTGCCGGTACAGGCACGTCATGGGTGATCAGGCCACACTTCCACTCAAATGAAGTAGGCAAATACCCAAGACCAATCCTGTCAAGCAATTCAAACCAAGTCAAAGTCAAAGTCAAAACCAAAACCAAAACCAAAGTGCCGATAAAGGCACGCTGTGGGTGATCAGGCCACACTTCCACTCAAATGGAGTAGGTAAATACCCAAGACCAATCCCGTCAAGCAATTCAAACCAAGTCAAAACCAAAACCAAAGTGCTGATAAAGGCACACCGTGGGTGATCAGGCCACGATTCCACTCAAATGGAGTGGGCAAGTTCCAAAGACTAGTCTTACCAAGTTTTAGATGTCCAGACTCCAAGTGCCAGTTCCTTCCCGAAGTTCAGCCACTGCGTTGATCCTCCAAGGGGGCCTGCCACACGCTGCTCTGGCGAGGCATCCCACTGGAGCAAATGCCTACCCGGGAGCGCTCTCAGGATCCGTGTCACTCTGGCTGGTTAGAGTCCCTCGCAGGGATGTTCCACAGGGCAGTCTAAAGCCGCCTAAGGAGCTGCCTCCACCATTTGTTAATCACCTCACTTCCCAGTCAGGGAACCAAGGAATGTAGCGGACAAAACCCCTCAGACACTGAGACAGTGAAGGAAGTGGCTTTAATCAGCAGGGATGATCCACAGGCTAGCGCTTTAAAATCCAAGCTCTTCAGGTGCTCAACTTCTGTCCCTTTTAAGGGCTCACAACTCTAAGGGGTTCTGTGTGAGAGGGTCGTGATCGATTGAGCAAGCAGGGGGTACCTGACATGGGCTGCAAGAACCAGTGGTCAGAGTGAAACAGAACGGAACGGGAGGTTTCACAATGTCCTTCCATACAATGCCCGGAATCTACAGATAACATCAGTTGCTAGGTCAGGGGTAAAATTTTAACTACCAAGCTTAGGTCAGGCAGGCCCAGGCCTTGGTTTCGGATCTGGTTCCTAGGTGCCGGGCTACCTGCCTTTGGTTTCGCTTCTCTTTCCTTTTCTGCGTATAAAACAATATAAAACAACATGAGAGGGTCTCTCCTCTCATGAGTTAAAATGAGAGACACCTCCTAATTACACTGTTCTTTCCCAAGATTTTGGAAAAATTTTCAACTATCCACGATCCCCAAACATCAATATCATCCTGGTTGGATGATCTAGGATCACAGGGAGCAGATGATCTCCTTTTGAGCTCTTTGGACATTCGGTAGCATCCTAATGTCTTCACAATGTCTGCGCCACGCACCTCACTTTCTCTCAGCCCGCAGGAGGCATCCTAACATTTCACATCATCCAAAAAAGGGTGAGTACAGTGCAGTGTAAGGTATTTTAGAGAGAGAGATTAGGCATTCACATAGCTCTTCTCACAGTGTATTGTTATAATTGTTCTACTTATTTATTGCTTTAATCTCTTACTGTGCCTAATTTATAAATTGAACTGTATTACCAGTATGTATGCAAGGAATAAACATAATATATAAATATATAATATATACATATATGTGTATATGATATATTACATGTATAGTATATATTATATATTATGTGTATATAATATATACAATATATAATAAATACTATATATGGTATATATTATATGTTATATATGCATATAATATATAACATATACAATACATATATACTATATACATATATATGCACATATATGCACATATAATATATACACATGTACACATATAATATACATATATAATATATACACACATATACATATATATCTACATATATAACATATACATATATTATGTATATACATATTATATATACACATATATATACACACAGTACTATCCACGGTAACAGGCAGCCATTGGGGGTCTTGGAACATATCCCTGAGGATGAGGGGTTACTGTAGTTTTTTGTACTACATTTACAAAGTTTCTGTAAATTCAGAATTATTTCAAAGTTAAAAGTTAATAAAGAGACACTAACTGCAACTCATTTTAGACACATCTCAGAATCAAAGCTATACTCATCACAAGAACCAGAAAGTTGAATTTTGGTAACCTCATGGGGGACATTCCCTCGCCGAGTTTCAGGATAGTCAGTGTTTTACTTTTTATTGTTATTGTTATTGCAGTAGAACCCTAGTATTTAAAATAAAGCAAAATAACTCTTATGTGCAGTCCTAACACAGATGCATAAAAGCAGATATGCAGTTAAAACTTGCATTAATCAGCCTTTCAAAAGTAGCCCCAGAGCGCCTAAGATGTCCTGGAATCACAACATTTTATTATAGAAAGGATTCCAGGGATTGTCAGCCAAAACTACATTATTTTATAAATGAATTAACAATACCTTTGGTCTGAAAACAAAAATATGTGTTTATTCATTAATGATAAAATTTTAACAAACACTTGTCTCTCAAAGTCAACATTCATGCATGCAACATGCTGTTTTTCCTTCTTCAGGTCCTGGAATAGAATGTCCCTTTTCGAGTTAATGAGACAATATCTTTGTGTATTTGGAGACATTTAATTTCTCAGAGATTATATGCACGCTCTTTTAAAAATGCAACTTGAAGGCAAACAATAATCTCTTGTGCTTTTCCTTTCTTATTCTAGGTTTTTTCTACAAATAAAATGTAGTACAATATTTCTTACCAATTCACCCAAGAAGCATACTTTGTAAGAGGCACTGAACCAGGTATAGAAAGACCTGATTTTTGCGATTCAAGAGCTCGTCCTCTGGTAAACCGAGTGCTAAGAAGTGCTGGCCGACTGCCCTGCAGGCTCAACAGGAATACAGAGAACAGAGAAATGGGGAAGGCGTCTGTGTTCGAAACCCAGGTCAGCTCAGCGGTCAAGCAAGTCGGAGTCAGAAAAAGTAAAGTGTTTAACATCGATTTTTCAATATTTATTTGTTTACAATGCGTCACATTCTGTTCCTAGATAGGGTTAACCTCTGAAGACCTCCGATTTCGCTGCTTTTCCTCGCCGTGGAGCGGGAATGAAATCGGCATCCCGGCCTCGGCGATGCGCGCTCGTTCCTGGGCCGGAGGATTTGGAAAGGGAGGAAAATATCCACATTTTTAAAAAAGTGGGTAGCCCTTGGCTCACGCCTGTAATCCCAGCACTTTGGGAGGCCGAGACGGGCGGATCATGAGGTCAGGAGATCGAGACCATCCTGGCTAACACAGTGAAACCCCGTCTCTACTAAGAAATACAAAAAATAGCCGGACGAGGTGGCGGCACCTGTGGTCCCAACTACTCGGGAGGCTGAGGCAGGAGAATGGCGGGAACCCGGGAGGCGGAGCTTGCAGTGAGCTGAGGTCCGGCCACTGCACTCCAGCCCGGGCGACAGAGCGAGACTCCGTCTTAAAAAAAAAAAAAAAAAAAAAAAAAAAAAAAAGTGGGTAGCCTTGTATGCCCCCTCACTCCCCCGCCGCACTGGAATCTATCCTAAACTTACTTTCATTTACATTAAAACGGGACGGTTTGAGTCTACCAAACCCAATACCGCATCTGTGAGGCTCCTTTTGGCACAAACCTGAATGAACAGCGGGAACCGCCGCCTCCGCGGGCGCCTGAGATCTGGGGTCCCCTCCCCACCCGGTCTCCCCGCTCCAGCCCCCGCCCCATGAGCCCCAGGAAGGCACCGCCGAGCGCCGGGTCCTCGCAGGGTCCGGGAGACTCCGCGGACCGGAGGCGGGATGGGGGGCCCGAGCTTTGGGGGCGGGAAGGGAGGGTGGGAGGAGGAGGAGGGGAGCGGGGTTGGGGGAAGTTGGGGCTTCTGTATCTTTTCTCTGGGTCAGGACATCCTCGGGCCCTGCGCTGTTTCTCCAAGGGCTGGGGAGACGCCGTGGGGAAAGGTCTGAGGATGCGGCCGGCGGGCACAGGTGTGGGGGCTTCAGAGGGCCCGGGAGGACCCATGGGCCTCGAGGCTGTGGACTGGAAATGCCCCTGATGAGAAGCTGAGAACCTTTGGCCAGGGAGGTGGGGCGGCCGGGAGAGGTCGTCAAGCCGGTCCACAGCGCGCCCGTCTGCGCCCCAAAGGAGCGGGGGTGCCCCCCTCCCATCCACCCACCCGCCGCCGCCGCGCGCCGCGGACCTCGGCGACCCAGCCCGGGTAGAAGCGCGCGCTCCCCGCCTCCAGCCTCGTGCGCCGGCCCCTGCCCCGCCGGCCCCGCGATGGTGCCCCCTCCACCCCCGCGGGAGCGCCCCTGTCCCCCCATCCTGGCACTTTCCCAGGAGTCGCGCGCCGGTTTCCCGACCCGTGGGAGCGCCCCTCTCCCGACTCCCGCGGATCCGCGCTCGCCGCCCTCCCCGCGGGTGCGCGCCCGGCCCCTCCTTCACCCGGGGCGGGTCTGCGTGGGCGGCGCTCCCGGGCGGCGGGCGGAGCTCGGGTTCCCCAGCTCCGCGCCCCGGTGTAGCCTGAGCTGGAGCCGGAGCCGGCCGAGGGGCGCGGACGCCAGGCTCCTGGCTCCAGGGCGGGGTCCTGGCGTTGAGCTCGGCCGGCCCGGAGCGCGGACCCAGCCGCAGGGGTAGCGATGAGCACCGAGGGACCCCCGCCCCCGGCCGCCCCCCGCGGACGTCCGGGCTGCCTGCTGGTGCCTGCGCGGGTGAGTGCGGCCCCTCTGCGCCCCTGCACCCCCGGCCCGCTTCCTTCTCCTTCGCGCCCGTCTCCATCCACGCCCACCTCGTTCCCCGCGACCCCTTCCCTGTCTCCGCGGGCGGCTGGTCGGAGGGTGGACGCCGGAGCCCCGGGACGCAATGGGCACCCGCCCCCTGGCCGCTCTGCTCCCTCCAGCGCGGTGTCTTACTGGAAACTTGCAGGCTTTGCTCTTCGAGTGTCTTGCAAGGCTTGGTTTTGGGGTGCACGGGCTTCCCTAAACTGCGTGGGAGGTAACGCTTTCCAGAATTTGGAATTTGAGATCGGCCCCACATTCCTTCCCAGGAGCGGCTCCTTTGGGTCCAGGCGGTGGTGCGGACCGGAGCGTCCCCCCTGCAGCCTTCTGGCGCCCAGGCCGGGTCTGAGCTGGCTGGAGTGAGCCTGGCCAGGTGCGTGGCGCGGCCTCGGCAGGTGCTGGGGGCTCTTGGCCATTCGGGGAGCCGCTGGGACGCCAATTGGGTAATACGGTTTCTTTCTTGAAGTCTATTCTAGTTCTTACCCTAAATAACTCCCTCTCTACCTTCTTACTTTTAAATAACTAAACTATTTATTGACAGAAAACAAGTATTAGTTCAAAGAAAAACGAAAAGTTCTTGGAAACCTTCAAGTTGCCACCCACAGCACAGCCCCAAGTTGTGAAAGCAGTTTAAGGGAGCACGTGGCCACCCCAGCCCTAGGAAGCTGCCTGGGAGCGCGGCTGTTCAGGAAAATGCATTGACAACCCCTCCTTTAGGATTCCTTCCCCAGGAGCTCCTAGGCCCCGGAGCCACCAGGAATAGGACAGCTGAGAGACGGTTCAGAAGGCCACAGGCTGAGGGCTGCTACACATTCCTATTGTCATAATAACGATTCTAAACTAGGACAGTGGTTGTAGCTACTGTGTGATGTTAAAAAAAATTATGGAGATAGATGCATCTTCATTCAAGTCGTACCTTTTTGGACTTTTACTACAAAATATGAAAATTAAATTTCATGTAAAATGTGGGTGTTTATTTCTTGACGTATTTGTAACATGAATAGCCATCCCGCTGTTGCCCATGGTAATCAAACCCGAGAAAGTACGCGGGGATTACCTGGAAATAAACTGCAGTAAAAACTGCAGGCGCTCTGGAATCACAGCTTTCCCTCTGGTCACCGCCTTCAGCTTTATAATGATGCCCTCCCATGGTTAGGAATTGTGCATTTTTCTCGAGACATTCTTGCAGCAAGTCTTGCTTTTAATCATTGTAATTATAGCAGAAGCTTTGAAGTGGATTCATCATACTTCATAATTGACCCACTTGATGAGTTATTGGCAATAACGTCAACAAATACAGCAAC
This sequence comes from Macaca thibetana thibetana, assembly GCF_024542745.1. NCBI lineage: Eukaryota > Metazoa > Chordata > Mammalia > Primates > Cercopithecidae > Macaca > Macaca thibetana. The sequence goes on along the minus strand of NC_065590.1, from coordinate 106,112,365 downwards.
TGCGCGTATTCTAGTAAATGTTCTCATTTGTGCTCAGTGTTAATTAAGGGGCTGAATTTGATGTTTTCCAGTCAAGGGTGGCCTCTGCTCACCTGTTTGCTATAAGATGTGACTGGTGCTTTCTTTGTAAAAAGGACCTTGATTATTTGAAACAGCCTATCTGAATTGTGTTGAAAGAAACTTTTTTTTCAGCGTTGGAAGCCAATTATTACAATAAGACGGAGCGTTTTAAGACCACGACTCCTAACTTTGCAGTCATAAGTAATTAGGTAGGTGCTGAGCCTACCTTAGACACCTTAGCCTACCTTAGACATTAGACACGGTCGTGTTAGCTCAGATTCTTATTTATTTAAAACGAATCTGTTAAGTATCGGTGTTGGCAGGTTTGTCTTGAATGTTCTTAGCATACAATGTCATCCTTGCTTAATGAGACAGAGACAGAGACAACTGTGCAGAATTATTTTCTTACCATAAGTGCATAATATTATTCAACTTGTGTAATTATTTCATCATTTCAGTGAAGAGAACTTGGTGCTTTTAACTGGAAAAAGGTGAAAGTCTTTTCTAAATCTTACCTTTCTAGTCATGTTTTTTTTCTATCTGGAGTTGAAACCGTGCACATTCTTTATCATGACTCCTTGTCTGAATCATGGAATTTGGCCACGTTTGAAGGTCTCCTGTTCAGTAGCAAAACTGTCTTGTGTCCCCTTTCTCGTGCCTGTTCTCGATGTCTTTTTCTAAGTTAAGTCAGTTCATGGAGCTCTGTCTCTGACCATACCTGGATTTTGTCTGTCCGTGATAAAATCCCACGGACAGACAACCCTCAGTACAATGTGCTAAGTGTGTCTTGCTTGTAGCTTCAAAGACTACTATTGGTTGATGTTTACAGCATATTTGCTGCTTTTAAATGACAGCACTACTTCTGTCTGGGGCACGGGAAGAATCCTTGACATGAGCTAGGAACGTGCCCGTTTATACGATGAGCTTGCCCACTGAAAGGGGCACATTAGGTCATTTTAAAAGTGCATTTGCTAAGGGCACCACTTAATCATCTGTTTACAGATAGGAATTGCTGCATGAGATGAATGAAGCCTCTGACCTCCTAAGAAGGTTACCCATTCCTTCTATGCTTTGGGTATGTTTCTCATCCTTGCTGACTCATCTTTAATTTCAATTGTAGAATTTCTGTTGATGTCTATGACATCATAAGCAAAACTCATGCATTATAAAGCAGGCAATTACCTGATTTTACCAGGAGACATGGAGACATGTTCCCCAATAAATATTTAAACGAGGCAATTAAGAAAAGTGTGCCTCCCCCTCTCCCCAATATGGGATGTTAAAATTGTCTTGTTTTCTGAATGGTGTATGTAGAGCAGCAACTTCTTGTCTCTGGATATCTTTATGGCTGATGACTGTAGACAAGGCATTTAAGCTTCAGTTTTAATTTAGATCTCCTTCCCAAGATACCCCATGAGGCTCTGAGCGAGTTGGCGGAGGGGCTGGCATTGCAATTCTCAGTGAGAGAGGATGTGTTTGCACTGCAGGCCCTCTATTTACTAAATGGGTACATTCAGGATAGACTTACTTAGCAGTGTGATTTTCTGGCTTTCCTGTTAGCTCATGTAGCATGTGACAACAGGCGCACGAGGGACCCCAAAGAGGAGCTGCTCTCAGGTTCTGCTGCACACCCCTAGCTCCTGCAGTGCTGGGCAAGGGGCAGGCACAGGCAGGTGCTTGTGGAAATGGAGAGGGAAGGAGGGAGATCAGGGTTCCAGGGAGCTCAGATAACCCCCACCTCGGGAACGGCCATCCTCTCTGGCTCTGGCTTCTCACCTGTGGACTATGTGCTTGGGTTCTGAAGGTCACTTTGCATCTGATTCCAGATCCCTCAGAAACTCGCTCTTCAATTAGATTCTAGAGGTATTTTTGTTGAGTGAGACACAACAAGGAAGGTTAAAAACATGCTTTTGGAGGAAAAATGCACTCAGGATTTCATGGAAAATGTACCTTGAACTGGTGTGTACTTGTTACTGTTGTCCAACTGGTTACTGCATGTTGTCATGATTGTAGTTTTGAATAGTTGACTTTGGATTATTTTCAGCTAACACTAGATGTCACTTTCCCCCAGTCCATACTAAAGTTCGATGTAAAACTCAGGAAGCCGAGGTTATCTTTTCTATTTCTGTATTAAATGCTAAGCTCCCCTATGTGGGCATAATCCCTCACCTAAGGACTGACCCCAGCCTCTGGCTCTTCATCCTCTGCCCCTCTAAACAAGAAGGCCCCCCAAAAGCTCACCCATTTCTGGCTGCCTTCCAGGGACCATGTTGCTTCTTCACCCCATCAGCCTGAACCTTCCTGTTTTCCCCCCTTGCACATTTTAATAAATACTATTAACAGTGCTGTGAATATGAGGATGCGATTTTGCAATTAGAATTACATGGTAAAATAGTTTGCTTTTTAAGGAGTCTACATTTTTACATCTTATAAATATTATTATAAACTAACATTTTAAGTTAGCAAAGACTTTGGATTTAAGAAAGTGAATATGCTTCTTATTTAGGGGATAGTGTTCTAAACATTTATAAAATGTAAAGTTATATTTTTAGTGCATAAAGTATTAAACTTCAGAGGCTGCTAACTCCTAAACTGGTGAGTTTTAAATCTGTTTTATCTGTTACCCTTTGTAAAGAAACCGTATGTCATTCACTTCTCTTGACTTGAAAACTAGATCACTGCGTGGCCTGTTATTTTGCAACAACCCGCATTACTGTTAATGAAAGAGGTGCCCCTCCACTGTCAAGATTCTGAGTGTCAACTTTGGGAGGCACCAGCATTCACTCGACATTTGGGTGAACATCATTTGATGACAGCACCGAATTGAGTTATTATAAAAACAATCACATAGAACATTAGAATCAAGTGTCCTCAATATCATGTGCTTTTTAGCCTCCATTTTATAAATTTACTTTTCCTCTTGTTTTTATTTGGACCCCAGCTCCAGAAGGCAGACTTTCTTCTTGTATCCAGCCAGTGGCAGTGGCCTCTAGGTATGGACTGACCAGGAAATCGCTGTGATTACGCCTACCTTCATCAAAATAGTTTAAATGACAAATCCTGTGCAAGAATTACATTCCACTTCTGTAAAGAATGCTTATAGTTGCAGATGTCTTATTGTGTAGTTAATAATTATTATAGGTAAGGGCACAGCCACGGGGACACACTCAGATTCCATGGGAGAACATTTCTGTTGGTTGAGCTGGTGTTTAGAAAATAATCTGTGTTTGTGCATTTGTGAAGTGGGATACAGCTGCCAGTTATTCTGAGCAAAATCATCACTTATTCTGGATTTGGCAGCAAGTCCTCTCACTCTGAACGGGGAGGCCTCCAGTAGTCCTCTCACTCCGAACAGGGAGGCCTCTAGTAGTCTGGGGTCCCAGCTACCCTCCTTTTAGAATCTGGTGCCCGGGAGGCCAAGGGCCCCGCATCTGCCACTGTCCCCAGCCCTGCCTCAGAGCCTTCCCTGCGCCTGCCCCTGCATCTGCCCTGGCCCCACCCCCTGGGCTTGCAACTATGCCAGCCCCTGCCCCTACCCCTGCCCCATGCGCACCTACCCCTGCCCTGCCCCCACCCCTACTCCTGCCCCTGACCTGCGCCAAACACTCTGCACCTGCCCCTACCCTGTCCATGCCCTGCACCCACCACCCCCCGCCCCTGCCCTGAACCTACCCCTGCCCTGCACCTACCCCTGCCCTTGCCACTGCCCTGCCCCTACCCTGCCCCTGCTGGGCATTCTGCGTGCTCCTTTCCAAAACTCCTCTCTGCAGCTCAGGCTGGAACAGGGTTGCGTTCTGTCCTTCCCACGCCGGAGCATAACCACGGGCCCCGCGGGTGCATCCTTCCTCCCTTGGGGCCTTCGCACACTTCGGTTGGGCGTGTGGAGCGCTGCCTGCCTCGGCCCAGGGCCTTTGCTCAGCTGCCTCTCCTGGAGGCTGCATCTCACCTGGCGCAGCACCTGCCCCCCGACCTACACCCCTTCCTGTAGAGGACCCGCTCCCCCAGGTCCATCTCGGTCGGGCGTCTAGAAGGGAAGTGGGACCGGGGTCCATGCTGCTGTGAGCCGGTGGAAGGGGCCGCTTTTGGAAGGACATAGCCCGGGGAACTCGGTTCTGCCCCGCTGCGTGGTGCTGACCCATGAGTCAGTTGAGTCAATAACTATATATCTCAATTGGATGTGTGTGTTTCTATGAACAAGAGAGAAAGTTCCGTTTCTGGTTTTTGAACTGAGAATGTATTTTGTATTTATGATCAGTTTATTTGGATTTAAGTAAAATTGTGCTTTCGTATTTTTCGAATAGCTGTGTTTTGATTTTAATTTTTCACATCAGCATAAGTTTAATGGTAAATATAATTTATTCTATTTCTCAGCTGTATCCTGCTCAAGATTATCCTTAATGATTTCTCTGCAGATAATTGTATTTTACCAAATGGCTCTGTCAGTTTGCCTTTTTACATTATTAAGTTTTCATTATGTACTGAGGAATATGGAATTACTTCTTATACCTTAAACCTGGGGACATCCAGAACCCGATGAGTTAGATGCAGTGTTTTTAGACACGATGAGGTAGTTGCAGTGTTTTTAGAAACATGTGCTGACTTGGTCGTAGTTAGCATAGGTCATATGGTCTTGAAAGAAATCCAAGTCTGGTTTTATTCCTAAAATGATCATGGTCTGTAGCCGGGTAGAGAAATTCCAGCCTTTGTATTACCTCCTCGGAAACACTAGAGATTTTACGACCTCCGTGCTTGAGGGGGAGTGAGGGATGGGGAACGGTGGTGGGAAGTAGCTCTGCGTCTCAGGCCTCCTTTCGAAAGATGGGGGTTTGGCGACGATTAAGTGCTGTTTGGAGAAGTGCTTTATGATGATGCACCTTGCGTGCGTGCAGACACAGGCACCCAGATTTTAGAGAAGAATGATTAAGCACCTATTAATTGCCACACACTGAGCTGGAAGCTAAAGATAAAAATAGAGTAGAACACCTCTCAGACCAGGCCGGTGGGGCCCTGACTACCTGAGAGGCAAATTCTAGAGAAGCAGCCACGAAACAGCATAGGGCAGCTAAAACGTGGGTTCCCTCTTCTATAGATGAGGTCGTGCAATGTGTGTCTTTAAGTTAAGGATCTTAGGTGAAGGATACTTACATTATTTGAGTGACCCCTAAATACAAGTCCACGTGTCCTTATAAGCGAGAGGAGATGGAGTTTGGAGACCGGCACACGGAAGGCGAGGCTGGTACTAAGACTGAGACGGGGGAGACGCTTTCACAGGCCAGGGGCACCTGCAGCCACCAGAGCCAGAGGAGGCAGGAAGGAGGCTCCCTGGAGCCTCTGGAGGAATTTGATACTGGACTTCTGGCTTCCAGAACTGTGAGAAGATAAATGTGCATTGTTTTAAGCCACTAAGTTTGAGGAAATGTTGTCATAGCGGCCGTGGGAAGCTAATCGGTCTTTTTAGGTAAATAATACAGCTTTTACGGAATGTCTTCTTAGAAACATAGGGAATTTGAGCCCAGAACCCCTAGAAGTACTTACCTAATTGCTAACCTCTACTAGGTACTAAGAGCTCTTTGGAGGGCTTCATTCCTTTAACACCCCGGGGTACTGCTGATGCTCCCCACTTACACAGAAGACTGTAGAGAAGGCAGGTGAGCGGTGGTCCCCATGGTGGCTGCAGCCCCTGAGGGTGTGATTGTGAGAGAGACGTCTCTATCCCACGTGCAAAGGCTGAGAAATGGCCCCAAACGCATTTCCTTTAAGTGGTCATTTCTTGTGAGACAAAAAGATAACAGGAATTAGGAAATCAGAATCAGGAGGAATATACAACTGTTTTATTGTAATTGAGGTTGTAGTTCAAAATGGGAACAGGTTCATAAGTCCAGTAGATGGCAACGGCTGATGCAGCCCCTCCCCACAGACAGCAGTAAAACGATGTTGAGATCGTGCAGAGTACTATGTGATATTCTCCAGATTTGGTGCTTCAAGATGGATTTTTTGTAAACAAAAACTCTGCAAAGATATGACATTAAATTTATTGAAGCTGAACTAGCAGAAGCTTTGTCAATTACCTATACTGTAATTGCTTTAAAAAGGAAAACAAAGAAAACCTCTGAAGTCACCATTATCTAAATTGGTGTTAAGAATTTGAAAGGTATTGAGAACATGAATTTGTAACTAAAATACATTATAATCTAAATAAATGGCATCTTTTTTAAAAAAGTGGTTCATTTGAAATCCAGAGAGAGATGAAAAAAATCATGTGGACTTCCAAATTATTTTCTGTTTTAGGTTTCTAGATGTAGTGCAGTAAAATGTACTATTTCTTACGTGTTCTAATATTTTGATGTTAGGAGTTGTAGTATCAAACATGCCTTATGACAGTCGAAATTTTGGAATAGTACGGTATCTAAAACAATGATGCTTGGCTAAGAGTTAAGAAATTAGAACCAAACTCCGAAACTGCTAATAACAAAAGATAATAAAGGATAACGACACACACAGATAAGACCGCTCTTTCTCTGTATGTAAAAAACATTTGTTCTTTGTAGCAACAAAAATTAAATAGATCAAATCATAATATACTTTGTAATGTATAACCCGTATATAAGATTTAGTTATATTAAAAAAATTAATTTCTATGTTGAATAATATTGTAAATTTAATAATCGAATAAAGAGGAAAAGCTAGTAGCTGAAAAAAAGGAGGTAAACTGAAAGCTTTCCTATCAGAGCAAGATACAAACCCACTAGGAAACAGCTGCATATGTGAATTACGAGCTTTGTAAGTGATGGGATGTAAACATTCTCCTATGTAACTCTTCTTTATTGAATTGAGGAGAGGAGCAGCACAGATCTATGAAAATGCTATGAGCTTTATGTATCACAATTATTTTCTTCCAAAGCTTTATCAAATTTTGTCGTGACCTACAGATTCTTGTTTTTATCAGGGTGGAATTGGAATGCTTTTAGATTTGTAATTTCCATGTTGGCAGGAGGAAGGGAGAATGGGATGGGGAGGGGTCTGCACACACAGGCCTGGAGTCGGAGGGAGGTCCAGGGTTCAGCTGCGCTAGGGTCACCTGGTGCAGGGCGCTGCCTGGGGTGTGGTGTTACCACAGTGGGCTGTGCAAAGTCTCAGGGCGGCTTTTGCTTTACTGGCCTCGGGCCAAATGGAGAAAGTGAACGGAGCAGGCCAGGGTCACAGAATTGCATCCTGCAGGCCCTACCTTGCTGACCCGGGGCTGGAGTTTGCGTTTCGGGTGCCGCTGTGCAGCTGGAGGGAACGTTCAGGGATACGATTCGAATCTGTCACCTTCTTTGGAGTAAATATATTTCCTTTATTCCTTTGATGTTTGTATGAATAGTGGCATGGTATCTGTACTGAAAGTGCATATGAGATGGAAAAGTACAAGGAAGGAAAGTTCCTGTGACCTGGTCTATACCTGACTAGCAGCTCATAGATCTCCTTCTGGCTTTTTCTAGTGTTTATTCTGTAAATCAAACTCATCCTTGAGATAGAATTTTCTATCCTGCTTTTTAGAATTCTCATTATAAAATGATAATTTTCATAATTTGCTAAGAAATATCCATGAATTACTGTCAACCCCCTGCTTTAGGTTCTTCTGTATCAGTGGAGAGGCCTTGGGCAGGTGTTCCCACAGGAGGAGCCTCTGTTAATGACACAGTCCTTTGGTCCTTTGCTCTTCTGTCTGGAAAGCAGCACCTGTCCTAGCACACGTCCTTGCTCCGCTGGCGTCTGTGACTAGGGTGACAGCATTGCTTGGGAATCCCAGCTGATAGCTACACCTGCTCCCTGGTAGAGTCCCACAGCGGGGAATGCTGGGCTTCTGGGCCCCGCAGTTCTGAGAGCTCAGGCTGCCTGCTCTCCTTTCTTGGGAATGCTTCAGTGCACGGGGCTTTTCAGGGTAGGGTCATGTGTGCCTTATTTTCTCGTTGGTGAGATTGGATTCCTGTTGTCTCCCAGGTGAGCCCTGGAACTCAGGGTTCAGCTGGATGCAGACAGGACTCTGGCCTCATGGAGGAGCTGGGAGCATGGAGAGCTCTGAGGGTTCCCGGGCACGGCTGTTGGTTCTGAAGAGGGCTGCTCGTACTGCCTGCTCATGGTCCTGGAACCGCTCACCTGCCCGCCTGCTCCCTGCCACTCCAGGGCACAGCCCCTGGTTTGTCTGTTCCCGTCACTTCCCGCCCAGACGGGCAGCTCCCACGAATGCTGCCAGCTACTGTAGATAGTGCTGATCACAATAATTTATGATTTCTGATTTTATCGCCATTTTCTGTTGATATAAAACTTTATCTCACTGATATTGCCAGAGTTTCTAGTAAATGAGAAATGATCATGGTAAATAAAGCCAACTTTATTTTGTTTTATATGTTAAGCTATCACCCCGGGAGGCTGTTGGTTTGAAACTACTGTTAGATTTTATTTTATTTTTTATTTTTGAGGTGGTGTCTTGCTCTGTTGCCCAGGCTGGAGTGCAGTGGCACGATATTGGCTCGCTGCAACCTCTGCCTCTGGGGTTCAAGCGATTTCCGGCTAACTTTTTTTTTTGTATTTTTAGTAGAGCTGGGGTTTCACCATGTTGGCCAGGCTCCCAAAGTGGTAGGATTATAGGCGTGAGCCACCGCACCCGTGGAGATGAACCACGTCTGTGAACTTTTCTGTCACGTAGCGTCTGCGTTAGTACTGCGCTGGGAGTTAACACACCACTGTGTGCCCAGGAAATGTTACATTTTCATTTTCTTTCTCAGAGTGGTAGGATTAGCCAGTCGAATTTCTCAATTATTGGGTTTTCTGCAATGTCTTTTAATTGAGCATTTTATTCTTTTTCTTAATTTTTAGGCATATGTTGTGTCTGTTGTTTTGTTTCCTGAGATCTCTCATGTCATTTTGAGTTCATTTTTCCCCCTATTCTGACATGTGAGTACGTTCCCAGTGAGTGGGTCTAAGAGAGTGACAGCCTGTTTGGCTCTGTGCTGAACCGATCATGGCAGCGGAGCTTGCTCAGAGAAAGGAAGCGCTTTTAGCCAGGCTGGGTTTATAGAAAACACACACTTCCATGTGAAGCTGCTTCCATGTGAAGCTGCTGAGGGTAATTTACTTTTTAGAACAGCAGTACTTCTTCCCAGGTGAGCAGATGGAAAAATCACATTTTACAATTTCCATTGAGAAGGATGGAGTTGTACCATTCAACCTAGATTCCTTGGTTCTTCAGTGAAATGTGAAAATACTGGTAACTTAAGATACATTTCTTATTTTAGTTTTAGTTTTTTGGCTGGAGTGCAGTGGCATGATCGTAGCTCACTGCAGCCTTGAGCTCCCCAAACAGCCCAGCTCAAGCAATGCCCCTGCCCAGCTTCCCGAGTAGCTGGAACCACAGGCACATGCCACTACCCCGGCTAACGTTTTAACTTTTTGTACAGATGGGGTCTCACTATGTTGCCCAGGCTGATCTTGAACTCCTGGTCTTAAGCGACCCTCCTGCCTTGGCCTCCCAAAGCGCTGAGATTTTAGGTGTGAGCCATCATGCCCGCCCCCAAGACAAGTTTCTTACCATGCAAGAAAGCATGAGTTTCGTGGTGAAGGTTCTGGACCCTGATCTGCCTTGTGTCTTCTCTTTAACCACATCACTCTCAGCTTCTTCATTTGTGTCCTTGGCTGTATCCAGCTACTGGAGTAGCTGCGTTGTTTGAAACCATACTAGCCTCTGCAATGCAGAAAAATAATTAGATGAAGTAAGACATTTATCCATGGTACAAATAGAATCAACATATTTCTTGATTATGCCTGTCTTTGAATAAGTAGGTTATGCTGAGTTTTCACTGTATCTTTGAATTAAATAGAAAAAATAATAAATCAAATATGCTTTATTCAACCTCGTGATGTTAAGTAATGAAGCCAAATAAAGAAAATTACAAATACCTTTGCAAAGGAGATGTGGTGAGCTGTGTCCTGGCTTCTAATTTGACTGAGGAGAGGCACATAAATCGAAAAAATGAAACAAAACAAACAGTTCGTTAAAACAAAAGATAAGTGTCATCCCTTCAATCAGAGAATGAGTGTGCCCATTCAGCAAGACACAATGTTGTGCTAATCCCACGTTCACAGATCCTTCCACTAATGGGGGATTTGGAGGTACTGCAAATAGTTCAAACCAAAAAAGGTGAATATGGATGGTTTTTGGCGTGGTAACATGATTTCTCATGCTGCTCCTGTATTCTAAAGCTGGTTTGAGTGCCTGCTTTGTGTGATACTATTCAAAAACTAACTGCAGTTTTTCTTAATTTATCCTTCATTAATCATCAGACTATGGTTTGAACTTTTTTTAAAAAAAATACTTCATTATTTGAAAATGATTAACATTAACATTAACATAATGAATTTAAAACCTATTTTTCCAGCAGCATCACAAAATAAGCACTTTTGAAAATGAAAATATGCTATGTAAAAATTGAAATGGAATGACCCCAAAAAATTCAAAATTGCATTAAATAGAAAAATGTGCTTCAAACAGATAAGAAAGGCAGCATGCTCAAAAAAGTTAACTCTTTATATGATATACAATTCTCTAAACATTAGTTCCTCTGGGAAAAGTATTAGGAAGGTGAGCAAGTCCGTTTTCATGCTTTGCACACCTTTACGTAGTAAATGACGTGACCAGGGTTACCATCTATATTTGGTATTCGCGTACACGAAATAATAATGTTATTATTGAAATACGGTATGCCTTGGGACCAACTCCTAATATTTACACCTTTAACAATAGAAATATATTTAATATGCCAGTTTTTAACTTCACTAAAATTTGAGCCTTGATTTTTTCTTTTCCATAGTTTTTGATGGGCTGAAATAGTGCCTGGCACATACTAGCTGCCCGGTAAAAATTGGCTAAAGAGCTGGGCCCAGCTCCTCCCGGCTGCTCCCACTTAGTCCCTGCTTCTTCCGTCCTGTGAGTGTCGGACCCCTCCCTACCATGGCCTTGCTGTTTCTCTCGCCCCCATGCATGCCCAGGATTCCTCGTGGAACCTGCTGCGCAGCAAGGCCTGCCCTGGCATCTGCTCTTGTGGGGCCTGGACCAGAACCACTTTGTCCCACCTCCCTTCTCTGTGCCACATTTGTGGGGCCTGGACCAGAACCACTTTGTCCCACCTCCCTTCTCTGTGCATTCTGTGTGGGGTCTTCAGTTACTTCAGGGTCATCAAAACAGTTTTGATATTTTAAAAATGTTTGTTGTTATGCTTACAATAACTTCTTCTGGGTATTTATATTTATTAAGAGTACTTATTTTACTTTTTTTTCCTTAAAAATTTAAATATCTGCAATCTTTGCCTCATTCTGCAATTTGTTACTTTTGTCTTTTTTAACCTTGGGGGAAATTGCTTATTGTGTTTTGGATAATTTCTCATTGTGTTCATTTGAACTCTGATGGTGAGAATTCTTTAAGGAATATGTTCCTTTCATCTTTATCTGTAAGATTTTTGAGATTTGTAAAGGCTTTTATAATGCATAATTCATAAGAGAACAATAATTCTGACTATAAGGAATTTTTTCAAAATCATGTAGGACAAAACAAAATGTAGATAAGTTGTAAAATGAATGCAAAACAATGAAATAGAAAATTATTTCCAAAACAAATAATAGTTGAATGGCTATATTTTTAATGTTGAAAAGCTTCTGAAATGAGAAACTTAAAAAGTCCAAAAGGAAAATGGACAAAGAATATAAATTTACCTTAAAACAGAAAGAATTGTCACTAGTCAAAAATATATATGAGAAAATGTGCACCCTGTTCAGGCATAACAGGGACGGGAATACAGACTGTGTGTGTGTTTCTCTTACTTCTCTTTTAGCAACTTGTACTCTTTTTCTTTTTTTCTGTTGACGTATTGTAATGGGTAAAACCACAAATATGCTATTTAGTAGAAATGGGAAGAATGGACACCTTGCCTTATTTACTATTTTAAAGGGAAAACATTCAGCGTTCATCATTAAGTAAAATGTCACTGTATGTGCTTTAGAGATGCTTTTTTTGGTTTGATGAAGTTCCCTTCTCTTAGTTTAATGAGATTTTTATTGGGAGTAGATGTTGAATATGGCGAAACTTGTTTCTCATCTATTGTGGTAATAGTGTTTTATTTTTAGTCTGTTTTTATGGTAAATTACGCATTGATTCTGTAATTTGAAATAACCTTACATTCTAGAGATAAATCCTCTTTGGTCACAGTGTATCATCTTTTTATGTATTACTAGATTCAGTTTGCTGTATTTCATCTGTGGACATTTGCTTCTACGTTCACGTTGGATATTGGTTTGTTTCTGTTCATGTTGTGCCTTTGCCTGTTTTGGCATCAGGGTATTGGTATAATCCTGGCCTGTCAATATGAATTAGAAAGTGTCTTTTTGTGCCAGGCACGGTGACTCACGCTTGTAATCCCAGCACTTTGGGAGGCCAAAGCAAACAGATAACCTGAGGTCAGGAGATTGAGACCAGCCTGGCCAACATGGTGAAACCCTATCTCTACTAAAAATACAAAAATTAGCCAGGCATAGTGACAGGCACCTGTAATCGCAGTTACTCAGGAGAGGCAGGAGAATTGCTGGAACCCAGGAGTTGGAGGTTGCAGTGAACTGAGATTGTGCCACTGCAATCCAGCTTGGGCAACAGAGTGAGAGTCTGTCTCAAAATTAAAAAAAAAAAAGAAAGAAAAAGTGTCTTTTTATAGTTCCACAGATTTCCTGTAGTATTTGCATTATTTTTTTGGTAAATTCATGCATAATGCATTTGAGCCTGGAATTTTATTTTGAGGGTTTTTTAAATTATAAATTCAGCTTCTGTGATAATGGGTTATTCACATTATTCATTCTTGAATGAATTTTGATAGTTTCTGTCTTTCAGGAACTTTGTCCTTTTTATCTAAGTAATGAAATCCATTGATAAAAAGTTGTTTGCAATATTTCTCATGTGTTTAAAGTCCATGGGTTCTGTGGTGATGCCCCCCTTTTCCATTTGTAATACTGTTAATTTAGGTCTTTTCTGTTTTTTAAAAATAAATCAGTCTCCCTACTTAATTATCAATTTTAGTATTCTTTTCAAAGGATACGTTTTAAATCTCATTTTTTTATTTTGGTTTTGAAGTTCATTGATTTTTGTGCTTATTATTTTCTCAGTGCTTGCTTTTGGACTTATTTTGGTTATGTTTTTCCTGATTCTTAAGGTGCAGTCTTAAGTTTCTGATCTGGGGTATTTCTTGCCTTCTGTTGCCAGTGTTTACCACCATGTATTACCTATGGAGTGGTGCTTTAACCCCATCCCATAAGTTCTTATGTCTTCTTTTTTAGAAGTGTCTGTTCATGTCCTTTACCCATTTTTTAATGGGATTATTTCTTTTTTGATTATTGACCTTTTTTGATTATTGAAGTTACTTATGGATTCTGGTATTAGATATTTGCTAGATGCATAGTTTTCAAATATGCCCTTTCATTCTGTATGTTGTCTTTTTACTCTGTTGATAGGTTTATTTTGCTGTGCAGATACTCTTTATTGTAATTCAATCCTATTTGTCAGTGTTTGGCTTTGTTCCAATTGCTTTTGGAGTCTTTGTTATGAAGTCTTTGCCAGTTCCTGTGTCCAGAATGTCTTAGGTTTCCTTCTAGAGTTTTTGTAGTTTTAGGTTTTACATCTAAGTCTTTAATGCATTTTGAGTTGATTTTAGTGAATGGTGAAAGGAAGGGTCCAGTTTCAATCTTCTCCATATGGCAAGTCAGTTATCACCAGCTCCGTTTATTGAATTGGGGGTCCTTCCTACATTGATGGTTTTTGTTGACTTTGTTGAAGATTAGATAATTTTAGGTGTGTGGCTTTATTTCTGGGCTCGCTACTCTGTTCCATTGGCCTGTGTCTGTTTTTGTAACTATACCATGCTGTTTTGATCACTGTAGCTTTGTAGTATAGTTTGAAGTTGGGTAATGTTGTGCCTCCAGCTTTGTCCCTTTTGCTGAAGATTGCCTTGGCTATTCAAGCTCTTTTTTTGTCCCATATGAATTTTATAATAGTTTTTTTTTTCTAATTCTTTGAAGAATATATTTGGTTGTTTGAAAGAAATAGCATTGAATCTCTAAATTACTTTGGACACTATGGCCATTTCAACACTATTGATTCTTCTTATCCATGAACATGGAATGTTTTTCTGTTTGTTTGTGTCATCTCTGATTTCTTCCAACAGTGTTATCTAGTTCTTGTTATCTTGTTATATAGTTCTTGTTATAGAGATATTTCACCTCCCTGCTTAGCTGTGCTCCTAGGTATTTTATTTTTGTGTGTGATTATGGTGAATGGGGTTGCATTCTTGATTTGGCACTTGCCTTGGAAGTTATTGGTGTTTAGAAATGCTACTGAGTTTTGTATATTCATTTTATATCCTGAAACTTTGCTGAAGTTGTTTATCAGATCTGGGAGCTTTTGGGCAGAGACTGTGAGGTTTTCTAGGTGTAGAATAATATTGTCTGCAAACAGAGATAATTCGACTTTCGCTCTTCCTATTTGTATGCCTTTTAATTCTGTCTCTTGCCTAATTGCTCTGGCTAGGAATTTCCAATACTATGTTGAATAGGAGTGGTGAGAGTGGGCATCCCTGTCTGCTTGTGGTTCTCCAGGGTAATGCTTCCAGATTTTGTCCATTCAGTATGATATTGACTGTGTGTTTGTCATAGACGGCTCTTACTATTTTGAGGAATATACCTTCATTACCTAGTTTGTGGAGGGTTTTTAACATGAAGGGATGTGGAATTTTATCAAAAGCCTTTTCTGCATCTATTGAGATGATCATGTGGTTTTGGTTTTTAGTTATGTGATGAATTACATTTTTTTGTTTTGTATGTTGAACCAACCTTTCATCCCAGGGATAAAGCCTACATAATTGTGTGGATAAGCTTTTTGATATGCTGCTGGATTCAGTTGGTTAATATTTGGTTGAGGATTTCCTTTTTTTGGTTATATCTCTGCCAGGTTTTGGTATCAGAATGATGCTGGCTTCCTAGAATGAGTTGTGGAGGAATCCTTCCCCTTCAGTATTTTGGAATAGTTTCATTAGGAATGATACCAGCTTTTCTTGACTTGTCTGGGAATTTGGTTGTGAATCTGTCTGGTCCTGGGGTTTTTCTGGTTGATAGGCTTTTTTTTTTTTTTTTTTTAATCACTAATTTACTTTTGGAACTTGTTATGTTACTGGTCTGTTCAGCATTTGAATTTCTTACTAGTTCTGCCTTAGAAAGTTGTATGTTTTTATGAATTCATTCATTTCTTTTAGGTTTCTTAGTTTGTGTGCATAGAGGTGTTCATAATAGTTTTTTTTGTATTTCTGTGGGGTCAGTGGTAATGTCTTTTTTGTAATTTCTGATTGTTTTTATTTAGATCTTTTCTCTTTTTTTATTAGGCTGGCTAGCAGTATATCCATCTTATTTTTTTAAAGAACAAAATTCTGGTTTTGCTAATCTTTTGTATGTTTTTTCATGTATGTTTCCGTTGCAACTCAACTCTAATTTTATTTCTTTTCTTCTGCTAGCTTCTGTTAGTTTGCTCCTTTTTTTTTCTTATTCCTTAAGATATGATGTTAGGTTGTTAATTGGAGATCTTTTAAACTTTTTGATATGGGGGTTCAGCACTATAAACTTTCATCTTAACACTTCTTTAGGTGTGTTCCAGAGATTCTGATATGTTGTATCTTTGTTCTTATTAGTTTTAAATAATTTTTTATTTCTGCCTTACTTTCTTTGTTTACCCAGAAGACATTCAGGAGCAGGTTGTTTAATTTCTGTGTATAGTTTTGAGTGATTTTCTTGTTATTGATATCTATTTTTATTGTTGTCAAAGAATGTGGTTGATATTCTTTTTTGATTTGCTGAGAATTGTTTTATGGTCTATTGTGTGGTTGATTTTAGAGTTTCTAACATGTACAGATGAGAATAATGTATATTCTGTTGTTTTGGGGTGTAGAGCTCTGGAGATATCTATTAGGTCCATTTGGTCAAATACTGAGTTCTGGTCCCAAATGTCTTTCTAGTTTTCTGTCTCCATGCTCTTCCTAATACTACCAGTGTGGTGTTAAAGTCTCCCACCCTTACCGTATCTAAGTATCCTCACAGGTTTCTAAGTACATGCTTTATGAATCTGGGTGCTCCTGTGTTGAGTCCATACACATTTAGCATTATCAGGTCTCTTTGTTGTGAACCCTTTACCGTTATGTGAGGCCCTTCTTTGTCTTCTTTGATTGTCATTGATTTAAATTCTATTTTATCCGAAATTAGAGTAGTAACTCCTGCTTTTTTTTTTTTTTTTTTTTTTTTTTGCGCATCTAACAAGCAAACAGAAAAAAAAAGCAGGAGTTACAGATGACGTGTTATGATATACATCTTCCACTTGACACTATTGATATGGTTTGGATCTATGTCCCCACCGAAATCTTATGTTGAATCATCATCATAATATTGTAGGTGGAGCCTGGTGGTAAGTGATTGGATTGTGGGGGTGGATTTCTCATGGATGATTTAGCACCATCCTCTTAGTACTGTCCTCCTGATAGTGAGTGAGTTCTCATGAGATCTGGTTGTGTAAAAGTGTGTAGCACCCCCACCTCTTTGCTCCTGCTCCCATCATATATGACCTCTTGCTCCCGCTTTGTCTTCTACCGTGATTGGAAGCTCCATGAGGCCTCCCCAGAAGCAGAAGCCGCTATGCTTCCTGTACAGCCTGCAGAACTGTGAGCCAATTAAACCTCTTTTCTTTATAAATTACTCAGTCTCAGGTATTTCTTTATAGCAATGTGAGAACAGCCTAATACAAGTATCTACTACTATGTGACAGTATACCATTTTAGTGTCTTGTAACATTTACATATATTTCTTACCTCTCATATTTTACTCTAGTTAGCGTATATTTTGCTTCCATATTTTTAGGAACCTCTAGTACATTGTTTCTTTGTTTGATTTCAGCGAGCAGTAATTCTTATAGCAAATTAAAAACAATCCTCTTTTCAACATGCTGTCCTTTATCCCTTTATGTAATCCGCAATTCTGTCTGACGTCACAGTTTTTCCTGGAGAACATCCTTTAGCATTTCTTGTGATGCTGGTCTGTTGCCAATGAATTCTCTCACCTTTGTTGTTCTGAAGGCATATTTAGGTAAATTTCCCTACATTTATAAAAGATATTTTTGCTGAGTATGGATTTCTGGATTGAAAGTTTTTTCAGTGTTTTTTGTTTTAACTACTTTCAGGGAGTTTTCTTTACCTTTGGCTTTCTGGAGTTGATTTTAAAAGGTTGAGGCTTTGTTTTGTTTTGTTGAGTTTTGCCATTGAGGGATGGACATATTAACCTGTTTGGGATTCTCTGGGCTTCTTGGATATTGTTTTTACTTGGATATTGTTGTTTTTTACTAATTTTGGAACTCTTTATTATTAACTCTTTGAACATGCCTCTGCCTTTTTATTTTTTCCTCTCTTTTTAGAACTGTAACTGCCTGTTACTGAGTTTCCTATTTTCCCACAACTCTGGTATGTTCTTTCCGTTCTTTTTCATTTTTGTTGTGTTTCAGTTTTTGTACCTCATTTTGATTTGTCCTCAGGTATCTTTATTCTTTCCTCCCCTGTGTCCAATTGTCTAACAAGCCCCATGGAAGGGATTCATGCTGACTTTCTGTATTGCTCTCATTCATTTAGTTTTGTCTTTTAAATGTCTAGGGTTTCAGCTTTTTTTGCTCAGATTTTCCATCCGTCCATGTGTTTCATTAATCTCGTCTCTCACACACTCGAACATCCAAATCTCAGTCATTTTGAAGTTTCTGTCTGGTATCTCAGGACCAGCGTTATCCCTGGTCCTGTCTCTGTGATGGCTTCATTTCCTGAAAATGGATTTATTTATTTATTTATGCTTTTTTTTTTTTTTTTAAAGCTCATAAAACTAAGAAAGAAGGAAGTGGTGGCCTCTTCTTTGGCTGGATGTTACTGAGAGTGTTGAGTTGAGCTGGGTGGTTGATCTTTGTTGCTATCATCCCCTTAGAAGTTACCTTCAGAGACCACAAGCCTCACATCCTCCGAGGTGGGCTGCTTGTCCTGTGGGCTCATGGGCTGTGGTGCCAGAGAGCTTTGCCCCATGTTCATGTTCCACATGATGTAGCAGGACCCCAAGCCTGGGGGCAGAAGGACAGGGGCTCCCCACGAGTGTTCCTCCACAGGGAGCTGCACCCGTTACCTGGCCATGGTAAGGCACTGCTTGGTTTTCCTGATCCTACCTCTTTTCCAGGCAGCCCTCAGTTTGACCCTGGGGTGAGCTTTAGGGCATCAATGCATCAGCAGCCCCTGCATGCAAGAGCTGGACACTGGCTCCCTTGGGTGTCCTCCCTGCCTCAGTCTTTGCTGGACCTGTTGAGGCTGCTGGTGAGGGAGGGAGATTTTCGGAATCATTCGTGAAGCTCTAGGTTTTCAAAGGTGTCTTGTCAGCTGAAGTTTCTAAAATGTTGCTGGCTTCCTCCCAACCTGTTTTTTGGCAGCATTTCCTTCTCTGGAGTTCTGCCAATTGTGAAGTCTTTCAGTCCTGTCTCCCTTCAGAGGGGCTTTTTGCTCTCTGGAATGTAGTTCACTTTGTTGCCTTGAAGCCATAGTTCTGGTGGGCTTAAGTTAATTTGTGCTTTTACACTCTCTGACCTTCTGTGTGGTTAGGGTGGATGCTGTGCCTTGTCATGGCTTTGTGTATTCTACATACATATCCCAAACTAAACAAAAAATAAAATCTCATTTATCCTAATTTTCTGCCCTTGTATTTTATTAATTCTGCACGTTAGGTCATTTGAAACAGAGAGTGCGTGAAGAAGGTGAAACATACACATGGACATCAAACATGCACTTGCTCTCACTCACACCGAGGAGCAAACACCCCGTGCTTGCACCCACTCACACCCATGAACAAACCACACCACACGCTTGCACAAACACCCGTGAACAAAACACACCACACGCTTGCACAAACTCACACCCATGAACAAAACACACCACACGCTTGCACTCACACCTGTGAGCAAGCACCACACATTTGCACTCACACCTGTGAGCAAACACACGTGCTTGCACCCACTCACACCCGTGAACAAACCACACCACATGCTTGCACTCACACCTGTGAGCAGATAACACCACACCCTTCCATGCACACTTGCAAGCAAACACCACGTACTTGCACTCACACTTGTGAGCAAACACCACGTACTTGCACTCACACTTGTGAGCAAACAGCACCAGTTGCCCTGTGACCCTTAGGAAATTTGCAGGAAAAAGTCTCTGGGGCTAGGAGTATTGAATACATTGATGTTTAATATACAATAAGCCCTAAAGATTAATCAATTAAGGAACAAGCCAAGAAAATACAAACCCAAAACAGAACCCTCTGCACACCTGCCCCCCCATCTGTCTACACCACATACATCTTAACATTTGATAAAAAATTCCTACTGTGGTTTTTTTGTTGTTTGTTTGTTTTTTAGACGGAGTCTTGCTCTGTTGCCCAGGCTGGAGTGAGTGGCGCGAACTCGGCTCACTGCAAGCTCCGCCTCCTGGGTTCACGCCATTCTCCTGCCTCAGCCTCCCGAGTAGCTGGGACTACAGGCGCCAGCCACCACGCCCGGCTGATTTTTTGTATTTTTAGTAGAGACGGGGTTTCACTGTGTTAGCCAGGATGGTCTCGATCTTCTGACCTCGTGATCCGCCCGCCTCAGCCTCCCAAAGTGCTGGGATTACAGGCGTGAGCCACCGTGCCCGGTCCTACTGTGTTTTAAACAAAAAAAAAAATCTAAGCATAATCAAAGACTGGAATTTAATTGTGTGTTCATCCTGAATATATTTAGTAAATCGTGAGTTTAGCTGTATAACTTTTAAAATAAATGTGTTGATAACAAAAGCTGTTGGTATATGTCCATATAGCTATTATTATTGTGTTTATTCCCCAAGATCTTCTTCAAGATGTTACTTTACCAGGCAGTAACCTTTATTAACGTGTTACGAAAATCTTCTGATACCAGACAAATAAGCCATAACAAGAAAAGTACAGTGGCTTCTTAGATAACATTGTGCATAAAACAAAATCAGGACAATCTGTTGTCTCTGGGTTACATATAATTATGGTGAGTACTGTCTGCCGGTGATAGGAACAGGCTCTCCCACAACTGCTCTTTTCTTCAGACAAAAGGAACCTGTGGCTGAGAATGTATTTGAAGAGTTGGATGAAATGTATTTGAAGGATACAAGGCGATGAATCTGGTGTTTGTGGTGTGCTTATCAACAGAATAATTAGAAGCAATTCATATTCAGGGTAAATAGGAAAAGTATGGATCTTTTGAAGTGGAAAGTTCTATCAATTCTGTAAAATATTTATCATGAAATAGCATTTGTTTTTGAGTGGTGTTTTGAGTTATGAAGGTTTGAAGCTGGGGGAGGAAGAGAAACATGAGCTTGCATGCTGTGACATATCGATGTTGTGTGAGCTTTTAAGCGGTTCTCTATGTGCACATTGTGTTTGGAATGGTTGGGAGGTGGAGTCCAAGGCCTTGTTAGTAAATGCGGAAGCCAGCGATTGTTCTTGCTTCCGCTGCTCTGTCCCCACCTCGCTGTCCTCGTTTCTTCTTTCCTCCTTCATCAGCCTGAACCGGTCTCCTATCACCCGTTTCAGAACACATCAGTGATGAGCATTGTTCAGTAATGTCATCCCTGAAATCATGGTGGCACCTGCTGTCCACTCCCCAGCCCTGTCCTCTGCCCCTCTGAGCTCCTCTTCTGAGCAGATGAGCAGGTCTGTGCAACCCCCACTCAAGAACCCCCATCCATCTCCCTCCCTGCCTGACTCCTTTCTCTCCTGCCCCACCCATCTTCCAGATTTGCTCAGTTTACCCAGTAGCTCTCCAGAGGCAGCCTCAGCCAAGGCGAGTGGGGGCCCTGGGGAGCACCAGGCTGCTGGTCTGCTGGTGGGGAAGGCCGAGCGTCTTGTGGGATTTCTCAAGGATTGGAGGTGGCAGCCCTGCCTGGCAGACACCATCATAGACGCCTGCTGTCTGCACAGCCTTCCTAGCTTCTTCCTGCCACCATTCACTGCTAATGTAGGTGATCCAGGAAGCCACAGGTTTCTCTTCTCTGAAGAAAAGAGCAGTTGTGGGAGAGCCTGTTCCTATCACTGACAGGCAATACATGCTGTAATTATATATAATCCAGAGACAACGGATTGTCCTGGTTTTATTTTATGTGCAATATTATGTAAGAAACCATTGTACTTTTCTTGTTGTGGCTTATCTGCCCTGTGTTGGAAGATTTTCGTAGCACATTTAGTAAAGGTGCCTGCCTGGTAATGTCCATGAAGGTGGTCCAGAGAGCAGCGCAAATGGTGCCAGGAGGCCCCTGTGCCCACAGCCTGCTCAGAGTCTGCTGTGGGATGGTTCGCTGGATTTAACTGATTGCCCCTTCTCTCTTAAGCTCTGTCTTTACCACCCAATCCTCTGCCTCACCTTCCCCTGTCCCGCCGCCTCCAGCCTGTTTTAAGGCACCAGTACCCTGCACTTACACTGTTTAATAAAATAACCGACAGCTTCCCTCCTACTCAGGAACCTTTGCTATCTCTGCCACTCAATGGTCCATCTTGCCTGTGAGTCGTTAAGTCAGGTCTCATACCCTTGGTGGTTTAAACTCGTCGAAAGCTACCCATTGCTTCTAGGATGGGATCAGAGCCTCACCGTGCCTCACTTTAGACCTTACTGAGATCAGGACCTGCCTGCGTTCCCAATGTCATGGCCATATGGTTCTTCCTCAACCTCATTTCCACCCTCCACAATCTCTGCTCTGTTTTCTGAGGATGGCAGAGCCTTCCTGCCTTGTGCCACTGATCCCTCTTCAAGCAACTGATCTTCCCATCTCTTTCATCTCAGCTCACTGGTTTCTGAGAATGGCCTTCTTGGAAGACCTCATGTAAAATCGCTGTTATTATCTATAACATCAGCCTATGTATTGATTTCATGAAGGTTATCAACATCAGTACTTCTCTTGTGTATTTATTCATACTTGTTTCCTTGTTTATTGTGTGTGACCCCACTGAAGCATGGGATGGAGACATACCCAACAGGGGCAAATCCACCCAACTTGATGAGTGATTGCCCATGGCCAGTGAAGGTGAGAGGGGACAGAGGTCACAGTGAGGGGCCTGGAGGGCCCTTACTGAGCTGTGAGATGCAGCTCGTGGTTTAGGATGATGTGGGGGTGACAGGGAGTTGGGGTGTCTATTCCCACACTTTATCATGCTAAGAATACGTGGAAAATAGTGGAGAAAAGTACATTAGTAAAAGTGATTCAGGCATTATTCAAAGTTCTTTTTACCAGAATTTGAAATTATTACTTTTCATTCAAATTTAGTTGGTAAATGTCATCTGATATTTTTCAGAGACCAAATCCAAAACTTTAATTATTATCCAATAAGGAACATGTCTCAAAAATTAAATAAAAAGAGGAATTTGGGGGGATGCCATAAACTTAAGGAGGTATACATTTTCCCCGTCGTTTGTTTAATTTTCCACTTACCAAGTAATAAGATTCAACCTTTCAGGTGGCATTTTCCCCCTCGTTTCCTGAAGCCTTCTGCCCTGTGATTCACGGTAGCCGCCTGTACAGTTTGCTAGCCAGGGCTGAAAGCTATTAGAAATGACTTTTAAAATATGTATTTTCTGACCTATGAGAATATTTTAATGTGTGCAATAAGTGGATGTCTTGTGCACAAAGGGAGTTCTGAAATTCCAAGTACAGATAAGTCTTGCAGTGGGAAGGTGGTCGCGTCTTAGTCTCATGCTCTCACTAATCAAGTGTATGAACCTGGGAAAGTCCCTTAGCTTATTTGGGCTAGAATGTCCTCATCCATAAAGTCATTTATAAGGATGAACCTGATGATAATTTTAAGTCAGATTGCTGAATATTATGTATTTTAAAAAATGAGCACTTGGTGTGTTGTAGGCTCTCTGCATTGAGGATTGGATGTGTGTAAACCAAGGCCCTGCTCTTCTTAATCATAATCTCCTAGGGAACATTGAAGTGATATTAAATTCAACTTCAATGAAAGGAAAATGGAAATCAAATTGAACTAGAAATCAAAGGAAAATTGAATGGAAATTGAAATGAAAATATTACCATGACCTCAGTGGACAGCTGGTACACTGGCTTTTGGGTTGGGGGCGGGTATTGACCTGGTTTGTGGTGACAGCTGATTTCTGTGGTATAAATACATCCGTAGTGGCTGTTTAAGGTATCAATGGTTTCATTACCAGTTTGCAGCATTCCCCAGTATTTAACAGTCTGCTCTCCCATGCTGGTGCAATGAAGAATTCAGTGGGATAACTGATTCAGTAAGAAGGTACAAATGCTGCACAAACGGCCATATAGGCATCCCCGGGAGGCAGGGTGGGGTTTGAGGGATGAACAGGAGCTTGCCCGCTGGGCTGTGCCCAGCTTTGCTGGCTGTGTTGGTTGCCATATATCTTTGTGGTTTTTACCAGACAGATCCTCTCGGTGACCTGTCCTCTTGCCTTTTGGGAAGCTGGGAGGTGTCCTAAACTCACCCTGTGGCTTTGTTGCTAAGGAATATGCTCCCCAAAAGTGGTTTTAGGAAAGTTGCTTCATTGTCTCTGGTCTTCTTCTTCTCTCCTTTAAAAAGACATTTGCTTTTCTCAAGATAGGGAACAAATCAGTCCTACTTATGCAAATGTGTGGGTTCTTTCAAACAGCTGCTACAGTGGAGTGATTTTCCATTTTAATATCTTTTAACTCTTAATGGTATATTTGCAACTTTCTAATACATTGAATGTCCACAGAGAACTAACACCTTGTAGCAAAGTTATTGCCAAAATTTAGAGATTATAATTTGATTTAAATTTTGTTAAATACATTATGAAATAATTGTGCCACATTTTGCTAATAATTTATAAAAACAAACACAAAAAAGAAGTAAAGTTTTATTCATAATTTTTAATGCATGAAATCTTTTAGAAGATAGGTTATTTTATATAAAATCTTATGCCAAAGAGCATCTGTGACTTCCATGTGACTTCTTTGAATTCAAACTGATCTCAAATACGGAATTCCAAATCAGCATCCTCCTTATAGTTAATTCTTCATCACACAGCCATCTAAACAAGGGCTGTGTATTCATGTTAGGGTCCAGGTACAGCTGCATGTTACAGTTACGTGTTAGGATCCAGTGCTCAGTTACAACTCGGTCCTGGGCCTCCTCTTTAAAGGTGAGCAGGTGGGAGAAGAGAGTTTCCTAGTAAACACCAGAAAGAATAAGCCTTCTTGAGTAAACTAAAGACAGCTGATGATGAATAATTCATGCAACGATTCTGTTTCCTATGGATCTGTGTGGAAGGTAGTACTATAAGGAAATATGGTGTTTCTAAGTCATTGGGACTCTGCCAGGAATTCAGAAAACAATACATTTTGGATAACGATACTCACATTTTCATCCTGTTACATTTTAAATTTAAGGGAAAGTGAACTTTTGGTTTATCACTTATTTTACCAAGAATATAGTGATTTCTACAAAGCTCATATTTTACTACCTGATGCTTATCTGAAATTTTAGCTTCATATGAGCCATCCAGTATGTGTAAGTATATTATTATAAGTGGATAGGCCTAGTGTTTTTAGACACATGTGCACACACAACACACACATTTATATAAGTTCTTTTAAAAAGGGATGTAATGAAACCTTGTTTTAATATTTGACATAACAAAAAAGAAATATTTTTCATTTTCCTTGAAAGACATTAATGGATTAGATAATACACGATAGTAGCTTCTTTTCCCCATCCATGCTGTCTGTATTACGTTCTAGATACCCAGGACATCATAAATACTGACTTCTTAATCATCATGACAGCCCAACTTCCTAGCCCTGTTATTTTTCTTATTTTACTTGTGGGGAAAGTTAGTCAATAAGAAGTTAAATGAGTAGCCCAAGGTTAGAGCTGGCAGTGTTCAGGACTGAAATTTGAATCCTGGCAGACTGTGTCCTGAATTTGAAATATCAATCACCCTCCAGAATGCTTCTCAGGTACCATTTTTACTGCTGTTCAGACTCATTCTACTGTAGCTTTGATTTTCATGATCCAGGTGTTTGTGTCTAACTGGGGAGTGTGACTTTGAGCAAGGGACAAAATATGTGAACAAGTAGCTGCCTGTTCTCAAGGCTCAGCAGCTTCATGAAGCAAATGACGATCGTTTGGGTGATTTCCAGGCTGGACCATGTTGATTCACATGAAATATGCTTTCCATTGTTGTAGTCTATAATGTTGCTATTTCCAGGCATGCACACACATGCATGTACACACAAAGGTATACAAACACATGTGCATACACACAAAGCACATGTGCACACACATGCATAACATACACATGCATATGTATACATGCTTACACATGTGCATGAATGCACACGTGTCCTACACATGCAAGCACACACATTCCAAACTCATGAGCACACACATGCACACACACATGACTGCACACACATCCATATCATACACATTCAAGGACATGCCTGGGCCCACACATATGCACATACAGGTGCACACGTGTGATCATACATGCACACAAACACACAGACCTGCATACATGCAAGTGCACACATATACACATGCACATGCAAACAAGTCATACAGACATGCACATTAATGTGTCCCTACAGGAACATGAGTACACACATGCCCCCACACTTGCAAGCAGACATGTATATCATGCACATGAAACTGTGCACACACAAATGCCGATGCATGGATGTGAACACGCATGTCCACACACCCACACAGATGCACACTCACATGCACTTGTGCACACACATGCCCACACAGATGCATACAGGTGCACACTCACATGCACGTGAACACACATGTCCACACAGAGGCACACAGGTGCACACTCAAATGCACTTGTGCACACACATGCCCACACAGATGCATACAGGTGCACACTCACATGCATGTGAACACACATGTCCACACAGAGGCACACAGGTGCACACTCACATGCACTTGTGCACACACATGCCCACACCCACACACATGCATCTCCAGGCTTTTTCTTTGGCTGCTAATCTCCTCATTTAACAACCATCTTCAACCTGAATCTTGGTCTTTCCATAACTTTAAAGTCACTCACCTGTATTGGCAAAGCCCTAATTAGAATCCTGCTCTCCTTGTTTTCTTGAGTTTTATTTTTTTTAATGATGCAAAAACTTGTAGTCTCCTTCACAGTGTATGCATTGTTTTAATATAAAATAAGCCTTACAGTTACCAGTTAGAGGAATTCACCTTCCCCACTTATTCTTTGAGAATAATTGGTGTTTCAAAGATGTGCCCTATTAATCTGGATGCTCCCTGCACACCCCGTTGGTACACAGAGGACACCGGGATGTCCCAGCCTCATCTCCTCTAGCCCCACTGCAGGGGTGAAAACACCAGAGACTCTGCAGGTTCCTTTTCTAGGTTTTTTCTGTGCCTGTTCCCTCCTGGTTGTGAGTAAAGTTGAGTAGCTAGTAATGCACTAATGTAAAATATGAAATGTGATTCCAATCAAAAACATCTTCATACCCTGAACACCGTTCACATTAAAGTCAGTGTGCATGCAGTGGGTTTCTGAAAGAAGCAGCGTGGAGAGGATTCCTGTGGGCAGGGCCTCTGCCACTGTGCCTGGGCAGCTTTCTCTTCTCTTGTGCTCACTCAGCACCTTGGGTTAGCATTGACTATGGCCCTGATTCAACACTGATTGTGGACTTGGTCACTTTGTAACTGAGCCTCGCCTAGAATGGAAGTCCTAAGGTGCAGAGACTGTGCCTGGAGGAAGCTGTGAGACACTAAAACCCCATCCTAAGGAGAGGGAATCTCTGCAACAAATGGTCAGGATGAAGCAGAGCTCTCTTCCATAGAAGCTGCGGAGGTGGTGGTCAGGATGAAGCAGAAGCTGCAGAGGTGGTGGTCAGATGAAGAAGTTGCAGAGGTGGAGACTGGGATGAAGCAGAGGCTTTCTTCTGCAGAAGCTGCGGAGGTGGTGGTCAGGATGAAGAAGTTGCAGAGGTGGTGTCAGGATGAAACAGAAGGTGTCTTTAGCAGAAGCTGCGGAGGTGGTGGTCAAGATGAAGAAGTTGCAGAGGCTCTCTTCTGCGGAAGCTGTGGAGGGGGTGGTCAGAATGAAGCAGAGGCTGTCTTTAGCAGAGGTTGCAGAGGTGGCGTCAGGAAGGAGAAGCTGCAGAGGTGGTGGTCAGGCTGCCCCATCCATCACCACACTATGGTTTAATCAGGTGCTGCCTCCCACCCTTCCTGCCCAACTTGGTGCCTCTTGCGTGATTTTCAGTGGGTCCGCAAAGCAGGCATCCCTGTGTCCCTGATCTCACCCTCTGAAATAGTCACTCGCCACCCCGCCCCGGGGCCGGAATCGTGTTTGCAGCCTCCACCCCACCTGCCCTTCTGCACTGCACTCAGTGGCTCCCGTTGCCCCAGGATGAACTCTGAGCTCCTAAGTGTGCGCTGACCTGCAGTCCTGATTCATGTCCCTAGTTGGATTTAAAGTGTCATAGGTACCAGTTTTCTTAGAAATTGGTCCAGAATATATTGAGTAGAGGGAGATTAAAAGATCAAGACATACTTCTCACTTGTGGGCACCCTCCACCGTGGAGCCTGGAGAATCACGGAGGAAGGGGAGGAGGGATGAGGGTGTTCAGAGAGCAGGGGTGAGTACAGACGTCACCTGGCCGTTGCCACTTGGGAGAAGTCGGGCTCCACACAGCATGGCCTCTGAGGTGTCTTGTGTCCCTGTGTCCCTGAGGGTCAGTGTCAGGAGGCAGCCAGACTGTGTCTGGAAGAGCTGTGGGCACACTCCCTTGTTGGAGGGCTTCATGGAGGGGCTGTGGCACCAAGCTGCTCCATTGCTGAGTGGCCAGGTGGCAGGAGCTCTGTGAGCCACACCTCCCTCGGCTCCTTGACATTGGAGAGGTGAAGCTATTGAATCATACTTTATCCTGGGATTCTTGTACAAACCAGATGCACTTTTGGAGAAGAAAAGTAAGAAGCCTCACTTATTTCTAACAGTCTTCCCACTTCTACCCAAAAGAAACGAAGCTTTTTTTTTTTTTTTAATAGCACACGTTCATGCAGTTAATTCAGATAAAATAAAAACAAAGGGCAAAACCTCCTCTCTGATTGTTGATGGAAATGGGAAGTGCGTGTTTCTTCTACTAAGGGAAGGGAGGCTCAAATCTTCCAGCATGAGGCTTTTTCATTTCACTAATTTCTCCACAGTCCAAGCAGGAGCGTTGTGCCATTTGCTGGGTAGAAGATACTCGGTGCTTCTTTGCTCTCTGATAAATGTCATCCACCCTCTCCCATCCGCTCTTGACCTCTCCGGTCCCTTTGGTCCACTTTGACTGGTCCTGGTCCCCCATTCTGAGGCCCCACAGCACCATGAGGTCAGCTGTGGCCCTGCCGTCCTTAAATTGCTCCTTCACTTGGCGTATCCTGCCATCATAAACTGCCTCCATGAGGGCACTGCCTTAGCCCCATGACTCAGGACAGTGCTGAAGAAGTCAGTGTATTCTCAGCGGGGAAGGCAAGGGTAACATGTCCAGGTGCTGCGTCAGCTCCACAGGGAAGGAAGCACCCACTTCTCAGTTCCTGAACCCAGACCTTAGGTCTTCAAGTCTAATGCTTATTTTATTGGAACACAGTAGAAGTTTTATTATCAATCAGAATTTAACAAGGTTTGACATGAACCTATTTGTTTCTTTTACACAGTTTTCTTCAATAACACTAGAAAAGAGATGTTCTAGGCTACACAATTTGCTGGGGGAGTTTTTCTGTGCAGAAGCATATTATATGTCCATTTTTTTCCCCCAAAAACAATCACCTCAATTTGTGAAGACAGAAAATCCAATCATCAAGTGTTGCCTGAAAAGCAAATATATATCACTCTCATTCTTAGACATAATGTGGCTTCTGCAGACCACACACCACTCCCTTCTAAAGAAAACAGCACGGACTCCCCTCTAGGAAGAGCTTTTCCTGCTGAATTTATATCAGGATCCATCAAAGAAAAGCAACGGAAACACAGGTGCCTGCAGCCATTAAACAGAAAGACAAGTTTTTTTTTTTTTTTTTGGCAAATTTAGAAACTGGTGAGCAAACATTTCATGCTAGAGCAACTTCTGTAATTAAGGTATTTTCTTCCTCTAAAATAGAAGGGTTTGTGTGAGTTCAAGGATGTGTCTCTTCTTTTCTAGGAAGTGGAAAAACCAGAACCTCAACTTGAGCTGTAGGACCCTGCTAGGAATAAGAGGGCCTGCAGCTTCCCAGCTCCCCAGCTCCCCCTGTGCTGGGCCAGGCAGAGACACCCTGGGAGGATCCAATCCTCAAACTAAGGCCATTTTGCTTTTTAACTTCGGGGGATAGGCACAGGATAATTTTCAGAGAGAAACAGATGCTGGTAAACTGATATCTCAGACCTTCAGTCAGAAATCTAGCATTCTCTGTGGTTGATTTTTGGTAATTCTGCCTACACAAGTTGGTAATTAACCTGTCTTCTGATAGGACCATCTGAGAGCAGTTTCACCTAAAGGAAGCCCACGCTGGTTGGCTTTTTATCTGAGCTACTCTTTCAACTGGCATAAATGTTTCTCCTATATCGTGAATCCTCATAATTTTCTTGCAACAATGATTAATATTGAGACAGTCACGTGTTATCACAGTTTCATAGACAAGAAAGAGACAATATGTGGAAGAAAGTACTGTGTCTGGAGACCCAACCTATTTTTATTTTATTTTTCTGAGAAGCAAAGCTCAGAAAAGAGGGGAGAGGGATTTATATTTTATTTATTTATTTTTATTATTTACAGCGAAAAATACATTCCCTGCAAATAATACAGAGAGCGAGAGAAAATCAGAGGATTTCCCATGTGCTGAGTATCAATTTTCCTTTCACACAGTCTTGCATGGGGTGCTGGGGAAGCACTGAGGACAGGCAGCTCATTTGGGAACATGGCCGGGATGACCTCTGTACCCTCATGGCCTGAGCACAGTTGTGGTCCCTGGGTGGGGGAGGGGTGGCTCCCAGACCTTCTCACATATTCTACCAGGGTTGTTTGGGATGGAATGACAAGGGTAACTTTACCCTTTAGAGAAGAGAGAATCTCACCTGGAATCAGGTTTCTGTTTTCATTTTTAACATATCAAAAAATGCCCCTTGACATGAGTTGAACTAGACTAACAGATAATGCGGATTTACATAAATAGGACTTCCCATGTAGGAATGGACAGATGTTGTGAATGAGGTTGTCATGGTTAGTTAAAAGGGGAAGATTTCAGATAAGACACATTTGGAACCTTCTGGACAGCTCAGGATCCCCTAATAAGGATTGGCATACCAGGGGCAGAGCCTGATGCTCACATCATGTTTAATAGCCTCTGCCTCCTTAAAGACTATCAGAGGTTCTGTGAAATGTCCAGGCAAAATTGCTTTCTTAGCAAGTGGAACATTTTTTTTTCTTCCTTAAGTAGAGGATTTGTTCTTTTAGTGGAAAAGACAAAATGTAGCAGTGTTCTAATTAAAGCACAGATTGTGTTGTTTAAAGAAAATGTCCTTGGCAATACAGAAAAATAGAACATATTAGAAAAACCAGTAAACACTTAGCAATTTTGAGTATATAACTAGGGACTAAATTTTATTGAGTATTCTCAGTGCTTTTCAGATTAAAATCGGAATACTTGCAGCTGTTTTATAAATGAGTAACACATTCGATTATTGTTATATATGTTTTTACAAATACTTTTTAGACACGTGTTTTTGAAGTGTTGATCATGTCCTTACCATGTGCTGGGTGCTTTGGAAAATGCAGAAGTTCTAGAACACACAACCTCTGTCCTCCAGGTGGTTGTCATCTGCCTGGGCAGGAAAACATCCCTGAAGTGGCAGGAGGTGATAAAAGGCGGAATGCAGTTAGGTCCCGGAAGCGCTGTAGGAGCTGAGAGGAGATGGCGCTTTTGGAGCCTGGGATGGTTGTGCCATGACTGAGAAGGAGAGGAGAGGCTAGACTGTGCTGGGTTAAAGCCAGCCAGAGAATGGCACACTGCAGGTGTGGTGGGCAGAGATGGTCCCCAAGGATGTCCGCCTCCCGATCCTGAACTGTGGACACTGGACCTTAGGCAGCAAGAGCTTCTGCAGAGGTGGCTCAGTGAAGGCTCCTGGGGTGGAGACCTGGGATGATCCGGTGGCCCAGTGTGTCACGGGGGCCTTTACAGTAGGGGCAGGTTTTGTCAGCGTCCGAGGAGAGATGAGGATGGAAGGAGAGGTTCGCGCTAAGTGCCCGGAGCCAGGGGACTCGAGCGCCTCTAGCGGCTGGAGGAAGCAACGGACGATTGTCCCGCGAACTCTCAAAGGCGAGCAGCCCCTCTGGCGCGTCGATTCCAGGATTCCGAGTTCCAGAGAGAATGTGTCTGCGTCTTTCAGCCACTGCGTGTGTGGTCCTTTGTCACAGCAGCTCCGGGAAACCATGGGGAGGCTGTGGAGAGAGGCCTGGAGGACGGGCGGGTGGATGGGACCTCCGGAGATGAAGGGAGGCCTCCTAGGCAAGGACAGGGGTACTGAGAAGACTGAGGAGAAGGTTCTGGAGATGTGGAAGGGCGCAGCCTTGCCCGTCACCAGCGCTCTCCACTCCATTTCCGCCCACCAGTTCCTGCCTCAGGTCTGCACTCAGGATGACGCCCGACTGGGCCTCTCCAGGCCTCTCGGCCGCCCAGATGCAGCTTCTTCCCACGCTCAGCCTCGCCCTGCCCTGCCCGCCACAGCCCGCACCTTCCCCCTCATCACCTCATGCGGAGCCTTCCCGCCCCTTTGGCAGAACGCAGGCACATACTGACTATCAGTTCCTTTAAGAAGTACGCATCTTGGCCGGGCGCGGTGGGTCATGGGCCATGCCTGTAATCCCAGCACTTCGGGAGGCCGAGGTGGGTGGATCACGAGGTCAGAAGATCGAGACCACTCTGGCTAACACGGTGAAGCCCCGTCTCTACTAAAAATACAAAAAATTGGGCGTGGTGGCGGGCGCCTGTAGTCCCAGCTACTCGGGAGGCTGAGGCAGGAGAATGGTGTGAACCCGCCAGGCGGAGCTTGTAGTGAGCCGAGATCGCGCCAGTAGATCGCGCCACTGTACTCCAGCCTGGGCGACTGAGCAAGACTCCGTCCCCCCCCCCACCAAAAAAAGAAAAAGAAACAAAAAAAGAAATACGCATCTATGCATCTTTCCCAGCCTGTAACATTGAGAGGAAACAAGGCTTTCTTGGGACATCATCAAGAGGTCACAGCAAAGACATGGGAGACAGAGGCGTGGACACCCAGGTGGGGAGACCCTGGGCCACCTGAGGCCCATGCTCAGATGTAATCATGGAGCCACAACTATGATCAAGATTAGACACTCATGACCCCAGAAGCCGTGAGTCCATTGCAGTTAATCCCATCCCACCCCTCCTGCCATACTGGCCTGTTCTGTGTCCCTAGAGTTGTGCCTTTTCCAGATGTCAAATAAGTAGAATCTTACTATATGGAGTTTTGATTTTTTTGGCTTCTTTTTTCAGGCTTCTTTGGCTTATCACAGTGCTTCCAAAACTCACCTGTGAGGATACGGGGTCAATAGGGTGTTATGCTGGGTTGAGGTGCCACAGTCTGCTCAGCCTTCTGCTGTGGACAGCACTTTGATTGCTTCCAGGTTTAGGCAGTTACGAATAAAGTGGCTGTGGACGTTCATATGTGGACTCTATAGACACGGATTTCCATTGCTCTTGGGTTAAGCTCCTGGGAGTGTGCCTGCTGGTCCTTACAAGAAGTATATTTGCAGTTTTATAGGAATTTTTTTTGCATTTTTATGTAAATGTAAAATCACTTTCTCCATTTCTACAAAAACACCTGGTGCTGTTTTAATTGTGATTTTATGTGTATATAGCTCAATTTGTGAAACATGTTAAAAATACTGAATTTTTCAATCTATGAATGTAATATATTTCTTATTTAGATCTCTGTCAAAATCTGCCAGCCACGTTTTACAATTTTCATTGTATATGTCTTGTACATATTTTGTTAAGTTTATGACTAAATGGTCATATACTTTATTTTATTGTATTTTTTTAAGTTCAGTTTTCAAATATTTCCTGTTACCATACGTAAATTCAACTTTTTGTTTACTTTCTTTGTGTCTTGTGACTGTCAAACTTGTTTACTAGTTTTGGTGGCTTTATTTTTAGATTATTCAACATTTTCTATGTAGGCAATCATGTTATCTGGGATAAAGACAGTTTTACTTCTTTCTCCCTGACATAAGACTTCTTTTTTTATTTTTTCCTTCCATCTTGCATTGGCTAGGATCTCTAATGAAATGTTAAAAAGACATTTTATTAGGGAAGTATCCTAGTGGTGGTCCTGATTTCAGGGATAAATAGTCCCTTTTTCTCCATTAATTGTTACACTCAGTAGATTGTCGGTTTGAGAAGGTCCCCCTTTCCATTCCTAGTTTGCTGAGAGTTTTTATCCTAAATGTGTTGAATTTAGTGGAAAACTTGCTTTGCATCTATTGTGATGTTCATATGGTTTTAGTTTTGTAGTCTGATATGGTGTATCACATTGATTTTCAAATGTTTATGCAAACTTGCAATACTGGTATAACTATCAATAGGGATTATGTATTTTTCTTTTAATCCACTGCTGAAAATGATTGACTTCATTTTGTTAGATACTTGCAGTTAACTTTATGAGGCATATAATCCCCAATTTTCTCTCATAATATATTTACTTTTGATAGTAGGGTAATTCTGGCATTATAAAATGAGTTGGGACTTGTTCCCTTTCCTACTATATTTTAGAACATTTTGAAATAACCTAGCAGTAAAGCGACTTAAGACTAGACCCTTCTTTGTGGAAATAATGCAATTCTTCTATTAGATTTAGGGCAATTCAGGTTATCTGTATCTTCTCAAGTGAACTTTGGCTATTGGACTCTGTCAATGCCCTTGTTGTTTTAATCTAAGTTATGTAGTTTATTGCATACAGGAAGCCAAGGGGACCCTGCTGCATGGTCCAGGACAGGGGTGGCATCTAATCACGGCTCCACTCTGTGTCCTGCCCTGAGCACCTCCGGGAGCTAGGGAGCAGCTGCTGACCCCTTTGTGGTTATTCTGACTCAACACACAGCTTTATGCCTTTGCTAGCCTTTCACCTTTCTTTTAAAAATCTACTTTTATTGCTGCCATATTTTCCTTCTATTCTTTACTAAAGGCATATAGCTCATGGGTTCTCACTGCCCTCAGAGGGGCTGGACATCCATGGCCATTCAGTTCCTCTGTTTGCCTGGAGCCTCTGCTCTGGAGCTGGCTCAGAGAGGCCTTGCTCTGTACTTTGCAGGTGCGAATCGGAGGAGGGGCTCCACCAGAGGCGTCTCAGTCAGCTCAAGCCTCTGCGACCAAATCCCACAGACCTGGTGGCTTCAACAGATTCTGGAGGCTAGAAATTCAAGATGAAGGTGTTGGGAGTTGGTAGCTTCAGTGTCTGATGAGGGCCTGCTTCTGGGTTCACGGACGGCCCCTTCTCACTGTGTCCTCACGTAGTGGGGGAGCTCTCCTGCCTCTTTCTCCTATCACGGGGGCACAGATCACATGAGTGGGATCTACCCCCATGACCTAATAATCTCTCAAAGGCCCCACCTCCTGACACCATCACTTTGCAGATTAGAGCTTCAACATCACCTAGGAATTTTGGGAGGACACAGATATTCAGTCCATAACAACACTTATCTCAATTATAAATTGTGAACGTAATTTTTTGGTCAGTTCTATGCATTGTCAGTTTTGATGTGCACATTTTTATTGAACTTGGAGAAAAAGCACATTATTAAAATAAATCCAATAAAATTGGTATATAGTAACTCTTTTTATATCATTCCTAATTCTGGAAATGCCATCCTAAGTCACAGGGAAAAGTTGGCACCCTTTTTTTAGAAAAAAAAAAGAATTAGAAAATTTACCTTTTAAAATGAAGTCATTAACTCTTTATTTTTGCAGGTTGGAAGGAGTATATTGTATTATTTTAAAAGGGAAATCTATATGCTTTTCTTTTTTTAGTCATGATTTACTGACCTTTCTTTAAATCTCCCATTTACTCATTAAGTACTTACCATCCTGAGACCAGTAAAAACCTTAAGATATGCTGATGGTATATGTCTGGTCATGCTACAGAGAAAACTTTCTCTTAATTTGCCTGTTTCTGCTGGTAATGAGAGGATTTAGTACCAGAGACAGAGAAAACCAGATGGCAGTTGTGTTGTTCCATAACTGTAGGGATTATAGCTAGCTCTTCCTGAAAGTCTATGTATTAATGTCTAATGGATTTCAAGCATGAATGCCACGACCTCAAAGAATGATTCAATTTCCTAAGTCTTGCCTCATTGTTAAAATAGTCAGTACATTAAATTGAAGTTATAGAGAAGGAGCTTATAAGTTATGTAATATTACACACACACACACAATTGTGACTTTAATTCTAGAATGACGAGGCAGGCTATAATGATTTATACACACAAACGGACCTTATCAGTTAGAATATTTATAGTTAATACCTGACTAATTATCCTGGCTTATTCTGTTTTCCATAATCCTGTTATCGTTTTGCCGTAATACTCATGAGTTGGAATGTGAGGCATGTTTTTCACTCCAGGTAGCACTCAGGGCATCGGCCCTAGATGGAGGCATGTGGCTGCTTGGAAAATGGCGAAGACAACACTGTCCGCAGGGATAGCATCTAGGGTTGATCGCCGGACAAGCATTTTCCCGGCACAGGGAAGGCACAGCTGGTTCAGGTTTCCCAGGAGTGAGTTCCCTGCACGTCATCCTGAGACCAGGCAGCAGTGGTGACAGCAAATTCATTCTCAGTTCATTATATTTGTCAATAAATGATAAGAAATTTCATGAGAGATTGTTGCCCTTAAGTCTGTATCTAGGAGAGAAATTAATTTTGTTCTGAAGCAGACTGGCAGGGAGCACTTGTAAGTGACGCCGTGCTCACCTGTTACCCAAGTCAAGAAACAAAAGTGACAGAAACGCTGACTCCACCGCGACCCAGCATGCTCCTGTAGTATCAGGCATGTGATGCAGATAAAGGAAATAACACACCGGGAGCCAGCATGCACCTGCAGCATCAGGCATGCGAAGCAGATGAAGGAAATAACCTCAAATAGGATTTTCTTTTGAAAGAAACATTTTATATAAATTATCAATACTGACTATGGAACTGAAAAGCACACATTTGATTATTTTGTAAAGCAAAAGTACATTCACAGAATAGGAAGCAGAAAAGAGATATTGGGGAAATTGAGTTAGTGATGTGGAGAAAATTACGCTAAGAAAACAAAATAAAAGTAAAAATATGAGAAAGTGGATAATAGATACAGAGGACAAAACACATGATAAATATTCCTACTGAAGAAATTAAATGAAACAGACATGATAATCAAATTACAACTACAAAACTTTCTTGATACAGTATTTAGTATTTATTTTTGGCACCCTCAGGGATACACTATTGACAAGAATTTCAAAAATAAATATTTAATAAAAGACTTCAAGAATCTTTGCAATACAAGATGAATGAGTGAATGAATGAATGAATGAATGGAATAGATTACCATCGGCTGACGCAAGTCTACCTTCTCTCAGACTTCATTTCTGAATAACTTTGGAATATCTTCCCAATTTACAAGACTGAGATTAGGACCAGGAATTCGCTCCCCTTCCACGTTGCATTTCATACGTGATGGTGCAGGGGGTCGTTTTATGACACTTAATTAAGTTCATGTTGAAAAGCGGCTGCCAACATATTGTCTCTGAGGCCATCACACAGTGGCCTGTCCAAATCTTTATTCCCAAAGCTGTCTTATTCTTTTATAGATGTATTAAGATACAGTTCACACACCATACTGTTCACCCAAAGTCTACAGTTGGGTGATTTGTAGTGTATTCACAGAGCTGTGCAGCCATCCCTATAGTCCAATTTAAGAACTCTTGAGCACCCTTAATATAGAACCCCATTACCCCCTCCCCAAAACCTGGCAACACCAAAATCTACTTTATGTCTCTAAAGATTTGCCTTCTGTGGACATTTTACATAGTGTTGGTCATACAGTTGGTCTTTTGCGACTTCTTTTGCTTAGCATAATGATTTCAAGTTCCAAACACATTATAGTATCAGACTGTTTTCTTGTTACTACCAGATATATTCCATTGTAGCACATTTTGTTTATCCATTCATCAGTTGATAGACTTTGGGTTGTTCTGCTATTTGACTAATATAAATAATGATGCTGTAAATATTTATGAGATTTTGAATGGACCTGGTTTTCAGTTCTCTTAAGTATAAAACTATGAGTGGAATTACTGGCCACACTGTTTCCAATTCTATTTCATTATTTTCGAAACTCCTGAAATCAGTGGTGTCTCTGATGTGATAATACTGGATGAAGAAAATTGTACCACTTGACATCCCCACCAGCCGTGTATGAAGATTCCAATTTCTGCATATTACTGCTAAAACTTTGTGTCTGTTTTTTTATTAAAATCACTCTAGTGAGTGTGAGCTGGTGGCTTTGATTTGCATTTCCCTAATGATTAGTAATGTTAAGTATCTTCACGTATGATTATTTGCCATTTGTATATTTTCCAGTGTTTCCATTTTTAATTGGATTAGTTATCTTTTTCAGTTGTGAGTGTTTTAAAAAATAACTTTATGTTCTGGATACATGTAGGCATATGATTTACAAATATTTACTCTCATTTTGTGGGTTACCTTTTCATTTTCTTCAAAGTATCATTTGTCATGGAAAGTTTTATATTTTGATGAAATTCAGTTGATCTATTTTTACTTTTGCCATATGTTTGTTTTATTATTTTATCTAGCAAACAATTGTCTGACCCAGGATGATAAAGATATACACCTGTGTTTTCCTTTGGACTTTCATAATTTTATTTCTTACTATTAGGTAAAGGGTCTGTTCTGAGCATATTTTTATATTTTTGTGTATTGTGTGAAGAACAAATATAAACGTATTTATTTTTAAAATGCGGATATCCAGAGATCCCAGCATATTTTCAGAAGTCTTTTCTTCTCCCCTTTGAATTGTCCTGGAAATCCTGTTGAAAATCAAATTATATAATACATGTGAGGGTTTGTTTCTGGATACTCGTTCCCATTCCATTGATCTAAATCTTTATTTTTATAAAGCTATATTAATATTTTCATGCTTATGCCAGCACCATACTACCTTGATTATTGTTCCTTGGTAGTTAGTTTTGAAATTAGGAAATGTGAACCCTCCAACTTTGTTCTTCTTTGTTAGGATTGTTTCTGACAATCCTGGGTTCCTGGAACTTCCATAAAATTTTAGAATTACCTTGTCAATTTCTGCAAATAAGTCAGCTGGGATTTTGATAGACATTGTATTGAATCTGTACATCAATCAGAATTATCCATCTTCACAATATTAAGACTTTATTAAATGTTAACCATATTGTCTTCAATCCATTAACATGGAATGTCTTTCTATTTATTTAGTTCTTCCATTTATTTAGTTCTTTCATTTTCATTAATAATGATATATAGGTTTCAGAGTTTTGCATTTCTCTTAATGAAATTATTCTTAGGGTTTTTATTCTTCAGTTTAACTCCTATAAATAGAATTATTTCCTTAATTTTATTTTTTAGAATGTTAATTGCAAACATATATAAATACAATTGACTTTTGCTTATTGATCTTGTATCCTGACACATTGCTAAACTCATTTATTAGTTCAAATAATTTCGAACAGATTTCTTAAAATTTTCTAAGTACAGGATCATGTTATCTGCAAATAGAGTAATTTTGCTTCTTAATTTCCTATCTAGATGAGTTTTAGTTCTTTTTTCTTCCTCATATTCCTTTGATAGGCACACCCAGTAAAATGTTAAATTGAAGTGGCAAGAATAAACATATTTGTCCCATTCTTTATTTTAGCAGAAAGACACTCAGACTTTCTTCCTGTGTATATTGTTTACTATGGATTTTCCACAGATAACTTTATCAGATTGAGGAAGTTCTGTTTTATACCTAGTTTGATGGACATTTTTACCATGAAAGGCTGTTGGATTTTATCTAATGCTTTTTCTGCATCTCTTGAGGTGATCATATGATTTTGTCTTTTGTTGACTTCATATGGGGTATTGGATAAATTCCTTTTAGATGTTAAACCAACCTTGCATTTCTGGTATAAATCCCACATAGCCATGATGTATAATCTTTTAGAAATGTTGATGGATTTGATTGGCTTGTATTCTGTTTAGCATTTTGCATCTATGTTCGTGAGGATTGTTATCTTGTAGTTTTCTTGTGATGTCTGGTCTGCGTTAGGGTAATACTTGTCCCATAGAATAAGTTGGAAATTATATCCTCTTGATGTTTTTAGAAGAGTTTGTGAATAATTTGTATTCATTATTATTTAAATATTTGGCAGAATTCACTAGAAACTACTATTTCGTTGCCCGTGTTTGCTGGATATGCATTCAGATTATGTATTTTTTCATTCAACTTTGTTTATGCTTTTCTAGGAATGTGTCAGTTTCATTTAAGTTATGTAATTTTCCCAAAACTCTTTCACACCACACTTTCTTTGACTTATATTAACTTCCTTCCTCTCTTTGAAGAGCAGCACAACCTCCCCATAGTATGTAGAAAAGGAACACAATCAGGAGGAGAGATAGAATTAGTTGGCAAACAGCTCCAACTTTTGCTCCAAAAAGACATGGAAAAATAGAGTTTCTGGTTTTAAAATTTTAACGTATGACCTGAGCAGGTCCCAAAAGTCATTATTTAGTGGAAGTTATTTTTTGTTGTTTGCCTTGTTAAGAGGAAACATTTTTATTGTCTTTCTTAACCTCCAGTTATGGCTAGATAGGTGTGACTGACCATAAGCAAACATACTCTCAACTTGTGATTGCACACAGGTGGCCTGAGTGTCATGGAGGTGTTTTGATTGTAGTTTTCTGGTCCATACTGGGTTAAAATAGATTAATTTAAATATTTGACAATTAGGTAGTTTTCACTTAAAAACCAAGAGAACTTTTCAAATACTTGCCTTTCTGGCAGCTTCGACTGCCAGAAATCAGCTCAGAAGTGAGCAGCTTCTTTCCTCTTAGATTATACCTTCAATTTCTAATTCAACAGAATTCCCAGGATTTCTGATTGTGCTTATTCCTGAGCCTACTGTTTACTGTTGTGTTCCATAGACCTTGTAGAAAAATGGGTTGAGGAATAAATATAAACATTTCTTGTGACTTCATCTAAATCAAAAGTGGGAAAGTAAAATGTATATATAGGCTTATGCTGCCACAAACATTGTGTGTATCTATATATCTACATATAAACATATATGTGTATCTGTATCTACATATATGTGTGTGTGTGTATATGTTGGTGGAAACTAGTTATCTTTGCTGATTTATATTGCTTGTATTTGAGTTACCCAGTTTTTTTTTTTTACTACCACTAGGTATTGATGAAAGCAACACAAGAAAGACATTTTGGAGGTGCTGCAGTACCTAAAATTTTCTTCTATTAACATGAGGGTTGCTCTGTAGCAGTGAATGAACAAAAGGAGCAAAGTTTGAAAATGTCTGATTCCTTCTGTTTCATCGTTTATTTAATATTATATTAATAATGTAAAATGTCAACAAAGCCAAAACTACTGGATAAGATGCCTAAGGTTGTCAAGTGAGACTTTTTTTTTTTTTCTGTTTTGCCAGTACCAATACTCTATGTGTGTCTGGCCATCAACTCAGCAGCACTTTGTTTTGTGTCCGCCTTGTAGCAGGCACTGTTCTGGATACCACTCTACGGGTACACAATGTCTCATACTCACTGTACCTTACTTTTTTGGTGGAATCAGAAGAAGGCAAAGAAATAAGCAATTTCACAAATAAACAGAATAATTTTATTAAAATGTTAAGGGGTATGTAGGATATAGAGCAGAAGGATTTGAGAACGTGTACTGGGGGTGTGACAAGCACTAGGTTAAGCTGGGCACCTTCTCTAAGCACGTGGCTTCTTAACGGAAGCCTGGATGTCAGCCATGAGCCAGCCGTGAGGACCTGTAGGGAAGGACATGGTGAACACGTATCAGGGCTGAGAATGGACCATGATTTCCAGCCTGTTGACAGTGACTCGAGATGCAGGAAATGAAGTGAGAGATGTAGGATCATGCAGATATTGGCAATGGATTTGAATTTCATTCTGTCTGTGGTGAGAGCAACCAGGTTTTCAGCAGGAAAGTAGCATGATCTGATCTTCATTAAAGACTTCAGTCTGACTGTGCCGTGGGCCACAGAATGTGAGGATGGGATCTGTGGCAGGAGCGCAGATGAGGTGGCCATGACTGGATTGAGACCTCTTCCATCACTCACCTCAGCAGTTCTTGCATTTCTACTTAGTGGGGTCTGGCAGGCCTACCCTTTCTAGCCAAACAGACCCCCCTCTGGGGCTGAGTGGGGAGCCCAGGCCACCAGGCATTCCAGAGACCAGCCCATTGCCTGAAGCACCAGAGAGCTTCTCTTGGTAAACAAAGGTTAAACATAAACCCTTGTGCTACCACCACAACCGGCTCTTACCTGCATATACCACCCACTACCCTGGAGATGGAACTACACAACCCATTACAAAACCTGTTGACACAAGTGAACAGCACAAAGAAACATGATGAGATTCTTGAGACCTCCGTCACTCTGTCTCTGCAAGAGGCTGTTAGCCTACTCACCTAACCAGTACATCACTCCTACACCCAGCACTTGAGAAAGCCATCATACAAAGGCTATCTATAGCTAAGGAATTCATACAGAATCTTTGCCATTGAAAGCACCTAAAACAAAAGCCAAATGACCCTACACAACACACATTATAGTCATATCCTCAAGGGTGAAAAAATTCATCCAAATGAAAGTAAATTCAAAAATAAGGAGACATAGTTTATCTAGATGAGACGGAACCAGAAATTCTGAAAGTATGAACAGAGTATTACAACAGCCCCCAAATATCACACTAATTCTCTAGCAGTATATCCTAACCAAAATGAAAACATGGAAATACAGATAGAGAATACAAAATATTGATTTTAGAGAAGCTTGTTGAGATTCAAGAGAAAATTGAAAACAGAAGGAAATCAGAAAGAAATCGAATTAGGACATTAAGGAAAAGTTTACCAAAGAGATAGATATTAAACAAATAAACGGAACTTCTAAGAATGAAAACTTCATTGAAGGAATTACAAAATACTGTTGAAGGCATTAACAATAGACTAGATCAAGCATAAAAAAGAATCTCAAGAGTTTGAAGACCTGTCTTTCAAATTAACTCAGACAAACATAAAAGAAAAAAAATTTTAAACAAAGCCTTTAAAGAGTATGGGGTTATGTAAAATATCCATACCTACAAGTCATAGGTATTCCTGAGGAAGAAGAAAAAGTAAAAAAGTTTGGAAAACATATCTGAGGAAATAATTGAAAAAAAAATTCCTTAGTTTTGCTAGAGATTTAGACCTCCAGATATAAGAGGCTCAGAGAACTCTAGAAAGATACAATGCAAAATAGACTTCAACAAGACCTATAATTATCACACTATCCAAAGACAGTGTGAAGAAAAAACTTTGAATCATCAAGACAAAAGCATCTGATTACCTGTAAAGGAAAGTCCATCAAATTTCTAAGCCCATCAGTGGACTTACAAAGAGAAACTTCACAAACCAGAAGAGACTCAAGTTCTACTTTCAGACTTCTTAATGATAAAAACTGTCAACCACAAATTTTATATCTTGCTAAACTAAGCTTCATAAATGAGGGAGAAGTATAGTATTTCCCAGACAAGAAAACACTAATTTTCACCAAGAGACTGGCCCTGCAACAAATGCTGCCAGGAGTTCTAAACGTGGAAACAAAATGTTGATGCTCACCATAATAAAAGCATACAAAGCAGAAAATTCACAGGTCTCATAAAACAATTACCCAAATGAGACCACAAAGCAACTAGGGAACAATTAACATGACAGAAACAACACCTCACATATCAATATTAACTTTGAATATAAATGGATTAAATGTTTCACTTAAATGATACAGATTGGCTAAATTAATTTAAAACAACAACATTGTTTAACCATATGCTGCTTACAAGAAACCCACCTGACTGGTAAGGCATTAGTAGGCTCAAGGTAAAAATGTAGAAAA
Source organism: Macaca thibetana thibetana (assembly GCF_024542745.1). Lineage (NCBI taxonomy): Eukaryota > Metazoa > Chordata > Mammalia > Primates > Cercopithecidae > Macaca > Macaca thibetana. Next base: position 106,068,900 of record NC_065590.1, on the reverse strand, counting down.
AGATGTTCCATGCAAAGGACACCAAAAGCAATCATGAGTAGTTACACTAATATCAGATAAAACAGGCTTTAAATATAGAAACATAAAATGCCAAGGAAGTTCATTATATAATGTTAAAGGTATCAATTCCACAAGAAGCTGTAACAATCATAAATATATATGCATCCAACATTGGAGCACCTAGATTCATAAAACAAATAGTACTAGCACTAAGAAAATAGCAATACAGTAATATTGGGGGACTTCAATACCCTACTGAGAGAACTAGACAAATCACTGAGATCGAAAATCAACTAAAAATTAGTGGACTAAAATTTGACTGTGGACCAGATGGACCTAACAAACACATTGCATTCTACTCAACAACTGCAGATTATATACTCTTCTCTTCAGTGCCTAGAACATTCTCCAAGACAGACAACATGTAAGGACACAAAACAAATCTCAGTAAATTTTCAAAAATCAAAATTATATAAAGTACTTTACTTTCTCAAACCATAGTGGAATAAAACTAGAAAACAATTCCAAGAGAAACTCCCCAGACTATAACACGTATGGAAATAAAACAATCTGGTCCTGAAATGATCTTGGGGTGAAAAATGATACTAAGATGGAAAATTTTTAAGTTTTCTTTACCTGAATGAAAGTGGAGCTATGGCATACCAAAACATCTGGGATACAGAAAAATAAGTGCTGAAATGAAACTTTATAGCATTAAATTCCTGCATGAAAAAATAGAAATATTACAAATTAACAACCTAACATTGCACGTTAAAGAACCAGAAAAAGAAGAACAACCCAAAGCTAACAGAAGAAAATAAAGATAAAAGCAGAACCAAATAAAATTGAGACCAAAAAAATCATACAAAGGATCAACAAAACAAAAAGTTGTTTCTTTGAAAGGATAAACGAAATTGATAGACCACTAGCTATATTGACCAAGAAAAAAAGGAGAAGATTTAAACAATCAGAAATGATAAATATGACACTACAACTGATACCACAGAAATACAAAAGATCCTCAAAGACTACTGTGAACATTTCTGTTCACACAGACTAGGAAACCTAGAGGAAAAATATAAATTCCTGGAAATATACAACCTGTCAATACTGAACCAGGAAGAAATAGAAATCCTGAACAACCAAATAACAACTTATTAAATTGAATAAATGATTTAAAATTGTAACCAAAACAAGCCCAGGATCAGACGGCTTCACAGATAAATTATACCAGATGTACAAAGAAGAACTGGTACCAATCTTACTGAAATGATTTTAAAAAATGAGGAGGAAGGATTCATTTCTCACTCATTCTATGAAACCAGTATCAACATGATAACAAAACCTGGCAAGAACGCAACAAAGAAAGCTACGGGCAAATATCCTAGATGAACATAAGTGCAAAATCCTCAAGAAAGTACTAGCAAATAAAGTCCAGCAGCATGTCAAAAATGTGATAAAAAATTTATCATGATCAGATGAGTTTTAACTCCAGAAATACAATGATAGTTCAAGATATGCAAGTCAATAAATGTGATTCACCACGTAAACAAAAAGCAAGAACCAAAACCATATAATCATGTCAATAGATGCAGAAAAAGCATTCAGTAAATTCCAACATCCCTTTATAATAAAACTCTCAACAAACTAGGTATTGAAGGCACATACATAAAAATAATAGCCGTATATGAGAAATGCACAGTCAACATCATACTGAAGGATGTTCAGTCTCACCTCACCTCTCCTATTCAACATAGTATTGAAAGTTTTAGCCAGGTCAGTCAGGCAAGAGAAAGATATAAAAGGCATCCAAATTGGAAAAGAGGATGTCAAATTATCTCTCTTTGCTGGTGATATGATCTTATACCTAGAAAATCCTTAAGACTCTTTCAAAAGACTTCTATATTTGAGAAATGAATTCAGTCAATAAAGTTGCAAGATAGAAATCAATGTACAACAATCAGCATTTTTATACAACAATAACGATCAAGCTGAGAACCAAATCGGGAAGTCAATTTCATGTACAATAGCTGCAGAAAGTAAAATACCTAGGATTATATTTAACCAAGGAGGTAAAAGAATTCTATAAGGAAAACTATGAAGCACTAATGAAAGAAGTCTTAGATGAAACAAACAAATGGAAAAACTTCCCTTGCTCATGGATTGAAAAAAATCAGTATTATTAAAATAACCATACTACCCAAAGCAATCTAGAGATTCAGTTCAATTCTCACCAAACATTAATATCATTTTTTAAAATATTAGAAAAAAGTTCTAAAATCCATATGGAACTAAAAAAAGAGGCTGAAGGGCCAAGCGGTTCTATGTAAAAAGAACAAAGCTGGAGGTATCACGTTACCTGACTTCAAATTGTACTACAAGACTATAGTAACAAAAAGAGCATGGTCCTGATATAAAAATAGGAACAGAAATAGAGAACCCAGAAATAAATCCACATACCTACAGGCAACTGATCTTTTACAAAGTCGATGAAAACACACACTAATATAAGGATACCCTATCCAAAAATGGTGCTGGGAAAATTGGATAGCCATATGCAGAAGAATTCAACTGGACCCATAGCTCTCACCATATAAAAAAGTTAAGTTAAAAACATAAATATAACACCTGAAACTATAAAAAATCCAGAAGAAAATCTGGGAAAATCTCTTCTGGATATTGCCATGATCCAATAATGTATTACTAAGTCCTCAAAAGCAAATGGAAAACATCCCAAAAATAGACAAATTGAACTAAAATGCTTCTGCACAGTGAAAGACAAAATCGACAGTGAACAGGTAACTTATAGAATGGGGGAAGATATTTGCAAACTGCATTTAGTGAATAACTAATACCCAGAATCTACACAAGGAATGCAAAAAACTCAATAACAGCAAAAACAACCACACTTAAAAGTAGGCAAAAGACATGAACGGACATTTTCCAAAAGACAAACAAATGTTTACAAGCGTATGAATTAATGCTGAACAACACTGATCATCAAAGAAATGCAACTTAAAACCACAATGAGATACTGCCTTGTACCAGTCAGAATGGCTATTATTAAACATTTTAAAAAGCAGATGTGTGTGAAGATGTGAAGAAAAGAAAACACCTCGTTGGTTGAAATATAAATAGTACAACCTCTATGAAAAAGGGTATGGATATTTCTAGAAAAAAACTAAAAAATAAAACTCCCATTCAATCCAGCAATCCCAATAAAGGATATATACCCACAGGGAAAAAAGTTATATCATTATATCAAAAAGATACTTGTACATTTACTGTGGCACTATTCACAATAGCAAATATCTGGAATCAATGTGTTCTTCAACGAATGAATGACTAGATAAAGAAAATGTTTTTATATATATATATATTTATATAGTCACCCATAAAAAAGAATACAGTCTTGTCTTTTTCAGCAACATGGATGGAAGTGGAGGTCATTATCTTAAATGAATTAATTCAAAAACAACCAAATCCTGCGTGTCCCTGCATGTTTCCACTTCCAAGTGAGAGCTGAATAAAGTGTACACATAACTGTAGAATAATAGACCTGGAGACTCAGAAAGTGGGGAGGGTGGCAAGAGACGAGAAATTACCTCATGGGCACAATGGAAACTATCTGGCTGATGGTTACACTAAAAGCCTGCATGCACCACTACATGGTATATCCATGTAGCAAAACTACACACGTACCCCCTAAATCTATAATTCAAAAAGAAAAAAATAATGGATTTGCATGAGTATGTGAATCGATTATGGGAGGATGACAGTGGATAGTCAAGAGTGTGGCCTGGAGTTGGGTGAGGTGAGGGATGGAGGTTTGCGGAGTGCAAGTCTGGGTGACACAAGCCGGTGGCATCAGCTCAGGCATCAGTGGTGTCAGCCCCCAAACTCTGGACCCAGTTGGAGGCTTCTATAATTAAGAAGGAACATCAAACATATTAACCAAGCATTTGTCATGTTTAGACTTCATTACATATGCCATTATGATTTCTATTGTATTCTGTTGTGTTGGAGTCTAGAGAGAGGCCCAGGATTTCTGTACACATTTGGACAGGCTTCCTTCCTTCTGTCTTACCTTGGGCGCATTTGCCTGGCAGGTGACAGTGATTAGGCCAAGTGTTTCTGTCAGAAGCTGTTCCAATGATGTCCTAAGCAGCTGTGAGTTTTGAAAGGAGCTGCTGTGACGATCTATTAATAGATGTTCCCTAATGTAAATGCACTTTGAAGCATCACTCTATAGCTACTTGCTATTATTTCATTTTGAAATCTTTATTACTTCAGATTACACTTATGTAACATTGTCGAAACATATTTTTTTTGTACATAAACTTTTTATTATTTCTCAAAGAAGTAATTGTAATTTGCTAGGCTTCTCCCCTTTATTTATTCCTTAATATGGACTGCATTCTGGGGCTTCTGAAATCCCAATGCAAACTGAATGCTTAATTTATACCTGTCGTAACCTGAATTGCTTCGTTTGGGAAGAGAGCTATTACAAAGCAGCTGTGTTAGAAAAGAGAATTTGCCGAATATTTATACCTATGCAGAATCCCCTAAACTGTGTGACCTACTTAGTTTTAATTCTATAAAAAAGTTATACCATATTTTATTCTTAATGATAGTGCCTGACATGACTGTCCTGTGACAAAAACTAAATCATTAGTCCCTGTAACAGGAAGTCTATATTCATAAAACTCTTACAAGATAACACAGGAAAAGCCTAGATTATGTTGGATATGATGATGACTTTTGATATGACATCAAAAGCACAATCCATGAAAGAAATAACTGCTAACTTAAAATTGAAAAGTTCTGCTCTGCAAAAGACATTGTTAAGATAATGAAAAGACAAGCCAAAGACTTGTAGAAAGTATTTAAAAAATAATCTCTGATAAATGGCTTGTATACAGGATATACAAAGAAATAAAAATCAACTACAAAGCCTTGAAGAAACCATTAAAACTTGGGCAAAACACTTGAACAGACACCTCACCCGTGTAGATCTGCAGATGGCAGATAAGCATATGAGGATGCTTAATGTCAGATGTCAGGGAATCGCAAACTAAAGCAACAATGAGACAACCCTACACTGCTGTTAGATGGCTAAAATCCAAAACGCTGACAGCACCAGATGCTGGCAAGGATTAGAGCGATGGGGACTGTCCATCATTGTGGGTGCAAATGCAAATACGGTGAAGTCACTTTGGAAGACAGTTTGCTCGTTTCTTACGACGCTAAACATATTCTTAACACACAGTCTAGCAGTTGTGCTCTCTGGACTTTACCCAAATGGTTCGAAAACTTATGTACCCACACAAAAAACATGCAGAGATGTTTACGAAAGCATTATTTATTTGTTTATTTTATAATTATATATAATTGCCAAAAACTGGAAGCAACCAAGATGTCCTTCAGAACGTGGAGAAATAAACTGTGGTTCATCCAGTCACTGTAATGTTATTCAGCAGTAAAAAGAAATGAACCATCAAGCCACGAAAACATGGAGGAAATTTACATGCAAATTACTAAGTAAAAAGTCAATCTGAAAAGGCTGCAGACTGTATGTCACGCTGGAAAAGGCAGAACTCTGGAGACAGTAAAGAGATCATGGACTGTGGGGCGGGAAGGGTGAACAGGTGGAGTGCTGAGGATGTCAGGGCGGTGGAACTGAGTTATATGATCCTGTAGTGGTGGACAGGTTCATTGTCTGTCCAACTCCAGAGACGAGGATGTCAGGGCGGTGAAACGGAGTTGTATGATCCTGTAGTGGTGGACAGGTGTCGTTGTCTGTCTGTCCAACCCCACAGACGAGGATGTCAGGGCGGTGAAACTTGAGTTGTGTGATCCTGTAGCGGTGGACAGGTGTCGTTATCTGTCTGTCCAACCCCACAGACGAGGATGTCAGGGCGGTGAAACTGAGTTGTGTGATCCTGTAGCGGTGGACAGGTGTCGTTGTCTGTCTGTCCAACTCCACAGCAGGTACAACACCCGGAGTGAACCTTGGTGTAAACCACGACTCTGGGTGACGAGGACACGTCCGCGTGGGTTCACCAGTGATAATAGATGTGCCGCCTGGGGCGTGTTGATAATGAAGGGACTGTGCACATGTGGGGGCAGTGGGGATACGTGAATTATCTGTACTGCCCTCTCAGTTTCTCTGTGAATCTAAAACCCCTCTAAGAATGAAATCTATTTTAAAATATTAACGTTGGAGCCAGGCGTGGTGGCTCACGCCTGTAATCCCAGCACTTTGGGAGGCTGAGGCGGGTGGATTGCCTGAGGTCAGGAGTTCAAGAGCAGCCTGACCAACATGGAGAAACCTCGTCTCTACTAACAGTAGAAAAATTAGCCAGGTGTGGTGACACATGCCTGTAGTGCCAGCTACTCAGGAGGCTGAGGCAGGGGAATCGCTTGAAGCTGGGAGGTGGAGGTTGCAGTGAGCTGAGATTGCACCTCTGCACTCCAGCCTGGGCAACAGAGCAAGACTCCATCTCAAAAATACATATATTAACATTGACATTGCTCTTGAGACTTTATTTTTATATTATTTAAACATTGGATGAAAAATTTTACATGCCAACTGAATTATGTGGAGGAAGCCAAGATAAATAATTAGCAATATATTCTTCAGGAACATATGAGCAGAATATTTGAAAACTCTGGAAGAAAATTCTGTTAAAACGTATTTGGATGGCTAATCTTGTGTTTTGGTGAAAAATTCTTTCTTTTTTGAGCGGACCTCAATATTGTTATTTACTTAGAGAATTTACTGTTGTCTACTTTTAGTTATACTTTTCTGTATAGACTTGGCCCTCCACATCCATGGGTGCAACCAACTGTGGATGGAATACATTTGAATAAAAAATGTGTCTGTACTTATGTATAGACTTTTTCCTTGTCATTATTCCCTAAATAATATATTGTAACAGTGTTGTTATGGCATTTACATTGTGTTAGATAGAAGTAATCTGGAGATGATTTAAAGTATGAGGGAGGGCCGGGCGCGGTGGCTCAAGCCTGTAATCCCAGCACTTTGGGAGGCCGAGACGGGTGGATCACGAGGTCAGGAGATCGAGACCATCCTGGTGAACACAGTGAAACCCCGTCTCTACTAAAAAACTACAAAAAACTAGCCGGGCGAGGTGGCGGGCGCCTGTAGTCCCAGCTACTCGGGAGGCTGAGGCAGGAGAATGGCGTGAACCCGGGAGGCGGAGCTTGCAGTGAGCTGAGATCAGGCCACTGCACTCCAGCCTGGGCGACAGAGCGAGACTCCGTCTCAAAAAAAAAAAAAAAAAAAAAAAGTATGAGGGAGGCCCAGGTGCGGTGGCTCACACCTGTAATGTCAGCAGTTTGGGAGGCTGAGATGGGTGGATCACCTGAGGTCAGGAGTTCGAGACAGCCTGACCATCATGGTGAAACACCCTTTCTACTAAAAGTACAAAATTAGCCGGGCATGGTGATGCGTGCCTGTAATCCCAGCTGCTACTAGGGAGGCTGAGGCAGAAGAATCACTTGAACCTGGGAGGGGAAAGTTTCAGTGAGCTGAGATTGTGCCACTGCACCCCAGCCTTGGCGACAGAGTGAGTCTCCGTCTCAAAGAAAGAAAGAGAGAGATAGAGACAGAGAGAGAGAGAGAGAGAGAAAGAAAGAAAAGAAAAGAAAAGAAAAGAAAGAAAGTATGGCAGAGGAGGTACCTGGGTTTTTTGCAAAGACTGCACCATTTTATAACAGGGGCTTGAGCATGTGTGGGTTTGGGTATCTGAGGAGGTCCTGGAATCTACAGATCCCAAAGGACGCTACATGACTCTCACACACACCCTGATGAGAAGGACATTAGACAGGAGACCTGTGTTCTGTGTTTTGGCCAATTCCTGACCTACACGATCTTAGGTCATCATAAATCACATCTCTAAACTTGTTACCTCATCAATGGAGACACCTGAGTGTTGCCAAGAGAAGTAGCAAAGGTTTTGGTGTTAGATGGACTCGCATTTAGACCTGACTTGTCCTTTCCAGCTGAGGATGTTGGGCAGGAAACAAAACTTCTCCGAGCCTCAGTTTCTACAGCAAAAATGGCATTAATCATATGTGTTACACATTGTTGTGAAGATTGAAGATGATGTCTTCAAATCACCCACCACAAGGCATAGTATACAAGGTGGGCAATGACTTTTCTGAGTAAACGCAGCATTACCTTCTAAGGCTGCTTCTTTTAAATGATTTCCTAAAAATCATCATAAAATGATGTACTATGTGTGAAAGCACTCAGTAAGCATTCACCTCTATAGAAAAAGATGCGCATCCCTAGTATTGAGTTATAAACTCAATAGACAATATACCTTAGAAGATTTTTTGTTTGTTTGTTTTTGTTTTTGTTTGAGACAGAGTCTCACTCTGTCACCCAGGCTGGAGTGCAGTGGTGCGATCTCGGCTCGCTGCATCCTCCACCCCCTGGGTTCAAGTGATTCTCCTGCCTCAGCTTCCCGAGTAGTTGGAATTACAGGCACCTGCCACTGCACCTGGCTAATTTTATTTTTAGTAGAGATAGGGTTTCACTATCTTGACCAGGCTGGTATTGAACTCCTGACCTCATGATCCACCTGCCTTGGCCTCCCAAAGTGCTGGAATTACAGACCTGAGCCACTACACCAGGCCAGGTTACTTTTTTTATTTTTTATTTTGTTGAGTGGGGAGCATGTTATTTCTTGGCCTTACTGATCTTTGTATTTATGTAAAAGGCTTGATAATAACTTATATTGAAGACACTGTTTTACACACAAATAGTGCTTGTTTTCTACTTTTCTGTTCTATATCTTTCTCTGAAAACAGTTGACTGATCTGTGTTTTTGTAAACAAACAGTTCTCTTTAGTTAGGGAACATTTAGAATGTGTGTTTATAACACTCACCATTTATAAGCAGATTCCAGTAATTTTACATCTATTTTGTTTTACATGAGCAAACCAGTATTATTTGTCTCCATTCTTGATTATTTTTAGTGCTTCACAAAAATTATAGTCATTTCTATAATTGCTTTATCACTTTTTTTTGAGATATGCAAGAAATGGATGTTCAGGTAACCATCACATAACGATCATCACATACAGTATTTGGCCCTCCTACTGTGAACATTTTCCACTTAAAAAACCAAGTCTACTGCATTAAAAAATGCATGAATTTCAGACTAAATGCCTGTTTACATCATCAGTTTTTATTTATTTATATTTATTAACACTACGGAAACTTGGAATGTCATAGAACTGGTGATAGATGATATAAATATTTGATGTTCTAGTTATAGTTTTGATTTTGGAAAAAAATACGGTAATGTAAAAGGGCATCTGGTTTGGTGTAGATTTGGATAGTAATTAGTATTTTTGCGTTTCTGTAAAAATAAATACAAGTTTATAAGTTACATATATTTTCAATTGTTATTGAATTCAGGTTTTCCAAGTTGTGTACTCAATTTTCATTTCATTTTTTTCTGACAGGCCCTAGGTTACCTAATTTTGCATTTGACAGCAAGTGCTCTTTCAAATTACTGAACTTTCGTATGGCAAGAAAGAACTGTATGGCAACCTGAAATTGCATGAACATAATTGCCTTTCAAATTACAGCCCATTAGAAAGAAAATATGCCTTTTTTTAGAGTACCTAGGAAAACATTTTTTACAGAGAAACTCCTGGTGTCAAACTCTCTAAAGCTAAGTGGGCAGCTGGCTCTAAAGGCAGTCACGTCTGGTCCTGGGTCGTGTGTGTGGCAGCCACACCTGTGCCCCCAGGAAGACAGGCTGGTTCTGATACTAATGCATCTCCCAACTGTGTGGAACCACGTGAATTCTCTCCTCATTTTCCCTCGCCTGATCTCAGCTTTATGATAGGGAATGAGATCTTCCCTCCCCTACGTTCCTATCGCCCCCATCTCTCTTGTCATCCTTTCATTTTTAAACAAATCAGAAGTCCTGACTTGTGGAAGAGATGCCCTACACAGGATTCTCTGCGTGTGCTCCTGATGTGCCTGATCAATTTCAGTCACTGGGGGAAGGAGCAGTACTTTTGCTGGTATCATTTACATTTGTGTTAACAGGTGAGACATTATCAGAACATGCTCTATTCACCTCTGATAATGAGATCTTTGTAATATGTGGTTCCAAGTGGTATGAACACACTAAATGGAGCTTATGAGATGTCAGAAGGAGAGGTAATGGGACGTCCATGGAGTGAGTAGAATGAGGCGTGAGCACTCAGGGGCTCACTAAAGATGGGACCCAGAACTCAGGCTGCAAAGGTGAAGGATAAAGAGTGAAGCTTATACAGTGGAAGTCAACCTACTTGCATGTCCTGAAGGAATAGATAACATAAATCAGTTGTATATGCCAAGACTGGACCTGGTCTAGCTGGTGTGAACCACACATGCAGAGGAGTGGCTGTTATAAAGAAAGGGAGAGGACACCCTGACAATCAGCCTCATGAGTGTGGTGTGTGGGATTGTGAATGAATCTGTCCCTCTGGTCAAAATCACTCAAGCATTTATCTGAGCATTTTGCTTGTAGGCATCCGAGCCAGACTATAATTAGAGAAGTTGAAATATGGCCAACAGGATGCCACAGGAAAAATTGAATGCTTGCAAAACACACGTTGCAAGAGACAAAGTCTCTTCGTTGGAAGAGTGAACAGTCACACTTTTTTTCCGATAGTGCTTGGTTGTGGAAGAAAGAATTGTTAGAACATGACTAAAAGCCTGGCCAACTCCCTATTCGCAGGGCTCTTCACCTCTGTCTCTGCTGCTCCCGGAGCCCTTGCTGACAGGGCTATGAATGACAGCTGTGCTCAATGCCGTGACCCCAGGCAGGGCCCAGGGGAGGGGCTCCCTCCCAGGCTGAGTCCAGAGCACTTCAGGCTAGAACGCAGAAAGGGAAGCACTTACCGTCCCGGCCTAGAGTCTTCCGACTCTGGACAGAAAATGGAAAAGCGGAACTGAGTTAACTTTACAGCAAGATGCAATGGTGTGTTCGTGGAAATGTTCCATCTTGGAGGCCTTTCTCAGTGCTCTGATAGGTTTTCTTTTGGTTTATTGAAGGGGAGACAGATTTAGTTATAAAAACATAATCAGCAAGTGTGAGCTCAGTCTGCCTCACAGTGTCTGAAGTCCTAAGAAACCCTCATTCTGATCTAATCTCTAATGTGGCGTGGGGTGGCTGAGGGCCAGGTGGGAGCAGGGCGGGGCCTCAGCAGGCAGCACACTTGCATCTGAGCACTTTCTCAGCTGCTAGAGCCAACTTCTCTGCCCTTATATATCCCTTTCCAGACCCCCCTTCTCTCTCTGCCCCTATAAATCCCTTTCCAGACCACACTTCTCTCCGTCCTTACAAATCCCTTTCCAGATCACGCTTCTCTCTGCCCTTATAAATAAATCCCTCTCCAGACCCCCCAGGCACTGCTGTCCCTTTTCAGTGTGACTGTTGATTAAGCCTGCAGGTTTCGCTGCCCACCCACCCAGCTGTAGGTTCTAAGGGGGCAGAGACTGTGCCGCGTTCTGCTCACCACTGGCCTCCCACACGGGGACACATTCACTTGCCTGGCACGGCCTTAGGTCCTGTTTGTAAATTGGTGCCTTATTGCCTCAAAGAATCCACTCTGTCAGTCTTATGATCTCTATTTTACTGCTGTACCATCTAGTATTATTCTGTAAATGTGTCATAAAAGTCGAAAAACTTCATTAGAAAATGAAATTGACTCGGTAAAGCAAAAGGTATGTAATAAAAGGTATCAAGTATATCTTTTTAAAATTATATACACACATGCAGACACATGTATATACACATACACATGCAGGCATGCAGACACATGGAGCTATGTGTACACATGCAGACATGCAGACACGTGCAATGTGCATATACAAACATGCAAACAAATGCACATGCACACATGCAGAGACACATATATGCACATGTACACCCAGAATATATGCATATCCACACATGCATGGATACACACACATATACACACATGCACACATACATGTATGTACATGTATTTATGGTGTAGGTTAAAATTGGATAAAGCTGGCATTGAATATACAGATGCACACCATAGTGTTAAATTTTGCTTAAGAGCTCACGTGTACATAAAATAAGTTTTTAAAAGAAGAGTTACAATATCTTATATAATTTACTTGGTTTCTGATCACAGATAAGCATTGCTAGACAGTTCTGTGACTCTGTCAGGTGAATGTTAAAGGGTTGTCGTGAGGGCAGTATTAGATGTGGTATGCATCAATAACTGTCAGGTTCAGAGCACACAGTGGGCGTTCTACAAATGGGGATGGTGTGAGGAGGTGACGTGTCGTGTCTGGTCAGCTCATACTTCCATATTTTTCTTTAGGCTCTTCCGCTTCAGAAAGTGCCTCACACCAACTCCAGTTGGGTTTTGTCCATCCCTTTTCCTCCAGGCCCTTTCATAATTTTGTGCATGTATCTGGCATCCATACATAAAAAATGCAAAGATACTTGTTGGTCATGGAGTTAGTTAGCAAAATATCTATGTTGCAGTATGCTAACGAGCTTCTGTTGACTCCCACTTCTTACTGGTAGGGATAAAATTTGAAAATGATTAATTCACAGTTCTTTTAAAAATCCCATTAAGGCTGGCTGATTTCTGAAGTAGCTCTTACGTTCTGTTCGGTGCATCAAAGCAAGGGAAACGCTGTCTTGCAGAAAGTAGTGAGGAGACAAGCAGCCCCGAGGAGCTGAAGGCGCGTTGCTGGTGGTCGGAGCATGTCTTCATTTACTGGCCACAATCCGCATGAGCTACTGCTTCTGAAAGGTGCCCTCGAAATCTGGTCCCCACTCCTGAGACCATAGTGGACTCCCCAGGAATCCCTGCTTTAATGTTCACTTATGGCCAAAGATTGGGCCTTGGTGCCCAGAGCTGACTGGGTAGGCGGAGGCTGTGCAGTCAGGGAGGGGAGAGTGCGTGGTGGGCAGGGTTGGGGCAACCATCAGACCTGGAGAAGCATCAGTGAGAAAGCTTGGAAGAGAAGGAAGGAGCAGAAATGAGAGCTGTTTAGACCCAGGGCGTGAACTTCTCACCTGGGTCAGCATGTGCTCTGCAGGGAAGTATTCACAGCATGAATGATGAATAGAGCCAATGCATGCTCAAGTGGCTGGCAAAAAATAATAATAATTAAATTAAATTAAATTAAAATATTGCATGATGTTTTGTAAAATGTTGGCAAAGGCCTGAGCACAACATGCTTTCACTTAATGGGCCATCACGTTACAGCCCCCGTTTGCTCTTAGAGGTGTTTGCTGAGCGCTGCCGGGCGTGGGATGCTGGTAGTTTCCAGGGTGTGAAGAGACGCCCATCGTCCTCCTCCTGTCCTGACAGGTTTCCCACTTGAGGAGAATACAGCATGCAGAGCTCTACAGTACTGACAGCGCTGCATGTTTTACTAGAAGGACCTGGCATCAGCTCTTCAAGCAGGTGCTGTTAGGGTTGCAGCTGTGGAGGGTGTGAGTTGTGGACAGGCATTCTGAGCTGGGCTGCAGAGCACTGATGGAGGGACGTCGTGGTGTGTATTATGCATCAAACAACCCCCTTTGGCTCAATTTCATGTGATGGGTGATGAAGTTGAAATCAGACAGGCCAGACATCATGTCTGTGAGTCTTGGAGGGTCTTGGAGAACGTGCTATGAAGTTTTCATTTTAATCCATCAATGAGTGTGTTTGGAGCAAGGGAGGGACTAGTGATTCTAAACTGGTGTTTCCTGATTTGCGTGGCAATGTTGTGCAGGGTTGAGTGGGAAGGGGACAAACTGGAGCTGTTTAGAAGATGGCTTTGTGAGTCTGAGTGAGTGTTGTGGGAACAGGCCACAGTGTGCTGGAAATGTGGAGGGGGTGACCAGGTGTGGTATCCAAGGGAAGAAATGGCAAGGAGGGTGGGGTCAAAGTGGCTCCAAGCTTTGGAGCTTGCACTCTTCTGGAAAGAAAGGAAATGGAAATTCACTGAAAAACTATAATGTCACAACAGGCTGCTGAAACTGTTCAGGCATTCTCTAAGTTAATGATAGTTCCACTGGTAATTATGCTGCAGGATTAGGCCGTTTTAGCTGAGGTTTAACCACAGTGCTAGGAGGCTCATGGGAGGTGGGCGACTTGGTGTTAACATCAACACAGAGGTCTGTAATCCCAGCTACTTGGGAGGCTGAGGTAGGAAAATCACTTGAACTCGGGAGGCAGAGGTTGCAGTGAGCTGAGATCGCACCACTGCACTCCAACTTGGGGGACAGAGTGAGACTCCATCTCAAAGAAAAACAACAACAGAAACACCACAGGCCACTGACAGTTATTCCCAATAGCCATTCAGGCGTGAATCTTCTAATATTAACAATGGTGCATTTCAAATACACGAGCTGGTGATGAATAAAGTCCCATTTTACATACACGTGTGTGCTCTTCCAGCTTTCATAGATGTGGGGTGGATGGTGGAGGACTCCAGGGTGATGCCCAGTGGGTGAATGGCAGGGCCACTTCCCAAGGGCCCAGGCATCTGGGCTTGGGCCCAGCTCCCCTGGCTCCAGCGTGAGTGCTTTTCCTCCCACTTCTGGCCCCTGGACTGGCCAGATGGTGAGTGAGGGAACCACTTACAACCATCAGCAGGCAGGCCACGGTGGAGCCTCCGAGGGACATCTGCAGAAGGACTTATTTTTACCAAAGAGCTGTTCCGACAACCCACTCATCATTTGCACTGTCCAAATGGGATCTGATTGTGCTGGGTCTGTGTACTAATTCCTGCACTTCTCCTTCTTCATTTGTAGCAATGAATATTTTTTAAAACACAGAAAAGTTGGAAGAATAGTCTAATAATATACTCCTCATCCATATTCAATTACTAATGTTTTAATAAATTTTCTTTTTGTTTTTGCTGATCATTAAAAATCATTTGCAAAATTCATGAATTTTAATCTCAAACATGTCAAACTGTCTGCCACATCGGGCAGTCCCATTATTCATGAGCTGAGTTTTTCACTTAAGAGAGTAACTCACAGACTTCCCTGTTTTTAACCATATGTATACATATATTTTTGCCAATAGTTAACTGTTGGACAGCATGAAAATACACTACCAACAATTTTTACTTAATAGCTTTAGCATTTAATGATAATCCTTCTGAGTCAATTATTTCATTGAACCTGGAAAAATGGTGATTTTTCTATTACATTTTTAATGACCTTTCTCCTAATAAGAATAGCTTTTCCTCATCAACTATAGAGACACTGCAGTTCCTCTTAAAATGAAAGGTCAATGATTAATTCTCTCTTGAATTGCCAATTTTCACAGTAAGGAATCGTGTTTTGATCTCTTCCAGTGGGGCAATCAAGGCATGTTTGTCTCTTCCTCTCACGTGCTTTCTCTATTTTTTGAGTATTATTACATATACACGTGCACTACAGTCAGTTACAGTAACTACTATCTTTGACAGTTAAATAGACCCAAATAGTAGGAAGTTCAAGCTGGTTTCTGTATCTTGTTGACCTGCACCCATAAAAGTCTGTTGATCAGTAGCTCCTTTTGTTTGATAATAAAAAATATCTCAGGCACACTCTCATAATAACTTTGCTGAATTCAGGAATGACATGCCCCATTTTCCAAGGAGATAGAATTGCTTTTTAAAATCCATCATTTTAATAGGATATTTGGAAACCAAAAGCTTGCAGGTACATTTTCTGGACACATTAAGCAAATATATTTTAAAATTTTGTTTAAATATATTTTTTAATATTTTACTCAAATTTGATATAACTTATTTTTTGCCTTGACGTCTAGGAATTTTCTTTTTTTTTTTTTTTCCTTTTGCTTTAGGGCCAGAGTCTGTCTGTGTCATCCAGACTTAAGTGCAGCGGCATGATCATAATTCACTGCAGCCTCCACCTCCTGACACCTCCTGGCTCAAGCAATCCTCCCACGCCAGCCTCCTGAGTAGCTGGGACTATAGGAATGCACCACCATGGCCGGATTTATTATTATTATTATTATTATTATTATTTGTAAAGATGGGGGTCTCACTCTGATGCTCAGGCTGGTCTCAAACTCCTGGCCTCAAGTCATCCTCCTGCCTTGGCCTCCCAAAGTGCAGCGATTAAAAGTGTGAGCCACCATACCTGGCTTGAATTTTGTTTTATGTGCTTTTTTTTAATTTAGTGAAAACACAAGGTAGTAATAACCCTATCATGCTAAATTATTCTATGTGTACATGATACATTTTCAAAATTTTAATATACTAGTTACATGTGAACTAGTGTAGCCACTGTGGAGAAGAATATGGAGGTTCCTCATAAAATTATGAATAGAACACAGAGGTGAACTGAAAACTATGAATTGACCCAGCATTCCCATCACGGGGCATTTATCCGAAGAAAAGGAAATCTTGCATTCTGGTGAATCCCTAGGTTCCTGCAAGTCCCTGATTTCCTGTTAGTCCCTGCGTTCCCATGAATCCCTTTGTTCCTATAAATTCCTTTGTTTTTGTGAGCCCCTGTGTTCCCATGAATCCTTGTGCTCATGTGAACCCCCTGTATTCCCATGAACCCCTGCGTTCCTGTGAAACCCTGCATTCCCGTGAGGCCCTGTGTTCTCAGGAGCCTCTGCGTTCTCGTGAGCCCCTGCATTGCCGTGAATCCCCGAGTTCCCATGATTGCCTGAGTTCCTGTGAGTCTTGCGTTCCCGTGAGTCCCTGAGTTCCCGTGAGTCCCTGAGCTCCCGCGAGTCCCTGAGTTCCTGTGATTCCCTGAGTTTCTGATTCCCTGTGTTCCTCTGAATCCCTGTATCCTCGAGTATTCCTGCATCCTTGTGAATCCCCGAGTTTTTGTGCATACTTGCCTAGTACATGGCAAGTGCTCAGGTACATTTTTTATTAATAAGGTATTGCACTGGGATTGGTGATAATCAAAATGGGTCAGTGCTAAATAGTGAATTTTCCCTTTGTCATTTCTTCTTTCCCTCTTTCTATGAGAATCTCCCTTGTGTAGCTGAGAAACTGCAGCTAACATTGTAGCATCTTGATAGCGAATATAAATCCATGGACCTTGAGAAACAAGGCCTAGGGATTGTCATCTGGCGAGTTAAGATTTGCTTTAAGAAGACAAGAAAAGATAAAGGAGATAATGGCTTCAGTCAGTTGGCCAGGGTGGGAGGATGTGAGACTGGCAGCAAATGAGCCTCCCAGGCACACAAGCCTCGGAGCTGCTACAAGTGGGAGAAACCAGAAAAGAGGATTTTTTAATGTGGTTCAAAAATAATTCCGTTTTGACTTTACATTTAACCCACTATCAGTAGATATTCACATAAGTTGTTTATTTGTTTGTTTGTTTTTAAATTTTATTTTCTGGCCCGTGTCTTGAGGAGAGAATTAGTCTGGGCCCATGTTATTTATCCTGTTTGAAATGAGAGATTTGAGTAATCACCCCCCAGCCTGGCCTGGACGGTCACTTGTCACTATACTCTTGGGCCTTCTCCTTCTCTTGGCAGCAGTAGAAGGATGTGGCTCCAAGATTGTATTTTCTCCTGTAGTGTGAGGTGAGTGGCCATCACATTGGGCTGAATTGATGCTGTGTTGGAGACTGGATGGTGGTAAATCTATTTTTAAAGAAATTTTCTGCAGTCAGAATGTGCAAATAGTTGATGTTGTCTTTATTTTCCATCACAGAGATAAAAGGCCTGACTTATTTTGTTAAAGTGGAAGAACGTAAGTTTTACACTTAAATGGGTAATAGGTTGTTATTTTTATTTACGGTTTCATCATCAGACATTTTTATATTGTGGACAGTGTCAATTCTTGCCCTTGTGGACCCACTCAGACCTGCCTGGTCAGCCCTTGCAAGGGCACTCGCATTGCCAGCCCTGGCTCCGTCCCTGTGCCTCTGTCAGCACATCTGCAACCTGCGTAGCCTGGGAACATTTAGGCAGCTTTAGGCTCATCTGCAGCAGGGACAAGTGGATCCAGAACCTTGGCAGTCTGCAAGGAGAGCTGCGTGTGTGCCATTGACGTCCACTTCCACTAGGTCAGGCTGCAGGCTGCTCTTGGACCTCCTTGCCCTTGACTGGGACTGAAGGCAGCACAACCGAAAGCTTTCCACGGATGAGGAACGTTACATGGAGTATCCACTGACAGTGTGGAAAAACTAGTGTGTGCTTCACACCAATAATAACTTATCTGGAACAGGGGTTGGCAAACTTTTCTGTGCAGTGTGAGATGGTGAATATTTATTTGTGATTCTGTGGCAACAACAGTCCTGCTCTTGTGTGGGGGAAGTGGCTGCGGTAGACATGGGTATGGAGTGAGTGGTGCCTGCCAGGGAAACTTCCTGACACCACAGGGGCCTCCTAGATTCAGTCCATGGGCCACAGATTGAAAACAAAGCAGAAGAAGATGTTTACTTGAAAAATTGTAATACAATTTTTACAATTGTAAAGTGAGGGACCAATATGAAGAGAACAAATATTTAAATAAATATAAAACCTTGACTAAGTCATATCATAACATGATGTGATAGAAGGTTATTATGTACTTATCTTTTCTATAAGTGAAGTTACACTTTAAATATATTCTAATAAAAACATGAAGACTAAGTTTTTTTAGAAAGGATCTCCATCTGTTGCTCAGACTGGAGTGCAGTGGCATGATCATGGCTCACTGCAGCCTTGACCGTCTGGGCTCAAGTGGTCCTCCCGCTTCAGCTTCCTGAGTAGCTGGGACCATAGGCTCATGCCACCACACTTGGACAATTATTTTTTAAAATTGTTTATAGAGATGTGGTCTCATTATGTTGCTCAGGTTGTTCTTCAACTCCTGGGCTCAAACGATTCTCATCCTCCACAATGCTGGGATTAGAGGCATGAGCCACCATGCCTACCCAAGAATGTTTTTAATGAAAATATTGATTCTGAAATTTAGCTGCAGTAATGAAAAGATGAGAATTAATACCCAAGGCGTCTTTGAAGAATAAAGTAATAAAGCAGTGACTTGCGCTAGCAAATGTCAAAACATTGTCAAGCAAGGTGGCACTGAGGTGAAATAGGTAATACAGGTCCACATTGTGTACTCTACCAAGAAATAAAAAGAAAGCAGAAACTAATACAATATGATTACTTGTTAGTGCAATCTATGGGATAATGAAATACATGGCAGGATATAATGTTAGTTATTTTGAAATATTGTCAAGGTCTGCTAAATACACTCTACATGGATTAGAGAACTTATCTAAAAGATCAAAATATGAAACGCCCCCACTCACCCTGCCAAAATCAAACTATGTCCCCCCCAGAACACTGAAGGGGTGTTGCAGAGCTTAATAGAGTAGATCCAAGTTCTCGGCTCAGTGTTTTCCCCTAGGGATGAGGAGTAATGTGGGGTCTGAGCAGTGCTTGAGCAGGAAGAAGCAGCCATCCCAGCTGGGAGCAACTCGAAGAGACTCATGGAATAGAACAAGGGCCCAGTTAGCCCACGACGGGGTGAGGGTGGCAGGGGATATGAGTGCGTGGAATCCAGGCAGGGCAGCCACACGGGCACTTTGGCATGCAGGAGGTGGCTGTGGAACTGTGTGGCTCTTCTAGAATTCCCATGATGAGAAGAGCATGGGGGATTTGCTTCCCATGGCTGCTGGTTTTTACTGCAGAGCACAAGTTTAATATTTTATAGTTCTGGAGGTAGAAAGTCTAAAATGGGTTGCACTAGGCTAAAATCAAGGTATCAGCAGGACTGCGTTCTTTCTGGAAATTCTGAAGGACGATCTGTTTCCTCTGGATTCTAGAGACTGCCTGCGCGCCTTGGCTCCTGGCTAAGTCCTCCATCTTCACACCGTCTTCACAGCCAGCGGTGCAGCATCTCCAAATCTCACTGTGACCCTGGTCCTCCTGCCCCCCTCTGCCTTATGGAGGCCCCTGTGATGATATGGGGTCCTCTGGGTCATCCGGGACGACCCCCATCTCACAAGCCTGAGTCGCATCTACAAAGTCCCCCTGCTGTGTGACATTCACAGGCTCTGCAGATGTGGATATTTTTGTGGGGACCTTTGCCTAACATAGACAGCATCATTCATTCATTCATTCATTCGACCCTGAGACTTGTCAACCGCATTTGAGGGATTTGAAAATTTGGACTCTGCAGGTATAATTGACTTGCTAAAACTAGTTGTTAAGCCCAGGAGTTTTGGCTTTTAAGTCAGCATTACAAACTAATTTGGCATTTTGTTTTGTTACATGTTTATAGAAGTTAAAATGTATTCTTTAAAACCAGTCCAAATGTAATGAGTAATTTGAATATGAACTGTTAATCAGTTTCTGGAAAAGCAAGCAGCCTTGTTCATTACTGGATAGTTAATTTTGAAAAGTTTTTTTTGTGGTTGTTTTTCCCAGTGCTTCAACACCAGATGCAGACACATGGCTTTTAATTGAACCCGACTCTAGCATTGTTTTGTGGTAATTCAGGATTATTAATCAGACTCCCAGTTGGTGTTCCTCTCCAGCACTTAGCGTGAACACTGAAGAACACGCAGCGGAGAGAACTTGTTCGCCTCCTTCCAAATTTTATGCAGTTTTTGGCATTAATTCAAAATCTGCTATTCAATGCATGAAGAAATCATTAGAGTTATCAGTACAGGGACTTAGCCCTCTGACAATACTTTTAGGAAATTATAAGATGTCTTTTGCCAACATCCAAAAACACAAATAAATAAAACTGCCAGGAGAAACAGGGAGGGAGGTATCATTGTATGGGCCAGAATTTTGAGATTAAGTATTCAAGGGTGGCTCTTCGTGTTTTCCTAGGCATGAAATTGTTGACAACCCTGCACTCACCCGGCGGTCTCATTCTCCCGAGTAACCTTGTGCATAGAATGGAGCTCGGGAAACAACCCTTGGAATAACCTACTTGCTCTGCCTTTTAAAAACACCCCGATTCCACCTGTCTCCCATGGCAAATGGTCCGAGTGCCATCCTCTCTCACTGGGTGAATGCAGGAGCCCCCTCCTGCCTTTTGGCCTGCCCTTCCTCCTCCTGCTCGTGGCCTCCTCCTTTTACCTGTGGCCTCCCCCTGCCCGTGGCCTCCTTCTCTCCTGACTTAGTGTCTGCACAGCAGCCTTGCTGATTTACTGTCTACACTCCTTAGCTTAGTGACTGCACAGCAGACAGAGTGGTTCTTCTACAGTAACTTGGCTTAGCCTCCATCATGCTATCCTGGCTCCCTTGTGTGATGCTGGGAGCCCCTCCCTGCATCCTGACCCCTCTTGCTGCTGCACTTAGTTCTCCTGCGTCCCATGACTGTCTTCCATGTGCTTCTTGCACACCCTAGAAACAGCTCTCCCCTCCATCTGCTCATTGCCTGTACCCTGGACAGACCAGGGATCTCATCTGCTTGTTTCCTGGTGATGCTCCTGGGCCCACAGTGCTTTCTAGTCCCAGCAACTTCCTCATGCATCTCCGTTGAGTGAAGAGATAAGCAGGTGAATTATTGAAGGTACGTCTGACCCACAGACACTAAGCTCTGGCTGCACATCAGATGCTTACTGAACCTTTAAAAATACTTGGGTATTCACTGACTGCAGATACCCTCATAGGGTAGAGCCTGAATGGACATATATGGTGTTTAAAATCCCCACAGCTGGTTCCGAATGCTGGCTGAGAAGCTTCCTTCCTCAGGTCGGCCTCATTTCCATCTAGACATGAGACCTGGTGTCAGTCACATAAAATGTCCAAACCTTCTCAGCTTCCTCTTCCTTGAAAGGTCCAGAAATCCTCTGTTGTCCCTTCATGTGGATCTGTCTTTCCTCATGCCTTACTCAAAGAGACTCTGGGTCTTACAACACTGAGGAGTTAGAACTCCACCCTGTTCCTGGTCCTCTCCACCTCTGCGTCTCTTTTCTAGGCAACCTCCTTTTTGTTTTTTTGTTTTGTTTTGTTTTGTTTTTAAATAATCACATTTGCATAAAAGCCAGGGATTCTTCTCACCCTGAGCTTCTAAGCAGGATGTGTACTGTTCCCTTTGTGTGCATTTTTGTGCCATATTACACGCTTTTACGATGAATTCGTATCTACTTTTTAATAGGACCAGACCAGTTCTAGAGTCTGGAGTTTTTAGTAATATGGTGTCCATGTTCATCTCTAAGAGCAAAGGCCCTGCCCCAGGCTTTTGGGAAATGTGGAGGGAAGCACCTTCTGTCCAGGCTGGAGTGTGGCTTCAGGCAGGATCAGGAGGGGCTCAGGTGGCCTGGACAGCAGTCCGCCACGTTTCTGGGCTTTCCAGCCACCCCAGCCTACTTACCTTTATCTCCCCAAAGCACATATCAAAAACCCCAGTTTATAGAAATCAATTTATTTCTACTTTTGTGTTTCAACTTAGAATTGGTACATTACCAAAAGTCTCAGCCAACTATAGGAGGCTAGTTTGATTTACAATTTTTAAATGACTAAGAGGAGCTGGCAATTAACACAAAATAGACTGATTTTCTTTGCAGGGGAGGGAGGTCAGGAAAATATATTGCAATGGTACAAGAAATATACTTGACACTTGATTAAACAAGCTATAACATGTCTGAATAAATTCTCAGTGTCAGGTTTTGATTTATTGCATTATTGAATAATAGTATCTAAGAATAATAAGACCCCCTTGGTTATGCTGCTTGGTTACGCTTGAATAATTCCTTTTTTAAAGAAATTAAGAAACGGAATTTGGTCATTGTAGATGTTTCCACTAGTCAGCAGTGTCGTCCTGATCAGTTGACACGTGAGACCTTCATAGTTCTGGCGTTTCACCCTGAGACCGTGCGTGACAGCATGACCTTACACATTCTGGTCCCGTCTCATTCCTTCCAGACTTAAGCTGCTGTCACTGCCGAGGTGCACTCATTCCGGTGCCCCCTCAGTGCCCCTGTGCCATCTCATCCTCTGCTAAGTCAGCCCTGAGTCTTCTGAGGCCTTGATGCAAGTCGCTGGCAAGAGTCGCCTTTCCAGAACCCTCAGTGATGACCTTTTCTCAGTCATAAACCTACAATAGCCGCCTAAGTGACTCACACCTGACCTCTTTCTAGTGAAGTACTTGGGCTTTCCCCTGTTAGGCTTCATCTTACCTTTCACATCTTATGTTCCTGTATCATTTCCAGGGTTTTACACTCTCGCAAAATAGAAGCTGTGGATGCAGAGTGACTCAGCAGCCATTCCCTTTCCCCGGCATGCTGCTCCTTCATCTCGTCTATCTAAATGTTGAGTGGCTGCAGGTTGGCTTAGGGATGCTTCCTTGCCGCTTTGGAAGTGACCTCTCCTTCTTTTGTACATTAATAATAAATAATTTGTAGCTCTCATCGCATGCACCGATTGTTGCTTTAGCTGTTTGTGTTTTTCTTGTCACTGGCTGTATTCGATGCTGAACTTCTTGAGCAGTGCAGTCATGCTGCCTTCCGCTGTGCCCGGTGCAGTGCGTGTGGTGGAGATGTGCCTCATGCTTAGAAAGGAGGGTTTCAGAGGAAACTGTGGGAGCCACTTGATCCCTGGGCCACATGATCTTAATTTCAAATGTTGCTTTGCTCAGACACAATTCAGTTAAAAAAAGGGCCAGGGACACACACAGACACTTTGCCTGTGATGCATGGATGGTACAAATGCACAACAAGATATACTTAGTGGAGGCTGCTCACACGTGTAGCTGTGACAAAACGAAACCAAGCTGTCCACACGTGCACCAGTGAGCACTGATGGTCAGCGTTACACCGAGCTGTCCACACGTGCACCAGTGAGCACTGATGGTCAGCGTTATACTTTGGCCATGTCAGTCATGGCCTTTTCTCAGTCACACACCTATAATAGGTCAGGTGTACCTGTCAGGGGCCTGGTGAAGGCTGCTGAGCACTGCTGTACACTGCTTTTCCAACTTCTAAAAAATCTACAATTATTTCAAAATAAGTACAAATATGTTGGCAACATGTTATGTGTATTACATTGTAGGCACCTTCTGGAACGTTCTCAAGTGTGCCATAAATTGTGCACATATTGATTTCCTTTTTTCCCCGTTGACAAAGGAAGAAATCCATGGTTCTGCTGCAGAAGAGCCACATGCACCGCTGATTATTCGTGTGACCCCAGATTCACTGATTTCCACTTTTTTTTTTTTTTTTTTGAGACGGAGTCTCGCTCTGTCGCCCAGGCTGGAGTGCAGTGGCCGGATCTCAGCTCACTGCAAGCTCCGCCTCCCGGGTTCGGGCCATTCTCCTGTCTCAGCCTCCTGAGTAGCTGGGACTACAGGCGCCCGCCACCTCGCCCGGCTAGTTTTTTGTATTTTTTAGTAGAGACGGGGTTTCACCGTGTTAGCCAGGATGGTCTCGATCTCCTGACCTAGTGATCCGCCCGTCTCGGCCTCCCAAAGTGCTGGGATTACAGGCTTGAGCCACCGCGCCCGGCCTGATTTCCACTTTTATGAACTCTTTTAAGCTGCAGTTGTGAAATTCAAAGACACCAACGTGTTGTAAAGGTTATTCTTTGAGCAAGTGGTAGTTAGCTAGTTAGTTTAGACAGGTTCTTAAGTCAAAACACCAGTAACTACTTCTGTTCCAGTCTTGTATGGCAGAGTCTATGAAAGCAAAGAGGTTCTGAGAGGAATCCCAAATTAGTGAATTTGCAGGCTCCAATATTGCTTGAAACTGTGAAATTTAATAAATTTTGACATGTGTACGTTAGGTAACAAATGTAAAGGCGGCCACCTGACTTCTGGAGATCCTTGGTTTTGTTTTTGTTGAGTGGACTTTACATGCAGAGGGTTGAGTTGTTGAGTTACACGGTTGGAGACAGGTCTGTTGCTGGCCTGTGCAGGGTTCCTCTCTGGTGTTTTCTATTCCTACTCCCATTTCCTCCCCTCTCAGGGAACAGTCCTCAGAGTGTCTGATGGGCACTCTCTAATTGTAGCTTCCTTCCAGTAACCCATTGCTGTACGATGTGCTTTATTTTAATTGACGTGAGTAGACTTGTCTTATAGTCTCATGTGTTTTCTCATGGTTTTCACTCCGCAGTTTTGAAATTTTATGTGTTTGGCTCTTTGTATATATAGTTCAATGCTTTATATTTCTTTCTTTCTTTTTTTTTTGAGACAAAGTCTCACTCCGTTGCCCAGGCTGGAGTGCAGTGGCGTCATGTCCGCCTCCCAGGTTCAAGCGATTCTCCTGCCTCCTCAGCCTCCTGAGTAATGGGGAGGGGACTAAAGGTGCCCGCCACCACACCCAGCTAATTTGTTTTACATTTCTATATAGTAATGAAGTACTGATACAAGCTACGATACAGATGAACCTTGAAAATATTCAAGAGAGAGAAGCCAGATGGAAAGACCTCATGTTGTGTGATCCCATTCATGTGTAATATCCCGCATAGGCCAATCCACAGAGACTGAAAGTAGATTTGCATTTCCTAGCGATGGGAAATTGGGACTGACTGCCAATGCACACAGGGTTTCTTTCTGGGGTAATGGAAATGTTCTAAAATTAGCAGTGATGGTTGCATAACACTGTGAATATAGTAAAAATCTGTATTTTAAATTTAAAAATGGTGGGCTGCATAGTACATGAATTATATATAATTAAAGTCATTGTTAGTAGAAGTAGCCACTGACAGCATTGCTTGTGATGGGTGAAAGGGTTATCTGAAATGAAGCGCCATCAACACCAAAGTGAAACAAGGGCAGGCAGGGTCCTAACGACGCTGCAGCAGGACCACGGGCTGGGACACAGGAGCACAGCATCTCGTGATTTTGATATGACTAAGAACTTCTTAAGCAAAACAGCAAAAGACAAGTAGGCCAGGTTATACTGTACAGTGAAACACACAATGAATAAATGTAACAGAGAAATGACAGATTACAAGATGTTCCTAAAGTCTAAAAATAATGAAATCACACACCGCCCCCCCCGCCCCAGGAATCTGTAGCAAATCTACAAGATAAATGAATAAGCCCAAATTTTAGATGGTCCAAAAATATAAACAGGTATAGGCAAGGGAACTCAGGTAATGGGTAATTAGGACACTTTCAATTCTTCCCTAACTTATTTGATACATTTAAATTCACATAATGATAAGATATCCTTTATGCCCAAGATGTCTGCAAAAGTCACATAAGAATCATGCCAAGAATTGGCCAGTTTCCTCATGTTTCTGAATTAAGAAGGACAACATGTAGTTTTCACCATAAAGTATATTATCTGTGGGTTGTTTGCAAATGCTCTTAAACAGTTTGAGGTAGTTACTTTGTATCTACCTCATTGGTAGATACATCCTTGGTATATCTACCCTTGGTCATTGTATTAGGTCATTCATGTGTTGCTATAAAGAAACATCTGAGAAAAGAGGTTTATTTGGCTCACAGTTCTACAGGTTGTGCGAACATGGCACTGACATCTGCCTAGATTCTGGGGAAGGCTCAGGAATCTTCCATTCATGGTGGAATGCAAAACGGGGGCAGTCATGTCACGTGGTGGGAATGGAAGTGAGAAGGGGAGAGATGTCACACGTGGTGGGAATGGGAGTGAGAGGGGAGAGATGTCACACGTGGTGGGAATGGGAGTGAGAGGGGGAGAGACGTCACACGTGGTGGGAATGGGAGTGAGAGGGGAGAGACGTCACATGGTGGGAATGGGAGTGAGAGGGGAGAGACGTCACATGGTGGGAATGGGAGTGAGAGGGGAGAGACGTCACACGTGGTGGGAATGGGAGTGAGAGGGGAGAGATGTCACACGTGGTGGGAATGGGAGTGAGAGGGGAGAGACGTCACACGTGGTGGGAATGGGAGTGAGAGGGGAGAGACGTCACATGGTGGGAATGGGAGTGAGAGGGGAGAGACGTCACACGTGGTGGGAATGGGAGTGGGAGGGGGAGAGATGTCACATGGTGGGAATGGGAGTGAGAGGGGAGCGATGTCACATGGTGGGAATGGGAGTGAGAGGGGGAGAGATGTCACACGTGGTGGGAATGGGAGTGAGAGGGGAGCGATGTCACATGGTGGGAATGGGAGTGAGAGGGGAGAGATGTCACATGGTGGGAATGGGAGTGAGAGGGGAGAGACGTCACATGTGGTGGGAATGGGAGTGAGAGGGGAGAGATGTCACACGTGGTGGGAATGGGAGTGAGAGGGGGAGAGACGTCACATGTGGTGGGAATGGGAGTGAGAGGGGGAGCGATGTCACATGGTGGGAATGGGAGTGAGAGGGGAGAGATGTCACATGGTGGGAATGGGAGTGAGAGGGGAGAGATGTCACATGGTGGGAATGGGAGTGAGAGGGGGAGAGACGTCACATGTGGTGGGAATGGGAGTGAGAGGGGAGAGATGTCACACGTGGTGGGAATGGGAGTGAGAGGGGAGAGATGTCACACGTGGTGGGAATGGGAGTGAGAGGGGAGAGATGTCACATGGTGGGAATGGGAGTGAGAGGGGAGCGATGTCACATGGTGGGAATGGGAGTGAGAGGGGGAGCGATGTCACATGGTGGGAATGGGAGTGAGAGGGGGAGCGATGTCACATGGTGGGAATGGGAGTGAGAGGGGAGAGATGTCACATGGTGGGAATGGGAGTGAGAGGGGGAGAGACGTCACATGTGGTGGGAATGGGAGTGAGAGGGGAGAGATGTCACATGGTGGGAATGGGAGTGAGAGGGGAGCGATGTCACATGTGGTGGGAATGGGAGTGAGAGGGGGAGAGATGTCACATGGTGGGAATGGGAGTGAGAGGGGAGAGACGTCACACGTGGTGGGAATGGGAGTGAGAGGGGAGAGATGTCACACGTGGTGGGAATGGGAGTGAGAGGGGAGAGATGTCACACGTGGTGGGAATGGGAGTGAGAGGGGAGAGACGTCACATGGTGGGAATGGGAGTGAGAGGGGGAGAGATGTCACACGTGGTGGGAATGGGAGTGAGAGGGGGAGAGACGTCACATGGTGGGAATGGGAGTGGGAGGGGAGAGATGTCACACGTGGTGGGAATGGGAGTGAGAGGGGAGAGATGTCACATGGTGGGAATGGGAGTGAGAGGGGAGAGATGTCACATGGTGGGAATGGGAGTGGGAGGGGAGAGATGTCACATGGTGGGAATGGGAGTGAGAGGGGGAGAGACGTCACATGGTGGGAATGGGAGTGAGGGGAGAGATGTCACATGGTGGGAATGAGAGTGAGAGGGGGAGAGATGTCACATGGTGGGAATGGGAGTGAGAGGGGAGCGATGTCACATGGTGGGAATGGGAGTGAGAGGGGGAGAGATGTCACACGTGGTGGGAATGGAAGTGGGAGGGGAGAGATGTCACACGTGGTGGGAATGGAAGTGGGAGGGGAGAGATGTCACACATGGTGGGAATGGGAGTGAGAGGGGAGAGATGTCACATGGTGGGAATGGGAGTGGGAGGGGAGAGATGTCACACATGGTGGGAATGGGAGTGAGAGGGGAGAGATGTCACATGGTGGGAATGGGAGTGGGAGGGGAGAGACGTCACATGGTGGGAATGGGAGTGAGAGGGGAGAGACGTCACATGGTGGGAATGGGAGTGAGAGGGGAGAGATGTCACACGTGGTGGGAATGGGAGTGAGAGGGGAGCGATGTCACATGGTGGGAATGGGAATGGGGGGCGGAGAGACCTCACACACTTTTAAACAGTCAGATCTTGAGAAGACTCACTCACTATTGCAAGAACAGCACCAAGAGGATGGCACTAAACCATTTACGAGAAATATACACCCATGATCCAATTGCCTCGGCCAGGTTCCATCTCCAACACTGGAGCTTACACCTCAACATGAGATTTAGAGCAAACAGCATCCCAGTTGGTACTGTAGCCTCAGACAATTGTGATGCTAAACAGTGGCCACTCACTGCTTCTGACAGATGCCCTGGGCGGGTGTTGTCCTGCAGGGGAAGCTCTGAGTCAGGTCAACAAAGACAAGTCCAGAGAGTGGAGCCTTCCAGGGAGCTGCTGGACAGATCCAGTTCTGACAGTTTTTTGGAAATGGGACTTTTGGAGAAACTCCACAAATGCCTGTCCCTTCTTCAAGGGCTGCTACATTGCCTGTGGCAGCTAGGACAGCTGTGAGGCTGCTGGTGTTGAAGGCTGCTACAGAGCTGTGGAGACTGGGATAGAAACAGGGTATGTTAAAATACCACAAAGCTTACTCTTCTTCCCAGCGTTCAGATATGTTGCTTGATAAAATCTCTTCTGATCACTGCTAGCCTTTGATCAACTTTTGGAGTCCTGAAAAAGTTGTGGTTAACAATTTTTGCCAATCTGCTGTCTTGCTTTTGTGGAGGTCTGGATTGACTTTGGAGTAGAAGTTCCTGTGGACCTGTGGACAGGCTTCTCATACCCAAGACTGAGATTCCTGTGTTGTAGGAAACACTCAGGCATTTTCACAAATGAACTCAAGATTGTTCGGCTTAGTTACTGGTCCGGCCTGTGCTCCCTGCAGTAACACATGAGTGTTTCCAGTTTCTTCCTAACCCCACCAGAAATTGATTTTTTTTTAATGAATATGCTAAGTATAGTGATTTTATAAAACTTGAAATATTATTTTCTTCTTTCTTGTTTTTTATTTCTCTTTCTTTGTAAAAAATATATTTTTAACTTTTATGTTTAGAGGTACACATGTAGGATTGTATATAGGTAAACTCGTGTCACAGGAGTTTGTTGTACAGATTTTTGTCACCCAGGTATTAAACCCAGTACCCAATAGCTATTTTTTTTCTGATATTCTCCCTTCTCTTACCCTCCACCTTCAAGTGAGCCCAATGTCTTTGTGTTCATGTGTTCTCATCATTTAGCTCCCACTTATAAGTGGCCTTCTGTTCTTGGGTTAGTTTGCTTGGAATAATGGCCTCTAGCTCCATCCATATTCCTACAAAAAAACTTGATCTCATTCTTTTTTATGGCTGCATAGTATTCCATGATGTATATGTACAACATTTTCTTTATCCAGTCTACCATTGATGGGTATTTGGTTGATTCCATGTCTTTGCCATTGTGAATAGTGCTGCGTTGAACATATGCATGCAAGCGTCTTTATAATAGAATGATTTATATTTCTTTGGGTATATATCCAGTAATGCAATGGCTGGGTCAAATGGTAGTTCTGTTTTTCGATCTTTGAGGAATCACCACACTGCCTTCCACAATGGTTGAACTAATTTACACTTCCACTAACAGGGTATAAGTTTCCCTTTTCTCTGCAACCTCACCAGCATCTGTTATTTTGTGAGTTTTTAATAGTAGCCATTCTGACTGGTGTGAGATGATACTCATTGTGATTTTGATTTGCATTTCTCTGATGATCAGCAATCTTGAGCATTTTTTCATTAGAAACGTGCAAAGAGAGTTAGATTCCCACACAATAATAATGGGAGACTTTATTACTCCACTGACAGTATTAGATCATTGAGGCAGAAAATTAACAAAGACATGAAGGACCTGAATTTAGTACTGGACCAAATGGATCTGATGGACCTCTAAACAACTTTCCACCCAACCACAGCAGAATATTCTTCTCATCACCACATGGTACATACTCTAAAACTGACCACACAATCGGACATAAAACAATCCTCAGCAAATGCTAAACAACTGAAATCACACCAATCGCTTTCTCAACCACAATGCAATAAAAACGGGAGCCAAGACTTAAAACATCACTCAAAGCCAGGCAATTACGTGGAAATTAAACAAACTAATCCTGAATGACTTTTGGGTAAATAATGAAATTAAGACAGAAAAGAAGAAGTTCTTTGAAACTAATGAGAACAAAGATACAACAATCCTTTATTTTCATTCAGTGCATAGCTTCCTTCTTATTGTTCCTCCAAGTCAAGGAACATTCAGTATTGTATTTGCTGAGTGTCTAAGGCTATTCTCTCATCAAGGAGTGGAATTCTGTTGCCCCGTGACAGGCAGGCAGAGTCTGTAACTGATCCTGGCAGTGCTCTGTGGTGCTCTAGAATGAGTATCATAAAATGTATTGAGGGTTACTTTCAAGATCCTTCATCTTGTTATCTGAATCTTCAGCACCTCTACTTACTTCCCTCCATTTGTTCTGTCAAGAGATGGATGAAAAGGGACTGGAACCAACTCTCCACTGCAATTCTAAAGATGCTCATTGTGTACTTCAGCGGCCGGTTTTTTATTTGAAATACTTGCTGGGTTTGCATATGGTGTCGATTGCCATATCATCTTGATTTATTGTTCATTTAACGTGTTTAGTTGTTCTCATGGGTTTTGTTCTTGTTGCTGGAAAATCTATTTAAACAGTTTTAAATGGGCACGATCCTCCTTTTGGGGTTCATATTTGCCTACTTTATATATCTAAAGTCTTTTATTTTCAACTGTTGTATATTTGCATTTATCTTTAGTGTGTTTTTGTCTTTATTTTGTCTGCACATCTTATCTGAAGGGGATGGAGGTAGAACATGAGTATTTGTCCACATGGGAAATCTGTTTTTTTCCACAATAAACAATTACATTGTCTGCCAATAATGATAATTATTTTCCCTTCTTTACAAATCATTAAACATCATAATTCTATTTCCTACCTTATTAGTTTGACTGGGATTTTTCCGTAACCATGTTAAATGGTAGTGATGATGGTGGAAATATGTCTAAACTTTTTGCTATTGTTAATAGGCTCATAAGATTTTTGTCTCTTGGTTTTCCTATGTGATTTTTAACTTACGGTTTATTAACATCAGCTTCTGCTGACAACTCCTCATATATTTGGTGTTATTCTTTCATTGTACTTCTAAATTATATTTTCTTAGAGAGAAAGAGATATTCTACTTATATTAAAAAGGGAGATTTGTTCTTCATTTATTTATTTTCCATATTTGTCACATTTTTCTTTATTATTTTTTAAATGTAGCAGGAATCCCTTCCTCTTATCTGTACTCTGATATTCTTTACAAGGCATAGTATTTTTTTCTCAAATGTTTCAAATAACTCATCTATAATCAGTCTTCGCCTTGAGTCTAAAAATGACTCTGATAAATTTCTAAGATCTCATATTGTTTCAAAACCTACTTAAGTTTTGATAATTTAATTTTTCAAAGAAAATTGACACTTTAATTAAAATTGTACATAGCTAGTCACACTCCCCACTGTGGTTTTTAATTTGACTCTATGTTTCTGTGGCAGATTATTTTACCCATATTCCTTTCTGCCTGGGTGTATAGAAGTGACATTTCCTTACGTGGTGTTACAACATTAAATTGGAAATGTAATAAAGTATTTTTAATAATGTTTTTTATTTGTTATAACTGTTGTGTGATTTTTCCAGCTGATCCCCCAGTTGTGCTAATTATGCTGTTAAAATATGCACTGATGTAAATCTCACTGTCTGCAGTATTCCGCTTATCAGAGGTAAACGAGACCTTGCCTAGCGTTTGTCTTGGGCTTAGTTCTTTCAGAGATACCGTGTTTCTCTCTCTGCGTCTTATTAGCTTGGTGAGAACAGGGCATTCATCTTATAGTGTCTGTCACCATGTGAGAGACTCAGGAGCCTGGGTTGTGCCCACATCATGTACTACCAGACCTGGAGGTGAGGGCAGTGTGGGTGGACTCAGCTCCCAGGGGCACCCATGCCTTGCAGGTGCCTGCCTGAAGTTCCCTGGTCCATGGAGCACAAGCAAAATAGAAACCCGCCAAGTCAGAGTGGCTCGCAGCTGCACACTGCCATTTCTGTGGCCAGGTGGGGACGTTCCACCAGCACTCAGGGCTCTCCATCTGCATTCTGCTTCTCTCTGTGACGTGGAACCCATGACAGGTCAAAACCTGACCCAGAGTCAGCTGAACCATATCTGGGTCCTTTGGGACAGCAAGGCAGTGAGGGCTAACACCCGAGGCTACTCCTCGCCCCACGCCTCCCTGCCCATCCTCTGAAGGAGGAGTCCACATCCCCAGGCTATGCTGCCATAGCCCTGGCCCCCAGTTCTGAGCCAGACATGGATTTAAAAGGTGTGATTCAGTGTTTTTATTATATTCACAGAGTTGTGCAGCCTTTGGCACAATAGGTTTTAGATCATTTTCATCACCCCAGAAAGAAGCCATTTACACCCATTTTGCATGCTCCCTGCCCCAGTCCCTGGCCACCAGGGACCTGCTTTTTGCCTCTCTGGATTTGCGACTTCTGATGCTTTATATACACAGAATCCAAGGACGTCTGGTGCTTTATGTACACAGAATCATAAGACGTCTGGTCTTTTGTGTTTGGGTTCTTCTACTTTGTATCGTTTTTGGGGTTCATTTTTGTTGTTTGCATGAATCAGTTCTTCATTTCCTTTGATTGCTGAATAATATTCCATTTTATGGCTACAACATGTTATTTATCCACTCATCAGGGATGGACTTTCTGGTCATCTTTAAGCGTGGCCATTGTGAATCCTGAGGCAGTGGACGGTGGTGTTCAAGCTTTGGTGTGGACATGAGTTTTTGCTTCTCTTGGGTATGGACTCGGGTGGGCTTGCTATGTCGCATGGTCACTCTGCTTCTCATCTGTGGAAGAGTTTTCAGACTGTTTTCCAGAACAACTGTGGTACATCCCAGTGGTGTATGAAGGTTCTCACATGTCACAGCAATTATGTATCAGTTGTCAAAACCTGGCCCTGTTTTTGGTCAGAGGTGTTTGCTTTAGTTCCACTTGATCCATCTTTACAAATAAAATTCACGGCGTCATGACCAATTTCATACTTGGTTTTCTTTTAAAGCTGAACTGCCGTCAGTATTCAATAGGGAAGATATCTGTGTATTCTTTATTCCCATAATACATTTTGGGCAAGATTCATTTTCTGTAACCACATTCTCTTAGAATGAACCTGGGAGTTTCTACTTTCAGATTGGCAAAAATAAAGCCCACAGCTAATTGTGAGGGAAAATGTCATCCTGGAATATCTAAACTTGTATATGAAATAAACAGCGACTTCTCAAAGTATTGTGTCATGGACCCGAGGAAGCTCCGTCTTCCTTGAAGTCATAGCCCCTCCCACAGTTCTCTTTGCCTTTTGTTCATGTTTGGCAGCATCCAGATTAACCTCTTCTGCCATTTTCCTTTTAAGTAAGTTAAAATTCAAAGAAATTCAACATGGATAAGATTGATCTTAGCTATTATTCGAGAGGATTTATCTTCTAAAGAACTTGCTTGTAGAATATTAACTGTATGATTGTTTTGACTCGTGGAACTCAAGTTCAGGTTCACCTTTGTAACAGTTTTGCAGATGGTTCGAGTGAGTGTGAAAAGCCTGGTAAATCAAGTAACCAAAGTTTTTATTATTTAAAGGAAAGTTAGAAGCCTAGTCCTAATTTAATTTCACAGTCAAACGTGGCATCTAATGAAATATGTGGCACATTTGGAAGATTTAGATACATTGACTGTTTTTCATCCTTTTCCACCTGCAGTTTATTCTTCCCAAATGAGCTCATATTCTTCTGCTCCTACCTTTTTTATAAGAACAAGATCTTTATTCAGAAACATGCATCTTGCCATATATTCCACTTTGCAAACCTGTAAGTTCATGCAGAGTGTGCATAAAGCTCCCACAGACTCATTTCTGAAGGTGATGGTATCTATTATACAGTAATTAGGGTTTGTCTTTAATTCTGCGTTTTGAAATCAATGATAAAAATTGCCAGTTAAGGTATATAAAGAAATGTTTTGACAACTTCAACAGGAGTTGTCTGAGTTACTGACAGTTGATTTTTAGTAAAATGATAAATAGCAATTCATTTATTTTGTTGTGATAGTTTGAATGCATTTTGTGACTCTGAAATATGTGTACAAGCCTTCCCTCCCATTTTTTCTCACAGTTAGACTGCATTTTAAATACAGTTTAAGCAGGTAGATGTCTATTTTAAATAACATCGAAATGCTTTCTGTGTGTCAGATTCAAGTTATTCAAATGTTATGCTATTTTGTTGAAAAGTCTTTCGATCTTTGTGACTTATTTCAGCATTCCATTTTTACAAAAATGGAAATCGTTCAACGGCATGAAGTGCTACCGTTATTTTGCTTTGAAAATGCTCCCTAAGTAGGTCATTATTGACTGGTCTTCCTTGTTTCGGGCCATCAATTTTGGGGGGATGGCAGAATCAATCTCTTTTTATCAGACACTGATATGGTACTGTGTGGTCATGACTGATGTTTGGCTCTCTACAAATTTTAAAGCCACATCATAAAAGACCTATTTATTGACTTTTTTTCTGGATTATGGAAAAATATAAGTGCTGCTCCTAATAACACCCTGGGAAGCTGTGTGCACAGCCTCACTTCAGGGCTGTCAGCTCTGCTCTGGAGGGTTGCGGGGGACCTGTTTAACCTTCTTCATCTTTCTGCAGACAGGAGGCTGGCGGCTGTCCTGGGCACACTCTGTGAACCTCTGGGCTCCTTTTGGCCCTGAGCCGATGGGACACTCTGGGATTGAGTTGGCTGTTAGAGGGCTTCAGTAGTTGAAAGAGAAGGTCTTTGGGGTCAGGCATTCCTTATTCTTACCCCAGATCTGCGTTGCAGGGTTGGCCCGTACAGGTCACATGAGCATTCAGGCCTCTGTTCTCACCTGTAGCTCCTTTCCAGGCACCCTCGTGGTGGCTGCCACTTACGCCTGCATCATTCTCTTACCATCAATTGTTGTCAATTTCCCTGTCCCGCAGAACCACCTGCAGGCAGTGTACATTCCTGCACCCCACTCCAGTGACACCAGAGTCCCTGTGGGCGGGACCCAGGCATGGGGCGTTTTGAAGCTTCCCAGGCCATTCCACTGGGGACCCCAGTTTGAGAACCCTTCTCTGGTCCTCACCTGCTCGCCTCCCTGTGGCCTAAACCTCTCCTCGGATTCCAGCTCCCATGGCCCTCTCTCCTCCTGTCTTTCCCCAGCTTTCCCCTTCCCGCCCCCATTGCTTTCAGCACTTTGCCCTCCCCAGCCCCACCTTTGCACTGACTGGCTCTAAGGCTCTGTGTTCCTGGCCTCCAGCGAAAGTCAGTAAGGTTCAGGGGTCCTTCTGGGTGGAGTTCCTGCCAGCCATTGCTGAAATCCACATTGATCTACCAAACACATTAACCTGTTGATAACAGAATAACTTTGCTTCCTGGAATAGGAATTTCTCTTTTTCATGCTTCAAACAAAAACCAATTTAGATATTTTTCCTTAACATCATACCTGATGGTATGAAGCATTTCAAAAGACGTGATGAAGAAACATTTCTGAAGAGGCTAAAACGCACACTGACAGCGTAGGTAGCAGAATAACTAAATCCTCCTTGTCCTGCCACCCTTGAGGTTTGATGTTAATTATGCTTCAAAAATATGCCTGTGTGACGGAGCCCGGCTGTGCCATCAGAGCAGCCGTTTGATTTCTGAGTTTGCTTTGTGTTCAGTTTGCTTTTTCTGTCCAGTGAAAGCAGTGAAGCCCTCAGTCCAGTGAATCCGACGGCTTTTCGGTGGAGGCTAATGTTAAATTCCGGGACTGGCAGAGAAAAGGGAATACCTTTTGTCAGGCACATGCTACGGTGTGATTCCTCTTCGGAGGGAAGTGGCCTCTCTGCATCCGTCCCGCAGCATGTTACGTGTCCTGTACTTTCTAAGGCGAATTCTCGCTGACTGTGTGCGCTGCAGACAGTGTGATTTTAAACTGCACTGCAGTTTCGTTTGTGTTGCTCTCAGCGCGGTGCTTAGTGTAAAGTACAGTTAACCGTAGTTGGATTTGTCAGCCTTTACCACATGGTGTTTGCTTTTTCTGCCTGCAAGGAAACTTTGCTAAGCCCCAACAGTCAGGAAGATATTTATTTTAAAAGCTTTCAACTTAAAGTCTTTAATATGTCTAGACTTCAGTAAGGATCCAATTTACTGGTTTTTGTTGTTGTTGTTGTTGTTTCATGTGTATAATCAAGTACCCCAGTACAGATCATTGTTATTCCTAGCCGATATAGTTGGATATTGGTCCCCGCCGCATCTCAAGTTGAATTGTGATCCGCAGTGTTGGAGGAGGAGCCCGGTGACAGGTGTTTGGGTCACGGACACAGATTCTTCGTGGCTTGGTGCTGTCCTCCTGGGAGTGAGTGAGTTCTCGCGAGATCTGGTTGGGTAAACGTGAGCAGCACCTCCCCTCCCACTGCCTCTCTCTTGCTCCTGCTCTGCCTTCACCTTCTGCTGTGAGTCAGAGCTCCCTGAGGCCTCCCCAGAAGCCCGGCACCAAGCACAGCCTGCAGAGCTGTGGGCCGGTTAACTTCTTTTCCTCATAAACTACCCACTCTCAGGTATTTCTTTATAGCAAGGCAAGAACAGCCTAACACACTAGCCGTCAGCAGTACCTGTCAAGGTCGAGTCTCCCTGGAATTGTGGGGCTGATTCGGGGCCCTCTGTTCTGTTCTTTTGGTTGATTTTCTAAGCCTGCACCATCTTTTTTCCAGAGTTCCAGTTATTATGACTTAATAATACCATATTTCTTCAGTTCTAAGATGCCATTTACATTTTCATACACCATTATTTTATGTAACACTACAAAGAACTAAGGCTACAAATGAAATTTGAAACATCTGTTGTAAGATAGAACTTGATTTCACAGATGCTGAATTATGAATACATATTAGAACTAATGACAGATATCAAATTTTCTTTTTTAAAATGGTGGATTAGGCCGGGCGCGGTGGCTCAAGCCTGTAATCCCAGCACTTTGGGAGGCCGAGGCGGGCGGATCACAAGGTCAGGAGATCGAGACCACAGTGAAACCCCGTCTCTACTAAAAATACAAAAAATTAGCCGGGCGCAGTGGCGGGCGCCTGTAGTCCCAGCTACTCAGGAGGCCGAGGCAGGAGAATGGCGGGAACCCGGGAGGCGGAGCTTGCAGTGAGCCGAGATCGCGCCACTCACTCCAGCCTGGGCAACAGCGTGAGACTCCGTCTCAAAAAAAAAATAAATAAATAAATAAAATGGTGGATTAGCTCCTCATGGGACTTTATATTTCCTTAAATTTTAGCACCTTTTTTGTCAAGTTTCAAATTCATACTTTGATTGTAATTACATTGTATCGATCAGTTTTGGGACATTTGCCATCATTTTATTGCATCGTCTTATTCACAAATATTTATCAGTTTAACTAGTATTTCTTTAATGATCTTCTTTCTTTTCTTCCCAACTTTTATTTTAGGTTCGGGGCTACGTGTGCAGGTGTGTTGGAGGGGTAGGTTTTGTGTCATGGGGGTTTGGTGTGCAGTTTGTTGTGTCACCCAGGTAATAATAGTACTCGGTAGGTAGGCTTTGATTCTTACCTTTCTCGCACTCCACCCTCAAGTAAGACCCATGCCTATTGTTCCCTTCTTTGTGTCCATATGTACTCAGTAATTAGCTCCCACTTGCAAATGAGAATATCCAGTGTTTGATTTTCTGTTCCCGTGTTAATTCACTTAGGATAATGGCCTCCAGCTCCATCCATGTGGCTTCATCACAGGATTTCATCATTTTCATGACTGCATAGTATTCCATGGTGTATATGGACCACATTATCTGCTCCACTGTTGATGGGCACCTAGGCTAATTTCACGTCTTTGCCATTGTGTATAGTGCTGGGCTAAGTATAGACATGCATGTGTCTTTATGGTGGAATGATTTCCCTTCCCTTGTGTATATACCTGATAATGGGATTGCTGGGTTGAATGG
The DNA here is from genome assembly GCF_024542745.1 of Macaca thibetana thibetana. Classification (NCBI taxonomy): domain Eukaryota; kingdom Metazoa; phylum Chordata; class Mammalia; order Primates; family Cercopithecidae; genus Macaca; species Macaca thibetana. Next base: position 106,030,203 of record NC_065590.1, on the reverse strand, counting down.
CAATGTGATTTTGGTTACTTGAGAAATCTACAGACTACTTTCCACAGTTACTGAACTAATTTGGATTCCCACCAGCAGTGTGTACCTGTACCCTTTGCTCTGCAACTTTGCTAGCATCTATTGTTTTGTACCTTTTTCATAATAGCCATTCTGACAGCTGTGAGATGGTATCTTGCTGTGGTTTTGATTTGCATTTCTCTAATGATTAGTGATGCTGCCCATTATTTCACATGCTTGTTGGCCACATATACATCTTTTATTGAGAAGTGTCTGTTCATGTCCTTTGCCCATTTTTAATGGGGTTGTTTCTTTTGTTAGGTTTGTCGAAGTTTCCTGTGGATTCTGGATATTCTACCCTCATTGGATACATAGTTTGCAAATATTTTATCCCATTCTATAGGTTGTCTGTTTACTCTGTTGACAGTTTCTTTTGCCCTGCAGACACTCTTTAGCTTAATTAGGTCCCATGTGTCAAATTTTGTTTCTGTTGCAATTGCATTTGGAGTTTTTGTAGTGAAGCCTTTGCTAGGCCCTATGTCCAGAATACTGTTTCCATGTTTCTTCTAGGATTTTTATAGTTTTAGGTTTTACATTTAAGTCTTTAATCCATCTTGAGTTGATTTTTGTATGTGGTGAAAGGAAGAGGTCCAGTTTCAATCTTCTGCATATGGCTAGTCAGTTATCCCAGCACCATTTACTGAATAGGAAGTTCTTTCCCCATTGCTTGTTATTGTTGACTTTGTTGAAGATCAGATGCATATAGGTCGATGGCTTTATTTCTGAGTTCTCTAATTTGTCCCATTGGTCTGTGTGTCTGTTTTTGTAACAGTACTATGCTATTTTAGTTACTATCACCTTATAGGATAGTTAGAAGTCAGGTCATGTGATGCCCCCAGGTTTGTTCTTCTTGCTTACAATTGCTTTGGCTATTTAGGCTGTATTTGGTTTCCTATGAATTTTATAATTGGTTTTTCTAATTCTGTGAAAAATATCATTGGTAGTTTGATGAGAATAACACTGAATCTGTAGATTGCTTTGGGCAGTATGCACATTTTAACAATATTGATCCTTCTTATCCATGAGTATGGAATCCTTTTTTATTTGTTTGTGTCATCTCTCATTTCCTTCAGCAGTGTTTTGTAATTCTTATTGTAGGGAGCTTTCATCCCCCTGGTTAGCTGTATTCCTAGGTATTTTATTGTTTTTGTGGTTGGTGTGAATTTGGTTCTCAGCTTGGACATACAATGCTGTATAGAAATGCTACTAATTTTGCGCATTGATTTTGTATTCTGAAACTTGGCTGAAGTTGTTTCTCAGATCTAGGAGCCTTTGGGCAGAGACAATGAGATTTTCTAGATATAAAATCATATCATCTGTGAAAATAGGTTGACTCTTGGAAGCCTTCTATTTCTTCCTCTTGCCTGTTTGCTTTGGCTAGGACTTCTAGTACCGTGTTGAAAGGAGTGGTGAGAGGGGCGTCCTTGACTTGTTCTACTTCTCAAGGGAAATGCTTCTGGCTTTTGCTCATTCAGTGTGTTGTTGGCTGTGGTTTTGTCATAGATGGTTCTTATATTCTGGGACAATTTTCTTCAATGCCTAGTTTGTTGAGGGTTTTTAACATGCAAAGATGTTGAATTTTATTGAAAGCTTTTTATTTGTTTATTGAGATGATTATATGCCTTTTGTTTTCAGTTATCTTCATGTGATGAATTATGTCGATTTATTTGCACATGTTGAACCAGCCTTGCATCCCAGGGATAAAGCCTACTTGATAGTGGTGTATTACTTTTTTAATGTGCTGCTGGATTTAGTTTGCTAGTATTTTGTTGGGGATTTTTTCATCTGTGTTCATCAGGGATATTGGCATGACATTTTCTTTTTTTTGTCGTTGTGTCACTGAGAGGTTTTGGTACGATGTTGGCTTCACAATATGAGTTAGGAATCCCTCCTCCTCAATTTTTTGGAATAGTTTCCATAGGATTGGTACCAGCTCTTATTTATACATCTGTTACAAGTAGGCTGTGAATATTTCTTATCCAGTGCTTTTTCTGGTCAGTGTTTTTTTTTTTTTTTCTTAATTATTAATACGAATCCAATTTTGGAACCTAATATTGGTCTGTTCAGGGTTTCAGTTTCTTCCTGGTTCAGTCTTGATAGGTTGCATGTTTCCAGGAATGTATTAATTTCTTCAGGGTTTTCTAGTTTGTGTGCATAGAGGTGTTCGTAGCAGTTTTGAAGGGTTTTTTGTATTTCTGTGGAGATAGTGGTAATGTCCCCTTAGTCATTTCTGATTGTGTTTGTTTGGGTCTTCTCTCTTACTTCTTTATTAGTCTATCTAGTGGTCTAACAACTTTATTTATTTATAAAAACAACTTTTGGTTCCATTGATCTCCTATGGATTTTCACATCTCAGTTTCATTCAGTTCAGCTCTGATTTTGCTTCTTTCTTCCTGCTAGCTTTGGGGCTTGTTTGCTCTTTCTTTTTTTTGTTTTTCTAGGTATGTTCTTACTGTGAGATCTTTCTAACTTTTTGATTTGGGTGTTTAGCACCATAAGCTTTTGTCTTCACACTGCTTTAGGTTTGTGCCTGATTCTAGTATGTTATATCTTAGTTTTCATTAGTTTCAAGGAATTTCTTGATTTCTGACTTAATTTCATTATTTGCCCAAAAGCCATTCGGGCAGATTTTTTAATTTCAGTGTAAGTGTATGATTTTGAGACATCTTGTTTATATTGATTTCTACTTTTATTGTGCTGTAGTATGAGAGTGTGGATGGTATGATTCAGGTTTTTTGAATTTGTTGAGAATTGCCTTAAGGCTGAGCATGTGGTTAATTTTAGAGTCTGTGCCATGTCCATATGAGGACAGTGTATTTTTGTTGTTGTGTGAAGTGTTTTGTAGATGTCTATTTGGTCAAGTGTTGAGTTTAATCCTGAATATATTTGTTAGTATTCTGCCTCATTGATCTAATACTGTCAGTGGGGTGTTGAAAATATCCCACTATTACTCTGTAGTTATCTGAGCCTCTCTGTGAGACTCTAAGAACTTATTTTATGAATCTGGGTCCTTGAGTATTGGGTACATATATATATATATATTTAGGTAGTTAAGTCATCTTACTGAATTGAACCATTCATTATTATGTAATGCCCTTCTTATAACTTTTCGATCATTGTTATTTTAAAGTCTGCTTTGTCTGAAATAAGAATAGAAAACCCTGAAGTTTTCTGCTTGCTTCATAGATCTTTTTTTTTTTTTTTTTTTGAGACGGAGTCTCACGCTGTTGCCCAGGCTGGAGTGCAGTGGCGCGATCTCGGCTCACTGCAAGCTCCGCCTCCCGGGTTCCCGCCATTCTCCTGCCTCAGCCTCCTGAGTAGCTGGGACTACAGGCGCCCGCCACCGCGCCCGGCTAATTTTTTGTATTTTTAGTAGAGACGGGGTTTCACTGTGGTCTCGATCTCCTGACCTTGTGATCCGCCCGCCTCGGCCTCCCAAAGTGCTGGGATTACAGGCTTGAGCCACCGCGCCCGGCCAGCTTCATAGATCTTTCTATATTCATTTACTCTGAGCCTCTGGATGTCCTTGAATGTGAGATGGGTTTCTTGAAGACTGCATTTGTTTGGGTGTTGCTTTTATCCAACTTGCCACTCTGTGCATTTTTAATGGGATATTAGCCTGTTTACATTGAGGTTTGATATTGATATGTGCTGGTTTGATCCTGTCATCGTGTTATTAGGTAGTTGTTATGTAGATTTTATTGAATAGTTGCTTTATAGTTCAGTGGTCTATGTATTTCAGTGTGTTTTTGTGGTGGCCAGTAACAAGCTTTTGTTTCCATGTTTTGTACTTTTTTAAGGACCTCTTGTAAAGTAGGTCTGGTGGTAACAAATTCCCTTAGCATTTGCTTTTCTGAAAAGGATTTTATTTCCCCTTCACTTATGAAGCTTAGTTTTGCTGGATATGAAATTTTTAGTTGTAATTTATTTTTTCTAATGATGTTGAATATAGGTCCCCAATGTCTTCTTACTTGTAGGGTTTCTGCTGAAAGGTCTGCTGTTAGCCTGATGAGATTCCCTTCGTAGGGGATCTTCCCCTTCTCTCTCTCTGCATTTAACATTTTTTCTTTTGTATTGACCTTGGAGAATCTGATGACTATATGTCTTTGGAGTTGGTGATCTTTTATAGTATCTCTCAGGGGTTGTCTGAATTTCCTAAATTTGAATGTTGACCCTTCCAGCAAGAATGGGGAAATTTTTGTTGTTATTTTCCTTCAATATGTTTTCAGAGTTGCTTGTTGTCTTTTCTTCTCTTTCAGGAATGCCAGTCATTCATAGGTTTTGTCTCTTTACATAGTCTCATATTCCTTGGAGATGTTCTTCAGAAGTTTTTTTCTTTATTTTGGTCTCACTGTGTTAATTCAAAGAATTGGTCTTCAAGGTCTGGGATTTGTTCCCCAGCTTGGTATATTCTGCTGTTAATACCCCGGATTGTGTTGTGAAATTCTTGTAGTGAGTTTTTCAGCTCGATCAGATCAGTTTGGTTCTTTTTTAAAATGGGTATTTCACCTCTAATCTCTTGGATAGTTTTACTGGATTCCATAAATTCTTTGGCTTGGGCTTCAACTTTCTCCTGAATCCTGATGATCTTCCTTGCCATCCAGATTCTGAATTCTACTTCTGTCATTTCAGCCATTTCATTCTGGTTAAGAACCATTGCTGAGAAATCTCGTGTGGGGCTTTAGAGGCAAGAATACACTTTGGCTTTTAGAGTTGCCAGAGTTCTTGTGCTGGTTCTTTCTCATCCATGTGGTGAGATGTGTGCTGACTACAACTGTGTGGTGTAATTTGAGTATAGTCAGTTGGCTTCGTTTCTGGATGTTTTCAGAGGGCCAAAGCTTAGTGCGGGGTCTTCATTTGTAGCTGACCTCTTGCCTTTTGTTTCACATGGGAGTAAATTCACCAAGTATTTTGGTGTTGCAGTTTGGGCTTCAGTCCAGTAGGTGGCGATTAAGTGTCGTTGCTGATTGGTGGGTTCTTGCTCAGCCTCTTGGTGGTTCCTCTTCATTCCCTCAGGTTTGCAGCCCTCTCCCTTTCAGTGATCTGAGTGCAGGGGCTCCTCTCCCATTCACGTGCTGGCTGTGTATCTCAGCTTGACACTTTTTTTTTTAATCTTATGGTAGACTAAGGTACACACACAAAAAATGCTGAATGCCAGCATAAAAGCAGAGATTTTAAAGTGTCACCACTTAGAGTAATGTTTATTGCAGGGGTTTTAACCAGGTGCTCTTCGACATATATAGGAAATTCCTATCCCTACTTTGCAAGGAAATTTTTATCATAATTATTTCTCCATATATTTAGATTTTTAATTTTTTTTACTTCTGAACATTTTAATGTTCTTTATTTTAGTGTATAAATTTATTCCTTATAATCTTCATCCCTACTTCGATTATTTCCTTCACCTCATAATCATTCACTTTGTCTCTTTCTATTGATATATTTCTACAAAATGCCTACTTTTTGTATACACATGCATTATTTAATCAATGTTTTACTGATATACAATATGCAAAGGGAAAAGTGTCCAAATCGTATGAATAGCTCAATGAATTTTCACTAAGACCTCATGTGGCCAGCACTCATACCCTGACATCCAGCACTCACACCCCAATGTCTGGTCAGTCACTACCAGTCAAGAGTGAATTAGTGAATGACTTCTAACTTCACTATGATAATTTTCCCTGATTCCAAACTCTCTCCGTAGATAGATAGATACACACACACACATATATATATCACATAATATTTCATGGTGTATATCCACACTTTGCTTGTAGTTGCACTTTGTATATTGTATTCACTGTGTGAGGATGCCAACACTGGTCTGTTCTACTTGTTGCTGGATACTGGTGCTGTTATGTGGTCTCAGTTGTAGTAGATGACATTTTAAGCATCCTTTCACATGTCTTTAGATGGACGTGTTTGTGCAGCTCTGTTGGGTGAAAACCTGAGAGTGGAATTGCAGCTTGAGTATGCACATGTTCAGCTTTTGTAGAAACTGACAAGCAGTTTTCCAAAGTGGTTGCACCATCATAAACCCAGAAACTGTAAATGAGAATTGTGACTGTACCACACCTTCTGTAAACTTTGATATTCATTCACCCTCTTTGATTTTGTTCATTCTTTTGTGAGGTAATGTTTTATTGTGGATCTGGTTTGCATTCTCTGCTGATTAAATCATGCTGAGCACCTTTCTATTTGTCATCAGTCATTCACGTAGCCTTTTTATTTCGAGTATTATACATTTTAATATACTTTATTTTTTATAGAGTTTTAGGTTTACAGCAAAATGGGACATAAAATATAGAGATTTCCTATGTACTCCCAGTTCGCCTTCCCCACATAGCCTCCCACACTATCAGCATCTCACACCAGAAGCTTCTTTTGTTATAATCAATGAACCTCCATTGACAAGTCATTGTCACCCAAGTCTGGAGTTCAAACGAGGGTGCACTCTTGGTATTGTACAATCTGTGAGTCTGGACAAACCTGTAATGACAAGCGGGTATCCACCATTATAGTTTCATACAGAGTCACTTCACTGCCCTAAAATTTCTGTGCTCCACCTGCCCTGACAGCCACTGATCTCTTAACTATCTCCATAGTGTGCCTTTTCCAGGTCAGACAGTTGGACTCACACAATATGGAGCCTTTACAGACTGGCTCTTTCACTTACTAACGTGAATTTAAGCTTTGTTCGTGTCTTTATGTGGCTTGCTCTCCTTCTGTTTTAATGCTAAATCATATTGTCTGGATAAATCACTGATTGTTTCTTCATTCACCTTCATATTGGTTGATTCCAAGTTTTTGCAATTGTGAATAAAGCTGCTTTAAACATTCCTGTGCAGGCTTTTGTGTGGACATGTTTTCAGCTCCTTTGGGTAAATAGCAAAAAGCATGGCTGCTGGATGATATGGTGAAACTGTGTTTAGGTTTGTGAGAGGCTGCCACACTGTCTTCCAACATGGCCGTACCATTTTGCATTCTCACCAGCAATGAATGAGATTTCCTGTTGCTCTTCATCTTCACCAGCATTTGGTGTTGTCAGTGTTTTGAATTCCAGCCCTTCTAATTGGTGTGTGCTAGAATCCCATTGCTGTTTTAATTGGCAGTTCCCCAGTGACATATGTTATTGAGTATCTTCTCATATGCCTATCTGCCATCTTTACGAATCATTTGATGAGAAATCTATTCAGATCTTTGCACACTTTGAAACTGGATTGTGTTATTCTCTTTTTTTCAATTGCATACTTGGGTCCTTGCCAGTGTTTCTTCTGGGTTGTTTTTTGTTTTTATTTTTACTGATTTAGGAGTTCTTTACATGTTATGAGTCTTTATCAAACGTATGAGACACAAACATCTTTCACTCTATGGATTCCCTTTTACTCTCTTGGTAATACTCATTGAAAAGAATTTTTTTCCTTTTAATGTAGACTTAGTTTATCAGTTGCTAATTTACAGTGACAACTTTTCCCCTTCTTTTCAAGAAATCTTTACTCCAGAGTCATGAAATTAGTTTCATTTGTTTTCTTTTAAACACTTTATTGACTTACCTTTTAAATTTAGATCAAAATTCCAGCTAGAGTTTTTCTTCTGTATGCTCTGAATTAGGGTTCAAAGTTTAGTTTTCTTCCTATTTATTGTAGAGATTATTCTTTCCAAACTTGACTGTAGTACCACATTTATCACAAATGTGGAGTTGTGTGTGTGGATTTTTTTTTTTTTTTTTGGACTTTGTATTCTCTGTACTCCATTGGGCTAGTTTCCTTGAGCAAATTTTCTATTGATTGAATTGCTCTAAGTTTATAATAGTTCCTGATATTTGGCAATATGAATCTTAAACTTGTTTTCTTCCAGGATTTCCTTGATTATAGTTGGCCCTTTGCATTTCTGTCTAAAATTTAGAGCCCCTTTATCAATTTCTATGACTCATTCTAGGATTATTATTAAACAGCTTTCAATAACAATTATTGTTTTGAATATGTAGATTACTTAGGGGAGAAGTGACAACTTGAAAATAATTCATCAAATCCATAAACAGGATCTAGTCTGTAATTCATTTAGGTCTTCTTAAATTCCTCCCAATAATGTTTTATAGTTTTTATCATAGAAATTTTGCACATCTTTCATTAGATTTATTTCTAGGTATGTTTAATGCTACTGCAAATTGCATGTTTTTATTTCAACTATTATTTGTTGCTGATATGTTGAGACATACTTTAAAAATATTGACATAATAAACTGATATTTTTATTAATTTCAAAGGTTAATTGCTTATCTATTTTCATACCATATGCGTAGATACTTTCAGATTATCTCCATGCTCAATAATATCACCTATGAAAAATGCTAGTTTAATTTTTTCTTTCCAATGTTTACACATTTCCTTCCCCCCTCGCTCTCCCCCTTCCTTCCTCCCTACCTCCCTACCTCCCTGCTTCCCTCCATCCCTTCCTGCCTTCCTCCCTTCCTCCCTTCCTCCCTTCCTCCCTTCCTTCCTTCCTTCCTTCCTTCCTGTTTGCTTTATTATTGTATTGGCTGGGAGCTGCAGTACCATGCCATATTGAAGTGGTGCTGTTGAGCACCCTTTCCTCATTCCTTTTCTTAGGAATTTTCAAGGCTTCACCCTGAGTGTGACATGTGCTGTAAGTCTTTTGTAGACGTCTCTAACCAGCTGTGGAAGTTCTCTTATTAAAAGGCTTTAGGTGACAACATTTGTCAACACTGTTTTTGAGATTAATGAATGATCATATAAGTTATTTGTTCATATGGTATGGTTGCCAGCCTGGAGGAAGGCACCTGGTATTCACGCCCCTGTGTAACCCATCTGTTGTACTCGGGGTGGCCTCTGTGTCATGGTGTATCACATATCTGATGATGTGCCATTCCTGATAGTGGGCTATAAAGTCAGCAGCTTCTGTGCTGGGGGCAAGCATTTTTCCTCCTGGATCATTCTTTCTAGTATATGCCATGTTGTGAACTACCCATTGGAGAGGCCCATGTGGCAAAACACTAAGGCCTCCAGGAGCCACCACAGGAGAGATCTGGAAGCAGATCTGCCGGCCACACTTGAGCCTTCAAAGACGGCAGCACCCCCAGCAACTGGGCTGCAGCCTCTGCAGGACCTGGAGCCAGAAGCACTCAGCTGGGCTCTCCCAGAATCCTGGCAGTCAGAGGCTGTTGGTTGTTGGATATTTTATTATACAACATTAGAGAACTGTTCCATGTTATGAATTACACCGATTTTCAAATGGTAAACTACCCTTACATTTTTTATTGTAGTTGCTTTAGAAGTATTTTGCTTTTTGTATTTTTGGATTAGATTTCAGAATATTTTATTTAGGATTTTTTCATTTATATTCATGAGGGTAATTGATATGTAATTTTACTTTATTATAACCTTCTTGTTAGGTTCTGGTCTGCAGCTTAGGTTGGTTGTATAAATGAGTTTACTGGGAGTCATTGTTTTTCTATTCTTTGGAAAAGTTTGTATAGTATCCATGTTACTTATGAAATATTTAGAGGAATTCACTGGACCCAGAGTTTACTTTGTGAAATAATTTTAATACTAAATTCAACTTTTAAGTTACATACAGGAATATTTTATATTTTTATTTAATGTATCTGTTTTAGTAAATTGCGTGTTTTAAAGAGTTCATCCTTTGTACACAAATCACAAACTGTATGGTAAAACATTCTTGCTATTTTCTTGTGTACTTTTCATGTCTGCGAGACTCATAGTGGCTTCCCCCTTCCTTTCCTCATCTTGCTGCTTCTGTGTGTTCTCTCCTTGTTTCTCATTTCTTCCAGAGAACTGTTCTTTGGCTTTGTTCAATTAGTTGATTTATCTTCTGTTTCAGGTATTTCTGCTCTTATTTCCTTTATTCTCTTTCCTTTTTCTTGCTTTGTTTTTGGAAACTGAAATCAGAGGTCTCCAAAGTGTTTTGAAAGCCACATGGTGTCTTAGGCTCACTGGCCATGTCGTCCTTTACAGACAGACACTCAACTCTGCCATCCTTGCATGGAAGCAGGTGAAGGGCTGTGGCTGCGTTCCAATAAAACTTTATTGACAGACACAGGTGGTGGACCTGAATGCTGGGCGGCCTACTCTGGGGTGAGGTTACTGATTTTCACCCTTAGTTTCTGCATGCATTCCAGCTGCAAATTATTCAGTTGCAGCTGCATAAAGTCGTAAGTTCATCATCTGTTCAAAACATGTTCCAATTTCCACTGCGAGTCCCCTCCTGGATCTATGGTGATTTGTGAGTATGTTGCTGAACTTTTCAGGGGAGGAGATTTTCTGTGATCTTTTTCTGGTAGTTTTCCATTGCCACATATGTGAAAATAACATACTCTGACTTCAGTCCTTTGAGATTTTTGAGGTTTTCTTTATGACCCTGCGTTTTGTCCACGTAGGAAGGAAAGTGCTCTGCTGTTGGTGAGCACAGGGTTCAACAGACATCAGTCAGCTTCCGTCCCTTCGCTGTGCTGTTCAGATCAGTGTTGATCTGTTCATGCTTCTGAAATCTAGGTAAGCAGGCTTATTTTTAATTCCTGAATTTTTCATTATATGCTATGATTCTAGAAATGCATTAAAAGTTGTTTTTATTGAAGATGAAAATTATTTTGGCAGAAATATCAATTTTACATAATTACTGTAAACTTTAAAATCATATAATTTTATTGTTCCTTTATTCTTAAGATCCAGCTACTCCAGGAGGATGTGTTCTGGTGTTGACTGTTGATAGTATCACTCCATCCCCGCCACCCCCCAGCCCTTTGCAGCTAAGTTGTGTCCCCCTGATGGCAGATGTCAGTTTCACGGAAATGCAGTTGTTTACAGGAGTATTATTTCTATGCCTTTTTATTTTTTTCCACTTTGGAAACATGAGTTACATGCTAGGTGTCCAGGTCGTGTTCACTTGGCGTACATCTCTGTCGTCCTCTGTCCTCTCCATATCACCATTTCCCACCTCATTTGTGTGATGCACTTAGGCCTGCATGTGGTGACTCTGGTTCTTGATTGTTTTCATTTGATTGTATTGCATTTTGTTGTGGCTTTGGTTCTGATTACTTTAACCCGCATTCACCTTCCTTAGCCTTTTTCTCCATTCTTTTCTGAGCTGATGACTTCCTTTCAGGTAATTCTGTTTCCATGGTCCCTCCTTCTCACCTCCTCTTCTCCCTTCCTCCCTCCCTTTGTCTCCTCCTCTCCTCCCTCCCTCCTTCCTCCTGCCCCCTCTTGCTTCCATATGAGTGGGAGTGGGAGACCTCGTGTTCCCTTCTCCCTCTGCAGGCCCTGTGAGGTGCAGGATTACAGGGATTTAACCTGCATGTCTTGCCCTTCTTGTTTGTACAGCCCTCTAAGTGCTGCACCAGCATGAGAGGCACTGCACCTGCCACCTGCACATGTCTGCTGGGGCACTGCAGACCTGTGCCCTTGCCACCCTGATTCAGATGAGCCTGAACCTTTGGTTGTTTCCCGTGGTGCGGCTCGGGGGTGCCCTGCCACCTTGTCAGGTGGTGGAAATTGGCCCTTTCTCCTGCATCCCTAAGCATCAGGCCTCAGTTGTTCCCACCCAAGGAGAGAGGCTGCCCACACCTGGGCTGTGGCTGGGGCATCTTCAGGGGACTAGGAGTTCATTCTTCTTCATGCCAAGGAATTGGTTAATTCTTCTATGGTCCAGCATTTTTAATTATCTAACTCTAATAAGGGGTTTACTTAGAGGACTTCGCAGATTTTCAGTATGGCTCTCATTTTGACTGAGTTTGAAGGATTCCTGAAAGGAAATCCCAGGCTCCTACAGTGGTTTTGTCACTCTTCCTAGCAGGTTTAGGACGCACTCCTACATGGCTAGAGATGTTAGAGAAGGTCTCAGTAATATCCCTGTGAACCCCACAGAGCCGCCCTGGTGATTCTGGGAGCCCCTGGAGGTGACACATTCCTGAGACACCCCAGGGTACACAGCAATAGCATAATTAAGCCCCATGCTAATTAAGTCTTTTCCCCAGACCGTAGATCAGAATATCACTTTTTATATTATCTGAAGTTATGTTGATGTATTTTTGGATTTTCAAAGAGGTACATTTTCAAACGAAAAATCTAAATTAGGAAAATGAAAAAAGTAAAAAAGAATAATGTAATTGTAATTAGGGTCTACCATTACACTTGTAATATATGAGATGAAAATTGGCCATTTTAGAAGTTAAAAATATTGCCAGGGTGATTTTTTGTTTGTTTGTTTTTGTTTTTGTTTTTTCTTTCCCCTACTGATTCCTTTGGTCTTTATTTCATTCAGAAAACAATTGCCTCTCACCTCCTTGGTCCAGCCTGCATCAGGTACTGTCGTGTGATAATATAAATGTTCTCACCTACTCTATCCAGCCTGCGTCAGGTACTGCCGTGTGGTGCTGTAAATGCTGTTACCTCCTCTGTGCAGCCCACGTCAGGTATGTTGTGTGATGCTATAAATGCTGTCACTCTGCACTCACATTGTAGACATGGCCCTGACCGCAGGGAGCCAAGACAGAAGAGTGTGGCTTCATGTTGGCAGGAGACGGGCTGTGCGAGAGGAGTGTGAATGTGAGCTCCGCCACGGCCCGGGCCGTCTGCCTGCATGTGTGCCTGGCTGTGCACTTCATGGCTTGGGGCCGTTCCACTTGGAGCTTCTTTCTGTAAGTTTTTCATTTTGCGTAGGTGACTCTTTCCAGTGCTGTTGCCTAGATGAGCCCACACGGAAAGAATGCATTTCCACCCACTGTGGAGGCTCACGACCTGCCTTGTGTGGGTCAGGATTTTTCATGGATGTCACTAGATCAGTGTGCTGAAATGCCCGTCAGAGACAAAAATACTAATTTTGAGTCAGTGTGATCTTCAGATTTTCAATGCCAGAAATGTTTTTATCAAGTAGCAGGTACAACTATTGACCAGTTTTAATATGAAAATGTTAGTCATTCATAGAGATCAAACCATGTTGCAGAAATTCAGATTTGGAGGAAACCCGGAACAATAATTGATCTTATCCATTCTCCTCGGGTTACCATGAAGGATTTGATTTAACAGTGCGAACACTTCCGTTTTCTAAGGTGACCGTGCCTTTATTTAGACGGCTCTGAATTGTAATTTCCATTCGGTTGCAGCACCAGCCCTCCGTTGCTGTGCGGAATGACCAGGTGTCTTTAGGAGTGAGGCTGGGGCAGGACGCCACAGAGCTGGGTGGGGTCAGCAGGAGTCCTCCATGCTCCGTGTTACCTGCTGAATGCAAATTAACCCTTGCCTAGACAGGAGACAGTCTCATCTCATCAGAGGTATTTCCTAGAGGGTCTGATCTGTCCCGGACACGCAGTGGGTCCCAGGGGCTGCAGCTTCATCTCTCAGACAGCTCCCTGTCCCCACTGTTTCCTGGTGGACACAGGGAGGAGGGGCGAGGCAGCTGGGACCCAGGGCTGCGCTGGCTCCCACGTTGGTGGGAAGCTGGTGCACACCACCATGAACACAGGGAGGACTCCCTGAGGATGGACTCCAGCTTGCTTCTGAAGGAAGGAGTTGAATAAGTTAAGCGAAGTGGTTAAGAGGGAGAGTGCATGGGGGAGGGAGAGCGCCTCGCTGTGGGGAGGGAGGGAGGGAGTGCGCGGCGCCTCGCTGTGGGGAGGGAGGGAGGGAGAGCGCTGTGCCGTGCTGTGGGGAGGGAGGGAGGGAGAGCGCTGTGCTGTGGGGAGCGGGGGAGAGCGCCGCGCTGTGGGGAGGGAGGGAGGGAGTGCGCGGCGCCTCGCTGTGGGGAGGGAGGGAGGGAGAGCGCTGTGCTGTGCTGTGCTGTGGGGAGGGAGGGAGGGCACCGCGCAGGGCTGTGGGGAGCGGGGGAGAGCGCCGCGCTGTGGGGAGGGAGGGAGGGCACCGCGCAGGGCTGTGGGGAGGGAGGGAGGGAGAGCGCCGCGCTGTGGGGAGGGAGGGAGGGCACCACGCAGGGCTGGAGGGAGCGGGGGAGAGCGCCGCGCTGTGGGGAGGGAGGGAGGGAGGGAGTGCACGACGCCTCGCTGTGGGGAGGGAGGGAGAGCGCTGTGCTGCCGGAGCGATACGTGCCGCTTCCTCCAGGACCTGGGAGTGCAGGGTTAGACGGGGCCTTCTGAGCATGCGAGCTGGGGCCAGGCCTGTCCTGCAAGCAGCTGGCCTATTTCTGCTGGAAGCTGTGAATTACAGCTGTAATTTGTTTATTCTGAGGACTAACCTGGCACTATTCATAAAAGACTGTGTTAATATTTGCACTGTACTGTCTGTAATTATACCTCATCAACTTCTTTTTGATCTCTATTCTGGCTGTATTTCATCTTCCTGATTCTCTTCTGTGTGCCTGAAAGGAGAGTTGGTGTATTAGTCAGGGTTCTCTAGAGGGACAGAATTAATAGGATAGATACGTATATGTAAAGGGGAGCACATTAAGTAGCAGTAACTCACACGATCGCAGATTCTCACAATAGGCCGTCTGCAAGCTGAGGGGCAAGGAAGCCAGTTCTAGCCCCAAGCTGGAGTCTTTGGGGCTAGAACTGTGCGAGGGCAGGAAGCATCCAGCGCGGGAGGAAGATACTAAGCCATTCTAGCCGTTATATTCGGGCTATGCTGGCAGCTGATTAGATGGTGCCCACTGAGATTAAGGGTGGGTCTGTTTTTCCCAGTCCACTGACTCAAATGTTAGTCTCCTTTGGCAACACCCTCACAGACACGCCCAGGATCAATACTTTGCATCCTTCAGTCCAGTCAAGTTGACACTCAGTATTAACCATCGCAAGTGGCAAAATATAAATACCTCTGAATGTGCACAGGATCTTTCTATATTTAAACAATTACCATAAATTTGCATTATCAAAAAAACTTCCAGCTGGACAACATGGTGAGACCCCATCTCTACAAAAAATTTAAAAAAATAAAATTGGCGCACACCTGTAGTCCCAGCTATTCAGGAGATTGGGACAGGAGAATCGTTTAAGCCCTGGGGGTCGAGGCTGCAGTGAGCTGGGATGGCACCACTGCACTCCAGCTTGGGTGACAGAGGGAGACATTATCTCAAAAAGACAAAAATTAAAAAACTTTGAAAAATTATATTTGAATCAATATAAATAACTTACATTTGTATCGGCATTCTTTTCTGCTGTTATTTTCCTTGTTCATCATCTATTGTTGCTGACTGAGAGATAGGATTATGTGTCAAAAATTAATATTCTTCTACTAACATGTAAATTTAGAGTACAGGATTAAAAAAAAAAAAGAATGAATGGGGAGATGAATGTCTTCTCAATAGGGTAGTGTTTCTGTCTTGTCTCTGACTTTGTGTCCACAGCATGTGGTGAAAGTACAGGCAGAGTAGGCATTGGATATTTTTTTAAAAAAAGCAAGCAACACACCAGTAGTGTTAAATGAATAAAGGACACTGGAAGTTATGTGACATTATTTCTTTGAAATTCTCCCTGTTTTCATTTTACATAATGTTGGTTTTAGTGGGTTTATTGGCAGTATTTTAATTTGCTCCATGTTGGATTATGGATAAATACATTGCTTTCCATATAATTCCACAATACCTGTTACCTCATAGATGCAAAAATCCTCATGTCTCCTCAGCTGCTGTTCACACTGATGCTTTTGTCTGATTAAAGTTTGGTTGAGCACAGGGTGAACCCTGGTTGCTATTTACAGTGTCCCCTGCATTGGGGACCTGCATGGGAATAGCATCATCCTTGGCTATGGGTGGAGTTTTTGTCAGAAGTTACCAACTTGTCTCTGTAGATGCTCGTGGTTCATCTCAAGCACCATCAAAAGCATCTGGTTGTACCTAACTAATGGCACCTGTTTGTGCCACACAAGCCTGTGGTCCCTAATGAAAGTCAGATGAACTGAGCTTCCATGTGCCAGAGCCCTTCTTGAAGGCTCTTATCACTGTCACTGGTCCGGTGCCCTCTCCGAGATGGGCTATTGTACAACTGTCTCCCCAGGAGGGAGAGCAGGATGGCAGCCATGGGACCATACCTGCGTTCCGTCTTTAAATGTCGCTGTTTGTCTTCTAGCTGGGCTCACTTTTGGGCAGCATTTCCTTCCTTGTCTCAGTTGCTTTCAGAAAAACCAGAAAACAAATGCATCTTTCCCCTTCGTCTTTGAACTGCCTTACCTCTTGCACTGCCCTTTGCTTAGCTTTGCCGTCTGCAAGTTCATCTGCGAGACTGAGGAAAGTGCGTTCCTGGCAATGGACTCCTGGCGCCTTCTGCCATCTCTTAGAGTGAATATTCTACAAACCTGTTTTTAGATTTAATCTTGAGTAGGAATGTAGGAGTTTCCTGGGAAAGCCAAATAACACAAGTCCTTCTTCTCCTGGACTAAGAGTTTTCAGCTGCAAAAGGGCAAAAATAATAATAAGAAGAATCAGTCAAGATATCTATGTAAACATTTGGAAGATGATGAAGCTTATACAATGTGAAGTTTACTAGAAGGATTCTGCAGGTTTTATAAATACAAGTGTGTTCTGAGATTCTAATGGAAACTTGGAGTCACAATTGGATTTGAATATTTTTTGGAACTTTAATCTTTTGGATATATAATTTGTAATCTTTACTATTTCATTTAAATAACTTTTTTATTTTATAAATTTCTCTTTTGTAGAATTTTGAAGTGTAAGGAAAACCGTGACAATGGAAATGTAAAACTTCCTCAACCCTCTTTCTCAGAGGGCATAACATGAATAATCTTAGACAAAAGTTGTTAAAATTTTATTTGCTTAGAGACCATTTTAAAAAACAATCTAAAATATGCTAAAGCTTAAAGATGCAAAACAAGCTGAGACATTTCTGAAATAGTGCTGGGAAGCTAGATTTTTCCATTTAATTACTACAAACATACCATGAATCTATATAAACTAAGACAGAGTCATACTGGTTCAGGGGTACAAAAGTTCAATTGAATCAAATATAGGGCTCAGAAATAGGAGATACATAACAAAAGTGGCATGGCTGATCACTGTGGAAATAAAATATTTTATATAAAGAGATGGAAAGAATGGTTAGCCACATGAAGTAGGATTACATTTTATCCCTACTTTACATCATGTCAAAAAATAATACAGACTGGAATGTACTCTTATCTGCAGGCCTTAGTGTAGGAAAGATGTTTAATGCCAAGACTAAAATACTTTAGGGATAAATGAAATATTTGATAAATGTAATTACAGTAAAATAAAACATTTGAATTAAAGTAAGTAAAAAGTTACAAACTGAAAATTACACAGAAGAAACCAAAGGTTCATTTTCAAGAAATGAAAGATACCAGTGTGAACTCAGTTGTTTAATATTGATAACTATCTAATGGATATGTAGGTATTAATACACTTGTGTATGTGTGTACTGTGTGTGTGTTTGGAGAGAGAGAGTTGCATAGATACGGAGATAGAAGTGTCCTGCCGTGGAGCACTGAGCAGTCCTGAAACCAAAGACACCCTCTAGCATGAGAATCCCAGCTCCTGGCTTAGGATTCTAAACGCCCTTCTTCTTCACTAAAGGGAACCAGGGCCCCTGAGGACAGTCTGGCTCCAGCACTGGGTTAAGTATAAGGTTCATCTGAAAGAGTGACAGGTGTGAAGGGCAGAAAAGTCAGCTTGAAAGTGTCCCATGGGCCAAGCCTGGAATAATTCAAATATGAACCTAAAAATGATACTAACGAATTACAAGTATTTGAATGAAATAAGAAATAGTGGGTTTATACTGAAATAAATGAGTAAATAAATGGAAAAGAAGAAAAAGGTGTACTTGTAGTTAGATGCTAACTAATAAATCAAGAACAAATGCTGAAGTTATAATAAAAGCTGTCAATGGATTTAAACCCAGTGGGTGAAGTCAGACCAGGAGCAAGATATGTTCACTGTCCTGATGTGTCCTCCCATGAATTACTTAGAAATTACAAAGGAAAAAATGGTAACAGTAGAGTGGAGAAACTTGTGGGTCCACAACTTAACCAAGTGATCAAAATTAACACCACAAATGAGAAGGACAACAGTGATAGAAATGTAAACTTGTGGTATTCCTGCAAAAAAGGCGCATCCTGAACCTGTTTAACCCTCACACAATCACACAAACTTCAGTTGAGGAACATTCCACAAAATAACTGACCCATGTTTCCAAAAAAAGAAAAAAAAGTCAAGATCAAGAAAGGTAAACAAAGGGTGAAAAGGTAAAAGAGACGTGACAACATAGAGCTGTGTGGTCCTGGGTTGGATGCTGGAGTGGAAAGAATGATAATAGACATTATTAAGGCAATTAACAAAAATGGAGTATGTGTATCAGATATTAGAAAGGTATTGTGAGATCATGATCAATGGGGTCACATTTCTGCACAACTTGTGTGCAGAAGTGCTGATTGCCTTTGTTCCAGACAACCTTTTCAAGGATGTTTGTACAGTAAATAGCTTTCCGAGGTTGAGGTAGTGTTTTGCCTCTGATAAAAGGGCAGGCATGCTTATTGAACATAGTTAAAGTTTCAGTTTCCTATGTTCAGGGCTTCTCTTCGGTAACGCAACCCACTGGGTATACAACTGCCAATCATCTGGCCCTCTTGGTGCTTCATGGGATATCAGGCTCAAGAAATCATAAAGGAAATTGTGAGTGTTCTGTGTCCTACTTGTTTCTGAGTAACAAAGCCCTTTAGTCCTTTGTCTCCAAGCCAGGCGTCTCATGTCTTCTGCCAGCATCCATGCGCTGTTGCTGGATAACGGGTTAGCTTGAACTTAGGTAAAATCTTAAAACCCTCATAGTTCTTGTCAGGTGTCAATGATCAGTTTTCTGAACTTCATCCTTGGAATGGAGCAATACAAAAATATTCCATTATTCTTGGGTATTACTTGGTAGTATTTAAGAGCAGAGATAAAGAAAACAATTACTAAAGAAAAAAATGAATGTATACTATAAATCTATAACAAATATGTATCAATAAAAATGCAAGTGATACATCAGAAAAATGGAATCAGACATAAGAGGCGTTTCACAGAAGTAACATGTTAATCACAAACATGAGTGTAATAAAGGCAAAACCATTTGACTGAAAATAAAAAGCTTTATTAGAAGGAGTGTGCATTCACTGGAATTATTGTAAGTTGCTGGTAGGAATATAAACGGCTCTGCAATAACTCCGATGGCCATGTTTATCATTATCTCCTGAATTTGACCATGATCAAGCCCACTCTCAGCCATGCACCAAGGATATACTTTTGTGGTTGTCTAGATGGAGACATAGAAATAAAAGCAAGAAATGATAAAAGATAGGATTCAGAATCCTGGCAACCTTGGGTGGATGGGAGCAGAGGAATGAAGTGGGGGCTATATTATTAGAATTAGATTTTTTCTCATGGTTTTGGGTATGACAATAATAAAGAAATGTAGTCAAATAACTGACTAAATAAAAAGCTACACATGGATTAATGATCAGAAAGTGCCAAAAATGAAGGGCATGGTTAATCCAGCAGAAAAAGAAAAGAAAAATAAGAGATATAATATTGTATCTCCAAAGTATAACAAAATTAATGGTCATTCTTCAAATAAGAAAACATATTGGGCACCAGCTCTACCTTATGACTCTTCTGTGGTACATAAAATGTTGAGTTAAGCATGATTTTAAGTTGATTTTTGCATGTACAAATTTTCCCTTGATTTTTGTGAGTTATAGAATACTTCCCCTTAAAAGGAAATGTGATGACATTGAGCTTGAAAATTAGGCTTAATAAATGTCAACCTACACTTCATGGTGTATTAGTAAGTGATTTATTATATAAAATGGAAAAAAATGTGTGTGTGCATACACACTCACAAACACATATACATATATATACACACATATACATACATACACAGCTTGGTGACAATGCATATTTTTGTTTCTTTGCTTAGCAAAAGATCTACCACATTGTACATACCAAATAGATATTTCTACTGTTAGTTGATATGAAATAACTGTAAAAATCTTAGTTGTCCTCACACTTTGTGTTTAGATGTGGAAAGTAGCAGGAGACTGTAGTATCCACTGTAAACCATGACTACACATAGATAAACTCTCATATCTTTAAAATCTCTCAGTTACTTCTGTGAAAGGCCTCTTATGTCTGATTCCATTTTTCTGATGTATCACTTGCGTTTTTATTGTGATACATATTTGTTATAGATTTATAGTATACATTCATTTTTTTCTTTGGTAATTGTTTTCTTTATCTCTGCTCTTAAATACTACCAAGTAATACCCAAGAATAATGGAATATTTTTGTATTGCTCCATTCCAAGGACGAAGTTCAGAAAACTGATCATTGACACCTGACAATCTATGCAAGAGCTTTCTAAAAAAGAAACATACATTTTTTTAAAATTCGTAAAGTATAAGCCCTTCCAGAGGAGCAGATACCCACCGGTGATGCTGCCGGCCTCCTCACAGATGAGCTAAGGAGAAACCAACTGGACGTTCCACAAAACTTTGAAAAGCTGCATTTAGCTGGGTGGGGTGCACAGACTTCCCAGGAGTTGCAACCAAGGAGCATTTGCCCACTAGCCCTTCAAAGAAGCAGGAGGCATTTGCGGAAGCCTGGGAGTGGGGCAGCAGGGCCGAGAGAAGAGTTCCCTCTCAGGCACAGCTGACTCTCCCCAAAAGCACCAGAAAGGAAAGCTTTCAGCAGGACAGCAAAATGCGGTGTGAGAGTAGGAGACCCAGGGATGACCCTGATGTCGGAGTGCTCCTGAAGGGAGTGGAAAATAACTATGAATCACATGTGTGATTTCGCAAACAGAAAGTACAAACAATTCAAGCAGAAAGGTTATTAATGAAAAACATGTCAGAAATGAATAATTATATCATTGGGCTTAACTGAAGAGTGGACATAACAAAATACTGAAATTGAAGATCAATCACATAATTCAACTGAAACACATGGGGGAAAAGGCATTGAATTAAAGGTGTATTAAACAAAAATCATCCACATTTATGAGAGAATAGCAGAGTCTAACTTAAATAGATTCCCAGAAGAATGGAACAGAAGGGATATTTGAACATACAATGGCCAAGAATTTATTAAATCAGTGAGAGTTATCAATACATGTCCTGAAAAGTTCACTGGACCCCAAACAGCATAAAATTAAAAGAAAATCATTTTTAAAAGCGTACAATAATCAAACTGCTGAAAGTGAGAGTAAATAGAAAAATCTTAAAAACAGAAGATTAAAAAGATAAAATACTTATGTAGAAATAATTTTAAAAGACAGCCAACTTCTTAGAAACAACAGGGGCCAGAATAAAATAGAACCATATCTTCACAGTGCTAAAATGAAAAAATAATGAACCTAGAATTCTGTATCTGTGAAAGTATTCTTCAACAATGAGCGTGTATTAAAGACTCATTCAATCAGAAGTAAAATAAAAAGATTAAACCCTTCAACAGCCTTACACTGCAAAAAATGTTAAAAGATGTACTTCAGACTGAAAGGAAATGAAAGCAGATAGAAACGTGAACTGCAGGGTGAAATATAAAGCACCTGAAATTAAATATAAAAAGCACATATCCACATATGTAATTTATGTATGTTTTAATGCATTTATATATACTTAATTATATATATGTATATATACTGAAATATAAATTTAAGTTTATATATATAAATAAAGTACTACATTTGGGGGCTTATAGCTATGGAAATCATGACAGCGTGACTATAGAGGATGGGAGGAGTTTCTAAAATTAAATTCTTTGAAGATTCTTACATTGTTCATGAAGTGATACTATATTCGATGGTAGTTGGTGATATGGAAAAATTTTTATTCTCAGCTAGAGAAACTGTTAGGAAATTTTAAGAATCTACATGTTAAAAAAAAAGCATTAAAAGTGATGCAATGGGATACTAAGAAATATTTGATTCATTCAAAGAAGACAGAAAAGAAGAACAAAGAATACAGTATCCAAACAGAACACAAACGGCAAACATGGTGAAATCACATGAAACCACATCAAAACTTACCTCACAGGTTAAAGGAACAAGGACTTCAATTAAAAAGTGGCCGTCAATGACAAGACCCAACTTTATGCTGTTTGCAAGAAACACGTTTAACAAAAAGACAGAGTGAAAGGGTTCGGGGAAGATGATATTCTGTGTCAATACTAAGCATCAGCAACATTGTGGGGCAGTTTCGTATCAGACATGGTGGATTGTGGGAAGGAGATTTTATGAGAAAAATGTGAAAATCGCCAGCTTGTTTTCACTCAGTCCATTGGTTACACGTCACCTGGAACTGCGTAGCTGGAGCACACAGCCATGTGGGATGTGGGGGTGTCAGTCCAGCATGAGCTTGAGGAACAGGCAGTCTTCATGGAGATCTGAGGCCCCTGCCCACTGACTTACCGGGCACTGTGCTCTGTGGCCACCTCTTTCCCAGAATGCCTGTATTCAGACCCTCCACCACAAGGCATCTGACATAGTGACTGCCCTCTGTTCTAGCTGGGTGGCCATATAGTTAATTGTCTAAACCATGAATAGCACAAGGAGCATATTTATGATTACATTGAGATAAGGAGCATAATTGGAATCGCCCCTGGCAACTGAAAGGTGGCATCCCCCTCACCTACCCCAGCACACCCTCTGAGAGTGTTTTGAATGTGGTCAAACGAGTAAATTTCCCAAATATTACCAACTAGATGTTTGCTTACTGCTTATCTTACGTAGCACACATTGTATTACGAGATAATGTTTGTTATATATGTTTACAGTTTAAATGTTCAGATTATTTTCAAAGGAGGCATTTTTGTTTTTGTTAAAAAATTGTATTTAGCAATGCGTTGCAAATCATGAACTTTATTCCTAATACTGTTTTATGATACTCTGCTCAGCTTTATATATTTGAAATTTGCAGTTATTTTTTTATATGTCTTTCAGCTAAATGGCCATATTAAATAGATGTTCTGGAAAGAGTCTTGTGTTGTGGGATTGGTGGCTTTGAATTCCATGTAGATTTTGGCCTCTGCAGGGCCACTGACAAGATGTTTGGATTTTGGTGAGAAGCTCACCTTCTTTTGACTTTGGTGGCTTTCATTTCCAAATGAAGATAACTTACAGGTTACAAAAATAATCAAATGAGATTATCTGAAAGGCTTTGTATAGCAGTCACTTATAAAACTGTAGCCATAATGATTTCATTATTAGGTTGGTGCAAAAGAAATTGTGGTTTCAGACCGTGAAATTCAAATCATAACTAGGCTCACACACATTTTTATTGATCAAAATAGGAACTATTACAAGCAACACATTTTTGCCAATGAGAAATAAGTTTGTTTATTCCTGTGGCATAAAAATCCACGCTTCAGGATTCGATGAACTCTAGGAAAAAGCATTTTCTGCATCCTGCTGGGTGTGGAAGTGTTTTCCCTGCAAAACGTTGTCAAGATGCTTGAAGAAGTAGTTGGTTGGCGAGAGGTCAGGTGAATATGGCAAATGAGGCAAAACTTCACAGCCCAGTTCATTCAACTTTTGAAGCATTGGTTGTGCAGTGTGCAGTCACGTGTTGTTGTGAAGAAGAACTGGACCCTTCCTGTTGATCAGTGCTGGCTGCCGGCGTTGGGTCCTCGGTGCGTCTCATCGACTTGCCAAGCCCACTTCTGAGATGGGATGATTTTGCCGGGATTCAGAAAGCTGTAGTGGATCAGACCGGCACGGACCCCCAGACAGCGACCAGGACCTTTTCTCGGTGCAAGTTTGGCTTTGGGAAGCGCTTTGGAGCTTCTTCTTGATCCACCCACTGAGCTGGTCATCACTGGTTGTCATATAAAATCCACTTTTTGTCGCACATCACAATCTGATTGAGAAGTGCTTCATTGTTGCGTAGAATAGAGAAGATGATGCTTCAAAACGATGATGTTTTTGATTTTCGCTCAGCTCCTGGGACACCCACTTATCTAGCTTTCTCACCTTTCCAGTTTGCTTCAAATGCTGAACGACCATAGAATGGTCATCTTTCAGTTCTTCGGCAGCTTCTCGTGTGGTTGTAAGAGGATTGGCTTCCATGATTGCTCTCTGTTTGTCGTTGTCAACTTCCAGTGGCCAGTCGCTACGCTTCTCATCTTCAAAGCTCTCATCTCCTCTGCAAAACTTCTTGACCCAGCACTGCCCTGTATGTTTGCTAACTGTTCCTGGGCCAAATGCATTGTTGATGTTGCAAGTTGTCTACTCTCCTTTATGACCCATTTTGAACCCAAGAAAATCGCTCGAATTTGCTTTTTGTCTCACATCATTTCCATAGTCTAAAATAAATATAAAACAAACAGCAAGTAGTAAGTCACTAGCAAAAAAATTGCGAGGAATGTGCATGAAAATGATGTGTAATGTAACCACATTTACTTAAGAATGTATTCCAATATCAAATGGCAAATTCCAACAATGCAAAAACTGTTATTACTTTTGCAATAATGGGTAATGAGATAAAATTGCTTCTGTTTAATGTTTATAACATCACCAGTTTATCACTGTGCCATAATTAATACTTGACATATTCTGTACACCATACATTGCAAAAACATATGTTTATACTTTTTATTTGGGAGGAGCTGGTTTTCATGGATCACTTATGGTTCTGTGGAACTAAGCATTCACAATCATGGAAAGGATAAAATACAAATTTTTTCTAAAATCAGTTAACATTTTAGGGAAACCTAATATCTTTTTCCTTCGATGTTCTGAAGCCTGTTTTTTAATCTCCTTGATGTTTCTAAAGGGAGTCAGAGAATGAGTTTGTGAAGGTTGGGCTCAAAGAGAGCAAGATGACGCATGACGTAGTCTGTCAACATTCTCTTTTCTTGGAGCAGCACCCATCTCAGTATAGAATCAAAGAGGTAAAATTTTAGCACTGGAACTAAGTTATCCAACTATGGAAGGGCACCTGTTTATTTTTCAGATGCAGAAACCGAGGCTAAGGAAATTCGAGTGAGGTTATATAGCAGATCAAATTACCCCACCCGTAAATCATGCCTGGGTGCAACACAGGCTTCTCTACGCAAACCCCAGGGACAGTTCTTCACTTTCCCGGGAGGAAGTGCAGGCTTATGGGTCCCGTAGTCCTTGGACTCCCAGACCTCAGGAGTGCAGCTGGAGCTTTGGGGTGACCCTCCGATCCTCTGCATGGTGAGGACAGAAGTAGCCTCTGATTGAGTCGGTCCTCCAGGAATCAGCAGGCATTCCCCAGGTTCAGTCTGCTGTGTCAACCTGAGCTCATCCTCATTTCTGCTAAGAGGTCCTATTGCCTTGCTTTCAACTAAAAATTATTTTGCCCGTATCTTTTTCAAGAGTGGTCAGGCACCAGGTATGCAGTAGCTAGTGGGTAACCCAATAAAACAGGAAGGGAGAGTCACTTTCCCACAGATCCTCACATAGCAGGGCACCCGTAGCTGTGTCGGCAGGCCTTATTTTTAAAAATTTTCCTGAAAGTTGAGGTTCAGGTAGATATAGATGGAATAAAATATTCCTCGGTTCCCTTGCGTTTTCTCCAAATATCAGGCATTCAATAGGTTGTAGAAACATGAAGCAAATTAACACGGTTTCCACAGTCGAGATGGTAACTGGAATGGCAGAGCCCAGTAACCAGGGGCTACGATCTGTTATTGCTGCTGCTGGCCTTGCATCCTTCACGGCATGATTTTTCCCTACAGGCATATTCTTAAAAATATGAGTGATAAAATGCTTAAGAAAATCAGAAATACATTAAAATGCAATTAGACAGATGTTCTCATTTTTATAGCCATTTGATATTTTGTACTGTCATCTATTGTTGGATTTTAGCTTCAATATTAATAACAAAAGCTCTTTTCACAGTTGCTTAAAAATCCATTACATTTCATCTTAAATTCGTATGCTGAAAGCACTGATGGAACACACAGCACAGAACTTTCATGATTTTGTTTTATATATTCAGAATGGCATAAGGATAGCAATGATCAGTCTTCTCTAATTGGCTTGTGACGTACTATGTTTACAGTAATTAAAAAGGACATTCAGCTTACTTTCTAATTATTCAGATAAATGTCACTTATGTGCCAGCAGTTTGTCACTGTGTCTTTGCCATGGCAGAACCATACTCATCCACTGGAAATGGCAGTTTTTGCCTCGATGCTGCTTAGAACAAAGCTTCTAGTTAAAAGGCTGAGTAAAAATGTGCATTTGAAAGACGGAATTTGTAATAACATCTCTCAAACACATGTCAGTGTCATTGTATCTGTTTCCAGTCACAGTGAGGAATGTGCTGTACATGGTTTATGATGGAAGGTGTTTATTATCCCGAGTCATAAACCACAAGTCTATTTTTTGAACTTATCTCTGATATTTTATAAGATGCTAAGCACCTTAACACAAAAGTAATGTCTTAAAGATTCATCCATGTAGGATGTGCTGTGCTGCTTTATTCTAAGCTGAACTCAGGCAAATATGCCAAAATATATGAAATGGGGCATTAAAATAGCCCAGGCCTCTCTTATATAAATGAAGAAAATTCTTATATACATGGAAAAAAAAAACCACAAAAAACCTCTTCTGATTTACGTTCTGAAAATAGTGTAACCTGTACGTGAAACTGAGCAATATTCTCATTAAAATTCTGGTCTAAAGCAATGCACGTGGATTATGGAGCAGGGAAAGAAAATATCCACTGAGGCTAGGGGAAAAAAACAAAAAAAACAAGCCGGGTGCAGTGGCTCACGCCTGTAATCTCAGCACTTTGGGAGACCGAGGCAGGCGGATCGAGATCCGGAGATTGAGACCATCCTGGCTAACACGGTGAAACCTCTTCTCTACTAAAAAATACAAAAAACTAGCCGGGCGTGGTGGCGGCGCCTGTGGTCCCAGCTACTCGGGAGGCTGAGGCAGGAGAATGGCGGGAACCCGGGGGGCGGAGCTTGCAGGGAGCCAAGATGGCACTGCTCACTCCAGCCTGGGGGACACAGCGAGACTCCGTCTCAAAAA
The DNA here is from genome assembly GCF_024542745.1 of Macaca thibetana thibetana. NCBI lineage: Eukaryota > Metazoa > Chordata > Mammalia > Primates > Cercopithecidae > Macaca > Macaca thibetana. The sequence continues at coordinate 106,003,146 of NC_065590.1, read as the reverse complement.
CAAACAAACAAACAAAAAACACCACAAACAACCCTAGAGAGCTGTCTAATTGATAACTCAGCTCAAAAGATGTCCCTGGGAAGCCCGGCCCCTTCAGCACCTCACCCAGGGGTCTCGGGACGCCCGCTCCTCACCGCCCCGGTTCCCTGGACACTCATTCCCACAGCCACTGTCTCTCCCTCCAGGTCATTTCAGAGCCCCCGGCCCCCGCGTGTGTCTGCAGTGACGTCAGTGTGCAGAGGGGTGGAGTAAAGCCAGTCGCCACCTTGGAGCTTTTTGCGAGACCATCAGTGCCAGTGAAGCGATGTTGGCAATTTCTGCCAGTCGGTCTGAGGGGTGGGGGGCCAAGAGGACGGGAGAGTGGGGCGGGAATTGCCCTGAGCCCACCGGAGACCCCACCTGACTCTGTTTTTCACTCACTCTTAGCTGACATGATGCGTTTCTCCCCTGACATTTTTTTTGACCTAAATATACTAAGGTACGCCTGCTAAAGGGAGCACACTCCTGGAAAACTGGAAGGAAGGAAGTGATGTGGTTGAGTGCACAGTTTTCAGGAATACAAAATCTTAATTAAAACAGGTAGAATAAACAGTGGTCTTTACATTGAGGGAGAATTTTCCTAAGTTTTAAGAAATTTGATAAAGGTATTGTTAAGTAATCAGCATTTCAATTCTATAAAATGAAAAGATAAGACTATTTTGTAATTTGTTGCATTTTACCTGATGAATTTAATCCATTCAACCCTAAGATTCAAAGCTTACTCTGTATCTGACATTAAACATACCTCTTACAATTTATACACCTTATAACTTTCTCAGGAACTGGTTCCCTAGGAGTAAAGTATTAAATTACAAAGCAACTCAAGGGAAATTATCAAATGTTGAATTAGCAGAACCTAAAAAAATGTAATGATTATGATAGGCTCGAGTTATTTTTTAGACAAGTCTATGTTGAGTAACACTATCCTAAGAGAAACCGTAGTTTTTAGGAATGTATCCATTTGATTCATATGGCACTGTGAAGTTTTTGGATCAGTTTTGTGTGTGTAATCTAATTTAATTATTATTTCATTGCTATGTTGGTCCAAGAATCAGATTTTATCATTTTAAGTAAAAAAAAAATCAATGAAATAATCATGGAATCATATATGACTATACAGAATGGACCATAGAGATCCAATATTCTCATCGTTATAGGTGCCAAGAATAATGCACATAAAAGAGTAATAACCTAGCCAAAGTCACATAACTAAGAAGGATGGATCAGATGAGCGTTGGAGCATAATTAGACGCATGTGTGCATGTTTGTAAGTTGAGAAGTGTTCACTGAGTCCCCAGCCTGTCCTAGGCACTGTTGTTCTCTTGGGGTGCAAAGTGAGTGGGGATAACCTAAGTGGCAGCTCCTATGTCCTTTGCAGCTGCCACACATTGCAGAACTGAGCTGTGGCCACCAGCAAGTCTCAGCCAAAGACCCTGCTTTTATGGGGACTTCATTTCATGTCCTAAACTTCAAACTCTAACTTTGATGGGCAGAATATTATCCATTTTTCCAATGGAAAGTGTCATTGTTCATTGGTAGAAAATGAATGTTTAGGTTTCTGCTTTCATTTAACCTTCCAAGGGCAGCAGTAGTTGTTTCCGTGTAGATTTTAGTGGGACACTGGCTGATTGGTGTTCGTTTTTCTTCTTATCTGAATTGTTTTGGTTTATATCTAAAACTAGGAGTGTGGATTTTCCTTACTCAAATAATGTTTGTGATAGATTACTCGCTGATGTCTTCATTTTTTCGGTTTGTTTGATATGCTGCTGGATTGACAGAGTTTATTTTTCTTTCTTGTGCCAAAAATGGTTTCATTTTTACTGACATGAAAATATCCATAAAGATAACCTTCCAGAAAAAGACTGAATTATAGTGGACCACTGCTGTTCTCTGACAGGTTCTCTGTTAGGAGCGTTCACAAATACCGTCTCATTTCCCCATTCATGTGTCTGAGTAAAGCTGCAATTATCTGCTTTTACAGTGACGCGGGTTCACAGCCCTCACTGTTTGGTGGCTGCTGTGACATCACAGTGGATTTTATGTTTTCATGTTTCTGTGTAGCAGGTCCTCTTCTCTGCAGCTGTCTTTATTTCATTAAAGATCACGAAGCAGAGGCTCAGAGCAGTGAGGCAGATTGTGCACCTGTGTGTAGGGAGCATGTGGCAGACGGCGTCGGACGCGTCTGTGGCTCGCTCCACCTCCTCCAGGGGCTCATGTTCTACATATGACCAAAGTCATTGGTGACACAAAGATCTTCAATGCCAGTTATACCACCAGTATATGGATGTATATCCACACAATCTTTAATCTTTGGTAGACCCAGTTGACCAAGTCAAAAGGCACAGTATTAGAACTTTAGAATTCTTGATAACCAAGCACTTCTGACAGCTCCCTTAGCTGTCAGCTTCTAAAAACTGGGCTAAATTGGAAGTCTGTTGCTTCCTGCCGCCCCATATGGCCCAGTAACTTATGTGGTTAGTGTCTCTTCCCCTGTGACTCTTCATGGCTTTTTACGCTTTTTTCAGCAGCTGATATGCATTTGCTAATTATCTTAATGTCAACAACTCAGGGAAGGAAATATACTTCTGGATAACCAAGGGGCAATGCTTTATAACAACTTGTATACGTTTTTATCACACTTTGAATCTATAGACAGCAATAATTATTTGATGAGTGTTATGCTGTGTGGTACTTTATATCAAGTATGTTCTATTTTAGAATAGCCTTCTCTGTTTTAATCTGCGAGAAGGTGTCAGTGTGCTGTGCTTCCAACAAAGACATTCATGAATGATCTCAGCAGAGATGCACTCGGCTGCATAAATAAATTAAAAAGCAGTAAAATAGCTAAATTTAGTATTTATGGTTTTTCTAAATTATTAAGAGACTCACCTTGAATTTTATGGAGGTAAATCAACTTTAGCAACAAAAGTCAGGACTTAATAAAAAATTGACCTTCATAGATTTAAGTAATCAATAATAAATGATGCATTTTCATAATTTTAAAATTATAAGCATTTGCATAAAATATTAATGTTTTGAAACCCTGTTCTTCTAAGTCTTCTCCATGCTATATTTACATCTATGTATGTGCATAATTCTTAAGAGTTACTATCATACTCTTCTGCTTTTCACACATGCTTGTTATTTCTGAACTCTTGCTTATCAACAGATGCTGAAATAAATTATTTTTAGCAGCTTCTCAGTATCACCTATAAATCATAATGCACTTTAAAAGTGAGAGGTGTGAAATGAACACCTTGCCCACCACTCTCAGTGCCAAGTCTGATTGTTTATTTTAGGATGAATTCTTAGAAGTAAAAATGCTACCTTAAAACCTAGTCCTAGTCAACGTTTACATCTGTTTCTGAGCGTTTTCTGGGAACATGCTGTGCACTCACACACCTGCCAACACCATACGGACGTCCATGTCTGCACATCTTCGCTGATGCGAGGTGTTGCTATCCCTTTTACACATTTACCTGCCTGGTAGTTTAAAAATCTGAAATCAATGTTGTAGTGACTGTGATTTTTTGATGACTAGTGAGGTTGCTTGTATTTTCACATTTATAATTCAGTTTCTTTTATTCCTTCTTTTGGGAATTATTTTTATATTCCTTGCTCAATTTTAACAGGATGCTCATGTTTCCATCTTTATTTGTGAGGCTCTATGAAACTAGTGTCTACAGCATGCATTTATTTTTGAATATGGTATTTTTGTTATAGAAAGGTTTTTTATGTCTATATAATGAATCCTTTACTCAAGAAGTTCTGGCTTTTGAGTCACTCTAACCCAATATGCTTGCACACATCCCCGCACACAAACACACATACTGATATTTCCTTCACAGGTTTTTATTTTGTTTTTCTACATCCTTATGACTGTTGATCTCTCTGGAACTACTTTGTGAAATGAGGCATATGAGACCCATATTTACAATTATGGAAGCATTACTACGTTAAGCAATAAAGATCTTTCTTTGCAGGAACTTTTTTTTTTTTTCTCTCCAGGGATGTCATACACCCCACATGTACCTGAGACCTCCCGGTGCTGACGCGGGTTCACGGCCCTCACTGTTTGGTGGCTGCTGTGACATCACAGTGGATTTTATGTTTTCATGTTTCTGTGTAGCGGGTCCTCTTCTCTACAGCTGTCTTTATTTCATTAAACATATTGTTAGAATTATAAGGCTACATTTCAAAGTTGTCTGGATTGGGTTTTTATTGGAATTGCATGGATAAAGTTATAAGGTGAAAGCAGGCTTCCTGTTGCATTCCGTTTGAGAACTGTCTTGTGCCCCTAGGATATGCCAGGCTGCACTGTAGGAACTGGTCCTCCTGAAGTGGAGAAGGTAGAGACGACCCTTCCATCATGGAACTCATGTTCTGTTGTCAAGCAGCACACAGGTTCTGAAAAGTGCTAGGGAGAAAGATAAAGCTGGGAAGAGGTATGAAGAGCAATGGAGGATGGCGGAGTTCTGATTTTAATTGGCCGGTTAGGGAAGCTGCCGAGGTGGGGGCTCTCAGCCCAGACCCCAGGAGATGAGGATGCTGGGGAGAGGAGTGGGTGGGGTGGGTGGACAAATCCCAGGCAGGCATGACGGGGTTGCAGGACAGCTGGGCAGGGCAGGCGGATGGACCCCAGGCAGGCATGGCGGAGTTGCAGGATAGCTGGGCAGGGCAGGTGGACGGATCCCGGGCAGACACAACGGGGTTGCAGGATAGCTGGGCCAGGGACAGGGAGAGACTGCAGATGCCGGCCTCACAGGGCATCGCTGGACACTGGCTTTTCCTTTGAGAAATGGCAAACTTTGGGGAGATTTTGTTCAGAGAAATGATGTTACCTGAACGATATTTTATCAGGGCCGCCCGGCTGTAACTTTAAGAATACACTGAACTGGGGCAAGGCTGGAAACAGGTAGGTATTTTATGATGTCAGTGAAGCAGCTTTGAAGGTGGCTAAACCCTGTGACCCCGGGCAGAAGGGGAGACATTTCAGGGGATTTGCTGGCGAGTTGGACACCGAGGGTCAGGAGGGAGGAAGGTCACAGAACTGAGGGGCTTCAACTGAGACACCGGGGTGATGCCATTGCCACCCACTGGGGTGGGGGGATCATTGGATGAGAAGGGGTTTTACTTTTGTTAGTTTTTAAATATTTTTATTTGTTTTGAATGGGAAAGACTGAAAGTTTACTTTTGAAGAAGTTGAGTTGGAATAACTATTTTATTTCCAAGAAATGTGTCACGGAGATGCATTCAATTAGCTCATTAAATACCCAGAATTCCTTAAGCAATGGGAAATGTGGGCCTTGGAGAGGGCAGGACCCAGTGGAACCCGCGTCCCCTCCCTCTGCCTTTATTCCTCCTGCTGAGTGACCTGCCCTTATCTCAGCAACTCCGTGCTCAGCTGTTCACAGAGGTTTCCCTGGAGGGCTACAGGTCATGTCTCTAGGGCACAGGAAGGGGCACAGAAAGCAGTGCCTGGAGGGCATATTACCGCACATTACTGCAAATAATTCTCTCTGGCAAACTAAGGCCAATTTGACAGAACGTGTTTTCTTATAGAAGAAAGTGATTAGCATAAATTGCAACTGTGATTTGGAATGCCTAATTACCTCTAATTTGGTTGTGTTCCTGACTTTAACATTTTGAGCAGAAGTTAGGTTTATTTCAGATAGCATCATCTGGTTCAGACGGCGTCACAGAGCAACAGATGATTCATTAGAGGTCTTTGTTGAATCTTATTTGCTTTCCTTAGCTAGCATTTAAAATTTTATGTATTTAAAATATTCTGTTTTGTTTGTTAAAGCTCGGCACACCCTTCACTTGGCCTCTGTTGTGGAAACTGTTCTCTGTGGACACTAAGTTCAGTGTTTTCCATTACTAGAGTCCCTGGGTTGCAGGCAGTGTCCTCACCAGGACAGTTAACCAGTAGCAATGGTGAGCGGTCAGCGTGATGATTAGTTGGAAATTAATATTCTATGTGAGTGTGGACTTTACATCCAGATATAACATCGACCAACATCGCATCGTTTTGATACAAACTAAAAACTGTTCTCGTCCTGAATAACGAGCAGAGCAAGCCCTTCCTCCAAAGGCGGCTGCACTGCCTCAGCTTCTCTGGGGATGGCCCACTGCTCACTGTGGCCGCTCCTTACCACGCATCTGCCGCTCGGGGTCTCTGCACCCCGTTCTGGGTCCTGCTGCTTATTAGTGCCGCCCCTGAGGTCCTCCCCAAGAGCCCCGCAGGTCCCCCCTGGCGGTGGCGAGGGGGCCTGTCCTGGGCAATGGTGTGGCTGGGGGACACGCGATGGCTCAGTGAAAGTCTGCAGCAAGAATGTGCTCAGATACGTCAGTCACTGGGGGATCTGGAGAAGCCAGGCTAGCCAGAGCTCCCGTTGCCAGGGAGATTCCTAGGCCATCGTGGAGAAAGCCTGTTTAGCAGGATGATACGGCCTCTTTCTGCACTCAGAGTGAGAGCCTCCTTCCAAACACTGCCTGTGACTTATTTTTATAGGAATTTGACTTTTACTTTGAGTTTTGGGTTCCAACTTTACAACTCCAGGCTTGGTCTATATCAGCTAAAACTTTTATTCCTGTCCTGACCTCAGCATATTGATACATGTGCTCTGCCGTGGTGTGTATGTGCCTATGTGTCTGTGTGTGCATGCATTTGTGTGTGTCTGTGTGTGTCTGTGTTTGTGTGTGTGTGCATGCATCCCTGTATGTGTGTGCATGAGTTTTTGTGCACATGTGTGGAAGCATGCGTGTGTGCATGAGTTTTTGTGCACATGTGTGGAGGCATGCATATGAGCCATGTGTGTTGTATGGGTGTGTGTGTGTGTCTGTATGCCTGTGTTTGTGTCTGTGTGTATGCATGCATCCCTGTATGTGTGTGCATGAGTTTTCAGGAGTTTTTGTGTGCAGGTGTGGAGGCATGCATGTGGGCCATGTGCGTGGCATGGGAGTGTGTGTGTTTGTGTCTGTGTGTGTGTACATGCATCCCTGTGTGTGTGTGCATGACTTTTTGTGTGCATGTGTGGAGGCATGCATGCGGGCCAGGTGTGTTGCATGGGGGTGTGTGTGCAGGTGGTTTCTAGGATGTTGGAAGGGAACGTAAGTGCTGGCAGCTCCCTGCCTGACTTTGATGTGTGTTCTCACCACACCTGTGAGGATATCTCACCATTGCCTCCTGCATTTACTCTCACACAGAGAGAAGGGAAGGCGGAAGAGGCACGGCTGCTTCCTGGGTGGCATGAGAAAGGTCTGGACCTTGTAAGAGCAGTAGGCATTTGTGTTTTGGGGTGGTCTCGGTCAACAATTAAAGAAATGCCTCTGAGCTCCATCCTGCAGGAATCATTACCGAGAACCCTGGTGGCCCTTCCTTATCTTTGAGCCTGAGAGCTGTCAGTCATAGTGACTGGCAGGGAGGGTGAGAACCATGGCCCCAGGAGAAGCAAGGAGAGAGGCTGGGACCTGGGGCCTCTCCCAAGCCAGGCAAGCAGGACCACTTTCTGGCTTCCACGGGCTGCGATGTCCTGAGGAAGCCTCATCGCTCAGCTCCTCCCATTGTCAAGCCCACACGCCTGGGCTCGGGGCTCAGTGCTTGCTGCCCTGTGGCAGAGCTGGCCCTGCTTCCCTCTGTGTGCAGTGGAGTGGGGGATGCCCACCCGTCATCAGGCACCCATGTGTGAGAGTAAGTGCAGGAGGCAATGGTGAGATATCCTCGCAGGTGTGGTGAGAACGCACATCAAAGTCAGGCAGGGAGCTGCAGGCACTTACATTTCATCCTGTTTCACGCTGGTTAGCTAGAATTCCGTTTTCCCAATCGGCGTTCACTTATAAGAGTTACACGTTACACACGCTCATGGGGAAAATACTGAGGAGGGTCTTCCTGCCCTTAGGGACACGTCTGCATTTCTTCCCCTCTCCAGTGAGCTCAGCCCGCGGTCAGGCAAGCCTAGGGGTCAAGCTGCAAAGGGCCAGGGGGCCTGGGTCCAACCATAACTGGGCTTCCTTCCCAGCTGCCCTTGGTGCCTCCACAGGCACTGCCCCTTACAGAGACCTAGTGGATCCCCAGATGGCCCGTGAGCTCCCAGAGCCACAGCAGCACTCCCAGTTCCAGCGCCCACCTGGTCTGGCAGTCTCATCCATGTACAGCCCCCTGGGGTTGGCGAAGTGGGTGGGAGCACACAGCGCCCACAGGGATGGGAAGAAACCATTAGAGTTTCCACTGGTTGCAGTTTTACTTATGCTGGGTGAGGTGTGGATTGTAGTGGCCGGTCCCTGGGCTGCCGGCCGGATGGTCACGTGTGACGGTGTGTGCGAGCACAGTCCTGCATGTGTGGTTGTTAAATTAACAGATGCAATGCAGTGGGGCACACACTCTTTTTTGTGCTGTGTTGATTGAAAGCAAGAGGAAACCACTCGGAACCCTCCTGAAACTCTCCCGCGCGTGGGGATCAGCTGAGGATGTTGGGAGGAGCAGATTCTGGCTTGGTTGGCAGCTTCCCTTGGCGAGGGTCTGTGTTTCCTGTGAGTCCTGAGGAGGCCTCCACTGTGGAAACAAGCCCAGCAAACCCTTCCTACCCATCCGTGCTACTTAATAGAGGCGTTTGATGAGTTCGTTTTTAAAAATCCTTTTGCTCAACCTGGGTCTCACCTGGTGAACTCCAGATCTCTGGGGCAGACGCAGGCGCTGGGGCTCCTCGGACCCCCTGTTTGGTTCTCACGGCAGCTGAGTTGTGGAGCTGCAGGGTTCTATGTGGCCACGGCCTCATCCTTCACCCGTGGGGACCTCCCTGTCCATGGGCCAGGCTCTGCCCTCATGTGTGGCTCTGAATATGAGGGTTGATCAGCACCGGGGCTCTAGGCAGTGAGGATGATGGGGTCTCAGCCCTCCTTGCTGGGCCGCTGGCCTCCAGATGTGCCTGTCCCGCTCCCCTGCCACGTGGCGTGAGGACTAAGTGCCCTGGCTCTCGCCCCTGCTCCTGCACTCCGGAGGCTGGGTCCTGACAAGGCACTGGGCATGCGGCTGGGCATAACCGCTATCCTGTGGGATGCCCAAGCCCTGTACCTGGCCAGTGGTCTGCTCTGGATTCCCCAGGGTAGCTTTCCCTGACTCTCCCTGAGGAGGAGGCAACGTTTCTAATGACCCAAAGGTGTCTTTCTGAACTGTGCCTCCTTCATCTGCTAACAGAGCTGATAGATTTATCTTCTATGACTAATTACACGTCCCTCCTGATCAATACTTCCCAGCAATTCCACACTGTGTTGCTTGCTGTCCGGGAACAACAGGCCTGGCCCATTCCCCAGCTCCCAGAACACAGCGGCAGCCCCTGCAGGAGCTTGGGCCACGCCCACCTGCCCACTTCTCAGAAGGCTGCTTCCTCCTGGGCTGTGGTTATTCCCAGTGTGTTCCTTTCCTACTCCCGGCCAACAAACCTTCATACAGATATTTTGTGAATCTTAAAAACTATCATTTTTATTCAAATAACTTTAGTTAAACTAAAAAATATGTATATTTTTGGAAGTGGGAAAAATTGATTAAAATACTATAAAACCTTTCAAGTTAAAAAAAAAAAAAATGCCGGGCTAATTTTCTTTTAAAAACACGCCTTATATAAATCCCACAAAAACTGCTTAGGAACAATTATTCAACACTTTATTATTTTTTGCATAAATGAATCAAATCCTTATCGGTCGAGCACAGATCTCCTGTGCACACGTGAGCGCTACACGTGCGTTTTAGGAAGAGTCTTGAGCAGGAGGCTTGCGTCACCCGTCCCCACCCCTGGCTCCTGCCCTCACACCATTCTTTGTGTTTCCACTTTGTCCCTACAGACGAAAACCGCTGTTGCTCTGTTGTACGATGAAGAGTCCGAAAATGCCTATGACGTCCGGCTGAAGCTGACGAAAGAGGTGCTGACAATTCAGAAGCAAGACGTCATCTGTGTGGGTGGAAGCCACCAGGGCAGGAATGTAAGTGCCGCCACTTCAGGGAAGTCTCGGAGTGTTTCAGAGGAGCCCCATGAAGGGTCTTTGAAAAGTGTGGTTCAGGAATGATTGCTGAGCAAAAGCTGTTGCCTGTTATTTAAATATCCACAACTACTGGCTTTGACTGTGTCACAAAATAAAATACAGTTTTTAAGGTTGTATTACTTACTCTCTCCCTGACTTTCTTATTTGCTAATACATTTTCCATGTAAAGCTTATGTAAAAAATATCCCCAATCCTGGCGCGTACCTGTAATCCCAGCTCTTCAGAAGGCTGAGGCAGAATTGCTTGAATCCGGGAGGCGGAGGTTTCCGTGAGCCGAGATCCTGCCACGGCACTTCAGCCTGGGTGACAGAGCGAGACTCCGTCTAAAAAAAAAAAAGCCCCGAATGCCCCCATGTGAGATGTGGAATGTTCTCCCTGGAAACCGGAAGGGAGCCACAGGGTGACTGGTGTGCTTGCTGAAAGCACAGAAGCCCCAGGGTTTCCGTCTGCAATGGCCGTGAAAGGCAAGGCGGTGGGTGTTCCGGCATTTGGGGCCACCTTGGTCGCCGTGCATCTGTGGATGGAAATGTGAATTTTGATGCTAAAACAAGGTCCTTCTTGGCTGCAATTATATTCCCAACTGACAGATGAAATTTCCTTAAGGGTAAGAAATGTATTTATCAGATGCGGCAGAATAGTGACTATTGGGGATTTTGTTTTGTTTTGTTTTTGCAACTTTTATTTGAAAGAGGACTACTGCAAATCAAACATACTGCATTGAAACTGCAATCATTTTGTCAGTTCCTAATTTTCCTTCTAGTAGGGGTAAATAATTTTAGATATATGTAGTGTCATCTTTAGTCAGAAATCTTTCATTGCTCTCCTTTAAATACATCCATTAGCTGCAAAAACTGATGTTCAAAAATCATGTAGTTGAAAAGAGGTTCTTTTCAGTGTGTTCTTGAAAATATTCCCCAAACCATTTCCATTCCTATGTTCTAGGCTGGCCCTTTCTGGGGGCACAGGCTTAGGAGACCCTGTGTTTATTTGGTTTTCTCAGTCCTCCTGTCCTTTACCTTGGAAATAAAATGAGGTGGGCATGTCCCCCCCGACTCACAATCCTGTGATCAGCGTTTCTGAAGAGGTGCAGATGTTAGCAAAGTGTGACGGGTTTCCCAAGAAGGTCCACAAAGATCCCACCGTAAACCGTTCTGGTGTAGATGTGTATCGTGTACAAGTGCCCCTGTGAGCATCCTGGCCCACACCTTCTGTTTGGAGCCCCTCCTTCTGTGGCTGGCACCCAGTCCACCCTCCCGCTCCCCCACATGTCCCCTGTGGCTCAAGGAGGCGAAGGTTCTGGGATGGGGGGGCAGGGTCCCCCTTTCGGTTGCTCTTCCCTGGAACCCCAGCCCCAGCAGCACATCCCAACATATACCCTCTTCATACTGCCTCCAGGACTGCATCTGTCTTTGTCCGTTTGAGTTACTGTAACAAAATACCTGAGCTGGGTAATTTACAAAGAACAGAAATGCATTGCTCACAGTTCTGGAGGCTCAGAGCACAGGATCAAGGTGCCCGCAGATTGGGCGGTCTGGTGAGGGTCTGCTCTCTTTCCAGACGGCGCCTTGAACGCTGCATCTTCCAGAGAGGACGATCACTGTGTCCTTGTGTGGCAGGAGGCGGAAGGGGTGAGATTTTTCAGCCAAGCTTTTGTGTGAAGGCACCTGACCCCATTCATGAGCTCACAGCCCTCATGGCTCGGTCACCTCCCACAGCCCACACCCCAGCACCACTGCACTGGGTAGTAAGTTTCCACGTGAGCTTTGGAGGAGACAGACATTCTAACCCTGGCCTCTGCGTTCCAGAAGCCATGGTCGGTCTTCACAGGCTCATGCAAGATTCCCACAATTATGAGGCTTTTTTCTTCCCAAAGTGTAGATAAATCTCCTGTCTGCCTTTATGTAGTCTAATCACTAACCATTATGTGTTTTCCTCCACTTGTTCTAAATACCTAATAAGAGTGGGCTTGAGCAAAGAAAAAAATCAAGGAAGGTAGGAAGGTTTTGTAATCATTTTAAACTTACCCTGCTTAGTAGATATTTTTATAGAAAATCTCAAAGTAAAAACACTAAATGTGTTTATGCTGTATTGGCTAGAAAAAAATAAATTACATTTTAAAAGTCTATAGCATCAGATTCTCTACCAAAAGTTAGGTTATTGGTGAACATGAAAGACTGCTTAAGAAAAACAGGCGTATGCTCGTACATGTAGACTTACGCATACAGTTTTATACAATTTTAGGTGAATTCTTGACACCTAAAAAGCCCGTTGATCTAATGTTAAGATCCCTGCTCTATGAGAAGTGGGGCCATCAGAACACTCAGGTGCCTGGTCCATTTCTCAGTGATCTTTGCTGCTTCCACATGACACCTTCCTCCTTAGAGATGAAGCGAACACGTTTGTGAAAACACATGCGCACCTGGGCTGGATAATTGAGGGGAAATACCTGGGCTGGAAAATTGAGGGGAAAGGGTTTATGGGAAAAGTATAACCCCAGAAATTGAGGTCAGATTTTTTTTCTTCTTGCTTTTTGAGACGGGGTCTCGCTCTGTCACCCAGGCTGGAGTGCAGTGGCTCGACCTTGGCTCACCGTGACGTCTGCCTCCCGGGCTCAGGCGACTCTCAGATTTCTTTTAGGTACAAAATTTCAGGGTTTCAGGTCCCAGGCAGAAAATCATATTGGGATCAACCCCATTAGTTTGAGGGATAACTGAAATCCTGCACCTTCCGTTGATTATGAAAATAAAGCCATTTTACCATGAGAAGTTATCAGGTGTTTGGAGATTGGGAAGGCCTGCTTTTAACAAAGGTCACAGCTGTTTCTAGAATTAGAAGCAGAGCACCCGGGGGGCCTCAGAGCCCGGTGACAACCCTTTCGTCCACATCAGGGAGGGTTTCCCGCGTTGGCCCCCAGCGAACCTGACTGAGAACAGTTGTTTTCTGTTTAAAAAAATTTTGAAGAGCAGAACTGGAAGACCTAATCATTGCACAATTGATTCACAGAAAAACCTAAGTGGGGGATTTTTATCTCATGGACTATGGAGTCCCTGCGTGGAACCCAGGAGATGAAAAATTCATCATCAGATTCAGCTCAGCATAGATTTATTGAGTACACAAGATAGGTATTAAAGTCAAGCGTATCCGAAACCCTAGATAATATTACTAGTAAAAATAGTTACAAATATGAATTATTTTATTACCACATGCCATTACTTTTCTAAGCATATTTCATATTATAATTCACTTAAAACCTCCACATCCTGATGCAGTAGACACCCCTACAGGCCCCCTGGTACAATGACTTAGCCTAAGGCTGAGGCTCTTACCCTGAAGGGACCCTGAGGTTGGTACCTTGCTCATTCGGCCCCTAGGATTGCTGGTGTGTCTGCCACTGACTCCGCGTCCTGGAGAAGACGCCTGCTGAGTCTGCATGTTACTTTGAATGTCCTCACTGAAGTCGCACGTACAGTTCCGACTGGCATTTTAATTTTCAGATTTTTTTTTCTTTATAGCAACTAATACTGATAGTTAATTTATACGCTCTGAGCCCCGTTTTCAGTGGGAGGTTCACTCTCACTCCAGCACCTGCTCTGCAGACGGGCTTGGAAGGAGTTTGGGTCTCCTGAAGCCTACCCCAACATTCCCACTGAACTCCAAACCTCTGGTTACATTTGTGTTCCCACCTGAACATTGGAGAAGACAAAATTAATGGGTAGATGTGTGTTTTGTTTTCTTGAACCTGCTGAAAATAGAACCACATTATCCATTAGTGATAGATGACCATAGAAGGAAAAGAGCAAAACTAGCTTCACCTTTAACAAAGCCAACAGTTCTGCCCATGTATCCTGCAGCACGGAATCTGAATCGCTGTATTATTTTACTTCCTGTTCCTTTATATTGACATGAAGTGTGGATGCCCAAGAGTCTCAGGATTCCGTCTCCCAGAGACAGTGTGGGCTTTCAGGAGGGGAGAGCCGGCTTCCTCTTCCCTTTCAGAATTCCCATTTAGATTGCTTTATTTTTCTATAATTGTCATTGTGCATTAGATGTTCTTTTAATTGATACGTCTATGGTGGTACTTTTAATTAATGTGGTGGGACGCTGTATATTAAACTTGGTACGTTAGGTCATGGTAGATTCACAGTTGGAAAGTATTTTAGAAAATTTTACTTCTTCATTTTACTATGCAGGAAATTAAGATTCAGGAAGAAGGAGGTGTGGTTCTAATATTACAAAGTTACCCACAGAGTTAAGACAGCACTGGGCACAACTCTGCTCATTTACAATCTAAGGGATGCGCTCTGATAAATTAGTGAAGACTGCACAAGAAACCAGCAACCACAAGCAGCGCCAACACAAACAGTGTTGGGTGACATTTAAAATCACAGTTCTGAACTGTGATTTTAATTTGGAATGAAGAATTTAAAGTCTCTCAGATTGTTGAATGGATCGTGACACTTGCAAACATGTAGGACTTTATGATAAATTCTATATACAATATACAAAATTCTACACTTGTTTCTCATAAAGTCAATATTTCATGACTACTTTAATTTATCTAAATTTATATCTGTATTTCCCAAGTTGCTTCTTATTCTTAGGGTGCAAAATCAGGAGTAGACATCACTTCCGTTTTACTTTTTTTTTATTCTAACCTTAATCTTTATTATTTTATGTCCTTAAATTTAGACAAATGACCAATTCCCCTTACAATATTTTATAATTCAGCCAAAATACAAGTAATTTAGTATCAATTCTTTTAAGCTAATCTGACACTTTATCAGCATTATATATTTTTTCTGTTGATAACTTTATTGACAAACATTTATTAGTTTGTTAACTCTTCCATTTTTCTCAGATCCCAACACAAAATGTATTTCTTTACAGTTTCTGAAAACCAGTCTCTGTGAGCTGCTTCATTCTGAGTCAGCTCTGATGCCTGTGTGCATCGCCTCACCGGTCCTCTTGGTTGGCTCAGATCCCACTCCGCCTGGCACCAGGTCCTGCTCAGGGCCTGTGAGCTCTCATTAGTCCATTAGGGGAAGGTCTGCTGGACGCCTCGGCCTGTCCTCCACAGAGCTCATCAGCGTAGGGCAAACATGCATGTTTACAAATGGAATACTGCATAAGAAGAATTGGCTACTGTTCCTAGAAACTGGAAAACAGAAAGTAAAACAACTGCATTCAGAGCTTTCATTTGTCGGTGACTCGCCCACCGGTGGAAGAATCATATAAGCTCATTAGAGTGTGTCCATAGTCAAACTGCAATATGAATTCTTCTCTCATTATGTTCTATCCCAGGGTAAATCAGATGTCCTTGCTGATTGCCTGGCTGGCTTTAAGTGGGAGGATATCCTTCTTACGAAAATCACTAACTTCTACAAGGCATCCATTCTTGTTTGAAATTGATTTCTCTTGTGTTTAAAATGGCCCCGGCCTTTTTCTTCGATGAATTTATTTCCAAAAGATTTGTCTCCACAGAGGAGGATGGCATGGCGAGGCAGTATGACTGGAACATAAACAAACTGTAAGACACAAAGTGCCGGGAAAAGTGCAGGTAAATTTGGAAGCAAGCGATTTGTGAAATTTCACAGGTACGGGGCCGAAGGCTGCAAGGATGAACCAGGACTTTGAAATTCATACCTTCAGGAGAAAAGTGGACAGTCTTGCTGAAAAGGCTTCCGAAACAATTAACAAAATGCAGTCGTCAGCAAAACATCTAGAATTTATCTGTCATCACTTGGATAGTGGCTGACTCTTGCAAAATTCACCTTCACCTTAGTTTTCAAAACTATTGAGTTAGCTCGTTAAAATGTTATTTAATGGTACCCAGAATACAGTTCACTTCAATAAGGAAAGTTCTGGTTTAAAGAATATGAAAACCTTAAAATAATGAACAGTTTGGCCATATTCATTATAAAAGTTTACACCAAGGTTTAGTTAAAAATAATAGTTTACACTTTGGGAGGCTGAGGTGGGAAGATCACGAGGTCAGGAGTTTGAGACTAGCTTGACCAACATGGTGAAACCCCATCTCTACTAAAAATACAAAAATTAGTTGGACGTGGTGGCAGGTCCCTGTAATCTCAGCTACTCAAGAGGCTGAGGCAGGAGAATCGCTTGAACCCAAGAGGTAGAGGTTGCCATGAGCCGAGATTGCACCATTGCACTCCAGCCTGGGCGACAGAGTCAAACTCTGTCTCAAAAAAAAAAAAAAAATAGTTTACATATGTTTGTGTATGAGGGTGTGTGCATGCAGCAGCACACTTTATAAAGAAATCAAATAGAAAGTGCGTCACTCAAATAGAACTTTCAATATAACTAAAATCTAACAGCAAAGACAGTTGTATAATCTGCCAAACATTTTTTTAAGTATATAATTTTCTAAACCTAAAAAATTTGAAGTGAGCAAACAGAACCCCGTGCAATTATTATTAATATTTATTATATGCCGACATAGCACTAGATTGCTTTGGCTCTGTCTATGTTTTAAAGAGTGAAGTACTCCTCCACAGCTGGAGCCTGACTGCCTCCTCACCGGCCCTTCGCTACTGATGCTCCTACCGACTGTTCCATTTACATTTTTAAATTCTTCCTTCATACGCATTTTTCCACAGACAACATATTTTTTGTGTGTTTTTCAATTGTAGATAAATGGAATGCCATTAGGTGCTCATTTTGCAAACATGCTTTTTAAACGGATCTACAATGCATGAAGATAAAACCTGCTGCATGTAGATCTGCTTAGTCCATCCCTCTAAGGACTGTGAGTTGTTGCATGAACTGTCCAAAGTTGATTGATAAGTTTTCTGCACATTCTTAGTTGGGTGTAAGTCCCTGCAAGAAAAATTTAGATTTTCAATATTGCCAACATATTTATTTTAATAAGCCTAACTTTGCAATGATGTGTACATTCTCTAGAAGTTATTTGGGGCTCATATGTGGTGAGTTCTTGTTACCAGCTGTGAATCCACAAGGGTCTGCAGCAAACTCGATTCTTGCTTCCTTGGAGGAAAGAATTGGGTTGAGGGGCAGAAAGAGGTTTAAGGCAGAGGGAGGTTTAAGGCAGAAAGAGGTTTAAGGCAGACTGAGGCCAGTTTTAGAGCAGGGGTGAACGTTTATTAAAAAGTTTTAGAGCAGGAATGAAAGGAAGTGAAGGACACTTGTAAGACAGCCAGTGGGTGACTTGAGAGACCAAGAGCCCCGTCCAGCCCTTGACTTGGGTTTTCTCCATTGACATGGTTCCAAGGTTTGCAGCCCCCTTCCCCTGTTCTTCCTTGGGGGTGGGCTGTCTGCATGTGCAGGGCCGGCCAGCATTTGAGGGGGCTGCATGCACCGTGTGTTTCCTGGGGCTGTGCACATGTTCACTTGAGGTGTTTTTCCCTCACCAATTGAGTCCACCCAGAGGAAAGTCATAGACCAGTTAAATACCACCCTTTTGTCTTAAAGTGCTTGTGCTTGAGGCCACTGCCCAGCTCCTGAGATCTTATTGGGAAGCTGCTGATCACCAGCTTTTGGTATTTTCTATCTACCTGGAGACTGCCTTTTCCTGGTACTGGCTGTGCCCAGTTATCATTTTAGAGAGAAAGTATAACAACCACCCACCCGACCACCACCTGCTGGTCGCCTGATGTCCTGGGGCTGGGGCCCGTCTCCTGCCCTGCTCGTGTCTGCTCTGTGTTACGGTTGTGAGGTTGTGAAGAGCCCTGCTCGTGTCTGCTCTGTGTTATGGTTGTGAAGAGCGAAGTCGAAGGGCAATGACAGGCCCATCTGCATCCATGACTAATCGTGGTGGGTGCCCAGTTGACTGGCAGGAGCAGTGCTGCCAGGTGTGAAGCTGGCGGGTGAGAGGCAGCTGACATGGACGGACACCCCTGCTCCTCATCACCTGCCCTGATAGTGCAGGCCAGGCTGACCAGGAAAGCTGCCAGCCCCAGTTCCCTGGACCACTTGGGAGAGCTCCCCTGGAGGGCCAGGCCCATCAGCACAGGGGCTGGGGGAGGAGAGCTAAGGATGGAAAAGCCCTGGAAGCTAATTCAGAGGAGAAGAGCGTCTTCAGGTTCCTCCTGTACCCCGTCAGGGATTGAGGCAGAGGCTCCGGATGGACCAGAGACTCCAAGGCCAGTATGCAAACGTCATAAGGTCATGGTGGCCGGGAGCCTGGTTCCTGTCTGTGGCTCCCAGAGACCCCAGTGTATTGTCCTGGCATCAGGTCGGGGCTGGGGGGGCTGCTCCCCCATGACGCCCGCCAAGGACAGCCTTTGTCATTCCTGGCCTGTGCTCAGACCTGATGAAACTCATACTCAGAGCTTTAGGTGTGAGAAGCCAGATCCAACTCCTCAAGAAGGTGGATTACTATGGAATCACTGGATTTTTAAAATTTAGGAGTTATCATGCACTTTTCAAAACTCTAATCCCAGGATATTGAAATCCTTCTAATAAGGATTTAACATCCAAATTAGGCAAATATGCACAAGAGTTTTCAAATAACTCTTCTTAGTTTGAAATCATTGCATCCAGACACTGAGAAATAGTTTACTTACTTCAGATGGCAAATGCAGGCTCCCGCAGTCTATTTAGGAAATTTTATTTGAGTGAATTATTTTTAAAAAGTAGAGAGAGATTCAATACCCCATTCTGAAGGATGCCTTACAGAGCGTTTCCTAAAGCAAAGGGAATGTCCAACTCTGTGGAAGAAACAATGCCTCGTGACTCAACACCCTATCACATAGCCTCAGGGTGAAGTCTGTTAGCACATTGTTTTCTGAAAACTATGAGTATTTTTGAAAGTATCTTTCATGTGTGGGTGTGAAATAGAATACTTCAGAATTGTTTTTCTGTAAATTTCTAATTTTTAAAGTTTAACTTTCAAACCCTTCAATTATAGAGAAAAAAAACAAAACAAAAAAAAAAAACCCTTATTTTCTAGGTCCGTGGCCTTTCCCACATCTCCATTCTCTTCTTACAAGAGTGAGGCCAGGCCTGTGTGAGGAGTAAGACCACCAGGGAAGGGAAGGGGATTGACGCCCCAGGTCATCCTGTCCTCGCCACAAAAGGGTTTTGAGCTAAACAAACCTGGGGGTAGGACCCTGGCTGGTGACCACAATACAGCGTTTTACTTGTAGAAATGATTGAAATATTTCTGGAAATTGCAGTATTCACATCTGAACATGAGTTTGCAGCCATAACAAATTTAAATTTAGTGTTAAGTCCACAGTTTAAATATCTGTAGTAGAATTGTGAGGCCCATTCATACATGTAATTCAGTAATAACTTGAAGAACAATGTTTTAGAAGACCAGAATGAGAAATCTGATCTTACATACCCCCAAACCATTTTTTTAATGAGAAATGTATAATTGATAAGTTATCTGTGTCATAGAAAACTGCTCCTTCTTAAAATATGTGGTCAGAAGATAATGTGGAGATAGCTATGTCCTATTATTGATATAATGATGCTGCTACCAAGATGTGAACATAAATTAAATGTCATAACATAGTTTGAGATTAAATGAGAAAATGCAGAATAGTATTTTATGAAAGCTTTTATCTGATATGTTTGTGAAAAGAAAAGCAGGATTGAATTGGAAAATAATTTATTGAACAATTACCTTAGATTTCAACCTCAGTTCTGTAGAGGTTTTATGATACATTTGATTCTATTCAGAATTTGTTCCTTTGGTGAGTCCCTGCAGTCCCTGAATGTGGGAAGTGAGGAGGCCGTGATTATGGGCGAATGCATGGAATAGGGGAGTCAGGCCATAAATTAGATTTATAATGAGCCTTGGGGCAGCTTACGATCCATACCTGCTTGTGGGTCCTTGACTTTAAGGGGTATGTATTAGGAGAGGAATGAAACAGCGGACTGTTTTGGTTGCATTAGAAATGCTTTTTGATGGCATTAGTTTGTCTAGATATCAGTTAACAGAGCACTATGAAAATGCTACCCAGAACCTTAAATTAAAGTGATCAGCTCTGGATTGACTCTGGGGTCATAAAATAATTAGGACGCAGGAGGCAGAATAAGTTCAGCCAGGCTGCTGTGTGAAAAGTTCCATTAGAAGCTGCAGAAGTTTTCCCATTTACTTTTTATCATCCAGTAAGTTTTATAAATCTTGGTTTGAAAATTAAAGTTCCTATATATGCTAATGTTAAGATGTTAGGGGCTTCATAATTATATACTGGTCATTTATAAAAGTGTGGAAGCACAAATTGGCTGAGCCTTTTCTCTCAACTTTAGCACACTGAAGTCCTTGGTGTTTGAATGAGGTGTTTTTTTTGTTTTGTTTTGTTTTGGTTTGTTTTTTTTTGAGACGGAGTCTCGCTCTGTCGCCCAGGCTGGAGTGCAGGGGCCAGATCTCAGCTCACTGCAAGCTCCGCCTCCTGGGTTTACGCCATTCTCCTGCCTCAGCCTCCCGAGTAGCTGGGACTACAGGCGCCCACCACCTCGCCTGGCTAGTTTTTTTGTATTTTTTAGTAGAGACGGGGTTTCACCGTGTTAGCCAGGATGGTCTCGATCTCCTGACCTCGTGATCGTCCCGTCTCGGCCTCCCAAAGTGCTGGGATTACAGGCTTGAGCCACTGCGCCTGGCCATGAGGTGGTTTTAAAACAACAATTTTTCATGGAGAGAACTAACCACCTTGGTAGTTTTGCTAAACCTGATGGTCTATAAGGTGCTTTCCACAGTGATCGTCCTTGACTGCTGTCGAGGCAGCTTGGACTCCACGGTAACAAGGAACCACAGGTGGGCTGACTTGGGCAGCAGGGACTCCCTTCTCACTGTTCTGGGAGGTGGAAGTCCAACACCAAGGTGCTGTGGGTTTGGTTACTGGCAAGGGCTGGCTTCCTGGACTGCAGGCGAAGGCCTTATATGCGTGTCTTCACATGACAGAGTTACTGGCAAGGGCCGGCTTCCTAGACTGCAGGCAAAGGCCTTACGTGTGTGTCCTCACATGGTACAGTTACTGGCAAGGGCCGGCTTCCTGGTTTGCAGGTGGCAGCCTTATAGGTGTGTCCTCACGTGGTAGAGACAGTGAGGTGGGGGTGGGGAGAGAAAGAACAAGAGAGAGAGAGAAAAAGAGGAAAAAGAAAGAGAGAGCGCTGTATCTGCTGTCTTTTCCTGTTCCTTTAAGGACACCAACCCTATCAGATAGGGCCCCCTTGAATGACCTCATCTGACCTTAGTTACTTCCTACAGGCTCTACCTCCAGTGCAGTCACACTGGGGGTCAGGACTTCAACATGGATTTTAGGGGGACATGGTCCCATTCCCAGCACTTCCTGTTAGGGCTCACAGTACAGCTCTCACTTTCCAGATGCAGAAACTTGATTTTAGAGAGATTTAGAGACCTAAATACCTAAATGGCTGGTTCAAACGTACACAGAAAGGAACATTTCAGGAGACTGCACAAAGCTGATATGAAATGAATATTATTTCGGCTTAGCTAAAATCATAAAGAACAAGCTCCTCAAGTTCTAGTAAACAAATGTTTATGTTGGTTGTTCAAGTTGTAATTTTTTCTTGCCTATCTTGTTATTAGTCCAGATTTTACCACAGGTGATCAGTTTCTTGATGTTTCCTTTGAAATATCAAGGATATTTTAGGATATTTCAGGATATCTTCCTGACATGTATAAGTGAGTCAAATGACAGCTTTAAAATGTCATTCTTTGGCAGTCTATCGAGGCAGAAACTAACTTGTTTCTTCTCAAAATGTGTTTTCTCTCATCTTGTACTTGCTTGCTTGCATGAGTTTCAAATGCTTACATTAACAGCTAAAATTTTAAAATGTTGTAGAGCATTTTCAGAAATTCCATACAGAGAGGCCTCCAGTTACTATGACATAGATAATTCAATGTGCTCATCTTCCATAGCACAGAAAAGTTCTTAGAAGCATGAGGCTATTTGCTGTGTCACACAGAGGAACAGCTAGTAGGTGGACGGACGCCTTTCTCCCCACTCCCTCACTGGACCATGAACACTGCAGAATTTACCGTCTACTGAGGGAGGGAATGAACCCCTGCTGTGTTCTGCAGTTCACACTCACCGTGAGATGCATTCTGGCCTGCAAAGTCAACGGTCCTCGTGTTGAAGAGGAAAACCATGTGCTTCCCACATGCAGGAGTAACTCCCTGTCCCTCCTCTGTAGAGGATACCCTTGGAAACGCACTGTCCACACAATGGCATTTATTTATTCAGCTTTATTGAGCTGTAACTAATAAAAATTATACATGCTTAAGGTGTGCAGGGTATGTTCTCATGGGCATATAATGAAATGCACACTACAAGCAAGCTAATTAACACGTATATCACCTCTTACGGTTACCTTTGTTTTTTGTGGTGAGGACACATAAGGTTTATTCTCTTAGCAGATTTCAAGGAAATACGGTATTACTAACCATAGTCACCATGCTTTCCATTGGAGCCGCAGAACTTGTTCACCTTACAGCTGAAACGTTGCACCCTTTGGCCTGCATCTCCGCGCCGCCCCCCACCCCGAAACCCCTGGTAACCACGGTTCTGCTCTCTGCCTCTGCGTTCAACATTCTTAGATTCCATGTGCAGGAGAGACCGTGTGTTATGTGTCTTTCTGTGCCTGGCTGATTCCACTCAGCCCAGTGACCTCCAGGCTCATCAGCGTTGTTCCAGATGGCAGGACTTCCCTCTTTATGGCTGAAGGATGCTCCATTCGGTGGATCCACTGCGTTTTCTTTGTTCTCGCATCTGCTGGTGGACACTTGGGTTGTATCCGTATCTTGGCTGTTGTCAGTAATGCTTTGATGGGATTTAAGAGCCCGTCTGTTACTCTGTCCATGGGTGCAGTGTGGCTGGGAAGCATCTGTGGCGTTTCAGGTAAATACTGAGAATGCGGATGTGATAAGAGCCCACGGTATGGACATCCCAGGGTGGCTCTGACTTTGCTGTTCACAGCATCTGGAACGCAGCCTAAGACCAAGAAAAAGTCAACATGATCACTCTGTAGCAAGATCCCTGAAATATAGCTCTTTTTCTGTGTGTAAAATTATTTTTGTCAGTTAAAAATATATGCGCAAAAAATTTTAACGCAGGTATATTTGCTCTAATTTGTGGTTTCTTTCCTTTGAGTTTATAAAGTATTCCCCCTAAGAAGGACATTCCTGGGATGTCTCAGGCTGTGGAAGTCCTCACAGCAGCCTTCCTGCATCTGCACCTGCACCGCTGTCCAGGGCGGGAGCTCCCAGGTCCCCCCTTTGGCATGAGCTCTTACTTCTTCGTCCTTGCTTTGCACAACAGATTCCTTTCAGAGCCATTCAGCCTGAACATGCTCATGTTTCCACCTAGAACTCAAAGAATGTCTGTCACTTCTGTTTTTCCTGTAGTGTCTTTTTGAGGTAAAGGCACCCTTTGGCCACTGTCCATCTGCTCCAGGCCACCTCGTGCACCCCTCAGAGCGCACCAGTCACCCGTGTCCACCTGAAGTTGGCAACAGTCGCATTCATCAGATTAGCAAACACAGGTGCATGGCTTAATGCGCAAGAGATTTGGAGATTTTTACCATTTCACTAGCCAGTTAAGGGCCTATTGTGCTTTTAGCTTTTTATCACAACCTACCCTTAAATATCCCAGGCACCTGTGGTCAGAGGACGTGAAAAAATTGATCATTCTTAAATTAATATTGGTTGAAGATTGTCCTAAACACGGCTGACTTCAGCAGAGATGCACAGTGAAGAGGGAGCCCGTCCTGGGGTTGGCGGGAAGAGTCCAGATTTAAAACAGGACTGAGTGCCCCGCCCCACTTCCCTTTCACCACCTTGGAGAAGGTGGCCCCCTCATTTCTTCACGGAGCTCCGTTCCTCACAAGCAGATTGCAGATGGGATGGCAGCTGTGCAGAGACTCTCCCTGCATTTCACGGGGCCTATTCTTTATCACCGTCTTTGTTTTCATACGTGCAATACCACACATTAAAGGTTTGAAATAGTGTCATTACTGTCATATTTAGCCAAGGTTGCTTTGGAAATGTAATTTAACAAGTATTTGAGTTTAAATGAAGAATTTCTTTTGAATTTACTTTCCGATGGTGCATTTTAACCTAAACTTGGTTTGTTTTCTAAACTTTTTTAAAGCACAGAACTGTTACACTTCGCAGACAGGCAGTTGGCGGCTTGGGCCTGAGTATAAAGGTATGGGAAATGGTTTTCTTTATTCCTGCTTTTTATTTTTGAAGAACTTTTTAGTGTGAATCATGATAACTGTGCTTCTTTCTGATGGCTTTGTCTTTCAGGGAGGTTCTGAGCACAACGTCCCCGTCGTCATATCAAAAATATTCAAAGACCAAGCAGGTAAAAACAGTCAAAAATGACCTGTGTATGCATCGCAGCCATTTGTAAGATAACAAAGTACTGAAAATGATAAAAATTAGCAGATGTGTATTTTGCTCGATTACCTAAACTTCCGTTTTATTTTCGTAGCTGTGTCTTTCTCAAAGGATGCTTCTTATGCCCTGATCTGAGGCTGCCCTTTTTAACCTCTGCTGATCCCTCTGGCCCTTAAGACAGACAGTAATTCTCTGATGTATCAGGTTATCCTCTAAAGATACTGATGATGCAGGGGTTTGAACATGGAGTTTAAGGTATGTTAAAAATTGAGGAGAATTAAATACAGATGGAGAAGTCCATGGTGGTCATTGAAGTATCTGACACAAGTCTCCAAGCGTAAGAACATAACTTGCCTGTTGCAGGACTAGCTGACCGCACCAGGTGGGGCTGAAACCCGTCCGTTCTGCACTTGGCAGCTGGCGGCACTGCACTGACTGCTACCTCAGTCCATGAAATGAAGCACTGGCTATGGGAATAATCACAAGAATCACTGACATTCATAGGGAGAGATCACCCTGTATGCAATCGAAAAGTGAGGGTGGGACTTCCGGCCACACATTCCGCTATTGTGCAGATTGTTTCTCATACAATTCGATTTTGGACATAATGACCCCCCTACATTAAACTGCATGCATCTGTCTCCTTGTCAGGAGGATTTTGCATCCCCACAGCTGGCCTCCTCCCACCTGGGTGTGCAGCTCCTGGGTGTGCAGCCTCAGGCTGCTCCTCCCCTGTTCTCCAGAGCAAGGGGCACTTGGACATGGGCTGTGTTGGGGGAGATTAGCTTAAGTCCTTGAGGCCTGCAGGGGAACAGGAAGTAAGACAGAGTGGGTGAGGCGAGGTGGCCTTATGACCTCATGTGCCTCACACCGGAAAGCACAGCCACTGCAGGGGACCGCTGGCTGTGTCCCTGGAGGGGACATGCTTCTCTCCACGCTCTACCAGAAATGTGGAGGTTTTGGGTGAAAAGCGCAGAATAAGCTCATACTTTTTCTCAAAACATTCTTACTCATTTCATCCAATTTTACCCAAACCGTAAGCCCAGTATGCAGGTAGAGTGCCCTGAAGAGGATGGAGGTCCCAGGCTGGGGAAGCCTTAACCACCAGCCCTCTGAAGGTGGGTGCGGTGAGGGCAGCGAGAGTCAGGTCGTCTGAAGGTGGGTGTGGCAGTGATGGTCAGGTCGTCTGAAGGTGGGTGTGGCAGTGATGGTCAGGTCCTCTGAAGGTGGGTTCGGTGAGGGCAGCGATGGTCAGGTCCTCTGAAGGTGGCGCGGTGAGGGCAGCGATGGTCAGGTCCTCTGAAGGTGGGTTCGGTGAGGGCAGCGATGGTCAGGTCCTCTGAAGGTGGCGCGGTGAGGGCACGATGGTCAGGACAGCGATGGTCAGGTCCTCTGAAGGTGGCGCGGTGAGGGCACGATGGTCAGGACAGCGATGGTCAGGTCCTCTGAAGGTGGTGCGGTGAGCGCAGCGATGGTCAGGTCCTCTGAAGGTGGGTGCGGTGAGGGCAGCGATGGTCAGGTCCTCTGAAGGTGGTGTGGTGAGGGCACGATGGTCAGGACAGCGATGTGTGGTGCAGGAGATCATGTTCTGCTGCGGAGATTGTCTCAGTGGGATGTGAATTCCCCACGGCAGCTCTGAACCTGTTCTCAGGGAAGAGAGGTTTCCACAGAATGATTCGCCATGAAGTCTGCATCCGGGTAAAGATTCTTTTTCACCAGAAGGACATGTAGGAGTCAGGTCAGCAGCACAGTTTTCTCCTTCGGAGCAAAAGCTTACAAACCGGCCTTCAAACTCGCAGCAGATGGCTTTCCATTTAATCCGGAATTAGGGGCCAGCAACCCCCAAAACCCAGCGGCAGCCTCGGCCTCAGAGGCAGCAGGGGCTGTTCGGAAGGAAACCTAGGAATTTCAGTGTTATAAAAAATACAGTGTTAGTTATAACCAAGATGGCAGGAAAAGTGAGAAGGCTTTGCAGACCTCTGAATGAAAGGATAATTCTTTTTGAGGATTTTTTTTTTTTTTTTTGGTTTGTTCCCCCACCCTCCCCACCCCTAGATGGCATCTCACTGAGATGCCCAGGCTGGAATGCAATGGCGTGATCTCGGCTCACTGCAACCTCCACCTCCCAGGTTCAAGCGATTCTCCTGCCCCAGCCTCCCAAGTAGCTGGGATTACAGGTGTCCGCCACCACGCCTGGCTAATTTTTGTATTTTTAGTAGAAGTGGGGTCTCACCATGTTGGCCAGGCTGGTCTCGAACTCCTGACCTCAGGTGATCTGCCCGCCTCGGCCTCCCAAAGTGCTGGGATTACAGGCATGAGTCACTGCACCTGGCCTCTTTTTGAGGTTTTTAGAGCATTTTAAAAGAAACATGATGATTCATTTGAACTGTAGTATTTTGTTGCATGTATTACATCAAGTGTTATCATTGTGTTGACCAGCTTTGCAGAGCTCAGTGCTTTGGCGCGTATGAAGTGTGATTCCACACGGAGCCGTGGGTCCACCGTTGCTGTGTCGGGTGTGGTTGGTTCCTGCTGCACCCCTGAAGCCATCTGGCTGACTGGTGGATAGTGGAAAGAAGGCATGGCCTGATGCAGCTCTGTTCCTCTCATCTTTGTGAACATTTTTAGTTATTTTCATTAGTGGGGTTTTACTTTTTAATTGGTGGATATGATGAAAATCCCAGAAAAGAGAATAAGACAGTAAGGTTGGTCAACAGGTAGCATTCAGTAAAGGATGTTTATGGTTAATTCAGAAAGAAAATCTATTTTTTCTGTAGGGGGAGAAACAGGTCAAGGAGGCCACACTCCCTAGAGTGTGCGTGCGACCCTGGGGTTGTAGCCCGTGTGCCCTCCCAAGCCAGCATCCCTGCCTCAAGCAACCAAGGCTTGTGGGTGTGGTCAGGAGAAACTGGGACCCGGGAGATCCCATCTTACCAGTCCGCAGACCATGCTGATGCACTTCTCTTCTGACATTGGAAGCTTCACAAGTAACTCCAGTGGGGAGCCCCAGTGGGAGGTCCCCACGCTTCTCCCAGGCCTGCTTCCAGGCTTGTGTTCCGTACCCGCTGCAGATTTCCCACCCAGAGCCTTGCCTGCCCATCCCTGCTGCCCCCTCGTCCTGCCAGCTCGCCTGTCTCCATCCTCACCACCCCTCCAGGCCCAGGCCCGCGACCTCAGCAGCACTTGGAGATGAACTTACATGGTTCCTCCAGGCTGCACCTGCCTCTCCCCACCAGGATCCATTTCATCCGCTGTGCCAGAGTTCATGTTTTGGAGACACATTTATATCCTCATTGTATGCAGTCAGTAACAAAGTCCTGGCAATGAATTGTGAGTTTAAGGGATCAGGGACTTTGTCTCATTTATTTTATGTCTTCCGTGTAAACCACAGAACGAGTGTTTTACAGGCGAGCAGAGCCCCTGGGTTGTCCTGAATATCTTGTATTAAACTGACACAGGAGTCTGGCCTCAGGATGAAGGGAGTGCAGGAGGCTCTGTGGACTTTGGTGCTGGAGCCCAGGAGCGCATACCCTCTACCCCACAGAGCAGAGCCCAGGAGCACATACCTCTACCCCACAGAGCAGAGCCCAGAGCCCAGGAGCGCATACCCTCTACCCCACAGAGCAGAGCCCAGGAGCACATACCTCTACCCCACAGAGCAGAGCCCAGGAGCGCATACCTCTACCCCACAGAGCAGAGCCCAGGAGCACATACCCTCTACCCCACAGAGCAGAGCCCAGGAGCACATACCCTCTACCCCACAGAGCAGAGCCCAGGAGCACATACCCTCTACCCCACAGAGCAGAGCCCAGGAGCACATACCCTCTACCCCACAGAGCATGGAGTCGCCAGATAGGTCGGGAGGCAGACAGACCAAACACGGGGTGATTAGTTAGAACTAGGAATCCCTACGGATGCTAAGAGAAACTGTCTGCATTCCTCCACGTTTTAGATCCTCTTCCGGATGAGCAGGTATGCAGTTATCCCCAGGTGATGAAAGGCCAGGACAGGTGGGAAGGCTCTCCAGCTCTCATTCTCCAGGGACGCCAGAGCAGCCAGGTAGCCCGAGGCTTCACCTCGCTCATTTTTAAGAATGAGGCAGTTGTGAGATGTTAGATCAGCACAAAATATAAAATTATTAGTTTGCTTGTTTATCCATGAATTTATCCAATCCTATTTAATAAACAACTTCTATGGGTAAGACACTTCTCGGGCCATCAGCAGAGACCAAGGCAGAATTCTCGCCGTTGCAGAGCTTGTAGACAACTGGAGAAGGCTGGCAGTGAACACATGTGCGATACATTTGCAGAAATGACGGCTCCTGTGGAGTGAGCGAAACTCCTGTGGAGTGGTACGGAGGAGACGGGTAGAGGGCGCTGTTTTTTGTAATGTGGTTAATGATTTTATCCTGTGAGTAAGAGAGAGTCAGCTGAAGTTTGTTTAAAATAGAGTGATTAGGGTAGCCTCTCATTTAAGAAAAGTCCCCCTGGCTGTTGTGAGGAAGCTGCTCCAGGAAGCAGGGAGGAAGGTGGAGAGCCAGTGCAGGGTGTAGGAGGGGCCGCCATCCCTGCCCTTCTGGGATTTTGGTGAATCTGTAGATAAGTGGCCAGAAGCTGGATGTCCTCGGAGGCTCCATGCCACATGCTGCTGAAGGGTGGGCTGTGTGTCTGAGAGCAAGGAAGACTCAGGCCAGGTTGAGGTTTCCTTTTAGCCTCAGCACCAGGTGGGCCGATGGTGCGTTTAGTGAAATGGCCCGCACAGGTCCTGGGGTGTTGAGTGAATGTCGGAAGCAGAGTGTGGACAGCTGGGGATCCGTGCTGCGTTTCAGGGCTGATTTGCTGGCCAGCGGAGTGTACCTGTGAGGCTCAGAGGACAATATCAGGGTAAGACACTTTTTAAAGAGAGGCATTTAAATTAAATGAATGGCACTGAGGTGGTTCCCCAGAGACTTACTGTAGGTGGAGTGGAGAAGGCTCCTGAGGCCTGAGTTAGGAGTGTGGACATCCCGAGGTTGGACGGTTGCCTGATGTCAGAGTGGAGCCAGGCAGCCCGGCTCAGTTCACTTGTGCCTTGAATTCTTCGCGAAGTGACTCTTGAGCATCTGAATTGCCTGAGCAGCTGTGCAGAGCCTGACAGAGAGAGGCTCTGATTGTACCGTTGAGGTGCGGCCTGCGTGCAGGATTCCACGCCCTGGAGCCCCTGCCCCCTGGTCCCTCTGATGTGGAGACCTTCAGACCTCACACTCATCACAGGGGACTTGGGATCCACAGGTCCACGTCATGGGTATGGAGAGGCTGAGAGGTGGAGATAGGTCTGAGACTCTCCTCAGTGCAGATATAGGGTTAAGCACATATGTCTAGACATTGTTGAATACCTGGTGAGATTGTATATTTTCAGGGAGATATATAATTATTTTCATTGTGTTTAATGGGAAATTTGTTAATATTACATTTGAAAACTTAAGTATAATTTTTCTTCAGCATTAAATGTCAATCACCAATTTTAATTCCTTCAATTCATTAACCTTTCAAATAATGAATATAAATTTCTTTTTCTTTTTTTCTTTTTTTTTTGAGATAGAGTCTTGCTCTGTCACCTAGGCTGGAGTGCCGTGGCGCGATCTCGGCTCACTACAAGCTCCGCCTCCCGGGTTCAAGCAATTCTCTTCCCTCAGCCTCCTGAGTAGCTGGGATTACAGGCGCCAGCCATTATGCCCAGCTAATTTTTGTATTTTTAGTAGAGATGGGGTTTCACCATGTTTTCCAGGATGGTCTCAATCCTTGACATCGTGATCCGCCTGCTTTGGCCTCTCAAAGTGCTGGGATTACAGGCGTGAGCCACTGTGCCTGACCATGATTATAAATTTCTACAAATGATCCATTTGATGATGTTAAACTTCATAAACACTAGACAAAGCCTCTGCGCATGCTGTGATTGCAGGCGCACACTCATCGATTCCGTCGTTCGGTTAACAAATGTTGTAGACTCCTGAGTGCTAAGCACTGCCCTCTGTGCTGAGAGAAGCGAAAAATAGACTGAGTTCTTGCTTTCAGAGAGTGTGCATTATAGCGGGAGAAGATAATAAGCAAAAATATAAATGAAATTATGTCATGTATGGATAAGACTAAGAAAAATATAGCTACATTTTTGCTAATACTTTCAGGCATTCATGGTATGACCTTTAACTACCCTATGAGATGATGACTGGGATTTTCATTCCCATTTTATAGATGAGGACACTGAGGCAAAGATATGTTAAAGAGTTTGCACAGGGACACACGTGTAAATAGCAGAGCCGGGGAGTGACCCCCAAGACCCATTTCTGGGTCATCATCCGGTGCTGTCTGTCTTTCAAACATTTGGAAAGAACCAGTGCAATGTGGTTACGACATTTCTTCATTTCTTCTTTATTTTTGTACATTCCTTGGGTTATTGCTCTATGTTGGTGTTGCCTAGGGTTGAGTAATGTTATTTTGATAACTTCCTAGTATAGTAATGGTGAAATTATTAAACCAGAAAAGGAAAAAGCAGTGCCTTTTCGGACCAGCTGAGTGACACGGTCTGCTGTTTGATGCATGGTTTATTGATTATTGATATGAGATTTGATCAATTCTCTCAAGATAATTTAAAAATAAACACTTTGTATTGAGCTTTCTTTTTGTAGTTGAACTTCTTTTGTTAAGTCAATAGACTTCTAATGTGCACATACTTATCTAAGTTTTAGGTTTCTGCATGTATGTACCTCAGGGAAAAGACAAATGGAGAAAGGAAAAACTCACTTGTCGACCTGGCCTGAGACTTGCCGTGTGTCATTTTGTCAGTGTGTGTGGCCCTAGGGTGTTGGCATTGTGAAAACCTGGGGACTCCACCCAGGAAGGGCCGTGTGTGCTGTGAAATCCTCTCAGCTTATGGTGGTTTGAGTGAATATGGCTTGCTCTTTTCACTGAACAAGAAATCTGGTTGTGTGCTGTGGTTTCCTCCCAGTATCTTTCTGTCCTCCCACGGCACCATCCTTGGCTTGTGCCGTGCATCCATCTCCAGGAAGGAAAAAGCCTCCACGGTGTTCCTTCATTTCCATCCCACCCACTGGAACGGGACTGAAGTTCGCCCTCAGAAAGGCTGAGGGAGCCAGTTCTTGATGAGTTGCTTGAAGTTCGCCCTCAGAAAGGCTGAGGGAGCCAGTTCTTGATGAGCTGTTTGAAGTTCGCCCTCGGAAAGGCTGAGGGAGCCAGTTCTTCGCGAGCTGTTTGAAGTTCGCCCTCAGAAAGCCTGAGGGAGCCAGTTCTTGGTGAGCTGTTTGAAGTTCGCCCTCAGAAAGGCTGAGGGAGCCAATTCTTCGTGAGCTGTTTGAAGTTCGCCCTCGGAAAAGCTGAGGGAGCCAGTTCTTGGTGAGCTGTTTGAAGTTCGCCCTCAGAAAGGCTGAGGGAGCCAGTTCTTGGTGAGCTGTTTGAAGTTCGCCCTCGGAAAGGCTGAGGGAGCCAGTTCTTCGTGAGCTGTTTGAAGTTCATCCTCCGAAAGCCTGAGGGAGCCAGTTCTTGGTGAGTTGTTTGAAGTTCACCCTCAGAAAGGCTGAAGGAGCCAGTTCTTCGTGAGCTGTTTGAAGTTCACCCTCAAAAAGGCTGAGGGAGCCAATTCTTCGTGAGCTGTTTGAAGTTCGCCCTCAGAAAGGCTGAGGGAGCCAGTTCTTGGTGAGCTGTTTGAAGTTCGCCCTCAGAAAGGCTGAGGGAGCCAATTCTTCGCGAGCTGTTTTAAGTTCGCCCTCAGAAAGGCTGAAGGAGCTAGTTCTTGGTGAGTTGCTTGAAGTTCGCCCTCAGAAAGGCTGAGGGAGCCAGTTCTTCGCGAGCTGTTTGAAGTTCATCCTCCGAAAGGCTGAGGGAGCCAGTTCTTGGTGAGTTGCTTGAAGTTCGCCCTCAGAAAGGCTGAGGGAGCCAATTCTTCATGAGCTGTTTGAAGTTCGCCCTCAGAAAGGCTGAAGGAGCTAGTTCTTGGTGAGTTGCTTGAAGTTCGCCCTCAGAAAGGCTGAGGGAGCCAGTTCTTCGCGAGCTGTTTGAAGTTCATCCTCCGAAAGGCTGAGGGAGCCAGTTCTTGGTGAGCTGTTTGAAGTTCGCCCTCAGAAAGGCTGAGGGAGCCAATTCTTCATGAGCTGTTTGAAGTTCGCCCTCAGAAAGGCTGAGGGAGCCAGTTCTTGGTGAGTTGCTTGAAGTTCGCCCTCAGAAAGGCTGAAGGAGCTAGTTCTTGGTGAGTTGCTTGAAGTTCGCCCTCAGAAAGGCTGAGGGAGCCAGTTCTTGGTGAGCTGTTTGAAGTTCGCCCTCAGAAAGGCTGAGGGAGCCAGTTCTTCTTGAGTTGTTTGAAGTTCGCCCTCAGAAAGGCTGAGGGAGCCAGTTCTTCATGAGTTGTTTGAAGTTCGCCCTCGGAAAGGCTGAGGGAGCCAATTCTTCGCAAGCTGTTTGAAGTTCGCCCTCGGAAAGGCTGAGGGAGCCAATTCTTCGCAAGCTGTTTGAAGTTCGCCCTCGGAAAGACTGAGGGAGCCAATTCTTCGCGAGCTGTTTAAAGTTCGCCCTCGGAAAGGCTGAGGGAGCCAATTCTTCGCGAGCTGTTTGAAGTTCACCCTCAGAAAGGCTGAGGGAGCCGGTTCTTGGTGAGTTGTTTGAATCTCGCCCTCAGAAAGGCTGAGGGAGCCAGTTCTTCATGAGTTGTTTGACAACCTTTTGCCACCCCCTGAGTTAGGGGAATTTAGGGGTTTCTTTCCCTGAGAGCAACACACTCTGCCCTCTGCTGAACCGTGGGAGCAGGCTGGGCTCTGCCACGAGGCTGGGAGGGTTTGGTGGGGGCGGGGTGAGTGTGGGGTGGCCCCACTTACATATTGTCACTGCCAGCTGTGCCACGCAGAGGCCTTGCCTGGGATTTGTTTCTGTCCATGTCCATGGTTTCAGGCATCTGCTGCAGGGCTTACAACTTAGATAAGGGTGGTTGCCATATGAGGTTCTGCATGAGGTCCACCTTAGCTGCTTAGACATTTAAATTCTTAGATATGGTGTCCTTCATACTTTCATTCACTGCTTCAGAGAGGTGTGTACACCCGCCAAGGCTCACAAATCAGGAACCACATGCGTGCTCCTTAAGGCGGCCTGCCAGCCTACTCAGCAGCCGGTCACCAAAAAAATCTGTTTTAATACCTAAAATCACCATGGGCAATTGGATTTGACACTGTTCTATACATAGATTTTATGAGGATTGAATTGCTCTGAGCGTGGTTCAGTAGTGAGGATGCTGAGCTCCTGCTCACCCTCCCTCCAATGAGGTTCTTCCTCAGGACCCTGCTGCCCCTGGCCCAGAAATCATCCATGACTCCATTGCTTACAAAAGAGCCAATGTGCAGGCTGGGCTTTCCAGCTCACCTCTGCATCCTGGGTCCCGCAGCCATGTTCGTCTCCTCCCTGCTCCGATGTGTGGCACACGATGCCCACCCCAAGTCTCCACCCTCACCTGGAAGCTTGGCCTCCCCTGCGTGTCACAGTGGGGTCAGGATGCTCACCTGGTGCCCGACCCTGAGGCTTCTCACCATGCTCCTTCCACCCCAAGTCTCCACCCTCACCTGGAAGCTTGGCCTCCCCCGCATGTCACAGCGGCGTCAGGATGCTCACCTGGTTCCCGACCCTGAGGCTTCTCACCATGCTCCTTGGTAATAGTGGATGTACGCTGTCATTGGGGTGCAAGGTATGGAGAGCTCCTTGGTAGTAGTGGACGCACGCTGTCTTTCGGGTGCGTGGTACGGAGAGCTGGATGCACGTCTGCATCATAACATGTCATGCTTTCGGAAATCAAAAGTGGCTTGCAAAGTCCCCTAAGCTGCTTTTATTCCCGCTCACAGAGGCTTGTTCTCGGTGATCACCCTGTTCATACTTAATGCAATGAAGAAGAATGAAGTACGCCTCTATGATTGGATGGAATTTACATGTGGTATTTCCAGCATGGCAAAACCTTCGAAACCCAAGTCAGACTGCATATAACACACAGAGAATGGATGATGAAAACCACGTGAAAAAGGACATGAAAGTTAGAGGGTTCCATCTGCATAGGATTTCCTGACACTAATATTTTGTCATAGGAAAATAACTTCTATTTTCATTGGATCTTCATAAAAAGTATGAAATAGACAAGAGATGCATGATCATTCACATTTCATAGGGCAGCAGATAAACAGAGGAATCCTGAGTTGCCCAGTTTTACTCAGCTCACAAGGGCTGGTGAAGAGTCATATACACTTAGATTTTTCCCTCAAAATCCGCTTCTTCCTACTATAGCATATCATCTCATTAAGTACAAATAAAATTCATTCACAACCACAATTTAATTCCACTTAAACGGTAATAAATAATTTGATAAATAATAATGTTTCTGTAAGACTTTGGATAGGCCTGGGCCCTGTAGCTAATTTGATGTGTATATTCGGGAGACAGATGGGACAATTAGAAAATACTCAGAAAATTGCACAGAAAGGAAGGGGTGTTTTGTCTCAGAAAGAAAGGCAAGACGAACGAGAACCCTTCAGTCATTCTTATGTGGAACATTCATTGTTCAGTGCCAGGAAGTATCCTCAGCTGAAGGGTGGGCTCTTACACAGAGGCCACCTGCACTATAGTGGGAATGTCAGGTTGGACACGAGGCTCACCATTACTCATAAAGATATTGACACACTTACACAGAACGACTATTTCTATAACCAAATATATATACTACACTTGGTGGGGAAGGAAAGGGAACATAAAACCCAGGTCCCAAAGCTCCCCGTTCAGGTCTCTGTGGCACAGCGGCTGTGGCGGGGTTTTGTCTGGATCCTATCATAGTCTAAAGTCACAGCCTGGACACCTGTGAACACAGGAAGAATCACCCTTTTCATACCAGAGTCACAGAGACTTTTGAGCTTTGTGTGATAGGATCACCATGACATGGGCCTCCACCTGTATTTTATTGTTCTCTAGAATTTTCACCTGTTGTTGGTGTCTTACTGCCATGCACATGCCTTCATTATGCCAGATCTGTGATTGATTTCTTTCTGTGTTTAATTTATTTCACCTGTTCTGCTGAATGTGCTGTGAAGCCTTTCTCCCCTAATACTTATATTTCTCCTCTGCTTCCCTCCCTTCCCATGTAAATATTGACTTAGATGTCTTTATGTTAAAGTAAGGTCCTGCCCTTCACACACTCTAAAAAAACCCATGATGAATGTCCCCAGTGTTCCTCAGAAAGCAGAGACTGGAGCAGCTGGGATGCCTCTTCCCAGAACTGGAATCCACAGCACTGCCTCTCTGGCATCCACTCCTCACACCGCTGGGCCTTTGCCTTTGACGTTCATCGTGTCTGCTGTGCTGCCATATCTTCCTTTCTAGGCTGTAAAAAATGGCTTTTGAAATTGAAAATGTGATACAACTACTCAGGCCAATGTGGCTGCACTAATAAATAAGTCAGCTACGATCTGTTTTTTCTTCTGGAGGTCTGTGAATATTTGATAGAGTCCTTCTATTTTAGATGGTTGAACCTGGATCTGGCTAAATGTGTATAGAAATGGATTGTCAGAAACCTTTTGTCACCTTGGGGTGGGTGGATGTGGAATTCAGTTTGGAACTTTCAAGTCTAACTTTCCTTACCAGGCTTTCTATCACAAGCCGAAATCTGCTTTTTGTCTCAAGTTAGCTTTCCGTAAGAATGAAGGGAGTCCCATTTTCCAATCCCAAGATCTAGACAGAAGTACAGCAGATTGAATGAAGAGTATTCCAGTGTTACTGCTTTATTGCTAATGAATCAATGAAAGACATGCTTTTAAAGCTATCAAAGTAAATAGAACTTGACAAGGATAATATAAAATGGACTTTGTAGCTAAATGAGAAATGTTGAAACCTCAAAAAGAATTGCAAGATACATCAGAAGCCCTGAGGTGCGTGTGCTGTGCACTGCAGGTCGAATTTAAATTCTGAGTAGGAAGAGCCTTCGTCCTGAGGAGCGGCTGGAAGCAGGAAGGGGAGTCAGCATGCTGCCGGGCCACTCTTACCTTTGCAGGTAAGAGCACCCACACACCAGGGTACCCGCACCCCGGGGCACCCTCATGCCAGAGCACCTGTACATCAGGACACCCACACACCAGGGCACCCACATACCAGGGCACCCACATCAGAGCACCTGTATACCAGAGCACCCCCAATTCTGGAGAGTTCTCTGTGAACCAGGGCCATGTGTGAGCAGCTACAGCCTTGCCTGTGTAACTAGAGCTGTTTTCACACCTGCTTCCCTGGCAGCTTTTGTTTCCTTTCCATTCCAATGTTGTCAGGCTGATAGTGTTCTAGTGAATAAGAGAAAACTGTTACAGACTCACACAATCTTTTAAATTAGGTAGCACTCACTAGCTCTGCTTCTCAGAAAGAAAGCCCTAAAGCTTTCTTTAGGTGCTCTGGTGTGTGGGGGTGCGGCAAATAATCCAGTTGTTTTTGCTTTAGAAATTGCCTGAGATACAAATCCTTCTGGCCCCAAAGATGCTGTTGTGAGACCTGCTTTGCCATTGCTCCTCAAGTTCAGCCAGTACTATGGCAAGTGTCAGTGTCCACCACTGGGGACCTTCCTGGAAGATCAAAAGTACTTTTTAATTTAAATATACATAATATTTCAAAATGTCTAGTGTCCTTCCAATTACTTCAAGAATTTAGACTTCCCTGTTATCAATGATAAATAATCTCTCAGGGCCACTTAGAGAGACTCTGTGAGAAGAATCGCATGTACTGAAGTTTAACTCTTACAGTCCTTTGAGGAGGATAAGAAGAGTGTCCCTTGTGCAGGGACAGTCACTGAAGTTTGGGGAAGTCTAGAAATTTTAAAAGAGTAGGATTTTGGAAATGAATTCAGGTCAATGTTCAAACCCCATGGTGCCCTTTTGAGTCGCTCTGAGACAGTCCAGGGCCTGGCCTCCAGGACCTTGGCAGAGGGTGGGGCCAACGGGTCCCTCTTCTAACAGACTCTGGTGGGAACAGTATCAGTTTCCTTATGACCGACACACTAGTGAGTGAAGATCATGATTGAATTTATGACGGAGGCATCTTATGTTTATGCAGTTCACATAGACAACGGGGATGGAATCGTAGGTGGCTGGATGTGGCATCTTCAGAGCTTAGGATGCTTGTGAGTTAAGTGAGCTTGGTGGTCACGGGTTTTAGGGCTTTCTTTCTGAGAAGCAGAGCTAGTGAGTGCTACCTAATTTAAAAGATTGTGTGAGTCTGTAATAGTTTTCTCTTATTCACTGGAACACTATCAGCCTGACAACATTGGAATGGAAAGGAAACAAAAGCTGCCAGGGAAGCAGGTGTGAAAATAGCTCCAGTTACACAGGCAAGGCTGTAGCTGCTCACACGTGGCCCTGGTTCATGCAGAACTCTCCAGAATTTGGGGTGCTCTGGTATACAGGTGCCCTGGTGTGCGTGTGCCCTGGTGTGCGGGTGCCCTGATGTGTGGGTGCCCTGGTGTGCGGGTGCCCTGGTGTGCGTGTGCCCTGGTGTGCGGGTGCCCTGATGTGTGGGTGCCCTGCTGTATGGATGCTCTGATGTGTGGGTGCCCTGGTATGTGGGTGCCCTGGTATGTGGGTGCTGTGACGTGTGGATGCTCTGATGTGCAGGTTTATTTTAAGAAAGTTAGGTAAGAGCATCACTCAAGATGATTGAGTCTTTTTCTAATAATTCCAAAGGCACTTTAAGGTTTCAGAGAGCCTTGGATTGTTTAATATAGAGAAGTCATTGCAGAATATAAACCACAGAAGGTGTCTGAGGTGACTGTAATTTTAAACAAGTTCCTGATATTAATACACTGCAGTGTATCATTTAATTTTAATAGAAACAACTTTTACTATGATCTTTCCTTTTTTTCTTTCTCCTTGAAATGAAGACTTAACATCAAATTCAGCAAAACAGATGAAATCAATTAAAATATAAGGTGGCATCATGCAGGGCAGGCACAGCCTTCTGCCCCTGGGGGGCTGGAGCCCTCACAGAGTCCTGTGTGTGGCTGTGCTTTCTGAGGCTGAGCAGACGAGGTAGCTCAGTTCCTCAGGAATCAGACCCCAGGCAGAGTTGTGCCACCCCAGCCTCCAGGGTGAACAGCAGCAGCTCCGTGCCTCCCTGAAACTGGACGAGCTCCCCAGAGTTCAAGCTGCAGAGGTTCCTGCCTCCCCAGGGCATGGAGTCCCCACTGCACTGCTCCACACCTTGTGGGTTCCAGGCTGCACTGGCGTCTTGCCATTCCTGGGTCCTTGCTGCTGCTGCACTGGCCTCACAGGTCCTGGGCCACTGCCATGTCCCACCATCCCCGAGCTACCACTGTGTGGCACCTCATCTCCTGGCTCTAGTTGCTGCTGTGCCCTGTTGGTTTTGGGTCCAGGATTGCAGCTGTGCCCTGTGTCCCAAGAGCTGAGCTTCTGGAGAACCTCTTATCTCCCAGGGCCATGACAGTGCTGTGTCCAGCTCCCCCGGGTCAGAACTAGAGCTAAAACCTGGCCCCCCAGGTCTGAGCTGCCAGAGTCTGCCTCAGAACAACAGATCCCAGCTTCGTGGACAATCTGAAGCCACCTGAGCCCCAGAGAGTGAATCTGCACCTTGAGCAATGGGTGCCACAATGGCTTCACATCACCCAGAGCCCAGGGCCCTGGCTCCACAGCTGCCCTGTGCACCTGTGCCCTGGATCTCAGTGCCACTGCAGCTGCCTGTGGGCTGTGTCAGACCCTGTGCTAAGAAAGATTCTCTCAGCTGAGACTCCCCTCTACAGAGAAGACAAAAGCAGTAGGATATGTAAAGCCATTGCCACCAGGGATCCTGGACTTATGCTGCCACCATCATTGTCCTGAATTCCTGCAGCCTATACCACTTAGACACACAGTCATTACTGACATTCATTACAACTGAAGAACCTGCACAGAGACTATACCCCTGCACCCTGCCCAGCTGGCACCCTCAGGCCCATCTATATGTGAAAATCTTCCCCTACAAAAGGCACTACTTAAAGATTAGAAGAGATAAGAATCAGGTAGCATAAAAAGGAACCAGACGGAAATCTCAAAGCTGAATAACTCAATGAAATAATAATAATAAAAAAAAAAATAGAGGACTTCAATAGCAGACCTAGATTAAGCAGCAGAAAAAAAAAATCTGTGAACTTGAAGATAGGTCTTTTGGAATGACTCATTCGGAGAGTTGAATAGAAAACAATAAAAATAGTGAAGAAAGCCTACGGCACTCACAGGAAGCAATCAGATGAAAAAAGTTCTGCATTATGGGACTCAGAAGGAGCAAAAACAGAAAAAAAGGACAGAAAGCTTATTTAATAAAATAATTATTGTAAACTTGGAAGTTTTCAGTCTTGGGAGAGATATGGACATCCGATTTCTTGAAGCTCAAAGATCCCCAAACATATTCAACCCAAAGAGTTCTTCACCAAGGAACGTTTTAATCAAAGTGTCAAAAGTCAAAGGCAAAACAGGATACTTTTAAATGAAGCAAAAGTATTAAGTCGCATGTAAGGGAACCTCCATTAGTTTGTCAATGGATTTCTCAGCAGAAAACTTGAAAGCCAGGAAAGGATAGTATGATACCTACAAGGAAAACAAACAAACACACAAAAACCGTTAGCCAAGAATTCTGTGCTCAGCAAAGCTGCCCTTCAGAAATGGAGAAAGTCAGTCTTTCCTAGATTAAAAAAAAAAAAAAAAAAAAAAGGATTTCATTATCAGTATACTTGCTGTATCTAAAATGCTTACGGGAGTACTTCAAGCAGCTAGAAAAGGGTAATCATTATCACAAATACACCTGAAGTTACCAAACTCACTGGTAGAAGTAAGTGCATAGTCAAATTCAGCATACTCCAGTGTCATCATGGTGGTGTGTAACCCATACATATCTCCAGTATGAAGGTAAAAAGTCAAAACAGTAAAATTAAGGCCACAATAACTTTTTAAGGTATTCACAATGTCAAAAGATGCAAATTGTGACATCAAAAACATAAACTGTGGAGAAGAAGTTAAAGGCTCGATTTTTTGGTATACAAAAAAAGTAAGTTGTCAGCAACTTAAAATTGTAGATTATAAGATATTTTACATAAGCTTCATAATATCCACAAAACAACAACAGCAACAAAATGATAGCAGATATACAAAGGGTAAAAATAAAGGAATCAAAGCTGAGCACGACAGAAAATTATCACATTATAAAGGCAGACGAGGGGAGGAAAGGAACAGGATCTACAAACAACAACAAAAAAAGAGAATGGCATTGCTCATTTCTTACGCGTCAATAATCTCCTTGAATATTACAAACAAGAAAATAAGAGAATGGCATTGGTAATTCCTTATCTATCAATGATCACCTTGAATATTACAAACAACAAGAAAATGAGAAAATAGCATTGATCATTCCTTCTCTATCAGTAGTTACCTTGGATATTCCAAACAACAACAAAATAAGGAAATGGCATTGGTCATTCCTTATCATCAATAATCGCCTTGAATATTACAAAACAACAACAAAAGAAAATGATATTGGTCCTTCCTTATTTATCAATACTCACCTTGAATATTACAAACAAGAAAATAAGAGAACGGCATTGGTCATTCCTTATCTATCAATCACCTTACCAACAACAAGAAAATGAGAGAACTACATTAGTCATTCCTTATGTATCAGTAATCACCTTAAATATAAATTGACTACATTCTCCCATCAAAAGACATATAGTGGTGAAGTGGACCGAAAAAGAGATGATCTCAACTATATACTGGCTATAAGAGGCCCACTTTATCTTTAAGGACACACATATATTGAAACTGAAGATAGGGAAACAATATTCCATGCAAATGGTAGCCAAAAGAGAGAAGGGGTGGTTAAACTTACATCTGATAAAACAGACTTTAAACCAAACCGGTCACAAGAGACAAAAGGCCATTATCTAGTGAAAAGGTGCTAATTTATCAGGAGGACATGACAATCATAAACATATATGCATCCAACATTGGAGTACTTAAATACATAAAGCAAATATGAATGAACGTAAAGGGATAAATACATAGCAATACAATAATAATATGGGACTTAAGCACTCCACTTTCAACAATAGATAGATCAACTACACAGAAAATCAATAAGAAAATACAGGACTTGAATTGTACTTTGGGCCAAAATGACTTATTAGATATATAAAGAACTTTCCATGCAACAGCAGCAAAATACACATTTTTCTCTAGCACACATGGAACATACACATGGATAGACCATATGTTAGGCCATAAAACAAGTCTTAACAAATTTTGTATTGCAATTCTATCTAGTATCATCTCTGACCACATGGAAGGAAACTAAAAATCAATAACAGGAGGAATCTTGGAAAATTCATAAATAGGTAGAAATTAAACA
The DNA here is from genome assembly GCF_024542745.1 of Macaca thibetana thibetana. NCBI lineage: Eukaryota > Metazoa > Chordata > Mammalia > Primates > Cercopithecidae > Macaca > Macaca thibetana. The sequence goes on along the minus strand of NC_065590.1, from coordinate 105,961,281 downwards.
GTATTGTCCTGAACAATCAATGGGTTACGGAGTCAAAAGTGAAGTTTGAAAACTATCTGTCTTGAGACAAACAACAATGGAAATACAACATACCAGAACTTCTGGGATGCAGCAAAAACAGTTGTGAGAAGGAAATTGATAGTGATAAATACCTACATTAAAACAAAAGAAAGATCCCAAATGAATAGTCTAACATTAAGCCTCAAGAAATGAGATAAAGAACAGCAAAGTAAACCAAAAGTTTACAGAAGGAAGGAAAGAAGATCAGAACAGAAATAAGTCAAATAGACAACAGTAAACAAGAAAAAGAATTAGTAAAACTAAGAGTTGTTTTTTAAAATATAATAAAATTGGCAAACTCTTTGTCTGTACTAGTCCATTCTAACACTGCTATGAAGAACTGTCGAGACTGGGTAATTTACATAAAGGAAAGAGTTTGACTCACAGTTCCGCATGGCTGGGGAGGCCTCAGGAGACTTACAATCATAGTGGAAGGTGAAGGGGAAGCAAGGCACCTTCTTCATAAGGTGGCAGGGAACAGAATTAAGGCAGGAGGAACTACCTACCACTTGTAGAACCATCAGACCTTGTGAGAACCCACTCAGTATCATGAGAACAGCATGGGGGAAACTGCCCCCATGATCCAATCACCTCCACTTGTTCTCTCCCTTGACACGTGGGGATCATGGTGATTGTGGGGATTATAATTCAGGATGAGATTTGGGTGGGGATACAAAGCCAAACCATATTATAATCTAAGAAAAAGAAGTTTCAAATAGAAAAAGAAGTGAAGGCATTACCATGGATACCTCAGAAATGAAAGGATCATAAGGGACTATTATGAACGATTATATGCCAGAAAATTGGACTACCTAGAGGAAATAGATAAATTTGTGGAAAAATACAACCTGCCAAGTTTGAGTCAGGAAAAAATAGAAAGACTGAACTGACCAAAACCAAATTGGGACATAGAAGAAGTAATCAAATCCTTTCAACAAAAGAAAGCATAGGGCGAGATGGCTTCATGGTTGAATTATACCAAATATTCAGAGAAGAAATAATATCAATACGTCTCCAACTCTTTCAACAAATAAATCTAGAGGGAATAATTACATACGCATTTTTAAAAGCCACCATCACCGTGGCACCTAAGCTGAACAAAGATGTCACTAACAATGAAAACTACAGGCCAATTTTTCTGATAAACAAATTATGCAGACATTCTCGTAATGACTTTAGCAAGCCAAGTCCAACAGCACATCAGAAAGATTACATGCAATGACCAAGTAGGAGTCTTCCATGGCATGTGAGGCCAGTTTAACGTTTTCAGATTCACCAATGTGACACATCACATTAACAGACTGATGCAGAAAAATCATTTGACAAAGCCCAGTATCTATGATAAAAAATCTCAGCAGTTCAGGTATAGAAAGCATGTTCACAATAAAGCCATTTGTGAAAAATTCCTAGCTAGCATTATGATCAATATGAAAAAACAAACGCTTTAACATTGAGATCCTCCACGAGGCAAGGATGGCCAGTCTCATCACTTTTATTCCACATGACACTGGAAGTACTTGCATGAGCAATCAGACAAAAAATAAATAAATAAAAGTTATCCGAATCACAAAGGAAGAAGTAAAGTTATCTGTTTGCAGATGGCATGATTCTCTATGTAAAAACCCCAAAGATTTCACAGAAAAACTGTTAGAACCCATAATTAAATTCAGTAAAGTGTCAGGATATGAAGTTAATATGCAAAAATTAATAGCATTGTTATACACAAATAATAACTTAGCTGAAAAATCAAGAAAATCCCATTTATTAATGCAAGCACCAGAAAAAAATAAAATATTTAGCAATAAGTATAACCAAGGAGATAAAAGACCTATACAATGAAAACTATAAAACATTGATGAAGACAATTCAAAACATTGAAGAAGATAGAAATAAATGGAAAGTCATTTTGGGCTCGTGTCTGGGCTCATGGTTATTAACATTGCTAAAACATCTATGAGCCAAAGTGATATATAGGAGTCCACGTAATCCCTATCAAAATCTCAATGACATTTTTCACAGAAACAGAAAAAAACAATTCAAATGTTCATATGGAATCACAAAAGACCTTGAATGGCCAAACAGTTCTAAGAAAAAGAAGGTTGAAGGCATCACAATTTCTGATTTAAGATTATATTACTGTAGTAATCAAAACAGTATGATGTTGATATAAAAAGCAGACACATACACCAGTGGAGCAGAATACAGAGCCCGGAAATAAGTCTAAGCAAATGTATTCAACTAATTTTGGACAAGGGCATCAAGAGGATACAATGGAGAATGTATATTCTTTTCAATAAATGTTACTGGGAAAACTGGACTTCCACATGTGATAGAGTGAAATTGGGCCTTTAGCTTAACCATTTAGGAAATCTACCAAAAATGGATGAAAGTCTTAACTGTAAGATCAGAAGCCATAAAACTCCTAGAAGAGAACGTAGGAGACGAGCTCCTCGATATTGGCCTTGGCGATAATTTCTTGGCTGTCACACCACAAGCTCAGACTACAAAAGCAAAATGGATAAATTGGACTACATCAAACTGAAAAGTTTCTGCACAGCAGAGAAAATAAGACCAGCAGCAGCAGGCTGTGGATGGGGAAAGTATATTTGCAAAACATGTATCTGATAAGAGGCTAATATTCAAAATTTATGAAGAATTCATTCAAGTTAATCGGAGAAGAACAAGTAACCCAATTAAAAACTGGCAAGGCAGATACAGAAAGACAAGTGCCACATGCTCTCACTTATATGTGGTATCTAAAGCAATTGAACTCATGGAAGCAGAGAGTAGGGTGGTGCTTACAGAGGCTGGGGATTGGAGAATGGGGAGATGATGGTCAGAGGGCACAGACTCTCAGTTATGCAGTGGATTTTTTTTTTAAGTTCTCTTGCACAGTGTGGCAAAGATAGCTTTTTAATAGATTATTGTACATTTCAGAATTGCTAAGAATATTATCTTAAATGTTTTCGTTATAAAACCATGAAGTATTTGAGGTCATAGATATGTTAACCAGCTTGGTTTCATTATCTCATATTGCATTCATAAATCGTAACATTATTTTTGCCCTATAAGTTTATATAATTGTAAATTGTCAATTACCATTTGAAAATATATAGGATGGAATATTACTCAGTCTTGAAGAAGGAGGAGGTCCTGCCCTTTGTCACAACAGGGTTGAACCTGGAGGATGCTATGCCAGGGGAAAGAAGCCAGACATTAAAGGGAAATACCACATAACCTCACTTATGGGTGGAACCTGAGGAAAAGGTCAAACATACAGAGAAGGAGAATCAAACAGTGGCCACCAGAAGTGAGGAGATGGCGGTGGGGAGGAATGAGGAGCTGTAGGTTAGAGGATGCAAAGCAGTGCACAAGTGGATGAGTGAGTCTAGAGGTCCAGTGCCCCTCATGAGGACTAAAGGTCACACAATCATACTATGTTGGAGATTCCTGCTACATTTTAGTTGCTCTTGACACACACACACACACACACAAACACACACACACCAAACAAAACAAAAATATGGGTAATCAGGTGAAATGATGGATATGTTAATTTGCTTCACTATAGTAACCATTTTGCTATGTATAACATCCTTTTGTATGCCTTAAACATACTATTATTATTAAAAAATAGTAACAAAAATCTACTGGACATCCACAGGACATTCACAATTTGAATCAACAGCAGCATTAACCTTCAAATTATGTTAAATAAAACTTTTTATTTAAAAGTCTTCATTTTAATATGCTAAATATTAAGTTACTAAAGTCTGACTACTCGAGAGATTTCTTGCATAGCATATTTATTTCATAATATTAAAACTTCATTTCTTCATTCATGAACTTTATTATCAAAGTAGAGTTTTTGTCCTTTTTTAAGTCAAGAGTGTGTGATAGGAAGCTGAGCTTTCCTCTCCTCTCTCCCTTCCTCCTGTCCTCCTCTTGCTTCTTCCCTCTCCCTCCCTTCACCTTCAAAGCACCCATGCATTTGCGCATATTTTTATTTGTATCCTTAGGTTTGAAGTTTGCTGCTTTCCTCTAATATCTTGGTGTTAGTCATTCAAAACCCTTAATAACCTACCATACCTCCAAACCAGAATTGTTTTCTAAGGTGAGTTATTGTAAATACAAATCACAGAAGGAAAGACTCATCTGGCATACTTGAGATGGACATGCTACCTTTCTTTTCTTGCAGATTTACAGTAAATAAATGTCAGCTGTTTTAATATTAATGTGTGTTTTGCTTAATCTCAATGGAGAAACTTTTTCTTTTGTGGCAAAAAGTAACACATTAGATCAGATAGTAAATTTCGGAACAGGATATGATGATAGAATAAATGACAGAAGTAGACAGTAGGGTGTGGTGTACAGGGATAGGGTGAAGCTGTGTTTTTTTTTACTTAACACATAATTGTGCGTATTTATGGGGTACATGATGATGCTTCAATGCATACAATATATAGTGCTCAGATCAGGGTAATTATATTCATCATCTCCAACATTTATTATTTCTTTGTGTTAGAAACATTCAATATACTCTCTTCTAGCTATTTGAAAATATGCAATATATTATTGCTAACTATCATCGTTCTACAGTGCTATAGAACACTAGAAGTATTCCTCCTATGTAGCTGTAATTTTGTATCCTTAAAAAAGTCTCTCCACATCTCTTTTACCCTTTCCCCTTCCCAGCCTCTAGTAACCACTATTCTACTCCTTAGTTCCATGAGATCAGCTTCCACATGAGTGAGAACATGCAGTGTTTAACTTCCTGGGCCTGGCTGACTTCACTTAAAGTAATGTCCTACAGGTTCACCACTCTGCCACAAATGGGAGTGTTTCATTCTGTGTGTGGCTGAATAGTGCTCCACTGTGTGTATACACCACATTGTCTTTATTCATTCACCTGTTGTGGGACACTTAGCTTTGTTCCGTATCTTGGCTATTGCAAATATTGCTACAATTAACATGGGGTGCAGATATATCTTTGACATAACTGATTTTCTCTCCTTTGGAGAAATGCTAGTGGCGGGTTTGCCAGAATCATATGGTAGTTCTATTTTTAGTTTTTTGAGAAAACTCCATACTGTTTTCCATGGTGGCTGTACCAGGTTACATTACCACCAACAGTGTGAGTTTCCTTTCCTCTCCACCTTCACCAACATTTGTCATTTTTGGTCTATTTGGTAATAACCATTCTCACTGGGATAAGATAACATCTTATTGTGGGTTTTATTTGCATTGCCTCATGATTAGTGATTTTAAGCATTTTTTCATATCTTTAGTCGTTTGTCTTCTTTTGAGAAATGTCTATTCAGATCATATGCCTATTTTTCAGTAGGATTTTTTTTTTTTTTTTTTGCTGTTGAGAGATTTGAGTTCCTTGTATATACTGATATTAATCCTTTGTCAAATGAATACTTTGAAAATATTTTCTCCCATTCTGTGGCTTGTCTCTTCACTCTGTTGTTTCCTTTGCTGTGCAGAACCTTTTTAGTTTGATATATCCCATTTGTTTATTTTTGCTTTTGTTATCTGTGTTTTTGAGGTCTTATTTTTACAATTTTTTCTCAGACCAGTGTCCAGAACCATTGCCTCTATTTTTATCATCTAGTAGTTTTATAGTTTTGGGTCTTACATTTAGATCTTTGATCCATTTTGAGTTGAATTTTTATACAAAGTGAGAGATGGGTCCAGTTTCCTTCTTCTGCAAGTGAATAGCCAGTTCTCCCAGCACCATTTATTGAAGAGAAAATGTTCTCAATATATATTCTTGGTGCCCTTTGTAAAAAAAAAAAAAAAAAAAGTATGTTGTCTATAGATACATGGATTAATTTCTGGGATACTTATCTTGTTTGATTAGTCTATCTATTTTTTGCCTGTACCATGTCATTTTGGTTACTATAACTTTGTAATATAATTTTAAATCAGGAAGTGTAATACCTTCAAGTTTATTCTTGTTTCTCAGGATTGCTTTGGCTACTTGGGGCCTCATGTGGTTCTGTGCGGGCCTCATGTGGTTCTGTGCAAATTTTAGGATTTTCTTTTTTATTTCTGTGAAGAATGTCATTGGTATTTTGATAGGGTTTCCATTTAATTTTTAAATCACTTTGGGGAGTATGGTCATATGAACAGTTTTGATTTTTCCAGTCCATGAACATGTTATGTCATTCCATTGTGTCATCGTCAATTTTTTCTACCAATTTTTTATGGTTTTCCGTGTAGGGATCTTTCATATCCTTGGTTAAATTTATTCTAAGGTGTGTGTGTGTGTGTGTATGTGTGTGGCTGTTGTAAATGGAATTGGTTTACTGATTTTTTTCAGCAAGTTCATTGTTCGTATTTAGAAACACTATTGATTTCTGTATGTTGATTTTGTATTCGGTAACTTTACTGAATTCATTTATCAGTTCTAAGAGTTTTTTGGTAAAGCCTTTAGGTTTTTCTATGCAAGATCATGTCATCTGCAAAAAGGGACAATTTGACTTCCTCTTTTTCAATTTGGATGTCCCTTATTTCTCTTGCCTGAGTGCTCTAGCTAGGACTTCCAGGACCATGTTGATTAAGAGTGGTGAGAGTGGGCATCCTTGTTTTGTTCCGGTTTTCAGCTTTTCCATTCAGCATAGTGTTAGCTGCAGGTTTGTTATATGTGGCCTTTATTGTTTTGAAGTACTTTTCTTCTATACCTATTCACTGAGAGTTTTTGTCGTGAAGAAGTGTTAAATTTTATTAAATGCTTTTTTTCTGAATCTATTTAGATGATCATATGGTTTTTAATTTGCCATTCTGTAAGGAATGTAATTTATTTATTTTTGCATACTGTGAATAATGGAATCGTGATTATATCTAGAGTCTACTCATTTCACCATTTGGGGCTGTATAAAAAAAATTGCTTTTTTAAAATGAGCAAAATAATTGTATACATTTTTATTATGCATATGAATACATACAATAATCTGAAAAATGGATTCCATGGATTTGAATTTATTTTTGTGTTGTTATGGAAGTTTTCATCTTTCAACAGGCTTTGTAACATAATGAATATCTGCTTTAGAGATTTATTCATAACCGTTTCATTTTTTCTCTTTCATTTAAGTGATGCCTCCATCAACACAAAATGTACAGTACAGAAATAGTGTTTGATAAATGAATACAAGCTCTGGTCTCCCTGCTTCTCTCAGACCCTCACAGTGTAATCTGAGTTTCCCGTGCCAACTTTCAATATTGTTTATATATTGCCATGATATGGTGGAGGGTGAAAACTGTGTTAGAAACTAGGACTTCTGCTTGGGGTTTTACTTCTGCACTGGACTAATAGACATTGGAAATCTTCTTGTCCAAGGCTGATAGCCATCAGCCAGGATGAGAGTGCACAGGAAATGCTCAGTTTGTCTTTTCACAGCCACTTAATGTGACTTTCTGATATTCCAGTTGACTTTTTTAAAAAATGAAATCTGCATTTTCGACTTGGAAACTGTTGGAAAACGATTCGGTTTATGATTTTAGGAAACGATTACTCATCTACTTCCAGTGCTGAAGGGGAGATCCATACACCTAGGATAAGTGTCTAGCCTTTCCATCGTCAGAGCAAATGCTATACAGCAGGGAATCGGCCTCGAATAAACGACATACACCTAGGAGAAGTGTCTAGCCTTTCCATCGTCAGAGCAAATGCTATACAGCAGGGAATCGGCCTCGAATAAACGACATACACCTAGGAGAAGTGTCTAGCCTTTCCATCTTCAGAGCAAATGCTATACAGCAGGGAGTCGACCTTGAATAAACGACATATGCCTTTTATGCAGGACATTTTCAGAAAGTACCAAAAGTGAGATGAGACAGTTGATTCTTGAGATAAGCTAAAGGATTTGCTATTCGTTCATTCATTTTTCTAAATCTTCTAACGAATGATTTCCCAAGAAAACTCTGAGTGGTTCTCACTACTTAGTTCCTCTGCAGAGCATCCTTCTTTTATTATTATTATTATTATTATACTTTAAGTTCTAGGGTACATGTGTATAACGTGCAGGTTTGTTACATATGTATACTTATGCCGTGTTGGTGTGCTGCACCCATCAACTCGTCATTTACATCAGGTATAACTCCCAATGCCATCCCTCCCCCCTCCCCGCTCTCCATAATAGGCCCCCGTGTGTGATGTTCCCCGTAGTGCCAAACCGTAAAGCCAAATATGAAGGTCAAGTTTGTGACTGCCTTAATTTAACTTTGTATGTAATATTTGTCATTCTAAGTAGTCCTTAATGTTCCATGTGTTAAATTTAGCAATTATAATATGCATATAACTTATGACATTTCACCTTTAATTCTTTTGAGGTGAAACTGGAAACCTCAACCACTTCTGGTTGTCCTGGTGTTGAGTAGGGCTTGGAGGATTTCTGATGAGCTGTGCAGTAGACTCTGCAGTCAATAATACATCATTGCCAAGTTAATGTGACCTCTCATTATCATCAAGAGAATGCCTTTAAATACCTCTTTAATATTTTATAATGTTATCTTCATGTAATTTAATATATAAAATATTTGAAGGTGGTGTTCACAAGGTTGTAATAAAAATTCTTGCAGGCCATACATCCACTTAACATTTGTAGGGATATTGATTGTAGAGTTCCTGATAATAAGAGTTACAGGCAAAAAAACTCATTCATCTTAAATTCTTGGCCAAAAAACTTAAAAGCCATATGTGCCTGTCTTATTTTTCGTGCTTATTTTACAGAATATGAGCAATGAAAGTACTTCTGAGTCTGTGAATCTCCGGCTTCCTTGACTGCTTCCCCTGAGTAAATAGGCTGTCACTTATCATGGACATGGACATCCCAAATTCATGGATGACATTCTTTGGAGCCATTTGGTGAAGTGACAACATAATTTTTTGCATAATTTTTTCTAGCAAACTCTGAGAATAAACTCAGAGTTTAAAAATAGCAATATGGTTTTCTCAGTTGAATAAAACGAACTCTTATATATGATAAAGAAGATAAATTTTCATTTTTCCTTTCAGATTAATAATATTTTACATAATAAAATCTTTTTTTGCATTACAATTTTTCCAGCTAGAAAAGTTCAAAAAGAACTGTAACACTGCTGAAATTATTTTAAGAAATGACAAAGTTTTCTTTTTGATACATCATCACAGTTAGGCTGGTGAAAACTCCATCTAGATGGCTTGTCCATCCTTTCAACATTTGTTGCCCCTCCCCAAAAACTCCTGGAAACAATTTAAAAGAATGTTCTAGGCCCATATTTTTGGAGTAACCTGAGAAAGTCTTGTGCCCAAGTCATAAAGCATGTGTTTCTTGACAAGAAGCTTGATTCATTTGCTGGAGTACAGTGTTGGAGATTAAAATCTCTGTGTGGAGAAGCATTTTTCATAGCCCTTCATGAGTCGATCATCACTGGGTACTCTGCAGAGGTGAAGAAAGTCTATTGAAAACTTAGGCGTTTACATTGACACTGCCAATTTAGAGTTTCATTTGCCACAGATAGCTAAATCCTGCAGCCTGTCATCAATACTATAGTAGTTTTTCTATAGTTTTGACTAAATGGTAATAAAAACAAATTTAATGACCTTTGTTTTTATCAGGTAACACAATGTAAATTCAAACAATGATTATAGGATTTATACAGTCAACAGGAGCCCCAGACAAGACACAGCCTCGGGCCAAACTGTAATGTGCTTTGCTACTGAGATGCAGTCAGCTCTCTGTGGGATTGATGCAGGTTTCCAATTGTAAGACATTCTGGTCTGTTAAGATTATATAAGCGCTGTCTGATTTATTCCTGAGTTAATTTGCTGACGTTAGTTTTAATCAGAAGATGTGTTTTGACTGGCAGTTCTTGGTGTCTATGTTCGGCTGGCATTTCTTTCTTGGTAGAAACGTTTAGGTGCCGGAGCGCTGCTCTTGGTAGAGACGTTTAGGTGCCGGAGCGCTGCTCTTGGTAAAAGCGTTTAGGTGCTGGAGCGCTGGTCTTGCTTATCAGGATGTAAAAAGGCCATTTAAGTTCCAGAGTCACACTCGGGATGGATTCAGCTACACCCTGGCCTGCGGTGCGCAAGCTTCGAGTTGTTTTGGCGAATCCATTTGACTTACATCTCTCAGATTATGTATTTTAGTGATACCGTTGGAGTCCACGGATCGTTAAAGTGAGCTCTTTTTGAAAATGAGCACAAACGTGGGACACACTATTCATTTCCCTCAGTTTAAAGTTCCAGAGAAAATGCAGAAACTCTCCTGTTCTTCTAGTTCACACCTTTATGAGGGGCCCGTTTAACCCACTGGCAGATCCTTTTCCTTTTGAGCTCTTCACCTAATGGGAAAATGTTTACATTTACTTTCACCCGTGTCCTAGGCTAACAGCTTTTCTCTAAACTATTAAATACACATTCTCGTATAGATTTTAATATAGTCTCTGCTACATTGTTTTACAAAACAGTAAGTTGAACTGTAAACTTAAAGTTTCAGAAACCTTTTGTTTTAAAAATAAAATAAAATTAGAGCTTATTTAATCAGATAATCTCTCTCTCTCTATATATATATAACCTGTATATGTATGTATGTGTGTATGTGTGTATATATAGATAAATATACACAACATACATACATACACAAGTTGATAGGTTTGACAGCATGCATTTAATCTGTAACACCAAGTACACAAATACAGTCAGAGCCACGGGGAAGTTGAGTAAAAGCAGCACTCCTTTCCGGATGCCTGGAATTGAGTTTGCGGAAGGCATGATTTCAGATCACCCAGCTGCTGTTGTTGCCTCACCATGCAAACTACCTGAAAAGAAAAAATTCTCTCTTGATGTAGGCAATTTTTCCCTTAAGTTTTGTCCCGTTATCTTTTGATCATGTGTCAAAAGATCATGTGTCATCGTGGTGGTAAGCAAACCTCGATTCTGTTTCTAGGTTGCCTGTTCCGGAGGCAGTGAGGCAGTGAGTGGGGACTGAGGGAGTGACTGAGCAGAGTTGTGGGGTCGGCTGCGGGTCTGCACTGTTAGGCGGGTTAGCCATCCTCCACTGTGGAAGCCGAGTGTAAGCTGTGGAAGAAGCTGAGACGTGTGTTGGCTGAGTGTACATGATACCATCCTCTAAACCACACTAGAGCAAACGCCCACTCACCTTCCCTCCAGTTTCAGAGCTAAATACCACCCAGAGCCCCATGCCCCGTGCCTGCCCCTTCTCTCCTGAGTTCAGTGAGAACCATGCTTTTGCTTTTCTCTACAGTTCAGCCACATATGTGTCCCCAAACATCACATTGTTTAGTTTTGCTTGGTTTTGAACTTCACAGTAATTAAAATCATACCATATGTCTTCTTTGCCTTACATTCTCTGCTCAGTGTCTAGTCAGACATGCACAGGTGTTGACGTGGCACGTGGTCTGAATTTTGACCCTGAGGTCCAGAATTTTCACCTATGGGGTGATGATTATGCCTTACACATGGGGTTGTGATGTGGTTTAAATAAGTCCATAAGGACTATGAAGGTTGTCTGACCTGTAAGAAATGCTCAGTAATTTTAGTCATTAATAATTCAAATAAATAATAAAATCTAACTCAATATTAAGACTTGGTAACAAATATTATCATTATATAACACTATCCACATGCATATGTGAATAAATATTTAACAAATGTCTTAACTTTACAAATTCTAATTAATTTTCAAGAAAACACAATTATGTTCATGATAACACAGTTGTGTTCCAAACCTTGATTACATTACCTTTACATGACCTCAGATAACCCTATAATTACTTTATCTTGAAAAAGCAAATATAATGAAACAAAATATCACCTCATTATAACATTTTGTAGGAGTTTGAATATTTATATGGATTAAAATGCATTATGCTATATTTCATTTAGCATATGAATTTTATGAGTGTCTGTATTAGACACTCATAAAACATGAGGCAGTGGCTGTATTACCATAGGGATTAACTAGAATCACTTTTCAGCTAAAATCAACAAACCTTGCCTAATCTGACCAAATTCATTTTATTTAGGGGCGTTAAAGTTTTGAATTAAAATCGAACTTTCATGATTTTATTTTATCACCCATTTTACCATTTTTTAATTTTTTTAAGGCTAAAAGTGTCCGTCAGGTGAAAAACATTTCACAGATTTAGCTGGAAAGTATTTGTAATTACCTTTCATTTAATAACTGGGAATGACTCTCCTTCCTCCTCCCTTTCACTGAACCAAAATTGCTTAAGAAGGTTGGTTTTAAGCCAACATTTCACAGGGTTCACGCTTTTGTAATGTTGTTTGTAAACTTTAGCTGTTAATACCTACACGGAGCTCCATGATGTGCTCTTTCTCTGCTCTCTTTGTTTCTTAAGCTACATTTAGGACCGAAGCACAATGATGACTTAAAATTCCGTGAAAGTTTTGATAACGCTTGAACTAAGTTAGCTTAAAGCCATTTCAAGTCAGTATATTTAAGAACCTTGAACATTCTGGAAATAATGAAATTATGGTTTACTATAAATTCAGTTATCAGTAGTTTTAATGACCCAGGTTATTGCCACAAACAGAGGAAAGAGGAAACAAAATCTAGGAAACCAATGAACAAAGAAACAGCGATTTCACACAATGTTTTTCTACCTGAAGGACTCTGGTGGGGCGTGAGGAAAGGCTGGACTTCCCTTTGTCTGGCCATCAAATGCTTAACCCAAGTGTTGGCTCCAGAACTGAGGGAACCTAATTGTTACCCACAGCAAGAGGAGGGAGAAAGTGGAGGCAAGAAAATGAAGAATAAACCAACAAGCATGTCTCACCACATTAAAATTATTGTTTTCCTGCTGTGTAAACTCCTAAGTTTTAGTTAAGGAAGGATTTCCGTATCTCCTTTAAGGATTTTAATTTGACCCTTTAATTTTCAGCAAAAACTGCAGAAAGTGTATATGCCAATGTTTGCTATTTACCTAGACTGCTGCTGGCATTTCAATTCCATTACTTGAGAATTTATAACATTATATGTTTGCACACACAAAAATTATGTGCCAGTTCCTTAGGGCCTCACTGTCTCCACTGCCTCAGTGCCCACAGGCCTCCAAACTTGCGGGACCTGCAGAGCCTGGAGCTCTCCCAGTCAGAGGCAAGTAAGAAGCAGCGAGCTCTGGGATCCCTGCTTCTCCCAGATGGAGGTCCCTGGGTGGCTTCAGAGCTCAAATCAAAACGGAAGACGTATTGACTCAGGTGTCCAGGATGCTCTTCCGGGTCTGTGAAATGTTTTAATGAGGCGGACTTCCCTCCAAGTAAGCACTGCTATGCTCCCCGTGGGCGTGCTGGGTGAGGAGGCCTGGCACGCAGACAGACGCTGGGCTGCAATTCATCGTCATCTCATTAAACCCCAGGTCCTGCAGAAAAGCCCGAGTCCAGGGAGGCTGCTGACCCACGGGCTCAGCACTGTCCCATGTGAGTTTTTCTGCCGTCTGGAGGCGGCTTCTGACCAATTCTAGAGCAAAATAGACCTCACTGCATTCGTTCCAGACAGGAAATGGCAGTTCCATTCTGAAAACTCTAGATACCACTATTTTCAGGGAATTTGGTTATGCATTTTGGTGCCTGGATCTGGACAGTCATTTTTGTCTGCTGTTCTGTGGGATCTCAGACGCACATGTGGCTTGTTGACAAAACAAAATGCTGCTTTCTGCTTTAGGTTAGAAGAGTCAGATGCGTCTTCACTGACCTTCATCAAACAAAGAGATTAAGTCATTTACTGTGAGGGATTACCATGCATATCATTTTAAAAACACATTACCTCGGCCGGACGCGGTGGCTCACGCCTGTAATCCCAGCACTCTGGGAGGCCGAGGTGGGCAGATCACTTGAGGTTAGGAATTCAAGACCAGCCTGGCCAACATGGCAAAACCCTGTCTCTACTAAAAATACAAAAAAATTAGCAGGGTGTGGTGGTGCACATCTGTAATCCCAGCTACTCGGGAGGCTGAGGCAAAAGAATCACTCGAACCCAGGAGGCAGAGGTCGCAGTGAGCCAGGATCGCGCCATTGCACTCCAGACTGGGCGACAAGAGCGAGACTCCATCTCAAAACAAAACAAAACAAAACAAAACAAAAAAACACATTATCTCCTGCACTGGACTTGTTCGATGACGACACTTTCCATAAGTAGCTAAAGTTTGTTTTGAAAAATCAATGCATCTAAATGCACAGAGATTTTTATTTTCTGTAGGTCCATTCAGACCATGGGGTAAAATACTCTGATAAGAACAACCTTATCTCTATCCTGTTAGACAAGCTGAAGCTAAGTTTCTGATGCGCCAGGCAGGTGTTTAATAAAGTTGGTGCTTCTTAAACTAAACATTGAGAATTATGATGATTAATTGATTTGGACCTTGTTTTTTATCATATGCAATTTTCTGCACTTTTATAGCATCCATATTATATGATCTATATAATCACTACCACATGTGTAATTTCACATGGAATCCACATATTCTGTGTGTACTTTTTTATGTTAATCTTTGATTCCCTTAAATTTTAGGGTTGTAATGCTTCTGAGGCCCCAGCCCAGAGTCCATTATTTCAGATAATCAATAAATGTTTTCAGGATGCAACCCACCCTGGTGTGGCTAGAGAGGGGAAGAGCAGCATGCGAAGGCAGAGAGACAGAGACAGAGAGACACAGAGACAGTGAGAGACAGAGAGGGGGCAGTTTGAACACAGGGAGACGGCGCAGGGGAGAAGAGCTGCCACCACTGCATGGTCCACGGCAGCTTTGCCTTGGACAGTTTTGGTGCAAATGAGAACTTTATTTGGATCACTTAGCATCAGTACCATTGCTGTACAGAATCGGTACCATTACGTACAGTGATCTGAAAACTATAGTTTCCACACGATTTGATATTTGCTAAACACTAGAAGTAATATTTAGAATTGACATTTAATCTGTATATAGTTTGTCAAGAGCGTTCCCACTTTCGAAGAACAGGTTACTGCTTGTTTTCCACTATTTAAACAAAGACTTAAAATTGAAACAAACCTATATGAAGGCAAAAACTGGGGTAAAAAGCCTTAGCTTTTGTGCAGATTTGTTCGATCTTATTTAATGGGGCTCTCTCTGCCTCTCTGACGATGGAAAGGTTAAGTGAAAACATGCTGCATAGATTATAGCCAAACTTTCTCATACAAAGTTTTTCAATTTGTTGCGTTTAATATTCTAGGTACAGTCATTTTGATTAGAGCCGTCTGTGTATGTTTGTTTGTGGGAATGAGGGAAAATGCTAAGTGACTTTGGGAATTTCTTGTTTGTTGCACATTTAATGAAAAATGTGCATCAGACTTTCCATATCCTGTAATGAAACCCTTTATTAGGAGGAAGTGACATTTGTTTTCCACATTAAACAAGTCTTCTGTGACTGGAAAGCAGCTCTCTTAATGCACGTAAATCAATCTAGCTTTCCTTATGAAGCGGCCACCTGTTGCTATGTGTTGACATTTCCCACACCCCTATGGACACATGCACACACACATCCATGTGTACACACAGGCACACACAGGCACACACATAACAGATTCACAGACTCAGACTCGCAAGTACCCATGCATGCCACCCACACCCATGCATGCACACCCATCTGCACCTGCACACACAAACACACATCTACTCACGTGGACACGGGTGCGCGCACACACACACACACACACACACACACGTGGCCACCTCAGCTGCTGCAAGCACTGTGCTTAAATGACTGTCATAACAAAGCATAATGTCGCTGAGATTTCTCTTAACACTGTTGCCACTTTTGCCACCCTGCAGCGGACCAGACAGGGATGTTGTTCGTAGGCGATGCTGTTCTCCAGGTCAGTATTGTACACGTTAATCCTTAACTTGATTGCATTTTTATTTTTAACTTGTATTAATTATTCTTCTCAACATTCTTACTTTGTCATCTGTTCAGGTTAATGGCATAAATGTAGAAAATGCAACTCATGAAGAAGTGGTAAGTGAATTACATTTTATATTTGTTCTGTTTATTATTCTTGTATTTGAATTATTTGTCTCTGTAATTTGTATTTAACTGAGTCTATCCATAGATGCAGTCTTAGAATTGGAAAGGAAGCTTAAAAGGTTTAGTAACTTGTGTTATGAAAGGACCTTAACAAAGTGCCCACAGTCGACCGTTGCATGCTGACCGGGTCACTTCACAAGCGTTCCCGTCAGGGATCCTCACAAATGCTGTAAAGTACACTTGATGAAGCCCATGTTGATCACAAGGGCACTGGAACTCAGGGAGGAGGTGACTCACCCGGGATTCCTGAAGGGTCGTCATCGTGCAGAGCACAGGAGGTGTCAGGGCTTTGCAGGGTCTCCCCGTACCGCCCGGGCACTGGAACCTGCAGGGCCTTCACACCTTTGCTCCCCATTGGCTGGCAGCAGCACGCATGCATTAGAATGTGTGCCGTGGAGGATGTCAGGTGAGACCTCTGAGGATCACATAAGATGGTGGGGGTCAGGACGCATTCAGTGCAGGATGCCTTCCATGGAGATGAGCTTTCTCCAGTGTCACGTCAGCTTAAAAGGCGGATGAAACAGACGTCTGTCCCCGAGGTACTCATTCTGGCTGTTGGGAAGAGAGAAGCCAAGTGCAGCCTCACCATGGGGCTGATGCCAGGAAGCATGTGGTAGGGACACATGGTCAGTCCGGTGCCTGCAGGGTGGGGGCAGAGGTGGAGACGGTATTACAGCTGAGAGATGAGGTGGAGGACAAAGCGGGTGAGATGCCTGGCAGAGCATCCCTCTGCCGATAAGTGAGCTGGGGGACACAGGGTCAAGGAGAGAGGTAGTGAAGCTGAGTCCAGGACGCACGTCTGGGGCCCCAGGCAGCCAGCAGAGCCCTCACAGGAGGTTAATTCTGTGAGTTGCAGCAAAAGGCAAGCAGGCTGGTAATTTAACTTGTCCTATGAAGAGTAACAGGCATGTGCTCATTTCTTTTTCAGTGTTTATCTTTTCAATTAGCCAACTTTTAGTTCCAAGGAAGGGCCAACAGCCCTAGTACCCGAAAGTCACCCCATCTGCATAGCAGTAAATTTCCGTGAACCCAAGGCAGGCACATGCAGCCGTCTGTAACTAAACAGGGAATCGCTTCCTACACGCTCACTCCAAATTCATCTGTGTCTTCTTCAAGATGTGTAGTTATCGACCTCTAATATGCGCTGGGCGGAGGAAAGAGTCACAGCAACAAGGATCAGCATATTCTTGGCCTCCAAGACCTGAAAGTCTCGAGTAGATGAAGTGCTGTTACCCTTTTGCTTATTATGGGAAAACACATCACAATTGAAAGAGAGGCAAGACATGCCTTCATGACTTCTATCCTAGCCCAGAGAGAGTAAAATGCTTGTGAGCAACAGTTTTTTTGTTGTGGTGGTGGTTGTTGTTGTTTTGTTTTTGAGACAGAGTCGCACTCTGTTGCCCAGTCTGGAGTGCAGTGGTGAGATCTCAGCTCACTGTGACCTCCACCTCCCGGGTTCAAGCAATTCTCCCTGCCTCAGCCTCCCGAGGAGCTGGGATTATAGACGCTCACCACCATGCCTGGTTAATTTTTGTATTTTTTTTTTTTAAGTAGAGATGGGGTTTCACCATGTTGGCCAGGCTGGTCTTGAACTCCTGACCTCAGGTGATCTGCCCACCCTGACCTCTCAAAGTGCTGGGGTTACAGGTGTGAGCCATCACGCTCGGCCACAACAATTTTTTGCACTAATTGCTCACAACTATAATCCAAGCACTTTGGGAGGCCTAGACAGGAGGATCACTTGAGGCCAGAGGTTCAAGTCCAGCCTGGGCAACATAGCAAGACCTGTCTCTACAAAAAATAAAAATAAAATCTAGTCAGGCGTGGTGGTGCATACCTGTAGTCCCAGCTACTCAGGAGGCTGAGGTGGGAGGACCACTTGAACCAAGGAGTTTGAGTCTGCAATGGGCTATTATGGCCCCTACACTGCAGTCTGGGCAATAGAATGAGACTTCATCTCAAAAAAAAATCTAGTAAATTATATGTAAATCTTATAAATGGAGCTATTACAATATTGGACTTATACAAATATACTTTTTGAACCAAACTGATCATATCATATGTCTACATTCTTATGTGATGCAAAATAAATTATTAGAGAAATGCTAATGAGACGTATAATCTCAATTTTTCAGATGCATGAAGTTCATTAAAATGTTAAAATTCTACAAGACTTATAAATCATATGGTTTCACTTCCTCATTTTTCAGAGTAAATTCTGGCTTCGATTAATTGTAAAAAAAAAAAAATGTCAGTTCTACTCAATGCAAAGAATCCTTTTTAATCTAAAAATTAGATTTACCTCCACAAAGTGAATCTTACTCACTCTACTGCTTTGGAAAATTTTACTACTCTAGGTTGTTAAAACATCTTAATACACATAAATGCATATACAGTAACATATAGTTTCCCCTTTTTAATACATCCGTGCATTTTCATCCACATTGGCACGTAATACTGTAGCGGCTACAGCAGAGTAAGCTGCCCGTATGTTCACTGGGCAAATTCTGAGACATGTCTCTCTCAGGAGAAAAGGGAGATCGGCGACGGCTGTCACTCAGTGTGACATCCCTGCGCAGACACAGATTGGGATGTCTGGGGGGCAGGCAGCAGGAGCTGCATGCAGGTTCCTCTGTCCCTCTGCCTGGTCTGTGATGCCACCACTGATCCAGAGTGAGGAGCTGGGGGAGGTGGGCTGCTCTCCAGCGCCCCCACAGGCAGGGCACAGAACAACAGCCTGGCAGGGCCGCAGCAAGGCTGGTGTGTTCCGCCTTTAATCACCCCAGGGCATCTCAGAACAAGAAGCTTTACAGAATGTCATTTTTCTACTGTTCACTGGGAAATTTTAAAAAGACGTCTCAAAGGTGAAAGTAAGATGTTGTAATAGAAAATTACTTCTAGTCTAAGTTACAGTCTTAAGTTCTTAAGTGCTATGAAAACCATTGATAAAAATTGCCCTAATTGGAAAAAAAGTCACTAACACCTTTCACAGAGCTTCCTTTTTAAATTTAAATTAGTCCTTTTACACGTTTCAGTCACCTATAGTAGCTTTTACTATGATTAAGAACTCATGGCAGATCCTGCCTGGAGGTGATTTTGAACTTAACTGTTAGAAATAAAGTTGACATCTTATGTTGAGAAAACTGGTGTGGACACTCTGAGTAGAAAGGAACCTTCCAGATCATCTACTTTGAACAGCAGCTCAGGGCGGGAAGTCCCATTCACAGAAATTGGCTCTGACCATTTACTCAGCAGACCATGGGGACTTCATTCCATGTTAGCAGAATAAGGGATTCCTAACACAGAGCTGAAGCTTTCTTTCCTGTTACGCCAGGTTGTCCATTTACCAACATGTGTTATGCTTAATACTGAAACAGGACGTTCCATCCTGTGTAAGCAAGGCCTTTTTCCTCAAGAATGAGTATGTTCTGGCCTCGGTGCCGGAACACAAAGGTATACTATTGCCATTTGGAGGCAGTCTACTTCTGGCGATGTGTGCTGACAGCTAGAAACTGCAGGAGAAAGAACCACTGGCCAGTTTCGTAGCTGTTTGCCAGGTATCAGGGATGTTTTTGATTTGCTCTGGGATACAGGGCACATCTGGGACAAGAGCTGGAACTGGAGTTCCATCTGTTGATATTTATAGTAGAGCACTCCCATTGCTAATAATTTATTTGCTTTCTGCCTGAGCCAAGAGGCAATCGAAAGAAATGTAATAAAAATTTCCTCCTCCACATCTTTCAAGTCTTTTCTACAGCGTGGCTTTTGGTTTTCCATTTTCCAAAGGAAAGGCCATTCTAGGATGTCCAGTCACCCAACCATAATGGGCCTGAATGCAGGGGTCCAGACACCAACATGGAGGTTCCACCAGTAGGACACGTATCTGTTCAGCTCTGTACTCAGAGGGGAGATAAAGAGCCCCAAGGTGTGTTTGGGGCCCTGAGACAAGTGTGGGATGAGTCCAAGACAAAGGCAGCTGTCCCCCGACCCACATTATCCACACATTGTGACAGGGGCCGTGGCGGGCACTGGGACTCCAACGACTTGGCATCGGCCCAGAGCCAGGGTCCGGGAGCCCTTTGTCCACCACTCATAGCTGCCAGTCTCTGCAAGTGCTTTACAGAGGCTAAAAGGGAGATCTGCAGTACAACGGCTTGGCAGTCTTTCCTCAAACGGACTTGGACTTCCCTTCATTCAGGGCTGCAGGTTCTGGGAACTGACTCCCTGAAATGGATTGAGAGCTCAGGTCTCTTTACTGTGGTAAGTCCAGTCTCTATCCACTTGGAGATTTTTCACCTACGCAAATCAATTACAACTGCAATGTATTCCCCCTCTATTTCAGTCCTAAGAACTCTGTGATCAGTTAGCCATAGCTAGATAGATCTGCAGGTCACACCATCAGCCCTGCTGCCCATGAAAGGAACCAACCCACCTGGTCTGAAGGTTCAGTGCTGCTGCTGGGCTCTGCCATCCCGTCCAGGGTCCACCATCTCTTTGGATTCCAGGAGCCACCTTCAATGGTGGCATAACCCAGTACCATGCCTGCTCAGCAGGAAAGTGCCTCAGCAGAGTTTCTGGGATGCTGGTGCCTTCCTCACTTAGGAGTTTTTCAGTCTTTTGGCAAAGAAGTGAATGTAGATGCAGCAAGAGAACAGGTATGGGAGTAGGCACCCTACTTCCATAAACCTTTGAATTTCTTCTGGGACCGCACACCAAGGAAGCTATGGCAACTCAACCTCACTTAGTATGGCCACTGTGAGTCAACTAACCAAAGAAACCAATAGAGTCTCTCTCAAGTAATTAAACAAATTCAATCCAGAATCTCTAGTCATTCAATCCAGAGTCTCTAGTCATTGCACCCATATCAATACAGTTGGTCTAATCCAACAGAGGATTCTACAGCCTTAAACACATATTTCCACGCACAATCAAAAGTTCATTTCTGCCATTGTCATGACCATTGCATCATGGGCTAGCTCTTCTGAAATTAGGCTTCATAATAAGATTTGGGGCTAGCTATGAGACTAGAAATATGGGGAGTGACCAGCTGCATATTGAGGAAAATCAGCATTGTCCTGCCAGATTGTTGCCTCAGAAAACATAATTTGAGGATCTTTGGGCAAAAGTGACTGCCAGTAGGGGAGGAAGGTGAAGGAAAGTCAGTAGGATATGAACGTGCAAAAGGGACACAGACATGCTGAGATCTGTTCTCATTCCCACTCTTTACCCATCAATGCCCTAACTGTAGAGAGACTCACTGCCTGATAGAATTAGTCAGCCACCTGCAAATTGGCCTGAGTTTTCAGAAGTCTTAATTCTGTAGTTACAAGAAATAAGGAATAATTTCAGGGGAATCCCAAAGCTCTGTAGCACTGCACTCATGGCTTAAAATGGAAATATGAGTCACTGAGCCTTGTCATTGTCTTTCTCCATGTTCTCCACTGCAGCTTTAAGCAGCCGCTGCCCTTACCCAACAACCCAACACCTGAACTCTACCCACTAGGATTTGGTCAGGAAAATGGGAGCAGCTCCAGGAATTCCAGCTGTAACAGTTTGAAGATAGGGAGAAACGGGTTCTCACCAAGTTGGAATTGCTGGAATGCAAAGGGCAGAGAATCTGCCGTCGAAAATGTGATATTTGGCCGGTGTCAGTGGCTCACTCCTGTAATCCCAGCAACTTTGGATTACTTAAGGTCAGGAGTTCGAGGCCAGCCTGGTTAACATGGTGAAACACTGTCTCTACTAAAAAAAAGATAATAACAATAATAATAATAATAATAATAATTAGCTGAGCATGGTGGCGGGTGCTTGTAATCCCAGCTACTCGGGAATCTGAGGCAGGAGAATCGTTTGAAACCAGGAGGCAGAGGCTGCAGTGAGCAGAGATCGTGCCACTGCACTCCAGCCTGGGCGACAGAGCGAGACTCTGTCTCAAACAACAAACACCTCCCCCTAGAAAAAATAAAATAATATATTCAAAAACCATAAAATTGTCAGTTCTTAAGAAAAATAAAAATTGCGATTCTCATGAAAACTCTGGAACATCTCCCACAGTCGACAGTGTTGAAGCTGTGGCTTTCAGGACACAATGGGTAGCCCCACGGATGCATCTGCCCAAGGGTGTGCTTATCTGACTTCAAAAACGGTTGGCATCTCCTCTTTACCCTCCCAGATCTTTAATGAGTTTCTTTCAGCAAACTCTCAGCCTGAGACATATGGGAAAGGATCTGGAGAAACATGGAACCTGGTTTCTCTTTCTGCTTTGAGAAGGGAAATGGAGGGTTGCTGAGTTGACAACAGATAACCCAACCAGCCATAAGAGTGCAACTGGTCAGAAATGGATAGACCCGCCTGGCAGAAATAAGAAAGGACATAGCAAATTTCAGCAGCATCATCAATCCACTGCATGTAATGGACATCTACAGACTACTTCACCCAACAACAGCAGAATAGCATTCTTTTGAAGATTACATGAAGAATTCACCAAGACAGACCACATGCTGGGCCATAAAAACACACTTTTACAAATTTAAAAGAACAGATATTGTATTCGTTTGTTCTCACGCTGCTGATGAAGACAGACCTGAGACTAGGTAATTTATAAAGAAAAAGAGGCTTAATAGACTCACAGTTCTATGTGGCTGGGGAGGCCTTAGAATCATGGTGGAAGGTGAAAGGCACATCTTACATGGTGGCAGACAAAAAAGAATGAGAAACAAGAAAAAGGGGTTTCCCCTTATAAAACTATCAGATCTCATGAGACTTATTCACTACCACGAGAACAGTATGGAAAAAACTGCCCCCGTGATTCAATTACCTCCCACTAGATCCCTCCCGTAACACATGGGAATTATGGGAGCTATAATCCAAGATGAGATTTGGGTGGGGACACAGCCAATCCATATCAGATATTGTACAGTGTCTGCTCTTAAACTACAATGGAATTAAACTAGGGTTCAATAACAGATTGCTGGGAAGTCACAAAATGTTTGGAGAGTAAACAGTACACTTCTAAATAACACACTGGTCAAAGAATGAATCTCAATAGAAATCTTAAAAATATTTTCAACTAAAACAAAATAATCATACAACTTATCAAAATTTGTGGCATGCAGTAAAAGCAGTGCTTAGAGAGAAATATATAGAATTGAAAGCATATATTAGAAGAAATGTCAAAAATTAATCATCTAAGCTTTCACCTTAGGAAACTAGAAAAAGAGAAGTAATTTAAACCCAATGTAAATAGAGGACAATAAATGATGAAAATTACAGAAGAAATCAGGGACTGAAGACAGGAAATCAAGATAGAAAAAAAAACTATTTCTTTGAAAATATAAACAAACTTATAAGCCAATAGCCAGGCTACATACGCAGAAAGAGAACACAAGTTAATATTATTAGAAATCAAAGAGAGGATATTACTATAGATTCTATCGAGTTTGCGTACACCTCTGTGCTGACGAATTTGATAACCTAGATGAAATGCACCAATTCCTTAAAAAGCACAATCTGCCAAAACTTACGCAATAAAATACAGACAGTCTAGATTGGCCTACATCTATTAAATGAATTAAATCAATAGTTAATAACTTTTTCAAACAGAAAATGCCAGGCCAGACAGGTTCCCTGGTGAGTTCTACCAAACAGTACAGCAGAAATTATACCAATTGTCTACAATCACTTTCAGAGAACAGAAACAGAAGGAATACTTCCTAGTGCATTCTATGAGGCCAGATTTATCACGATATCAAAACCAGATGAAGACATTATGAGAAAAGAAAATTATAGACCAGTATCTCTCATGAACATAGATGCAAAAAATCCTCAACAAAATATTAGCAAATGGAATTCAACAATGTATAAAAAGAATTACACACCACAACCAAGTGGAGTTTTTTGCAGCTATGCAAGGCTAGTTCAGCATTTGGAAATTAATGTAATTCATCACATTAACAAACTAAAGAAGAAAACCCTAATGATCATAAAAATGGATGCAGGAAAAGCATTCCACAAAACCCAACATTCATTTTGTGATATAAACTCTCAGTAAGCTAACAGTAGAGAAGGACCTCCTTAACTTGATAAAGATTAGCTACAAAAAAATCCCACAGCTAACAACATAGATAATGGAGAGAAACTAGATGATTTCCCACCAAGATCAGGAACAATATAAGGATGTCCCTTCTCATCATTTCTTTTCAACATCATACTGAAAGCTCTTGGCTGTGGAATGCAAGGTTATTTATTATACACAATTTAATTGCCTTCCTATGTACCAGAAATGAAAAAGTAAAAGTGGGCTTTGAAATTTAAAAAGCACAATACCATTTACATTAGCACTAAAAGAAATAAAATACTTAGATGTAAATATAACAAAATGTGTATAATGTCTAAATGAGGTGAACTGCAAAACTCAGATGAAAGAAATCATAGAAAAAAATAAATGAAGAAGATAGTCTATGTTCATGAATAGGGAGACTCAATATTGTTAAGATTTTAGTTCTCTCCAACTTGATCTGTAGATTCAATACAATATCAACCAAAATTCTAGCAAACAGTTTTGTGGATATTGACAAATTGATTCTAAAGTTTATATGGAGATGGAAAGGCTAGAATAGCCAATGCAATATTGAAGTAGAACAAAGTTGGAGGCTTGACACTTCCTGATTTTAAGACTTACTATAAAGCTAATTTAATCAAGACAATGTGGTATTGCTGCAAGAATAGACAAATAGATTAATGGAATGTAATAGCCCAGAAATAGAACCACATAAATATAGTCAACCTCTCCTTCATGGAAGTGCAAAAACATTATAATGGGGAAAAGGCAGTCTTCAACAAATGGACATCTGCGTGTACAAAAATGAATCTAGACGTAGACCTTACACCCGCCATAAAAATAACTCAAAGTGAATCATAGATTTAAATGTAAAATGCAAAACAATAAAACTCCTGGAAGGTAACAGAGGAAAATCTGTATAACCTTGGGTTGGGCAATGACTTTCTAGATAAAACACCAAAGCCGCAGTCCATGAAAGAAATAATTGATAAGATGGACTTCATTAAAATTAGATATGGGCCAGGCGCGGTGGCTCAAGCCTGTAATCCCAGCACTTTGGGAGGCCGAGATGGGCAGATCACAAGGTCAGGAGATCGAGACCATCCTGGCTAACCCGGTGAAACCCCGTCTCTACTAAAAGTTACAAAAAACTAGCCGGACGAGGTGGCGGGCGCCTGTAGTCCCAGCTACTCAGGAGGCTGAGGCAGGAGAATGGCGTAAACCCGGGAGGCGGAGCTTGCAGTGAGCTGAGATCCGGCCACTGCATTCCAGCCTGGGTGACAGAGCGAGACTCTGTCTCGAAAAAAAAAAAAAAAATTAAATTAAATATGTTTTTCTCTGCAAAAGATACTGCCAGGCGAATGAAAAGACAAGCCACAGACTGGGATAAAATATTTGCAAAATATATGTCTGATACAATACTGTTATCCAAGTTATAGAAAGAACTATTAAAACTCAACAATAAGAAAAGAAACAAACCAATTATAAAAATTGTACAAAGACCTTAACAGATACCTCACCTAAGAAGATAGGCAGATGTGAAGTATAGGAAAAGATGCTTCACATCATCTGTCATCAGGGAATGTAAATTATCACAACAGTAGGACAACTGTTGTAGGTGAGGATGTGGAGCAACAGGAACTCTCTCTCATTGCTGGTGAGAGTGCAAAATGGTTTGGCCACTTTGGAAGACAGTTTGGCAGTTTCTGAGAAAGTTAAATATACTTTTACCATATGATCCAGAAATTATGCTCTTTTATATTTACCTAAATGAGTTGAAAACTTAATTTCACACAAAAACATGCATGCAGATGATTATAGCAGCTTTATTCACAGTTTCCAAAACTTGGAAGCAACCAAGATGTCCTTCAGTAGGTCAATGGATAAGTAAATTGTGATTCACCCAGACAAAGGCATATGATCTGCACTAAAAAGAAATGAGCTATGAAGCTATGCAAAGGCTTAGAGGTACCTTAAATGAAAATTATTCCCAAGTGAAAGAAGCCAAAAAGCGTACATGATGTATTATTACACATAGATGACATCCTAAAAAAAAAAAAAAAAACTATGGAGACAAGAAAGAGGTTAGTGGTTGCCAGGGATTGGGAGGAGGGAGGCATGACTGGGCAGAATAGAAAGAATTTCTAGAGCAGTGAAACTATTCTGTATGATAATTCAGTGGTGAACATGTCTCATTAAAAATTTGTCCAAATCCATAGAATGTACAACATCAAGAGCGAACCCTAATGTCAACTACGGACTTTGGGTGACAATAATGTGTCAATGTAGTTCACGGATTGTAAGAAATGTTCCCTCTGGTGGAGATACTGGTAGTGGATGGGGCTATGTGTGTGTGTGGGAAGGGTTTGTGGGAAATCTCTGTACCTTCTGCTCAATTTTGTGGTGAACCTAAAGCTGCTGTAAACATATAAAGTCCTTTTTTTGGTTGTTAAAAAAAAAAAAAAAAAGGACAATTGAGTAAGCCATTAGGGAAAAATGGAGAATGTGGTGACTTAAGATATTTAATTAAATGGTTGTCAGATGTATGTGTTTATGTGAACACGTGTGTATTCATGAGTGTATGGCATGTTTATGTATGCTTGTGTATGTATCACTTTGTGTCCATGGGTGTGTTTGTGTGTGTTTGCATCTGTGCTCTGGAAGGAACTGGCAGGCTCTGTGGTTGGTAATCCCCAGACCTAAGTCATCTGAGAAGGGGAAGAAATGAAAATATGTTGGTAAAGGGACAAGGAGATGTCAGGAGGTCCAGAGTCAGCCCTGGGGCTGAGCCTGTGAGTTCCTGTCTGTGCCACTGGCCTTTCTGGACTAGGGTTTTCATTATCTATGTGTTAATGATCAGTTTGGCTCCCAGACATTTTGCAAACACCTCTAATGTGTTTTATCCTAAAGAGGACCTTTCAGTGGATCGTCCTGTGTGGCTCTGCCTTCCTCTGATGGAGGCTTTATTTTTCATCAGCCTTTTCTCAAAAATCAGAAAATCAAGTCTCAGGAATAGTAAATGACTCACAGCAGGCTGTGAAGTTATCATACCATGGAATCAACCCCCAAACTTAGCTGTGAGGACCCCAGATCTGCCCACACCCCCCAGCAAACCACAGACCCAGCTGTGAGGACCCTGGACCTCCCCATACTTTGCTTCTGCCTCCTCAGCTTTGCTGGCAGAGATGCTGAACAGAAAAGAAGGTGCTTTCTTTTTGTTTCTTAGAAATTTATTTATTTCCTTGAATTCTGTTCTTTTCAGTAAGTTCTTGATTCCCCCTAAGATGAGTCCTTATCAAAAAGGCCTTTGCAAGAGAAAACACACAAACACACACATAGATACACACACACCCTTTATATACATATATATGAAAAGGAGTTTATTAAGGAGTATTAAATAGGATATATGTATCCTATTAGTTCTCTCCCTCTAGAGAACCCTGACTAATACAGATTTTGGTACTGGGAGTGATTCTAGAGAAACAGAATATTGAGGTTGGCGTTTTTTCACTGGTGTTAGGGTTTCTGGAGTTGGATGCTTAAAATGATTAGAGCCCAAAATGGTAAGAACTATACTTCTAATAGTTTGGAGAACACTCATAGTCCTTGGCTTTAACTGTTTAGAGATTTATGCAAAATAAATGCATTTGACACTCCTGATTCACTGCTCTTGAGAGGTAAGGAGTTTAGTGACTCTATACATAATACCTTTGACCATATGTGGAGAACCAAGGAACATAATGAAGCTGGTCTTGCTCCTAAGTTCACTGGACAAAGTGATAAAAGCAAATGATGAATTCAGGGATTCTAACTCCCCTCTTCAGAAGCAGATACTGAGCCTCAAATCTGCTAAGATATCAACTCCCCAGCTTTGTGCCCTGAGTGACAGTCTTATCTCCTGTAGAAAGAGAGCTGAAATTTTGGAAAATTAGATACAAGGTCTTATCATGTGAGTGGCTGACCTGCAATGAAAGGTGCATGCACAGCCTCTCCAGGTGTCTCATGTTAAAAGTGAGAGCACTGATTGGAAAAGAAGGGGGCCCTGTAACTTGGAATGGGGACATGTGGGAGGACCCTGATGAAGCTGAGGACACTGAGCTTATAAACTCTGATGAGCCTTTCTTGCCAGAAGAAACAGCTTCCCCATCCCCAATAGTGGCAACATCCCCACTCCCTGACCCACGCTGCCATCAGCCTTTCCACTTTTGCCGAAGGAGATAAACCCTGTGCTGCCTGAGGCAACAGTGATGGCCTCCCCCGAGGCAGTTGCCAGGCAAGATCATGTTGATTCTCCTCAGAAGCCACCCCCAACACCCCGGTTTGCTTCTAGACCTATCACTAGACTAAAGTCCTGGCAGGCCCCTAAAGGTGAGGTTCAGGGTGTGAGCCATGGGGAGGTGTGCTACACTGGTAAAGGACTGTTTTTCTAATTTATATAAGTAGAAATATGGAGAACAGGCCTATTCATAATGGATATTAAGGGTGTGGGACGATGGTGGAAGGAACATAGAGTGGGATGAAGATGAATTTATTGATTTGGACCCACCAAGTAGGGATTCTGCATTTAATGTTGTAGCTCAGGATGTTAAAAAAGGTTGTAATAGTTTATTTGCTTTGTTAGCTGAAACATGGATTAAAAGATGGCCCACCGTGAATAAGCTGGAAATGCCTGATCTCCCTTGGTTTAATATAGAGGAAGGGATGCAAAGGCTTAGGGAGATTGGGATGGTGAAGTGGCTTAGACACTTTAGACCAACTCATCCCAGCTGGGAGGGTCCAGAATTTATACCCTTGACTAATGCCTTACAAAATAGATTTGTGAGGGCAGCACCTGCATCTTTGAAGAGCCCTGTAACTGCTCTTCTCTGTATGCCACATCTAACAGTGGGAGCTGCAGTCACTCAACTACAAACTTTAAATACAATAGAAATAATTGGATCCTGAGGTGGCAGGAGCCAAGTAGCGGCACTCAACGCATCAAAGGCAAGGTGGGCATAGCTATCGTAATGGACAGTAGAGGCAAAGGAGTAATCAGAATAGTCTGAGAGCTCTGGCCTTGGCTAATCATGGTTTTCCTAGAAATGAAATTGATAGGAAGCCTACTACATTTCTATTTAATTTATGTAAGCAGAAAACTTCCAGGTCAAAGGGACAAAGGACTAATTTCAATTATAACAACAGAGAATCATGGCCCCTCAATCAATTTCCAGACCTGAGCCAGTTTACAGACCCAGGACCCCTTGAAAGAAGGGAGGCTCCGTCCCCTTGAGGAAGGACCCATCACACTACTGACAATTTATGCAGTGAATCTTTCTCCCACCCTTCCCCAAGGAGACCTCCGGCCTTTTACCAGAGTAACTGTGCACTGGGGAAAGGGAAATGATCAGACATTTTGGGAACCACTGGACACTGGCTCTGAGCTGACGTTGATTCCAGGGGACCCAAAATGTCATTTGGTCCTCCAGTTAAAGTAGGGGCTTATGGAGGTCAGGTAATTAATGGATTTATAGCTCAGATCTGACTTACAGTGGGTCCAGTGGGTCCCTGGACTCATCCTGCGGTCATTCCTTCAGAGCCAGAATCCATAATTGGCAAAAACGTCCTTGGCAGCTGGCGGAAACCCCAAATTGGCTCCCTGACTGTCAGGGTGAGGGATGTTATGGTGGGAAAGGCCAAGTGGAAGCCATTAGAGCTGCCTCTACTTAGAAAAATAGTAAATCAAAAACAATATCACATCTCTGGAGGGATTGTGGAGATTGGTGCCACCATCAAGGACTTGAAAGATGCAGGGGGTCATCTCCATTCAACTCTCCTATTTGGCCTGGCAGAAGACAGATGGATCTTGGAGAAGGACAGTAGATTATCGTAAGCTTAACAGAGTGGTGACTCCAACTGTAGCTGCTGCACCAGATGTGGTTTCATTGCTTGAGCAAATTAACTCATCTCCTGGGACCTGGTGTGCAGCCATTGACTTGGCAAATGTCTTTCTCTCCATTCCTGTCCATGAGGCCCACCAGAGGCAATTTTCCTTCAGCTGGCAAGGCAAGCAATATACCTTTACTGTCCTACCTCAGGGGTGTATCAACTCCCCGGCTTTGTGTCAGAATCTTATTCAGAGAGACCTTGATCACTTCCACAAGATAGCACATTTGTCCATTACATTGATGACATTATGTATCTAGTGAGCAAGAAGTAGCATTGGTGAGATATTCACCTGCCAGAAGATAATTCCAGCTAAAATTCAGAAACTTTCTACCGCAGTAAAATCTATTGAGGTTCAGTGGTGTGGGGTCTGTCAAAATATTCTTTCTAAGGTGAAGGATAAGTTGCTGCATTTGGCACCCCCTACAACCAAGAAAGAGGCACAATGCCTAGTGTGCCTATTTGGATTTTGGAGGCAACACATTCCTCAATTGAGTGTGCTACTCTGGCCCATTTATGGAGTGACCCAAAAGGCTGCCAGTTTTGAGTGGGGTCCAGAACAGGAGAAGGCTCTGCAACAGGTCCAGGCTGCTGTGCTAGCTGCTTTGCCACTAGGGCCATATGACCCAGCAGATCCAATGGTGCTTGAGGTCTCAGTAGCAGATCGGGATGCTGTATGGAGCCTCTGGCAGACCCCCATAGGTGAATCACAGCAGAGACTTCTAGGATTTTGGAGCAAGTCCATGCCATCTTCTGCAGATAACTACTCTCCATTTGAGAGACAGCTCTTGGCCTGTTACTGGGCTTTGGTGGAAACTGAACATTTGACTCTGGGTCATCAAGTCACCATGCAATCTGAACTATCATTAACTGGGTGCTTTGTGACCCATCTTGCCATAAAGTGGGTGATGTACAGCAGCATTCCATCATCAAACGGAAGTTGTATATACGTGATTGGGCTTAAGCAGGTCCTGAAGGCACAAGTAAGTTACATGAGGAAGTGGCTCAAATACCCATGGTCTCCACTCCTGCCACCTGCCTTCTCTCCCCAGCCCACACTGATGGCCTCATGGGGGGTTCCCTATGAGCAGCTGACAGAGGAAGAGAAGACTAGGGCCTGGTTCACAGATGGTTCTGCACGATATGCAGGCACCACCCAAAAGTGGAGAGCTGCAGCACTAGAGCCCCTTTCTAGGACATCCCTCAAGGACAGCAGTGAAGGGAAATCTTCCCAGTGGGCAGAACTTCGAGCAGGGCACCTGGTTGTGCACTTTGCCTGGAAGGAGAAATGGCCAGATGCCGGTTTATATACTGGCTCATGGGCTGTAGTCAATGGTTTGGCTGGATGGTCAAGGACTTGGAAGAAGCATGATTGGGAAATTGTTGACAAAGAAAGTTGGGGAAGAGGGATGTGGATGGACCTCTCTGAGTGATAAAAACTGTGAAGATATTTGCATCTCGTGTGAGTGCTCACCAACAGGTAACCTCAGCAGAGGAGGATTTTAATAATCAAGTGGATAGGATGACCTATTCTGTGGACACCACTCAGCCTCTTTCCCCAGCTACCCCTGTCATCACCCAATGGGCCCATGAACAAAGTGGGCCTGGTGGCTGGGATAGAGGGTACACATGGGCTCAGCAACATGGACTTCCACTTACCACGGCTGACCTGGCTACGGCCACTGCTGAGTGCCCAGTTTGCCAGCATCAGAGACCAACACTGAGCCCTCAATATGGCACCATTCCTGGGGGTGATCAGCCAGCTCCCTGGTGGCAGGTTGATTATATTGAATCTCTTCCATCGTGGAATGGGCAGAGGTTTGTCCTCACTGGAATGGACACTTACCTCAGATACGGGTTTGCCTACCCTGCTTGCAGTGCTGCTACCAAGACTACCATCCGTGAACTCGCAGAATGTCTTATCCACCGTCAAGTATTCCACACAGCATTGCCTCTGACCAAGGCATGCACTTAATGGCTGACAAAGTGCGGCAGAGGGATCATGCTCATGGAATTCACTGGTCTTACCGTGTTCCCCATCATCCTGAATCAGTGGAATGGCCTTTTGAAGTCACAATTACAGCACCAACTGGATGACAATACTGTGCAGGGCTGGGGCTGGCCAAGTTCTCCAGAAGGCTGTGTATGCTCTAAATCAGTGTCCAATATATCCTGTTTCTCCCATAGCCAGGATTCACGGGTCGAGGAATCAAGGGGTGGAAGTGGAAGTGGCACCACTCACCATCACCCCTCATGATCCTCTAGCAAAATTTTTGCTTTCAGTTTCCAGGACATTACATTCTGCTGGCCTAGAGGTCTGATTTCCAGGAGGAGGAATGCTGCCACCAGAAAACACAAGGACAATTGCATTAAACTGGAAGTTAAGATTGCCACCTGGACACTTTGGGCTCCTCCTACCTTTAAATCAACAGGCTAAGAAGGGAGTCACAGTGTTGGCTGGGATGATTGACCTGGACTGTCAAGATGAAATCAGTCTACTACTCCACAACGGAGGTAAGAAAGAGTAGGCATGGAATACAGGAGCTCCATTAGGGCATTTCTTAGTATTACCACGCCCTGTGATTCAGATCAATGGGAAACTGCAACAGCCCAATCCAGGCAGGACTACAAATGGGCCAGACCCTACAGCAATGAAGGCTTTGGTCACTCCACCAGGAAAAAAAGAAACACGACCTGCTGAGGTGCTTGCTGAAGGCAAAGGGAATACAGAATGGGCAGGAGAAGAAGTTAGTCATCAACACCAGCTACCACCACGGGACCAGCTGCAGAAATGAGGACTGTAATTGTCATGAGTATTTTCTCCTCCTTTTGTTAAAAACATGTTTTGTGCATGTATGCACTTGTACTGAGAAAATATCTTCACTGTATTTCCTTTCTCCTTTATCATGTGACATAAGATTTATTGACTTGGTACCAGCATTTAAGTATTGTTAACTTTATATAACAGCATTTGGGTTGGGGATTGGTGCATTTCCAGTCGTACCAAGGATAGTTGTATTATGTTAGGTGTAATTATAATCTCATTATTGCCTATATTGGAGGATTATTTTTTATCTCAGGAGATGTATATGGATTCAGGTTGACAAGGGGTGGGCTCGTGATGGTTAATACTGAGTGTCAACCTGATTGGATTGAAGGATGCAAATTGTTGATCCTCATTGTATCTGTGTGAGTGTTGCCAAAGGAGATGAACATTTGAGTCAGTGGGCTGGGAAAGGCAGACCCACCCTTAATCTGGGTGAGCACCATTTCATCAGCAGCCAGCACGGCCAGAATATAAAGCAGGCAGAAAAATGTGAAAAGGCTAGATTGGCCCAGCCTCCCAGCTTACGTCTTTCTCCCACACTAGATGCTTCCTGCCCTCGAACATCAGACTTCAGGTTCTTCAGCTTTGAAACTCAGACTGGCTTCCTTGCTCCTCGGCGTGCGGACAGCCTATTGTGGGTCCTTGTGATGGTGTGAGTTAATACTCCTTAATATACTCCCCTTACTATGTACATCTGTCCTATTAGTTCTGTCTCTCTAGAGAACCCTGACGAATACCCAAGTATGGGGGGTAAGAGTCACCAAGAAAACCTGCAGATAATGATGTAAATTGTTCCACACAGGGAAGGAAATCTTTGATGGTCAACAGAGTGAGGCTAACACAAAAATAATGATTAACTGCAATTGCATGGCATGAAATGCAGTATTGCCCAGACATGATTGTTCCATGTGAAAGTAATTATCTTCACAAATATTATTCTGAAAACATTGCTGCTAATAACCATTAATTTTAAGTATGTGAAATTTTCAGAGGCAATTGAAGCAATAGAGGTCTGAATGTGATTTTAAAAGAAGAGAACCAATTACTTGAAGAATTCATCTGTTTTTGCATTGTAAGGACCGAAGTAGTAACCTCATCTAGAAAAAAGGGTGCTGGAATGAATGAGCTGGTGGTTGCATTTTTCTGGCTCCTTGTCAGCTTCCTCTAGATGGAGCACTGCTCGCTGCTGGAAAACCAATCCCAGGAGGTGGTGCGATTACAGGGGGCCCTGCAGGAGGGTCAGATGAGTGAGAGCAGAAACATTGTGAGGTGGTGCCATTCAAAATGAAAGTGTTGGACAATTGCGAAATATGGAATGACCTTAGTGATTTCCTGGTTGGTCCAACTCCTTGGTTCCCACATGGGGAAGAGAGGGCCTGACAGCCCTTCATGTTTGCAAGGACGTGAAGGCAACATCACCTTGTGTTCCTGGGGCAGCCCAGGTGCGTGCTTCACAGAAGTGGGAACCCGGAGCTGGGGAGGCTGCGGGGCTGCTGTGTGTGTTTTGTGTTAGGCCCAGCACCAGGCTGAGCAGGAGTCAGCTAAGGACCTGCCTATGAGCTCTTCATGCTGAAGATGCCAGCTTGCTACGGCCCTCACTACTGACCTGTGTGTTACCTGACACTAAGCCTGAGCTCCCAGGGCGAGATGCACCTGTGGTTTGGAGAGGGTTCCCCCCGTTCCTTGCGTGATCACCCAGATGATGAAGCCAGCATGAGATGAGAGTGAACACGTGGAGGGGCTGCTCTCTTGAGACCCTTTGGATGTTTTTCCGAGCCGGGCCCACACAGAGGGGCTTTCAGGAGTGAAGGAATGGAAACAAGGAAGTGGGGGGAGAAGGTGAATGTGGAGGGAAGGGAGGAAGGGGCCTTCCTGCTGAGCCCACCCTCTGCAGGTGCCTCCTGCCCTGGTGTCACAGCCTGGCAGGTGCACCCTCTGCAGATGAAAGGGACAGGTGTCTCGAGGTCTCACGGCTGCTCGAGGCTTCTGGGCATTGCCCCTTTCCCTACAAATAACAAACAGTGACTGTTGTCAGGCACCATGGAGTGGGGTACACCATGAAGGTATTTCATGGTGCCATTCCCTGGAAGGTATTTAAAACGAGTCTTGTGAACATGAATTTGGAAAGCAAAGTAAATTATTATTACGGGTCCCATGGTTCATACACCAGGGGTCACTGGGCAAGTTGACAGTTAGATTGAAATTAAAACATACATGTTCTTCTTGTCGGACATGTGTGGTTTGTGTGTGTGTGTGTGTGTGTGTGTGAGTGATGGGGAGCAGTGAGGCTTAGCTGGGTGAGGAGGGTGAGAGTTTGTCAATGAGATTGTGTGGACGTTGCAGTTCTGGGAATTGCCCCGTAGCTGAGCTAAGTTTGTCTTTTCGTTGTACAAAGGAAGAGATGTTGGAAGTGGCCAAGGATTGTGAATCGGATTAGAAAAAAGGACAGTTGTGAATACACACAGGAGAAAGGAAGCAACAGCATCAGAAGATTAAAACTCTACTCAGGGCTTTGCCACTTATTTTTGTCCATGAGCACATTACACAATTACCAAGACCTCTGTGGGTTAATCTGTAAAGTCAAGTCCTAACGTGCTTTTCCCGGCAAGAATCTATGAGCAGCAGTGGTTTGGAAAAACCTATCCACCATGTCTTTTCTAGGTTCAGGTGGCGACATTACTCCTGCCCACCCTCAACAGATCGATGAAGCTGGTTAGCTTTTTATTTGACACTTCTCCATTATTAAAATTGCATTCACGGATGAAATAATGTTCTTTAAATATTTCACAATCACAAATCTCTTAGTGAATAGTGACTTAATGTAACAGCAAGCATTTGAAGGTTTAGGGAACTATTTTGAGAGGTTGTTTTTAAATGCAGGGATCTCAGGGAAGGAAACCCCTGGTAGAGGTCTGTGTGAAATCTCCCATTCTCATCGTTCTAGTGTTCTAACAAGCAAATGTATCTGTCATCTCCACTTGCCTCCTAGAGATCTGCGGGCAGTGCTAACAAGCATCTTACTTTGTATCTATTGGGGATCAAAAAGGCTGTCTGTCACTCACAGTGAGTGACGTGTATAAAAGCAAATTTGCCATTTGCAGCCCGCGTCGCTGGTTTTCCCTGCCACAGCACCAGTGGTCAGGCCTGGGCACACATCTTCATAAGACATTTCATTGGCTCTAATTGGTGGGTGACGTGCAGCCCAGAGGGTCTTCCCTGGGGGCTTGGTGTGCGCCTCCTGATGTGTGACCGGGAGGACACAGCAGGGTGGGTCAGGGCCAAGATGAACGGGGAGGAGATATTTTTCTGTTGCGAGGGAGCAAAATGTGCTTATGGAATTCAGCTGATAAAAGTAAAGGGACATCCTGTGAAGTTTACTTAAGGACATGGAGAGATGGATATCATGCTTTTTAAGTACGATCCACTCAGCGGCAAATGTCGTGTTAGCGTGTAAAGGTCAGAATTTGGAGGGTCAGTATCTATGCCTGAGAGGCCTCAGCCTTTTCTAGTTGTGGAACAGAAATTGTCGAGGGAAGACCAGACCTCTCATGAATAGCCCTGTGTGGAGGTGGCCGGGGTCGGCTCTGTCCCAGGGACTGCCTGGAGCTGGGCTCCCTCCGTGTGCCCAGCACAGCCCCATGGCTGCTGAACCGAGCCCCGAGCCTGAACCCCACAGAGCCTCATTCTCACCTGTGCTATCCCTGGCGGGTTGTGGTTTGGACTCAGTGACTGCCACTCTCTGGGTGATGCATTTCATTTGTCAAATTTGGGAGTGGTTTTGTCAAAACCTCCAGTTACCTCTGAGGTAGAAAAGTATAGAATATGTGCTACAACATACAGTGGAAAATATCGGTGAAAGTGCATGATTTTGGAAGAAACCAGCCTTAACGGCACAGTTACTGTTCCTTCAGTTGTTCTCATGCTGTGGAAATGAGCTGTCTTCAGCCCCAATGGAAGGCATGTGCAGGCTGCAATCAGGCTGTGGTCCCGTCTGTACCAGCTCTGGGGTCAAGGTGTGCACAGGACCCTGGTGCTGCAGGCTGTCTCCAGGGGTGTCCCACACCTGTGCACACCTGAGGGCTGGGGGTGCCCCACACCTGTGCACACCTGAGGGCTGGGGGTGCCCCACACCTGTGCACACCTGAGGGCTGCGGGTGCCCCACACCTCTGCGCAGCAGAGGGCTTTGCCGTTTGTTGTTGCTTTGTTGTTTGCTGCTTGTTTGGCTCAAACTTTTCCTAATGTTTCGTTTTCCGGGTGCTACCTTCTGATAACAAATGTTGAGACCCTTCCACCTGTTTCCACACCCAGCCTCGCTCTTTGTGCAGGAACACCAGACACCAGACCGCAGCTTTCCTTCTAGACTGAAGCGCGATGCCCACGTGCGCCCCTTTCCTGTGACCTCTGCGTGTTTCTTCCGTTCTAGGCATCCTCAATGCTTTCCTGCTTATATTTAGATTTTTATGACTCGTATTATTCTTTAGGCTGCTCTGAGTGCCTTTGTGTCCTGGATTTGCTGCTCGCCCTTTACCCGTTCGTGCTGCACTTCTCATCACTTTGTCACTTTCATGAACCTGGTGATGATGCAGATGAGCACAGCTGCTCACACGCTGCAGGGCACCTGCTCACACGCTGCGGGGCACGTGCTCACACGCTGCGGGGCACCTGCTTACACGATTTTACCTAATCCTCATAGCGGCTGGAGAAAATGGGTGACCAGCCCTCATGTATAAGGGGTGTAATTCGGGTTTTCAAGAGCACTAAGCATCAGAACTCAGAACTGAAAACAGATTTGCTCAATTCTAAGTCATTTCTACTATAATATACTCAATTTACTAAATTCTCAAACATATCTAGAGAACAATTATTCAAATATTAAGTATGTAAACATTTACTGTCCTTCATTTGCTAACCACATAATAGAATTTTGGTTTGTTTTGTTTTACACATCATGTATAATTTTGACATTATGTATCTGAATTTATAAAGGGCTTATATTAGAGATCATCAGTGTGTTGACTCCTAATTAGATGGTTACAGGCCAGGCAATCAGTCAGTCATGGCATCCACTTTCGAATTGTGTGAAGATGTAGGGTAGAGCAATTAACCTTCAGTTCAAATTATGGACAATCTACCACTCTTATTTCAAGTGTTATTTGATGATAGCTGATAGAGGATTGGTTAGGGCTCTACCAGAGAAGCAGAGCAAGTAGGAAAGATATTGGATACACATGTGTATACATGTTTGTGCACACGCATGTACGTGTGAGGCTGCATGCTGGAGTGCATATACACGTGTACATGTGTGTACTGCATATATGTGTGCATATCCAGGGGCATGTGCAGTATGTGTTTATGTCTGCATGTGTGTGGATGTGTATATTCCGTGTGTGTGCATGTGTAGTATTCATGTGTGCACACATGTGTGTAGTGTGTGTGCACGTGTATGCATCTATGTGTGTCTATGTGTAACATTTGTAGTTCAGCACTTCAGTCTGCAAACTCCCGAGAGGATCTGAGCCTTTATCCAGCAGGTGGATTTTCTTCTTCCTCAGAGAAATCTCATGTTTTGATCTTAAGGACCCAACTTACATTATTGAGGATAATTTCATTTAAAGTTAACTGATCATAGATGTTAACCACATCTATAAAATACCTTCACAAGGCCAGGCATGGTGACTTATTCCTGTAATCCCAGCACTTTCGGAGGCCGAAGCAGGCGGATCACCTGAGGTCAGGAGTTCGAGACCAGCCTCGCCTACATGGTGAAACCCCGTCTCTACTAAAAATACAAAAATTAGCCAAGTGTGGTGGCGGGCGCCTGTAATTCCAGCTACTCAGGAGGCTGAGGTGGGAGAATTGCTTGAACCCGGGAGGCGGAGGTTGCAGTGAGTCGAGATCGCACCACTACACTCCAGCCTGGGCGACAAGAGCTGAACTCCGTCTCAAAAAAAAAAAAAAAATGCCTTCACAACAGCACCTCGACTGGTGTTTGGTTGGATAACTGGGCACTGCCCAGCCAAGTTGACCACAGGAAACTAACAGTTATAGCCAGTAAGAAACCGTGACATCTTGTTACATGACGGTTATTTAAAAATATGTGCAGGAAAAGACCCACATTTTAAAAGATTGCATTATCGCTGTTTGAATGACACATCAAAAGGATCTGCCTCTGAATTATAAAGAAAATAGTATACAATTAGGAATATCAGTGAAATGTCTAAAAAGTGCATACACAGTCATCTCACGCCCAGGGATGGTGGCTCCACAAAGGGAAAGCCTCACAGAAAAGCTTAAATGCACTTGTCCAAGTGCATAGAGTGACTTAAATTCTGTGAATTTAATTATTCCCTGGCAATAACTTGTTCATGTTTTACAAATAATCTCTCCAAAGACAAGTGGATAATAACTAATTTCACAGAGCAGTAAAATGCAAGTTATTTAAGAAAATAAAACATTATTGATGCTGAAAATGTTAGCTATTTCTCAGTGCGGGTGATTGAAGACTAAATACATTTTCCTAACTTTGAACAAAAATCAAAGTGCATCAGCTTGGGCACAATGCCCATGAGAGCTGGCCTGAGGTTGGCAACTGCTAAAATAGGGACTTCGCTGTGCCAGAGGGCAGATGTGGCTTCTGGGTGGAGGTGTGTATTTAAGATCCAACAAGAGGATTTCCAGGAACCATCTATGAAATACAAAAGTCGAACAGAAATCTCTTGCAATGATTTTTTTAAAAACGGAATTCTACTTATGTAAGCAAAAAACAGGAAATCTTAAAAGTTGCAGAAAACCTTAGCAGATGCAAAGTGTCTTGAGCCAATGAGGAAGAGGGCAGGGAGCCAACAGGGGGCTTGATGGGGGCATAGGGAAAGGGCGCGGGGAGAGGCAGGAGGAGCATGGGGGTGTGGGGGGAGGGCCCAGCCCCACAGAGGCTGATACTGGGGACCACCAGAGACATTGGCTGCAGCTGCCCTCACTTGCGGCTGAGGCGCTGGCACGGGCCTGGAGATGGCGTCTTCCCGTGGGGTCCAGTTGTACCACCTGTCCTTCCAATTTTAAGGTAAGCGGGACAGGACCCCAGAACACACGGCTTTCTATCGAATTATGTTTAATAAGATTGAGCTTATGAATGAAAACTTAAAAGTTAACAATTTATAAAATAGAAAGTTCTACATATATGTTGAAAAATGATGAGAATGTTGGGTTAAGGAGCAAGTGTGACAGAGACAATGTAGGTCGGATAAAATGAACAGCAAAAGGGCATAAGAAGAGAAAAAGTGAAGGACGGAGCACCTCCAGCATCGTGACAGTGACAACTTATCATTGAATTATTCTGGAAGTTTACTGAAATTCTCATCAAATACCACTGCATGTCTAATGGATCAGCAAGCTCCATAAATTAAAATATTGTAGCAGTAAGTATAAACGAGATTAATTCTCCCTATTTAAGGAAAATGGACTCTCCTAATGGCTTTGAAACTCAGAGCCCACCTTCCTTCTACCTCCAACACACACATCCCACACACACCACATACACCACACATATACATGCACACAACACATAGACATGCACACAACACATAGACATGCACACACCACACACAAACACACATACCACATACACACAACACAAAAACATACACACCACACACATAAACACACACCACACACAAAGACACATACCACATATACCACACATATATACACACACAAACAACATATAGACATATGCCACACATACCATACATACACACCACACACAAACACAAATCACACACATAACACACACACTAAACATACACACCTAACACCCACTTATACATACAAACACGCACACATAGACACACCTCATACACACACACACACACATAGACCACACACACACCACACACACAAACAGCATGCAAATATATATGGACATACCCACACCACACACACATACCCACATGTACACACACATTCACACCACATGCATATACACATATGCACACCACACAGACATGCCCCACATCACACATGTGTACACACCACACATACATGCCCTGCATCACACGTGTACACACACACAGACACAAGCATATTCTGTCTACCAGAGAAATACTTCAACCAGTAAATTCAGAAGGTTAATACAGAAAGGAGAGGCAACAGTTTCAGTGCAAGTCCAAATTTCAGGGCTGAGCTCAGAGCCCCTGGGGCCCTGTGTGCAAGAATCTGGATGTCAGCTCCGGCTGTGGTGGGTGACAGAGAGATGGCCACCTGCAGGTGCCTCTCCCATTGCTTGGGGGACCTGCTGCTGGGCCAAGCAGGGCTCTGAGAAGGTTTCCCAGTCACCCCCAAGCTTGGGACTGAGAAAAGAGCTTCGCAGAGGTGCCAGCTTTTGAGATGGGCGGCACAGGCTGAAGATCCAACGTGGGAGGGGGTGCAGGCACACGTGGACTTGGGAGCCCTGGGCTGGAAGTGAGTGTAGGGGTGATGGCCACCCAGAGTGGCAGGAGTGCAAGCACTGCTCCTCAAGGACCCCAGCGTTCAGAGCTCAGGAAGCAGAGCAGGGCCAACAGACAGGGGACGCCCAGAAGGACAGCCAGGACAGGACACTGCAGACAAAGAAACCCCACTGAGGAGCCAACAGCAGGAGACCAAGGGGTAGATGGAGCACAAACAAGTTTTTAAAAGCATTTTGCTGTGGGAAGGAATGGAGAAATGGCACAGGGCCACACATGAGTGTTGCACTAAGGAAGGGTTTCATGGTAGAAGGTTCCATGGCAGGGACTGCTCTGAAGGGAAGGAAGCCGGATAAAGGAAACATGTTCCATGGCAGGGACTGCTCTGAAGGGAAGGAAGCCAGATAAAGGAAACATGTTCCATGGCAGGGACTGCTCTGAAGGGAAGGAAGCCGGATAAAGGAAACATTGTGATGTAGGACAAGGCGAATGCACGGGACAGAGGCTCGAAGGGAGAGATTCCTGCGGCTCTAGATAGATCGAGGCCAGCTCTTTTGTTGCAGGGGGATGTGGAGGCAGAACAGGCCTCGGGTCGGCAGAGCAGGAGCACACGGAGATGTTCACTTTATCTGCACGTTGAACTGAGAGCTGTGATCAGCAGCTGAACAGGTGGAGGCTTCAGTGAAGAGAAGGAAGGAAACATCCATCTTGGGATAGGGAGGGAGAACAGGTCGGGACGTGTCCTGCCCTGACTCGAGTCCCCTGAGTGAAGAGTCATGAATTTAGAGATTAACCAGCCAGCAGTTACGTTTTTCTCCAGCCGCAGAGCAGAAGGAGACCTGGAGTTGAGTCCCTTGTTTCTGAACCAGTGACCATGACAGGTGAGGGCAGAAGGACAAGGGGCCATGGGGTTCGGTTTGAGGAGGAGGCAATGAGGCCCAGGCTAGAGACAGTCATCTGAGACATGGGTTGCTGAGCCCTGCCTTCATGGCGGTAGGAAATGAACGGGCCTGCAGTGAAAGAGGACCCAAGATGCTCAGAATAAAGATTCCAGCGCAGGGTGGCAGCTCCTGGCGAAACAGATGTTTTCACGGTGATTGGGAGTGTGGCTGAGGAACGTGGACGGTGAGACCCTTGGGGGCCAATCTGGGCATCTTAAACTCCTTCCCTGGTTATCCATAGAAACGTGAGTCCGTGGGGAACGCAGACAGGAAAAGTCGTTTGCTCCGGGAAGCTGCAGGTCCCTGCGTGGATACACTCAGCATACCCCATGCGCAGTTCAATCCCACACACTACGATTTGGCAGAAATAGTCAAACTTGGCTTCTTCCTGACTCGGCTCCTTCCTTTCCTCACCTTCCTTTCCCCTCCATCCCTTCGCTCCCA
This sequence comes from Macaca thibetana thibetana, assembly GCF_024542745.1. NCBI lineage: Eukaryota > Metazoa > Chordata > Mammalia > Primates > Cercopithecidae > Macaca > Macaca thibetana. The sequence goes on along the minus strand of NC_065590.1, from coordinate 105,918,518 downwards.
GCACCCTGCAGAGTGGCCACAGTGCTGATCCACTGGATGTGTCACTGGTGACTTGGTAAGTTTGGCAGGAAACGTTGAGTCCTGCCCTGGCTCTACCCCTGACCCCTGCAGGACCCAGAGGTGCAGCTGAAATGCACCCGGCACTGCGGCTCCTGCATACTCAGTAAAACCGGCCCAGACACTCCCATGTGCACAAGGAAGCCAGACGGGAGGGGAAGTGTCCACGAAGAAGCCTTCACACTTAGAAAAAGTCCAGGGCTACGCATGCCCCTCACATCCGTAAGTAGGTTCCTTATGTGTAACAGACTGGGTTTAAATGTGGAAAGGATACTGGCAACGAGAATGCAAACTCATTAAGAATGAAGAGTTTCGGGAGGCCGAGACGGGCGGATCACGAGGTCAGGAGATCGAGACCATCCTGGCTAGCACGGTGAAACCCCTTCTCTACTAAAAAAATACAAAAAACTAGCCGGGCGAGGTGGCGGGCGCCTGTAGTCCCACCTACTCGGGAGGCTGAGGCAGGAGAATGGCGTAAACCTGGGAGGCGGAGCTTGCAGTGAGCTGAGATCCGGCCACTGCACTCCAGCCTGGGCGACAGAGCGAGACTCTCTCTCAAAAAAAAAAAAAAAAAAAAAAAGAATGAAGAGTTTCATAGGCTGAGATCTGTTTCCTTATTAACACAGTGTATTTAAGCAGAAATGAGTTAAGTCATTGTCCATGGAGAACTACAATGGAGTTTTTCTCTGTTGAGGTCACAGAGATTTTTTCAGACTCTGGAAATAACTCGGCTTCTGGTGTGCGCAGACTAGAGATGTGCTATATGCATGTGCTCAGCCTGCCCCGCGGGTGACATGAGCCCAGCCCTGCAATGCTCTGGGAGGTTTTTGAAGGATGCTAAAGCTATAGATAGATATTTTATGCATCAGTTAATAAGGGAGAAGGAGTTTGCCTCAGGCAGTTTTCTTTAAAAGTCTAATTGCTCTAGGCACAAACGTTAGCGTTTCAAAGTTACCTTGGCCGGCAGCAGGTTTGGTATGGCCCATCGTGTAGACATTCCTGGCAGCGCACACTCAGGTAGGGGCTCATGGCGATCAGTAGAGTCAGCGTCATGCTCAAAGGGCCCAGTTGCATAAACTGCTGTTTTTTTGTGTTAAATGATGTGCTGCTGACTATGGCAGTATGTAGGGATACTTGAATCATTTCTAATAAAATATAATAAAAGTGTCCTGGTTTTAAAACTAATTTAGGGGACTTATTAATGAACTAAACCTTCCCTTTACTCGCCCAAGTTCATGTGAAGGAAGGATTTAAAAGTGTACATAGAAAAGTGGAAAATTATTATTTTCTAAAATTTATCTGCATCTGAGTACACTATGGTAAGTGGTTCAAGGAAAGAGGATGATTTAATGGGATGTGACTGTCCACACGGACCACACTCCATTTCTGGTGGGGGAAGAATGCAGAGGAGACTCATGTGTTTAGCGTGGCACCAGGTGCCTTGCCCCTGTGCTTAGCTTCTATAAAAGAGAAGAAGTGAGAAAGAAAGAAGAGTATTCATGACAATTGAGTAACACATCAGTGCACATTTCCTAATCATATTTCAAGTGACCTATGTGTAAGCATGCCAAAGTGTATTTTCTGGGGAGTTGCATTTCACCATGGTTGGGATTTGGGGCAGACAGGCACAGTATGGCCAGAGGGGTGAGGGAATTAAAGGTGTGTGCAGGGAAAGGCTACAGGGGTGGATCTTGGAATTTAGCCTAAATAAAGGGGAACGTAAGGCTGTGGCATAGTAAGAACAAGAGAGAGAGCTGCTGTTGCCAATCATGCTAAGTCTCCGAAGGACTGCAGTGTCGTGTGTGCAGGAGGGCTCTAGGGAGCACACCGGAAGACAGACATGGTAGTTGGGTGCTTGGTTTAAAGTAAGAACCCTTGCAGATGTTGATAACAGCAAGATCTAATACAAGGCCTTGGAGTGTGTTACCAAAGTGGGGTGGATGGCAGGTCACAGAGGAGAGGACGTCAGCATGTGGGTGTGTCTGTGTGTGTATGTCCCCGTGTGTGCCTATGTGTGCATGTATGTGTCCACAGGTGTACCTGTGTGTGCACGTGTGTGTGTATGTGCATGTGTGTGCCTGTGTTCATGTGTGTCCGTGTGTATGCATGGGTGTGCATGTGTGTGTGTGTGTGTGTGGAATTACGTCTGAATGTGTGTGAGTGCATGAGTGTGTGTGTGGAATTACATCTGAATGTGAGTGCATGAGTGTTCATGTGGGAGTGTGGTGTGTGTATGTGTGTGTATGCAGGTGTGTGTGCAGGTGTGTGTATGTGGGGAAGGTGTGTATGTGTGTGACTGTGTTTGTTCTCATGGGTCTTTGTTCAACATAAACTTACATTTTTTCCCAGAGCATGTGGGGCATTCACAGTTATTTAGGCCACAAGGAACCCAAGAAGAAATGCAACACAGATGATATCTAGTAAACAAAATGACAAATGCTTTTAAAAATATCGACACTTCTGGAAACTTTAAAAATAGCTATACTGGTGTAAAAAGAAAACATAAAGGAAAAAATACACAATACTAACATGAAAAATATTGAAGAACTTTGTATCAAAATTTGTGGAACACAATTAAGTAGGGCTTAAGGGAAGACTGGTAATTTGTAAATACGTTTATTAGAAAACAAGAAAGCAAAGAAAAAAAGAGCCATGTTGTCACCTAAGAATCTGAAGCAAGAGCAGCAGAGAAGCCTGCAGGAGCAAAGGAGAAAGAAATAATAAAAATGAAGATGCGAATTTGTAGAAGAGAAAACATAGAGGACAAGTCAGAGAAAATAATAACAAAACTGTGTCTCCCAAGATGGGTTTGTAATAACGCAAGATGCAGAGGCCTCTGAAAAGACTGATGAAGAAATATTAATTAAAGTAAGATTAGGGATGAAAGGGGAGGGACTAAGAAACTAAACAGGAATTTGAGGATTGAGGATTCATTGAAGAAGTTACAGAACATTCATAAAATGGAACACTGCATCCATGGGAAAGCCTAGAAGTACATGAATAGTACGGGGTAAGCTGCAAGATGTGTTAGATAAAGAATCATGTCTAACAGAGTTCAGGGCCTGTTTAAGTGAAAATGGGGCAAATAAATGGGATATATAGTGCACATCGTATATGAAAATTCTTGTACTGACCTCTTTATTCCCACATACTCATGCATCTACACATGTGGTTGCTGGATTAAAATGCACATACATTGTATATCTGATCAATATGATCAAACTGCCCTCAAACGAGAAAACATTCTTACAAAGGCATAGAATTTCCAGAACACCCACAATATCCCAGCATCAGTTGTCTCTGAGGGGTCAAACTAGGGATCTCATGGGTATAAAAATCAGACTCTTTCATTGCATATGTTGTATTATTTCATATCTAAACTATCAAATGTGTTATATTTCTAATTAAAATTCAAACTGCGTTAACCTGAGGCTGCTGTGTGTAGAACCATGTGGCGTGCTCTTATCTGCTGCCCTGGAAGCCTCCATCAACAGGTCGAGTTTGCGACTCCACAGAGAAACTGCACTGATGTCACCAACTTTGTGTCCTGGGCTACTCACCAGCCCCTGTTTCGGACTGGACTTTGTGTCCCCCCAGATTCACATTTAGGGGTTGAAGCCCTAACCCCTAAATGAGGGTGTCAGGAGACAGAGACAGGGCCTCTGGAAGTGACTAGGGTGAGACAAGGTGATGAAGATGGCATCCTGGTGACGGGATCAGTGCCCTGTAAGAAGAGGCCCTCTGGAGCGCACTTCCCCTCTCCACCACACAAGGACACAGCCAGAGGGCCGGGCCCTCACCAGGAACCCTATGCTGGCCCTGATCACGGACTCTGAGCCTCCGGAATTCCGAGGAAGGAACCTCTGCTCCTGGGAAGCCACCAGGCATGGCTGAGCTGACTCAAACACCGCAGGGAATCCAATGGCTTCAGAGTCATTTCACAAGGGTGGGGAGATTTCATTTCATAGCTGCCTCCTTTCTAAGGAAGAAATGGACTTGGCTTACCTGTCAGAACTTGACATGCTGGTGAATTGGAGGTTGGAACGCATCCTCCTACCCTGACTTTGTCAGCGTGAAGCAGGTGTGCACTGGAATGGGGGCTGCAGGTGGAGGTGGGAGGAGGCCAGGCATGATGGCTCACACTTGTAATCCTACGGGGCCAAGGTGGGAGGATCACCTGAGTCCAGAAGGTCGAGGCTGCAGTGAGCTATGACTGCACCACTGCCTTCCAGCCTGAGTGACAGGGCAAGACCCAGTCAAAAAAAACAAAAAAAAAAAAAAAAAAAAGGGAGAGCATCTAGACTTTTAGTGTGTCAATCAAATTTAAACAATGGCAAATACATTGTGCACAAAAAGCTGAGTTTAGATGCTGTGTTGAAAGAGAGAGAGAAAGAGAAAGAGAGAGAGACAGAAAAGGGGAAAGCCTCCAGGCCATGGCTACTGGTGTTAATTTGCTGCAAAAAGCAGTGACTGCTGCTGTGGGCAGAAGGAGGCTGCTCTCTGGGCGGGTGTGGGCCAGGGTCTCTCCTGGTGCCATCAGGCTTAGGGCCGTGATTCCAGGAGGGAGAAATCTTTGAAGGCATTGGTTGAATTTAGTAGCATCAATGGTCAACATTCAATTATTTTGTTCATACACCACAAATATGCTTCAAACTAAATAAAAGATAAGACTGATAACAAATTGAATGCCTTAGTCTTGTTCGGGTATTTTAAAGTCACAAAAAGATCAAGGCAAGGTAAACATTTGGGATTAAAAATTAATAATAAATTGAAGCTAAGTCCAATCTTTAATTAAAAGTGCTCAACGTTTTCAGGCTACTCTGCCTCTCTCTATTGATTGGTTCTGTTACTTCTGACAAAATTGTCCATTGTGATAAGTACAGATTCCTGTAAGCAAGGGATGGCAGATTTTCCTGCTTCAGTCCACAGTCATTCTCCAGAAAAACTGGTGAAAGTCACTGAATAGACTCACTTACCTCAGGTATGGAGGTGGGCAGGGAGGTGTCCACGCACACCTCGATGATTTCCAATAAGGACTTCAGGCACACTGGCTGGGGGACAGACTCACATAGGGGAGCTATGCATGGCCTGGTCCTTTGGGAGGAGGGCAGCCTGTTTAAGGATGGGGCACGGTGAGTTTTATGAATCTCAAACTGTTCTTGTCCTGGTGACATTTTACTCTTTTAAAATTACACTGCACTGAGCTCCCGGGACAACTACGGTATTACAGTGGCCGTCACTTGCTGGGAAGTGGCTGGACAGTGGACAGCGGAGGTCTGTGTGATCTCCCCTCCCACGCTGCACACTCTGCACCTCCAGGGATGAGGACTTTCGGGGCCTTGCGAGATTCCAGCCCTTCCATGTAGAAAGGAAGGGTGTCGTCGCCATCATGAACCCCGTTCATCAAAGGAGAGCCTCGGTTCTACTTCTTTTCACCAAAGAGGAGAAGAAAATTCAGATTTGGTAGTTTTCTCCAGGATCTCGTGCAGGAGGAAGGATAGAGTCAGACAAATATGCTAGTGGTTAAGCTTTGATACTTTCTGGGTGTTGGTCAGAGGAGAGCTTCTATTTCACAGTCACTTTGCACTGCAGCAGCCTGTATGAAGACAGGGTGTGGACGCTGGAGACAGGCATCTCACAAGGGTGCACCTGTACTGAACAGCAGGGGAGGAAAGATGCCTTGGAGACAGCCGGCGGGAGAGGCCTGGCTTAGCCCTGTGGGGGGCCCAGCCTGTGGAGCATGACAGGAAGGCAGTGATGCAGGATCACAGGAAGTGGGCATGTGAAGCCTCCCAACTGGAAGTGGGCTTGTGAGGGACCCAACAGGAAGTGGGTGTGGGAAGCATCCCAACAGGAAGCAGGCCTGTGAAGCCTCCCAGCAGGAAGTGAGTGTGTGAAGCCTCCCAACAGGAGGTGGGCATATGAGGCCTCCCAACAGGAAGTGGGTGTGTGAAGCCTCCCAACAGGAAGTGGGCCTGTGAAGCCTCCCAACAGGAAGTGGGCCTGTGAAGCCTCCCAACAGGAAGTGGGCATGGGAAGCCTCCCAACAGGAAGTGAGTGTGTGAGGTCTCCCAACAGGAAGTGGGCGTGTGAGGCCTCCCAAAAGGAAGTGGGCGTGTGAGGCCTCCCAACAGGCAGTGGGCGGCGTGTGAAGCCTGCCAACAGCACCTGCGACCTGGAGGCCGTCAGCACAGGGTCACCAGCCACATGGGAGTGGATGAGGGGAGGGAGAAGAAAGGATGTTGAAAATGCTCAGTGGCATTAGGGGAGCGTTTCTGCAGTTCTGCTGTTTCCAGTCTGGAGTTTTCAGTGGGATTTCATGAGGTAAAAGGGACGAGGCTGTCCTATGAGGTCAAGATCTATGTGAAAGCACCGACATATGTAAGGTTGTCCACAGGCATGGCTGAGGTGGGGTGGCTTGGAGGGCCAGGAGGGAGCACTGGTGGTAGAGGTGGACCAGCCATGCCGAATGGAAATGTCCTCGGGTGAAATAGGAAGACGTTTATGATGGGAACTTTCAAACTTTCTAAATCCAGTCTTCAAAACCCACCCAAGCTGCACCAAGGGTCTTAGGGAGCTATGCAGAACTGTCGTCCTCCAGGTAGACAGTGACGGGCATGGAAAGTGACTGAAGAAATGAGGAGGAATGGTCAGAGGGAGTGATGAAGTAGGGCAGGAACCTGCCCAAACTGTGGATAGGCTTTATGTAGAGGAGAGAGCAAGGTGGGTTACGCCTGGCCTACGAGGATGAAGTGAGGTAGGAACCTGCCCACTGTGGGCAGGCTCTGTGTGGAGGAGAGGGCGAAGTGGGATACGCCTGCCCTAGGAGGATGAAGTAGGGCAGGAACCTGCTCAAACTTTGGACAGGCTCCATGTAGAGGAGAGGGTGAGGTGGGATATGCCTGGCCTAGGAGGACAAAGTGAGGTAGGAACCTGCCCAAATTGTTGGCAGGCTCTGTGTAGAGGAGAGGGCGGGGTGGGCTATGCCTGGCCTAGGAGGATGAAGTAGGGCAGGAACCTGCTCAAACTGTGGACAGGCTCCATGTAGAGGAAAGGATGAGGTGGGATACACCTGGCCTAGGAGGATGAAGTGTGTTAGGAATCTGCCCAAACTGTTGACAGGCCCTGTGTAGAGGAGAGGGCAGGGTGGGCTATGCCTGGCCTCAGAGGAGAAGGACATGGCAGAGCAGGGTTATGCATTATGGGAAGACACAGGTGCAGGTGCAGGTGCAGTGAATTCTGACACACACAGCTTTGCAGCATCTAGACTTTTAGTGTCTCAGTCAGATTTAAACAATGGCAAATACATTGTGCACAAAAAGCTAATTTTAGATGCTGTGTTGAAACATACAGGATTGTATGTGAGGTGACTAAAACAGTGAGTATAATTTGAAGTTTCATCACAGAACTAAGTTCCATCCTTTTGAAATGATAGCCACTAATTTCCTGAGAACTAAAGCGTCATTTAAATCTTTAAATTCGTATTTGTGGTTTGTTGTGCCACAGTTAATCCATGTTTTGCCAGTGACTGAACACTGGGTGTTTGTAGTAACACACTGATTTCTCCAAGGGTATTATTTTCTGGTAGATTGCGTTCATAGGGATGCAGAGAGCCTGGTGTTGTGGATGATATGGGCAGACCCCTGTTCACTCATGCACTTGTTTACGCAGATAGAATGTGGGAGGCAGGTGGCCTCGGAGGTGATAACCGCTCTTTCTTTACTCCAGCTGAAGCCCACAAAGTTTTCCGTGTTTCAGAGGTAGCTATGAACTTTGAATTCTTGGGAAACAGGAGGCAGAGAGATTTTATTTTTTAATTCTGTGTCTGGTTCTTTTGTGGTGGTAAAGTGGCTATTTTTGTCATATTGACAGGTGCATCTTCTGAGAAATGCTGGCAATGAAGTTACCATCACCGTTGAGTATCTCAGGGAAGCGCCGGCGTTTCTGAAGCTCCCGTTAGGTAAGTGGGAAGAGGAGAAATTGCAGGGTGCTGGAGAAATTCCTTTTTGGCCACATTATTTATCTAAATGCTACCGCATGGACTGGGATATTTCTCATTTCCTGAGTGTACATTCAGAGAGAAGAAAAGTATAGGCAGGCACCGTGGCGTTACATATTCCCATGACGTATGTTTTAACACATCCATGGGCTTTTTTAAAGGAAGTGTTATCAGACCATGCTTCTCGTCACGTAACTACATGGTTCTTCCTTCGTGCAAACTCACCATGATTGTATTTATCTATATGTTAACATACAAGCAAAGTTTACATTTGAAATACCTATGTTGACCTGAGAAATTTTCAGTGCAAAAAATGAAAATAATGGTAAATTTATGCTCTGAAGTCCCTGACATATTTTGGCACAAAGTTTGTAATCCTCTATTATACTTGAATTGTGACCCAATATGAAAGTGATGAACCCCAAATCTAGAAAAATGTTTTAGTGAAGATAGTTGTAACTTTTTCTAATGTCATTCATCTGTTGTGGCTTTATAAAGGTTGGAGTCACCACCGTTCCTTTGGTTTAGCAGAGGGCGTCGCTGCCCTCTCTTTGTGGGTAATCAGGAAAGGCCTTAAAGGCAAGGCCCAGGCTCCCCTGAAGTCAACATCTGCTGGTGGCTCAAACCCCATGGCATCCAACACGGAATGAGGACCTCCCGACGAGCTGACAGTCGGGTTCCTTCTCATGGGGGCTGATGGCCTGTCCTTCCTGCCACTGTCTCATGGGAAGGAACGGCGTCCCTCCCTAGGGGTTCGTATTGGCTGTTTTACTTTCTCTCCCTCTTCCATTGATGTCCCCTTTGTCAATGCCTTCCTTTCTCTCCTGCCCCGAGTGGCCCGGCTGCAGCTCTCAGGCACATGAGTTGTTGAGTTCTGATCATGCATTGGGTTTTTCACTGATACAGGAGAGGGGCAGGGAAGTGCTGGGAGGAGAAGGGCAGGTCCTCGGTGAGGGCTCCACCCCCAGGCCTGGGCCCATGGACCTAAGTAAGGACAGGCACTCCTGTTCTTGCACCCAAATGTTGCATTTTCCAATACCACCCTGGCCCACCACACCCCCATCCTGTGCCTAAAACAACCCCAAGACTCTAGTGGGCAGAGACACAACTGGCTGGATGTCGAGAAGAACAGAGGAGTGGAAGAGCATGCTGACAGGCACCAGCAGACACTGGCAGGCTATCGACTGGCAGAATGATGTGGAGTTTGGCTGGGGTGGTTGGAAGAGACTCTAGGAGAAAACCACCTTGCCACTCCATGCCCCTTCTGGCTCTCCATCCATTTTCTGAGAGCTGCCACCACTCCATAAAACCTTGTGCCAACCCTCCAAGCCCACGTGGGATCCGATTCTTCAGGTACGCTAAGGCAAGAACCCCGGGATATAGAAAGCCCTCTGCCCTCGTGATAAGGCAGAGGGTCTAATTGAGCTTATTAACACAAGCCGCCTCCAGACGGCAGAAGTAAAGCCTGGAAGCCGCCTGCAGACGGCGGAAGTGAAGCCCACAAGCCGCCTATAGACAGCAGAAGTAAAGCCTGGAAGCCGCCTGCAGACGGCGGAAGTGAAAGAACACCCTGGAACACACACTCCCAGTGGGGCTTCAGGAGCTGGAAACATCCACCCGTACGTGCTGCCCTGGGGTCCGAGCCCCAAAGCCTGCCCATCTCTATGGCACCCCCGCCACAGGTGTGAGCAGCAGGGCACGGAAGAAGCGAGCACTCTGCCATCACAAGCCCTGCAAGGGGGACACGTGAACTTTTCCTGTGTCAGCGTTTGATCAAAAGCATCATTAGACTCATAGTGTGACTTCTGCTTTCATCTTCCTCAGCAACCAGGAACAAATCAATTTCAGCAACTCCATGTTTCCCATCGATCACAGCAGGATAACTGTGCTGTTCACAATCTTAGGAAAATCGATCTTACTGCCGTTGTACTAAACATGGATCCGTAAGATTCACTGCATGCCCTGCCATCCACAGAGACCACTCCCTCTGCTAGATGGAGCCACGGGAGCATGGATGAGGACCTGGAGGGTTCTTGAGGAAAAGAGTAAGGGGTGCTGAGAGGCCGTGCATGAGAAAGGCGAGTATTCCCAGGGCGGTAGAGGCAGAACATGTTAGCAATCGGACAAAAGTTCGAGGGAGTGAAATGTCACACGCGGCACAGTGGTGCACCCCCTGGGGTTTTGAGAAACTTTGCTGTGAGTCAGGAAGGGGGTGGACGTGATGAGAGCTGCACAGAAGTTCTTGGAGCCAGCAGGGAGACTCAGGTGTCAGACACATCACGAGGCCCAGCAGTGGGCTCAGATGGGGGAGGAGGACTCACTTGCGAGGGGGCAGCCTGAGTGTCTGAGGATTCTGCAGCAGCTGTGACCATACAGGCTCACCAAGGAAGAAACTAAGACATTTCATAGATTTTTGCCAGAAAGAAAAAAAAAGAAGATAGTGACTTGGACAGGCGGAGGTGGCACAGATAAAGGAGGAGACAGATGGAAAGCAGGGGTTGCTTTCTGGTGTTGCGAAGTGGGAGTGGGAGTGGGAGCCGGAGGACACTCACTCTGGGGCCGTTCCTGACTTCTCTCTTGGGCAAGGTGACTTCACAGGCAGAGTGAGATGGGTGCTGCGTCTGAGCCAGCTTCCCCAGCTGCTGTTGAAACAGCAGAATTTAAGCAACAGCAGCAGCAACATTGCAACAGCAGATCACAGAGGAAGTGCCCCAGGCAGAGGTTTCCACCGAGCGCTCCTGCCTAGAGATAGTACGGAGCCTGTGTTTCACTCTGAGGATGGGCAGCTCTTGCAATTCTGGTGCCTGAGCCCGCGGGGCAGAGGCTGTCTCTGTTGAGATTCACATCCTGACTTCTGTCTGTGGGCTCCGCTGAAACCCGCAGGCTCCGGGGTCAGTTGCCGGTGACCTAGTGACTTCTGTGAGCGTTGCTGCCCGCGCCCTGAGCAGGGCTGTGCTGACTCTAACTGCTCTGCCTGAACGGGCCCAGCTGCACCGACCACCCCACAGGTCACCAGGCACATGCAGGAAAGGGCAGCCTGGGGCGCAGATCACAGAGGCCAGGGGTGCTGCGTCCCCGTTAATTCAGTAAGTGTCTATTCTCCTTTTTATTTCATTCTTTACAATAAAAAATGTTAACATCTTAGTATCCATAACAATTTAAGCACGGCAGCCGTAATCTCTCCATAAATTCAGGTGAAACGTCCTCTGCTGAATTCACACCGTGAAGGTAAAATTGCGGTGCCCAGGCCGGGCGCGGTGGCTCAAGCCTGTAATCCCAGCACTTTGGGAGGCCGAGACGGGTGGATCACGAGGTCAGGAGATCGAGACCATCCTGGCTAACATGGTGAAACCCCGTCTCTACTAAAAAAAATACAAAAAACTAGCCAGGCGAGGTGGCGGCGCCTGTAGTCCCAGCTACTCAGGAGGCTGAGGCAGGAGAATGGCGTGAACCCGGGAGGCGGAGCTTGCAGTGAGCTGAGATCCGGCCACTGCACTCCAGCCTGGGCGACAGAGCGAGACTCCGTCTCAAAAAAAAAAAAAAAAAAAATTGCGGTGCCCGAGCAGGCTTCACTTTCTGACTGCAGAGCAGCCCCAGTGAGTGGGGAAAGGGAGTACCACAGCAGATCTGTGCTGAAAATGTCCAGCTTCCACATTGTAAAACGTTTATCAAAGAGAAAATAAATAGCTGTTTGAGACTGAGTCAAAGTAGGCTTTTATTTTTCACAAGTCAGGCTCTTGGTCTTTTTATAAAGATACAATTCATACAACACAAAATTCACCGTTTTAAAGTAACACGTCAGCAATTTTAAGTATTTCACTACGTTGTAGAGGCCTTGCTACTATCTAATTCCAAAACATTTCCATCATCCCAAAAATAAACCGTGTCCCAATTAGCAGTCAGTCCCGATTCTCCCCACCCCAGCCCGCGGCAGCCGGGCATCTCCTTCCTGTCTCTGTGGAAGTGCCTGCTCTGGACATTTTCTGTGAATGGAATCCCGCTCTGGGGAGCCTTTGTGTCTGACGTCCTCCCTCAGTGTAGTTTCGGAGTCAGCCCCCAGTGTCCCGGCATCGGTGCTGCCTTCTTCCAGCTGAACAGCATCTCTCACAGGGAATTTATCTGTGTTTATGGACCCACGTGCATACCCTTTCATCAGCTGGTGGGCGTTTGTCTTGCTTCTGTTTGGGGGATATTGTGAATTATAGCGCCATAAGCATCTGTGAATGCGTTTTTCTTCGGAGATGCTTTCCTTGCCACCGAGTGGATGCCGCGGACTGGAATTGCTGAGTCCTCTGGTGATTCTAGGCTCAACTTTTTGAATGGCTGCCAAAGTATTTTCCACAGCAGCCACACCATTTTACATTCCAACCAGCATTGCCTGAGGGTAACCGAAGCAGTTTTGATAGGTTGGGGTTAGTTTTTTCTAAGATTAGGTGCTTTAATAAACATTGATTATATACTATATGTTTTCTAATATGATTATTTATTTTTGACACCAACTAAGTCAATTTTTATTGAGAATTCCTGATATTGGGTTTTTAAAAAATAATGGACTTTTATTTGTGATAGAAGAAAGATATAACTATTCACATTTCTGTTCTGGGATATGGATGACAAGATACCCATTCATCAGAAATAAATTTATAGAAATTTAGATTGTAAGTGTGACTGTCAAATGTAAATTTATTGACTATTTACCTGTTTGCTCATTCAGTCAATGGCAGCTTGGATCTGCTGCCATTAGCCATGTGTCTCCTTGGTCTACAGCATGGACTTTGGGATTTTAGAAGATTGCAGTCATTAAAAATATTTTGATTTTCCTCTCAAATTACTGATACAGTGATTATGGATATAAAATAACAGGCATTGGGAAAGAGTTTCAAATAAATAACAGTGAAATGTGCTTCTGAACGCTAAAGGGCAGATTCAGGCGCTGTCTCAGCAACGACCCCGTGAAACGCCCTGGGTGCTGTGTGGAGCCGAAGGCTGGTCCACAGCAGAGTCTTCACCAGACAGTAAACAGTGGCCAGTGAAAAAGGAAAGTTCCTCATCTAGTAAAATTGACAACTACCCTTTACACAAAGTTAAGCAGCTCTTATTTCCCCCAGAGTACTCCAGGTTTCTCAATATCTTAATTTTCACGAAGGAATATGGTATGAAGTGTTTTCTGAAAACATGAGTCTTTGTAGATATCATACAGCTGGACAAAGGGTAACAGCGAGCCATGTTAACTCGCTGAACATTGCACGTCACATTTGCAGAGGCAGATTGGAGGTTAGAGGGTCTTGAGCCTCCGAGCCGTATCGCGTTCCTGTCTGCACCAAGCGAGGCTGGTGGTCACATTATGACTTTCCATATGTGATGCCGATTGATCTTCACTTTAATCCCAGGAAACAGACGGCACAACAGGGCATCCCAAATACAAATGCACAGAGCTGTGTCCACCAGGCTTTCTTCAGCTTCACAGGGGTCTTTCCTGCAAGAGGCCAGTGTGCCAGTTCAAGCCTCCATTCTGCAACAGCACCACATGGTTGTGATGACTGATGGCTGGCTGGTGACAGGTCCTCCTGCTAGTGCTGTTCTCAGTGCTTCTTTCCTCTTTCCAGGCACTCAGGTGATCTGACAACAGGGCCTGGTCTCCACTCATGGATGCATCAAAGGCTCCTTTCTCAGTGTTGGGAGGCCTCTGTTCCACCTGGCTGGGAATCTAGCACGGTCAGGCTACTGTGTTCACGGATCTGTCTTTACGTGGCAATACCACAGAAATGCTGGGTGAAACACTAAGCCACATGGGAGCAGCCCACTCTTATAGTCCAGCCTGAAGATATTGGTGGGAAGGGACAATAAAGGAACAAATACAGCCTTTCTCCCTGAGCTGTTCCCAGGACCTTGGAAATGGCATGAAAGCGCTCTGCGTCCCCTGGGTAATCCATGCAACGTGAAGATCTATGAACTGGCTTGCTTCTGTTTAGCAGATGTAAACTCTGGTTGCACGAGCCTTATTTCCAGGGAAATTATGTTATGAGCACCTGTTTTACCTGTAATGTGCTAAGTGCTTTGAGTGTGAGCTTTTCAATATTGTCTCTGGAAAAAAAAAACCCTTTGAGTGGCCTGGTACGATCATCTCCTTTCAAAAGAGAACACCAAGATCACAGAAGGCGCCTTGTGCTGACCACTCCAGGGGGGCATGTTGACAGGGAGGGCCTGGGCTGCCAGGGGCACACCTTCCCGATGCTGTCCCTCCACCCTGGGGAGCCCTCACAGGAGCCGGCAGTGGTCCCTCCCTTCAGAGGTCAGATCTTGGTGAGGAAACTGTATCACGGCAGGAAGGTGAGAGGCCATTGGGGATGACCCAACTCATAACTGGGCATCAGCTTCTCTGAGGGTGACCAGGCATTTTGGCGCTGGTGACTTCCCATGCAGAGGTAGAACTGAAGTCACTCCATGGTCACAGTGTGCTTTGTCGAGGCACCAATTGGAAGGAACTTCTCTTGTTTTGCTGCAGGGTCCCCAGGGCCATCCAGCGACCACAGCAGTGGGGCCTCCTCTCCCCTCTTTGACAGCGGTTTGCATCTGAACGGAAACTCCAGTAACACAGTAAGCATATAGATTCTCATTAAATTTTATTTTAACAGAAGTATCAGTAGCCCAGAGATAATCTCTAGACAGAATTAAAAAGATGCTGTACTGCCCAGTGAAGATAATTGTGATGGTTTGAGAGGAAATACTTAGAACACAGATTCAAGGTGCTGTTCTGTTGACATTTACTCCCACGTGGGACACCTCATGATTGCATTATAGGATATTTTAAGCTCATAATTCACAGCATCTCAGTGAGCAGGCAAGAATACTTTGAGTCCTGCCTCTGATTTACATATCACTGTGACTGTAGGAAGGATTCAGGTTATTTTTAGGAAACTTCTGTGAGACTCCCATTAATTTCTGAACAGAAAATACCTAAGGAGGCATGAACACTGTATAATGCAGTGAGTTTTAATCACATTCCAAATATCCACCCTCCCAAGGAAACCAGACTCGAGCAAAAGGAGAACCTGCAGCTCCCCGGGGCATGGGACTCCCACCCTCCTCCCTCAGAAGCCTGGGCTGTCAGAGAACCTGCAGCTCCCTGGGGCACAGGGCTCATGCCCTCCTCCCTCAGAAGCCTGAACTCTGACTCCCACAGGGTGACCTGTGAGCTGCACCCCATGGGGAATTCATCATCCACAGAGGCATTAGTGCACGAGAAATGTAGAATCCTGTAAGCAGTTTGAAAAAATGTTTTATTGTAAATCATTCCAGTCACATCATCAAAATGACCAGATACTTCATACACAGGGAGAACAGAGAGAAAAATATTCATGTTTGTACAATCTGTGTTTAAGATGTCTGACTACTCCATTTCTAACCAATTAATTGAGCTTTTGATAATTAAAAATTGCATTTAGACTCTGTGTCAGTTATGAAGCAAAATAAAGCAAATGCCCATGAAATTGCAGTTCTCATCAATAATTAGAGTATTGTCCCTAGCTTTTCATCTCTGTACTCTTCCATACCCCATTTTCTGGCCTGCCCAGAGATATAAGGCATCCTGAATTTTGTGTTTATCATTCTCTTGATTAAAAAATGTTTTATCTGTAAATATATAATTTCATTTTATTGCAAGGCTTATAAAATATTATTCTGCCATAGTCTTCTGAGATTTGCATGTTTACTTACTGTTTGTTTCTATGAGGTTTTTTGCTGTATGATATTTCACTACAGTTTATTTATCCATTGTCAGTTGCCCATGGACACTTGGCTTTTGTTTTATGTTTGTTTTCCTAGTTTATCATCATTAAAACCAGCACAGCCATAAAGATACTTATAAATGTCTCTTGGCTATTCTATAAGGTAGAATTTCTGAGTGCTAGATTATGCTAGGATGTTCTATTTTCAAAATAACAGCAAGTTTTCTACAAAAGTGGCTGTGCAGTTTATATTCCTACAGCTCTAGGGAATTCCAGTTGAGCCACAGCCTCTCCAGTGCTAGGTAATTTTTGACTTAATATTCAAAGTACAGTAGCTGTAAAATTGTTCTCTCTCTGGGACTCTATTTCATTTCCATCATTACTAATGAGTTTTATTTACTTTTCCTATTTGTATTTTCCTTTGGCTTTTCCCCTTCTGTGAAATGCTATTCATCTCTTTGGCACATTTACCATTAAGGTGATCTTTTTTCTTACAAATCGTTGAAATGTTTAATATATACTTGGTAATAATATTTTGGTGGTAATGGGTTAAAAATCTCTTCCTACAGCTGATAACTTGTCTTTTTCATTTTGTTTGTGCTATCCTTTGTGGTCTTGTGGTTTTAGGATCTTGTTCAAGAAATCTTTCTTATCCTAAGTTCATAAAGATATTTCCTTATATTTTCCTCTAAATATTGTTAATGTTTGCTTTTCACATTAGGTCTCTAAATTCCATGAGATCTATTTTTGTGAAACCTGTGCAAGGTAGAGTTCCAGGTGCGTTTCTGTGGATAACCAGTTGTCTCAACACTGTTTCTGGGTGATCTGCAATGCCACGGCTCACATGTAACCAGCGCCGTGAGCACAGGCGTGTGCTGCTGAGACCTCTGTTGTATTCTGATGGTCAATATCAACGGCAATATCACACTATGTAATTACTAGGTATTTATAATCAATTTGTGTCATCTGTAGGCCTTGCCCTCTTGCCACCTCCTAACTCACTCTATTTTTTCCGTCTTCTCTCTTTCTTTGTTTTTTCTTGTGAATTTCAATAGCTCTTGATCCAATTCTACAAAAAAACAGTGTTGGGATTTTGACTGTAATCACCAGATTTACTGGGAAGAATCAAACCTTTCTGACTCACCTTTCCTGCTTATGGAAAGCATATTTATTTGTGCTATCTTTGAATTAATACTGCTTCATTTCTTTCCATATTCTTTAATATTTTCCTACAGAGTCTTTTTAAAATTAATTTTACAAGAGGATTATACAATTCCATTTGTCTGCAACACCCCGTCCCCCAAGCCAGCACCATCCAGCAGGGGGAAACTGTCCTCCTACCCTTTCTGTGCAGTGTCCTCAGCGTTTCTCTCCCACTGTGTGGCTGTAACTTTTTGAGTGGACTCTAAACTCTTCCTGGAAGGAGACACAGAGCATGAGGCATGATTCGGTGTCATTCCAGGAAAGGTCAGACAGTGTGTGGCTCTGGTAAGCGCAATGGAAAAGTAACATGAGAGCAACATTGAAGGGAGGCTGCCTGGTTTAGCCTGGTTCTCCCAGTTCTCCCAGTTCTCCCGACTCTCCTGGTTCTTCAGGCTTTGGTGGATATGATCCTCCTGTCAACGAGTAATTGAGGAATTATGGAAGGGACATGGGTAAAGTGACCAGCCTAATGCTTAGAATATGTCATCTTCAGACATCCTCCTCCTCCTTATCAGCAAGAGAAAGAGAAAAGTGCTGAACTTAAAAGTCTTTGTAGTTATTCATATGGTTAGCTCAGCTCCAGAATAAAGCATCGTCAGGTTATTTAAACTCATTACAGAGAATGTGAATTGCAGAGTTTTAAAATAGTTTTAATATGTTCTTTTTAGAAGGCTATCAAGACTCGATATTGAGACCTATCTGAGGGTGAAGGGTGGGAGGACGAAGAGGATCAGAAAAAATAACTATTTGGTATTAGGATTAATACCTGGGTAAAGAAATAACCTGTGTAACAAGCCCCCATGACACAAATTTACCTATATAACAAACCTGTACATGCACCCCTGAACCTAAAATAAAGTTTTTTTTTTTTAAAGAAAAACTTAAAAATTGGCAAATGGAATCTAATTAAACTAAAGAACTTCTGCACAGCAAAAGCAACTATCATCAGATTGAACAGGCAAGTTACAAAGTGGGAGAAAATTTTTGCAATCTATCTGTCTGACAAAGGTCTAATATCCAGAATCTACAAGGGACTTAAACAAATTTACAAGAAAAAAAAGACATTAAATGTAGGCAAAGGACATGAACAGATACATCGCAAAAGAAGACATTCATGTGGCCAACAAACAGAGGAAAAAAGGCTCATCATTACTTATCCTCAGAGAAATGCAAATCAAAACCACAATGAGATACCATCTCAGGCCAGTCAGGATGGTGATCATTAAAAAGTCAGATGATGTCGAGGTTGCAGAGAAATAGGAACATTTTTTCACTGTTGGTGGGAATGTAAATTCATTCAACCATTGTGGAAGATGGTGTGGTGATTCCTCAAAGGTCTAGAACCAGAAATACCATTTGACTCAGCAGTCCCATTAGTGGGTATATACCAAAAGGAATGTAAATTATTCTGTTGCAACAATACATGCATGTGTATGTTAATTGCAGAACTAATCACAATTGTAAACACATGGAATCAACCCAAATGCCCATCAATGATAGACTGGATAAAGAAAATGTCATAGAGATACACCATGGAATACTATGCAGCCATAAAGAAGAACAAGAATATGTCCTTTGCAGGGACATGGATGGAGCTGAAGCCATTATCCTCATCAGAATAAGGCAGGAACCGAAAAGCAAACACTACATGTCCTCACTTATAAGTGGGAACTGAACTATGAGAACACATGGACACAGGGAGAGGAACAACACACACTGGGGCCTGGCAAGAGGTGGGGGCCCACAGCGGGAGGGAGAGCATCAGGAGAAAGTAGCTAATGGATGATGGGCTTAATACCTAGGAGATGGGTTGATAGGTGCAGCAAACCATCATGGCACACGTTTACCAATGTAACAAACGTGCACATCCTGCACATGTACCCTGGAACTTAAAAATTTAAAAAAAAAAAAAAAAAACTTTAGAAGGAGCCAGAAGTTAAAAAGAAAATAATAGTAAAATTGACAACTTCTTTCTCAACAAAAACAAGAGAAGCTAGAGAAAATGAAATGACAGCTTTAAAGTATGAAAAAGAAATTAATTCCTGTTTAAAATTCTATACCCAGCAAACATGCTTCAAAAGTGAGGAAACAAATACAATATTTTCTGACAAAAAAGAGATAATTGTTTCCAGTAGATCAGCACTTTCATTTTATTGTATTTTTTTTGAAAAGGAAACTAAGCATACCCACATAGCCCTTCAAGTTGACATGCACTTCCTGATGTGATAAAAGGTTATTGGCACACTGCTGAATGAAAACAACATTTAAATAATTTCATTTATGTAAATTTGTCACAAAAGCTTAGCAGTGATTGCATGTATTGTTAAATATGAGATAATTTTTATATTAACCATACTACTATATTGTTGGAATTTGGGACGATAAACACTTATTTTGTTGTTGTTCATTAAAATATTTAATTATATGATAAACACTCCTGGTATAATATCAAGGAAAAAAACATAAATGAAAATGTTTTAAAAGTCTCAAAATCCTGTGAGAATTTTAGAGACATTCTAATTGGTTTTCTGGATGGTACTTTAATAATCTGAAAGCCAATTTTCTGTGTAGTTAGTTGACCATTTGGCCCTCTCTTGTGGAGATGATTTAAAGCATTGTGATTATTCTTCGCACTCAAGAGTATGTTTTATAGTACATAGCAAAGTGGTAATACTAGCATTGATAGTGTCTATGGACTGGAGAATAAAACAGACGGCACAATTTCTTTCTTGAAAGAGGTGAGTTGGAAACTTTCTAGACTCAAAGGATTTAAGCTGCTTTGATGGCTGCATTTTCAGACTTACCAGCTTCACTTTCATCCTCCCAGGAACAGGCCTGATGGAGCAAAAAGCAAAGTTTGTCATGTTCAGAGAAACCTTGTAATCACAAGAAACCTGGAGGAATGGTTTCCATCTTTACAATTGGAAACCTCTGACCCCTGCTGCATTAGCAACCTCTTCCTCTGGAGGAGGGATAGGTGGTGTGTCACGTTCCCTCTCTGTCCTGACAGCCGAAGTAATTCCCTGAGCTACCTTATATATTTGGCAATTTTTCCATGTTATTATTTGAAGCTAAATTACTAACTACCTGCTTTCCCAGAAGTCACATTTCTCATTTCTTTCTCTTCTGCCTCCTAAAAGTTGAAGCTTGCGGAGAGCCTTTGCTTCTAGTTGCCACATATCCTCTCCCAGCACCTGAGTATGGCTCACATAGTTTAAGATTCTAAGTTCCTGATTTATACTATGCCATTTTTGTCTCAAGAATCCTTACTAAACATTTATAATGAAGGAAAACTCCCACTCACATTAATGTCATGCGTTTAGGTTTGAAAGTACAGAATCCATTGCTCTCTCACCCATTGCTGAATCCATTGCTGCTTCTTTCCATCTTCTGCAAATTCTGTCCTGACTGGCTTGTTAATTGGTTGGTGTGCAGCTTTCCTTCAAAGGGTGCACAGAGGGCTGCCTCCCTGATTGCGTGCATGTGCAAAAATGCTTTTCCTCGCCTTGGGAGTTGGTGCTTTCACTCAGTGTTCTGGGTTCTTGGATTGCCGACCAGATCCTTTGAGAGGACTTAAAATGCTCACCTATGGCTTCTGCTTTAGCTGTGCCTGTGCAAGTCTAACGTGGGACTCACTAATTTTCCTTTGTAAGAAACCTTTACCAAAAATGAATAAGGAGTTACAGAGAACAAAATATTTCTGATAGTAAATCCCTGCTTTTCTAACTTAAAAATTTCAAAAAAAAAAAAAAAAAGACTAATCAAAAAGACTCTGGTCCTTGTAATTAAATGAATGAATCAAGAAGGGTATAGGAAAAAAGCCTCAAAACAAAAATTACAGAAGGTATAAGAGAACAGATGAGAAACTTGTTATTAGTAGTCACAAAAAAGAAAAGGCAGCTATAATAATAAAAATAATAAAGTATTGAATCTGCAATCTGAGAGGAAAGATTGCCTCCCAGGCAGAGATAGCGAATGGCCTTGTACATTTAATTGATGTACAAGGTGTCTGCAGTGAAGTAGGTGTCTCTGAAATGACAACTTACTTCACAGCATCTTTGTCAAGATATAGCATGTCTCCAGAATCTAGAAGTATTCCTCCCAGAAGTAATCACTATTTTTGTTTGTTTGTTTGCTTGTTTGAGACAGGGTCTCCCACTGTTTCCCAGGCTGGAGTGCAATGATGGGATCTGGGCTCACTGCAACCTCAAGTTCCTGGTCTCAAGTAATCCCCCCAACTCAGCCTCCCCAGTAGCTGGGACAATAGATGTGTGCCACCATGCCTAGATGATTTTTGTATCTTTTTTGTAAAGACGGAGTTTCACCATGGTGCCCAGGCTGGTCTTGAACTCCTGGGGTCAAGCAATCCTCCCTCCTCAGCCCCCTAAAGTGCTGGAATTACAGGCATGTGCCATGGCACCTAGCCTAATCACTGTTTCGACCTCTATAACCATAGATTCCTTTTGCCTGTTTTTGAATTTCACATGAATGAGAGTCATACTCTTGTGTTTGACTTTGTTTGCTCAATATTGTGACATTTGTTTGCTCAATATTATGACATTATATGCAGCAGTATACTTTTTTATTTTTCATTGCTATCCAGTGTTCCACTGTATGCTCATAACATATTTCCATCTAATCTAATGATGGTAGGCATTGGAGTTTTCTGATTGGGGCCTATTACATATAAAACTGTTATGATCATTTGTGGACATGTCTTTTAGGGGACATAGTATTCATTTTCTTTTGGGTGTATACTCAGGAGTGCAGTTGCAGGGTGATATGATATGTGTATGTACTTACCTTTAGCAGATCCTGCTTGGCAGTTTTTTCAAACGGGTTGTACCAACTGACCACCAGCAGGGTGAAGTGTGAGAATTCCAGTTGCACATTCTCGCATCATGTCGTGTCATATACCTTCACCAGTAAGACTGGACAGATAGAGAATAGTATTTCTTTAGCATCATCAACAAAATGGCACAACAGCAAGTTCAAAAAATTGATGGGAATTAGCAACTTTATGATTCAATCAGGGCATTTTATTTTTATTGTATATATTTATGTTTGTGTATACACATATAAAACAACTTAAAATATTTTCAAAAGCTATTTACACACTCTCAGTTCATGAAGTTTTTCTTTTTCAAAAAGCTCAAATGCAAAAGGAATTTATTCTTGCTGAAGGAAAAATTAAGGAAACCTAGAACATATAGTTATTCAAAAGAGGAAAGAAGTTAGCATTAAAAAACGAGTTTTTCCATGTATATCCATTTTTTTCTCAAACAAATATAAGGAAAGGTGCTTTCTACTTCTGGTAGTGTCTTAGAATAGCTGTTAGAAAGGGACTGTCCCATGACAAAACCCTATTTCCTACAAAAAATATAAAATAGTTATTGCTTGACTTGCAGAATTTCAGAGAGTTGAATGGAGATGAACTGAATGTGGAGTGTTGAGTTACAAGCCCTCAAGGATTGTGGGGGCCACCCTGGGTCCTAATACTTCTATAGACCCCCAGTCCATTAGGAGACTAAGCCTGTGTCAGCAGTAGAAGGAAGGGGTCAGAATTGGAGAATTCTTTTTTTTTTTTTTTTTTTTTGAGACAGAGTCTCGCTTAGTTGCCCAGGCTGGAGTGCAATGGCACGATCTCGGCTCACTGCAAGCTCTGCCTCCCGGGTTCACGCCATTCTCCTGCCTCAGCCTCCCGAGTAGCTGGGACTACAGGCGCCCGCCGCCTCGCCCGGCTAATTTTTTGCATTTTTAGTAGAGACGGGGTTTCACCGTGTTAGCCAGGATGGTCTCGATCTCCTGACCTCGTGATCCGCCCGCCTCGGCCTCCCAAAGTGCTGGGATTACAGGCGTGAGCCACCGCGCCCGGCCAGAATTGGAGAATTCTACATTAATCCAGGAATTCAGGAACATGGCTAAGTTGATTCCAGCCCACAGTACAAGTAACTGAAAACGCATTTAATTTAGGCCCCAAAGTTATCCATAAATTAAGTTCAACCAAATATGGGAACATCAACACATTTTATCAAACATATAAGGGAAAATACTACATAGATGAGTGAGCAAAAAATAAAAAAATAAAAACAATAGACTCAGGCAACTAAAACATATAGATTTTCAGACATTGAATATAAAATAACTATGATTACTGTCTTAGCCAATTATCACACTGCTATAAAGAAATACCCGAAACTGGGAAATTCATAAAGAAAAGAGGTTTAATTGGCTCATGTTTCCATAGGCTGTGCAGGAAATATGGCTGGGGAGGCCTCAGGAAACTTACAATCATGGTGGAAAGTGAAGCAGGAGCAGGCATGCCTTCACATGGCCAGAGCAGGAGGAAGAGCAAGAAGCGGGAAGTGCTACATAGTTTTAAACAACCAGATCTCATGCGAACTCATTCACTATTATAAGAATAGCAAGGGAAAATCTACCCCCATGATTCACTCACCTCCCATCAGGCCCTTCTTCCAACATTGGGGATTATAATTCAACATGAGATTTGGGCAGAGACACAAATTCAAAATATATCATTCCACCCTTGACCCCTGCCAAGTCTCATGTCCTTCTCACATTGCCGATTGCAATCATTCCTTCTCAACAGTCCCCCAAGTTTTAACTCATTTCAGCATTAACTCAAAAGTCCATTGTTCAAAGTCTCACCTAAGACAAAGCAAGTCCCTTCCACCTATGAGCATGTAAAATAATAAAAAAAAAAGTTAGTTACTTCCAAGATACAATGGGGATACAGGCATTGGGTAAATACGCCCATTTTAAATGGGAGAAATCAGCCCAAACGAAAGAGCTGCAGGCCCCATGCAAGTCTGAAATCCAAAAAGGCAGTCATTAAATCTTAAAGCTCCAAAATAATCTATTTTGACTCCATGTCTCACATCCAGGCCACTCTGATGTAAGGGGTGGGCTCTCAAGGCCTTGGGCAGTCCCACTGCTGTGGCTCTTCAAGGCTCAGCTCTCATGACTGCTCTCAAAGACTGGCATTGAGTGCCTGCGGGTCTTCCAGGAACATGGTGCAAACTATCAGTAGATGTACCATTCTGGGGTCTGGAGGATGGTAGCCTTCTTCTCACAGTTCCAGTAGTCAGTGTCCTAGTGGAGACTCTGTGTGGGAGCTCCAACCCCACATTTCCCCTCTGCACTGCCCTAGCAGAGGTTCTCCATGAGGGCTTCTCCCCTGCAGCAGACTTCTGCTGGGACATGCAGGAATTTACATACATCCTCTGAAATCTAGGCAGAGGCTTCCAAACCTTGATTCTTGCCCTCTGTGCACCTACAGGCTTAACACCACGTGGAAACCACCAAGGCTTACAACTTGCACTCTCTGGAGCAGAGGCCTGAGACATATCTGGGACCCTTATAACCATGGTGGGAGCTGGAGTGACTGGGAGGCAGGGGGCAGTGTCCCAAGATTGCACAGGGCAGCAGGGCCCTGGGCCTGGCCCAGGAAATAATTCTTCCCTCCAAGGCCTCTAGGTCTATGATGGGATGGACTGCCAAGAAGGTCTCTGAAATGTCTTCAAGGCATTTTCCTTGTTGTTTTGGCTATTAACATTTGGCTCCTCTTTACTTATGTAAATTTCTGCAACCGGCTGGAATTCATCCCCTGAAAATGGGTTTTTCTTTTCTACAACATCGACAGGCTGCACATTTTCCAAACTTTTACATTCTGCTTTCCTCTTACATAAGTTCTACTTTTACATCTTTTTTTGCAAACAAATATGAACATAGGTTGCTGGAAGCAGCCAGGCCCCATCTTGAATTCTTTGCTGCTCAGAAATTTCTTCCACCAGATACCCCGTATCATAACTCTCAAGTTCAACGTTCCACAGATCCCTAGAGGAGGAGCACAATGCCTCCAACCTCTTTGCTAAAGTGTAACAAAAGTGATTACCTTTACTGTAGTTTCTAATAAGTTGCTCATTTCCATCTGAGACCACCTAAGCCCGGACTTCGTTCACTATCAGCATTTTGGTCACAACAACTTAACAAGTCTCTAGGAAGTTTCAAACATTCGCATTTAAAACGTAGCTGATAGAAAAGATTATAGACATTTAAATAAATAACTTAGGATCTTCAAATCGGAAAGGGGTTGCTTGGCAGAAGAGAGTAAATTGTTTCCTTCCCTATACATTAACGTATTTTTTAGATAAAAACGAAGTGGTTGTATATAAACAGCAGTTCTGTTAAGAACCACACATGGACTCTGAGGAGATAGAAGATTTGGGCTCGGGAGGCATGGAAATCCCAGGAGTCAGAGCCAGATGATGTGGGGCAGAGGGAGTTGGGAACGTGGTTTCCACACAAGGTTCTGGTTTACGGCTGTGTTTTCTATTTAGGTGACTTAGAAATGTCTGAGTTCAGGAAGCAGCGTTTCTGGAGAGTTCTCTGCAGCCGGTGCGAAGATCATTATGGATGCTTGTGTCTTCACCATAGAATCCACACCCTGGGATTTATTACAAGGGGTGTTCCCCAGCCAGTGCTGTGATAAGAAAAGTGGATTTAATCTAATTTCCAAGAATATGAAAATAACTATGTGGTGACACTGTCGTGTGATGAAATTTGTCAGTATTTTCAAGTGGAATTTACCAAGAATTTTTAATTACCAAGAATTAAAATTAAAAATTCTTGGTAAACTAATTTTTTAAATTTAGCAAACACATGGATGTTTTCTAGAATTAAAGCAAGGCTCTGTCTCAATAATCATCATCATCTGGTTGGAACAATGTGAGACTGGCTTCCTTCATGCAGGACATCTCGAGCCTGCGTTAATCAGTCGTGTTGCTCCAAGGGAAAATGTGCTAAGGGGACTTCTCAGACTCCTCTGACCACACCCTCCCTCCTACACCCTCCCCTAGTGGAATAGACCAGCAAAAGTTGCATTTCATGGAGCAGAATTTGGGCGTCCTGTTCTAGAGGTTTTGTGATGATAAAATGTGTACATTCACTGTCAGATTTATGGCAGATAAAGGAATGTTTCCACACAATTTGTCCTGTTAATCAGAAGGTGCCCTGTCCTCTGTGGGTAGTGGGCGGAAGAGAGCAGCCAGACACCTGCAGGTCAGCTTCTGTGTTCAGCTGGTCCATGTGAAAGGCTCAGAGACCATACTGGAGACCCCTCTACGAGGGACTCAGGGAGGAAGGGGCTGCAGAGGATGCCTGCCGCATGGCAGGGAGACAGGGCAGGGGCTAGGGCCCCATTACACAGTCTACAGCAGACCCCCCAAATTCCTCCTTGTTGTAATAGCTTCACCATTCTATCCCAAATTCAGAACTCTTTGTTCTGTTTCAAAGTTGCTGTTTAATATAGGTGGCTCTGAAACTGGAATGGGTGACTCCTGCCAAGCTGAGGGGAACTCCCAGAACCTCCTGAATTTTCTCAGGTGGCAGGTGGACAACTGGGGAGGTTCTTGGCACAACTGGGGAAAGCCCCCCCTCCTGGAGGCTCTGCAGACAACTGCTCACCCCTGATGAAAAGGACTGGAAGGCGTCGCCCAGGCTTCGTCACTGATACCCGAGGACCTGCCTGCTTTTGTTTGATCCTTCGCTTGTCTATTTTTCTGAGATACTAAATAAGCAACACATATTTTAGAAGTCCATTGCTGTATTGAAAAGTAAATCATTTAAAACACTCATTGCTAATGGCCACAGTGATGGACCTGCCTCAGGATTGCAGAATATATCTCCCCTGCATAAAGAAGAAAAAAGAAACATTTGTATGTGTTACATTTTGGACATGGGTTTCCAGTTTCTTTTCAGCCATAAAGAAGATAGTCCTGAGCATTTCTAGGCTTTGTTAGACTCTCGCCTGACAGCAAAGGGTAGAAGTAAATTTATTTTTATAAAGACTGCAAGAATTCACCATCTACTACATGTTTCTAGGTGAACATGGTTTACACTTTAGATTCCTGACCACACTTTACACCCACCTGAATAACTCTGAACACATGAAAACCAAACAAAACAACTTCTCACTGTTATTAAGACCTTGATTTGTAGTTGGTCTATTCTGACTTTCTGAGGGGAGCTTTGGCTGCAGGCCACAGTGTGGGCACACTTAGCTCTGTCGGACCCTCATCTCCCTCCAGCCAGTCTGTCTCCCATCCCCAGGCCCAGAGTGTGCAGATGAGATATGCACTGGACCACGTGTGCGCAGGGCAGGAGTCCTGGCAGCCTTTCCTCTGCCACATTAGTGGTTATTGTTGGAAGTAGCAAGAGCGTTGTTTCCACTTTTCATTTTATACCACCCATGATCCTCTCTTTATAAGAAGCTGTATCTCCCAGAGAGTTAGAAGTAGGAGGAAGCAGGGTGAGCTCTGCACAAGGAAAGAAGCATGGTCAGGATCGGGGAGAAGCACTGGTGATGCAGTCCAGAGTGTTGTCTTTCTCTGTATCCTGCTGGATGCCGGGTTTTCCAGGTGTTTACAAACTCCCAGCAAAGGCCTCAGGCAGTTTCACCTTGTGACCACGTACAGCTGTGAAAATCACACATATTTTACAAATTTAAAGTATAGGAGTGTAGGAATCCTTCTTTCTTAGAACTTCTTAGGCACTTAAAGATTTCAAATTTCCTCAAAGGACTAAAGGCCCTGTAGGTACCACATTGGTTGATTCATCCTGGCCAATATTTTACAGTTTTGGCCACTTTCAGCTAAGATTTCTTAGTGATATTGTGTTGCTGCCTACAATAGTTAAATTCTTTCCCCATTATGTTTGTGATGATTATACTCTAAAATTATACTAAAACTGGCCTCCGGTAGGTTTTATAAAGGTGAAAATTATGAACGTGTGACCCAGAGGCATATTTTGTCCGCTGATCAGGCTTATTTAGTTATCATACTTTAAGTTCGGGGGTAAATGTGCAGAACGTGCAGTTTTGTTACATAGGTATACACTTGCCGTAGTGGTTTGCTACACTGTCAACCCGCCATCTACGTTAGGTATTTCTCCTAATGCTATCCCTCCCCTAACCTCCCACCCCACAACAGGCCCCAGTGTATGATGTTCCCCTCCCTGTGTCCATGTGTTCTCATTGTTCAACTCCCACTTACGAGTGAGAACACGTGGTGTTTTGTTTTCTGTTCTTGCGTTAATTTGCAGAGAATGATTGGTTTCCAGCATCATCCATGTCCCTGCAAAAGACATGAACTCATCCTTTTTCATGGCTGTATAGTATTAATAGTATTCCATGGTATATATGTGCCACATTTTCTTTATCCCGTCTGTCTTTGATGGGCATTTGAGTTGGTTCCAAGTCTTTGCTATTGTGAACAGTGCCAAAGTAAACATATGTGTGCATATGTCTTTATAGTAGAATGATTTATAATCCTTTGGGCATATACCCGGTAATGGGATTGCTGGGTCAAATGGTATTTCTAGTTCTAGATCCTTGAGGAGTTGCCACACTGTCTTCCACAATGGTTGAACTAATCTACACTCTGACCAACAGTGTAAAAGCGTCCCTATTTCTCCACATCCTCTCCGGCATCTGTTGTTTCCTTTTTAATGATTGCCATTCCAACTGACGTGAGATGGTATCACATTGTGGTTTTGATTTGCATTTCTCTAATTACTGGTGATGATAAGCTTTTTTTCATATGGCTGTTGGCTGCATAAATGTCTTCTTTTGAGAAGTGTCTGTTCATATCTGTCGCCCACTGTTTGATGGGGTTATTTTTTTTTCTTGTAAATCTGTTTAAGTTATTTGTAGATTCTGGATATTAGCCCTTTGTCAGATGAATAGATTGCAAAAATTTTCTCCCATTCTGTAGGCTGCCTGTTCACTCTGATGATAGTTTCTTTTGCTGTGCAGAAGCTCTTTAGTTTAATCAGATCCCATTTGTCTATTTTGGCTTTTGTTGCCATTGCTTTTGGTGTTTTAGTCATGAAGTCTTTGCCCACGGCATAATTATTTTTAATTGTACATGAAGTTGTGGATATTATGTTATTAAAGATTAACTCTTTTCCTGGGTTTAGTGATTATCTTTATTGATCAGGAAAAAAATTAAACTCACATTTTTGGGATAATCTAAAAATAACATCATGATATTACAGCATACCATGAAGAAGTTAACTCTAAAGGCCTACAGTATATAATAAAAGTTTGGGTTTGGAATCTTCTTTTGTGTGTCATGCATAACTCAAACTTTGCATATCACCTTCTTCTTAATCTCCAGTAAGTAACTGCTTTATAGTTTCAGACTCCATGTTAGGTCAGAATATTCAATATCAAAGACTTTTGATAATACCCCCAAATTTACCAAAGAGATAGATATTATAAAAACAAGGAAACAAACAGAAATCTTAGAACTCAATAACTCAATGGATGATATAAAAATACAAACGAGAACTTCAGCAATGAAGTAGATCAAGCAAAATAATGAATTTCTGAACTTGAAGACAGGTCTTCTGAAATAACCCAGTCAGACAAACAAAAGAAAAAATAAAAAAGAATGAAGAAAGCCTATATGACATATGGAACATAATAAAATGATTAAATATTTGAATTTCATGTGTTCCAGACGTAGAAGACATGAGCAAAGGCATAGAAAACCTATTTAATAAAATAAGAGCTGAAAGCTTCTCAAGTCTGGCAAAAGATTTAGACATTTCGATATAGAAACCTTAACAATCACCAAATAGAATCAACCCAAAAGGTCTTCTCCGTGGTACAGTTTGGTCAAATTGTCAAAAGTAAAAGATAAAAAGAGAATTCTAAAAACAGCAAGAGAAAAGTAGCAAGTCACATATAAGGGAGAACCTCCATCAAGGCATGAGTTGATTTATCAGCAAAAACCATACAGGCTGGGAGAAAATGAGATGATACATTCAAAGTAATGAAAGAAAAAAAACTTCTAGCCAAGAATAGTGTACCTAGAAAATCTGTTCTTCAAAAATGAAAGAGAAATGAAGTCTTCTCATACAAGCAGAAACTTAAAATTAATCACCATTAGACTGGTTCTACAAAAAATGATTAAGGGAGCCCTACACCTGGAAGTGAAAGACCACATCTACCATCATGAAAACACATGAAAGTTTAAAACTCATTGGTATAGCAGACACGTAAATGAAAAAGAGAAAAGACTCAAGTGTTAACCATTACAGAAAACCACCAAACTGCAATGATAAACAATGAGAGAGAAAGAAAGGAAAAAATGATATACCCAACAACCAGAAAACAATTAACAAAATGACAGGAATAAGTCCTCACCTATCAATAACTACCTTAAATGTAAATGAATTAAATTTCCCACTTAAAATATATAGACTGGATTAATAGGTACAACAACAACAATGAAATGCCCCAATTATATGTTGCCCACCAGAAACTCACTCCACTTGTAAATACGTTTATTACCTGAAAGTGAAGGAATACAAAAAGCTATTCTATACAAATGGAAACCAAAAATGAACAGAATCAACTATAATTGTATCAGATAAAGTAGACTTTAACTCAAAAACAAAAAAAAATCACAAAGATCATTATAAAATGATAAAAGGATCAATTCATCAAAAGTCTATAACAATTCTAAATACACATGTACCCAATATCCAGAGTATGTATGTGTGTGTGTGTGTGTATGTATGTGTGTGTGTGTATGTATATATATATATATATTTGATACAGGGTCTCACCGTCAGTCTGGGGTGCAGTGGCACAATCATGGCTTACTGCAGCTTCAACCTTCCTGGGCTCGGTGATCCTCCCACCTCCTCCCAAGTATCTGGAATTACAGGCATGCACCATAATGCCCAGCTAATTTTTGTACTTTGGTAGAGATGAAGTGTTGCCATGTTGCCCAGGATGGTGTCAAACTCCTGGGCTCAAGTGATCCACCTGTCTCAGCCTCCCAAAGTGCTGGATTACAGGCATGAGCCAACATGCCTGACCCAGAGCACCCAGAAATATAAAGCAACTATCTATTAGTTCTAAATAATGAAATAAACTCCAATGTGAAAATAATTGGAGATTTCAACACTGCTTTCTCAGCATTAGGCAGATTATCTAGACAGAAAATCAATAGGGAAACACTGAGTTTAACTTGTACTTTAGACTAAATGAATCTAACAGATATTTACAGAACTTTTTTTTTTTTTTAATTTATTTATTATTATTATACTTTAAGTTGTAGGGTACATGTGCATAACGTGCAGGTTTGTTACAGAACTTTTTTAAATTGCTGCAGAATACACATTGTTCTCATCGGCACATAGAACATTTGCTGGGATAGATCATACATTAGGCCACAAAAAAAAGTGGCAACAAATTTATGAGAATGAAAACTATATCAAATATCTTCTCAGAACACAATGGAATAAACTAGAAAAAATAAGAAGAGCCTTAGAAACTACACCTATATAAATACATGAAAATTAAACTACATGCCCCTGAACAACCATTGGGTCAATAAAGAATTTAAGAAGGAAGTAAAAAGCATTATTGAAACAAATGAAAAGTGAAACACAATATTCCAAAATCTGTAGGATATAGCAAAAACAATACTAAGCAGAAAGTATATC
Source organism: Macaca thibetana thibetana (assembly GCF_024542745.1). Taxonomy (NCBI): domain Eukaryota; kingdom Metazoa; phylum Chordata; class Mammalia; order Primates; family Cercopithecidae; genus Macaca; species Macaca thibetana. The sequence goes on along the minus strand of NC_065590.1, from coordinate 105,886,991 downwards.
TGACATACAATATACCAAAACCTATAGGACATAGCAAACACAGGACTAAGTGGAAAGTATATGACAAATAAGAGACATACATTGAAAAACGTAAAAAAAAAAAAAAAAAAAAAAAAATCGAATAAGCAACCTTATGGTTAGCCTAAAGAAGGAGAAAACATGAACAAACTAAAGCCAAAATTAGCAGAAAGGAAAAATAATACAAAGATCAGAGCAGAATTAAATAGAGACTAAAAAAGTACAAAGATTAATAAAGTTTTTTAGTAAGATAAAATTGATAAACTGCTAGCTGGACTAACAAAAAAAAGAAGGTCCAAATAAATAAAATTAGAAACAAAAAAGAAGATTTTGAAGCAGATTCCAAAGATATACAAAGGAGGATTAGAGACTATTATTAACCACTGTATACCAACAAATTTGAAAACAGAGAAAATAGATAAATTCCTAGAAATACACAACCTACCAAGATTGAACCATGAAAAAAAAAAGTCTAAAACCTGAACAGACCAATAACAAGTAACAAGGTTGGATCGGTAAAATCTCCCAAAACAGAAAGCCCAGGACTGGATGGTTTTACTTCTGAATTCTTTCAAACTTACAAAGAAGAACTAACAGGCGTACTTCTTAAACCACTTCAAAAATTGAAGAGGAGGGATTTTTTTTTTCATAACTAATTCTACAATGCCAGAATTACCTAATGCAAAAACCTGAAAAGGACACAACTAAGAAAGGAAACTACAGGCCAATATTTCTGATGAATGTGGACACAAAAGCCCTCAATAAAAAAACTAGCAAACCTAATCCAACAACACATCAAAAAGGTAACACACCAAGATCAAGCAAGATTCATCCCAGAGATGCGAGGATAGTTAAATATATGCAAATCAATAAATGTGACACATCACATCAACATAATAAAGAGCAAAAACCATTTGACCATCTCAGTAGAAGCAGAAAAAGCATTTGATAGAATTCAACAATGCTTTATGACAAAAGTACTAAAATTAGTCAGAGAAGGGATAAACTTCAACATAAGGTCACATATGACAGGCCCATGACTAGTATTGTAGTGAATGGGGAAAAACTGAAAGGCTTTCCTCCAAAAATTGTAACAAGACAGAGATGCCCACTTTTATCACTCCTATTCAGCGTAGTACTGGAAGTCCTAGACAGAACAATGAAGCAGGAAAAAGAAACAAAAGGCATTCACATTGAAAAATAGGAAGTTAAATTGTCCCTCTTTGCAGATGACGTGATCTTATATAGAGTAAAACCTAAAGACTTCACCAAAAAACTCTTAATACTAATAAAATAATTCAGGAAAGTTGCAGGATAAAGAATCAATGCACAAAAACCAGTAGCATTTCTGAATACCAATAACAAACCAGCTGAAAAAGAAATCAAGACACCAATCCCTTTCACAATAGCTATGAAAAAATACTTAGGAATAAGTTTAACCAAAGAGGTCAATGACCTCTACAAGAAAAACTACAAAACATTGTTGAAAGAAATTGAAGAGAACACGAACTAATGGAAAGACATCTCATACTCATGGATCAAAAGAATTAATATAGTTAAAATGACCATATTTCCTAAAGCATTTTACAGATTTAATGCAATCCCTATAAAAATACCAATACAATTCTTTACAGAAATACAAGATAGAATTGTATTAATTTGTATCGAACCACAAAAGCGCATGAATAGCCAAAGCAATCTTAAGCAAAAAGAACAGAACTTAAGCAAAAAGAGCAGAGCGACTTTGAAATATACTACAGAGCTATAGTAATGACAATAGCCTGATACTGGTATAAAAACAGACACAGAGACCAATAAAATATAACAGAAAATCTAGAAATAAATACATATATTGGCAGCCAACTAATTTTTGACAAAGGTACCAAGAACATACATTGGTGAAAGGATACTCTTTTCAATATATGCTTCTGGGAAAACCGGATATTCATCTGTGGAAAAATAAAGCTGGACCCCTATTTCTCACAACATTAAAAAATCAACTCAAAGTGGATTAAAAGCTTAAACCTGAGATCCAAAATTATAGAACTACTAGAAGTAAACATAGTAGAAACACTTCAGGACACTGGTTTAAGCAAAGATTTTATGACTAAGACCTCTAAAGCACAGACAACAATTTTTTAAAAAACAATAGGCAAATTGAATTGTATTAAACTAAAAGGCTTCTACACAACAAAGGAGTAATCAACAGAGTGAAGCAACAATGTATTTAATGAGAAAAATATTTGCAAATTATTCGTTTGACAAGAGACTAATATCCAGAATATACAAGAGACTCAACAGCAAAAACGATAAGAAAAACAAACTAATCCTATTAAAACTGGGCAAAGTATCTGAATAGAAAATTCTCAAAAGAAGACATATGGCCTATAGGCCAACAAATGGCCAATGAACAGACATGTGAAAAAAATGCTTAGTATTACTAATCATCAGAGAAATGAAAATCAAAATCATGATGAAATATTATCTTACCCCAGTTAGAATGGTTATTATAAAAAAGATTTAAAAATTACAGCCTCTGGAAGGATGAGGAGAAAATAGAAGTCTTATACACTGTTTTTAGAAATGTACATTAGTACAGCCACTCTGGAAAGCAGTATGGAAGCACCTCAGAAAACTAAAAATAGAGCTACCATATGATTCAGCAGTCCCACTAGTGGGTATTTATTCAAAGGAAAGGAAATCAGTATATCAAAGGGATACCTGTGTCCCCATGTTTATTGCAGCATTATCCACAAGAGTAAGATATGGTGTCAACCTAAGTGTCCATTATTAGATGAATAGATAAGAAAAATATGGTATATATACACAATGGAATGCTATTCAGCCATAAAATAATAAACTCCTGTCATCCGCAGCAACATGGATGGAACTGGAGGTCATTATACTAAGTGAAATAATCCAGGCACCGAAAGACAAATATCACATGTTCTCACTCATATAGTAAGAGCTAAAAAAGTTGATTTCATGAAGTAGAGGGTAGAAGGATGGTTATCAGAGGCTGGAAAGGATGTGGGGGTTGGTGAAGAGAGGTTGGTTAATGGGTAAAAACATACAATTAGAAGGGATAAGTTCTATTGTTAACATAGTTAATATAAATCTATTGTGTTGGGGATATTTCAAATATTTTCTTCTAGGTATTTTGAAATGCACACTTCAAATGCTATATGACTTATGGAGGAATATGCATTTGAAATGTGTATTTCAAAATACCTAGAAGAAAATATCTGGAATGTTCCCAACACAATGAAATGATAAATGTTTGAGGCGATGGATTTTTAATACCTTGTTTTGCTCATTATGCATCGTATGCATGTATCAGAATATCACATACACCCCAAAAATGTGTGAAAATATTATGTGTTAATAAAAATGGGCAAAAAATAAAAGTAAATGAACTGAGAATCAGAGACTTGTAAGACACCTCCAGTGGTCTGAGTTACATGTCATGGAGTCCCAGAATGAGAATAAGAATGCAAAGAATAGGAGTGAACATGAAGCAAGATGGACACAAAGAAAACTATGTAGGCATAACACAGTCAAACTGTTGAAAACCAAGGAGTAAGAGAAGGTTTAGGAAGCAGACAGATGATAAAAGGGCATCTTAGGAACAATGATACAAACAAATATTTATTCAAAGTTCTCTATCCAGAGAAAAACATCCTTCAAAAATGATGAGATATAGAACTCTTTTAAAAAATAAATTCAAGTTGAGAGAAAATGTTGCCAGTAGACCTACACTACAAGAAATAATAATACATGCTTTTCAAGCTGGAAGGACATTAAACCACGTGGAAACTTGGATACATAGGAAGACGTGATGAGCACTATGAATGGCAAATAGGTGGGTATGTATATAAAATATCCACTGTTTCTTTTCTCAGTTTTCTTTCAGATAAATAATAAAGGACAAGATTATGACATAGTAAAGTGGACTTGATAATGTATGTAGAAGTAAGAGATACAGCAAAAATAGAACCAAGGACGCAGTTAAATTGTTCTATTTTGAGATTTTTATATTTGTAAAGTGAGGTATAGGAAGATTGTTGTGTCAATATGAAGTTTCAAGTGATACAATATTGACTCTAAAGAAACAGTGATATATTAAGAATGCATATTATGAACCGTACAGTCAATGAGGAGATAAAAGAGGATCATGAAAAAAAAATGATTTACCCTCTAAAAAGAAGAATTTGTTCAGCAGAGTAGAAGAAATCCTGGGGAACAAAAAGACCAATAGCAATGTTTATTTAAGCCCAGTAGTATGAGAATCACATTAAATATAAATGGACTAACCATTTTAATTAAAAGGTAGAAGTTGTCAGACTGGATTTTTAAAAAAGCAACATCCAATTGTATGGTGTATATAGAAAATATAATTTAAATATAAAGATACCCACAGGTGGGAATTAGAAGAATGGAGAGCACGTATTTCATAAACAATAACCATAAAAATATGAGTCTATTAATATTTGATGAGTGCTCTTCAAAATAAGCTATGTTCCCAAGAGGAACATTTTATTATGATTTAAAAATCTGTTCATCAGGAAAACATAATAATTGTAAATATGGTATATACCTTATAAAAGAGCTTCTGAATACAAACCAAAAACTGATAGAGATGGGAAAAATACAGAGAAATCCACAATCAAAATGGGAGATTTAAATATTTTATGCTCAGTGTTGATAGGACAAATAGAAGAAAACATTAGTAAAGATGTAGAAGAACTACACTACCTTATGAATCAACTGGGACCTCACTGACATTTATAGAGTCCTGGATCCAAAGTCTGCAGAGTGCACTTTCTTTTCAGTTGAGCATGGAACATTCAACAAGGTAGATCAAATGCTGGGTCATGATCGCCTACTTAGGACTAAAAAGGTTTATACAGAACTCAAGTATCCTGCAATTGGTGAATTCTTTCAAAGGAGTAATATGTACACTTTTCTAACTCTTTCAGAAAATAGAGAAGGTTGAAATGAATCCCAGATAACTATGAAACTGGGATAACACTGTTACCAAAACCTTCCACTGAGATTGAGAGTGACAAATGTTACACAGGCCAGGCACAGTGGCTCACACCTGTAATCCCAGCACTTTGGGAGGCAGGGGAGGGAGGGTCACTTGAGGCCAGGAGTTCGAGACCAGACTGGCCAACATGATGAAAATCCATCTCTACTTAAAAAAAAAAAAAAAAAAAAAAAAGCCAGGTGTGGTGGTGCGTATCTGTAATCCCAGCTTCTCAGGAGGCTGGGGCATGAGAATTGTTTGCGGGGGTTGCAGCGAGCCAATATCACACCGTTGCACTCCAGTCTGTGCAATAGAGTGAGACCCTGTCTCAAAAAAAAAAAAAAAAAAAAAAAAAAAAAAAAAGACCAATAGCCCTTATGAATGTAGATGCAGAAATTCTTAAAAAACATATTAACAAATCAAAAGACGGATCATGTATCATGAAAAAATGGGGTTTATTTCAGGAATGCAAGCTTCATACAACATTCAAAATCCAAATTTAGATGACAGCATAGCAACGTTATTTATAATATTCTGAAACAAGAACCAACTCAGATCTCTTTTGACAGCTGAATGGATGAATAAATGTTGGTATATGCAAGTAATACAGTGCTTGATAAAAATTGATAAAAATGATAAAAATGAATTGATAAAAATGAACAATCTGCTGACACACACATTAACATGGATGCATCTCACAGGCTTTATTCTGAGAGAAGAAAGGCTTACACACAAGTGATAGTGCATCATTCGATTAATATCAAGTTCTAAAGCAGCAAAACTAGTCTATAACAGCAGAAACCAGATCAGTGACTACCTTGGGCTGGAGGGGATTGCCTGCAAACAGGCACAGAGGAAGTATCGTGGGGGTGGGTGTTGTGCGGATAAGATAGAAATACTCTGTTTCATAATTTGGATTCGGGCTGCATAGACTGTATATATTTGACAAAACTCATCAAACTGTGCACTTAAAATCTGCACATGTTATTGTATGCCTTTTATGCCTCAATATAGTTCAGTTACAAATTTAAAAAGTGCAAAGATTTTCAGTGATTCACTGTAGAAAATATAGCAACACCTAAAAATTTGGCTTCAGACCTCTTATTTAAACACAAAGTATTAAAACACCAAGTGTATGGTGATGCCTCTCTTATCTGTAGTTTTGCTTTCTTCAGTTTCAGTTACCTACAATCAACCACATTCTGAAATATTACATGGAAAATTCCAGAGATAAACAATCATAAGTTTTAAATTGTGCACATTCTGAGTAGTTGATGAAACCTTGTGCACACACTGCTCCATCCCCTCATCATAAGGAGGAGGAGGGGAGGAGTACAGTAAATAAGATGTTTATAGAGAGATCACATTCTCATCATGTTCTTTACAGAATAGTGATATAATTCCTCTATCGTATTAGCAGTTGTTGTTAATCTCTTACTGGGCTTAATTTATAAATTAAACTTTATTATGTTTGTTTAGGAAAAAGGCATAGTATGTATCTATATGGTTTGGTACTATCCACAGTTTTCAGGCATTCACTGGGAGTCTTTTTTAAATTCAAGAAATGGTTATTATTAAAGCAGAAAGGCTCAGAAGCCTCCTGAGAGCAAAGATTTATCTTGAGATTCCACTTTTTATTGTCTACAATCTAAAAATATTATTTTCTTGTGTGTCTTTAAAAATTATGTGCACTACGTTCTTTTTTTTATACTTTAAGTTCTAGGGTACATGTACACAATGTGCGGGTTTGTTACATATGTATACATGTGCCATGTTGGTGTGCTGCACCCATTAACCCGTCATTTATAGTAGCTATATCTCCTAATGCTATCCCTCCCCCTTCCCCCCACCCCATGACAGACCCCGGTGTGTGATGTTCCCCTTCTTGTGTCCAGGTGATCTCATTGTTCAATTCCCACCTATGAGTGAGAACATGTGGTGTTTGGTTTTCTGTTCTTGCGATAGTTTGCTGAGAATGATGGTTTCCAGCTGCATCCATGTCCCTACAAAGGACATGAACTCATCCTTTTTTATGGCTGTATAGTATTCCATGGTGTATATGTGCCACATTTTCTTAATCCAGTCTATCATTGATGGACATTTGGGTTGGTTCCAAGTCTTTGCTATTGTGAATAGTGCCGCAATAAATATACGTGTGCATGTGTCTTTATTGCAGCATGATTTATAATTCTTTGGGTATATACCCAGTAAGGGGATGGCTGGGTCAAATGGTATTTCTAGTTCTAGATCCTTGAGGAATCACCACACTGTCTTCCACAATGGTTGAACTAGTTTACAGTCCCACCAACAGTGTAAAAGCCTTCCTATTTCTCCATATCCTCTCCAGCACCTGCTGTTTCCTGACTTTTTGATGATCACCATTCTAACTGGTGTGAGATGGTATCTCATTGTGGTTTTGATTTGCATTTGTCTGATGGCCAGTGATGATGAGCATTTTTTCATGTGTTTGTTGGCTGCATAAATGTCTTCCTTGAGAAGTCTCTGTTCATGTCCTTCTCCCACATTTTTATGGTGGTGTTTTTTTCTTATAAATTTGTTTGAGTTCTTTGTAGATTCTGGATATTAGCCCTTTGTCAGATAAGTAGATTGCAAAAATTTTCTCCCATTCTGTAGGTTGCCTGTTCACTCTGATGGTAGTTTCTTTTGCTGTGCAGAAGCTCTTTAGTTTAATTAGATCCCATTTGTCAATTTTGGTTTTTGTTGCCATTGCTTTTGGTGTTTCAGACATGAAGTCCTTGCCCATGCCTGTGTCCTGAATGGTATTGCCTAGGTTTTCTTCTAGGGCTTTTATGGTTTTGGATCTAACGTTTAAGTCTTTAATCCATCTTGAATTAATTTTTGGATAAGGTGTAAGGAAGGGATCCAGTTTCAGCTTTCTACATATGGCTAGCCTGTTTTCCCAGCACAATTTATTAAATAGGGAATCCTTTTCCCATTTGTTTTTGTCAGGTTTGTGAAAGATCAGATGGTTGTAGATGTGTGGTATTATTTCTGAGGGCTCTGTTTTGTTCCATTGGTCTATATCTCTGTTTTGGTACCAGTACCATGCTGTTTTGGTTACTGTAGCCTTGTAGTACAGTTTGAAGTCAGGTAGCGTGATGCCTCCCGCTTTGTTCTTTTTGCTTAGGATTGTCTTGTCAATGTGGGCTCTTTTTTGGTTCCATATGAACTTTAAAGTAGTTTTTTTCCAGTTCTGTGAAGAAAGTCATTGGTAGCTTGGTGGATGGCATTGAATCTATAAATTACCTTAGGCAGTATGGCCATTTTCACGATATTGATTCCTCCTATCCATAAGCATGGAATGTTCTTCCATTTGTTTGTGTCCTCTTTTATTTCATTGAGCAGTGGTTTATAGTTCTCCTTGAAGAGGTCCTTTACATCCCTTGTAAGTTGGATTCCTAGGTATTTTATTCTCTTTGAAGCAGTTGTGAATGGGAGTTCACTCATGATTTGGCTGTTTGTCTTTTATTGGTGTATAGGAATGTGCTTGTGATTTTTGCACATTGATTTTGTATCCTGAGACTTTGCTGAAGTTGCTTAGCAGCTTAAGGAGATTTTGGGCTGAGATGATGGGGTTTTCTAAATGTACAATCATGTCATCTGCAAACAGGGACAATTTGACTTCCTCTTTTCCTAATTGAATAGCCTTCGTTTCTTTCTCCTGCCTGATTGCCCTGGCCAGAACTTCCAACACTATGTTGAATAGGAGTGGTAAGAGAGGGCATCCCTGTCTTGTGCCAGTTTTCAAAGGGAATGCTTCCAGTTTTTGCCCGTTCAGTATGATATTGGCGGTGGGTTTGTCATAGATAGTTATTATTTTGAGATAGATATGTCCCATCAATACCTAGTTTATTGAGAGTTTTTAGCATGAAGGGCTGTTGAATTTTGTCAAAGGCCTTTTCTGCATCTATTGAGATAATCATGTGGTTTTCATCTTTGGTTCTGTTTATATGCTGGATTACGTTTATTGATTTGTGTATGTTGAACCAGCCTTGCATCCCAGGGATGAAGTCCACTTGATCATGGTGGATAAACTTTTTTATGTGCTGTTGGATTCTGTTTGCCAGTATTTTACTGAGGATTTTTGCATGGATGTTCATCAGGGATATTAGTCTAAAATTCTCTTTTTTTGTTGTGTCTCTGCCAGGCTTTGGTATCAGGATGATGTTGGCCTCATAAAATGAGTTAGGGAGGATTCCCTCTTTTTCTGTTGACTGAAATAATGGTACCAGCTCCTCATTGTACCTCTGGTAGAATTCGGCTGTGAATCCGACTTGTCCTGGACTTTTTTTGGTTGGTAAACTATTAATTATTGCCTCAATTTCAGAGCCTGTTATTGGTCTTTTCAGGGATTCAACTTCTTCCTGGTTTAGTCTTGGGAGGGTGTATGTGTCCAGGAATTTATCTGTTTCTTCTAGATTTTCTAGTTTATTTGCGTAGAGGTGTTTATAGTATTCTCCAATGGTAGTTTGTATTTCTGTGGGATCGGTGGTGATATCCCCTTTATCATTTTTTACTGCATCTATTTGATTCTTCTCTCTTTCCTTCTTTACTAGTCTTGCTAGCGGTCTATCAATTTTGTTGATCTTTTCAAAAAACCAGCTTCTGGATTCATTGATTTTTTTGAAGGGTTTTTTGTGTCTCTGTCTCCTTCAGTTCTGCTCTGATCTTAGTTATTTCTTGCCTTCTGCTAATTTTTAAATGTGGTTGCTGTTGCTTCTCTAGTTCTTTTAATTGTGATGTTAGGGTGTCAATTTTAGCTCTTTCCTGCTTTCTCTCATGGGCATTTAGTGCTATAAATTTCCCTCTACACACTACTTTAAATGTGTCCCAGAGATTCTGCTATGTTGTGCCTTTGTTCTCATTGGTTTCAAAGAACATCTTTATTTCTGCCTGTATTTCGCTATGTACTGAGTAGTCATTCAGGAGCAGGTTATTCAGTTTCCATGTAGTTGAGTGGTTTTGAGTGAGTCTCTTAATCCTGAGTTCTAGTTTGATTGCACTGTGGTCTCAGAGACAGTTTGTTACAATTTCTGTTCTTTTACATTTGCTGGGGAGTGCTTTACTTCCAACTATGTGGTCAATTTTGGAGTGCGATGTAGTGCTGAGAAGAATGTATATTCTGTTGATTTGGGGTGGAGAGTTCTGTAGATGTCTATTAAGTTCACTTGGTGCAGAGCTGAGTTCAATTCCTGGATATCCTTGTTAACTTTCTATCTCGTTGATCTGTCTAATATTGACAGTGGGGTATTAAAGTCTCACATTATTAATGTGTGGGAATCTAAGTCGCTTTGTAGGTCTCTAAGGACTTGCTTTATGAATCTGGGTGCTCCTGTATTGGGTGCATAAATATTTAGGATAGTTAGCTCTTCTTGTTGAATTGATCCCTTTACCATTATGTAACGGCCTTCTTTGTCTCTTTTGATCTTTGTTGTTTTAAAGTCTGTTTTATCAGAGACTAGGATTGCAAATCCTGCATTTTTTTGTTTTCCATTTGCTTGGTAGATCTTCCTCCATCCCTTTATTTTGAGCCTGTGTGTGTCTCTGCGTGTGAGATGGGTCTCCTGAATACAGCACACTGATGTGTGTTGACTCTTTGTCCAATTTGCCAGTCTGTGTATTTTAATTGGACCATTTAGTCCATTTACATTTAAGGTTAATATTGTTATGCGTGAATTTGATTCTGTCATTATGATGTTAGCTGGTTATTTTGCTCGTTAGTTGATGCAGTTTATTCCTAGCATTGATAGTCTTTACAATTCGGCATGTTTTTGCAGTGGCTGGTACCGGTTGTTCCTTTCCATGTTTAGTGCTTCCTTCAGGATCTCTTGTAGGGCAGGCCTGGTGGTGACAAAATCTCTCAGCAGTTGCTTGTATGTAAAGGATTTTTTTCTCCTTCACTTATGAAGCTTAGTTTGGCTGGATATGAAATTCTGGGTTGAAAATTCTTTTCTTTAAGAATGTCGAATATTGGCCCCCACTCTCTTCTGGCTTGTGGTTTCCGCCAAGAGTTCTGCTGTTAGTCTGGTGGGCTTCCCTTTGTGGGTAACCCGACGTTTCTCTCTGGCTGCACTTAACATTTTTTCCTTCATTTCAACTTTGGTGAATCTGACAATTATGTCTTGGAGTTGCTCTTCTCGAGGAGTATCTGTGTGGCGTTCTCTGTATTTCCTGAATTTGAATGTTGGCCTGCCTTGCTAGGTTGGGGAAGTTCTCCTGGTCAATATCCTGCAGAGTGTTTTCCAGCTTGGTTCCATTCTCCCTGTCACTTTCACGTACACCAATTAGATGTCTTTTCACATAGTCCCATATTTCTTGGAGGCTTTGTTCGTTTCTTTTTACTCTTTATTCTCTAAACTTCTCGCTTCATTTCATTCATTTGATCTTCAATCACTGATACCCTTTCTTCCAGTTGATCAAATCGGCTACTGAAGCTTGTGCATTTGTTATGTATGTAGTTCTCGTGCCATGGTTTTCAGCTCCATCAGGTCATTTAAGGACTCCTCTACACTGGTTATTCTAGTTAGCCATTCGTCTAATCTTTTTTCAAGGATTTTAGCTTCTTTGCAATGGGTTCGAACTTCCTCCTTTAGCTCGGAGAAGTTTGATCGTCTGAAGGCTGCTTCTCTCAACTTGTCAAAGTCATTCTCCATCCAGCTTTGTTCCGTTGCTGGTGAGGAGCTGCATTCCTTTGGAGGGGGAGAAGCGCTCTGATTTTTAGAATTTTCAGCTTTTCTGCTCTGTTTTTTCCCCCATCTTTGTGGCTTTATCTACCTTTGGTCTTTGATGATGGTGACCTACAGATGGGGTTTTGGTGTGGATGTCCTTTCTGTTTGTTAGTTTTCGTTCTAACAGTCAGGACCCTCAGCTAAAGGTCTGTTGGAGTTTGCTGGAGGTCCACTCCAGACCCTGTTTGCCTGGGTATCAGCAGCAGAGGCTGCAGAACAGCGAATATTGCTGAGCAGCAAATGTTGCTGCCTGATCCTTCCTCTGGAAGCTTTGTCTCAGAGGGGTACCCAGCCATGTGAGGTGTTAGTCTGCCCCTACTGGGGGATGCCTCCCAGTTAGGCTACTCAGGGGTCAGGGACCCACTTGAGGAGTCAGTCTGTCTGTTCTCAGATTTCAAACTCTGTGCTTGGAGAACCACTGATCTCTTCAAAGCTGTCAGACAGGGACATTTAAGTCTGCAGAGGTTTCTGCTGCCTTTTGTTTGGCTGTGCCCTGCCCCCAGAGGTGGAGTGTACAGAGGCAGGTAGGCCTCCTTGAGCTGTGGTGGGCTCCACCCAGTTCGAGCTTCCTGGCCACTTAGTTTACCTACTCAAGTCTCAGCAATGGCGGGTGCCCCTCCCCCAGCCTCGCTGCCGCCTTGCAGTTCTATCTCAGACTGCTGTGCTAGCGATGAGCAAGGCTCCATGGGCGTGGGACCCTCCAAGCCAGGCACAGGATATAATCTCCTGGTGTGCCGTTTGCTAAGACTGTTGGAAAAGTGCAGTATTAGGGTGAGAGTGACCCGATTTTCCAGATACTGTCTGTCACAGCTTCCCTTGGCTAGGAAAGGGAATTCCCTGACCCCTTGCACTTCCCAGGTAAGGCGATGGCTTGCCTTGCTTCGGCTCACGCTCAGTGGGCTGCACACACTCTCCTGCCCCCACTGTCTGACAAGCCACAGTGAAATGAACCTGGTACCTCAGTTGGAAATGCAGAAATCACACATCTTCTGTGTCGCTCACGCTTGGAGCTGTAGATTGGAGCTGTTCGTATTTGGCCATCTTGGACAGTATGATCTTAACTTTTAAAAACCAAATAGAAAAAGATCATGAGAAATATACAAAATGGGTGATAAGGTTTTTTTTAACCTTTTTATATTTCCCATCTTTTCTAGAATGTAGTTGTATTTCTATGATAATCAGAGAATGTAGACTTAAGAGTGTGCTCTTAACACTACTTTGTGTCCATACATACATGCCTTGAGGAGGCAAAAATGCTGGGATGATATGCAGTTTATGTTAAACTGGGAACCGTGTAAGTAGTTGAAATTGGGAACCGTGAAAGTAGTTGAAATATTTGGAGGCTTTTGCTTTCATCTATTTTTATTCATTTCCAGTAACTTTATAAAGAGTATGTTAAAAGTACTCCATTTTACTTGACTTTTCAAAATGCATCCATCTAGGCACAGTGCCCTCTAGAGATCCGCCTCCATTCAGAATGTTCATCCTGTGCGTGTGGCAGATGCCAGGATGACATCACTTTTTGTCAGCCCCAAAGAATCAGAGCTGGGAGAATGCAGAGTGGGGGAGCTCGTGCTTGCATGTCTGAGATGAAGACTGCGTTGAAAACTAAACCGCACAAGTTCCTTCTTGGGGACTGCAGCAGTTTGAATACAATGCTTTAGAAAGAGCACCTGCCCAGTGACCTGATACCAGTTCTTGCTTTGACCTCTGAACCTGATGGCCTCTGTCTCCAGGCAGTTCACATGAACATCTCCACCAGTAGAGGCTCCCCTCACCCTCCACTCTTCGAAACACGTGTGGCTTGCATCTTTGGTTACAATCCTTTCTGCTAATTCTTGTGTACATTCAATGTATTGGGAGATATTTTTCTCTGATTTTTTTGATTGACAATCTTTTTATTTTTATATACTTTAAGTTCTAGGGTACATGTGCACAATGTGCAGGTTTGTTACATATGTATACATGTGCCATGTTGGTGTGCTGCACCCATTAACTTATCATTTACGTTAGGTATATCTCCTAATGCTATCTCTCCCCCATCCCTCCACCCCACAACAGGCCCCGGTATGTGATGTATGATTGACAATCTTGCAATAACTGTGGCATCTCGTAGTAAATGCCCTGTGAGTTGGTTGGTCAGTCACATGTAAATGCTACAGGATGGCTTTTGGGGGTCAGTTCTTTCGACTGCAACTTTTGACTGCATCGTCGATTAAATAGAGGAAAACATGTTCTGTTTTGTTCCTCATCTGAAATTGGTTTCCACTGCCATGGATAGATGTAGATGCTTTCGCAGCCCTGGAGATGCTGAGCTCTGCATTCCTGTCGTAGGCAGCAAGATTACAAAAAGCTGACAGGTACAAGCTATAGGATTTGTGATCAACTGGTAGGAACATGCCTCATGATATCTGCAAGCTATTGAGTTGATGTAAGATTTGGGACCACGATGAGGATCACGAGGCTCTGCTTTCTGCAGGACATGAACTCCCTCACAGTGGGGTTTGCTCAAATGAGCAGCACCTTCCTTGAGCCAACTTTGGACATGCCAGTGTGGGAGGCGGGCACAGGACCAGAAGGCCTTTCTGGGAACCCTGCACATGCTCTTCTCCTAAGGAGAGGAAGCTGGAGGCATTTCCTCCATCAGTGCCCAGCTTGTGACTGCAGAGAGCAAAGAGCTGGGTGCACTGGGGCAGCTGGAGAGAAAGGAGCTGTGGAGCAGGTAACGCTGGCATGTTCCTTCTCCTTTGCCCTCAGTAAATGGGAGCATTTGACCCTGCTGAGCTAAGCATTAGCTCACAGAGATCTGACTTCTCCCCTAGCTGCTAGTTATAGAAAATATTTTCTCCAGATTGTGCAAAATACTTTTCCAGAGGAAAGTACATTCAATGGGACATGAAATTCAGGTTTATCAGGGGCCTCTGAGTGAAAAGCATCCTATAAAAGTCCACAGTCTGGAGGCAAAGCTGCGCCGACAAACTCTGCATGCAGCCTGATTTTATAAAGAAAAAATGGGTTTTCTTAGTGGGGAATTGCTTTTGATCCTACACCTTTGAAAAGTAATCTTCAACTGATTTTGTGAAAGGATGCATACTATTTTGTTTATTTTAATATTGTGTATTGTATAGTAGAATCCTCTATGCAATTTTAAGTAGTGGTTTTGCAATATGATTCTAGTTACTCTGAAAACAGCACACTGTAGCAAACCTTTGAATCAGCAACAAGAGGTATAGATTATGTGGCTAAACACACAGCACCATTACTAGGATGAACTCCCATGGCACAGATGGATTATTGTGCATGCAAATACCACAGTTAAAATTCAATGAACAGTGATACCTAAAACCGTGCCACAGTATGCAATCATTTATAATGAGTTCCTACACAGCTTGCAGCAGTCTGTGTAGACACATGGTATTTCAGCAAAGCGAATATGAAACACATAGCAGGTGATCTGAAGGTATTTCAGTGCCGTCCTCATGCATGCACCAAAGGTGAATCTCTTACCAGATGTGAGAGCCCAACAGAAAAGGGTAACAATGAATGAGTATCTGTAAAATTCAGCTCAGAGTTCAAATGTTCCAATATTGCCACTTTTGCTATTGAGCTATTGGCCATGGACTTAATAAATATAGAGAAACAATGTTAGGATGATAACCCAAACCAAGCCTCTGGTGTGAGCTTTTGTTCTGCCGCCGCCGATACATCTGTAGATGGCGAGGCCGCCTCTTCTGTGTGACGCTCCAACCCTCCCTCAGCGTCCATCCCCCGTCCCACCTGCACTGGGTGAGAGGCCTTTCATCTAGAATCCTAGGGCAGGGATGCAAAGATGATTTGAGGTGGAGGAGAATGAGAAAGGGGCTTGTATATCAGCAAAGATGAAAATAAATCATCACACTCTTTCTGTGAAGTGTGTAGAGTGTCGTATGGAAACCTCATCCACATGGAAGCGAAGCCTCCAAGATTCCAGGGATCTCATGTGAAGCCCTGGGGAACGGCCCCCCATCTCCTCTCACCACACACCAACCAGAGCCAGTTCAGCGGCACAGAACTGTTAGGGATGTTATTTTTTGGCAGGTAAAGCTGACTGCAGAGGAGACTTGAGGTGGACAGGGTTTGCTGTTTAAGTGGCGGATTAACCAATGTATAAGGTTGTACATTTATAAGGAATGAGGTATGTGGTCTCAAATAACATTCTGATACATAGTGGACATGTAGCCGATTAATACTTATGAACAAGCAAGTATGAAAGACACTTCATGCCACCCTCTGAGCCTCCGGAAAGCCCAGGTCTGTTTTCTCGTGGCCCCCCTTCTTACAGAAAGTCTTCTTGCAGACAGATGCTCAGATTCCAGGTGCAGCAGTCCCTGAACCCCAAGGTCCACAGAGCCCAGAGCTCAGGGCTGGTGTTTCCGGTGGACACTGAATTAAATTAAATCAACAGAAATGTCTTGTGAGTGTGGGGCACACCTGTCAGTGTGAGGCACGCCCGTGAGTGTGGGGCACACTTGTTAGTGTGGGGCACACCCGTGAGGTGTGTCCATGCCGGTGACTGGGGCGGCAGCGCCTGGTTCATTCATAGCGAGCCGGGCTCTGAGGTCAAGACGGCTCAGGCAGCTCAGGCTCCTCTTTGAGAATGTGGAATATTATACGATTGTATCCTGTGGCTAGAACCCACCTCTGACCCTTTCGTTGTTGGACGCTCGCGGGGCTGTTACGTGTTCTGACCCTTTTGTTGTTGGACGCTCGTGGGGCTGTTGCGTGGTGCTGCGGTGGTTGCATGGCTCCGAGGCCTCCTCACTTTTCCATCTGGGCCCAGCTCCTACTACTGCACAGGCAGGGTCGTTGCCACTAATAATAAAGCAGACCCATGACCTGGACAGAATGTCATCAGCCATTCTATTATGTGTCTCTCGACCGAAACTCGCTGAGTGGACATTTCAGGTTGTTTTGGTTTTGCGTCTTTCTCATGGTCTCTATGCACCGAGCCCAGTACTGTGTCTGCAACTTTCCCTCCAAATTTAGGCCCCTGTTCTCCTTCTCCTTCCTTTCAGCTTCCTTCCTCTCATGCAATTTGCAGTTAGAAATTAGAGGGAGAAGATGTCTTAAATCCGGGTAGAAGAGCACTTCTTTCTTTCCCGATCTTTCAGAAACGATCTCACTTGCTTTTTATCAGTTAAAATGTGTTGGACTTGAGTTCTGTGTTCCAGGCACACAGACGCCTCTCCCTGCATGCAGCCTCCTCTGTGACGCTTCGTTCTCCTTTCTTCTGCACAGGCTCCATCGTCACCTTCCTCGCCCATAGCTAAGGACCCGAGGTATGAGAAGCGCTGGCTGGACACCTTGTCCGTGCCTCTGTCCATGGCTCGCATCTCAAGGTACAAAGCCGGAGCGGAAAAATTAAGGTGTGTGACCGTTGCCTGAGATGGGAAAAGTTGATGAACCCCGTGCACTTTTGCCAGTTCCTACAGGCCACTGGTTACTCCAAAGCGCTTGACTGTGACATCAGCAAGTGGGCGTGCTGTCTTCTGGTAGATTTAGCATTTGGAATAAACAAGTTAAAGATCAAGAGAAAATGAGAAGTCAGGTATCAGAACGGTGAATTTATTACTAAGACTAGTTCTACCTAGGGCAAGGTGGCATGGTTGCTTCTCGTGAAACAGTCATTAGTAAAATAAATTCTATTTTTAGTTTTAAATGCTAACAGAATTAGACTGGAAGTAAAGACTGACTTCTTGTCCAAGTCTCAGATATTTCTAGAAATGCCACTTAAACTCTGTGGGCCTCTTTTTCTTCAGTAATAAAATGAGAAGGTTAGACCAGCAGCTATATTAAATAAATGCTAACTAGTTTGTGAGCTTGGTTAATTAAATAATTTCAAAGATGTAACTATAAAAGTTTATGTTTCCATAGCTTTTTGAGTAGAAAAATGTATGCTTGGCTAATTGTGCTGTTTAATCACTGTGGAAAGGCCCACAAGTAATGAGTTGGTGAATTTCCTCTTTCTATTCTTAAGACAGATGTGTAGAAATAGCAAACTTTCTGTCAGCAAAGGAATTTTTTTTTTAATTGAGCACTGTACTTCCCAAAATGTGTGTGCATCTGTGTGAATGTTTGTGGCTATAGGGTCTGTGGTGGGCAGACAGTACAACCTGAAATTCCCTTTACTGGTCCTGAAATGGAAGGTAAAAGTCCAGCAAATGTTGCTTTTCATGAAGGGTTAAAATTAGGTTTTCTCTATGAATTGGTATTAACTGTACAGCCTCTCACAAAGGATGTTCATGTTTGTGGAAGGATGTCTATGATCCCATTGCAGGAACAGGGATAGTAAGCTTGATTTTCAGATTTGTGCCCACCTTTGGTAAAGGGAGACAAACCTAGTAGATGTGTGTATTCCTAGAGAAGTAGAAAGACAGGTAGGTAAATATAGGTGGATAGATAGAGATGATAGATAAAGTGGATGGATGGATGGATAGACAGACAGACAGACAGACAGACAGACAGACAGATAGATAGATAGATAGATAGATACATACATAGATAGATAGATAGATAGATAGATAGATAGATAGATAGATAGATAGATAGATAGATAGATAGATAGTGATCTGCATAATAATGTTTTGGTCAAGGACAGACCACATATGCCATGGTGGTCCCATTATATTGTAATGGAGCTGAAAATCCCTATTGCCTGGTGACATCAAACATCATAACCTCACAGTGAAAGACATGATGCACATGTTTATGGTGATGCTGACATAGACAAACCTACTGCACTGCCAATCATATAAAAGGAAGCAGTAATGTCCTGGACCTTCACATTCACTCACTCCTCACTCATGGCTTCACCCCAAACAACTTCCAGCCCTGAAGGCTCTATTCATGGTGAGTGTCCTGCACAGGTGTGTCATTTTTTAACTTTTATACCCTATTTTTACTTTCACTTTTCTAAGTTTAGATGTGCTTACATACACAGATACTTGCTTTTGTGTATTTAGATACACAAATATGATTGTGTAACAGTTGTGTAAGTATTCAGCACGGTCACATGCTGTACAGGTTTGTAGCCTAGGACCAATAAGCTGTATCATATAGCCTAGGTGTGTAGTAGCCTGTATCATCTAGGTTTCTGTAAGTGCACCCTACGGTGTAAACACAATGACAAAATCGCCTAATGACACATGTCTCAGAATGTATCCCCGTCATTAAATATGACTGTAGATATATAGATGAATTATTGCAGTGATACAGGGGCTGAAATATAGATAGATTACAGAGATACAAATAGATGGATAGGTAAATAGTCATTTGTACAATATAGCAAAATGTTTTAACAGTTCGTGCTGTCACTGTGAATTCCTTTTAAAATGTGTGCATGTGGCTTTCTTACAACATGTTTCTTTGGTTTGGGGTTAGTTTGGGAACCAAGTAGAGATCTGGGCATGTATCTGTCTTGACAAAGAGGGAAATAGTGCATGAAATGACCTTTGTCTATTAGCGAATTTGAATTAAATGGGTTTTTAGAAAAATAGAGCCACTCAACCTCATAAACACTTCCTAGCCCATCTACCATTGAATGTGATGAAGATTAGCCATTCTAGCTTTGGTTTAAGGATGAATTCAGGTCGTAAGATGAAATGTCTCCTACTCTGAGGACAGGATAGGTTCTCTAGTTGTATTAGTCCATTTTCATACTGTTATGAAGAAAAACCCAAGACTGGGTAATTTATAAAGGAAAAGAGGTTTAATGGACTCAGTTCTACATGACTGGGGAGGCCTCACAATCATGTTGGAAGGTGAAGGAGGAGCAAAGGCATGTCTTACATGGTGGCAGGGAAGAGCGTGTGTGCCGGGAAACTACCCTTTATAAACCATCAGATCTTGTGATTCTTATTCACTGTCATGAGAACAGCATGGAAAAAAACCGACCCCCATGATTCAATTACCTCCCACCAGGTCCCTCCCATGACATTTAGGAATTATGGGAGCTACAATTCAAGATGAGATTTGGGCAGGGATACAGCCAAACCATATCACTAGTAATTCTTAACTAAATGCAGACTTGACCACCCATTCCCGCAGCTTGAGAACATGTAGAAACACATGTGTTATTCTTGGTGACAAAATACTTTGACCCACTAAGCCGTTCATACCATAATCATTGGGATAAATATATGACATCCAGGAGAATGAAAAGGAACTCAAGAAATCAGCTGACTGCCTGAGCCTCAGATTCTTTTTCTGTTATAAAAGCTATCACACACTGATTTGGTTTGGATCTGTGTCTCCACCCAAACCTCATGTGGAAACGTATTCCCCCATGTTGGAGGTGGGGCCTGGTGGGATTCACTCGTGGAGTGGATTCTCATGAATGGGTTAGCAAAATCCCCCTTGGTGCTGTGCTTCTGACAGTGAGCGGGTTCTCCTGAGATCTGGTCATTTAAAGCTGTGTGGCACCTCCTCACTCTCTCTCTTGCTCCTGTTCCTGCCTTGTAAGGTGTCTCGCTCACCCTCTGCCTTCCACCATGATTGGAAGTTTCCTGAGGCTTCCCTAGAAGCAGAAGCCTCCATGCTTCCTGTGTAGCCTGCAGAACTGTGAGACAGTTAAGCCTCTTTTCTTTATAAATTAGCCAGTCTCAGGTACTTCTTTATAGCAGTGCAAGAACGGACTAATACACACTGTAACAGCAAACTGAAAGGTTTATAATTTTTCATAAGACAAGATTATTTTGTTTTATAAAGGCAAATATATCTTACTAGCTTTGTTGACTTTTTTATGATTTTAAGCAAGACTTAGTATGGGCAGGAAAGGGCAAATCATAAAATACGTAAGGGCTCAAGCTATGAATTTTATAAAACCTCTTTGTTCTGAAACGTATTTGTGTTAAAGTCCCATTTAGAGGCTGAGATGCTGTTCTTAGCTCCATCTTACCTGTAAGCTCCTCAGGTCTCATTTTAAAATGGATGAAAAAGAGAAGAGACTTGGATGTGCTGATCCCAGTAGATGGAATTCTAAAATTTCTGTGTATCTTCTCCTAAGGGCTCCTCAGTCTATTGAGGGTAAGGAACAAGTTTAGAAATTGTCAATTCTAAATCAAACAGGTTTTAGAACCTTAAAACAAAAGCTGTAAGCTGTAGCCCAGGAGGAACCTTTAGATATCATATAATAGAAACATAAATAGGATGAAGAGGTTGGAAGCCAGCATCTTGTGTGTCCCCTCTGACTCTGTGCTTGTCCAGGTATAGGACCTCAATCTATAACCACCACCTTCTGGGTGCTTTCTAAAAATTGACAAATAAAATCATATATAATTAAGGTACAAAGTTATGTTTCAATACATGTTTACATCATGGAATAATTAAATCAAGCTACTTGGCATATCAATAACATCACATCCTTAGCAGCATTTTTGTGGTGAAAATATTTAAAATTTACTCTTTTAGCAATTTTGAAATATACAATACAGTACATACTCACTTAACATCATTGATTGGTCCTCAGAAACTGCAACTTGAGTGAAAAGATGTATAAAGAAACCAATTTTCCCATAGGCTAATAGCTATAAATAAGAGTTAGATTCCTACAGCATATTTCTGGTCACAAAACATCACCAAACTTATAAATAAAGACCAAAACACTTCAACTATTAAATAGTTAAATAAATATAAGCTATGCATACATTTAAGAAAGATTAATAAAAACAAGTAAGATAAGTATTTGCCCAATTATTTCATTCAGGGTTGGGGAGACTGGAGTCTGTGCTGGAAGCTCAGGGCTCAAGCTGGGCAACAACCCTGGACAGAATGCCATCCCACTGCAGGACAGCTCACACATGCCCACAGTCACTTAGCCTGGGACCATTTGGACACAGCAATTAACCTTACCTGCACGTCTTTGTGGGGAGGAAACCACAGTGCTTAGAAAAACCCATGCAGACACAGAGCAAATATGCAAACCTCACAAAGATATTATTGTTTCTTCTGTCACCTGTGCTTTTGGGTCACATTCTGGAAATCATTAACCAAATCAAAGTCGTGGAGCTTTTCCCTATATTTTCTTTTAGTGGTTTTATAGTTTCCGGTCTTACATTTAAGTTCTTAATCCATTTTGAGTTGATTTTTGCATATGGTGTGAGATAAGGGTCTAGTTTCATTCTTCCACATGTGGATATTCAGTTCTCTGAACACCATATGTGGAAGAGACTGTCATTTCCCCATAATATGTTCCTGGCACTTTTGTTGAAATCAGTTGACCATAGATCTGTGGGTTTATTTCTGGCTTTATATTCTATTCCATTGGCCAATGTATCTGTGTTTATGCTTGTACCTTGCTGTTTTGATTATTATAGCTTTGTAGTATGTTTTGAAATTAGGTAGTGTAATGCCTCCATCTTTGCTTTTTATGCTCAAGATAGATTGGATATTCAGAGTCTTTTATGGTTCCATATACATTTGAGGATTGTGTTTTCTATTTCTGTGAAAAAATATCATTGGGATTTGATAGAGACATCATAGAATTTGTATATCACTTTAATTAGTATGGTATCATAACAACATTAACTCTTCCAATCCATGAATGCAGGATATCTTTCCATTTTTTGTGTGTCATCTATAATTTCCTTTATCAATGTTGTATATTTTTCATTGTACAGATCTTTCATCTTTTTCATTAAATTTACTCCTAGGTATTTTGTATTTTTATACTACTATAAATGGAATTGTTTTCTTAATTTCTTTTTTTGTGTAGTTCATTGTTAGTGTACAAAATACTACTGATTTCGGAATGTTGTTTTGTATCCTGCAAATTTTCTAAATTCCTTTATTAAGTCTAACAGTATTTTTGAGTCTTTAGAGTTTTCTATATATAAGCTTATGTCATCAGCAGACAGAGACAATTTCACTTCTCCTTTTCTATTTAGATGCCTTATTATTTCTTTTTCCTAATTGTTCTTGTTAGCACTTCCAGTTCTATGTTGTATAGAAGTAGTGAGAGTGCACATATTTATCTTGTTCTGGATTTTAAAGGAAAACCTTTCAGCTTTTCATCATTGAGTACAATTTTAGATGTGGGCTTGTCACACATGGTCTTTATTGTGTCAAAGTACATTCCTTTCATACCTAATTTGTTGAGAGCTTTTATCATGAAAGGATATTGAATTTTGTCAAATGTTTTTCTGCATTTATTGAGACAATGTTATGGTTTTTGTCTTTCATTTTGTTAATATGGTGAATTATATTTATTGATTTGCATGTGTTGAACCATCCTTGCATCCACGGAATGAATCCAACTTGATCACGGAGACTGATCTTTTTAATGTGCTATTGAATTCAGGTAACTAGTATTTTGATGAGGATTTTTGCACATATGTTCATCAAGGATATTGGCCTGTAATTTTTGTTTCTTATAAGGTTCTTATCTGGCTTTGATATTAGGATAATGCTGGTCTCATAAAGGTGAGTTTGGAAGTGTTCCCTACTCTTCAATTTTTTGTGAATAATTTGAGAAGAATTGGTATAAGTTTTTCACTGTTTATTTGGTAGAATTTAGCAGTGAAGACATCTGGTCTTCAGCTTTTCTTTGATGAAAGATTTATTATTATTGTTAATTATTACTGATTCCATCTCTTTACCTGTTATTAGTTTATTTAGATGATCTATTTCCTCTTAATTCCATCATGATGATTGTATGTTTCTAGGAATTTATTCATTTCCTCAGGTTATCTAATCTGTTGACATATAATTGTCCAGGTCCCATTCAGCATCTGCAGTGGTATAGGAACCCGCAAGCCTGTTGGAGGCACAGACAGGCGAGTCCCTCTGGGTCCTTATGTGAACAGTAGTAGTGTGATTAGGCTTTGTGTCATCAGCACAAATTTCATCATTTGTGTCTCCACCCAAATTTCATCTTGAATTGTAATCTTCATGATCCCACGTGCCTAGGGAGATAACTGATGGGAGATGATTGAATCATGGGGGTAGCTCCCCCATGCTGTTCTCATGATAGTGAGTGAATTATCATGAGATCTGATGGTTTTATAAGGGGCTCTTTCAATTTCACTCCATCACAGATGACTTAGCATAACCATGCGATCCTGACTACTGGCTTAGTTATCTAGACATTTCTCTGACATCAGGTGCAGAAAAGCATTATTGATGGGGTGGCCGTGGTGGTGGAGATGCTAGAGTTTTGCCTGTCTTTACCATATCAATTTTCTATTGCCATGTAACAAACCAGTGCAAACTTAGCAGGTAACACAGGACTGTTTATTATCTCACAGTTCTCATGGGTCAGGAGTCCAGCAGTGCCCGGCCAGTCCTCTGCTTGGGATCTCACCAGGCTAAAATCAAGGTGTCGGATAGGCTGTGTTCCCATCTTCAAGGCTCACTCAGGGTTTCTGGCAGAATTCAGTCCCTTGACTTTATAGGACTCAGTTCCCCACCTTTTTCAGCCAAGGGCTGCTCTCCACCACCAGAGACCACCATGTTCATTGACATGGTCAGCCTCTGCCCTCAAGCCAACAGCAGGTAACAGGTAACTCCATGAGCCTAAAATCTATGACTTCCTTCATTCTGACCTCTAGACCCGGACATAAATGGCCATGTGTTCAGGCTGTGCCCCTGCATAAATCTCCCTAACTGAAGGTCTGCTGAGTTGAGACGTTGATTGCATTTGCAGAATCCCTTCACACAAACACCTAGTTTCTGTTGATTGAATAACTGGAGCAGATGTTTCCACCAAGGGCTGAGAACTGGGGGCTGCCTTAGAACTCTGCCTGCTCTAGTGTCTCAACCTCTATTTCACTCTGGAAAGCCCATAGCATGTCCACGCTTTTTAGAAATTCATCCTTTTAAAACAAAAGTGGCCTTGGATGACAGTTGGCTGTTCTTCCACATGGTGCCATTGGACAAAGCTGGATTTGAGCCAGGCTGCTGCCCATAGCCTGTGTGTTTCAGAAAATAGAGAGAGAAGAAATACTTAAGAACAAGAGAAATGTCTATGCTTGAAAAATATCCACAATCATTTTACCAGTGAGGAAGCTTTACGAGAGGCTCAGAAAAGAGATAAAGCTGTGGTGTCTCTGGCATGTGCCCCTGAGGAAGCAGGTGGTATGAAGGAATAGTACAGGGTTCAGAACTAAGAGATTTCTAATCCCGCTTCACCCTCTTGGGGCCATGACCTGGATAACTCATGCGGGCTCTTGTGATGGCTTCTTTGCCCGTTTAACCAAGTAGGGTGGGAGATGATATTAATACTTTACCGCTTTCTAAGATAGTTTATGAAGGTAACAAAAAATAAAACTGTACGTTTAAAGGAGCTTTGAAGCAGCAGGAGTTCAGTGATTTTTAATTGTGATGCAGTTGGGGTCTGCGTTTCCACCCAGATCTCATGTTGAAATATAATCCCCAGTGCTGGAGGTGGGTCCTGGTGGGAGGTGACTGGATCACGGGGCAGATTTCTCATGAGTGGTTTAGCACCACCCCCTCGGTACTGTTTTCATGATAGTAAGCGAGTTCTCATGAGCACCAGCTGTTTAAAAGTGTGTGGCACCTGCCCTCTTTCCTTCCAACTCCTGCCACGCCCGTGTCGAGTGCTGGTTCCCCCTTTGCCTGCCGCCATGATTGTAAGTTTCCTGAGGCCTCCCCAGAATCCTAGCAGATGCCGCCATATTTCCCGTACAGCCTGTGCCACCATGAGCCAAGGAAGCCTCTTTTCCTTATAAATTATCCAGTCTTGCATATTTCTCTATGGCCGTGTGAGAATGGACTAATACAAATTGTTTGTGGAATAGGGAAGGACTGAACAGAAGGAAGGAAATTCAGATTTGAGTGATTATCTCCAAATAAGAGCAATTAAACAGCTCCAGAATCTCTGTCCCACAGAATTACTGTGTATCACTTTGCAACTCTTTACAGGAGGAACTACTTTTTATTTACCTGCTCACAGGAGCCCTGTCCATGCCTCTCATTTTAGGTAGGCCTCAAATTGATTAAAAGTAATTGACTTTTTTTTTTTTTTCTAAAACATAAAAGGAAAGAAAGGGAAGAGAGGGGAGGGGAGGGGAGGGGATGGGAGGGGAGGGGAGGGGAGGGGAGGGGAGGGGAGGGGAGGGGAGGGGAGGGGAGGGGAGGGGAGGGGAGGGGCGGGAGGGGAGGGGAGGGGAGGGGAGGGGAGGGGAGGGGAGGGGAGGGGAGGGGAGGGGAGGGGCGGGGAGGTGGAGAGGGAGAGGGAAAGGGAGTTAAGTAGTAAGGTAGGAAGAGAGAAAACCCACAACTTAGGGATCTTTTTGCCCCACATCTACCATGTTTTTTAAAAAACAGAATTAAATTATGTTTTGTGAGTTCAATAAAATTTCATGTGCTTTGTAGGCCACTCACCTTATTTCAGAAGAAGAAGGCAGATGGGCTCTGTAGTAGTCATAATGGAAACAGACCTACTACAGATAAGCAGATTTTGAAAAGTGATACTACAAGTCAGAATTATACTGTTAAATACTGTAATTTGTTTTGCAAAGGAGATTATCATGTTTAAATAGTCACACCAAAAAGAATCCTTTGGTGAATTTTCTGGAGTTCATCCATCCCGAGAGCACAGCACTAGATGCTCTGAGCTCACATGTCCCACACACACGGGGCTCCTTACCTGGGCTTCCAGGGAGACAGCGTCCTGGTGGCTGTGGCACCTCAGGAAAGGGGGGCTTGTGATGGGATTTGGGAATGTGTTGGGTGGTTCTGGGAAGGGCCAGGAGATGAGGGCTGGCCCTGCACTGGGTGCCATCAGAGTGTGGGCTGTGTCAGCAGCGTCTGGCTTAATTTCTATCCAGGAGCATGAGACAGGAAGGGGCCAGAGCCAGGCCAGGCTTGTGGGAGCAGCAGCCGCTCCCTCAGACCAGCAGCCCGCCAGGGACCTGTGGGGCCTTTGTGGCTGGACGGCATCTCACGTGTCCCCTGCTCCTGCTCTGCCTTGCTCCCTCATGTCCCTGGAGAGCCCCGGTCTGAGGTTGATGACGTGTGGGACCCTGTTTTTCAGAGGAGCTCTACAGCCCTGCTGACTGCTAGCAGGTGCCAGAGCTGCTGTTTGTTTCTCATTACGCCATCTTTAAATTTTCTGAAAACTTTCTTTTGACGACAGAAGGTTAGAGTGTTCATGTTGATGGAAAGAGAATAATCCCATTCTACTTACATCTCTACAGACGCCCAGTTCTCTGGCATGTGTCCTACCCTGATAAGGGCACAGGCCTCGTGTTTAAGATCTGGAGGTCTCTAAGTCTTCTCAGAAGCTAGTGCTGCCTTCAACACCTGGCAGTTCTGGTGGGGGTGTCTTCCGTGGTGCCCAGCCCTGGGCCGCCCCCTCCATGGGCACGCAGGTGAATCAGGGTGTCCTGTGAGCATCACGGAGAGCTGCTCCGAGGCACCCGTGAACCAGCTGCTGAGCGGATCAATGACTACATAATAGAGCTTTCCTGAGTTTGCTCTGATAGAGAACAAGGGCTGCTGATTTACGGAGGCACCCTGACACCCCTCCCCATCCAACAGATGGTGGAGCAGCTCTGAGCTGCCTTCTCTGGGTGGAACTGCATCCGCTCCTTCTTTCCTGGGAATTCAGAATCATTCTTGAGAAATCATTCTGCATCTGCATCATTATCCTGGCTCACTTTTCAAGGCTCCGTTACGCTTCCTCGGGGGGAGTGGTCCCCACCGCACTGTGTGACGCTGCTTCCGAGATGCCCTGGGTGCTCCTCTGTCTCTGTGTCTGTCTCTGTCTCTGCCCCTCTCTCTGCCTCCGCCTCTCTCCATCTCTGTCTCTCTTTGTTCCTCTCTGTTTCTGTCTCTCTCTCTGCCTCTCCTGGTCCCTCTCTGTCTCTCCCTGTCTCTGTCTCTCCCTGTCTCTGTCTCTCCCTGTCTCTGTCTCTCTGTCACTGCCTGTCTCTGTCTGTGCCTCTCTCTGTCTCTCTCTGCCCCTCTCTGTCTCTCTGCCCCTCTCTCTGTCCCTCTCTGTCTCTGTCTTTTTTTGTCTCTGCCTCTCTTTGTCCCTCTCTCTGTCTCTGTCTGTCTCTGTCTCTACCTCTGTCTGTCCCTCTTGGTCTCTGTTTTTGTCTCTGTCTGCCTCTGTCTCTGTCTCTCTGTCTCTCTCTGTCTCTGTCTCTGTTTCTCGCTGTCTCTGTCTTTCTCTGTCTTTGCCTGTCTCTGTCTCTCTGTCTCTCTCTGTCTCTGTCTCTGTTTCTCGCTGTCTCTGTCTTTCTCTGTCTTTGCCTGTCTCTGTCTTTCTGTCTCTCTTTTTCTCCCTCTGCAGTCTCTCAGTCGAGTATCTTTTCATTTCCGAGGATTATCCGTTTTATTTTCATTTTGACTGTAAGGGATTAGTGCCCTGTCTATGAAAATATGCTGCGAAGTCTCCGCTTGGGGACGTTAAGATCTTTTCTTCGTATCTAAGCAGGATAAATTCATAACAAGTTGTCCGCTTTAAACATTAATTTGATTTTTCTTTCCTTTGTGTGTGGAGATTTAATAGGCTCTCAGGGTCTGTGATGAAAATGAACAGGAAGGGCTTTTTAAGCTGGAGGTGCTGAGTCGCTGCAGATGAAAGCAGTGCGGTGATGGAGGGCGTCTGCCTGCCCTGACTGCTGCCCCGGCGCCAATCTTTTGTCTCTGCCAACTGTGTCCGGTTCCTCGGCGCCTCCTGGGATGCCTGTGCTCCTAGCCCCACCCAACTGTGTCCGGTTCCTCGGCGCCTCCTGGGATGCCTGTGCTCCTAGCCCCACCCAACTGTGTCCGGTTCCTCGGCGCCTCCTGGGATGCCTGTGCTCCTAGCCCCACCCAACTGTGTCCGGTTCCTCGGCGCCTCCTGGGATGCCTGTGCTCCTAGCACCACAACCACACCACAGCTGTGGCCAGTCATTTTACCATGAACCCCTCACCTCGATTTCCCAGCACCCTCCCCATTACAACTAAACATGAGCCGAAGTCCCTGAGTTTTCCTGCTGCTGAAAGGGGAGAACTGTCAGTGGCATCATTCGTATTAATCCCCAAGCAGGAGGAACCAGCTGTGTCTGGCAGAGTGGATGGAGAAGGTTTTAGAGGCACGAGATCTTCAGGGTGTCCATATCCTCAGCACACTAACCTTGCTCTGAAGGCCTCGTTTTAGTCAGTGTGGGCGGCCGTAGCCCAGTTCCACAGATCGGTGGCCTTACGCAGCACACAGGTGGGTGGCCTCACGCAGCAGGCATGCGTCCCTCGAGCTCTGGAGGCCATAGCCCAGTTCCACAGATGGGTGGCCTTGGGGGCTAGGATTTCAACACTGAACACTTGGGGAGCCACATTCAATCCACTGGGAATTTGACCCAGACTTGGGGATGGGAGTTGCTAGGGATACCCACTTTTAGGAATTAGGCCAAACTTTTCCGTTACTATGGAAGTCACACTCTTCAAAAACTGGATTTAATTTCAGTTTTTCTTCTATCTGTGCCTCTGCCTGGAGCACAGTCCTGGGGATTCCACCTGACCCTTGACCTTTGACCTGGCTTCCCAGCCTCCTCATCCCCCTCTCACCTCCTTTGCTCCTCTCCCCTCCTGTTACCTGCTCTGTGCTTACCTCAGAGACCAAACTTGCCTATGCTCTGCCTCCCAGACCCCTCACCTGGAGTGTTCCAGGGCCCCTATGATGCCACGTGCCCAGCGTGGGAGGAGGAGGTACAGACGGAACCCTCAGCGGCATGTGCAGAACGCATTCCATGTTCCCCTCACCTCATACTCAGCCTTATCTGGGAAAGCAAAAGTATTCTCCTGGCTGAAGAGTTTCCTGGCATAGAGATCTTTATGTTTACCTAGACTGGGTCCAGTCTCCAAGCCCTGGCCGGGTGTTCCGAGTGAGCAGCTCCCCTCGCTCCACGGCTCATTTCAGATGCAACGTTTCTATCCCAGGAAAAAGAATGGAAGCCGTGATAACTCAGGTGGCAGGAATGGTTATGTTCCTGGAGTTCACGGATCCCCTCCAGCAGGTGCAGTTGTGTTTAACACCTCAACAAATATATAGGGAAAGTGCAGTGTTAGGCAGGAAAACATTGAGCTGTGTAAGCCACGGCCATTCACGTGGCTTTAAGGTACAGAAGAGGCTGTTTGTTAGTTAAGAACTGAGGTTGTGAATCGGAGACTGAGTTCCTTATAAAGCTCACTTGTGTGTGTGTGTGTCCCTGCCTTTACCACTTCTGGCCTTATGAGTCACCTTGGGAAAATTGGTTTATCTACATCAGCCTCAATTTCATCATCTTTAACATGATAACCACAGGACTTTCTTCATAGGATGATTGTGAGGGCTAAAACCACTGCAGCATATAAAGTATTTACACAGTGTTTATTACAAGGTGTGAATAAATGCCAGCTGGTTCTTTTTATCCTCCATATAAATGCAATTGTTAGTAATCTATGTATTTTCCTTCTTCATTTCTCCCAAAAGTATTAAATATTTAACTTTAAAGACATATGTCGGAGTATGAAAAGAATCAGGATGCTTTTGTGAAAGGAGCCTAAGAATTCTTTGCACATCATTGACTGGTTGTAAAATAAGCAGCAGAAAAGCAGAGACAGGAGGAGACGGGTGGGGAATCGTGCATCGTTGTGTCCGCTGCTCTCTTGAGAGTCGGTTTTTACTGCTTTGGGGCTTCCATGAAGTCCGTCACTTATGGTCGGCAGGAAACATTGACGAGTGGCTCCCTGAGCCAGCGCTTCCGTCACTCCTGTGCACACTCAGTCCTGTGACCTCCCAGTGTGGGACGAAGCTCCACTCACATCTGCGCTTTGGGGTGGAACGTAAGCACCGTCTGGACTAAGAAATCATTGCAGATACGTTCACTGCCGAGTATGTGAATGAAGTAGAAAAGTGCAGACACTCGGAGACGGTTCGTCCTGCTCGCTCTCGAGTGACACCAGGTCTTTCTCATCTTTGGCTCAGGAGTGCAGCCCCACGGTGCGTGCCGGTTAGCACACCCAGGCAGGGCACAGTTTGTGGGCACACGGAGGCCCATTAACACCAGCCGTGTATTCGGTGATCAGATTTTTTGCAGGAAACATTTCTTGACCACCATTTAATACCACTTGCTACAGTGGAAAGAAGAAAAAAAAAAAATCTTGCTATGGAACATGTGATTAAATGATAACTTTCAAAAGTGTATTAAAGTTGGAAACTAAGGCATTCTGTTGACCAACACCAAACTCTACTGGTTTGTAACCATTGATTTTGACTGCACGGGCTTTGAGAGAGCCTATTAGGTTATTGTCAATTCAGAGGAAACCTGAGTGGCTATGTCATTAGAAAGTTGGATTTGGATGTTAAAATGAAGGTTGATCCCTGGAAGAGGACCTGGAGGACTGCTGAACACAATGTGTGCTTCTCAAAAACGGGATGATCACTCAGAATGTTCTTTATGTACACGGCGCCCTTTCTGCCAGTCACCCAGCTTCGCAGAGGTTAAATCAGAAGCGTAGGCAGCAGTGGGTGGGGCCGCGCCACGCTCCGTCCCCAGCACCAACTGGGAACACAGGCGGCGTTTCCACTGGAGTCACCCCATCAGTGTGGAAAGACACGCAGGGGCCCAGGGACTAAAGCTCTGCTAGATGGAGGTGGAGGGCTTCGAGGCCATAGCAGTGACCTCCTGGGCACGGAAGCCTGTGATACATCGAGGCTCACACCGAGAGAAACCTGGGACCCAGCGTGTAGAGGGCGCTCTTAGACTGAACTGACACAAAAGGTGGAGACCGAGCCGGCTTCTTATGTTCATTTTCCTCAGCCACAGGCAAAACCGCAAGTTCTCTTATGCAAAATAGTTATAGAAAACTAAATTTTGAGAGGTAGAAGTCTCAGGTTAGGACTTAGTCCCAGTAAATTTAGCCTCTAAGAATCTTTTAGACTGTTCTGCTTTTATAGACAATAAATCTATCTCTGTTTCAAATTGATTGTATTTTGAATTTTTCACAGTAACTTCACTCATTATGTAAAGTGAACTTTTAAAATGTGTTTGTTTTTTCAAACATGAGGAATTCGAGCCCATAATCAAGCTCATTAACACACGTTACAGCACCTGTAACAGGCAGCTGCGTTCCTTCCCTGGACGGAAAGCGGGTGTCCTGCCTCCTGTCTGCCCGAAGAGAGGGGCGCGATGTGTAAATGTCCTTGTACATTCAGCACCCCCAACTATGTATTTTAAATCAGTGTGTACATTTTTATAAAGAGTTATTTTATCATCACTGAAAGAGGTTCTTTGTTTTTTCCTAAGTTAATTCTGCGTTTGCCCTTAACAACAAAACCAAACAAAACATACAAAATCTCTTCTAGTGATGATGAAATAGCTCTTGAACAAAAGCAAACAAAAAAATGCATTTATTTCCAAGCAGGAATTGAGCACCTACTGTGTGCACTTTCCAAGGTAGGAAGGATTCTCACAGGAGTAACAGCCTGTCCAGCTGATGGCTGCTGTGCCGAGGCCACGGATGGGTGGAGGACAGTCGGCCCCTCGCTGGTGTCCAGCGTCTGCTGCTGCAGGCGGGTGTTCTCTCCTGAAGCGGAGGAGCCGCCCGTGTGACTCTAATCCGCAGCACGTTGGTGTGGGAAGGAGAGTCACGGCAGACAGCCTTTGAGCGCCTCCGCTCAGGTGCGAATCCATTTCCCTGCCTTATCCACCCTGGAGTCCTGCAGCTTCCACAGCAGCTCCTCAGGCCTGTTTGAGTGTGGGTCTGTGCAGCCACAGCTGGGGAAGCTGAGCTTCGGTCTCCACTGAAGTTTGGGCTGGAAGGTGGCACTGGCATGTTGCAGTCAGCCTTGTGTCTGCCATCTGGTGGAATTAATTAATTCCTCTGAGACATGATTTCATTTCACAGTAAACTTGTGTAAAATATAAACAAGTTATCTGGTGATTCTTCTGCTCGTACTGGTGCCGCTCTTAAAGTTCTGCTGGGTCTAAGTGAGGTCACTTTGCTGCATTCTGTGGCTCCAGACACCGCTCTGCTGGGCAGGTCGATCTCCGTTCTAAAAACGAGGAAGACAGCCTGAGAGGCTGGCAGCCTCCCGCCCCGTGCAGGGGATGACACAGCGCCTGCAGCGTCCAGGCATTTCTGCGTCTCATGGCTGGGGTCTGAGTGCTGCGCTGTGTGGGCTGAGTGCTGTACCGTGTCTCACATCTGAGCTAGGGCTTCTGTCATTCCTGTGCACACTCAGCCCTGTGACCTCCCAGCATGGGACGAAGCTCCACTCACGTCTACACTTTAGAGATGATGGGGGGTCCTCGTGGTCATGGACTGAGTTACCCATGTTCACATGTGTGCTTAAAATGTGGCCTTGACATTTATAAAGTATGGTTCTCTTAGGATTAGAGAACATGGACTGCAAGGCCTGCTCTGGCCCTGATCCTTCCAGTCCCCGGCTGCGGGTCCCTGCTGTGTGGGGAGCGCCTCTCTCTCACCCAGGCCTGCTTCAGCCCAGCTGTGCAGCCCCTGGAAGACCCTCACCTCCACTCCCATGGTCCATGCCTGCACGCCCAGGCTCTTGCCCACCTGGGGGCCTGCTCTGGGCTTCCTTTTATCAACAAATCTCTGCATTTTCTCACGTTACCCAGGAATTGCTGCTGTGTCCCGGGCCCTGAGCCACCTGGTTTTAGGAAGCTGTGGCCTAAGGGGACAGGAGCCGACTTTGGTGTTGGGTAAAAGCACGTGGCCGCGGCTTCTGCTGCTCCATTCATTGGCAAGTGTGCAGCCTCCACCCGTG
This sequence comes from Macaca thibetana thibetana, assembly GCF_024542745.1. Taxonomy (NCBI): domain Eukaryota; kingdom Metazoa; phylum Chordata; class Mammalia; order Primates; family Cercopithecidae; genus Macaca; species Macaca thibetana. Next base: position 105,853,441 of record NC_065590.1, on the reverse strand, counting down.
TTCCATTCGATAGTCCAGATAATCTTCACTCTGGGTTCATGCAAGCTACCAGGATACAGGCATTCTGTTTAATGATGAGGTTTTATCCTTTGAAATGGAAAAAGAAAACGAAGATGAGTGAGTAAACTCAGGCAGGCTGTAGTGCTAGGATGACCTGCCCGGTGTATCAGACACAGTTTTATAAACAGACAGCAGGGCAGCCAGGCTCAGAGGGACGGGCACTGGAAACTTGGATGTCTGGGGGCCGGGACTCAGGAGCAGTTTACAGAGAAGAAAAGGCCAACGCTGAAGCTGAGAGGATTAGGGGACAGTTCTGTGAGTGACACCTTCACCTGGATGAAAAGCGAAGTCCCGTTGTGATCACAGGTCACCCTCTGTCCTGCCCGCTGCTGGGGGTGCCCACCTGGGTGGTCGAGGCCAATTAGTTGGTCTCGTTGGATCTCAGATAACCGAGAAGCAGCACTGAGCCCCGGGATGCTGGTTGAGCTTCCCTGGAGTAAACGCAGATAACGATTCCACCTTGTGGGCAGCGCAGCGCCCGTGTCCACGGATCCCTCCTTACGGAGAGCACAGTGCCCTGGTCGACAGCGTGGGGGCCAGAGGTTCCCAAGCTTGGGCCCAGGCCCCACACTCAGCCGTTCAGCCCAGCCTGTGTCACAAGCCCCCGCCTCCGTCCTGCACCCTGGGCAGTTGAAATGACAGTGGCTCTTCCATAGGGTCACTGCGAGGGTAAAGCCAGCTCGTAATGAGTGATGGCCTTTATTTAGTTCTCTGTTGTTGTTACAGCTACTGCTGCCACTATCGTATACGACCAGTTCTTACAATCAGGTGACATGCCCGGCAGTGCGGGTGTGAAAAGAAGCACAAGCCATTCAGTGCAGCACCGTGCCTCGCTCCAGATGGTCCCCGGTGGAGAGGAAAGTGATCATGAGGACGCGCTAAATGTGCATATGCCAGGCATGAGCTCCTCCCTTCACCTCCCTCCTCCATTTCCTTCTCACAGCCCAGTGGTGTGAGCCCATTGTCAGATGAGGGACTCCCCACAACGTGGCTGAGATCGGGTGGAGTCAGTCCTACCAGCAGGCAGCAGGCAGAGGGGAGGCAGCAGGCAGAGGAGAGTGTAGACACCACCTTCCCGTGACAAAGCCAGGTGCTGGAATCCTGCTGGGTCTTCTCAAACATTTACTCACAAAGCAAACACGCATGTGTGCCTACTGAGTGCCAGGGCTCTTAGTGCTGGCCCTGGTGGAAAGAACAAAGCGCAGGACGCCCACTCTGCTGAGGCCTGCAGCAAACGCACAGGCTTGTGATGGCCCCACAGCAAGACGCATGGACATGCGCGACATCCCTGCAGGCCGCCTCCTGTCCTTCCCATCCACAGGGAGGCCTTCAGGGAGTCCCTGGACATTGCACTCCAGTGCCCCACTCACTGACCTGGGCATGGCCTGCAAGGATGGGGCCTCCTGCCTCTCCTGCTTCAGCAGCACTGCCCAGGGAAGTGAGGGGCTCAGAAGACCCAAGCCCTGTTCTCACGAGGCAATGGGAAGTGACAGAGAAGGGTGAGGAGGTGCCCTGTGAGACACCACACGGGGGAAATTCTCTTTCTTGGACCTATTGACCTTTTCTTTGTCTCGAGTGAACACTTTATTTGTGGCCTGAATTTCTGGTAACAATGCCTTTTTTTCCCCCCGCCCTGAGACAGAGTCTTAGTTGCCCAGGCCGGAGTGCAATGATGTGATCTCCGCTCACTCCAACCTCCGCCTCCTGGGTTCAAGGGATTCTCCTGCCTCAGTCTCCCAAGTAGCTGGGATTACAGGCGTGCACCACAACGCCCAGCTATTTTTTTTTTTTTTTTTTTTTTTTTAATAGAGATGGGGTTTCACCACATTGGCCTGGCTGGTCTCCAACTCCTGACCTCAGGTGATCCTCTGCCTCGGCCTCTCAAAGTGCTGGGATTACAGACATAAGCCACCACGCTCAGTCCACAATGACTTTTTATTTTTATTTTTATTTATTTATTTTTTTTGAGACGGAGTCTCGCTCTGCCGCCCAGGCTGGAGTGCAGTGGCCGGATCTCAGCTCACTGCAAGCTCCGCCTCCCGGGTTCACGCCATTCTCCTGCCTCAGCCTCCCGAGTAGTTGGGACTACAGGCGCCCGCCACCGCGCCCCGGCTAGTTTTTTTTTTTTGTATTTTTTAGTAGAGACGGGGTTTCACCGTGTTAGCCAGGATGGTCTCGATCTCCTGACCTCGTGATCCGCCCGTCTCGGCCTCCCAAAGTGCTGGGATTACAGACATAAGCCACCGCGCTCAGCCCACAATGACTTTTTAATGAACAAGTTACTCCATTAAGTTCAGACGTTCCTGAACTTAAATTAGCCCTCTTTATTAATATTTAATATGGAATATTTAGAAACGCCACTACATGACAGGGAAGTAGAAAAAATATATTTTTCTAAATTGTACTAAAAAATAATATATTACAGAGACAGTTTTCAAATAAAATATGTGAATGAAATTTCAAGATTTTTCAAATTCTGAAACATACACGTTATCTTTTTGTCTCATGAATACTCATAATTTTCAGTCATGAGCTAAAATACACACACACACATGCACACTCTCCTTATTTTCCAAAGCATGAAGGTTTAAAGTTAAGTAAACAGGCGTGTGTGCGATACACACCTTTCCTCCCTGTTACCGCAGGCACAGAGGGAGGTGGTGGCCAGAGTCGATGGGGAGTGACAGGCTGTGGTGGTAATGAGGGCCACCAGCCATCATTTATGGATGAAAGTGTCCTTGGTTACATTTTGTAAAGTCCAACATATTTATTCTTTAAAAACCGGACAGCTTGTTAAAAAGGTGATTTACACATTTTGACTTCCTTTCTCCAACACTGAAGCTTTGACAGGCAATTAAGAATTCTCAGTTTTTAGGGTCAAATTTTATAGTTACTGGAATCCCACAGCACAAGTGGAGCAGGAGGTTGGAAGAGTGGTTGTTGGTAGCAGACGTAGCAGGGGTCTCGGTTCGGGGCTTTAATAATAACTGATAATGCTCTATGATTGATTTCCGCTGAAGCAGATGATTTGGAAAAGGGTCGAATCTGTTGAGGTGTGTTTTGTGACAGGAAGATTCCCAGCGGTTGGGCAGGATTCAGAGGCCTTTCTGGATGTGGACCTGAAGACTACAGCGAAGGCGGGCAGTGTGGCCGGACGCGTGAGAGCTGGGCTGTGGGGCTTTTCCCGGCAGGAGCCGCAGGGTTGGCGTTGAGGCTGGCACCGAGCCCACAGTCAGGAGCGCAGGAAGAGTGGCCCAAAGACACTGGATGTCCTCCACGGGAGGTGCAGACCCGAGCACGTAACTTCAGTTCCGTAATGCCCTAATACATGAAGACGTGTGCTTTGAACTTTATTGGAATAACTTTATTTCTCTTAGCCAAAAACTGTGATTCAGTTCACTTCCTAGAGCATAAAACTCTATTTTCAGTTTTCTCTTTGGAATTCAGAAATTCTCTAAGGGCATGAGGAAACCCTGGGACGAGGGTAGACTTTTCAAAAGTGCCAACGCGGTCAGTGAGTGTCGGAGCTGTCTTGGTTTCTTCTTGGGGAGCCCCGGGGCACCAAGCACTCTGCCTTTGCTTGGTGTGGCTTTGCTTATGGCAGCTTCCTACAATCTCACGCATGGCCGTCAAGGAGCATGTTAGCTCCTGAGCAGACGCTCTGTGGATTTCAGCTCTGACAATGACCTTGACCACACGAACACCATCCTGAAAGGCCTGAGCGGCCACTGCAAGGTGGGTAGAGAAGCCAGGTTCCATCCGTGAGCCACGGAGAAAACTTGGAGGAAACTATGAAACTCGGAGGAAGCAAAGGCCCAGAAATGCCCTGGAAGAAGCAGCTGCTGATCTCGCATCCAGACTTGCCTGAAAGCAGATTGTGTAACTTACACTAGTTACCCGGCTTCTATAACAATAAACCAAACAGTGAACCAGTGATAAGCCAAGCTGTGACCTTCCTTTCCCTGTTTTGTTAACATGTTAGTATCTGCCATCAGCATTATTGTTAACAACTTTCACAGCTTCTGTTCATTTGATATGTAATTTTTATTGCTTTCTTTGACAAATTACAGACTAATAATGCTTATGTGGTACTCATGGGCTTACAAATAACTTTGTTTAGGTTATTCCATTTGTTTCTCTCAGTATTTCTATTTTATGGTAGAGTTGGCATTTGAAGCCCATCGTAAGGACAAGGAAAGCCCAGCTCAGAGTGAGATGTCCAGCCTGCCTCATGTAGCTACAGCATAAACGTGCCTGGGTGCAGACGCCTCCCTTTTCATTGCAGGTCACAGCCGTCTGCCCCTCGTGCGAGGCCGTGAGCCTCTGGGGCTCTACGTGTGTTCAGTGCCTCAGGGGGCAAAGCTGATGATCTTTCTCAAGACCACAGCATCGATAAAGGGTCCTTCATGGAGCCTGGGCCCACCGTCTCTACCTCACGTCTTATTCCCGCTACATGAATGATGGTGTAAACATCCGAAGGCCGAATTAGGACTCAGGACTCAGATTCCTTCTCACCACTGACTTTACGGGGATGACCACAGTACTGACCCTGTTGAGAGCGCTCGGTGTTCAGTCCTCCATGCATTTGGTGCATACGTCTCCAACCCTGAGAATCAGGAAATGCCAACTCCCCGAGAAGACACTGTTGTTAGCACATGTGAGCTGGAGCCAAGCGGTGACCACGAGTGTCCTTCACACGCTCCACCAGGCATCCCTGATTCATGAGAGGGGGGCGCCCCTACCCCCACGCTGCCCCGGGATCCCTGCAGGCCCCACCCCAGTCCAGCTAGCTCCAGGCAAAGCTGCCCCTGGCCCACACTGGCACCACCTCCTGTTCCTCCTCAGGCCTTTGGAGAAAAACAGGCTCTCCTGAAAGAATAAAAGCGTAGAGCTCTGAGATGGGGATAATTGGAGGGTGGGACACAGAGAACTTTTGAAGATTCTTCTAAAGTCTGTTTTTGGTCTGAGGGTTGGTTGGCCAAGAGTATTGAATACGTGACTGTTTATGGAGGTGTTCACTGGTGAGTTGTGTGTGTGTGTGTGTGTGTGTGTGTGTGTGTGCTGTAGCTCGATGTAAAATGTGCCTAAAAATAGCAGTCTCTGCCCTCTTCATGTGGGGAGCCAGGGAACTTGGCTGTTGTCCTCAGTAATCTGCTTGACCCAGCTGTTTGTTTACCACTAGATGAAGGTCAGCCTTGCTTTGTGTATATCACACCGGTTAACGTGAACAAACGAGAAATGATGGCGATGAGCCCATTTTTAGTCAGTACTTATTTAATAAGAATTAATGGACACTTGGACAAAAGTATGGATATAAGTCTCTCAATATTTAATAAGCACCTAATTCATGTGGAATATTACACGATGTGCCTAAAATAGTCTCCCAGCATTTTAAAGTGTAAAGATTAATTTGTTATAGCAGACACCCAGGATCAAAGGCCCCACGGGAAGCGATGGACCCTGAGGGACGGGTGCTCACCAGGAAGACCAGGAAAGGAGATCAGAAAGGGCTGAGCAAAGGTGGAGGCGGAGCTGCCTGCCCTCCCCACGCAGGGGACCTGCTTTCTCCGGCTTCTTCCCCTCTCCAGCTCCACTCAGTCACCTCCACCTTCACCTCTGTCCTCCTGCAAAGTCAGGAGTATCTTGTTCATCGCCATCAGGCAGAATATCAGCTACAAGTAGATAAACCTCACATTCTGATTCAAGAAACACTAATTAGGATGAGAATGTCCCCTAGACAGGGATGTCTGCTTTTAAAAAGAATGATTTTTAAAATAGCAAACTCTGGTCTGATAGATTTGGCTCAAAAATATGCAGAACTGTGTTATACCATCTCTGTTTCCTACCCCTCCCTGCCTAAGAAAGCAGCAATGACACTCACATCTGAAAGATTATTAAAGCATAACTCAGTGAAGACTTGTTTTTTTAACAAAATATGTTTGTTTTGTTCTGTATTTTATCTTCAGTTAGTGGCTTGAGACCATGGAGGTGTTATGGGTCATATAAATTAATATGCATTGTTTTCTTCTTTTTCTTTCTTTTTTTAAGATAGGGTCTCACTCTGTTGCCCATGCTGGGGTGCAGTGGCATGATCTCGGCTCACTGCAAGCTCTGCCTCCTGGGTTCAGGAGATTCTCCTGCCGCAGCCTCCCAAGTAGCTGGGACGACAGGTGTGTGCCACCATGCCCGGCTAATTTTTGTATTTTTGGTAAAGATGGGATTTCACCATCTTGGCCAGGCTGATCTCGAACTCCTGACCTCAAGGGATCCTCCCACCTCAGTCTTCCAAAGTCCTATGATTATAGGCGTGAGCCACTGCGCCCAGCCAATATGCACTATTTTCTTAAGAAAAAGTCTACAAAAGTGTACATGACATTTCTCTTTTGCAAATAGGTATATGTAAAGTATGTTTTTAAAAGATGTTGCATGACAGGGATGAACTACTGAATTTGAGAAAGTTGGTTTGTTGTTGTTAATACTTGGCCATGATTGGGTTCTCAGCAAGTGGAGTGTCATGGAGCAATGGAAGGGGACCCAGCTTCTCCCAAAGCTCCCCTGTCAATCAGAAGCGCACACGTGGTTCTAGAGAAGGGTGGATGCTGAGTGCGGAGGGTGCCTGGGCTGCTCCAGCCTCACCCCATCAGGAGCTTTAAGTGCTCCATCCAAAGGGTCTTTGAAAGAATAACCAGTAAGAATCTTGCAGACAGTAACTCCAAAATTTCCGGAGCACTGTTCTTCCCCTGACAGTTGCTTTTCATGTTTCATCGAATTAGAAGTAGCTCCTGTTACCAGGGGAATTCGGGGTTTGGCCTTGGTCTCAGCGAGCCTGCTGACCGTACTGAGGTGCCTGAGGAAGGGGTGCACTTGCCCCATGTCCTGGGTCCAGGGTAGAGCCCTGCATCAGCCTTGAAGCTCACGGAGGCAGGCCTGCGCCCCTCGCTGCGGGGCCTCCTGGACAGCTCTCTCCCCTCCTCCAGGTGGAACGCGTTCGAGGTGCTCGCCCTGGATGGAGTCAGCTCTGGGATCCTCCGGTTTTACACGGCCCAGGATGGCGCCGACTGGCTGCGGGCGGTCTCAGCCAACATCAGGGAGCTGACCCTTCAGAACGTGAGCACACGTTGTTTCTGAGTCTCTGCTGATGTTCATTTGTGCATGAAAAATAATTGAGACATCAGATTTTTGATGATTGATGATTAACCCTAAACAAAATCATGTACTTGTTTCAATGTGTCAAATCTCTGACTATAACCATTAAAAATCAAGCCATCAGAATGTTTCCAAATCAAAGAGTGTGACTACGTCTGACAGCTGGGAATTTCCCACCTGGTTTTATCTTCCTCCTCCCCTCTGTCTGCCTCTGTCTCTCTCCCTCCCTTCCTCTCTCTTTCTCTCCACATACATTTACAGAAATAGTTATGCGTCATAATTTTATATTTTACCCAAATGCATTGATACAATGTGACATTTTGAGTTGGGGAAACCCAATTGGGTTAAAAGTATAATTCCCCCAAACGTTATGAAGATTTAGAAAAAGGCATAACTGAGCAAAAACATTACTTCTCAAATTTGTGCTGCCGTCCCCCAGAAAAGAAAAAACATTGTATCTTTCAGTGATGTGTTTGATAATAAAAGTCAGCAGGACATTTTAAAGATAAATGAAAAGAGATGGGGTGGGAGCAAAGACTCGATGATGTGGGAGTTGCCTGGAGTGGTGGGTGTCTGGATACGGACATGGAGCCGTGGCCGCAGGCCTGGAGACTGTGGCAGGACTGGCCCTGCCTGGAGGGGGCCCTGGACTGACCTTACTGTCCTTGCTCCCTCCCAGCTGACTTGCCTTGTAATTGCACTTCGATCCCTGCTCTGTTCCGGCATAGCCTGGAGGCTGCAGAGACTGGGGCCAGCTTGCAGACCGGCCAGGCACGGCCCACCCTGCAGCCCTGCAGAGGCACCCGCCCTGCCCCTGCCCTGCCTTTCCCTGCCCAGCACCCCACATCTCCTTTGCAACCTTGCTGCTTCCTGTGGCTGCTAAACAGAAGTTAACCTGTCACTGGGGGAAGCAGCAATGTGTGAGATTTCTCCTGTAAAGACCTCAGGGGCTTCCTTTCTGCAACCATAGAAGGAAGTACCAGGACCTTCCTAACATCGTAATTTTCAGATGTGACACTTTAAATTCCAAAGTTATCTGAACAAATAGAAAGGGAAGAAAGGATGGTGCTTGACTCATATTTGCAGAAATGCTTGTGACAAGGAGCGCCCTTCAGTTCTGTATCATTTCACACATCACCCCTCATAAGCAGGGCAGAGAAGTCAGACACCCCAACACTTCAGAATGGAAATGTGGACTCCGAGCCACCTTGCCGCTGTGTGGCTGTGGGCTCTGTGGCTGTGGGCTGTGGGCTGTGTGGCTGTGTGACTGTGGGCTGTGTGGCTGTGTGACTGTGTGTGTGGCTGTGGGCTCTGTGGCTGTGGGCTGTGGGCTGTGGGCTGTGTGGCTGTGGGCTGTGTGGCTGTGGGCTGTGTGGCTGTGGGCTGTGGGCTGTGTGGCTGTGTGGCTGTGGGCTCTGTGGCTGTGGGCTGTGGGCTGTGGGGCTGTGTGACTGTGGGCTGTGTGGCTGTGTGTGTGGCTGTGGGCTCTGTGGCTGTGGGCTGTGGGCTGTGTGGCTGTGGGCTGTGGGCTGTGTGGCTGTGGGCTGTGGGAGTGTTATGATTCTGCACCTCCACTTCCTCGTTAATGAAATTTTGGAAAACAACATCTACCTCCATAGGTCATTGGGTGAACTAAATAAAAGAAAGATTATCAACTGTGATAACCGTAATTACCATCACAGTAATACTGACTGTCAGAAGGTTATGTAGAGCAGAAATCATTTCCTCACTTTTCTCAGATATTGGAATTTAAGCACCTGCTCTCCCGTAACTTCACCTACATAAATGCTGATATTTGAAAAAGAGGAATTGAAGTCTGCTAGTAAAGTTTTTTCTACTGCTGCCATGCTTGTATTGACTCTGGCTAGGTTTTCAGATAGGAAATGTGTCATTAAAGAAGCCTGTTTCCCAGGACAGAGTGTGGCTGATGACTTCCAGCTGTCACTCAGGTGAGCCGTCCTGGTGTTGGTGGCTGTGGCGCTGACTCTCTGCCTTTTCTCCACAGATGAAGATGGCGAACAAATGCTGCTCTCCTTCCGACCAGGTAGGGTTTGTATTTTCTGCTTCATGATGAAACACATCTCAAAAAGCAGTCTCTTTGGTTGTTTGAAATTTAATTTGGAAATGTTGATAGGAAAACGTTAGCACATTTCAGACTGCATTTTGTGGTCTCTGCCCTCCCTGTTAATTCTGTAAAAATGCTCTGTCTATGGGAATAGCATAGGTCATTCTGATCTCCTGTGTATGGATGATTTCTCCATTGGCAGTTATGTTTTTTTGTAAGAAATCATGATTTAAATGATGATTTAGATATGTTTGTTTAAACTGAGAAGGGCTTTGTAATGACACACCTGTGCAATATGAAATTTTAAGCATTATATTATTTTCTTAAATAAAATCCTTACTAGGAAAGCTTCACTCTCAGGAGGGCTTTGACCCAATGGGTGTTATTGCCGCTGGATAGGATCCTGCCATCCCCAGATCCAGGCAGTTTGTTCACCTGGAGCCCAATGCCCTTAACGTTGTCCTGGATTCACGATGGCTACCTTTGTAGCCACCCTCAGGCCTGATTTTCTGCTCACTTCCCAGGTCTGTGAGTACTTAGGAAAACTCTATTGTAATCAAGCTGTTTGAATATCAGGCAAATCAGCTTTTAAGCCACTGTGTTATTCTTCTGTTTCCTTTATAATAAACTTACGGTTTAACTTGTAATGTAAGGGAGTATGTTACTTACAGTTCATTCATTTTTGGTTATATCTCTTATGGGCTTAAAGAAACATGCATCATAGCCTCATGAAAACTGAGAAAAACGTGTTCAATTTGCTTTAAATAGCGCACAAAATAGTGCTTAGCAAGAATATTTGAATTCACGATGGAGGACTTTAGAAGAGGTCTCCTGCCTATCAAATATTTACTAAAAGAATGGGAAAATAGGGCTGTGTTTTAAATTAAACCTCTCTAGTCAACATTTCTACATTAGAAAAGAAACAGAATAAATAGTTCTTCTAAATCTTTTATCTCTTAATAGTATTCTAAATTTACCATCAACTATTTTTGTTTGCATAGCTATTTAATGATTATTTCTATCAATTCTTCAAATTAATATAGGATTCGTTTCATATTCTTATGCATAATTTCCCTACTATGTGTTTTTGTAACAGAAGTTCTGAAGCTTTTCCACAAAGTGCATCTCTCTCTATGGTTCACACAGGAAACGCTTTATCTCCACCTTTTTATCAAGGCTGGTGGGACGGTGGGCCAAAGTTTTGCCATAGTCTCTATGAATAATTCACCATTTGATATTGTGTCTTATTCACCATTTGATATTGTGTCTTATTCACACACTCAAATTAGCAGAATGTCTCCTGAGATCCTCGTTATGGCAAACCTGAGACTCTTCCGAGATCTTGGGAGGAGCCGCAGCTTCTGCTGTTTCTCAGTGTTGGCTGCTGCTTCTCTGTTTCTCAGTTTGTTTGCCACGAGGACAGCCATCCTCTCCCGGCCCCCAGAGGGCTTGTCACCTTGCAGACAGATCCTTGATGCTAAACGGCGATGCCCACAGGTGGAGAGCATGCGTGGGAACGGGCAGCGTTTACGGACTTGGCCTTTATGTGCTTCAGAGAACATGCTGACTTTCATAGCTGTTCTGGAATTACTTCTCATGTTGGAAAGAGCACTGCTCCGGAGAGGAAGGCATTTTCTTTTTACTTTGGAATTTAATCCTCCTTATCATCGACTCACAAGAGATGATGAAATAATAGTTCAGAGAAACATAAAAACCTGTAGGGAGCACATCTCCTGGTACGGAGCACGTTGAAGGACCGTCTGTCTTCCGGAGACCTCAGAGGCAGTGGGTGGCCTTGTTTTTGCTTCATCTTGGTGAAATTCTACCACATGTTAAACGTTGTGTGTTTCACATCCATCTGGGTGGCCTTGTTTGACAAAGCAAAAAGCCAAAGGCAAACCGTGGACCTAATAACCCTGACCACACCCTTATCTGGTGGTGTAATTTTAACAAATTCACTCCAGAGGTTTAATTTCTTTATCTGTAATACAAGAAAGTTGTACTGGGTAATTTAAGGTCCTTTTTACAACCTTAAATGTTCTATACAACTTTGAATTTACTTAGCGGCTTGGAGTAGCTTATTTGGAAATTAATCTTAGAACTGAGCTTCACTATGTAGAATGATGAAGAACTAGCCCTGCTAGATCCGGATGCGCTTTTGGTGGAGGATGGTTTCACGTTTTCTCCAAAAGTGGTGTGTGTTGTACAAATGTTAGGAGTTTGCATTTAAGACGTTAGGCCCTTTAAAACAGAAAGAAAATTTCTTCTCACTCTGAACAATTCATTCTTGATTTTGGTATTTAATAAATAATTGTGAGATAATTGTTAATGTGAAAAATGTGAATTTTATGTGAAAAAAATTTTTGTGAAAAGATAAATAAAGGTATTTAACAACCAGTGAAATTGGCAAACAAAAACACATGAAAAACAGAATTAGGAGAATCTACAAAAAGCATAATGTATGCATTTTTAGACTCTCGTATCTGGTATAAAAAATAACCAAATAATTTATCACACAAACCAGAGCACTTTTGTCTGGGACAAAGACTAACCTGAAAACAATACCAAGATAACTGCAGACACACACACGCCCACCCACCAAACACCACCACCAAACAACACCACCAAACAACACCACCAAACAACACCACCAAACACAGCAGACACACACACAGCCACCCACCAAACACTGCAGACACACACATGCCCACCCACCAAACAACACCACCAAACAACACCACCAAACACCACCACCAAACAACACCAACATAACTACAGACACACACATGCCCACCCCACCAAACACAGCAGACACACACACGCCCACCCACCAAACACTGCAGACACACACACGCCCACCCACCAAACACTGCAGACACACACACGCCCACCCACCAAACACCACCACCAAACAACACCACCAAACAACACCACCAAACAACACCACCAAACACAGCAGACACACACACAGCCACCCACCAAACACTGCAGACACACACATGCCCACCCACCAAACAACACCACCAAACAACACCACCAAACACCACCACCAAACAACACCAACATAACTACAGACACACACATGCCCACCCCACCAAACACAGCAGACACACACACGCCCCCCCACCAAACACTGCAGACACACACACGCCCACCCCACCAAACACAGCAGACACACACACGCCCACCCCACCAAACGCTGCAGACACACACACGCCCACCCACCAAACACTGCAGACACACACACGCACACCCACCAAACACTGCAGACACACACACGCCCCCACCCACCAAACACTGCAGACACACACACGCCCACCCACCAAACACTGCAGACACACACACGCCCACCCCACCAAACACTGCAGACACACACACGCCCACCCACCAAACACTGCAGACACACACACGCCCACCCACCAAACACTGCAGACACACACACGCACACCCACCAAACACTGCAGACACACACACGCCCACCCACCAAACACTGCAGACACACACACGCACACCCACCAAACACTGCAGACACACACATGCCCACCCACCAAACACTGCAGACACACACATGCCCACCCCACCAAACACTGCAGACACACACATGCCCACCCACCAAACACTGCAGACACACACATGCCCACCCCACCAAACACTGCAGACACACACATGCCCACCCCACCAAACACAGCACACACATGCCCACCCCACCAAACACTGCAGACACACACATGCCCACCCACCAAACACTGCAGACACACACATGCCCACCCCACCAAACACAGCAGACACACACATGCCCACCCACCAAACACTGCAGACACACACATGCCCACCCACCAAACACAGCAGACACACACATGCCCACCCCACCAAACACTGCAGGCACACACATGCCCACCCCACCAAACACAGCACACACATGCCCACCCCACACCAAACACTGCAGACACACACATGCCCACCCACCAAACACTGCAGACACACACATGCCCACCCCACCAAACACTGCAGACACACACATGCCCACCCACCAAACACAGCAGACACACACATGCCCACCCCACCAAACACAGCAGACACACACATGCCCACCCACCAAACACTGCAGACACACACATGCCCACCCCACCAAACAGCAAGCAGCCCTATTTCTTTCCAAATTAAACTTATTTTTGAATAACCTGAAATTTAATTTACGTAGATATTGATGCTTTAATCGCCAAATCACCCCGACCCCCTGCAGAAAACCCTGAATAACACAAGTAATTCTGGCTTTTTCTAGCTAAAGGAAAAGACCAGCTGCATGTTATCATCTGGTGGACGTTTGATTATCTTGACTGATCAGGTGAAAAGAAAATGACTTTCTTATAGAAATGGTATCAGAAAAGATAAAAAATATATTTCTTTATTATAATGGTTATGACATCTTAATTTTATTAAGGTGGTACAATCAGGGAGATGTGTCTAAAAGTGTAATACACACTTCTTGGAACGTGTAATTACAAAATTCATAATGTAGAAGATAAAATTAGCTTTGCTTAAAATTATTTATGAACTGCATATACCCAAGAAAGATTCAGAAAGCATCCGATGTTTCCAACAATAGCAAAGCTATAACGTATTTCTTCACTAAATCTAGCATAATTCAATTACATGTGTGATTTAATTAAGCTCACATCCAACTAACAGATATTTCAGATTACTGGCAGTCTGTTATTGCCATTTTGGGCTTACAGTAGCTCTTTATTCACTCCTTGATACATAACTCTCCTTGAACTTTGTGCCAAACACTGTGTCAACCAGATACAGAAAAGAAGAAGAGCCCAACACTGTCCCAGCCCAGGGGGAAGAAAGAGCAGCCCTGGGGCAGGGAGGTGGGTGTGCAGCTCATGGGGCCTCCCAGGTCTGGGTGCTCAGATTCCAGCTGGTACCTGGAGCTCCTCAGAAAGAGAGTAACTCTACTGAATCTGAATTAGACGGTAATTCCACCGCGTGATCAAGCACTCCTCCTAAAAGAAGGCTTGCTGCTGCCATGCTAGAAAAACAATCCCAAGTTCTCTATTTTCGCCAAGAATTCAAGAATGCATACTTCCAACTTACTCTCCCTTGATCTACCTGTAATGTAAATCAATCTCTCACCCATCTGTCCTCTGTATTTAGATATTCCTGAGTGTTACAGCCCTGTCATAGATTAAGTTCCTGCACTTCAGTTTCCTGTTCACAGTTCATCCCTTGTGAAATCTAAATTGCAGTGTATGATTAAGTGTTTCGTGAACAGAAAGAGTAAGATCAGGGAAACTCAACAGTATGTGAACACATGACTTAAAAAATGAGGGAGCTGAGGCGGGCAGATCACGAGGCCAGGAGTTCAAGACCAGAGTGGCCAACATGGTGAAACCCCATCTCTACCAAAAATACAAAAATTAGCCGGGCGTGGTGGCACACGCCTATAATCCCAGCTACCTGGGAGGCTGAGGCAGGAGAATTGCTTCAACCCTGGAGGCAGAGGTTGCAGTGAGCCGAGAGCGTGCCACTGCACTCCAGCCTGGGCGACAGAGCAAGACTCCGGCCTGGGGCCAGGGTGGTGATGGGGAGGGCTGGGGAAATGAAGGAAGTAAAACCATCAGAGTTTGTCTGCCCTACAGGCAAAAGCAAAATATCACTTTAAATCTCTCTACCCCGTATGAATCTAATCAGGCTTTGACCCTTAGAATTTCTCATCAGAGGAAATATTTGTTTTATGAATGTTAAAGAATCTCAGACCACGTTGCCAGGGACCTGCAGAGGGAATGTGTTCACCATTCCCTCGTTTTTTATTTTGCTGATTTTTCTGGATGTGATTATTCTCTACCCCTCCTTCTTACTAACTCTGTGATTTGACGAGGATCTTGGTGTGACTCCTCGTAATAAATATGGGGTCAAACCAGACTTTTTGTGCTTGTTGCTGATTCTTAAAAGTTTGCAATAATTTAGGACTCAAGCAACTTCCTACATTTTCTAGAAATTCTGGTTCCACACTTTGATGCTAATCAATAAGAGAAAGGTCTTCCACTCAGCCATCCTGACAAATACGGTGAACTTGTTTTTGCCTGCTGCAATTATCCAGTGGCCAGAGGCTCCTGAAGATTTGGATTTGAAGATATGGTCATCATTGCTTGTGAAACCTGGCCTAATACGGTCTCCTCAAGGCTTCAGCAATGCACTCAAGTGCGCGTAAGATGACCCGGGCAGCTGCTCAGGGCCGTGTGCCTGGTCCTCCTGGAATGTGAACTCTTTTCTTGCTGAACAAACTGCCCACGTAATATTCTTTTCATGACCATGTGGAAGCCTCCGTGTTTGCAATTAGTTGTTTTTGGTAACTGTGCTTCAATGAATCCTATAATTGTTTTTATAGTAACTGTGCTTCAATGAATCCTATCTTAAACTGTACAAATCCCTGCACTCGTGCAGTAGCGAGTTGGAATTAATCACTCATTGAATTCACATTAATTATGGAAACATCGAGCATCTGCTAAATTTGCTAGAAAAAATGCATTTTTAAATGGAGCTTTTTGTGATTTACAGAGTATAAATGCAAGTGTTATAACCAACAAAAATATGTGACCCAACCAGACAAAAAAGGAAAAAAAAAATCTATTAGATATTTTTAAATAATCTGTGTATTTGGCTTCAAATTCAGACACTGGGGGAGTAAATTACACATTAGTGGCTTTTCCAGGTATGAATGTCCTCGGCCTTTGCCCCCAGCTAGTGCCTTACGAGGGGCTTCCTGTGGTACCCTGTGAAATTCCCACAGTTCTCACATGAGATCTATAATTCTATCCCATTTCATGATGGAAAAAGAGAGCCTTGGCAATGTTAAATGTGCTTTGCTGGGGAGGGTCTCTGGGGAGATAAAGTCGTCCTCTGTTATCATCATATTAACACCACATCGATGTGGTTCCTGAGCCTCCATGGGACGTAAGGATAACCCATTAGGAACTTGGAAGTTCATGATCCAGTGAAATATTTGGGTTACTTTTAAAAGCCTTGTAAATCCAGAACAGTCAAGAAAGACAACATTAAAACGTTTAACGCATTCGGTGATTCGTATTCCACACTGAAAACCACGATGATGTTAGCTGTTCGGCTACGCGCCCCGCCCTGCAGAACAGTGCTGGTAATTTTCTTTCCCATTGCTAGAAATACCGTTCGTAGAACTCTGATTCTGTCGTCCAGCCTCTCGACGTCCCGGGAAGTCTCATCCAGCTTAAGAGTGAAGACCGTCAGCGGTTTATCAAGCAAATAACAGAAGCAGGACTTGCCCTCGGTGGATCCCGTGCTGGCTGTGACGGGACTTACCCAGGCGGTCCAGCAGAGGGCGCTTCGTGGTGTGTGGGGCTTGCACGCTGGAGGGGTGTCAGGTCCCAGCTGGTTCTCAGCTTGTCATAGCTCATCGGTCAGTGTCGTTTGGTAAAGTGGTCGGGATCTCTGTGATAACTTATTTTTATTTTTCTAAGTGTTTACTGCTAAGCATATGTTCATTGGTTTTCCTTGAAATAGCAGAATGAGAAAATGAAAGAATTATAATGAAATTACTCCTAGTACTCACTACAAAATATGTGTCACATTAAAATTTTAGATAACATGGATTTTTCTTCAATAATAGTTTGAATTCATGCACTGAATTATTAAATTGGATTACTATTTAAATGTTTTTGAATCATATTCTGATTTTTATAGTTTGGATTTTATATGGCTAAAAATATTCACTGCTCATTGTAAGAATCTAGTATTTTTGCGTTATTTCATTGTTGTTAAGAAGTTGAACCATAAAGGGAAACGGTTATTTTTCCATATATGCCAACTACTATGTTCACTCTAGGAATGAAAAATATAATTAGCTGTTTTTACTACCTCATAGAAAAATCTGAAATACTACCTTCTAATAGAATATAATTCAATACAGCCTTTTTAAAAGATAAATGAAACCAACAACTCTAAGGCAGCTGAGAAACCCATTCGCCAAAACTGAAAGTGCTCATATGTAAAACCTGGTTCAATGCAAAACTGAATTTTTAATTCAGGATGTGATTCATTCCTATTGTGTGAACTTGATTTGGAAAATTGGACATCTCCACGTTTCTCCCATCTCCTGATTCTGGGTGTGTTGACCTGGTGGGAGCACGGCTTGCTCATGTGCTTAACTCTGCTCCTGTGACATTATGCCCTCATTAAGGCTTGGTTTGTAATTTTCAAAGGTTTCCCTTTGCAGGTGGTGCATATGGGGTGGGTAAATGAGAAACTCCAAGGAGCCGACTCCTCTCAAACCTTCAGACCCAAGTTCCTAGCGCTGAAGGGCCCGTCCTTCTATGTTTTCAGCACTCCTCCGGTAAGGATGCCTTTGACACTCCGCAGGGAGGGGCTGCCGGGCGGGGGAAAGCTGCGTCTGGTGTTTGGAAGAGGGGGCTGCTGGGAAGGCTGTTCCTGTAGGAGGGGGACGCTACATCTGGTGTTTGGAAGAGGGGGCTGCCGGGAGGGCTGTTCCTGTAGGAGGGGAAAGCTACATCTGGTGTTTGGAAGAGGGGGCTGCTGGGAGGGCTGTTCCTGTAGGAGGGGGAAGCTACATCTGGTGTTTGGAAGAGGGGGCTGCCGGGAGGGTTGATCCTGTAGGAGGGGAAGCTACATCTGGTGTTTGGAAGAGGGGGCTGCTGGGAAGGCTGTTCCTGTAGGAGGGGGACGCTACATCTGGTGTTTGGAAGAGGGGGCTGCCGGGAGGGCTGTTCCTGTAGGAGGGGGAAGCTACATCTCGTGTTTGGAGGAGGACAAAGACAGTGCTTGGTCCTGCCGTTTGCTGTTTCTACATGGTTGGAAAGGATTCTGCTTGTAGATTGCTTATTTATTGCTCCAAATTTATACATTAACCCACTTCTTTGTTTAGTTCAAATAGCCATTAAGATATTGTAGAGCTTATTTCTTCCTCAAATGCCAGCTGGTTTGGAGGTGGGATGCAGAGGCTCTGTGTCTTAGAGGATAAATTATGTAGTTGAAGAAGCCAAGAAGCAAACAAAATATAACCCTCTTTTTAGACGTTTCTAATTTCTAAATTTTAAAAGCTTTTTTTCCCTGATGTCTCCCAAGTTTTATTTTAAAAATAAGCAGCCTGCTTTAGTGGGGTCCATAATATAAATTTATGGCTGAATGCTATAGTTCTGCAATTTCATTTTCCAATTCCCACCAGTACCATTCTCCCCAAACTGACCAAATGTAATGTGTAATGTCTAGAAATTTATCGATCTAAACAGCTTTACTTTTGAGAGTCTGACCATCAGAACTGCAAGCAAACTAAAAACCTGATGGCTTCAGGTACCTACACATGTTGGATGCATGTCACGTGCAGTGTTGACGGGACTTTCTTCCATTAAAAGGAAATGAAAAGATAAAACCAAGTTCACCTCCAGACATCAAGACAGTATTACCCTGCCTGTCTTTTCGTTGATAAGGATGGCTTTTTAAGTAAATGTTTTACCTGAGAATAATTTTAGATTTATGGAAAAGCTGCACATTCAGTGCAGAGAGCCCCATCTACCTCCACTCAACTCCCCTGATGCACCTGACTAACGTGGCCACGGAGCATCTGGCAAACGATTTGACGACGGTGCAGCAATACTAACCACACTTGGCCCTCCAGCCGAACTGCAGTTTTTCTACTAATGCACTTTTTCTGCATTGTCTTTAGTTGCAAGGTTTTAAAATAAACCAGCACTTTGTGCTTACTTCATCTAAATGTTTGCATGAATAATGATTGAATTCTCCTCAAAACAAGTGTAACCATGTCCTTTAACATTTGCTGCTAATTTGCTCCATATTTTCAAATTCAAGTCCCAGAGTTAAACATCTGATTGACTGGGCTGATTTTGGTTTTGAGCAGAGCTGAGATATTCATGCCAGCTCATCTCAGAGGTGCTGACTCGGAGGAGGTGGCTGGCACGGCATGTGCCCAGCCTGGACCACTTACCACTGACACTGGAGACACAGGAACGGGCTGAGGTGTCGGAGGCCTGCCATGGACCCATATCACTGCACGTGTTGCCAGCGCAGCCTGTTTACCAGTTGGCCTTTTATGGAACTTAGGGATTCTTCGAACCCTAATAGGCAGACCCTAATTCAATAATCATTGAATAACAAGGGTTTAAAACAGTTAGAGAAGTTTCTTTGCCATATGTCTTCACGGAAGTTATGTCCCGCCTTGGGACACTCCAAGGTGCTCGTAGCATCCAACTCATCTCAGCAAGGCCTGGCTGGTAAATTGATTGCAGCGTCACAAAGTGTCCCTGGAATCGCTAACGTGGGTAAACTCCTTTGTAGCTTCTAATGCACTTCTGTCCATTATATAATTTGATTCTTGAGACAACTGAAGGCTCCTCATTTTATTGATGAGTGCCAAGAGCACACAGTGTCAGAGCTCCGTCTTGATACATCGTAACTGTTTTATCATGGAGACCTGTTATAACATAACTGATAACTAAAAATAGGTATTTTCATTTCAGCAACACATTGAACAGCCACATTCACTTGTTTTTGTTTTCTCATTTGAGTCTTGCTTTTACAGATGAAGGTCATGTGTAAATAAAATAGTAAACAAATGTATTTGACTGAGGATTGCTTTGGATAATTTATTTAAAATCCTCTCTTAAGAGACTGTGGGTTGTATTAACTGCATTTAATGCCAGAATAGTCTTACAATGTACTGAAAATCCAGAGTGCAGGCAGTATCCTCTCTGGTCTTCTTCCCCAGTGGGAACCTCCAGCCTTCTCATTCTGGTGGGAACAGTGACTGGAGAGGCCAGGACAGATGCCATTGGCAGATCTCGTCTTGAACAAGGCTGACTCGAGCTAGAAACCCAGTTTCCCAGAGTCTCTGTTCTCACATGGCTCTGTGAGCGTTGCAGGTTGTCTCTGAGGTCATTGACATTTGTGAAATGATGGAACCTCCCTCGCAGACCAAGAGCCTTTGGGCCATTGACATGTAGACCCACATCTAGACCCCGATCCACATCTAGACCCCGATCCACACGCTCGCTGCCCTGCAGGCACCTGCAGCTCCATCTTCCGGAACTCAGAAGTTATGCCTTAAAGTATTTGGCCTGTCGTTATTCTTCTTGATACTTGCTGTCATAATTGGTTTTAAACTGGTTTACTTAGCCTGAAAAAAAGTAATAAATACAAATAAGCAGCTTCCCTTCAGTATTCATTTGTATTCTGCTTAGCTATAAATTATGAGTCCTTAACTACGTTTGATTTTGAAATAATTCTTTTAAAGAAATCCTAATGTATCTAAATTTTAAGCTGTGCTTCTTTTTCTTCATACCTGCTGTGGTTAGAGAGTTCGTTTCTTATTTTAAATGCAGTTCCGTTTTGTTAAAATGTAGGTGAGTCTTCCCTCAGGGTCCTGAGGTCGCTGCCGCTCACACTGGCTGGGCAGTGCATTTGCAAGGGGCAGAGAATCATTTCCTGGGGATCTGAAACCAGAATATGGTTGTGGGGAGTGAGGGCTGAGGAGGGCGCATGGCACTGGGGTGAGGGGCAGGAATCTGCCTTGCCCAAAGCCACAGGAGCAGCTGTGTGTGCCGGGAAGCCAAAGTCACGTGTCCATGTGTCCAGGAAGGAAGTGGAAATCGCAAACTCCTCCTCCACGTAGAGGAAGTGCCCACACCTTAGCCTGCTGGGTTGGGGCTTCCCTTCCCCAGGGCTGCCCGCCTCCTGCCCTTCCTCTGGCCCACAGAGACTGTGCTCTCCGCCACCTGGCTTTGCCGTGGTTTGTTAGGGTTTCTTTCTTGGGCATTTAAACTATTTGAAAACAATAAAAAACTAACAGACAAACCCTGTTTCCACGGGCAACATCGCTTTTTCCATTCCAGATGCTGCGGCTCCTCCCTCCATATCTCTCCCTGTCTCTGTCACTGTCTCTTTCTATCTCTCCCTCTCTCTTTCTCCATCTGTCTCTCTCTATCTGTGTCTCTCCCTCTGTCTGAATCATCTATCTCTGTCTTTCTCTCTGTCTCTCCTCTGCCCACTCTTTGCTCCTCTCGAGGTCTCTCTCTCTTCATCTGTCTCTGTCTGACTCTCTCTGTGTCTCTCTCTGTGTCGGTCTCTCCCTCTGTCTTTCTCTCTGTCTCTCCCTCTGTGCCCACTCTTTGCTCTTCTCGAGGTCTCTTCCTTTATTTGCTTTCCAGTCCCTCAGAGACAGTTTGATCTTTGGTGTGGGAACCTGTACCTTATCTTGTATTCATGACCCCTTTCTTGTCTTTTCCTGTAAAAGTTATATGTCATATCTTTCTCCTTCTGCATACACTCCTGAACATTCCTAGAACTCGATTCTTTTCATTAACTTCTAATTTCTAATAATTTCTTTTTTTTTAAATTTATTTATTATTATTATACTTTAAGTTGTAGGGTACATGTGCATAACGTGCAGGTTTGTTACATATGTATACATGTGCCATGTTGGTGTGCTGCACCCATTAACTCGTCATTTACATTAGGTATATCTCCTAATGCTATCCCTCCCCCCTCCCCCCTCCCCATGATAGGCCCCGGTGTGTGATGTTCCCCTTCCTGAGTGCAAGTGATCTCATTGTTCAGTTCCCACCTATGAGTGAGAACATGCGGTGTTTGGTTTTCTGTTCTTGTGATAGTTTGCTAAGAATGATGGTTTCCAGCTGCATCCATGTTCCTACAAAGGACACAAACTCATCCTTTTTGATGGCTGCATAGTATTCCATGGTGTATATGTGCCACATTTTCTTAATCCAATCTGTCACTGATGGACATTTGGGTTGATTCCAAGTCTTTGCTATTGTGAATAGTGCCGCAATAAACATACGTTTGAAAATTAATTCAAGATGGATTAGAGACTTAAATGTTAGACCTAATACCATAAAAATCCTAGAGGAAAACCTAGGTAGTACCATTCAGGACATAGGCATGGGCAAAGACTTCATGTCTAAAACACCAAAAGCAACGGCAGCAAAAGTCAAAATTGACAAATGGGATCTCATTAAACTAAAGAGCTTCTGCACAGCAAATTTCTAATAATTTCTACAGAAGATGACTTGGCACCATCTCCATTCTCTCTTCAGAGCCATCAGCAGGGCTTCTTTCCATCATTGTGGTTCTGAAGGCCTCGCTGTTCCTTATCAAGGGTCAGCGAGGACCCAGATGAGCCTAGAGAGTCCTTCTCAAGATTCAGTAAACCTGTGAAGTTGAATTAGCCCCAGACAGATTTACCATTAGGCTGCAATTTAAGGAAGCCAGATATTACTCTAAACTGTATGCATCCATCCAAACTGGTCATTGGCAGGTTAGCTGCCCAGATCTCTGAAATATATAAATTTTGTTATCCTCAAGTAAGCATAGTTTCATAATTTAAATTTTTAAGTGTAAATATGTAACTGTTAATTACACCAAGATAGACTGCACAGTCTGGGAAGCTTTTGAGTCTAGTAGTGCTTAGGAAGTGCACATAGACACACACACGTGCACACCACACACAGACACACCACACACACCACAGACACCACTCATGCACACACCATAGACACACCACACGCACACCCCATGCACACACCACACATACCACACACACACACACACCACACACACACACCACACACACACACACCACACATACCACACACACACCACTCATGCACACACCACACGCACACCACATGCACACACCACAAACACACCACATGCACACACCGCACACACACCACACAAACCCCCACACACATGCACACACCACACACATGCAGACCACACACACACATCACACACCACACACACACCACAGATACCACTCATGCACACACCACATGCACACCACATGCACACACTGCACACACACCACACAAACCCCCCACACACACATGCACACACCACACATACCACACATGCACATACCACACACATGCACATACCACACACACACCACATGCACACACCACACAAATAGACACACACCCCATAGGCACACACCACACACCACATGTGCACACCACATACGCACATACCACACACGCACGCACCACATCTGCACACCACTCATGCACACACCACACATGCACACCATGCACACACCCCCAGACCATGGCGTGTGGATGTGAGAGGAGGGACTCCAGCCGGCAGTGATGCTGCCGTTCGCTGAGATGGGAGCTGTGGGATGCACTCATTGGCCAGTGCTGGATCTTTGTAAGTTTGAAACGTTTAAAGATTTCCAAAGGGAGGTTTTTGAGTAGAGTTAGACCCACCAGTCTTGAGTTCAGAGACAAGAACTGGGTAGCCATAGAAACTTTGGAGGCACCCAGGACGCAGAGAGCTCCCGATGCTGTGAGGCCGCAGGACCCTTGAGTTCATCCAACTGGATCCTTGATGATCCACGCTAAAGAAACCACTCATTTCTTCCGGATCTGGATAAGTTGTGTTTTTTCAGTGGTAGTTACTACCAGTAATGCACTGGAGAGAGAAAAAGGTGCAGGTTTTTATGAATATTCCATCCAAAGTTAGATCGACGTGACTTGTTTCATCTGTATACTTCCTGATGACTTCCTATAGTTTACAAATTTCCGGTGGCCTCCAACTGTCAGTACTAAATGTCACCTGTAAGATGAGAATGAGGACTGTAAATGCCTGCCTGAGAGGGTTTTAGGGAGATTAAGAAAGGATGATTAATACATTATAAATATCATACAAAGGATGGCTGGTGTGGAAGTTTTCTCTCTTGATAAAACACTGGGAACGCGATTTGGCTTCCATGGGCCTGGGAGCTGCCCGTGCTGGGCTCCTGCTGCCTGCACCATGTCCAGCATCGCCTCTGACATAGAGAAGATGCTGCCTGGTTACTGGTTGAATAATCTATAAAATAAGTACTGGGGCCTGTTAATGCTTGGTGGTGTTTTGCAGAGGTCATCAAATCCTCTCTAATGCGACTATCAAGGAGAAATCAACCCTTCATATTTGCACTCCAGCCTGGAGAACAAGAATGAAACTCCATTTCAAAAAAAAAAAAAAAAGCTCTAAAAGCATTTGAATCTAACAGACAAAATTATCTATTAATATTCAGCAACTTTTCATTGCAAAATCAATACACACAATATGGTGAATGAATTTACATCTAAATATTTATAATGTATTAATATTTTTTCTGGCCTGACACTTTATATCCTGGCACTGGTGGCAGTTTGCCAGTAGCAGTCTTACTTTGGCCAAATCTAAAACAACCTTATGTTAAGGTTTTAATATCAATATTATGAATTTATTTTATCCTGACATGAAACATGAGGTTTTTGGATCAGAGACAGGTTGTTAATTACTCACAGAACGTCTCAATGCTGGTTCCCTGTCCCCGCCTGAGTTCTGTGCGTGCAGAGGTGTCAGCCACGGGAGAAGCACCCAGGGCCGTGACTCTCAGAGCCTGGATAGGATGCTCACCACCCACCCACCCTCCTCCCCACAGAAGGAGAGACTCCTGCTTACTAACTCCATCTCTCTTCTGTCACACTTTGGAATATAAATCAAAGGCTTCAGGGGCCATCCGTGTGAAATGTCCCTGAATGACTCACTATTGCCAACTCCCATGACCAGGTCACTGCACCATCCCTTCATTCCAAGGCCCTCACGAGCTATGCAATAATGTAGAAATATTCACGGAGCCTCAAATCTTAGCAGTCTACGTCAGAAAATTTCAGTGAATCTTACAAGGACCCAAAGACTATCATGACAACTTGGGGAAAACTAAAAGATAAAGTCCTTCTTTGAACGATGGCTTTTGAGCTCGTTCAAGATGAGGAAGAGGAAGAACATTGAAGGAGAAAAGAGAAAAGAAAGTGTATTAGTCTGCATTCACATTGCTCTAAAGAAATGCCTGACACTGGGTAGTTTATAAAGAAAAGAGGTTTAACTGACCCACAGTCCCACAGGCTGTACAGGAAGCATGTCTGGGGAGGCCTCAGGAAACTTACAATCGTGGCAGAAGGCACAGGGGAAGTAGGTATGTCTTACATGGCCAGAGAAGGAGGAAGGGAGCAGGAGGAGATGCCACACTTTTAAACAATCAGATCTCATGAGAACTCTGTCACGAGAACAGCACCATAGCCAGAGAAGGAGGAAGAGAGGAAGGGAGAAGATGCCACCACACACTTTTCAACAGTCAGATCTCATGAGAACTCGATTATGAGAACAGCACCAAAGACCAAATCCACCCCCATGATCCAATCATCTCCCACCAGGCTCCACCTCCAACAGTGAAGATGATAATTTGACATGAGATTTGGGCGGAGTCACAGACTCCAACCGTAGCAGAAGGGAAACGGGATAGAAGAATGGAAAGGAGGAATTGGAGTGGAAAAAGCAGATCCATGTTTCACAGCTCAGTTGTTCCGTAAGGAGGGCCCAGCCCACTCTGGTGGGTCCCTAATCTCTGTCTTTCCCATGCACCAGGAGATGCTGGAAGAGCTAGGATTAAAACCGGGACTCTCGACTCTTTCTCACACACCCTACTGTCCTTCGTTAGCCAGAGTATTTATTTCTGATTTGTACATTGGAATCTGAAAGATGTTTCAGTTATTCCTGTTTTCAAACATTAAAATGCGTTAAATTAAGTTTAAAGTCAATTTTACAGAATTGTATGGAATTAATATATCAATGATATAGCAACTGCCTATCCATATGCAAGAAATATTCACAATTTTAAGAATATCTATTACATAGGTATATTCTATCATTAAAAATATTACTTGGAAAAAATAATTCAAATGAAGATTTGTAAATGGAGCAAACTATTGTTCTGGGGACACATATTCATTGTTCTACAATAATAGTCAAAGGTACCAAGATATAGCATTGTGTAATCTACAATTTCTGCTCCATTTGAAGCCAAATGTGGCCAGATACTTAGAAAACTATCAATTGCCATTATTTGGAAAAACGTAGTGATGATATGCAGTTACAAAACCAGCCACCTTGTCTACCGTCTCACAAAGCTTGGTTATGTCTCTTGTTCCGTGCGAGTCTGGAGAAATCCAGGCATCCGCATACCTCGTGTTTCCTCGCCCCGGTGTTAAGTCCCTGCTCTGAGCAAGAAGCGCGATGGTAGAGCCAGTGGATCTCTCCCCCGACATGCAAACTCACTCCCCAGAGAAAATCGGCTGATAAACAGCCTCAGAGACGCCCACGCTGCCAGGGTTCCTCTCAGCAGAGGGTTCCCCTCTTCCAACAGAAGAGGCGCGGTCCTGGAAAACCGTGTAAAATAAGCCGCGGTGACTGCGGTAGGGAGCCCTGGACTTCAGGAAGCCATGGCGTGGAGCCAGCCAGTCGTTCACCAAGTCAGGAATTCGTTTTTCCGATGACCGGTGATTGAACATGCCTCTGCTTTGCAATTCACAGCAGCTGCTTCCATCCCACCCTCGGCCTCCTTCCCTTTTAAAAGGTGTCAGGCTTCTTATCCTCAGGTTGTTTTCCCACAAGACCACCACGTCAGACTCCCCCAATAAAACATCAAGAACACCAATGTTCCTACGAATCACCTGGGAATGCTTCCTAAAACCACAGGCTCTGATATGGCAGGTCTGGTGCGGACCTGAGACTTGACATCACCAACAGGGACCCAGAGATGCCAAGGCTGTTGCTGGCCATGCTGCACTTTGGGAGTCATGATGAATACATCAACAGTAAATTGCTTAAAAATAAAAAGTCAGGGTCTCTGAGCCTCACTCCAAACTTGCTAAATCTGAACCGCTCAGATGGGGTGCAGGAATCTGCATCGGCAGGTGACGCCTGGCCACACTCAGGCATGGCACAAACACACTAGGCATGCCCTGCTTCAGAACAGTACTCCAGGCTTCCAATATCGTCACTGCATCGTGGGCTATGCACACCTTGAATTTTGAGCTTTACATTAATCTTCTAATTATATGTGTGTGTGTGTATATATACACACAAAGCTATATATATACACACACATGTATTAATACACATATGTGTGTATAGCCACGCATTGCTTAAGGACAGGTATATATTCCAGAAAATGCAGAGTTAGGCAATTTTGTCATTGTGCAAACATCATAGGGTGTACTTACAGAAACCTGGATGATCTGTATATTTTTATTTATGTGTACTTACATATAGAAAACCAAATGCTCCAGCACCATTACTGACTATGACTCCCTTCCTCTAGTCGATCTGCAAGGCCAGTATCAAGTTCCATCCACCGGGTTTCTGTATATGCTCCATTAGAACCTATGGGGCCACTGTGGTCTATGCAGTCCATTGTTGACTGAAGTGTTGTGATGTGTGCATGACTGTATACACACGCACACACACACATTTGTATACGTGTACAGAGAGGGCTTTTACTAGCTTTCCTAACATTAAGCTCAATTTAGCCAAGTTTTTTCACGTCTGTTGCAGCAGCCTACCTCCTATCTGAACTACAAGCTGCGCAGAACCTTAACCAACGCACGAGATGCTCTTCTGGATACCTTAGAAATAGTTTTATCTTAAATAATCCCCTTCTGTTACATGGTCATGTTCAGCATTGAATTGTTGTAGCCTAGATATTTTCTAGAGCTATAACTAGTGAAATAAAAAGTGAGAAGAGCCCTAAAGGACATGATGAATTTTTTGGTGATAATTTTTTTCTGGCGGAAACTCAGAGGAACCTGATGCCTGCACTTTCACTGAATTAGGGAAGTGTTCACGTCACAGCCACGTAGGGAGAGGAAGGATATCTGTGGCAGGCTGGAGCCGGGCTGAGGGTGCCCTGCAGAAAGGATCCCACAGGGCCGCTGGGACTTGGAAGAGGGGAGGGAGACCTGCCAGGGCTGTCAGGAAAGCCTCAGGGCTGGGTCTGAGCTGAGTCCTCGAGAAGCCATGAGGTTCAGGTAGGCAGGGAAAGAACAATGATGAGAAAGACCTGCTTTTTTTTTTTTTTTTTTTTTTTTTAAAATCAATAGACTTGTTTTGTGGACGATTTTAGATTTACAGAAAACTGAGTGGAAGGTGAAGAGTAGCCTGTGCCCCTCACCTCCCCCACCTCCCCTGTTCCTAACACTTTTGTCCTGTGGTGCGTTATCACAGCCAGGAGCTAGTGTAGATACTTCCACACGCATAACATCCACGTGGCTCAAGGGGACTTCCCACGGCTCTCAGGGTGGCAGCATTTTCTTCAAGTCCACAATAGAAATGGTTCCATCGGAAGCCCAAACACCTTCTTACCTGTGTCTCCAATCAAGGCACATTCTCTTCCCCGAATCAATCATGATGGCGAAGACGGTGAGAATTCTGGCCTGAACTGTGTGTGGACTGCGCCTCGCCTCCCTGGGCTGGGGCAAGGTCATAGCTCTGGGAGCGGAGAAGGGTTCCCCGGGGGAGACACGGCCACTGGCAGGAGGAGTAAAAGAGTAGGAGGAAGGCAGGACTACGGCAAGAACAGCAGACGCCACAGGGAGGAACAGAAAGGGGCTTAATAAATGGATGATGGATGCGGCGGAAGGAGGGAGAGACTAGACCTGCCTTCTGCGGACAGCAAAGAGCACAGCCTCCTCCAAGCTTTGTCTTAGAACAGGACTCAGATCCCTGCTGTTCTGCCACATGTTGATAACAGACTAGTATGGAAAATATATTCAATGTGACATAATCTAATACAGTGACCACATATATTAATCACAGCACTGTGACAATGGTGAAACCTAAAAGCAATCTACAATGTCCGTCACAAAGATAAAGCTTATGAAAACCGTAACTCCAAGCGGAAATTCTAAGCAGTAGTTACAGTTGTATTTCTGAATAACATTTAATGACACGGGAAAATGCTGATATTACAAAGTATATTTTGAAAAGTATAGAACCATGAATATGTATAAGGTATATTTACAGCAACAAGTAAGCTTGGGAAGATGTCTCTGAATAGGGTGTTTAGTGGGTTTTTTTCCTCTTTATATTTACAGCCTCCAAAAATAAGCAGCATTGTCCTAACTGGGAAAGTTAAAAATGGTGGATCCATAATTCTGTATTTTCCAGTTATAGAACCAGCACCTGAGCTGTGACATTAGGCAGTAGCATAAAACACTGGCCAGGGTGGGAACAGGAGAGGGAAGGGAGAGGCAGGTGCAGTGTTGAGGAACCAGTGGGCACTGCTGTGGAATTCAGGGTGATGTTTTATTTCAGGCATCCATCAGCATGGCTCCCCAGCTCTCAAGAGAAGAGGTGCTGGAGTTTCTGGCTTTTAAACTCTGAAATAAGCACCTGAAACTCTCTCTAGCAAATTCAAGATGTAGCTCTTATGACCTGAATACTAGATCCAAAAGGAACTTTAAAGTTCGTATTCTAATTGGCCATTCTCACTTTCAAATTGTTCCCTTTACTTACCGTTTGATTGCCGAAATCACAATTGCAATGAGCTGACTCTAGGGCAATTAAATATTAAATGGCAAACTATTTGTGTAATTTTTCACATTTCACTTGTGATGACTTTAAAAATGTCTTGAGAATTTTGTTTGGTGCAAGGATTACCAGAAAGTCACCAATTAATTAAAGCCAAGACAATTTCAGAGTGTCAAAGACATAATTCAGTGCACTTTGGATTATTTTTGCTGGCTGAAGGAAAAAGTGCAGGGTCAACAATAAAAAACATCAAATTTGTTACACTCACTTTTGAATATCTTAAATTTTTCTGCATGAAATAATTTAACTTTGAGATTATATATCTGAACTTGAATTGTAAACTGTAGGGCATTATTCAAAAGTGAGATTAGTTTAGTCATTATTATTAAAATAGTTGTGAACTACAACAGGTCAGACCAGTGAAAAATGTATTTGATTAAATTGGTTAGTAAGTTTTTCATTCACTTTTGAAATAGAACTAAGTTTATTTCTAAAAAGCAAAAGACCATCTACCCAATATTTTCTGTCCGTTTTTCTGCGCCAGTAAATATATAAACTCATTCACTTTCACGTGCATTAAATGTTACCTGAAATTCCTAATTTAAAAGGAATCCAAAATGGTTTTCAAAAATTATGCCCAATTGTGTGTGATAGACAAGATATCATAGATATCAATCTTATCTATCTAAGATAAGATAAAGGAGATAGACATTTTCCTGTCAGTAATGGAGCTATTATATTTGCCACAAACTGACAGAGATGAGGACGTGGCGACTCATCAAAACTCAGCAGTACATAAAGTTTATTGTGACCAATTTATACTAATGGGGACTTAGGATTTAATTGAGGTAGACACACATGCAGTCACACTATTGTAAATTTTTAAAATTTTCAACTAAAAGTAGCATGCTGCTTTTCATGGAATGTTTTCTGTTTCTTGCAGGTGAGCACATTCGACTGGGTGCGAGCAGAAAGGACCTACCACCTCTGTGAGGTGCTGTTTAAAGTTCACAAGGTAGGGATCTTTTGCACTTTAGATGCTTTCATACAGTAAGATGCCCTTTGAGCTTGCAGAATGAGAGGACTGTTTGTTCCGCATGGTCCATTGAAATAGCAAAATTGGAATGGACGGTCCGGACCCATCCCCCATTCCCACCCGGTACGTGGGTTCTAGCTGTCACCCTGTTGCTCATCCAGGCAGGATGAATGGATGACGGTGTGTCTGTGTGTATGTGGTATGTGGTGTTTGTGTGTGTTGTGGGGAGAGATGTGTTTTAGGACGTCCACTTACAATAATTTGTTCCAAGAACTTTAGATTCTGTTGCTGCTGCTGCTATTGAAATTGTTTTCAACAAGTCAGATACAAATTTGCCCCAGGGTCTGGCCAGTTTGCTGCTCATGGTTCCTAGGGTAGGTAGGGACTGAACCTTCCTCCGGGAGACACACCTCACTGGTGGTGCTGCCCGGAGCCTGGAGGTGCAGCAGGGCCCTACCCGGGCCCCACCCACCTGACCGCAGAGGTGTCTCCACAGCCAGGCGGCGATGTGCTCACCGTGGCCGGGTGCCACCGTGTCCTAGTATGTGACTCAGTGAGAATTTGGCCTTAAAGAGTTATCAGTCTAAAGTTAGAAGCTTTGAATAAAGATTTGTCTTTCAAAGTTTGGTTTGTTTTCTTAAATTGAAAATGTCCTCAAAAATAATATTCTCTATCTGTAGTTGCTTTTTTTAAATTTAAATCTGGAATTTCAGACTACCTTTAATGGAAACATGTAAAAGGGAAATACATTTCCATAACAATATTATCAAATAATAAATACATTTATTTCCCATTTTTGAAAAATTTATTTGGGCAACATTTTTCTGCATTGTTCCTATTTTTGTTGAATATGGTAATGAAGGAGATGAAGGAAAGGGCTGGATGTATTTAAATTAAGACTCCTAATTGCAGGTTGTAATAAACAATCACTGATCAGAAAGTGAACGTTTCTGTGCTAGGCATATTCATTAAAAAATGGAAGAAAATAGAATAAAATATTAACTGTGGTTTTCTCTCAGTGATGGCTTTTCTAGCTATTGTTGCTTTCATTTTAAAAATTATTTTGTTTTCTAAGTTAGCTGTGACAGGAATGCATCATTTTGAAAATGATAAAAAGGAAGCCTTGTGTTAACGTGAGCCTCTTGGTCGTAGATGACACGCAGGTCGTTTATTGATCAGAGTTCCACAGAGGAATTCGTAGAAGGATTCTTGGCCTTTTTGTTTCCTTTGCATGGACACGTTTTCACTTCCTCCCCCTCTTGTTTCAGAGGATTCCCCTTCCGTGCACCTGAGATGTTCTTTAGGTCCTGGGGTGTCTTTGAGAGATTATTGTATCTTATATATGTGGTTCATTAGTAAGCTATAGAGCCATCTCATTTTCCCAGGAAGATTGTAAAAAAATATTAACCAATAAATATTATATGAAGTGTTTATGAAATCATGAAAATTAGCCAGTAGAATGGCTATAGCAAAGGTATTAAACTAAAAATGGGGTAAATAATAATAATCTATAGCATTCAATATTTTTAAAAAAGAGATTAAATTATATGAATTGAATGTCCTATTTGGAAGTGTTAAAATAGCAATCTTACAAAATCGTATTGCCTGCTTTTACACACATTCAGTTGCGGATGTTTATCGTTTAGCATACATAAATTTAAAAGTAAACGCATTCAATTCATTTTCAGAAATGTAAATAAATATGTGAGTATCATAAGAACTAATACTTTTTCATGTAGATTCTTTAAATATAATTACCATTTCAAAGTATACTCATTAATATTTAGACCAGAAATCAAATTCTGAAGTTGTGATTGTGTTTTTTCTCTGATACCTTCTCCGCTCTAAAAATTACTTTTCCCAGCTCTTAAAATTATATATTCTATATTTCAACACTCATCATGAAATAGATGAGAAAATTGCACCAATCAGCCTTGATTGCAGTCGTGAGCGAAATGATAAACAGCTTTCGTGCAGCATGGCAGAAAAGCACTGTGGACGCTATGGAGCGTCCTGTGTGAAATGCATGGGTCCGTCCTCTCAACCTAAAGATACCCCATTAAAATTTTCAGGAAAAGTCCATGTTGTCATCTGCTTGGCAGAGGATCTTAGTAATGACAGCTGTCTTTATTGAGTGCTTCCCTAGTAGCCTTGCTAAGCACTTGGCTATGTCCCTGAGTTAATTCTCTCCCCACCTAAGGAGAACTCTGTTTTGTAGCTAAGAACTCAGAAGCAGGAAGTGGACGAGGATCTTCCAGAAGCCAAGCAGAGGTAGGGATGGGGACCAGACTCACCTGGCTACAAAGCTCATCCTGAATCCCTCTCTATTCCACGTGCTAGAAGCAGTGGTGTTCCGGGAGTCTGTCGCGAGTGGGCATTAAGAGTTCTAGAACGTGTTCTCCAGGGATCTTCAGGGTAGTCCTGTTTGGATAATATCAACACTGAAAGGAAGAATTCCTAAAGCCATGTCAGGACAAAATTGCACCGAAGTTAAAGGCGAAGAAGGCAAGAAGGCCTTATTCAAGTATATTATGCTAGGAGAGAGAGATTAAACCCAACTCCACTGAAACAAAGGATGAGAGGGTTTCTACAAGTTGGGCTAGAAAGGAGATCGGGGCCATCAGTGTCTGTTAATTGGCTTCCTGCAAAGAAACAGAGAGCTGCTCCCATCTTCATGATAGGAGATGGTTGCACAGCTTAGAGCCAGGCACCCACCAAGGCCGGGCTCCATCCTTCCACAGGGACGGGAGATGACGCCATCTTCCCAGTGATCACATTTTGAAGGGACAGCTCTCAGCTCCTTGAGAAAGACAGTCCTGGGTTGTACAGCCAGCAAGAGACTTTTAGAAAGATTTAGGTATCAAATGGCAGAGAAAGAACATACAATAATACATTTTCTAAAGCAAATGCTCTAAGGATAGGGAGTTCCAGGTCCCAGAGGCAGGAAGAAGCCTGGCCAAGGCTCAGTCCAGACGAGGAAACCCAAAGGTTCCGTCCAGACAAGGTAACCAGAAGGCTCAGTCCAGATGAGGTAACCCAAAGGCTCAGTCCAGAATAGGTAACTGGAAGTGTCAGTCTAGACGAGGTAACCCAAAGGCTCAGTCCAGGCGAGGAAACCCGGAGGCTCAGTCCAGGCGAGGAAACCTGGAGGCTCAGTCCAGGCGAGGAAACCCAGAGGCTCAGTCCAGGCGAGGAAACCTGATGGCCTGGCCAGTCGCTGACTGACTGTTGACGGCAAGCCGCTGACCTTGGACTTCAGTGCTCAGGGTTTCCAGTCATATCAACACACTGCAATCCACAAGGGCTGAGTGATTGTTTTTAAAGGAGCTACAGGAACTATCTGGGGAAATGAGCTATATATGAGTCATTAATTTTCCTTATGTAGAACTTACAACACATTCTTTGTGAGGCTGAACAGTGGAAAAACAATCCCTTGCTTGATCAAGCAGTCTTACTCCTCAGAATTGAATCTAAAGAAGAGTCCATTACCATACTGAGTTCAGAGGAATCAAAGAGCTGTATGCATGAGAACATTTAAGGATATTCCTTAAATTAATGATATTTGAATAATCATCAAAAGGCCATTGAAAAATATTTTAAAATCTTATAACATATTTTAAGTAATTGTATTATAAATTTATACAATTATATATACAAATTCACATTGTATGAAAGAATATTAATAATTATTGTCCTATTATTAAGGGCATATTAGTAATTATTGACATATTTTTAAAAATCAGATGACAAAACACAGTAATAAATTTGTTTTAAATTCCCTTTATTGTTGCTATAATTGTTTCATAATAAATATAAATAGAAAAAAATATGTAATTTTAAAATACAACCCTTTTTGTTTCTTCAGGAAAGGGAACATAATAAGATGATGTCATGCAGTCCTAGGTGGGGGGTGGGCTTTCTTCAGTCGTGGGGGTGGCTGGAAATGCTGTTCTGTATATCGCCCGAGCTGACCCTGCCAGGAGGCCAGGTAGCTGGAAAGCAGACATCAAATCGACATGTATGGCCTGGCTCGGCATTGCCTTAGGACGTGTTTCTTTATGAAAACAGATAGTGAACTCATGTGAATCCGGGATGTGAGCCTGCATGCCGGCCGCTCTGTCATGTGAAGTTATGACAACATTTTTATCATGATTCCATTTCACAGCTCAAAAGTGGAGGCTCTGAGAGAGTGAATCGCTCAAGGTCAAACAGCTAATACTGGGCAAAGAAAGGCCTCAAATCTTATCTGACTCCAAAACCTGATGTTCTTCTATTATGATACACAGCTGCCCAAATATAGCAAGTGATAGGAAAGAAACACAAGTGACCTTTGAACAACATGAGCTTCAACTGCATGGGCTCACTTAGATGCCAATTGTTTTCTATAAGTATGCTGGAAAATTTTTTGAAAACAATTTAACAATTTTTAAAACCTCTTAAGACAAACTATGCAGCTTAGAAATATCAAAACATTAAGAAAAAGTTAGAGATGTCGTGAATTCATACAATATATGTAGATACTAGTCTATTTTATCATTTACTCCTGTAAAATATAAAGCGATCTATTTGGCACCATCTGAGTGGAGAGGAACGTAGACAAAGGTAAAGATGCAGCGTTAAATCTTTCCTGCCCGTGGTTAACTGTAGCACATAGTGTACTGTGATGATAATTTTTGTAGCCACCTCCTGCTGCTGTTGCAGTGAGCTCAAGTGTTGGGTTTCTGAGTAAAATGTCTTAATCATCCCTGTGGAAGCAATTTCTCTCTCCAGTAAATTGCAGAGCATGGTAACGAGTGATCTCTCGGGGTTCTTGTGTACCTTCCCTCCTTCGTGTTGAGTCCAGTAACGTAAACCTTGAATAACACCCCAGGACCCACACAAGTGCCACGAGGGATGGTGCAAGTGCCTCCAAGAAGCAGGAATGTCACAGCATTACCAGATTTTTGCTGTGCACCACAGATTGAGGTCTGCAGCTGTGGTTGCCACCATTTCAGACCATTCATCTTATAAACAGATGATGTAAACTTACGGTGTCAATAAATACAGTGCAGTGCTCTAAGTATATCTTCTCTTCCCTGTGATTTTCTCAATAACATCCTCTATTCTCTAGCTGACTTGCTTAATTCATTTATTTATTTAGAGATAGGATCTTGCTATGTCATCCAGGCTGGTCTCAAATTCCTGGGCTCCCGTGACGCCCCCGCCTCAGCCTCCCAATCAGTTGTGATTACAGGTGTAAGCCTCTGTGCCTGGCTTCACTTATTTTATTCTAAGAACATAGTATATTATTCGTATAACATGCAGACTATGTGTTAATAGACTGTTCATGTTACTAGTAAAGCTCCTGATCAACAATATATTTTATTCTAAGAACAGAGTATATTATTCATATAACATGCAGAATATGTGTTAATTGACTGTTCATGTTAGTAGTGAAGCTCCTGATCAACAATATATTTTATTCTAAGAACATAGTATATTATACGTATAACATGCAGAATATGTGTTAATTGACTGTTCATGTTACTAGTAAAGCTCCTGATCAACAATAGACTACTAGTAGCTAAGTTTCAGAGGAGTCAAAAGTTCTATGTGAATCTTCAACTGCGTGAGAGTTGGCGCCCCTAACTCCTGGATTGTTCAAGGCTCAACTGTCATGAGCCATTCAGTGAGGAATGTGCGTTCCCACATAAATATCTTCCAACAGTTTTTCTTTATCAGTTTTTTGACATTTAAGTTCAGTGGATAAAGAGATACGTTCTGCACCATAAGGTCAATGATGAACATGGTGTTCTTGGTTTGTGACGTGTAACCCTATAGGTTCCAGGTATCCCAGCTGAAGGAGAGGATCCAGGGGGCCCCGGAATTAAAGTGCAGTTTCTGTACTCAAGGCTCATTTAGGGTTAGCAACGTATGCATACCACACCCATTCACGTACACACACATTCATGTGCACATACATTTCCACACTACACATGTTCGTGTTTGCATACACACATTCTCATGTGCACACATACATGCACACATGTTCTCACATGCATGTACCACAGGCATTTGGTGTCTGGATTTTGCACAGGGATAAATGTGCAATGCTCTCCATGACCACAGGGTCATCCTGCAGAGCTGTCTGAGGGGCCAGGAGAGCCAGGGCATCCCCCCGGAGAGGCCAGGAGGCCCACCTGAGACACACCAGTTATAGCTTTTACCTCAAACCTGTGCCTGGAGTGCATGTGTCAGCATATCTGAAGTAAAGCTATTTGGCCAACTGCTGAGTTCATGTGGATTTTGGGACTGGACCTTGAGCATAAGTGTGAGTGGGGAGTGTCCAGCTTAGCTGGTTGGCACAAGTGAATGGAGATATCTCAGAATCATGATGGGAAGACCCAGCAGGTGGGCAGCTCCCCTTCCTTTCTGCTGCCATATGCAGGGCTGTGGGTAAACACCACATTCTCATTCAGGACTTTGGAAACCCCAGCCCAGGTGTCTCCCCTTGTTCCCTTCACTGGGGAGAGACTGGTGCAGCGAAGTTGATGTTGGGGTGCAGCGTCCCAGGAAGGTCTCTGATGGGGGTTCTTCAGGGTGGATCTGATGGCCAGTAAATGAATGGGTGAGCTGAGACTGAGATGGGTCCAAAGATAGACAGACAGAGACAGAGAGAGGGATAGAGAGAGACAGAGAAACAGACATAAAATAGAAAGAGGTAACAGAAAGACAGAAATGGAGAGAGAGAAAGAGAGAGACACAAAGAGACACACAGACAGTGAGAGAAATGGAGACAGAAAGAGACACAGACAGAGACAGAGAGGTGCCAGCCAGGTATTGAGTATGCGTTCACCACGCACCTCCATGCTGTTCACCTAGTAACTGTGACAACTGGGACCCCCAGTCTTTCTCTCCTGCCCTTGAGAAAATGAATCTCGAAGTGGAGTACAACCGTGCAGATGGGGGAAAGAAGTGGGGAGCGCCCCAGGCGGCTCCGTGCAGCACAGGCTGGCAGCCTCGGAGTCGCCTTGGTGGCCACAGAGTCAAACCTGTGATTAATAGACGTGCTGTAAGTAACTTACATCTCCAGTTAAATGATTGACCAGAAATGGAACAACATCATTCCCTTTGTCAGGCCTTTGGGTTGGCGGAATGAGCTCCTGGGTGGTCGGGTGCCTGGTTGTGCTTCAGGGGCGTTCTGGGCACTCGGTCCTTAATTTCAGGACAATGAACCCGCGGGGAGAGGAGGAGCCAGTAATTCTGTAGAGACTCGGAGGCGCAGGGGACGCGCTTAGTTAGAGTGGTGGTGGTGGTTCCAGTGTTTTTTGGTTTTATGATAAATACAAGCATCAATGTCTCA
Source organism: Macaca thibetana thibetana (assembly GCF_024542745.1). Lineage (NCBI taxonomy): Eukaryota > Metazoa > Chordata > Mammalia > Primates > Cercopithecidae > Macaca > Macaca thibetana. The sequence continues at coordinate 105,815,368 of NC_065590.1, read as the reverse complement.
AGACTTTCATCTTTATCTTTTTTTTTTTTTTGAGACAGAGTTTCCCTCTGTCACCCAGGCTGGAGTTCAGTGGCGTGATATTGGCTTTCTGTAACCTCAGGCTTCTGGGCTCAAGCAGTCCCACCACCTCAGCCTCCCAAATAGCTAGAACTACAAGCGTGTGCTGCCACACCTGGCTAATCTGTTGTATTTTATTGATTCATTTATTTTTGTAAAGACAAGGTCTTGCCATGTTGCCCAGGCTGGTCTCAGACTCCTGGGCTCAAGCAATGCACCCACCTCAGTCTCCCAAAGTGCTGCGATTACAGGCGTGAGCCGCCACACCCAGCCTCATCTTTCTCTTCACAGTAAAACAGGGAAGTGTGTGGTGACCAGTATTTTAAGGGAAAGGCACTTACAGAGAATCAGGCGTTTGACATAATTTATTTACAGATGCTTGTCTGTGGACCAGCTGTGCATGAGAGGCTCGTTGCTCCAAATTTGCCTCCTTGTCTGCACCCAGGAGACCGTTTCCCAGCAGACGCTGCCTTCTCCCCTCGCCAGGGCCCTCAGCCCCGGGAATGGCCTTCCAGCGCCGCACGTTTCCAATCCATGCTCTGTTTTTCAGTTCTGGCTCGCAGAGGACTGCTGGTTGCAAGCAAACTTGTATCTGGGTCTTCAAGATTTTGACTTTGAGGACCAGAGGCCCTATTGCTTCAGCGTCATGGCCGGCCATGGGAAGAGCCATGTTTTCAACGTGGAGCTTGGCAGCGAGCTGGCCGTGTGGGAGAAGTCCTTCCAAAGAGCCACATTCATGGAAGTTCAGAGAAGCGGGGTAAGTGAGCAACTCACAGTCTTCTCACCTACACCTGCTCAGGTGTCTGAGACATGGCATTGCGGTATACGTAGTAATTTATTGGGGGAAAAGAGGAATCTTCAGAAGGTGGGAATTTTCACCTGAGCCACTGTGTGGAAATGATCGTTCACACGGAGTCATGCGCTCCGTGGATAACATGAGTGGTAGTGGAAGGTGAAAGGGACGGGAAGGAGAGGATTTTGTGTCTGTGTGTCTACATTGAATGTGAGGAAAGGTGGTGCGTTCCTTTCCAGGCAGGGACTCACTGACATGGTGCCCAAATTCCTGATGAGTGATGACACTTTAGCCTGTGCTCCAGGAGACAGCACCTACCTTACAAATGAGTGTAATATGTCGTGCTGTTACTTGGATGTTTGTAATATTTTAAGGCACTTTAATGGTTCTTCCTCTCAAACTTAATGGTCCAAAGGTGCATATAAAATAGGTTGTGTGTCTGAATTGCTTTTCTCTTCCTGACAACAGCAAATACATCAATCACAAATTTGAATGTATATCATGTGAAGGGATAAGGAAGAATGCATTATGATCCTCATTATCCTAAGTAGTGGGATGAACCTTCAGGGAGGATGCACGCTGCAGGAATGAAGAGTGACAGGAACAGGAGATAAATGAGGCAGTGCATCACAGAGGAGCTCTGACTTCACTCCAAGGTCCAGGGCTCCCGCCTGGCTGAGCGCGGAGAATGCTGAGTGTGAACTTAGTAACTAAAGATGGCTACTTCATTTAAATATACATACACATATATATATATATATACTTTGAACGTGAAAATATTCTGTGTTATTTATCTTTCATTCAGGGTGTCAAAATGTATCAAGGCTCCTTGGCGTGCCATCACAGAGCACAAAGCATCCCTGTACTAATGCACACTGAGATCTGTTCGTTCACAGAATGAAGTCACACCCAGATGTTCACAGAAACCGATACCAACATTTATTCTCATTTATCCCAGGCCACTGTGATTTTCCCCTCAAATTGGGCATCCTAAATTGGAATTATGGTTGATTCCTGATGCTTAAAATAACCTTTATATTTGAAGCATCCAATTCATTAACCATTATAGAACATTATATACTGGAAAGAAAATTACTAACCATAGGATCCCTCATCTCAGGGACTTACTCAAATGTATAGTGGCATTTAACCACTTAGAAACCGTCAGTATTGAAGGTTCAAGTCATTAAAAGGCAAAGTGAAAGAGCATTTCTGGGACAAGGTGAACTTTCTGCTTGTTTTCTTTAGATGATAGCAGTAATCATTTTGCTTTCAACGTAAATACCAGAGAAATAGAGAGAATTCTCCATTCGCATGTGTGTGCAGGGACTGCCCCATGCCCTCTAGTGCCCCAGGGCCTGTACCTGGCCGAGCAGAGTCATGGTGGCCATTCAGACTCATCTATGGGAAGGTGACAGGTTACAGGAGAAGATATCCTGAATAAGAACAATCATAGAATTACAGTGTTGGAGGAAGGGTGAAAGGTTAGTAATTTCATCTAGTACCTAGATGTTGTGAAATGAATGTCTGAAGCATTCTAGAAGGTGAAAGTTTACTTAGGATTCCTAAAAAATAGAACTTCTTTATGAATAGTCCTTCCTTATGTTCAGTACTGTCCTTATTCCACTAAAGGGGGTGAAGGCTGGGCACGGTGGTTCATGCCTGTAATCCTAGTCCTTCAGGAGGCTAAGGCAAGAGGATCCCTTGAGCCTCAGAATTAGAGACCAGTCTGGGCAACCAAGCCCAAGAAACCTAGAAGCCCTGTCTCTTAAAAAAAAAATAATAAAATATTAGCCAGGCATGGTAGCTCGTGCCTGCAGTTCCAGCTACTCAGGAGGCTGAGTGGGGAGGATCTCTTGAGTCCAAGAGTTCGAGGCTGCAGTGAGCTATGATGGCACCACTGCACTCCAGCCTGGGCCATGGAGTGAGACCCTGTCTCAAAAAAAAAAGGTGTGGTATAGGGTGGGAGTGAGGTCAGAGCTGGGGTTGGACCTTAATAGTCAGGACATCTTTCCTAGAGGAAGTGGTTAGTGTCTTTTAAAAATCATTGGTATCTTGGAAAGGTGGAGAAGAGAAGGCATTCCCAATGGGGAGCATTGAAAAATTAGGCTAATGCTCAATTTGGCAGAATGAAAAATCTAAGATTCGGGCTAGGACTCAGCAGGCAGCAGTGTGCCCAGGTGGATTTTAGAGGAAACATTTTCAATCATCCAGGATTGAGATAATGAAGACTTTTTGTGGGGGATGGAGGCCATGAGGGTGTTAACAAGCAGGCACACCTGCAGAGACTGTAAGTGGGCATGGACATCCATCCACGTTTCTGCAGGACTGGGTACGGGGGGCTGTGGGGACTGTGATGACCACTGCTGGGAAGCACTGCTGGGGCCGTGCCATGCTGCCTATGACTGACTTGCTGGATCTTCACAGCTCAGCAAAGTGGATGCCCCCAAAGAAACCCGGGGGGGATGCTTCCTTGTGTAGGGTGGCAAGGTCATGCAGGACCTCTGAGGGCATTGGATTCCCAGTTTACCCCTCACTCAGGACCCCTGTTTTAGGAATTCCCCCTGCAGGCATTTCTTGGGCTCCACCCCACATAGTGACCTGACTCCTATCACATCTGCCCATGGTGTCCTGCAGAGGAAGGACAAAGCATTTCGAAATTAGTCAGATGGACCCGCTCACTCTTCGTGAATTAGAGAAAATAGTTCTCCCAAACTCCATTACATAAACTGTAAATTAAGTATTATAACTCATCGTGGAGTACTTATAAAATTATATTACATTTAGTAATATCTGTGAATGAATTAAGTCAAATGCCTAATACTCTATACTAGGCTGGATGCATTGCGTGTACATCATTTAACTTTTTCAACTTGTCTAAGATGCAGTTCTTTTCTTTTCCCTTTTATTTTACAAATGGTAAATGAAAGTTCAGAAGGGCTATGTGACTTTTTCACAGTCACCTAGAGACTAAACCACAGTGGCAGAATCTATGCAAGATTTCAAGAACTGCTGTCTTGAGAGTCGCGTTCTTTCTGCTGAAACACTCAGCCTTGCGTGTGACAGAGACGAAATAGTGTGAAGGTGCCTAGAACAGTACCTGGCATATTTCAGACTCTGTAAATGTGTTCTTCTTGATTCAGTAGCACTGATGGATTTCTTTTCTCCACCTTCTATCTCTGTGTCCCTTGCTTTGCTAGTTTTTTCTACTATTTCCTGACTTTGATTGTATTCCAACCCAGCTCTCAATTTTAAATCCCCAGAAGAATTACATATGTACAGTGTTGATTGCGTTGATTTTTCTTTACTAATTGTAACACTTTTCCCACATCGGTCTGCGTGTTCATTCCTTCCCTAAAAGGATTTCTGAAAGGAAAGCCCTGCACCCTTCACAGGCTCTGAATCTAAACTCATGACATTTCTTCACAGTCGTTTCTGAATGTGCCTATGTGAGGTCAGTACATTTTACAGAAAAGTTCTCCATCATCAGGGTAGTAGCTTGGTGCATGTCCTTGACTGCCGTAACAACATTGTTACTCTCTTAAATAATATCTACATTACAAATATTGTTCCAAGTTTTCCAGAATTCAGTGTCACACACATGTGTAAGAGAATAACAGCCCTTCCATGTTCCAACCTCCCCATCCCTGCCTCCCAAGCTGAGGTACAAATGCCAATATTATGTTATATAATCTTCAAACTGTTTTCACACATATTCGAGTATTTTTTTCCTTTTTATTCGAAAGTCATCACATATGCATGTTGTTCTGCAGTTTACAAGACTTTTGTACATTTTATGTCGATTTATCTAAATTTGTGTTTATACCAGCAATGTCCTGTTAGAATTTAAAATAAAAAATGTATATCTTTCCTAATAGCAACACAAAAACACAAAGTATAAAATATCTATCAGATAGGATGCCTTTGGCTACAAGTAAGAGAAAGTTCTTGACTCACCCAACCATAAACAATACCGAATTTTGCTATTATTTTCCATAACAAGATTTCCATACTCCACCTTGCTGAGCTTTGAGGTCTAGATTGTGCCTTGGCGTGGCTCCCCTCCCGGTCATAAGATGCCTGCGGAAGCAACAAGCCTTCATGTTGGTGTTCAGGGGAGGCAGAAAATGGCCTCCATAACCCACTGAGGATGTCCCCGTCAGCCTGGCTGTGCCAGTCTAGGTCATGAGCCCATCAGAGCAAAATACTCATCAAGGGAACGTCATTGGCTGATTGGCTCCTCATCAAGGGAACGCCATTGGCTGATTGGCTTCTCATCAAGGGAACGCCATTGGCTGATTGGCTCCTCGTCAAGGGAACGCCATTGGCTGATTGGCTGCTCGTCAAGGGAACGCCATTGGCTGATTGGCTTTTGCAAACCAGCACCCACTCTGAGGACTGGAAATGAGGTCAGCATCCCCTACGGCAACGGTCCCAACCTTTGTGGTACCAGGGACTGGATTTTGTGGATGACAGTTTTTCCACGGACAGGGTCAGGGGGATGGTTTGGGGATGGTTCAAGCACGTTACATTTATTGTGCACTTTATTTCTATTATTATTACATTGCAATCTATAATGAAATAATTATACAACCCACCAAGCAGAATCAGTGAGGTCCCTGAGTTTGTTTTCCTGCAGCTAGACGGTTCCGTCTGGGGGGATGGGAGACAGTGAGAGATCCTCAGGCATTAGGTTCTCATAAGGAGTGTGCAACCCAGATCCCTCACAAGTGCAGTTCACAATAGGGTTCCTGCTCCTAGGAGAATCTAATACTTCTGCTCATCTGACAGGAGGCAGAGGTCAGGTGGTAAAATGGCTCACTAACACACCTGCTGCTGTGAGGCCCAGTTCCTAACAGGCCATAGACTGGTACTGGCTTAAAAAAAAAAAAAAAAAAAAAAAAAAAAGGTATTCTATTAGAAAGGACATCCCAGGGAGCAGGTGTAGAAAGGACACCCCAGAGAACAGGTGTAGAAAGGACACCCCAGGAAACAGGTGTAGAAAGGACACCCCAGGAAGCAGGTGTAGAAAGGACACTCCAGGGAAGAGGTGTAGAAAGGACATCCCAGGGAGCAGGTGTAGAAAGGACATCCCAGGGAGCAGGTGCAGAAAGGACACCCCAGGGAACAGGTGTAGAAAGGACACCCCAGGGAAGAGGTGTAGAAAGGACATCCCAGGGAGCAGGTGCAGAAAGGACACCCCAGGGAACGGGTAGAAAGGACACCCCAGAGAAGAGGTGTAGAAAGGACACCCCAGGCAGCAGGTGTAGAAAGGACACCCCAGGAAGCAGGTGCAGAACTTGTGGACAACAGTGTCTCCTGCGGTGGGTGAACAAAAAGTAATCAATAGGAAACTGCCAGAAGGATGCAGAAGATGACCTGAATAAATGGAGATTTGCTGTGTTCCCATAAACTAGTAAAACGTGTCATCATTGGATCCAATGACTAAAATATAGTTTTATGTTTCAATTTCGACAGAGCTCCCAGGTGTTTCTCTTGTTCCTTCAGTGTTTCATTAAGAAAATGCATAGATGCACTGCTCAGTGACCCTGTCGGACATGGACCAGCACACGGCAAGAGACTCGGACAGGAAAGTCTGATCTGACAGCGGTGCTCATGCCTGGCTGCACGTTTGAATCAGGGGAACCCACTCCCAAGCATGCTGGCTGGGTCAGGCATCAGCCTAAGGCCTGTGGATGCCGGTGTGTAGCCGAGCTTGGGAGCCCTGCTTTAAAGCAGTGTAGAACCTTCCCAAGGACTCATGGCTGGACAAAACATCACAGCCTCAGAACCTTCTCACGGCTAGATAAGTTTTCCTCCATGCTTTATTTTCTGAGAGGATAAGAAAGGACTCAGGCCTAGTACGTGTTTCTTTTTGATTGCTGAGTGTCCAGAGGTAAACTAGGACCTACTAGACTATTGAGACTTTAGCCCTAAGTGGGAAGAAATGAGGCTGAGAATGAGGCTGGAGGCTCAGCAAGGCAGTCTTCTTAAACCATTGTCCTCATGTCTCATCAGGAAGGCCCTCTCATGCTTTTAAGTGCCGATTTGATGACATAACTGGATTCAAAGGGAATTAACTAGGAAAGAAACCAAGCACCTGTTCACTTCCACCCACCTCCATCATGTCTCCTGATTATTACTGTGGATTAGGGTTGGTTTATAGTACGCTCAGAGGCATCACCATCCCGATGCCGATGGCACAGTGCCTATAGGGCCATTTTCACTGGTCCCACATAAAATAGAAATGGGATAAATCTCTGTAGCCAGCATCATGTACAGGGAGGGCAACCGTTGTCTGTGAAGGTTCACCTTCCTTCCCCCAGCACAGTAGCATGTGTGGAAGAGATCTGCCGGACCTCAGCACTGTGTGTGGATCCTTCATCCCTGGCCGTCACCCACACGTGAGAATTGTGTAAAGGTTTTCCCCACACTGTGTCAGGGAGACGTGTTGGACATTTTTCCTTTACACAGACTGGCCCTGCTTCCACACAGGGCGACATGCAGGGGCCATCTAACAATCTGCACAGGGCGACGTGCAGGGGCCGTCTGACGGACACTCCACACGGGGTGACATGCAGGGGCCGTCTGGGGGACACACATGGGGTTACATGCAGGGGCCGTCTGGGGGACAGTCCACACGGGGTGACATGCAGGGGCCGTCTGACGGACAAGTGAGAGACTGACCCCGGTCTCTGCTTCCCTCAAGCACCCTATTTTTCTTTGTTAATGGGACCAGAGCTCCTCTTGGATAGAAATGTCCCCATCAGGAAAATAGGCACGTTTGTAAAGATTTAGTTTAAGTCTGTCTTGAAGCCAGCCTGTTCTCAAGCCTCAGGTTATCTCAGCCCAGGAAGCAGAAGAGACACCCCCATGTCAGTATGAGAGAAAGGAGGGGTTCCGGGGCAGCAGCTCCTGCCCTAACCTGTTCCTTCCTTGCAAGGGGCACCTCTGTGTCGCTCCAGAGACCAGAGAGCAAACCTAAGCCCAGAGATGGAGCAGGAGGGAAAGACGGACCCGTCAGAGAGAAGCTCCAACCACAGGGGCTGTGTGGAAGGAGGCGGCCTGGCGCGCAGCCGTGAGGTCCCGTCGCCCGAGGCGGACAGGCAGGGGCGTGCTGGTCAGGACTCTGCGGAGGAAAATCCACGGAGCACCGTGCCCGACCAGCCCCGCTAACAGGAGAGCCGCCGCGCAGTGCTGGTGACTGCACATCCGTATAGCACACACAGACCTAGGGAAACTTCAGAAACGTGATCTCATGAAACTGTCTCGCAAAGGAGAAAGCTGAATTTGGTGGGAATGTTTACCATCTTTGTTCATGGAATCAGCGCTTGCCTTAGATGAAGCATTTCAGAATTCAACCTGAGGAATAGAAATCACGGGCTTCCAAGTTTGAAGGAAAATTAAACACAGCACACACTCAGTGTGTATTAAAAAGTGTTGCTTCTGATAAACCAGTGGGATGGGCACTGGGTCCAGCAGTGGGTTCCCTCCCAGCCTCGCCACCCCGGCTCCCCTGTGTGCACTGCTGGCCTCAGTCCGGCTGTCCATACCGCTGACCCCCTCCCTGTGCCCGGTGCCCGGCTGGCTCCTGCTGGCCCAGGACCGCCTGCCCTGCACGAAACCCGCTCCTCTGAGCACACCCAGCTTTGTGTCCGTCTTCCCGCTTCAGGTATTGGTTTCTTCACACCAGCTCCGTGTTTCACCTGTTTCTGTAACGTGAGCCCCACAGAGAGCCTCTTCATAACGAACCCGTCAGCACGTGTGTGTGGGGCCGTCTTCACCAGACACGGGCACAGCACCAGCCGCAGGGCCTTGGCCTGTGTGTGGCTTTATTCCCCACTGTCTGGGTGGATGGGCTCCCTCCTGCTTCTCCATGGACTGATGGCAAACATGGAAACCGGGAGCCTGGTTCATCCACCCTGAAACCCAGAGAGGCGAAGGGGACTTCCCAAGACCACACAGCCGCTTGGACGCAGTGCCGGGACGGGAGCCTGCATTTCCTCACCATCTGCCTTCCTAACTGCCCTTTGGTTTTCCATTTACTGCACCACCTGCCTTAAACTCTGCTGTCCCCACCAGCCCTGTAATTTAATAATGATAAAATAAGGAAGGCCTTCATTAGGCAGGTGACCTACACCAGTCTTAGAAGTTGGCCTGCTGCTTCTGTGACTTTATTATGAGCAAGGATTTCCTGACAAGAAACAAAAAATTAGGAAGGATGCTCTCTCAGTGCCTCTTGGCATTGTCATAAAATGTCAGGCACACGCAGGAGGGTCCCACAGTGGTTTAACCAGGCAGCAGCTGGGATTTTGTGTCTGAGGCCTGCCCTGGTTCCCAGGTGTCGCATCCTTGCCTGAGTCTTCGGGATCAGTCTGAGTGATGAGATTCCTACTACACTGCCCTCCCCTGCAGCTGTCTTTCCTTTCCCACGTCCACCTGCTTGCCGGGCCTGGGACAGCGGATCTGTATGGATACTTGGGAATGTTGGTGTTGGGACTGAGATGGGGTCTCTTTAACCCAGGTCTTTTCTGTTGCCCGAATCTCATCCAGTTTTTGCCTCATTGCCTCCCTGAATGGATTCAGATCATTTGAATAATATGCATTTTCATTTTTCAAAGATGCAAATTAATTATTCAGGTACTTTCTAAGCCTTATCCATTGTAATGAAGAAAGAATACAAAAGAAAGAAAGAAAGATGTAAACATAGTGGTCTGTGGTAGATATTCTGAATGGACTGAGGAAACTTACAAGGTTGTAAACTGTTATCATACCAGATACTACATCAAGGGTGCGACCTTCATGTTTAAGCATTTTAACTTCACAAAATGTCTTCAGTTACATGGTAGTAACACATATGAGTGTGTTCTGCTACAGTTAGCAAACCGTCTTCGCGTGTGTTCACAATGTCGGGGTGGCAGGAGCCTGGTTCCTGAGCAGCATCTCTGTTACCCGAGCCGGGACTGGGGTCCTGCGGGCCGGGCCTGAGGTCCACAGGAAGACGCCGGGACTCGAGTCCTGCAGCCCCGGCCTGAGGTCCACAGGAAGACACTGAGACTCAAGCCCTGCAGCCCCGGCCTGAGGTCCACAGGAAGATGCCGGGGCTCTGGTCCTGTGCCCTGGGCCACGCAGCCCCCAAGTGTGGTGATGGGTCTTGGACATAAGTATTTTCATTCTAAGTTTTCCATTTTTTTCTTTCTTTTCTTTTTTATGTTCCATCAATACATGCTACATGGTACTGTGGGGAATTTTGATATTTTAGTCATAATTTTTAGGTAAACTGAGGTTCAGAAATGTAGCCACTAAAGCTGGGATAATGGAGCTAGTTATTTGGCCAGGACACGCGCTGAACTCAATTTGACCAGATTAAGCAGCAACACGCAGCAATCCCACCTGCCGTCCGCAGAACACCCTCAGAACAGACCGATGAACGTGCCTTCTAGCTGCTGGTTTCACCAATTTCTTAACCTGGAATAGCTACGACTCTAGATTTTAAAAAGAACTTCAAAAGATGACGTCATAGCTCTCAGGAAAATGCAAAATGAACACGTGCTCAGAGTTTTTATTTTGCTTCTTTATTAATGAAGAAAGCAGTGGGGCGTTTAAGGAGTCCAAAGAGCATGTGAGAAACTCACTGTCCATGTGCAACTGAATGAAGATCTATTAGTGTATGATTGCTGGCTTAGATAGAAAACTCACTCCTTAAAATCCAGCTCGTAAACTGGCGTCTCTGAGTTTATGCCACCAGATAGAAACTACAAGCATTAACTACCAGTTGATGTTTGCCTCTGTTGAGCTGAAACTTACCCAGTCAACAGAAACTCAGGGTCTGAGCTGCTCTCACTGAACACCAATCTTCTCTTCTGCCTGTTTCCAAGTTTTGGAAATTTTTCTCATAATTTCTCCTTTTTGTGTATAAAGATTCTCCGGAGACTGTTCTTGTTCACACACAGGTTAATATTCTGGCATTAGTTGCTGCTTGGTGTGATGTGCAACAGAATTTTAAGCAAATCAAGATGGCTCCGTGATTCATTGATGCCTTTACCACCCCTACTGTACCTTAAAGACAAGCACAGCCAAAAACAGCTTCTGTGTATGGCAGACGTGCAAAGGTAACTCAGTGGAGAAGGGAAAGGCTTCTGAACAAATTGTACTGGAATAATTGGATGCCCATATACAAAAAAACCTTTGATTTATTATATACATAAATATTATATATAAAGTATAAACTCAATGAATATAGAACTAAGTGCAAAACTATGAAACTTTTAGAAGAGTAAACAGAGTAAAGTCTGTGTGACCTCCAGTTATGCAAATATTTCTCAGATACAAAACCAGAAGCACAAATCATGAAAGAAAATTGATAATTTAGACTTGAAATTAAAAGCATCTATTATTTGAAAAACACTGCTAAGATAACAAAGAGAAGATATGAAAACTGGGAGAAAATATTTGCAAGGCATGTAACTGATAAAGGACTTCTATCTATAATGTATAAAAAGATCTCAAAGCTCAATGACAAGAAAATAAGAAATTTGGGAAAAGGCTGAATAAACACTTCAAAAAAGATTTCTAGATGGGAAATAGGTATGTTAAAATATGCTCAAAATCATTAGCATGTAGGGAAGTGCAAATTAAAACAGTGAAATCTCACAGCACACATACTCAAATGAGTAAATTTTAAAAGACTGATGATGCCAAGTGTTGATGGAGAAAGGAAGGAACTGGAAGTCTCATTCACTGTTGGCAGCTGTGGAAAATGACATACCCAACTTGACAGTGTCTTAAATGTAAAGACAAACTCACCATAAGATCCAGAAAGTTTCTCGTTACCCTGGTGTAGCAAAAAATGCTCATAACAGCTTCATTTGTAAACACCAATAATTAAAAACAACCCAAATGGTCACTGACGTAGGAGTCAATCAAAAACGTGTGTATCTATATAAAGGAATGGAATTCATCAACAGAAAGGATGAGCTACTGGCACAGGCAATGATATGGAAGACTCCCAAAGCAACAAGAGTACATTCTGTCTAATTTCCAGAGCAATAGTTTCATTTTAATGAGGTCCGCTTCATTGAGTTTTTCTTTTATGGATTGTGTTTTTGGTGTCACATCTAAGGACTCACCATTCTGCCCTCAATCAGGATGATTCTGCCTGGATTTTGTTCTAAGAACTCACCATTCTGCCCTCGATCAGGATGATTCTGCCTGGATTTTGTTCTGAGAACTCACCATTCTGCCCTCGATCAGGATGATTCTGCCTGGATTTTGTTCTGAGAACTCACCATTCTGCCCTCGATCAGGATGATTCTGCCTGGATTTTGTTCTGAGAACTCACCATTCTGCCCTCGATCAGATGATTCTGCCTGGATTTTGATCTAGGAGCATGACCATTGCACATTCACATTTGTCACTGGTGTGTGTGCCAAGGTAGATGGAAGGGGGATCCGCCTGGCTGGTGGACCCCTGCACAAAGGCTCAGTGGGAGAGTCTTAGTTTATTTAGTGTTGCTGTAACAGAATAGCTGAGGCTAGGTAATTTATAAAGGAAAAAGGGCTTATTTTGCTCATAGTTCTGCAGGCTGGGAAGTTCAAGGGCAAGGCACTGGCTTCTGACCAGGGCTTTTCTGCTGAGTCTTCACATGCAGTAGATCAAAGAGGAAGCCGACATGTGCAAAGGGGCCAAATAGGAAGTGTGCCCTGGCTTTACAACAGTCTATCCTTGTAAAAACTAATTCACTCCTGAAAAAACTCATCCAGTCTCCTGAGAGGGAGAACTCTCTCACCACCTGGAGAATGGCATCAAACCACCCACCAGGGCAGAGCCATCGTGACCTGAATGCCCAGCATTAGTCCCCACCTGTGAAAGGCTCCACCTCCCAACATCCTTACCTTGGCAACTACAAACTCCACTTGGTTTATTGTGCTTTGCTTTGTTAAGCTCTGCAGATACTCTTTTTATTATTTATTTTTAATTGGAGATTTAAGGCAACCCTGCAGTAAGCAAATCTGTCACTGCCATTTTTCCAGGAGCATGTGCTCTGTTATGTCTCCATGCTTCTGTCACATTGTGGGAATTCTTGCAGTATTTCCAATGTTTTCCTTATTACTACATCTGTCACTGTGATCTGTGATCAGTTTTTGTTGTTACTGTTGTAATTGGTTTCAGGCACCACCAATCTTGCTCATATAACATGACAAACTTAATCAGTCACTGCTATGTGTGTTCTGATTGCTCCACTGACCAGTCATTTCCCCATCTCTCTTCTTCTCCTTGGGCCTCCTCATTCCACGAGGCACAACAATATTGAAATTAGGCCAGTTAACAACCCTGGAATGGCCTGGAAGTATTCAAGTGAAAGGAAGAGTCACATGTCTCTCACTTTAAATCAAAAGCTAGAAATGATTAAGCTTTGTGAGGAACGCATGTCAAAAGCCAGGACAGGTCAAAACCTTCTTGTGCCAAAGAGCCAAATTGTGAATGTAAAGGAAAAGCTCTTGAAGGAAATTAAAAGTGCTACTCCAGTGAACTCATGAATAATAAGAAAGCAAAACAGCCATACTGCTGCTGTGAAGGAAGTTCTGAACAAGATCAACGTGCTGAACAACAACAAACCAGCCACAATACTCCTTTAAGCCAAAGCCTAATCCAGATCAAGACCCTAGCTCTCTTCAATCCTATGAAGGCTTAGAGAAGGGAGGAAGCTGCAGAAGAAAAATTGGAAGCTAGCAGAGGTGGGTTCATGAAGTTAAAGGAAAGAATCTGTCTCCAGAACCTGAAAGTGCAAAGTGAAGCAGAAAGTGCTGACGAAGAAGCTGCAGCAATTTCTCCAGAAGATCCAGCTAACAGCACTGATAAAGGAGGCGACACTAAACAATAGATTTTCCATGTAGATGAAACAGCATTCTATTGGAAGAAGATGCCATCCAGGACTTTCAGAGCTGGACAAACGTCATTGCCTGACTTCAAAGCACCAAAGGACAGGCTGACTGGCTGACTCTCTTATTAGGGGTCAATGGATATGGAGACTTTAAGTTGAACCAAGGTTCATTCACTATTCTGAAAAGCCTAGGGCCCTAAAGAATGATGCTACATCTACTCCACCTGTGCTCTAGAAACAAAACCACGAAGTCTGGATGGCAGCACATTTGTTGACAGTATGGTTTAGTAAATATTTTAAGCCCACTGTTGAGACCTACTGCTCAGAAAAAAAGATTCCTTTCAAAATATTGCTACTCATTGACAATGCAGTTGGTCACTCAGGAGCTCTTGTGGAGATATCCAAGATTAATGTTGTTTTCATGCCTGATAACACAACATCCACTCTACAGGTCACAAGTCAAGGAGTAATTTTGACTTTGGAGTTTTATTGTTTAAGAAATATATCTCATAAGGTTATAGCTGCCATGGACAGTGAACCCTCCGATGAACAAGTAAATTGAAAACCTTCTGGAAAAGATTCACCACCCTAGATCTCATTAGAAACACTTGTGACTCATCGGAGGACGTCAGAGTGTCAGCATTAGCAGGAGTTTGGAAGAAGTTGATTCCAAACGTCATGGATGACCGAGGGATTCAAGACTTCAGTGGAGGAAGTCACTGCAAATGCGATAGGAATAGCAACAGGACAAGAATAAAAGTGAAGCCTGAAGATGACTGAATTGCTGCAATCTCAGGATAAACTTAGGACAGATGAGGCGTTACTCTTACAGATAAGCAAAGAAAATGGTTTCTTGAGATGGAATCTACTCCTGGTAAAGATGATATTAACATTGCTGAAATGACAACAAAACATTTAGAATATTCCATAAACTTAGTTGCTAAAGTAGCAGCAAGGTTTGAGAGAATTGGCTTCAATTTTGAAAGAAGTTCTACCATGGGTAAAATTCTATCAAACAGCATCACATGCTACAGAGAAACCTTTCATGAAAAGAAGAGTAAATCGATGAGGCAAACTTCATTGTTGTCTTATTTTAAGAAATTGCCACAGCCACTCCAAGCTTCAGCAACCACCATCCGCATCAGTCAGCAGCCAACATCCAGGCAAGGTCCTCTCTCTGCTAAAAAAGGAAGACTCACTGAAGGCTCAGATGACCACTAGGTTATTTTAACAATAAAGTGTGTTTAAATTAAGGTTTGTGTATTGCTTTGTAGACATAACGCTTTGCACACTTTACAGTATAATATAAGCGTAACTTTTATATGCACCCAGAAGCCAAAAAATTAGTAGGACTTGCTTTATTGTGACATTTGCTGTGTTGCAGTGGTCTAGAACCAAACCTGGATATCTCTGAAGTCAGCCTGTGAATTTCAACATGAGTTTTGGTTGGGACAAACCCCACATCCAAACCATAGCAGGGAGTCAGGCTTTTCCACGTGACGCCAGGGAAGAGGCAGCTGGGGACACGCAAACCAGGCACCTCCAAGAGGTTTTCGTGCAGGGCGATGCAGGGGGGGAGGGAAGGCAGCCCGGTGGCTTCTCAGAGGGCGGCAAGGGCACGGCCTCACACAAGCTCCACGGAGATCCCGCCGGAAGTGTCCGGCACCGCTCCAGGGTCTCCATGTCAGTGGGGTTTCCATCCCCACTGGAAAGGAGGGGAAGATCATGCTTCTCTGGTTTTCCAATGAGTAACATTCTCTCTGATACTTAGTGCTGAGTGTTAACTTCACCACATTACTAAAATGGTGATTATTTCATTTATCAAATGTCATCAGTCAATCTGCAAAATTTTCAGATAACTGGGACATCTCTTTCGGTTCCAAGCAAATCTGGAACGACTTTTTAGTGACTAAGTTTCACAATATCATATGCACTTCACCTGCTTAATCACAGTGCACAAGTAACCTCATTTTGGGGCAACTCACCTAAGTAAGCAGCCATGTCAGTTAATGCAATGTATTGTTGTTTACAGAGGGCACCAGGTGCTAGTGAGGTATGTTGTTACCTGACCATGTCAGTTACTGCACTGCGTTGCTGTTCATGGATGGTCCGAGGCACTAGTGAGATATGTTGTTATCTGACCATGTCAGTTATTGTACCAGGTTGCTGTTTATGGAGGGTAGGGAGTACTAATGAGGTAGGTTGTTACCTTACCATGTCAGTTACTGTACAATGTTGCTGTTTATGGAAGGCACCAGGTGCTGGTGAGGTATGTTGTTACCTGGCCATCTGCTAGGTTCAGTTTTAGATTCCTTACTTGTCCTACAAGCATTAATTCTGTTTTTCTTGCTGCTTCTTGTAGTAGGCCTCCCTCCAAACTTCATGGCCATTTCTAGTGCAGTGGTAGCCAAGAAAACAAATACTAATGCTTCTTTCTCTTCTTTCAAAACCAAGAGCAAAGAAAACCCAAGTGAAGATGTCAGCCCCTTTATGTAAGTGTGACACACAGTAGTCTCCCTTCGATTCCGTTTTGCTTTCTGAGGCTTCAGTGACCCGTGGTCAAATGTGTTCCAAAGACATTAAATGAAAAGTTCCATAAATGAATAATTCCTAAGTTTTAAATTGCACATCTTCTGAGTACTGTAATGAATCTCGTGCCACCCTGCTGCATCCCCCCAGTGCTCAAATCACCCCTCTGTCCGTGCGCGGATCACCCCTCTGTCCGTGCGCGGATCACCCCTCTGTGCACGGATCACCCCTCTGTCCGTGCGTGGATCACCCCTCTGTCCGTGAGCGGATCACCCCTCTGTCCGTGCGTGGATCACCCCTCTATCGGTGAGCGGATCACCCCTCTGTCCGTGCGCGGATCACCCCTCTGTCCGTGCGCGGATCACCCCTCTGTCCGTGCGCGGATCACCCCTCTATTGGTGAGTGGATCACCCCTCTGTCCGTGCGCGGATCACCCCTCTATTGGTGAGTGGATCACCCCTCTGTCCGTGCGCGGATCACCCCTCTATTGGTGAGTGGATCACCCCTCTGTCCGTGCGCGGATCACCCCTCTATTGGTGAGCGGATCACCCCTCTGTCCGTGCGCGGATCACCCCTCTGTCCGTGCGCGGATCACCCCTCTATTGGTGAGTGGATCACCCCTCTATTGGTGAGTGGATCACCCCTCTATTGGTGAGCGGATCACCCCTCTGTCCGTGCGCGGATCACCCCTCTGTCCGTGCGCGGATCACCCCTCTGTCCGTGCGCGGATCACCCCTCTGTCCGTGCGCGGATCACCCCTCTATCGGTGAGTGGATCACCCCTCTATCGGTGAGTGGATCACCCCTCTGTCCGTGCGCGGATCACCCCTCTGTCCGTGCGCGGATCACCCCTCTGTCCGTGCGCGGATCACCCCTCTGTCCGTGCGCGGATCACCCCTCTGTCCGTGCATCCAGGCTGAACACCACCCATTAGTCACTTAGCGTCCATCTCGGTGATCAGATCGACTCTTACAGCATCACAGTGCTTGTATTCAGGTCACTCTTATCGGATGTAGTCATGTCACATAAGGGTGACTGAGGTGCAAGAGTAGAGATGCTGGTATACAGTAATAATTGCTTTATTATTAGTTTTTGTTACTAATCTCTTACTGCACCTAATTCACAAGTTAAACTTTGTTGCAGGTATGTATGTATGTATGTAGGAGGAAACACAGTATACAGCATAGATAGGTTCCTTACCGCCATGCTTTCAGCCATTCCTTAAGGGTCTCGGAATGTAACCGTCCTGGAGGAGCAGGGGCTCCTGTACAGGAATTAAGCTTTCGTGTGTTCGTGTGTGAGCTGTTTGGTCCTTCTGAAGCCTTTTGCTTATATCATTTCTCATGTGGTTTGTGCTGTTTTTTGTAACCAGAAAGGTTTTCTTTCCTTGTGTCTGCACAGCATCTCTGATGTGCTGTGTGCTTTTTGCGATGTTTTCAGATGGGAAGCTGGTCGGGGTACGTGCTTTTCTCCAGCGGTCAGTCAGGCGTCCACCTAGCCCAGGGCGACCCTCTCACTGCACTGGCAGCTGGAGTACAGGGTTCCAGGGCCGCTATTTCTGGGCATTGCAGATAACATCCAGCAGTGATGCAAAACCTTTTCTGAGCACCATGGCTAGATTCATTGTATATGAGACAGACAGATGCACATGCTGCCTTTTTTAAATTCATAAGTGGCTGGAAGATAGTTTTGAATAAGTCACTGAACCTTCCTAAGAATTCGTGTACTTATTCCTAACAAGATTATTTTATCTTTGCATAATATTATAAAATTTAATTAATTGAGGTTTATAAAGTACTTCACATGGAAATATGCAAAACATAATTTTCTTATATGCTTAAATTAATTTTCTAGATAAATTTTCAAAAACTCTTTCTTGAATTATTTAACAAACCACTATTATTAATGAGATTTTGAAATATGATATAGAATAATACTACAAATGTATTTTTGTTTCTCCTGAAAAAAATAAATCAAGACAACCTAAGAGAAAGTCAGGTGAAATACTGAATAACATTGGATTAGAATAGATTTATGGGGTCATTAAAAGATAATTATTTGTTACCAGAACCTCCAGTTTAATTACTCAATTAAGTTTTAGATTATCTTCATTATGTACATGAACCTTATTGCAGTTCTAATTTACCTCATCACTTTCAGAGCTGGTTTGGCAGCCAGCTTTATTTTAAGTTAAAACTGCCAATATAATTGTGTGGCTTCTGTCAATGACTCTTAAATGTTTTGTTTTCCTTAAATACACAGCAGTTGCACAAATGGTCTGGAAAGGGACTGGCCTCGGTGGGACCTTGATTCCTCTTGAGCTTCTCCAGCCCCTCTCAGGGGAAGCGCCAAGGTCAGAGGCTCCTGGGACTCCTCACCATTCTGGAGCCTCATCCACATCTATGTTAAAATTCAGCTTTTCCTTAAAATTGTTATTCATTTGCTTAAATCCTCTCTGTAGTGTATTCTTAACCACTGAAGCAAATTACGAATTTCAACAAATTCACAAGTGACCTCATATTAAAGTTATTCCATGCATTCATTTACAAACTTTCTGAAAGTATCTATCTGAGGCCAATTTTTCTACTGCTAGTGTGTTGTGTAATTATAGAAACTTTGTATAAAGTTTGTCAAATCTGATAACTACTAGTTTGCATATTCAAACTCAGATATTCACAAGTGAAGTTATACTCTGCTGCTGTGCCTGTGGACACGTAGAGAGGTAGAGTTACGCTCTGCTGCTGTGCCTGTGGACATGTAGCAAGGTAGAGTTACGCTCTGCTGCTGTGCCTGTGGACACGTAGCGAGGTAGAGTTACGCTCTGCTGCTGTGCCTGTGGACATGTAGTGAGGTAAAGTTGCCACTGCACCCCCATCCGTGTCTCCTCAAGCCTGTGAAGAGGTGGGTGGGCTCACGGCTGAGCCTTGTGACCTTGCTGTCATTCTAGCATTGTTTCTATAGGAAAATCTCCTGACTCTGGGAATCTGGCTTGCACGTAGACATCCAGCCTCACAGCCTGCCTGGAGCTGTCAGTCTTGCATTATCAAAACCAGAATAAATACTAATATCATATGGATGTGTTTTTAAATGTGTGCCCGCCTTACTTATTGGCTTTGGTATGACTATAATAACGTCCTTCCCGTGGCTCTTTTTCCAGACACCTGGAATGAGTGTGGGATTCTCTTCTGCGGCGAAGTGAATGGCACTAGTTGGGGAGTAGTTTACGTGCACCGCCAAGTTACTCCAAAGAAAAAAGCCCATTTTCATTCGATACTAGGAGCACAATATAAATTCTGTATCTACCATTGTCTTGTGAGCCCTTTAGATGAAGTTAATGTCTTCCTTTTGGAATTTATTTTGCATTTATTACTCATACACGTACCTAAACTCTTTCAGCTGAAAACATTGTTGATCAAAGAAATGCGACTGCATGCTTTGGAAGTCAGAAATGCACCCAACACATTTAGAAGGCCCAGCTTCAAGCTGGGCTGAATGGCATCTGTGCTGGATGCTTTTTAATCATAATCCCCAAAATTCCACCAAACAGGAATCCAGAGGCTGTACCTGAAAAGTCCTGCCAAGCATCACTCACAATAACGCTGCCTCCCCCACTAGCGCGTCCCTCCAGGAACTCCCCCGCCCCCGCGTCAGTGAGCTGGGTGCTCTCCAAGACCAGGTTCAGTCCCTGCCTCATGACTTTCTTTCATGACTGATACAATCGACCACTTCAAAGTAGAGCGCCGGCATTTCCTGATGGTCCCAACACGTCGGCCTGTGAAAGACAGATGAGCTCCCTTTGCTCACACAGATGCCGTTTACTACAGAGATCCTGCACATCTGTTTTCTAAATTAAGGTTAAAAATAGTCAAAAGGCACAAAATACAGATATCAAGACAGAAGTGGCCACGGAAGGTCGGTAGCTAAACTCAGAGGATCCCAGTCTCTGGATTTTCAGTCTTCCAGGCACCGCCCACACCCAGAAGGAAAAATCCCTTCTCCAGGGCTCGCAGAGCCTGGCTGCAGCCATGGACAAAGCCACCGTGGCCTGCTCCTTCTGGGAAAGGCGGGTGGTCGGTGGTCTCCTGCTCACTGCTGCCGCCCACACCCTAACTCCTCAGCCGCACCCCTGCACCGGGCTGGTGGTCACGCTCCAAAGTCTCCGCTCACCAATCTTCCGGGCCTGACCCTGCTGGGCCTGTGCACACCCAGACCCCTGCTGATGGGGCTCCTTGGGGCCGGGGTGCCCACCCCTTTGCCTCCCTTTGGCCAACATGGAGGCTCCTCAGCCCCATGGCCCTTGTGCTTATCGGCATTGACAGTCCCTCGGCTGTAAGGTGTCTCTTGTCCACTGTCCAGTTACAAATTAGTCTTCAGAGCTGCTGTGCACCTGCAGGGCATCCAGAGCTGCCTGGACAGGGCCCACCGACCCTCCTTCCCAGACCTGCCAGGCTTGTCTGAGGACCGACTGTGCCCAGGACACCGTTCACCCTGTCTGTCTCTGGGGCTTTCTGTCCCACACCCTGTGCCCCAGCCTGGATGCCCTCTCCTCGCCACAGCCTGTGTGTGGCCCTGGCTTCTCTGTGTCTTCCACAGTTCTCTGTGGACCTCCCTCTCGCATGGGGCGTCGTCAGGACCATCACACAGCAGGCGTGCCCGATCATTCGTATCCTGTTCCTGCAGAAGCTCAGTGACTGTGGAGGCGGCGTTTCCTGAATTAAAGCGAGTCTTGGGCATGGATAACTATTAGGGGAATACACAGTTAAAGAGCCCTCTGTCTTCTTTTCCCATCGGAATATAAAATAGAGCTGCTGAGAGAAACAGGGCTAGAACATTGGCGCTGTGCTCTGGCTGGGAATTTTGTTTGACAGCTTTAAACGGAGGACCTCATGGTACATATTTGAAAGCCTCTGCAGTGAGCCACCGACCTGCCGTCGTGAAGCATGATGCTGAGTATTGCTCTTGGTGCCTGTCAGCTCCTGTGAATCTCCCCCAGAAAGATGCTGGAGTAGGGAGCGGGCTGCAGCTGGCAGTTTATTTCTCCAAAAGCCGTTATGGCTTAATTTAATTAGATGGGAACTAAGAGCGCTGGTGGTAATGTTTCTATTTCTGCTCTGTCATTTATTTCAGGGCTAATCTAATCCTTCAGTTAACACTCCCATCCTGGGAAGAGCAAATTAGCTTTTGTTAATTGTTCACATTGTAACGTTCCCTCTCTCTCCAACTTTTAGCTGTTCTGATTCTGACGGGTGCTGATAGGAAGGCAGCAGCCGACTGAACCTGGCAAAGTGTGAGAACCCCAAGCCCAGCATTTTTCTGGGATGCGAGCTCGGTGATGGCACGGAGAATCTCTCTTGTTTTTCTTTGGAACCCCAGAGTCTCCAACGTATCACAGTCAGGCACCCCTCAAAAAACTTACAAAACCACCTAAAAAGAGAATACATTTCTCACCATCTATTTCCCTTCGATGTAGACTCCAAACCAGCTGTGTTCTCAGTTGGCGTATGGGGCCCTGGAAAAGCGTGTCATGTTTTCTCTGAGTAAGGCAAGATTAAATTGGCCTTACCTTTTAAAATTTCACTTAAACATATGTTTATACAAAACAAGTAGAAAATTGAAGCTGATGTCAACTAAATCACCAATTCTAAATACTGGAACCATATTACATTTCTAAAATAGACATTTGTGTTTGTAACTAAAATATTCAGTTTTGCTTATTAATCATAAACTCAAAACATTTATTGCACATTGACTGTGTGTCAGGTTGTAGGAAACCTTATACTTACTATATTAGTCAGGGTTCTCTACAGGGACAGAATTAATAGGAGATTATATATATATATCTCATATTAGTTTTATAACTCTCTCTATAAATATAAATATATAAATATGATATGTATATGTATATATGGGAGTTTATTAAGTATTACTAACTCACACGATCACAAGATCCCACAGCAGGCCATCTGCACGCTGAGGAGCAAGGAAGCCAGTCCGAGTCCCAAAGCTGAGGAGCATGAAGTCCGACGTTTGAGGGCAGGAAGCATCCAGCACAGGAGAAAGATGTGGGCTGGGAGGCTAGGCCAATCTAGACTTTTCACGTTTTTCTGCCTGTTTTATATTCTGGCCGTGCTGGCAGCTGATGAGATGGTGCTCACCCAGAATAAGGGCGGGTCTGCCTTTCCCAGCCCACTGACTCAGATGTTCATCTGCTTTACCAACACCCTCATAGCAACATTCAGGATCAATATTTTGCATCCTTCAATCCAATCAAGTTAACACTCAGTATTAACCATCATAAGTCCACCCTTGTCGACTTGAACGCATACACATCTGAGATTATATATAATCTTCAAATAAAGACAATCATTTCATAATTACACCTAATATAATACAACTATCCTTGGTACGACTGGAAACGCACCAATCCCCAACCCAAATACTATTACACAAAGTTAACAATACTTAAATGCTTATATGAAGTCAATAAATCTTATGTCACATGATAAAGGAAAAAAGAAATGAAGATACTTTCTTAGTACAAGTGTATACATGCACAAGCATGTTTTTAACAAAAGAAGGAAGAAATGCTCATGACAATTACCATCCCCATTTCTGCAGCTGGTCCCATGGTTGTAGCTGGTATTGATGACTTCCTTCTTCTACTACCCATTCTGTATTCCCTTTGCCTTCAGCAAGCACCTCAGCAGGTCGTGTTTTTTTTTTTTTTTTTCCTGGTAGAGTGACCCAAGCCTTCATCGCTGAAGGGTCTGGCCCATTTGTAGTCCTGCCTGGATTGGGCTGTTGTAGTTTCCCATTGATCTTAATCACAGGGCGTGCTAATACTAAGAAATGCCCTAATGGAGCTCCTGTAATCCTTGCATACTCTTCCTCACCTCCGTTGTGGAGCAGTAGACTGATTTCATCCTAGTCTGGGTCAATCATCCCAGCCAACACTGTAACTCCCTTCTTAGCCTGTTGACTTAAAGGTAGGAGGAGCCCAAAGCGTCCAGGTGGCAATCTTAACTTCCAGTTTAAGGGAATTGCCCTTGTGTGTCCTGGTGGCAGCATTCCTCCCCCTGTAACTAAGACCTCTAGGACAGCAGAACATAATGTCGAGGGAACTGGAAACAGAAATTTTGCTAGTGGATCACTAGGGGTGATGGTGAGTGGTGCCACTTCCTCTTCTACCCCTTGACTCTTGGACCTGTGAATCCTGGCTATGGGAGAAACAGGACCATATATCGGATGCTGATTCAGAGCATACATGGCCTTCTGGAGAACTTTGCCCCAGCCCTGCAAAGTATTGTCACCTAGTTGGTGTTGTAACTGTGACTTCAAAAGACCATTCCACCGTTCTGTCAATCCAGCTGATTCAGGATGATGGGGAACATGGTAAGACCAGTGAATTCCATGAGCATGATCCCACTGCCGCACTTTGTCAGCCATAAAGTGAGTGCCTTGGTCAGAGGCAACGCTGTGTGGCATACCTGACGGTGGATAAGACATTCCGCAAGTCCACGGATGGTAGTCTTGGCAGATGCATTGCGTGCAGGATAGGCAAACCCATGTTTAGAGTAAGTGTCTATTCCAGTGAAGACAAACCTCTGCCCTTTCCATGATGGGAGAGGTTCAATATAATCAGCCTGCCACCGGGGAGCTGGCTGGTCACTCTGAGGAATGGTGCCATATCGAGGGCTCAGCGTTGGTCTCTGCTGCTGGCAAATTGTACAGACACACCCAGGATCCACACTTTGCGTCCTTCAATCTGGTTGAATTCACACTCTGTTAACCATCACACCTGCTCTGAAGAACATTCGTCAACAGGTTACCTGAGTGTCGCTGTGGTTGTCATGACTTGCTCACTGAAGGAGGCAGGCACATTCCCGGGCACTTCCCCGGTGGCCTCTTCACTCTTTCAGAACGAGGGGGCTGGTGAAGGTGTGTCCTCCAGGTGGACACAGCTCACAGACAAAGCTCCCAGAAGGGCAGGCGTGTTTGGAAGGAGCTCTGGGTTGGGGAGGAGAACATCTTTGCTCACTCTGTGCTTTTCCCGCCGAGGAATCACAGCTGAGTCACCTGCCCCTTGTTCCTCATTCCTTCCTTCTGTCTAAACAATGAGTAATTGTTATCCACATTTAAGGAATGTTGGAAAGACTTAAAAACTTTTGAACAATTTAATTTCTTTAGAGAAAGGCTGATAACTGGAAATAGAAATAGTCCAGCAGGAGGCACCGGGGCCTCTGTGGATGCAGCAGATGCTCCTTTGTCTGAGCCGACCTTGAGTGAAGTTGGAGGTGAGGCGAGTCCGGCAGCTTTTCCTTCTCACCTCACCTCTGTGCTGCTCTGACCAGACAGACGGTTTCTAAACATGTTCACCACGTGTCTTGTTCATGGGGAAGCTGAACTGTGAACATGCCCCTTTATTCGAGGAATGAGCCCCAGCCCACACATTGCTTGGTGCTGCATCTGGTTGAGCAGGGGTGGAGAACAGCAGCAGGAAGGGTCCAGAGTGCTCAGTGCAGGTGGCAGAGTGACGGTGGAACATGCTCCTGATGGTGACGCTGAACGAGCAAACCCTGAGTAGCACGTGCCAGACAGTGAGCACTCACCGTTCTCATCGGAGGGCGGGGCCCACGGAGCAGCTTCACCCGCTAACAGCGTGACCTGTTGTTTTCACCCTCTGGCCACCACTGAAGAGTCTGCCATCATAAAAAGGGCCCAAGCGGCATTTCCACGTGAAAAATAAGGTGCGTCCTTTTCCATCCATGGTTTTGTGGATACATTAATGGAAGGAGAAGCCTTCCCAGGTGTTGACTTTAAGACCCAAGACTGACCACCTCACTCATGCATTCTGCACAGCATCGTGATGGACAGCCTGGCCCCGGGGCAGAGCACCTGGGGTGAGCCCAGCTTCCACCCTGACCACCTGGAACCTTGGGCAAGTTTTTAAAAAGGCCTTTGCCTCAGTTTTCTTCTGTAGAAAACAGGATAATAGAATTAATCCCCTACAGTTGTTTTGATATTTATGAGTGATTGGTATTTCTACGGCTTACAGTGGTGCCTGGCACATGGCAAATGCTATCCAAGTTGGCTATTTTTGCTTACTCAGCAAGTGTTTTCTGGGTGGCACTTATGTTCTAGGCCTTGGAGAACCTGCAGTGAACAAAACAGACTAATCTCTGTGTGGAGACCTGACGTCATATCTAGACCACTCAGAGCAGAGCTCACGTAGGGCAATGTGTTCCTGGTTGTCTCATTTCTGCTACTTGTCATCAGGCACAAGGTCTGAGACCCAGCAAACACCATGTAAATCTCTGAAGGTCCGAGGAAGAAATTTGTGTCACCAAGAACATAAATTTAACTAAGTTAATGGTGCTCAGCTATGCTCCAAGATGACCCCCTTCCCAAGCTCACCAACAGGCTACAAACACCCCACACCCACGCATTCACACACACAGGCACATACATGGACATGTGCACACACGACATACATATGCATTCACATGTGCACACGGGCCCATGCATGCATGTGTACCATACTGCACACACACGCACACACCCACATACCACACACACAAGTATACATGCACATGGGTACAGCACACACATGAAGAGACATACATACATTTTTGTGCACATTCACAGTTATGCATATGCACTTACATGCATGCCCACACACATGCACACCCATAAAAATGTGTGTAAACATGACAACCTCACACACTTGCACACATGCACACTCATGCACATTCATGCATGCATGTATTCACACATGCTCATGCCACAACCACTTCTGTGTACACACTTACACCTACGCATACACATGCAGCCTTTCCCTGGCCTACTCTTCCATCTCCCCCAGCCCCTGCATTTGCAGGTCATCCCTAGCCACACAGATCTGACTTCAGACTCCTGGTCTACTCTTACTCATGATTCCTTTCAGCCTTGGCCTTTGACGTTGTTGATTACGGCTCCTTCATTAGCTTCTTTTCCATGATCATCTTGATCATTTTCTGACTTTCTCATGGCTGTCTTCTGCTCTCCGCCATCATCTCTACTTGGCTTGAAAGCCCAAGTGTTGGCATCACCCCCAGCATCTTCACTCCCTGCCACTAGCATTATCTTCAGAGATCCTAATCAATCTCACACCCTTAGATATTCCAAACTAGCAATGATGCCAATCTTTACTTATCTGCAGCTCATTCTGGAACCTCAGGTCCACATCCCCAGGTGACTGGGGTCCTGTTCTCACCTTCAAAATGGCTTCTTCTGCTGCCATCCTTCCCTCATCTTTCCTGGGGCACTGGGTGCCACGTGCACTCAAGTGGAGCCTGCTCAGTCCACTCACTGCCGGCGTGTTTCTCCCCAACAATTTCTCTGACTGCCCCTTCCCCCCGCCTTACTCCTGCCACCTGCTTTGTGTCGATCGCTTGGCAGATCGTACCCTGGAAGCCCATGACACACTTTGTGCACTGTGGGCAGCACTTAGCAAACACTGACGTCCGTGTTGACTTTGCGTGAACTCGTGCCTATTTGCACAGAAAATCAGCGTGGGCCATAGTCAAACCTGTAGCCGTCTTTGGAGTAGGGCCCTTGTTTTAAAAATGTGGTAAAATATACATCACATAAAATGTAACACTTTAAAGTATATGGTGCACAGTCATTGAGGGCATTCACAGTGGTGTCCAGCTGTCACCACCAGCAGCAGAACCCTGTCATCTTGCAAAGCCGGAGCTCCATTGCCATTAAACACCAGCTCCCCATGCTCCAACCCCAGCCCATGGCACCCACTATTCCACTTCCCGTCTCTATGAATCTGAGGACTGCAGATATTTCATATGAGCAGACTCGTGCAGTGTCGGTCTGTTTGTGTCTGACTTATTTAACTTAGCATAATGTTCTCAAGGTCATCCCTGTTGTAGCATGTCAGAATTTCCTTCCTTTCAGAGGTGAGTAATATTCCATTGCATGGATGTAACATTTGGTTTGTCCGTTCATCCATTGATGGACACTTGAGTGGTTTCTGCCTTTTGGCTGTTGGGAATAATGCTGCTATAAAAATGGTGTATTAGTCCGTCTCACGTTGATATAAAGAACTACCTGAGGCTGGGTTATTTATGAAGAAAAGTGGTTTAATTGACTCACAGTTCCACAGGCTGTACAGGAGGCACGGTTGGGGAGGCCTCGGGAAACTTACAATCATGGCAGAAGGCGAAAGGGAAGCAAGTTGTCTTCACATGGTGGAGAGGGACAGAGAGAGCATGAAGGGGAAGTTCTACACCCTTTTTTTTTAGATGGACTTTCACTCTGTCACCCAAGCTGGACTGCAGTGGCATGATCTTGGCTTACTGCAACCTCCGCCTCCCAGGTTCCAGCAATTCTTCCACCTCAGCCTCCTGAGTAGCTGGGATTACAGACACGCACCACCACACACAGCTAATTTATGTAGTTTTAGTAGAGACGGGGTTTTTGCCATGTTGTCCAGACTGATCTCGAGCTCCTGACCTCAAGCAGTCCACCCACCTTGGCCTCCCAAAGTGCTGGGATTACAGGTGTGAGCCACCGCACCTGGCCGAGTACTGCACACCTTTAAACAACCAGATCTCGTGAGAACTCTCTCACAAGACAGCACTAGGAGGATGGTGCTAAACCACTGGAAACCACCCCCATGATCCAGTCACCCACCAGGCCCCAACTCCAACACTGGGAATTGCAATGCATGAGATTCTGGTGTGGGCACAGAGCCAAACCATATCAATGGGCATACAAATTATCTTGTAATGTCTCTGCTATCAGTTACCTTGGGTGTATACACAGAAGTAGGATTGTTGGATCATGTGGCAGTTCAATTTTTAAATTATAAGGAGTTACTGTGCTGTTTTCCATAACATTGCAAAATTTTACATTCCTAGCAATAGTACACAAGGGTTCTAATTTCTTCATAGCCTCATCACCACTTGTTATTTTCTGTTTTATTTGCTTGTTTGTATTTTATCATAGCCATCCTAGCGGGTGTGAGGTGGCATCTCACTGAGGTTTGGTTTTTGTTTCCCTAATCACTGGTGATGTTGGCATCTTTCCACATGCCGAGGGATCATTGATATATCTTCTTGGAGTAATGTCTGTTCAAGTCTTTTGCCCATCTCTTAATTGGGTTGTTTGCTTGTTTACTTCTGGTTCGGTTGTAGGAGTTCTTATGTATTCTAGACATCAACCCCTTAATAGATATATGATTTACAAACTTGCACATTCTCTGGGTTGGATTTCCATTCTTTGGTGGTGTCCTCTGATACACAAAAGTTTTAATTTTGGTATTATTCCATTTGTCTGCTTTTTTGGTTGCCTGTGTTTTTGGTGTCATGTCTAAAAAATCATTGCCAAGTCCAGTGTCATGCAGTATTCCCCCTATTTTTAATCATAAGAATTTTACAATTTTAGCTGTAACATTTAGCGTTTTTATCTATTTTCATTTAATTTTGGGATATGATGTAAGATAAGGGTTCCACTTCATTTTTGCAAATGGATATCGAGTTTTCCCAGCACCATTTATTGAAAAGACTGGGCCGGGTGCAGTGGCTCAAGCCTGTAATCCCAGCACTTTGGGAGGCCGAGGCAGGCGGATCACAAGGTCAGGAGATCAAGACCATCCTGGCTAATATGGTGAAACCCTGTCTCTACTAAAAATACAAAAAATTAGCTAGGCATGGTGGCGGCGCCTGTGGTCCCAGCTACTCGGGAGGCTGAGGCAGGAGAATGGCATGAACCCGGGAGGTGGAGCTTGCAGTGAGCCAAGATCGCACCACTGCACTTCAGCCTGGGCAACAGTGTTAGACTCTGAAGGAAAGAAAGAAAGAGAGAGAGAGAGAGAGAGAGGGAGGGAGGGAGGGAGGAGAGAGAAGATGACGAGAGGGAGGGAGGGAAGGAAGGAAGGAAGGCAGGCCGCAATAAACATATGTGTGCATGTGTCTTTATACCAGCATGACTTATAATCCTTTGGGTATATCCCCAGTAATGGGATGGCTGGGTCATATGGTATTTCTAGTTCTAGATCCTTGAGGAATCGCCACACTGTTTTCCACAATGGTTGAACTAGTTTACAATCCCACCAACAGTGTTAAAGTGTTCCTATTTCTCCACATCCTCTCCAGCACCTGTTGTTTCCTGATTTTTTATTGATTGCCATTCTAACTGGTGTGAGATGGTATCTCATTGTGGTTTTGATTTGCATTTCTCTGATGGTGAGCAGGGGCAGAGGGCATTTCAATCTATTAGCATGTCAGCATAGTGTATTTTATTTCATTCATTTATTTATTTGTAGTTTCGTTTTTTAGAGACGGAGTCTACCTCTGTCACCCAGGCTGGAGTGCAACGGCATGATCTCGGCTCACTGCAACCTCTGCCTCCCAGGCTCAAGAGATTCTCATGTCTCAGCCTCCCGAGTAGCTGGAATTACAGATGCCCACCACCAAACCCAGATAATTTTTTGTATTTTTGGTAGAGGTGGGGTTTTGCCATGTTGCCCAGGCTGGTCTCACTCCTGGGCTAAAGCGACCTACCCACCTTGGCCTCCCAAAGTGCTGGGATTGTAGGTGAGAGCCACCACACCCGGCCTACACATTTAATTTAAAATAAGAAATATGTAAACAGAAGGCAGGCTGAAGTGGCAAACATTCTTAAACAGAGAAGCAGAATTACACCAGTAAGCATTGGTAGAGACCCTGCCCTCCCCCGGTCCTGGACGGTTCCCCTGGGTGAACACCAGGTCTGCTTTCCCCACTCGCCTTCCCTGCGTCCCTTCTTCCTCTGCCTCTGCCTCCTCCACCTCTCTAAATTCCTTGTTACCATCCTGCGCCACTCCAGAAATGATGGTTAGTACTGAGTGTCAACTTGATTGGTTTGAGGGATACAAAGTATTGATCCTGAGTGTGTCTGTGTGGGGTTGCCAACAGAGATTAACATTTGAATCAGTGGACTGGGGTAGGCAAATGCACCCTTAATTGGGTGGGCACCATCTAAGCAGCTGCCAGTGAACATAAAGCAGGCAGAAAAATGTGAAAAGGGAGATGGGCCTAGCCTCCCAGCCTACATCTTTCTCCCGTGCCAGACACTTCAGACTCCACGTTCTTCCTGCCCTCGAACATCGGACTCCAAGTTCTTCAGTTTCCAGATTTAGACTGGCTCTTGTTGCTCCTCAAACTTGCAGATGGCCTATTGTGGGACCCTGTGATTGTATAAGTTAATATTTAATAAACTCCCCTTGATATATATCTACCCCATTAGTTCTGCCTCTCTATAGAACCCTGACTAATATAAGATACTTTTATCCAGTAAGGCACAACACCGGGAGCCAAGAGTCGGAGGCAGGAACACGCCCCGCACTGCTGCTTTCTGAGCGGTGGAGATACCCATATCCATCACCAGTCCTGGCCCTGCTGGCCTAGCCCTGCGCACGTTTCCCGGGACTGCCCTAAGGAACATCCGCAAACTGAGTGGCTTAAAACAACAGAAATTTGTCCTCTCATTTCCGAGATCAAAGGGTTGGCAGGGCTGAACTCTCTCAGGTTCAGGAGAATCCTTCCCACCTCTTCCCGCTTTGGGTGGCTCCTGCAGTCCCTGGCATTCCTCGATCTGCAGCTCCTCACCCCCGCTTCCACCCTTGTCTCCACACCTGGCTCTCCTCCCTGGGTCTCTGTCTCCTTTTCCCAGAAGATCACTGGTCATGGGATTCGAGCCCCATGTGCTCCAGCACAGCCTCACCTTGGTCTCTTCTGCAAAGAGCCTACTTCCAAATAAGATACTGGGGCTAAGACTCCAGCATGACTTTTGGGGGGACACAAGTCATCCCTGTGCACCAACCCACAGGAAATGTGGAGCAAACTGCAATGCTGAGCTGTGGTGTTGGAAGCGATAAATGAGGAGCCAGGACTCAGGGACAGAGACTGGCCCATCCTCTGTGCATATGGCAAGCTGTGTGCCTGCCCAAACCCCACCTGTCATCTGTAAAATGAGGATGGAAGCACCATCTCGTGAGTTTACCATGAGAACTCAATGTAAGGCATTTAGCCTAGTTCCAGGTATGCAAGAAGGGTGCCTTAAATGAGGGCACTGTTACCATCACTGCTCTGAAGTGCTGTCGAAAATCCTTTCAAAGTCCGTTCACTCATGGCTGATGCTCTTCGTTAGCTAAAGCGTTTTCTGCATGTCTCCTTCCACAATCCAGTCTGCTTTAGATTGAAGAAAGCATTGGTCTCCCAGGGCTCACTGACCCTACGATAGAAACAGAAAGATCCCTCAACACCCCAGGGTGGGTCAGCGTTTCCCCCGGACACAAGCTGTGGCCCCAGTGTGCACATTGACCAGAAACTCACCTGGGCCGTGCCAGCCCCTGCTTGTAAGGTGGCTCTCGGTCTATCCCAGCAGAGCTGCCTGTGCCCATGTGATTTCTCTCCCTTCCCACACCCCATCCTGATGTTGCTTCCGACAGCTCCATGTGTCCGGTTTTGTTAATGAACAGAATCGCTTCTTTAACTTCTTCATTAATTCCAGTCCTTCATTTGTGCCTGTTGTCTATGATACTTAAAAGGCTAATCTTAATGCTTTTGTTGAGAGCATGAATTTTTAACATATTTGAAAATGAACTTGAATGTGCTATTTAATACCATGTTTTGTTTTATCACATCCTAATGAAGTTTACTAGCTATTGTCCTATAAAAAGCTATTTTAATATTTATTATCTGGATTTTTCGCCCCTGCAGCACGTGTCATTTTCTGTAGTGGTGTCCAAAAATTAAGTCAAAGGTATTTAAGGGAACTCTGATTGTGCTTCTCAAGAGCCCTAGAAAATTTGATGAGTCATTAAGCTGACTGTGTGTGAGAAGAAATTCTCCACCGACAGCCTGAAGCCAAGACGGGATGACTTTAGACCCACTGGGCGCTCACAGCACTCAGCTCAAGCCTCAGCATCCCCCAGAGGTGACATGCATGGAGTTAGTGGATGGCACCTTACTCAGTTTGAGGGAGAGTCACACAGAGTCCACATACTCACTGTGGTTCCCGCTGCCCACCCTGTGCCCTGCTGAGGCCTGGCTGCTGTCTGCAGCTGTGCCGTGCTGTCCTCCAGGGGGACCTGCAGGATGTAACTAAGGCATAACACCTGTATCACTGGAGTCCAGGAGAAAAGAAGTACTGAGAAGTACTCAAAAAATATTACAGCCTCAAACTTCCCCAAATTGGCTAGAGACATAAACCTACATATTCCAAAAGTTGAACAAACTAAACAGAATAAGCCCAGAGAATTCTATACCCAGATCTTTACAATTAAGCTCATGAAAACTAAAGAAAAAGAAAACTAATCTTGAAAGCAGCCTGAGAAAAATAATACAGCACTTAGGGAGGAAAAATGATTCAAACTACAGTGTCTTTCTCATCAGAAACTACAGAGGCCAGAAGAAATGTCCCAATATTGTTTTAAGTGCTGAAAGAAAAGAATTGGCACACAGAAACCTTTATTCGCTTGAAAATATATTTCAGGAATTAAAAAGAATGTAAACATTTTCTGATAAAAAAGAAAAGATTAAGAGAGTTTAGTATCAGCAGATCTACCCAAAAAGAATAAAGGAAGTTCTCTAAACAGAAATCAAAAGATGAAAGAAGGAATCTGGGAACATCAGGAGGGAAGAAAGGCCATGGTGAACAAGAGTGCAGGTGACACCACAGACATTTCTTGTCTTACTGAGTTTTCTTATTTTTTTTTTTTTTTTAGGCAGAGTCTCGCTTTGTCGCCCAGGCTGGAGTGCAGTGGTGTGATCTCAGCTCACTGCAGCCTCCGCCTCCCAGGTTCAAGAGATTCTCCTGCCTCAGCCTCCCGAGTGGCTGAGACTGCAGGCATGCGCCACCATGCCCAGCTAATTTTTTGTATTTAGTAGAGACAGGGTTTCATCATGTTAGCCAGGCTGGTCTCGATCTCCTGACCTCGTGATCCTCCCACCTCAGCCTTCCAAAGTGCTGGGATTACAGGCGTGAGCCACTTCACCCGGCTGAGTTTACTAAATTATGTTTTATGGTCAAAAATAATACCACTGTCTGATGTGATTATAAATGTATATGAAGAAACTATTTGAAATATATATACTGTAAATAGGGGAGGGAAAATGAAGTTGAAGGGGAGTGAGTTTTCTGTACTTCAATGAAACTGATGTAGGGGTGACCATTGTGTATATAGAATGTGTATACAACTGTGTATAGAGAACCAGAGCAACCTCTAAAAAGGCCATCCAAAGAGACACTCAAAAAATACAGATAAATTGGAATGCAGGAAAAAAAAAAAAAAAAGAAGTTTAAGTAACTTACAGTTAGGCAGAAAAAAAAAGCAGAGAAATCAAAGACAGGAAACAAAAAATAAAATATCAGTTTTAAGCCCTAAGATATCAATAATTACATGAAGTGAAAATGGTGTAAATGCACCAAGTAAGAAACAGAGATTGGCAGAGTAGATTAACAAGATGACCAAGCTCTAATGAAGAAACTTACTTCAAAGATAACCATGTAGATGGTTTGAAAGTAAATGAGTAAAAAGAGATAAATCATGTAACCTTGATCAAAGGAAAGCAGGAGTAGCCCTATTATCAGATAAAGGAGACTTCAGAGAAAATAAAATTACTAGATGCAGAGAGAGTGGCGTTATAGAATGATAAAAGGCTCAGTCCACCGAGAAGACCCAGCCATCCTGAGTGAGTATTCACAAAACAACGGGGCTGCAAAATATGGGAAGCAAAAACTGAGAATTGAAAAATAACAGAAAAATCTACAATTACGGTGAAAGGCCTCAACGCTCCTTCTCAACAGTTGACAGACAACTAAGTAAAATATCAGCAAATATATAGAAGAATTCAACTGTACCATCAACTAAAAGAATCTAGTAAATATTTATGGAATCCCCCCACTACATACTACAGGATAATAAACATTATTTTCAAGTGTCCATGCAACTTTTAGCAGGATCAGCCATATCTGGGGGCATAAACAAGCATCAACCAATTTGTAAGAACTGAAAACATACAAAGAATGTTATCTAATTAAAATGGAAACAAATTTGAAATCAACAACAGAAAGATAATAGGAAATTCTCCAAACACTTAGATACTGCACACTTATAAATAAGCAATGTGTCAAACATGCAGTTTCAAGGCAAATAAAATAATGAGGATATGAAAATGAGAACCCTGTAATATATCAAAGTTTGTGAGACACAGCTGAATCAGGGCTGCGCAGGAAATTTACAGCATTAACAGCATGCATTCATTAGAGAAGAGGAAATGTCTAAAAACCGTAGGCTTCTGCCTCAATAAACTAGAAACAGAAGAGCAAAATAAACCCCAGGGAAGAGCAGGTATCAGTAAAATCGAAAACAAAAAAACAGAGGAAACCAGTGAAACAGTGAAACAAAGAGCTGTTTCTTTGAAGATATCATTAAATTTGGCAAATGTTTAGAAGACAGACAAAAAAAGAGGAGAAAAAGAGAAGACAAAAATTGAGAATATAATAAATGGAATGGGGTATCACTACAGACTGTAAGCTTCGACAGGATAATGAAAATACAATGAATAACTCTACACATGTAAATCTTGCAACTTAAACCGAAGAGACTGTTTCCTCGTAAACCACGAACTGCCACAATTCCATCACTATAGTCTTGGGAGCCTTATCATTACTAGGAAAACTGTATTTGTGGCTTAAAAACTTTCA
Source organism: Macaca thibetana thibetana (assembly GCF_024542745.1). Taxonomy (NCBI): domain Eukaryota; kingdom Metazoa; phylum Chordata; class Mammalia; order Primates; family Cercopithecidae; genus Macaca; species Macaca thibetana. The sequence continues at coordinate 105,780,363 of NC_065590.1, read as the reverse complement.
AAATGAAATGTTTAGTTCAGATGACTTCACTGGAGAATTCTATCAAATGTCAAAGCGAACACCAATATCTTCTCTATAATATCTTCTAGAAGAAAAAAGGAGGAAACACAAGTTTTTGAAGCAAGCATTACCCTTATACCAAAAGCAGTCAAAAACACTCCAGGAAATAAACTGCAGACCAATATTCTCCATGAATACAGACACGAAGTCTTCAAGAAAACACTAGATGACCTACGCTTGGCAGATGCACACCTGCTGTTATCTCTCTTCTGTCTGACTCCAGTTCCTTTTCCAGGCTGCTTGCTTTACTGCCCACTATTGGGAGAGTATTTTCCTTAATGGAAACGAGCAAATCAAAGGGGGCAAGTTGCCTGTCATCTCCTGAAGTTACAGCATCTCACCTGAGCAGCCCAACTGTGGCATCTTGTTCTTGGTGTTCAGAACACAGAAAAGAAATCTTGTCTTGGCCAGCACGGTGGCTCACTCCTATAATCCCAGCACTTTCTTGTCTTGGCCAGGTGTGGTGGTTCACGCCTGTAATCCCAGCACTTTGGTCGCTTGAGCTCAGGGGTTCAAGACCAGCCTAGCCAACATAGCAAAACCTCATCTATACTAAAAATACAAAAAATTAGCCGGGTGTGGCCGGGCACGGTGGCTCACTCCTGTAATCCCAGCACTTTCTTGTCTTGGCCAGCACAGTGGCTCACTCCTGTAATCCCAGCACTTTCTTGTCTTGGCCAGGTGTGGTGGTTCACGCCTGTAATCCCAGCACTTTGGGAGGCCTAGGCAGGTGTATCACTGAGTTCAGAAGTTTGAGAGCAGCCTGGTCAGAATGGTAAAACCCCATCTCTACTAAAAATACAAAAATTAGGCGAGCGTGGTAGGGGATGCCTGTAATCCCAGCTACTCGGGAGGCTGAGGCAGGAGAATCACTTGAACCTGGGAGGTGGAGGTTGCAGTGAGCCGAGATCACGCCACTGCACTCCAGTCTGGGCAATAAGAGTGAAACTCTGTCTCAAAAAAAAAAAAAAAAAAAAAAATATATATATATATATATATATGCACACACACATATAAATATATATGTATACATATATAAATATATATATGGTTTTATCTCTGGTATTAGTGTTTTTTCTTTCTTTAACTCTTCAGGTAATTCTGTGCTTTATATTTTTGATAGTTTCTGTAAATATTGATTGCTCTGTGCTATTGCTCTTGATTTATTTTATTCCAAAAGCTGAACTACAAAACCATTTACTTTAAGCTTTCATTAATAAGACCACTTTTGATATTTTCATATAAAAAGTTCTGAAACTATCTATTTTACGTTTCGGTCAGTTGTGGAAGGAGGTACTTAGAACTTTTTTTTTTTTTCCTTGAACTCATTAATTGATTCAGAAGCTTTGCTGTAAGCCCAGAGCTGTGGTCTACAGTTGGCCATTTTTCTATGGGTCACCATATAATGTGCTGGAGATAAAGTTCAGTCCCATCTTCAGCCAAACCATGAAGTGTTATGCATATACCTTTTCTCCGTAATTTCATCAGTAGATCAAATGTTATCCTAGTAAGTTTTTCCGTGGCCTCGACATCTTGGAGAATTCCAAATGACTACACCAAATGCATTATGTGGACATTCTCTCCCTGAGTTACATGAAAATGTTTAAATTACTAATTTTATCAAAATGCGCTGGGCAGTCTATGAGGATGTCTTTCAAGAAGCCGGTACACAAAAATAAACATTCCCAGACTCCCTCTGATGTGGGAAGTGGGCCATGAGGCAACCCTTCATTCAGGATTTGGGGCATGTGTGCCAATTAGAGTTTCTTCCAAGGCATCAAGGGAAAATTGCAAACATAGAGGAAGCCTGGAAATAATCCCACATGTCATTCATTCACTAGGTTGAAAGAATTGTGTTTGCAAAGTTCTATGATAAGACTGTTTTGTGGGAGTTGTATGTACAGCAGTAGTGAGGAAACAGATTTTTTTTAAAATTCCTTCAAGTTCTAAAAATGCAAATGATGAGACACTCTATGTGTCTGGGAGGATATTGATTGATTAATTCTGAAAATGAGATTTTGTGTAGCCAGAGGTTCCTTAGACGAAAGCTTTCTTTTCTTCCTCCATCCTAAGCCCCTTTGGAGATTATGCAAATGTGTTGTGTGCTTATGTAGCCATCTGGAGTAACTTTGGCCTGTGCCATAAAGATGGGCTATAATTACTGAATGTGTGTGCATTGCCATTCAGCTGTAGCCACTGATGTTTACAATTTCTACAGATCCTATGATGATAGCTACTTAGTCTACATAAAATATAGCAGTTACCCTTGGAATACTTTCATTTCCTATTTTATAATCACTAGATTTAAATTCTAGAGCTTGAGTAGCTTTCAAATCTGAGCTGTGAGAATGTCACCTCCTGTGAACTTTCACGTAGAACCTCAATCCTCCTCACACTCTGGGTCAGATTCATGGAAGGTGAGCAGGGGGAGCTGGCTGGGACTGTGCTTTTCAGCCACCACTCATTGCGATCTGCTCTCGTATTCTCATCGCAAAGCCAACGGTGTGTAGAGTATTCGTGACCGCCGGCTGTGTGTGTGGCGTTGGCTGGACCCCCAGTTATCCTGGAAGGGTCAGGAGCTGTGTGAAGCCCAAGACAGATGGGTCCTTCCAGCCTTTTGCCCCCCTCCCCCCATCCCTGCCACCCCACCCCCGCCACCTGCTCTCCCCTACGAGGGGAGGGGCAGGGACTTGAGCTACTCTGGGACAATCTCTAAGGAAAGGTTGACAGGCGTGAAGATATTGAAGGCACGCAGTCAGCTATTCAGGAAGAGGACAATAGCAGAACAAGAGAGAAGTGAGGAAGAACCTCCCAAGCTATACAGCCACAAGGCCGAGCACGGCGGGCGCGGGGGGCAGTGTGGTCTTGTCAGGCAGCGTGGGCAGCCCATGGAGTGGAGCCGTGGCAGGAATGAGACCTGAGATCTGAGACCTGACTGACTCCAGCCCGCCTCGGTCAGGGTATGTGTGAGTGTGTAAGCCATGCACTGTCAGCCGTGCACTGTGTGTGAGAGCCACACTGTGTGTGTCAGCCATGTGCTGTGAGTCATGCGCTGTGTGTGTGAGCCACATGCTGTGTGTGTCAGAGCAGTGCACTGTGAGCCAAACTGTGTGTGTGCACGTGTGTATGCCATGCACCGTGTGTCAGAGAGCTGTGTGCTGTGTGTGTGCCCTGAACTGTGTGTGTGCGTGTGTAAGCCGCATGCTGTGTGAGACCTGTAGGCTGTGTGGGTGTGAGCCGCACATTGTGGGTGTGTGTGTGTGGTGTGAGAGTCGTGCACTGTGTGGTGCATGTCATGTGCTGTGTGTGTGTGGTGTGTGAGCCATGGCCTCTGTGGGGGGGGTGGTGTTTGTGTGTGTGTGAACCATGCACTCTGTGTGTGTGGTGTGTGAGCCATGTGCTCTGTGTGGGGGGGGGGTGTGAGCCATGCATTGTGTGTCTGTGTGTGTGTCTGTGTCTGTGGTGGGTGAGCCGTGCATTGTGTATGTGTGTGGTATGTGAACTGTGCACTGTGTGTGTGCGAGCCATGCATTGTGTGTGTATGTGTGTTTGTGGTGTGCAAGCCATGTATTGTGTGTGGTGTATAAACCTTGCACTCTGTGTGTATGTGTGTATATATGGTGTTAGCCGTGCACTGTGACTGCGTGTGTGGTGTATGTGCCGTGTATTGTGTGTGTGTGTGTGTATGCGTGTATGCAAGAGAGAGAGAAAAGGAGGGAAAGAGAGAGAGTATAGGCATCAAGCACCCCTTTCCCATAAGAGTAACGTGTTTGGATGCCAAAGGGCCGTGCACACCCTGGCTCAGAGACAGGCCCAGAACCCACAGCTCTATTTATCCAACTCAAATCGATGGCTCCAATTCTCTTCTAAATGGGAACATTTTACCTGCAGATTTATTACAGAGATTGTTAAAAATAACTTTTACCAAGTTATTAGGGTTCCTGCTTCTTTTGTCTTGAGTCGCATGAAAACATTTAAAGCACAAATCTCGCTTTCACCCAACATGGCTGCGAGTGCATTGGCAGGTGTTCACGGGCTCCGCAGCCTGAAGCCCAGAGACCTTCGGGGCAGAGACCGGGGCAGAGAGCCCAGGTTTCCCCTCAGAAGCACCACGTGCTGGTCCAGGCCGCCCTCCACACAAACCACCCGCCCCGGGGTGAGCAGAGCCCGGGTTTCCCCTCAGGAGTGTCACGTGCTGGTCCAGGCCGCTCCCCACACAAACCACCCGCCCCGGGGTGAGCAGAGAACCCGGGTTTCCCTTCAGGAGTGTCACGTGCTGGTCCAGGCCGCCCTCCACACAAACCACCCGCCCCGGGGTGAGCAGAGCCCGGGTTTCCCCTCAGAAGCGTCACGTGCTGGTCCAGGCCGCCCTCCACACAAACCACCCGCCCCGGGGTGAGCAGAGCCCGGGTTTCCCCTCAGGAGTGTCACGTGCTGGTCCAGGCCTCCCTCCACACAAACCATCCATGGCGGTGGGATGTGCTGCAGACTGCGGGACTTCTCGCACTGTGTGACCGATGTCATTCTTGTGTGGTTTTGGCGGTATCCCTGCTGTCCTGCTCTGCTACTTGATGATGTTGTAAATTGTACTGCTCTTCAGAATTTTCTCATGAAATGCCACGTCTAGCTCCTGCCGTAACATGCCGTGCGCCTCGTGCAAAGAAAAGTGAGCGTATTACCCACTAGGTATAATGAGCTAGCAGGAGGAAAATTCAGTGGTTTACTGTGTTTTCAAACACGCGTTGGAGAATAGAGATTGGCTGGGCTCTGTGCATTTGTTCGGAGTTAGAGCAGTGCCGGCAAACACTCCCCCCTCACAGAGCTGGAAATATTGGCCTCTCGACGAAAAGCAAGAAAGAACTCCCTGGACGCAGTTGTTCCTGCGGGTATCCCGGGACCCTGCTTCCTCCTGTTTTGTTCCCTGTAACTTTCATGTTAGAGCATTTTATAATTTTTGACCAAAGACGGGTTGATATTGCACCTACATAATTAAAGTTAAACAGCTTTATTAAAGAATGTTTTCTCAAAATTAATACTTTTTTCTAGTCCAGAACATACATGTGCAGCTGGCAAGGAGAGATGCTGTGTTTCACGGTGGATTTCGCGATGGGATTTACCTGTTTTGAGAGTAAGACAAAGGTAAGAGGCCGAGCAGGCATCCATGCCGCCCCGTTGCCATGTGCTTGGTTACATTCCATGGACTTTAACACTCAGGCCTGTCTGATAGAAGCCACCACCCCTGCTGGATTGTGTGTTGTGCAGAGGCCATGCTTTCATAGACTGTCTCCTTTTTTTCTGATAGCTCAGGGACCCAGGATTTCCACAAGCCCTGAGTGTGTCTGGCCAGTAGGATTCACAGCAGGGTCAGTTGGGTGGACAGGGAAGTTGAAGATGCCGCTGCTAAGGAGGGACCCACAACACTTGAGTAAATGCTTTGAAAAAAACACTCCTCATTGCCTGCCTTCTACCTGAACATTCGTGGTAACCGTGAACAGCACCTGTGCCTGGGGGAATTTATGGAGGGCGCATGCCAGGAATATACAGCTGCTGTTAGGAAGGGAGCGAGACCCATTTCCACCCGCATCTGAGTATTCTCCTAACTACATAAGTGTTAAGGAAATGCTTTGCGAGGACAATCCACTGTTTTGTCATGTAATATTTTTCAAAACCTACTCTCTGTGTTAATTAAGAATGAATGAAATGGAAAGTGTTGGTAGGATAAATATGGTGGTTAAAAATTTTTTTCAACAAATCGAGTTGAAAGACCTAGTTGTCTTTTATTAGCAATCTCAAATCAGGCAGCATCCCCTTTACAAAATAGAGCCCCGTTCGTTTTCTCATCGTCATTTCCTGACTTCTGTGTTCAGGAACCTTTGGGTGCTCTCTGCAGTGAATTGGTCATTGAATCTGTAGGTTAATGAGCACTGGGAACTGCGCCTTCTTTCTGAGAAGCCACCCTCACTGCGTGGCCTCTCCACAAAAAGCAAGACAAAAACCCCTTCCTGGGCTGGGTCTCTCAAACTGGTGGTTTTGCCCCCGAGGGACACTTGGACATGCCTGGAGACATTTTCTATTGTCAGGACTTGGTGGGGGTTTCTGCTGATATCCAGGGCACCTGGAGGGTGGAGCCCAGGGATGCTGCTCAGGGCACAGGGCCCTGCACAGGGCATCTTCAGGGCCTACTGGGCAATAGTGTGGAAGTTGAGAAACCCCGGCTAGGGCCATAGGCTATTTCCTTTACGGAATTCCAGGGCCAGAAAATTTAATGGGGTCATTGTTCCCCTCCAAGGGCACATACCATGTTTGTAAGGACAATAGCACATATTTGCATAAGCGCTGAATAAGAAGAAGGGATTTCACATCTGCCGTCCAGTATCCAGGTCCATAATTCTGTGGACCCTAAAGTCACAGAGTGGGAAGTAGCTTCCCGGTTCCGCTTAGGTGTTTTTCCCACTGTCCCTGGTCTGCCGTATGGACCTGCCGGTTCCAGGCTAAGTGACTTGCTCTGAATATTATTTGGAAGCCAGATCTGTATAACTTCACCGTGCATGTCCTTCTGAGATAAAGGAGGTCATGAAGCAACTATTCAAGCGTAAGGACAAACTCTCCATACAGCTTCTTAAATAGAACACCTGATTTGTAACTTCTACTTCTTGCTCTGTGTTTGAAGTAATGAAGTATTCCAGGTGATCTGAAGGGAGACTCCAAAGTCTGCTTTAGAGCAGGTTTGCATAGCCCCCTCACTGCAGCCCCTGGGGTCCTGTGTGTCCCTCCTCTGGAAGGAGCCTGTGAGCTCCTCCTTTCCAGGAGAGAAACACTGGCCCACCGTCCCCATTGCCTGGGTCAGCATTCACCAGGGGCATCTATCTGTGCCTGTGTTGCTGTGGGTAATGTACTTACAGGCCCTTCCCAGCCAGCACCTCTCACCCATGCCCGGGGATCAGCACAGTGTCCAGAGGTCACGAGTCTCCCTGTCGTGATTCTGCCAGAAGGTCTCACCATAGGAAGATCCAACTGAGTCTGCAAAAATGAAAAGAACATCCATCACCACGTTTAGCCAAGCCCTGAGCCTCGTACCTGCAGGGGCTGATTTTCACCTGGAGTGGCCACGGGGCTCTCTGGGTGGGAGCGATGTTTGTGAGTTTCCAGGCCATTGCTCAACGTGTTGACACATTTCCTACCTTCATTTCCCCAGTGAGTTTCCTTTCTTCCTGGGCTGCCCTGTGCCTTTCCTCCTCAAGGGCCTTTCCTGGAGCCTCTTCCCATTTCCCTGGTGTGATCAATGATGCCAGGCACAGTCAGGCAGAGCTGGGCTTGGGGCCTCACAGGGCACTTCCTATCGTTTCAGACAGAACTATCTCCAGAGTCAGCCCTAAAATTAATGCAGTCAACTTTTAAAATAGCTGTAATTTGTTTCTTAATGCTGTGCAAAATGCAGTTGTGAGCCCTTTGGTAAAGCAGCAGTGTTTTAAACTCCTGGTAACCAGACCGTCCAACTCAGCTGAGCTCCTATAATCAAAGCCCATTTGTCTACAGCCTTTCGTGCCTCTTTCTGTTTGACAGCGTGGGTATCCCTCACCCAAAATGACCTGGGCAATGCTAGAGTAAGCATGCAGGCGGTCCGGGGGCCTCTTTGCCGCGTGCTGGGCAGGTGGCCTGGCCGGCTCCAGCCCTCCTCCCGCTCACCTTCCAGCGAGGAACTTTTCCCCTCCTCAGCTGTGGGTCTCTTCTGCTCGCTGTCCTCTCCACTCTAGGTCAGCTTTGTGTAAAGATTCAATGACGATGTGTTTTTGTGGTCTGAATCTGAGGCTCAGAGGCCCTGACCTGCTGACCTGTTTTCCTTTGAAGGAGAGCACTTGACCTCACATTTTTCTTGGGATTATTTCTTTATTTCAAGGAGTTCTGGCCTAACACTGGTTTGCTGAGTCCACTCAGACAGCAACTCAACATGAAAATAGTGCATGACAACATAAACAATCGTTCCTTGTAGTTTACTTGGGTTTATTATAGAATTTACAATATTTGAATTAATATTTTTTGAAGGAAAGCTTTCCCACCTTAACTATGAAGGATAAACCAATGAGTTGTAAATTCATAAAATGTTGATAATTTTGCTTTATTTGGCATCTTGTCACTCATGTCAGTGTTGGAGGACATTTGTAAGTCTGGCATCAATAGGCTTCCAATTATTTGTATATTGATAAGAGCATCAATATGATGAATGATATGAAATAATTATGAAAATAAATATCATTGAATATGAAATGCTTCTAAATAATTATTTAAAATGTTGTTTTCTCCAGTGCCCATGTGCCCTCTGTATTAGTTATTAGAAAAAAAATCAAATAGATTATGTGGCTACAAATATTTTGTTTGGGAGTTACCATGCTTATATTCACAAGACAATTAGCACTTTTACGCCACACTATACTGTTAACTCAGGACATTTGTGTATTATTTCTGGGTCAAAACTAGACCATGACATGGCAGCAATGCCTATTCACCAAACTCTTGCAAGGAAAGAGGTTCTGGACTTGGGAGGCCAACCCAACTCATCTGCTGGGACATCCTGGTTCGAAGCCTGTGTATAGTCAAATTTCTTGATTGCCCACCTCTGCTTGCCAGAGAAAGACAAGCAATTATTTCCAAGCCTGAATCCATTAACCATCAACTATCTATTTTCAACGTTGAGAAAAGAGTTAAGCAGGAAAACAAAAAATGTGTTTGACCATGAAAATATTTTCTGCACTTACAAAATAAATGAGAAGACCATTATCTAATCTATATGGCCTAAATCTCTAGATGGAAAGTATTTTTTTTAATTAAAGAGGATAAACTAGAACACCCTCCTAGCTGCTAGAGATGGAGGGCGTCCCTGCCCCGTGCAGGCAGGTCACCTGCCCTGTCCAAGCGCACTCCAGGCCGGTGGGGCCTCTGGGTGACGTCCACATCCTCTTGCTCTCTGGATTAGCACTGACTTCCCTCCTGTTCCATGTAACTAATCAGAAGTGGGAGAGAATATCAACAAGAATAGAACCCGCAGTGGTGTGAGAGAAGCGGAGACTGACCCCGGGTGCGCACCAGGCACCAACCTGGCAACAACCTGGGTCCGGGAGGGGTCCTGCCTGAGCCCTCAGCCTCCACAGGGCTCAGGATGGGGCCCGGTTGCACATGTAGGACTGAGAGCTGCTAGAGAGGTAGAACCATCACAGGATTTACTTGCTCTTGGGGGCACAATGAAAAGCTATACTTGTCTCTAAATGGCAACTTCTATTCTAACTGTACCACCAGGTCACTCCCCACACCGCAGCAAATTATGATTCTGTATTCAGGGTGATCAGTGCAGACCCTCACAAGAGTGTCCTGGGGCTGCCCTGGCCCCCATGGGGCCTGGTCCTTAGTTAGGAACAGGAGACCTGTGGGGCTGAGTTAAGGTTGATGGAGAGGAACAAAAAGATCTGTTTTTAAAAGCTGAAAAGGAATTGTTTGTTGTGGGAGACAAAGTGCAGACTTGGCTTTGGCCTGATGAGGAGGAGCAGCAAGTGTCTCTACAGCTCTCTGGAAAACACCAAGAAATGAATCAAGTTTGAACTGAGAGTACCTCAAAGTCCCTGGTGTCATGGAGTTGCCTGGTACTATCCATGGCACCTCCACCGTGAAGGATTCAAGGATTACCTTCCATTGTCGGTGTGTTAACAATCGGACTGCATTACAGGGGAAGTTTTACCTTCCACTGTCAGTTATGTTAACAATCAGACCATGTTACAAAGGAAGTGAGATGTGATTATCATCTTTAACAACCTGAAACCATCACAGTAATATGTAAACATTAGCATGTTTCATGTAACGTGCACTCAACTGCAAAGCTGCTCTTTAATTACTAAAACTACGGAAAAATATTTTCTGTCTTCCAAGAGGGAGAACTAGAAATCTGGCTTCCCTTCAGCTTTTATCTGTGCCACGGGAGGATGGGTCCACCCGAGTTTATCCCCCAGACTGTGGAACAAATAAAAATGGCTCTGTTGTGACTGGCTGCCAACAGCGTCTCTGGAGCTGTGAGTGGAGCACATGCCACATTCCGATCTAGAAGGTCCGATCGCGCTTTGGAGAAGGGCTTAGAGTTGTGAAATTAAACTGTTACCCAGACCACTTTTAAATAAAGTGTGCAGAAATGCCATCCATAATGGAAAAACGAGTTCCATTTTTACAGAAACATTGCTATTATGAGATGCATAAGAGAAAAGCTGTGAAAGAGTTAAAAGAGGCCACCGGGGTGATTTGGAAGGGATGATTACGAGAGGAGCCACCACGTCCCCACCACACGCTCTGAGAAGGGCAGAAAGAGAGCCACACCTGCACCCACAGAGCCCCGACTTGTGCCTGGACCACGTTGCAGCCTGTCCCAAACCAGAGAAGCTGACGAGATCCTTGTCCTCCATTACCCCAACAAGAGCTAGATGGTAAAATTGGGACACAATTTTAAGCATATATACTGGATGTGTATGCCTCGTGAGGAAACGTTATTCTCAAATCTGCCAGTGTTGAGTACAGTTACGGTGCAATATCAATGGACCAAAAAGACAATAATCATATACCTAAGTCACTTCACTGTGAGGACCATTTCGAAGCCTTTAAACAATAAACAGGACTTTTACATAGATATTTTTGCACTTTTTGTATATAATGTTTTAATAGCAGTTTATGATACCATGCAAAATATTAATTTAGGTTATTTCCAAGACCCTATCCTAATAGGGGTAGACCACTACTGAGCTTTCTTTCTTCAAAATCAAATTTGAGCCAAAGCCTCTTACTGCTGCTCACTGAGTCGTTTGAGTATTGCTTATTTTGTGAGAAATTAGGCAAAACCTCAATAGCCAAGACTGCCTGGCTTTTCCTGATGGATGAGCACATACCTATGATCAGGTCCCTCCTACAAATGATGGATAATAGGTTCTTTTAAAGGCAGATGAGACTTACCTCAATGTAAGAGGCTGAAGTCACAGCCTTCACTTAACAGCTTGCAGAGAGGGTGCTTTGGCACTGCCCAGACAAGGTGGAATGGGTGTGGAGTGTGGGAAGAGGCTCTCCGGAGGCAGGTGCAGTGGGTGGAGCAGGGCAGGAGTGGCTCGGGCAGCTCGCTCACTGGGACAGGTCCTCCAGGCCGGCTGTGGCTGCCATCTGCTTCCGGGGCTTGCGTCAGTGCCCCGTTGCTCACATCACACTCTCTTCTGCTCACATCACGCTCTCTTCTGCTCACGACAAGAATGGATACACATGTTTCACTTCTGGAATTGATGACCATAGGGTATTAGTCCATTCTCATACTGCTAAGAAGAAATACCCAAGACTGGGTAATTTATAAAGAAAAAGAGGTTTAATGGACTCACAGTTCCACATGGCTGGGGAGATCTCACAATCACGGCAGAAAGCAAAGGAAGAGCAAAGGCATGTCTTACATGGCGGCAGGCAAGGGAGATTGTGCAGGGGAACTGCCCTTTATAAAACCATCAGATCATGTGAGACTTAGTCACTGTCACAAGAACAGCATGGGAAAGATCTGCCCCCGTGATTCAGTTACGTCCCACTGTGTCCCTCCCACGACACGTGAGAATTATGGGAGCTAAAATTCAAGCTGAGATTTGGGTGGGGACACAGGCAAACCATATCACATGGGAAGCAGTGACTGAGGCATGACTTTGGAATATTCTGTTTCTGCACAGTGTCTGGCAATTCCAATTCTAAAAGGATCCTGATGCTCAAGTCTGTCCAGGTGGATTTGGGCTCAGTTTCCTCACTGTGAACATGGAAGAGACAGAGAAACTGTTCCCTAAGATCTTATGAAGTTCTAATTTTCCCAAAACCTACAGGAAACGTGTGCTTTGACACTTTGGCATAAAATGCGGAGATTCTATTTAGCTCCTTGATTTAATATAAAAGAAAAGATGTGGCCAAGAATCTTGAGGTTAGCATGTGGGCAGGAAATAAACCCGTCAATGGTCAGATGGGATAAAAGTGTTCTTGAAACTTTTTCCCTGTTTTCTGCAGCCCCTTTCCCTCTCCTGACACTTAGAGGAAAATATGTTCTTTGTTTAAAAATAAAAGCTTTTAATGGAAATTCGACCTATGGCTTGCTAAAAAAAAATTACTGTTCCCTGGTGGAATTTTTCTGGGAAGATAAAGATTTATTATAATGAAGTATGTATAATTAAAGACTACCTTTTATAGAAGACATCCATTAAGTCTTTCTTTGCTGCAGCCTTTTTTATTTATGGGAGTAAGAGTGTGTAGAGTACATTTCATCTTTAAAGTACCTTAGCAAACATTAAGTAATTTTTGCAGTAGTATTAAAAGGCAATATTTTTAATTTTTAATTTTACATTTCTCAAATTGGTTCATGAAAAACTAAGGTTTAGTGGTTCACATATAGCCATAGATGGGGTAGTATCAGTCAGGATTAAAGGTTTTCATTTTTTCTGCACTCTTGACTATGTCTTATATAATATAGGAAGAACTGGAACTTTTAGTGAATTTTTCTGAAGTTCTCCAAGCAGAAAAAGGAGCAATGCTCATAAGATGTTTTAAGGCTGTGTACAGGAAAACGCAAGGGAAGACCAGAGGGGGCCACTGCGGGCGACAAGGGACTGAGGACGGTGGATGCTGATGCATCCTCAAGACATGCGGAGCAGCTACTGGAGGCTGGACCGTGGGGCAGGAGAGCTGGGTGGGCTGGAGGCTGGACCGTGGGGCAGGAGAGCTGGGTGGGCTGGAGGCTGGACCGTGGGGCAGGAGAGCTGGGTGGGCTGGAGGCTGGACCGTGGGGCAGGAGAGCTGGGTGGGCTGGAGGCTGGACCGTGGGGCAGGAGAGCTGGGTGGGCTGGAGGCTGGACCGTGGGGCAGGAGAGCTGGGTGGGCTGGAGGCTGGACCGTGGGGCAGGAGAGCTGGGTGGGCTGGAGGCTGGACCGTGGGGCAGGAGAGCTGGGTGGGCTGGAGGCTGGACCGTGGGGCAGGAGAGCTGGGTGGGCTGGAGGAAGCCAGTTTGCAAAGATTGAAGAGTGAGAAAGTAGAGACTGACAAATCATTACATGCTAAATATCAATTTAAACATTATGTGAATGTCTGTTGATGTAACAAGGCTGTTTAATGTAGTAAGAGATGCTAATTAAATAAATGAACTCTTGTTTATAAATCACTAATTAATTTTATTCCTTTACAGAATGTGCTCTGGAGATTTAAATTCTCTCAGCTTAAGGGATCTTCAGATGATGGGAAAACTCGAGTAAAGCTGCTGTTTCAGAATCTGGACACCAAACAGATTGAGATGAAGGTATGGGGTATGGGTTATTCTGCCACCCACCCACACATAAAGTACAGCTCAGATGGTCCGCTGGTAAAAGCCTCCATCCTTCCCATGCACACATACATAAACCAATAGGTCCCGAAGCATGAGTCCTTCTTAAAAATTAGACAATAGATACATCGAAAGAGCCTGTCCAGGTCAAATGTCCCTTATCTGAAATGCTTGGGACCAAAAGTGTTTGGGATTTCAGATTTTGGAATGTTTGTGGATTAGGTACTGATTGAGCATCTGAAATCCAAAAATCCAGAATACAAAATGTTCAAATAAACATTTCCTTTGAGCATCATGGCAGCGTTCAAGAAGGTTGGGATTCTGGAACATTTAGCGTCAGGCCAGCATTCAAGAAGGTTGGGATTCTGGGGCATTTAGCATCAGGTCAGCATTCAGGGTTGGGATTCTGGGGCATTTCAGTGTTTGGATTTTCAGATTTGGGAGGCTCAAGCTGTACAGGATGTTTCCTATTAGAGAGACGTTTATATCCTAAAATAGTGACTGTTGAAACAAAGTATTTGGTTTGACTAAAATGTACAAGCATCTTAGTAAATATTAGCAGGAAATCAATATTTTAAAATATACCAGAAGTCAAAATTTAAAGGAAGGGTTTTACAAACTGTATTTTGTTTGCACCCTGTGTGTGATAAATTGACCATAATATTGAGAACAAACTTCTTTGTTAATTAAAAGACCTTAGACCTTTTAAATTCATTGCCTGGAGGTGACATTGTACTATTGACAGGTGTTGGCTTTTACCATATTTTATGTATAAATGTGTTGCCTACAAGCCAGTTTTTATATAAACTTAGTAAGACAAGATTAAATTTACTAAACTGAAAAATAAATTTTAAAAAATATGAGACTCATGAACATATATTGTGTGGAAACAGATTGTCAATACTTTGCAGACATTTTTTTCTCTGATGGAATTAATCTGAGCAACACGTCACATGTGGCATTTTTATATGTGAAAGTTTAGGTCAACTTTGAACCTCTCTTCATTGATCTCAATGAAATGACAATTTATAGCTGTACTTAAAGTACAACGGAAATTGTATGTGATTGTTTGACATTTTTATGTTTTGGAAATTGACAAAAGTAAAACCTGATTGCAGATGGTACAGAGGCTGTGGCTCCTGGGGTGGGGGACAGTGATGAGGCAGCAGTACTCGTGCTGACCGCAGGGCCCTGAGCTGACCTCTCAGCAGGCTGCCCTGAGCCGCATCCCGGGGTCGTCAGCCGCCAGCAAGCTGGGAATGTGGAGAGAGAGGCTTGACATCAATTTCCATCTGGTATTTCACTGGCATGGATGTGAATGGATCAGGGATGAAAATAGAACGTTCTTCCTCTGGTTTGTTTATTTATGCAGCTGTTTGCCTTGGGCCCCCTGGCAGGGGAGGAGCACCATAACCTTTTGCTGCTTTAATCTTGTGGAGCTCTGAGTCTCGTACTGTGAGGGCACGAGGTCTCCGGTGGCCATGAGGGTTTCATGCCCGCGGTGTCCCTGTGGCTTTCTGAGCCCCTCTCATCCCCGGGGCACAGGCTTCAGGACCTCCAGCAGCTTCCATGGCATCTGAAACACCCTTTTAACAGTGTCTGTTAAGGTTAAATGCATTTGTGTTTTATTTGTTAATGATCAGTCAGCTCTTGATTATCTGTTAATAAAAGGAGCATCAGTATCAGGTCACCTAAGACAGAGGGGCTTGAAATATGTTAGATTCGCGTGGGACAGAGGCTTTGTGACAGGCATGGCTGCCTTGTGCTGCTGTGTTTGGATCCTACGTATTTCCATCGTGGGTGGGTGGAAAGGAGAACGCCCCAGGGAGTTCCAGAGGTCACAGGGATGGACGCCAGATTCGTAGGGCTTGAAGCTTAAATAATTCATGGGAAGATTTTATGGAAAAAAAAAGTAAAACTGCAAATACAGCAACCTAGCTACACTTAGAAATGAGTGTGGGGCACATTAATATGTCCCTACAAACCCAAACTAAAAAACCCTCCACCTCCATTTCCCCACACCGGATCTCAGAGCCACCCAAGGCCCCTCCGTGACACCCCTGGGGCGAGAGGGAGGAACTTGGGTAGAGAGAGGCAGGGACCTCACAAGAGCAGTGACCCAAAGGCCCTGGGCACGTCGCTCGCGCCCCCCAGCTCCCTGGGCTCTGTGCAGTCGAGGGCCTCACAGCTTACACAGGAAGAAGAGGGGACACAGACGAGGATGACAGCATTTCCCACCTCATCCCACAGAATAGGAAACAGACGTGTGGATGACTGCAAACACTTAGTGCATGGGTGGCCGTGGGCATTTTCAGAAGTCACCTCCACACACTGAGGTTCTGCAGTTGTCAATATATGAGATATATGGAAAGTTAGAACACGGCGGCTGGGAAATGAAAACTATAGAAGCTAATGCAGGACATAAGGAGTCCACGGGAATGAATTCTGAGTGAGACTCAAAGCTCTTGCAAATCTTGGATGTTAGCAATATGTCGTCTTAAGAAATAGGAACCTTTTATTACCTCATTACATCAATTAACCAGGAGTGTCAGAGAAAACAGTATTCCTAGTAAGTTGATTTTCTAGTAAAATGAGTGGTAACAATGAAACAAGTTTCCTTTTAGTAGTTGTTGAAAATATTTCTGGAATATTCTACCAGGACACTGCCTTAGTAATTAGTGCATGATGAGAACACTTGAGTTTCTCCTGAAATCTGAAGGAGGAGTTGTGGGGCTTGGGGAGCAGAGTGAAATGTTAATTCCTACCATCCATTATTTGCAAAAGTTACATAGAATTGGCCGGGCATGGTGGCTCACGCCTGTAATCTCAGCACTTTGGGAGGCCGAGGCAGGTGAATCACGAGGTCAGGAGACCATCCTGGCTAACACGGTGAAACCCCATCTCTACTAAAAATACAAAAAAATTAGCCAGGCGTGGTGATGGACACCCGTAGTCCCAGCTACTCGGGAGGCTGAGGCAGGAGAATGGTGTGAACCCAGGAGGCGGAGCTTGCAGTGAGCCGAGATCACACCACTGCACTCCAGCCTGGGTGACAGAATGAGGCTCCATCTCAAAAAAAAAAGTAATAGAAGAAATTTAAAAATCACATAGAATTCAAGACTGTGGGATGATTTCACAAGGATTCCAATGGCTGGAAATTTGAGGTTGCAGTAGTTTTTAAATAAAATATTTTTCTTCCTCTTTGACTGTTTTTTCCTTTAAAAAAAAAAAAGAGTGGAGAGGAAGCAAATGTTATTGAATGAAGAATTTCCATCTTGTGCTGTTTAATTGTGTTATTCATGCAAATTATGTCAGATTATTCAGACATAGCTTGACACATAGCTTGACATGCACAGGGGAAGCTGCCCTTTCCTAATTCCCACAAAAGAGACCCAGTGAGACCCTGCCATGTTTTGTGCATATTGCTTGTATTTTGCATATTTCTTTATAAGTCCATTTCTGCCTCTAGGCTGAGCCTCCAAAGGGCAACTTTAGTTTAGCTTTTTTATATTCAGCATGAGGTTCAGCACATATGTACACTTGATAAATGTTTTAAATGAATAAATTAACGAAGAAGGAGCAAATTAGTATTAAAGAAACTGCCAAATGTACTCACAGGAGTTTCATCAGTTCTAAGGAGAAAACTGTTCCTACTATCATTAAAATGAGATACATTTTAATGACTCCATACAGATACCTACAGAAGTTTCTGATGTTCCCACATATATATCCATGAAGCAGAGGTTGTGCCTTGAAAGCAAGGCACAATTTACTGCAGAATCATGTCTCTGGGAGAAGCACTACTGTGTATTTTTCACTCTATAATGATCTGTGAGAGTAAACCCCACTGAAAATTATGCCTCTGCCATCAGTGAGTCGGCTGAGTGTGCCAGCCACAGACGGAGGGCTTGGGCACCTGCGTGTTTAGGACCACTGAGGGGTTGGCAGACCAGAAGGAATTTGGGGTGTTTCTGAAACTGAGGCCTGGCTGCTGAGTTTTCTCGGCAGGAGCGCCGATTGATGCCCACAGCATTTATCACTGAAAAGACTGAATCGAGGGTGCTGAGAAAACTATTTCAGGAAGCCAGATGGTGCCAGGAGGGAGGGCCAGCCCCAGCAAAATGTCACCCAACAGAGAATTTCCCATCTCCCTGTCTGTAAACCAGGGGCTTCTAAATGTTCTCATGCAGATGGATATCAAAAGGAAGAGCATAAACAATTAATATGATACTCGTGAAGCGCAACGCCCCCTTCCCAAATACAGATCCGAAATTATTTTTTAAAATCTCGTCTCAAGAAAATGAAAACAAAAGCAAAGCCTTCCTTCTTCCTTCTTTCCTCCTTCCTTCCCTCCCTCCCTCACTCCCTCCCTCCTTCCTTCCTTCTCTCCTTCCTTCCTTCCTTCTCTCCTTCCTTCCTTCCTTCTTTCCCTCCCTTCCTTCTCTTCTCTTTCCATTTCTTAAATAATAACCTTTGATAGAAGGCTGGACAATTGATTCATTCCAGAAAAATGAATTGGCTACTTTTAGGATGTTTGAACACAACATCTTTGTTTTGGTTGTAAGTCTCTCAATGGCTGAGTCCAGAAACACAATATTCAAATGAACACAAAAATATAGTTGAATCAAATCTCTTTTCTAAGCAGTGGCAACAAGCAAGTATATTATCATTCAGTAACTAACGTGTTCAGAATGGTGAATTGAAGTTACAACATTCAGTCACAAAATTCCCCCTGCAGCAGGGCCAAGTCGGAGTGAAGACGGTTCTCCCGAAGCAAACCTGGAGTGTCAGCAGCTAACTCCCCCAAAGCCAGAGACATGGGAATATTTAGGGCCCTCGGAGGGAAAATCCACATGGTTTAACATACGCAAGTCAGTAAACATGGTACATCACATAAAATTAAAAACAAAAACCATATTATCATCTCAATAGATGCAGGTAAAGCATTTGACAAAATATAGCATCTCTTTATGATTAAAACCCTCAACAAAATCAGCATAGAAGGGACATGACTTTAGGTCATAAAAGCCATGTATGACAGACCCACAACCAACATCATACTGAATGGGAAAAAGTTGAAAGCATTTCTCCTGAGAACTGGAAGAAGACAAGGACGCCCACTCTCACCACTTCTATTCACCATAGTGCTGAAGTCCTAGCCAGAGCAATCAGACAAGAAAAAGAAATCAATGACATCCAACATTTTAAAGAGGAGGTCAAACTATTGCTGTTTGCTGATATGATTGTACTTAGAAACTGTAAGGACTCGTTCAAAAAGCTCCTAGATCTGATAAATGAATCATGTAAAGTCTCAGAATACAAAAGCAATGTACACAAATGAGTAGCACTGCTATACACCAATAATGACCAAGCTTAGAATTAAATCAAGAACTCAATCCCTTTTACAACAGCTGCAAAAAATAAATAAAATACTTAAAAATATACCTAACCAAGGAGGTGAAAAATTCCTACAAGGGAAACTACGAAACACTGCTGAAAGAACTCATAGATGACACAAACAAATGGAAACACATCCCATGCTTATGAATGGGTAGGATCAATATTGTGAAAATGACTATACTGCTGAACGCAATCTACAAATTCAGTCCCCGTCAAAATATCATCATTCTTCACAGAACTAGAAAAGACAAACCTAAAATTTATATGGAACCAAAAAGGAGCCCACATAGCCAAAGCAAAACTAAGAAAAAACAAATTTGGAGGTATCATATTACCCAACTTCAAACCATAATAGAAGGCTATAGTCACCAAACCAGCATGGTACTAGTACAAAAACAGACATAGACCAATGGAACAGAATAGAGAACCCAGAAATAAAGCCAAATACTTACAGCCAACTGATCTTGGCAAAGCATACCAAAACATAAATTGGGGAAAGGGCACTCTATTCAATATATGGGGCTGGGATAATTGACAAGCCACATGCAGAAGAATGAAACTGGATCCTCATCTCTTACCTTATACAAAAATCAACTGAGGATGGATCAAAGACTTAAATCTAAGACCTGAAACTATAAAAATTCTGGAAGATAACATCAGAAAAACTCTTCTAGACATTGTCTTAGGCCAATGAGAGTTCATGACGAAGAACCCAAAAGCAAATGTAACAAAAAGCAAAAACAAATAAATGGGACCTAATTAAACTAAAAAGCTTCTGCACAGCAAAAGAAATGATCAGCAGAGTGAACAGACAACCCACAGAAAGGAAGAAAATCTTTGCAATCTATATATTCGATACAGGACTAATATCCAGACTCTGCAAGGAACTCAAACAAACCGGAAAGAAAAAAACAAATAATCTCATCAAAAAGTGGGCAAAGGACATGAATAGGCAGTTCTCAAAAGAAAATATACAAACAGCCAACAAACCTATGAAAAAATGTTCAACATCACTAATTTGCAGGGAAATGCAAATTAAAACCACAACATATAAGCTACCTTACTCCTGCAAGAATGGCCATAATCAAAAAGTTAAAAAAAACAATAGATGTTGGTGTGAATGTGGTAAAAAGGGAACACTTTTACACTGCTGGTGGGAAAGTAAACTAGCACAACCACTATGGAAAACAGTGTGGAGATTCCTTGAAGAACTAAAAGTAGGACTGCCATTTGATCCAGCAATCCCACTATTGGATATTTACCCAAAGGAAAAAAAAAAGTCATATGAAAAAGACACCATGCACACAAATGTTTATAGCAGCACAATTAGCAATTTCAGAGACATGGAACCAACCTAAGTGCCCATCAACCAATGAGTAGATAAAGAAAGCATGGTACATATACTCCATGGAATGTTACTCAACCATAAAAAGGAACAAAATAATGTCTTTTGCAGCAACTTGGATGGAGCTGGAAGCCATTATTCTAAGTGAAGTAACTCAGGAATGGAAAACCAAGTATCATATGTTCTCATTCATAAATGGGAGCTAAGCGATGAGGACGCAAAGGCATACAAATGATACAGTGGACTTTGGGGAATTGGTGGGGGAAGGATGGGAGGGGACTGAGGAATAAAAGACTTCACACCGGGTATAGTGTACACTGCACGGATGACAGGTGCACCAAAATGTCAGAAATCACTACTAAATAACTTAACCATGTAAACAAAAACCCCCATTCCCCAAAAACTATTGAAATAAAAATGAAAATGAATATTCAAAACGTGCATGGACAAAGTACTCAAAGAATACAGAAAAGTGAATTGTTTCTTAAATAGCTATGTTCTTTCTTCCTGATTATAACCCTATCCCAGTAATTCCATTTTTCATGGAGAGATTCATGTGTTTTGTCTCTCAACTTGGGGCCCAGCCACTGTTGACACTAAAGCGCACTGAGCCTGTGCTCCTTGCGTAGAGGACTCTGAATGTATCCCCGTGCCTGCACTGCATCAGCCGCTGGCTTTCCATGTGACAGATGCTTCATAAATGTTTCCTGCAAGTAACCATGCTTTGAGAAACTTTATCAACATATAAGCTAATTTTTGGGAGACGTGACAGAATGGGTCCTAACGTACTCCCTGGCTCTCTCAGTGTTGAGAGAAGCCCAGCAGAGGCCTGAGCCGTCAGCAGCCAACCACGCTGCCTGCTGGTCCAGGAAAGGCGAACCGGGGCTATAGCTTCTGTTTGAGAGGGAAGGACTCATGCTCCTCTCTGACCCTGGCTTTGGGGATTCACAGGTGGGTGAGGAAGTTAGAGCATTAAAACAATGGCCACGTAGGTAAGTAAAGCCAGTCTGGGCCCAGGGAAAACCAAGAAAATTTCTAATCATTTTATTTTCAACCATCAGGGCTTCTAAGATAAATTTATGTTAGACTGGAGTCCTACAGGTGAATTCCGTTTTCCAAGTATCATTACACTAAATCTAGACATGTGCTTCAGCCCGTGTGGGTCTGGATTGAACACCGAGAAACCACATGACACACACTCAGGTTCTGTCCAATGAGCTTAAATAACTCGCTTGTGATTGGGTTTGACAAAATATAAGATGGATGTTCACACTGGGAGAACTGTCCCTGGTAAACACTCCAGCTTCTAAGATAGAAATGCAGCCTTCAAACCCGTCCGCTGGGTGACCTTAGAGAGAGGCTGGTGTGTTTTACTTTTCTTTCAGGTACATCACAGTCATGGTTTACATCACCAGATCAAACAAATCATATTCTCATTGCTTTGTTTTCCTATCTTTTTTATTTGGAAGGGACCATCCCCATTAGGGTCTATATTTCAACTCAAAGGCATTGGTAAAGAGAGAAATCCAAATTATGCCTCTTTTGATGCAGATTTTCAAAGAGAAAAGTACTAGACACAATAATACCTACCAGTTTGGAGGCGTCAGTTTCCCATTCTCCCCACTCTCTCTGTGCTTAGTGATGCTGAACATTTGTTTCATAGACTTGTTGGCCATCCGTCTGTCTTCTTTTGAGAAAAGACTGTCCAAGTTTTTTGCCCATTTTAAAATCAGGTTGTTTTCTTGCTTTTGAGTTCTTTGACTTCCTTATATATTTTGGATATTAACTCCTTATCAGATGCATGGCTTGTAAATATTTCCTCCATTCTTTAGGTAGTTACTTCATTTGGTTTATTGTTTTTATTGCTGTGCAGACACTCTTTAGTTCAATGGACTTTAATTTGTCTGTTTGCTTTCATCGCTTGTGCCTTTGGAGTGATATCCAAAACATCATTGCCCAGACCAATGCCAAAAATATTTTGTCCTATGTTTTATCCTAGTAGTTTTATAGTTTTTGGTCTTACATTTAAATCTTTAATCCATTTTGAATTGATTTTTGTATATGGTGTGAGCTAAAGATCTGATTTCATTCTTCTGCATGTGAATATCCAGTTTTCCCCACATCATTTATTGAAGAGACTATCTTTTCCCCATTATGTGTTCTTGCCACCCTTGTAAAGGAGCAATTGATGGTAAAAGCATGGATTTATCTTTGGGGTCTCAATTCTGTTTTTGTCTATATTTCTGTTTTAGCACTAGTACCATGCTGTTTTTGTTGTTACAGCTTTGTAGTATATTTTGAAGTTGGGTAGTGCAATGCCCCTAGCTTTGTTCTATTTGCCCAACAATGCTTTTGCTATTCAAGGTCTTTTGTAGTTCAATATGAATTTTAGAATTTTTTTCTGTTTCAAACATGTCATTGGAATTTTGATAGGGATTGCAATTGAATCTGTAGATTGCTTTGGCTACTGTTTCTTTTCTATTTTAGGTTGAATAATATTCCATTATATGCATATACCCAATTTTTAATCCTTTCATTCATGGGCAAACAGTTAGGCTGCTTCCATCCTTTGGCTCTTGTGAATATTGCTACTGTGAACACAGGTGTTCAAATATCTGCTTGAGTCCCTGTTTTAAATTATTTGGGTATTGAACAAAAGTAGAATTGCTGGATCATGTGGTAATTCTATTTTTAATTTTTTGAGGAACTCCTGTACTCTTTCCTGTAGCAGCTGCACTGTTTTATTTCCACCAACAAAGGAAATTGGAATGCACAAGGGTTCCAGTTTCTCCACATCCTCAACAACACTTCTGATTTTCCTAGGAGAGTACTGGCTATCCTAATGGATGTTAAATGTTATCTCACTGGGGTTTTATTATCTTCTAATGATTATTGATGTTGAACATCTTTTCATGTGCTTGTTGGACACTTGTATATCTTCTCTAGATAAATATTCAGATTTTTTGCCCATTTTCTAATCAAGTTTTTTTTGTTGTTGTTGTTGCTTGTTTGTAAGAGTTCTTAAATATTCTAGATATTAGCTCCTTATCAAGTGTGTGATTTGCAGATGTCTTCTCTCATTCTGGGAGTTTCTCTTTATTCTTTGTTTACAGTGTCCTTTGATGCACAAAAGTTATTAATATTGGTGCAATCTAATTATCTCTTTTAATTTATCTATGCTTTATTTGATTGCCTTTGCTATTTGTGTCATATCCAAGAAATTATTGCCAAACCCAATGTCATGAAGTGTTTCTCTATGTTTTTGTCTAAACTTTTTAAAGTTTTAGCTCTTATGTTTAGGTCCTTGATTCATTTGGGGTTAATTTTTATATATGGTATAAGGTAAGAGCCTAAATTCATTGTGTTGCAAGTGGATATCTAATTTTCCCAGCACCAGTTAATTAAAAAACTGCCTATTGCCCATAGCACGGACATTTCCGATTGAGTGGCAGACTTATATGGCACCACATAGGCCAGGTTTTACTTCTGTGCTCTCTGGTGTATTCATTCATCATTCATTATTCATTCATTCATCTGTATGTCTCTCTTTATACCAGTAACAGTGTTTTGATTACTGTGGCTTTGCCATAAGCTTTAAAATCAGGAACTATGAGACCTCAGACTTTGTTTATTTGTTTTCAAGATTGTTTTGGCTAGTCAGGATCCTTTAAGATTACAGATGCATTTTTCTATTAAAAAATAACTTTGGAATTTGGATGGAGAATGTGTTGAATCTGAGGTTCACTTCTGGTAATATTAACATCTTAATAATATTATGCCTTCCAACCCATAAATATGGGATGCCTTTCCATTTATTGGTGTCTTCATTACTTTCTTTTAACAATTTATTTTAGTTTTCATTCTACAAGACCTTTGCATCCATGGTTAAGTTCATTCCTTAGCATTTTATTTTTTCATCCTATTGTAAATGGGATTGTTTCTATGATTTCTTTTTCAGATTATTCATTATAAGGGGATAGGAGCAAAATTTATTTTCCCCTTCTCCCAACCTCCAGCTCTGGGTAACCTCTATTCTATTGTCTATCTCTATGAATTTGCTTTTTCTAGGTGCCTCATAGAAGTGCAATCATAGAATAGATGACCTTTTCTGTCTGGCTTCTTTTGCTTAGAGCTTAATGTCTTCAAGGTCCATCCATGTTGGAATAAGTATCAGAACATTCTTTTTTAGAGCTGAGTTATATTCCATTTTATGGATACATCATATTTTATTCAATATTTGTTGATGAGCACTCTGGTTATTTCACCTTTTGGCTATTGTGAATAATGATGCAATGCACATTTACATGCACATATCTGTTCGAGTCCCTTTTTTATTTTTTGGAATACCCATTAGGAGTAAATGTGCTAGGCCATATCATAACTCTGTTTAACTTTCTTAAGGAATTGCTCATCTGTTTTCCACAGTACCTATACTTGTTTACATTCCAACCATCAATGAAGGTTCCAGTTTCTCCACATCCTCACCAGTGTTTTTCTTTTCTCCTTTTTCAAATACTACAGCCATTGTAGTAGGTGTGAAGTGGTATCTCATTTTGAGGGTTTTGTTTGTTTGTTTGCATTTCCCCAGTGATTGATGATGTTATGCATCTTACCCTGTGTTAAGGGGTCATCTGTGCATCTCCTTTGGAGAAACTTAAGTCCTCTGCCCATTTTTAAAGTGGATTATTTGGTTTTTTTGTTGTTGTTGATGTGTAGGAGCTCTTGACATATTATGGATATTAAATTCTTCTAAGATACATGATGTATAAATATTTTCTTCCATTCTATAGTTCATCTTTTCTCACTCTCTTGAAAATGTCCTTCGATGCACAAAAGTTTTTTATTTTGATCAAGTCCACTTTCATCTCTTTTCTCTTTTGCTGTTTGGCAGCAGTGTTTTAAACTCCCTAATGCGTGATCCAAGACAGTCACTTACCAGAGTTATCTAACATGTGCTAGTTGGGGCTGGAGCCACCTTGAATTCCCACTTCAGTTCTCACATTGATATAAGGAATGGTTTGTAGCTGTTTTTATATTTTTCCAGACTCCAGGAGGAAGGCTTCCTGCCAGTTTTCCCTCAAGTTGAGTGGAAGGCTTGTCACACCTCATCAGTAAAAAGATTTGCTCATTGTGAGGGCTGGTTATTTCTCTGATGTGTGAATCTTAAGCTGATGAATATCAAGAGGAAAATGTAAACCCTTCTGCCACACCACAGTAGAGGAAGCCGTAACTGCTTAACCCACAGAAACAAACACATTCCACTGCAGCCCAAGAGCTGTGTGCTGGCACCTGCATACAGGCTGGAGACAAGATGGTCAGGTGGGGGAAAGGGCAGCACCCCCTGCCCCCATGCTAATGGCCAAATGAGAGTATTGGCTGCTGCATCACTCCCTGATCTGCAGACTAGAAACTGCTTAAGGCTTTGCACCATCCGTACACCGGCCACATCGAACCGGAATCAAGCTGGGATGCAGCACAGGCTGCTTCCGGGAGCTCCCAGAGGGTGGAGGCTCTGGAGGCACAGAAGAGGCACCGAGGCACTCGCCTCCCTCTCCATGGCCTCTGACAATTTTCTGTGTGTTCCCAAGGTCTTCTTTCTCCTCCCCACAAAAAAAAAAAAAAAAAAAAAAAAAAACAAAAAAAAAACAAAAAAAAACCGGAGCTAACAACTAAAGCAAATCCTCACCTCTGTCTAAATTTACTGATTTAGGTAACAAAACCTGCAGACCTCAGAGATTGTGAATTTGGAGAAGTTACTTAAAGAACCGAGATGCCGGTTGTTATTACCCTGGAAGAAGGGGTGGGAAGAGGAGTCTATGCAGATAGAGGGTGGACTTGGCATTTGAATAAATGAGATCATCATGCAACAGCCCGTTTATAATACACCATTATTTATCCTTTCCAGGATAGAAAGGGCAAACATTTCATACTAATCGAAGGAGAAATTCTTTTGCAAAGTGGGTCATTTTTCTTTTCCAGGTTCTATAGAGCTGGCTCCTGCTAGGAATTAATAAATACCAAATAACAAAATATTGTTGAAATGGCATCTCTTCAAAAAGAGATGATCACCTCTATTCTTTCAACCAAAAAAGATTCTAACATGAAATATCTCTAATGTAAGTGCATATATTCATAAAAGTGATCCAGTACAAAAATAAAATATTTGACGTAGTGTGATTTGTCTTTCTAAAATTGAATGGTAAAATAGTGACATTTTATTATTACTTGCATTAATTATAAAAGCATCCTAGTTTTGCTATTACTTCACATTTTTTCCTAAATGGGAAAATAATTTTTCCATCTTTTGTTATTAATAATCCTTGAATTAATTTGGGATGTTTCGCACAGAGCCAATTACAGTTTATTTTCTTCCTAATTTTTTTATAACAAAAGATCACCATTTTACAGGCAAGACACCTGGCTCAAAGAAAGAAGTTATTAGCCTAAATTATAGCTGCCATTTTTGATGGTTAAATTGTGCCACAGTTTACATTCAGTATCTCACTTAATTCTCCCAATACACACAGACTGGGGTTTGCCCCAATTTATAGGTGAGAAAACCAAGTTTTAGAGACGTGCCTTTCTGAGACCTTTGGCTGCCACGGGAGGATGGCAGCTGAGCTGGGTTTGCAGGAGTCCACGTGTCTCTGCTATTGGAGATGCTCACAGGAGTTTCCAGGTGACCAGATTCACCTGTGATCGTCCAGATCTTCCCCCACTTGAACGCTGTGCTTTCTGTGTCCATCAGGAAGCTCAGGACGATCCCTTTGTTCCCCATCAAAAAGGGCCACAGCTGACACCCTTACAGCAGAGACACACGTTAACAAGAGAGAAGCAGAGAACAGTTATTACACTCACATGTGTTCATGGAGGTCATGGGACATGTGAACTCAGAGAGGGTCCAGGTGGCTGAGGCCCAAATGCCCTCCTTACAGAGAGGAGGAGTGGAGATGCTCAGGCCCGTGCTCCAGGGAGGGTGCGTAGGAGTGAAGGTTGTCTCGGCTGCAGACCAAGTCTCCCAGGTCACCTCTGGGAGCTGCCCTCAGAAGAGGGGGAAAGTCTGGGCCTGGTGGCCGCCTCCAGTCTCTTCTCTTCTCTGGTGGTGGATCTTTCCCGGCTGTTTAATGAGATCTCTGGAGAGGCGGTCTTAAGACAGTTGCATTCCTTTGAAAGAAGCTTTCTCAGTCAAGTAAGGAGACTCCAGAGAGCTTCTCCCCGCCCTTGGGAGAGAAACAAGACAAGGCTGGAGGGACCTTGATTCCGAGGCAGCTTCTGGGGCCCTCAGCACATCCATGTGCCAGGCTTCAGGGCGCCACCTGCTGAGACCCAACAATGCTCTGTTTTCTAGTTTTTATCTTGTTTTTTGCTTTTTGTTTGTGTTTGTGTTTTTTTGGAGATAGGGTCTTACTCTGTTGCCCAGGCTGGAGTGCAGTGGCACAGTCATAGCTCCCTGCAAGCTCAGACTCCTGGGCTCAGGCCGTCCTCCTGCCTCAGCCTCCCAAAGCACTGGGATTACAGCTGTGCACCACCTCACCCAGCCTGTTTTATTTTAATGAACAATATGCTGTAGCCTGGGACTTAGGTAGTTCAGAGTCTGGAAAAGATATTTTCCTTTAATATTTAAAACCTTCTTGAGGACCTAATCAATGCAAATCAGAGCCTCCCTAGCAAGTCCTCTGTGAAGACCTCGGGGCAGGGAGCTCACTCCTTAGACGAGGCCGGTTTCTTGCTCCCGGCTTGTTGTGAGTTGTGTTATAAATTACATTTGTCTCTTGAGTGTCCTGCATTTCAAACAGCACCTGCTCTCTAGGACAGCAGCAGCTTCCTCTTACTGGGATTGTGAATTTGGGAAGCAGGACGTGCATAGGAAGAGTGGAGTCTCACTCTTCGCCCTGTTCTGGGCACACCTGGCCCAGCAGCCCTGCCGATAGGACCACCCCTCCACCCTGCCCGGCACTGGGACTCCTGAGAGCCGCCCACATCCAAGGATGTCTCTGGAGGCAGGAAGCCCCCGTCCCAGGGAGGGCAGAGGGCAGGCTTGCCCCGACCACAGCTGATTGTGGTCTCAGTCCCCATGTCCAGCTCTGATGTCCAGACTTGCTTGAGCAGGAAGTCCTGTTTGCTCCACACATCTCACCCAGCCTCTCCAGTGCCAAGTTCCAGGGGCAGCCAGGACATGAACCAGAGGGGCAAGCTCCCTGCAATGCGGGCTTCAGCATTCACAACTAGAGGAAGATAAAGAGGATGGCAACAGAAAATCGAATGCTGCCAAAATACTTAAAGGTTTATTCTGAGCCAACAGAGTGACTGTGACCTGGGGACACACAGCCTCCTGAGGTCCCAAGAAGGTGCAGGTGCACCTGAGCAGCCGGGTTGCAATTTGCTTTCATACATTTCAGGGTGACGGAATCTCAGGTGAAATCAGAAGTCAGTGCATGGAGGGTGTGCACTGGTTCAGCCTGGAAAGGTGGGCATCTCCAAGTGGGGGCTTACAAGTCATAGGTGGGTTTTGGGGATTCTTTAGCTGGCAGTTGGTTGAAAGAGCTAAGCTTTGTCTCAAGTTCAGTGTGAAGTAACACTGAAGTTAAGATGAGGGCATCTGCATCCACCATGTCATGCTGTACCAAAGTCAGGCTGGAAAGTCAACCATATCACATGGATTAATAAGAAAAAAAAGAATCTGTTCAAGGGGATTTTATGGTTTATAGGGCACAACTCCCCGGGCCCTTTAGAAAGGAATTTGGTAAAGAGGAAAAAAATAGTCAGAGCTCAGTCATCAGGGAACAGGAAGGTAAAGCCCTTCTGGTCCCAGTGCTAACCCTACCAGGCACCACCATAACAGGCAGGGGCTTTGGGCCCTTGAGTAAGAAGGTCAGGACTTGAGAGGGCTTAGAGCTCCAGCCAGGACTCCTGTAGGGCAGGGTCCAGTAGCCTCCTGACCAGCCTGTGGGTCTTCCTGGTGTTAAGGCTCAGCCCATGAAAACCAAGGAGCCCTCAGGCAAGCCACACCCCAGCTGACCCTCACCAGCCCTACCCAGAGACTCAGACCATCATCAAACCAGGACAGAATTGGTTTTGAAAGCACTGGTTTATAACCACGGGCTCTTCTTAAAGACCACAACGTCATCTCTCACTGCCTGTTCCTCTCTGTCACTCTGAAGTCCCCGTCTCTCTGTGTCCTGTCAGGCCCCTGTCTGGCTCCTATCACTGTATGTGTGAACCCGTATTTCACTCCTTTCGCTCCTTGGCCAAGGCCTTGTGAGTTCAGCATTAAGGGGTCTGAATGGCTGGATCTCACCCATCCCTGGGAAGAGAAAATTAGCTCAGAGGAGTCAGCTACATGAGGTTTGCGGAATTTATCAGTCCCAGGGAGACGTGAGTTTGGGGCTGCAGTCCTGCAGTCCCACACGTGCATCCTTGCCTGGGGCAGCTGTTTAAAGGCATTGGGCCCTGCCCTGCTGCCTCACCTATCGTCTTCATGTTCCTGGAATTTGTGATACAAAGAACAAAGCATGGCCAATCAATCAGTAGCTTATGGTATTTAATTTAGATTTTGGGCAAACAACTCAGAAACTGCCACTTTTTTTTAAAGGTCCATTTATAACTGCAGCTTTTTGGAGTGTATATTCAGGGCAATTTAAATCTGTGTACCCAGGTTGCAGCTCTCAAGCTTAGCTCAAAGAAAGTCTCCACATGTATTAATTTAGCCTCAGCTTCTTGCTTTAGGTTGACATCCCTATGGCAACAGCCACCGGACCCTGCCTGGAGCACAGCATGCCCTTTATATGTTTTATGCTAAATGCAAGGGTGCATGAATAATTTGTAAACCAAAAATAAAATTCTAAGGCCCCCCAGCCATCTGAATGGACTTCCTTCTCAGCCAGGGATTTCTTAAAATTTAACCTGAAAGACTGGTTCAGGCCATGACGGGAAATAACGGTTGGGTGTGCCTCATGATGCCTCTCCGGCATGAATATCAACATATTCTTTAAGTCTGAAAAGAAATATTTTACAACCTATTCTTTCTGTAAAGCCTACTACCTTAAAGCTTCCTCTGCAAATAAGAACTGTGGTCTCCACAATCCTTTATCTTAACCCAGACATTCCTTTCCATTGATCCCAGGTCTTTACATACACTCAATCAATTATCAATCAGAAAACTTTTCAATCTACCTCTAAGCTGGAAGTCCCTACTTGTAGTTGTCCCACCTTTCTGAACCAAAACAATGTATTTCTTAAATGTATTTGATTGAAGTCTCATGTCTTCCTAAAATGTATAAAATCAAGCTGTGCCCTAACCACCTTGGGAACATGTTCCCAGGACCTCCTGAGGGTGATGTCACAGGCCGTGGCCACTCATATTTGAGAATAAATCTCTTCAAATATTTTACAGAGTTTGACTCTTTTCATTAACAAATTGTTGTGCAGTTGAACAGAAATCAGCTTAAACTAATACTTGTGCATCTAGCTTTCTTACTTGGTGCATTTCTAACAAATTTTCTTTAAAAATAATCTTGTTACAGCCTAATGGGTTCTTCTTGCCTGATGCACAAAAAAGCCAATACAATGAGACAGCACGTGTTACAGCAGAGAAAGAGTTTAATTATTGCAAGGCAGCTGAGCGAGAGGAGACAGGAGGTACTTCTCAAATCTTCCTTATGAAGAATTCAAAGGCTAGGATTTTATAGGATAGTCTTCCAGCAAAGGGCTAGACAATGGGAAATGCTGACTGGCTGGGTTGGGGATGAAATGACGGGATGTCCAAACTGTCTTTGTGCACTGCATCGCTTCCTGGTTGGCGTCACTGGTCTAGGCAGCATCAGTTGTTCCACTAAAATATAAGGTCTGAAAAAATATCTCAGACACCAGTCTTAGTCTTTACAATAGTGATGTTATCTACGGAGGCAATTAGGGAAGTTACAAGTCTTGTGAACACCAGCTACATGACACTTAAGCAGTAAACAAGTTAAGAAACAATAACCAGTTATGATTGACCTATGCAGAGCTTTTAGCAGAATTCAGGTTCCTGCCATAATTCTAAACTTGTGGCCCTTCATTAGCTATACAAAGGCAGTTTTGGTCCTCGAACAAGAACGGGGTAGCTTTGGGAAGGGGCTGTTATCATCCTTGCTTTAAGGTTAAACTAGAAGCTAAATTCCTGTGTTCTGAACTGGGCCTGTGTCCAGCCATGAACAAGGCCATCAGCTTGTGAGGTTAGAAGCAAGGTGGGGTCACTTACGCTACTTTTCTCGCCTTCATAAGTTTCACAAAGGCAGTTTCAATCTCTCTTGTATATTAAGTGCCATCCAGATGCCAGGGACTGTACCGGGTAGTGTTTATGCATGATTGCATTAATCACCACCAAGCCCCGGGACACAGTGTAATTATCCTCGGTTTGTTCATCGTGAACCTGGGGATGAGTGTAAATATCTTGCTTAGGGTAAAAGAATTATTAAACATAGAATCAAAGTTAAGCTTAAGTCATCTAAGATTCACAGCCTGCCCAGACTCTGGTCTTGTCAATATTTGGAAATGATTATTTCTAAAATAATGAATTATAAGCCTTTTGGAGGGGATAACAACTTATAATGTCTGTTTAAAAATTTAATGTTTTTAAATTAAAATTTTATAAACAACAACAACAAAAGAAGTGTGCCCATTTAGGAAATGGGATGACCTCAGTCTCCTGGCCTTGCTGTCACCCCCCAGTGCCTTCTACATTTCAGACATTGCATTGCCCTCCCCACAATGCCTATTAGGATAATTACGGTTTTTAATATGTGGCGATTCCTCAGAAAACGGTCAGGGGAGCAGACTCTGCAGAGGGAGAAGGTGGTTCTTCCTGGAAGGCGGAACTTGGATGTAACCACATTAGTTCCTGCTGGGCTTTGGCTGAATTAATTTCAAGCCTTTGAAAGAGGAGGGAAAGTGTTACAGTGTGAATGGAGGTCTGGAAGGAGGTCGCTCTGCAACACAGCTGGCCCCAATACACGTGCAAATGTGTTCTCTGCCTCTTAGAAAAGCTACCAGATTGCCCATTTATTTATGATTATCCATTGTAGTGATCTGTGTGGTGCTTCTTGCAGGAGTTTGGCAATTTATAAATCACAGATTTTTCCAGCAAGGACAGCCAGATGCTGTTTCTGCACATATGCCTAGAAATATAAGCACGCTGTCATTTGCTGGCACTGATGACTTGAGTGAAGGCTAAGGTTTTGGCTCAGAGAAACATGATGAATGTTGGTGATGGAAAGGGAACAGTGATTGTAACAACTGTATTTTATTGAATGAGAAAATAGAAGTATAAATGCCAACGTGCTTCCAAAAAAGATACATGAAGTTTTTTTAGCTGTCATTATTGGAAAAGAAAAAGAAAAAGAAAGAAAAGCCAATCGGGCTCTAATGACTAGCCTTACGAAAGCAAATGATATTTTGAGTGAATAGGGACATGATTGACTTGAATTGGTGCCTGATTTTCATGCTTTTGTTCATTATTTGTAAGACAAAATTATCAGAAAATGTCTTCCCAATTCCTTAATATGTTTATTACTACTTTTACTCTCAATATCAAGTTTGGAATGGGTAAAATTCTATACTATCTCCTCACAAAATTGACCTTGTTCGGCCAGTAAGTGTAAGAGCTCTTTATCTTTGTCAGAACTTGGAAATTTCCAAATAAAATATTTACACAAGCAGAAGAAAGCAGCCCCACCGTTCTCTTAATTTCCTTGCTTTCCCTCTGTCTGCCTGACTCCGGAGCTACAGTAAATTGCAAGGACTACGCTTTGTGAAAACAGCTTTCCAAAGAGCCAGGGATTCATCTTTAAAATATGTCTCTGTAGGCACAGGAAAGAGGCATGAGTGATAGATTCAGAGTTGTTTGCAGAAGTCAGATGTTTTTTAGCCTTCTGGCAAGATAATAATACTGAGGGTATAAATAGCATTTATGAAGATATGATTCCATTATTTGCTGAAGGGGAAAAGGTGGTTTAAAAACCTGAATCAAAGAAACACCAAGGAAAGCATCCCAGGAGGCAAATCACGGGGTACCCTGTCACAATGACAGGGAACACTGCCAAGGAAGGTAGATCTTTGAATCTAACCCAATGAATCTGAACGGGTAGAAGAAAGAGGGCACTTGACACAACAACTTCCAAACAAGATTGGAGGCGCACGGGGTGTGAATGGAGCCCTCTGTGCTCATCCGCCGACTCGGCCACATCCAGCCGGGCTCAACAGCCTGGATTTGTTTCTCTCTCACCAGCTGTTTCTGCCATTCTGGGGAAAAGCACCTGCCTCATTTACTGTTGAAGCCTTCATCCCACTGCTCTGAAGTGTCTCTGACATGGTTGTTCTAGGAACGCCAGTTCCCATGGTGGAATGCTCGCCCCACCCTCTCTGCCAGCCCACGAGGCGCTTTCCTCCTCACTGACCTGCCCTCTGACATGCCCTCACCCTTCCTGGACACCTGCAGCCCCTCCTGAGGGAAAGTCCTGTCCTCAGTCTTTCCCTCCTGTCTCATGATGGACAGCTGTCCTCACCCCACAGACATGATTCGGTGTCTCCCAGTCGACTGGGAGGTCCCTGGCCCTGCAGAGGAGTACCGGCAGAGTCCCCTCTCTGACAGTCCCTGCACAGCCCCACAGGGCAACCATCACTTTCTAATTCACCACACTCGTGCCTCGGTTCCTGCCTTCTTCTGGAACCTCATCCACCCACACCATGCCCAGCTGTAAAAATCATTCATTCCCCCAGGGTACAATGAAAATGACAAGTTACAACCAAAGCCGTCTTCTGTTCAATCCTCCTGGCACCTTTAGCTTCCCGACTGTGTTTGGGGTGCCAGCCTCTCCTCTCCTCCCCTCTCCTCCTTTCAACTGGGATGCCAGCCCCTCTGCCCCCTGAGCTCCTTTGGTCTGGGATGCGGGCCCCTTTGCCCCCTGAGCTCCTGTGCTGGGATGCAGGCCCCTCTGCCTCCTGAGCTCCTTTGGACTGGGATGCAGGCCCCTCTGCCCGCTGAGCTCCTGGGCATGGTGAGGCTGGGCCTGTGCAGGCCTCCTCCTAGCAACCCCTCCTAGTCAGGGTTGAGCACACAGTCCAGCAACCCTGCGAGTGTAAACTCAGTAGGTCAGGGTGGAGCCTGAGATTCTGCCTGTCCAACAGACTCCCAGGAAATGCTGTCTCTGCAGGACCACTCCCCGTAAAGCTTATGAGTTTATTCTTGGGCGTTTTGTAATACGGCGACCTCGTAGTGTCAAGGTTCTGAAATCTTCCATGAGTGAAACATCAGGTCCCATTGGGCTAAGAATCAGATTCTACTTCAGGTGCCAATCTTGCAACACATTGGCCTTGTCACCTTGCACGGGTTATTTAAATCTCTGTTTTCTCATTTGAAAAATGAGGACTGTGTCACCTACATTTTGTTTTATTTTACCTTAGCTTTGAGGCTAAAGATGCCTTATTCATTTGACAAAGATGGTTTGATGAAAATGGCAATGTCTGTTGAGCATTGATGCTGTACCGGAAACCTTACCCTTCTCATCAGCCACCTCATTCAGTCACCACAGCAGTTCTGGGGGCGCAGTGGGGTCCTGCCTCACAAAGACGTCACCTCCGAGCTGCACAGTTGCCCAGCGTGCTCCTGTGCTGCGTCTGGCTCACAACCACCCAGTGCTCCTGTGCTGCGTCTGGCTCACAACCACCCAGTGCTCCTGTGCTGCGTCTGGCTCATGACCACCCAAAAATCCACATGGTGCCTTTTCAGAAAATTTCCAGCCATATACAAAACCCCTGGGAGCTTGAAACTGGCTGTGGCGGGAGCACATACACTTCAGCAGTGAGGGAGGCTGCACATCAGGCCCCCTCCACCCCCGGGACAGCCAGGTCGCCTGCACACCACCTCCGCCCACAGAATCAGTGGGGAGAAGGAGCACGACCTGAGCTCCAGAGTGTGTTCACATGTGAGGGCTCCAGCCTCATGGTGTAAACGTAAGGAAGTGCCTGGGGCCCTGGCTTGGGCTCTCTGCAGCACTGCAAGTGTGGCATTGAGTGCCGGGGTGTGACTGTTCCTCGTTATTGTTGCGTTTCATCCTGTACTTCTTGGGCTTTTTCTAAGGCAAACTACAAAGCATTCTCACTTATTCCAGGTATTCATTCATGCATTGAACAACCATCTCTTTCAAGTCTTGCTTTGAGAGCCAAGTCCCCATAACCACCTCCTTGAATTCATGGGTCCGTCGGTGGCAGAGGAGTGGCCTGCGGTGAATGGCAGCCTGTGTTTGGATTGCTGTGGCCCAGTGGAAATGGTTTTCTTCAGTGCTGATTGACTTCACCTTTGCCCCCTTTCCCATAGGGCCATTAGGTAACGATTGGGAAAACTAAGAACCCAGGATGGCTGCTCATCGGAGGGCCAGTCATCTCACAGGCACTTTGTGACAAATGTCCAACAGTTTGTGCACTGAGATGGATAAATGGACCGTGCAGTGAGGAGGCGTGATTTCCACTGGAGGAGATTGATTGAGGACATGGGGTAATATTAGCATTTATATGTTGATTGAAAGTGTCACTCTGGTGATAGATGGGGCATGCCTGCGCATAAAGAGGGAAAGAAAAAGCATTTTCTCCAATGATGGGTGACCTTGTCGTTCACATTTTGACAAGCACAGGATAGAGCCTCATGGCGTCCTAAAAGTTTTACCTAATTAAGGAAAAATTCAGGGTGTTAAAGCACTCAACTGTTGAAAACTGTGCCAAGATGTGGGTCATATTTAAAATCATTGTTTCAGCCACCATTAAATATTAAAAGACTTTATAAAAATCTAGGGCGTTAGGACAGATACATTGCAGAGGAAAATGATGGGGCTGTAGGAGTTGGGTGTGGGGGAAGTGGAAGAACGCCGGGCTGGAGCTCAGGGACTGGGTGTTCCGTGGCAGAGCCGGCTGCCCGAGTTCCCCGAGCCTCTGCTTTCTCATCTGTAAAGTGGATACGTTTCCACCTGAAGGATGTCACACATTGCGAATGTGATGGGCTGGGTGACACGTGAGAAGAGAATACTTTGGGACTTTACAGCAGATTAAAATCTTACTTTTTTCAGGGTTGGCAAATATCTCTGGGTAGACGTTTCACAGGCAACGGGGTCTAAGAG
The DNA here is from genome assembly GCF_024542745.1 of Macaca thibetana thibetana. Lineage (NCBI taxonomy): Eukaryota > Metazoa > Chordata > Mammalia > Primates > Cercopithecidae > Macaca > Macaca thibetana. The sequence continues at coordinate 105,744,061 of NC_065590.1, read as the reverse complement.
CCGGGCGGAAGTTCTTCCTGTGTCACACAACATCGGTTTGACTTCAGGCTTCTGTGGCCTCGATTTCTTCATGTCCTCTACGAGGACACAAGCCCCCCTTGCTACTGATCCCTGTAACCAAGGGTAACGGTTTTGAAACAACTTCTGTGACCCTCCTCACTTTGCCTTTAAGCTTCCCTGAATCCCAGCCTCTCTGGATAGCCCTGTCATTTCTTATAGCACCTACGTGCCAGCTTGCAATCGCCTACAGAGTCCCAGATAAACTTTGGGAGAGCCTGTCTCTGTCATTGTATGAGGCTGACACTCCCTCACCCAACGTATCAGACTGTTCGTTCCACACTGTTTCCAGCACAGAGAGCCAGCAGACACCCCCTCCTCTGCAGGCGGAAACGCGTCAGCCCATGACCTACGCAGGAACACGGGTGAGGAGCACACGGAGGGATCCATACAGGGCGTCTCAGGCTTAGAAACTCAACACAGGTATTTTATTCAAACAAAATATCAAAATGTGATTTTGATCAGCTCTAGTTACAAATCTATAATTCTTTTCTTTTTTTTTTTTTTTTTTGAGATGGAGTCTCGCTCTGTCGCCCAGGCTGGAGTGCTGTGGCCGGATCTCAGCTCACTGCAAGCTCCACCTCCCGGGTTTACGCCATTCTCCTGCCTCAGCCTCCCGAGTAGCTGGGACTACAGGCACCCGCCACCTCGCCCGGCTAGTTTTTTGTATTTTTTAGTAGAGACGGGGTTTCACTGTGTTAGCCAGGATGGTCTCGATCTCCTGACCTCGTGATCCGCCCGCCTCGGCCTCCCAAAGTGCTGGGATTACAGGCTTGAGCCACTGCGACCGGCCACAAATCTATAATTCAAGATAGCCTTGCTGGTAATACTTGGTTAGAAAATTAACCAGACCAGAGATATCATTGAATTGAAGATGTTCAGTGAAATGCCCACAGGATGCCTGTTTATTCAGTATCTGGATCACGACAGAATGGACTGAGTATTGTTTCAGAAGCTTTAATTTCATTCCTGGCTTTCAATACTACTCATTGAGTTTTAGTGTGGAATTTAGTGGCATGACTGATTTCACTGCTAGCTAGTACTTTCTTTTCTTTTCTTTTCTTTTGAGACAGACTTTCACTCTTGTTGCCCAGGCTGGAGTGCGGTGGTACAATCTCGGCTCACTGTAACCTCCACCTCCCGGGTTCAAGTGATTCTTGTGCCTCAGCCTCCTGAGTAGCTGTGATTACAGGCACCAGGCACCTGCCACCATGGCTGGCTAATGTTTTTTTTTTTTTTTTTTTTTTTGGTAGGGACAGCGTTTCACCATGTTGGCCAGGCTGGTGTCAAACTCCTGACCTCAAGTGATCCATCCACCTCGGCCTCCCAAAGTGCTGGGATTACGGGCGTGATCCACCATTCCACCATGCCTGGCCACTGCTAGTACTTTCAAAGATTATGGAGTGTAACTTCAACTTATGATACCAAAAATTATTGATGTTGTTTTGAATGCCTGCGTTATTACTGGTAGCTGTTTGGCTTCTTATTTCTGTGCATTGTGCTATTACTGGATACATCTTGGGAACTTGTAAAGCAATTTTCAATTTGTATGTATAAAACCAAAACCCTGGCCGGGCGCGGTGGCTCACGCCTGTAATCCCAGCACTTTAGGAGGCCGAGACCATCCTGGCTAACACGGTGAAACCCCATCTCTACTAAAAATACAAAAAAAAAATTAGCCAGGCATGGTGGCAGGCGCCTGTAGTCCCAGCTACTCAGGAGGCTGAGGCGGGAGAATGGAGTGAACCCAGGAGGTGGAGCTTGCAGTGAGCCCACATTGTGCCACTGTACTCCAGCCTGGGCAACAGAGATTCTGTCTCGAAAAAAATAAAATAAACCCAAAACCCTGAAGCATGAGTGATATGGTCATTATGGCTCTTTTTCTCCAAAAGTCCCTTCAAAAGTTCAGTAATTACTATTTGGAAACACATACATACAAATTACAATATGCGCTAAGTTTGCAAGAACCTTGTGTTTCTTCTAGAAAGCTACTTGGTTTTTTTCCTCTAACAGGGATAAGTTAAAATGAATAAAAGATTTTAAGTACAGTCTCACGCTTTGGGTATGACTGGTGAATCCAGCTTGAGTTAAAGTTTAACACAAGGGCTAGGCAGGCCCTGGGTTCCACTCACGACCAGAGTGAGGGATGCTGGTTTCCAAGTGTAATGACCCTTTATGAAACTACCTAAAGACTATGAAGCTGTGGCAGGAGAGTATTCCTCAACATCTTGAACATTTTGCTCATCACAACTTGAAATGATCAAAATAATTAGCGTTGTAGCTGTCAGTGTTAAGATTCCTTCACATGCAAAGGAAGGAACTTAATTCAAATTGGAATGAAGGAAAGGCGAAGTCTTCGGTTGCAGTCAGTAGGAGGTTAGGGGCAGCTCCCAGCGTGTTGGTACCCAGTGTCCCCCAGTGTTCTTTGTGTGTCCCTGCGTGGGGTGTTCCTCTGTGCTGAATTCCTCTTCCGACAGGCCGGCTCGCTGGCCCTCCACTTGGCGATAGTGGTGTTAGAACAAGCTTCAGGTATTCACTTCTCACAGCTGGTCACACCAAAGTAGGCATCTTGGCCTCCCTCTCCCTGTCGTCTATACCAAGCTGCCCCTGGGCTCTGCCTGGTCCCCCTGGGTCCTATACCTGTCGCAAGAGAGGAGCGGTTTCTAAAAGAAAGGCAGAGAGGACCAGCAAGAGGCCGAGGGGACTTCATGCTGTCAGGGAAGTTCGAAGTCATTTTTGAGATGTCACGTCATTGAGTTATAAAGAAAAGCAGTTCAGAAAAGCTGAGATGGATATTACTGGGGAGGGAGGGCTTTACCCGGTGATGTGTGACCTCCACCCCTGCCTGGGGCCCCATTCTCCACCCGCTCATTCTGCCATGGAATGAAAATGACCGAGATCCTGCCTTTTGAGAGCTTAAGGGAGCACCTCTGTGGGACTGACGGACCTTAGTTTGTGTTGCTGTTCTTGAAAATGATTTCTCTTTCTTTCTGGTGTCATCTAGGCAGTTTAGAATATGCTAGAATTTTGGTGAGATTTAGCAAATAGGATGTCAATCAATTAGCAGTCACCTTAAAAGAAATTTTGTTGTTCTTCATCTTATTGAATTTTGTTATGTGAACAAAGAAGAGAGACATGCACTTAGAAGAATGCACTTAGACCTTCTTTTCTACCGATGGAATGGGGTGGCGGGACGGCGAGATTCATATTTTACCATCAAAAACAGGAAGATGATTTTTTCCCCAGTAACTGAATAACTTCTAAAAACAGTTTCTTTAACTTCTGTGTCAGCTTTGGGGTTCAGCGTGGACTTTTCTGTTGATTTGACACGAGGACTTTATGTGGGGCAGTTTGTGGAGAGAAGAGGAATCTTTTCTGGGTCATTTTTGCTTTTACATGACATTTGGTGTGTTTAACGTGCAGAGGTGAGGATCCAGCAGTTTGTTTTAGTTTTTTTATTGGGTATGGGGCGGGGAAACGGGCATAACCGTCTCTCTGGGAAACTCTCCCTGGGGCACCCTTGCCTGCTCTCCCGAAGCCATGGGGACAGGGTGGGTGAACAAGGCCCCTCCTCGCTCCCCGCCATGCCGTGCCCACCGCCTATTCCGCACCACACAGCAGGCGCTGTTCCTCCCAAGCGCGGCCTTGGCATGAAGCCCACACGCACCCATACGGAAGGCGCGCAGGCCTGGGACACAATGGCTAGTTCCGCCAACTCACACAGCACAGGGGTCTGCCGCGATGGGATCCACGTCACAAAATCACCAGAGGCGCTGGGCAGGTGGGGAAGACTGAGTCCTGGCCCGGATTACCAGGTGTGACTTAATCAAGACCCATCACTGATCAATGAGGATGCAAAATAAAGGAAGTGAGTATTAGCTCCCGTTAGGTGCAAGAAAACAAGTAAGTTACAATCTCAGCGTTGTAATAAAAAATACCGTATATTCATGTTTGTAACCAATTTGGATCATATTACTCTGCCTTTTACTTTAAACCGTATGTATTTCCTGTGTATTGTTACTCTCTTGGAGGGACTTTCTTGGAGTTCACAAGGTCCAAACTTTGTTAAATATTTTTGTAACGTGTTCTTCCAACAATTATAATAAACACTTGATCTGATGTTCTCCTCCAGGAACTCGAGTTCCAGGACCTGACGGCTGTCCTGCACTGCATCCACTCCTTCATAGCAGCCAAGGTGGCCTCCGTGGACCCCGGCTTCATGGACAGTCAGAGTCTTGCCACCAAATACATGTACAGCGGCTAAAGGTTGTTTCTGTTGAGTGCTGAAAAATTAAATTATTTTCGTAAGAAATGATTCTTTCCTGCATAATATTGCAACTTTGTGTTGTTTTATAATGAGCCTATAGTTGTGATACCAATAAAACATGTCACTAGTTTCCAAAGATGGGTCCTCCTTGTTAAATCTGACATGGGGGATGCCTGGTCCCCTCTTCCCACGAGTCTTCCCTCAACGAGGAGCCCCAGCATCCCCCACACAAGTCTGTGGCTCAAACTCCAGTCCACCTGATGCAGTTCACACCCCTAGCCCGTGTCCCAGCAGCATGAGAACCGTGTGGGCATTGCACACGCCACTTCCCAAGTTGGCAAAACCCAGATTTATTTTCATAAAATATGTCATCACAAATTCTGAGCAGGTACCACGTTTCTCCTCAGGAAGGAAAGGGCCTTCTTTGCAGTGGGGCTGTCACTTCCCTTCTCCTCCAGTGGGGATCAGAGTGACAGGATTATTTGAGAAACAGGCATTGGTCAAAATATGTGGGGAAAGGAAATCAACTTTAATTCCTTAATATTATAATCTTATTACATATCAATCTTCATGCTTATAAATGTATCATACATTGAATAACATATATAAATGGGAATTTTAATTGTTTCCCTAATTCATCAAATATAGCATGCAGTTTAGTTTCCGTGTTTCTCATTTGTTTATGACTTCTAAGTAGGGATACTTTGTATTTTTGTTATTAATGGCAATTGACTAGAGTTACTTGAATTTTTTTTTTAGAGATAGGACTCTAGGTGGAAAAATAAGGATTAGGCACTTGCTTGTCAGCCTTCAAATAAAGGACGAACATAAAACCATCAATCTACAAAGTATAGGAAAGGAAGAAAATAAACAGATGCCTGCTTCTGTTGAAGTTCTGTTGAAAAGAAAATGTGGGCCAGGTGTGGTGGCTCATGCATGTAATCCTAGCACTTTGGGAAGTTGAAGTGGGTAGATCACTTGAGGTCAGGAGTTCAAGACTAGCCTGGCCAATATGGCAAAACCCTGTCTGTACTAAGAATACAAATATTAACTGGGCACGGTGGCAGACGCCTGTAATCCCAGCTACTCAGGAGGCTGAGGCAGAAGAATCGCTTGTACCTGAGGGGTGGATATTGCACTGAGCCGAGACTGCGTCACCGCACTCCAGCCTGGGCAACAGAACAAGACTCCGTCTCACAAAAAAAAAAAAAAGAGAGAGAGAGAGTACAGATGCTAAAGAAAGATTCCATATTTCCATTTCATGAGGTGATGAAGATCTCAGCAAAAATCCACAGCTCCCCACATTACACCCACCCCTTGTCTGTCTGACATTAGGAAGAGGGAAATATTTTAATATACCAAATATTTACAACCAATAGTTTTATGTGCTTGAAAGTATATTCTTTTTAGAAGATGTACATCTCTATATAATAAATATTGCGTGTACTATGGACATTTTGATGGCTTCTGTGGAAGACTCCAGCAAGGAGCAGAGTATTTCAAATGAATTTAAAGTAATATTCTGCCCCGTGAATGTGATTCATGGGGCATCAGACAGTATTTTTCGGTCTCAGTGTTCATTCTCTGGCTTTAACTCAAACTTCCTGTTAATATTAATAGCAATAGGAGTCAGAATTTTACAAAATATATAAAACCCAAAAAGGTAAAGGTAGAAATTTTCCTTTCACCAGTTTCCCTTCCATGTGGATATTTTGATCTGCAAAATGAACAGATGCTCATTTTCTTCCCTTTCGCCAAAAAGCCTAAACCCACCCAAAAATAGAACGTGTTCTTCTGCACCAAGGAGGGAAGAAGCTGGGAAGATTTTTGTTTTTGTAAAAAATAATTCTAAAAATTAACCTTTACTATATAATAATGAAAAAACTAAGATTTTCCCAGGAAGATTTGATACTAAAGTTTATTTTTATATTTGTATAGATATACAATTCTTTTGCAAAAATGCACTATTTTTTAAAATTTAAAAACAGTAAAAGTATTTTTTTTGTAAAAATGAGACAAATGACCCCATTCCCACAGGCCTTCCTCTTCACATCAACTGGATCCCTGTGGGTGGCCACGTACAAGGCTGTAGAGATGCCCAGGCTGGGCAGTGAGGCCACAGGCTGGGCACCAGCCTCCTTCATCCTGGCAGTGTGTCAGGGCAGCAGCCCGTCATGATGGCACCTGGTCCATGGGGCAGACAGTCCTTCATCATTGACGGCACCTGGCCCATGGGGGAGGTGGCTCCTCATGATGGACGGCACCTGGCCCATGGGGGCGGTGGCCCCCTCATGATTGACGGCACCTGGCCCATGGGGGGGGGGCAGTGGCCCCCTCATGATTGACGGCACCTGGCCCATGGGGGAGGTGGCCCCTCATGATTGACGGCACCTGGCCCATGGGGGCGGTGGCCCCTCATGATTGACGGCACCTGGCCCATGGGGGCGGTGGCCCCTCATGATTGACGGCACCTGGCCCATGGGGGCGGTGGCCCCCTCATGATTGAGGGCACCTGGCCCATAGGGGCGGAATCCGTTCATGATCACACCCCTTTGAAACCGAGACCCTCAGTATCTCCTCCCACCAGGCCCTTACAAAGTGGGGCCCGGGGCCGGAAATTGTTTTATTTTTATTTGAGACACGTAGTTTATTCTAAGATCTCCTTAGCTTTGGGTTTTAATCAAAAGGTAATGGGGTCACCTGTAGATCTCCACAGCTAACATCTACTGAGAAGTCACCAGCTCACCGCCACTCCTAGGGTGCAGGCTCCGGCCTTCGGCTCCCATTTCCAGGTACAGAAGCAGAGAGTCAAGGGGCCCAGCAAGGTGTCTGTAGCCCTGGAGTTGGCCAGGAGCCCAGGCCTCCTGCCACCCACCCGGGAGTCCTCACACCACAGGGCCCACCTCCCTCACTAAGCAGGGGACCCTCCGAACCCACAGCAGCCACACCCGCCTGGGGAGTGCTCCTGGGGGGCCGATTTTGTCTTTGCCCCTCCTTGGAAAACAGTAGCCGTTATCTTGCAAACGTGGATCCGTTTTCCTTCTGCTCCACGTCTGTGCTTTCCATATCCCATGTGAACACCAAAAACAGAAAACGTTTGTGAATCTGATTTAATTTCCAATATGTGGGCATTTGACAGGATATTATTCTGAGCAGATAATTCTCATTGGTGATGTTGCTCTATGAATATTCATCCGGAAGTTTTCTTTACGTCTTTTAGAAGGAGGACTGGAAAATGCTCAGAATCCCAAAAGGCAAGGAAATGAAATTACAAACATCATGTCTTTTTTTTTTTTTTTTTATGGAGAACCATGCACCGAGTATGTCTTTCACTCAGATGTGTGTCTTGAATGCAGGCTTTGCTCATACAGAGCACACGGGGTTTTCACAACGCTGAGCCAGGAGAAATGAGTGAACTCTGGCAGGACGAAAAGCAGAGAAACCTTTAGAAAAGATCAGGTGAGACACAATTACAGCTCAAAGTTAGAGTCTCCAGCCACTGGGTGCAAACAGATTTTTCAAGAGCGGAACTGGATTTGCAAAGCCCAGAGATTATTCTGCAGAAGGATAGGCTCCGTGGAAAAAAGAGATAGAAATTAACCTAGTGCTTTGGGAGGCCGAGACGGGCGGATCACGAGGTCAGGAGATCGAGACCATCCTGGCTAACACGGTGAAACCCCGTCTTTACTAAAAAATACAAAAAACTAGCCGGGCGAGGTGGCGGCGCCTGTAGTCCCAGCTACTCGGGAGGCTGAGGCAGGAGAATGGCGTAAACCCAGGAGGCGGAGCTTGCAGTGAGCTGAGATCGATCAGGCCACTGCACTCCAGCCCGGGCAACAGAGCGAGACTCCATCTCCAAAAAAAAAAAAAAAAAGAAATTAACCTAGTGGTGGGTTGTGACAGAAGACAGTTAACACAGTGAGGTCCAGTTTTATTGAGAATGAGACAGCAAGTGGTTTTGAACATTAGGAATCATATTTTTAAATGACTCACGTGAACTTTATTTTTCTCATTTTATGGTCTGAATTTCAGTGAATTCCAAGAACATTTTAGTTATCAAAGGATAAAATATCTAACTAAATAAATTTCACTACGGAAGAAAATAAAACATTCTCAGCATATAAACAAGTTTCTCCAAATCTTACTTTCAGTGTTTAGTTGAACTCTGTGTTTGAATATGAGACACCAGTCAGCAAATGCCTTCTAACAATCGTCCAGTCACTGATACTGCCCAGGACCTGCTGTTTGCATTCTCAGCCTATTTTCATGTGTTTCTTGACTGTTTTCTTCCTCCAGGACTCCCCGCGTATCACAGCAGTGCCAGAGGAATCCCGGCAGTCAGCCGGAAAGCTAGTTTACCCCTCCGGGCCCATAGTTCATGGGAACTGATGTTCAGCTCCTCTGATAGCCTCTCATAAATGTACAACCATGAATCCTGCTCTGCCCTTGCTGGTGGAGGGACCATTTGATTGTTGTCCTTTCAGACAGATAAAAGTTAGGGCGGGGTTTTTCAAAACAGATACAAGATGGAGAACATTTCCATGTTCTGTTTGCTCCTTTCAGTGTTTGGGACAAGAGATAGACAGGTGGAGAGTACATAACCCCTCCCCCAACACCCACAACCCCCGCAGGTTTCCAACCTGCCTTGTAAATACTGTTGTCAGCACACAGGCTGTCAAAAGCAGAGGAGCCGAGGCTTGGAAGACTGTTGGCTTAGGAGTTGGGAGAACTCTATCCTTTCTGAGGTGACCACAAGCAAGTTTAAACCCGTGTGAAGAATGTACCATGTTTGACTTTTTTTTTTTTTTTTTTTGAGACAGAGTCTCGCTCTGTCGCCCAGGCTGGGGTGCAGTGGCCAGATCTCAGCTCACTGCAAGGTCCACCTCCCGGGTTCACACCATTCTCCTGCCTCAGCCTCCCGAGTAGCTGGGACTACAGACGCCCGCCACCTCACCCGGCTAGTTTTTTGTATTTTTTAATAGAGACGGGGTTTCACCGTGTTAGCCAGGATGGTCTCGATTTCCTGACCTCGTGATCTGCCCATCTCAGCCTCCCAAAGTGTTAGGATTACAGGCTTGAGCCACCACACCCGGCCCATGTTTGACTCTTTTGCTCATATATGGAAGAGAAAAAGTCGCAATCCCTGTTCCCCACCCCCTCACAACCTCATTATGGGCATCAGGTGAGAAATCTGGGAGAAAGTTCTCAGCAAAGCAGGAAAAGCGGGTTTTCAGATTTGAGCCTGTGCCTGCCATCTCTAAGGCTGTCCTTATCCATGCATCCAGGTGCCTCCCGAAGTTATGAATGGAGTCCGTGCACACACGCTAGAAAAGCAGCAGGAAGCATTCACAGGCAGCCCCGTTTCCCTAAGGAAAAGCACTTCCTGTCTCTGAAAAAGGCCCCGATAGATGTGGGGAGTAGACATATATGTTCCTCATTTCAGTGAGGCACTTGCAAGCACACCCTGTCACCAAGCTGGAGAAGTGCACATGGAAAACGCAGGTTTACGGTGGAAGAATGAAGACATGCCTGGCACATCGTGAGGACCATGGCTAAGTCAGAGACAGGGAGGTGGGATATGCTGAAATACAGAATTAACAGTTTGTAAAGCCCTTAACAGGTTAAAACCCTGGGATAAACTAACACAATCTGTTTAGAGAAGAAAGTACTATAGTTGAATCTAAAAAAAAAAAAAAAAAAAAAAAAAAAGATTCAAGGGGAGCCCAGTCTCCCAAACAGTAGCTCTTGGGAGAAGCATGTGGAGCATTTGGGTGAAAATGTTTTTGATCCATTCAACAAATATTTGTAGAGCATTAACCCCAGGGCCAGGCTCTGTGACAGGTGCTGCAGCAGAGGAGCCAAGGATGGGCAGCTTGGATGGGTGCCTTGGGTAGATGGGCACCTTGGATGGATGGGCATCTTGGGCATCTTACATGGATGGGCAACTTGGATGGGTGCCTTGGGTGGATGGGCAGCTTGGATGGATGGGCAGCTTGGATGGATGGGCATCTTGGGTGGATGGGCGTCTTACATGGATGGGCAACTTGGATAGGTGCCTTGGGTGGATGGGCACCTTAGGTGGATGGGCACCTTGGATGGGTGCCTTGGGTGGATGGGCAGCTTGGATGGATGGGCACCTTAGGTGGATGGGCACCTTGGATGGGTGCCTTGGGTGGATGGGCAGCTTGGATGGATGGGCACCTTAGGTGGATGGGCACCTTGGATGGGTGCCTTGGGTGGATGGGCAGCTCACAGCTGCTGAAAACGCTGATGTCATCCTCATGCCCACCATGAAGGAAGATGGGCAGACAACGGCATGACCCCCGACACACACCTGGAACCGATCAGTTCACACAGGAACTGGCCTTTTGTTCTGGGAGCCATGTTTGAAGGACACTGACACACTGGTTCTCAACAGGCAGTCACTTTTGTTTCAGGTGCTTCCTTTAAAACACCTCCGCAGCACATGTCAGGAATTAGGGTTCTCATAGAGCAGATGGGAGGCTGTCCTCTGTATAGCCCTCTGGACAATCTGTACAAAGTGCACAGTAATGTTACCACCTTAGCAGAATTTCCATAAACTGGATTATATTATAATGGATTTTTTGTGTTTTTAATCTTAAAACTCAGAGTCAATACTCTTTTCTCAGTATTATTAAAAAGAGAGTGCACATATGGGAGTTTGGGTATGAATACGGGATAGAATAAATATAACTGACCTTATACATGTATCCTACACACTATCTCTACTGTGTCATTTTTTTCCCTATGAAACTGTGTGAGTCTGGGTGGGATGTAATGAAAGACAGGCTACGTGAGTCTTCGAAATTCAGGTTATCCCAAATCTTTTCCAACATGACAATCTTTTAAAAAGCATATAGAGGAATACCTACTTTGTGCAGGGTATGTAATAATGAAATGTCACAGAAAACTCAAACAGAAGAAAGTGGGGGTGGCATTTTCACCATTGTGGGAATGATCCGCCATCCAGGACACAGCCTCAGCATCTTTTCCTGTGCCTTTAACTTCAAAGGTCCACAGATAGTCCAAGCTCCAGGCCGGCAGGTATCACGATACGCACACTTACATACAGTTGTTTGTGGTGAAGAAAAAGTCGAAACAGTTTTAAGATGAATATATGTAGCTTCAAAATAATTAAGCCAACTGTAGATGATATTCTAAAAGATAAGCTGTTACCTGAAACATATCTTGATGGGCCGTTTCAGTTCCAGAACTAATGTGCTGAGTGTTGTAAACAGCAGTTCTTGCCCAGTGGCAGATCTAAAAGTGCCTGTGTCCGTTGGGAAGAAGAACGGTATTTAAAAGCCGCCTGAAATAAGCCACGTGGGAAAACAAGTCCACTGCCGCCGCTCCCACAGTCTCTCCGCTCTCCCTGCATCAGCCAGTGGCTCACACTGAGGATGCACAGGTGAAATCACGTTGAGAATTCCCAGCAGAACCGTAGTTTTCTCCTGGGCTGGTGTCTCCAATCAGCCCTGTGGCTGTTCCACGGTGGGCGGGGGAAAGGGAGCTTCGCAATGATTTCCATCTGGGTCAGGAGAGGAAGAATTGCCCCCGGCCAACAAGTATCCAAGACCTGGAAAGGCCGTGTGAGCAAACAGACAAAAACCTGCACTCGCCTTCCTTAAACTGAGGGGAAATCCTGGAGAAACGCCTTGCACACTCAGAAGCAAACGAGGGAGATGGTCACGGTGGCCAAGTCTACAGGTCACCTCTGTGTCCACTTCCCTCTGGATGAAGCCCTCAGCCGTGGTCTCCTCTTCACAAGACTGTAAGGAAAGATAATTCAGATGGAAATCTTTTTTACCCTGACTGTTGGAAATGCAATGATTGTTACTTCAAGGATTGAAGGCAAAGGACTGGAAACACGCACTCAGCTCAGCCCCTGCCTTCAGCCGGCGCCAGAATCCTTCCTTGACCCCAGCCTCACCGTGAGACACCCGGCCCTTCACTTAGAAAAGGCTCCATCAATCAGCACCTTGGCGGCCACTACCCACCGTCCACCTGGTAGGAGTTCTGTGTTTTCCTTTTTCTTCTTACTGAACGGGCTGAATTTTTGAGAAAGTTAATCTTTTGTTGTCATTCCCAAGTGTGTTACAAACTTAATAAGTCGTAGAAACCATGGTCGCCGTGTTTAATTTCTTCTTTCTAGGACAAGCATGCGTTTGCCCCTTTCAGGTTCTAAGTTTTAACTGACAAAATTTGAAAACATTTCTGCAAAAATGTTGATGAGGATTTATTTGAAAAGAACATCATACCAGAAAACATGAGCCCTGTAATTTATAGAGAAACCTTTTCTTTTTTCTTTTTTAAATTGAGATGAAGTCTTGCTCTGTCACCCAGGCTGGAGTGCAGTGGCTCAATCTCGGCTCACTGCACCCTCCGCCTCCTGAGTTCATGCCATTCTGCCTCAGCTTCCCAAGTAGCTGGGACTACAGACACCCACCGCGCCCAGCTAAATTTTTTTTGTAGTTTTAGTAGAGATGGGGTTTCACCGTGTTAGCCAGGATGGTCTCGATCTCCTGACCTCGTGATCTGCCCACCTCGGCCTCCTAAAGTGCTGGGTTTACAGGCGTGAGCCACCGCCCCCAGCCATAGATAAACCTTTTCAACAGATATTTAAGAATAAAAAAACTGAAAATGTTGATTAAAGAGTTTTTAAATTTTTTTTAGTTTTTAAATTTTAAAAAGGGAAAAAAAATCATCATGAAGAAAATTGCATTAAATTCCTTTGACCACACATTGCTTAGGGCTGAAAAATAATGTCAGCTAGACAGACAACAGGAGAGATGGGGTCGACTCAGACCTACACTGGCATAGGAAACTAGTGAACTAGGACACTCACCTTGGTCGTGAAAGGGAGGATTTATTTTGGTTCACAGTATCGTAAGCCAAAACATGACCGAAGTAGATCTCAATCAATTAGAAGTTTATGTTGCTAAGATTGAGGATGTGCCCAGAAGAAAGAAACACAAGTCCCAGTGGGACCTGTGACCTGAGCCTTTTCCAAAGAGGGTTTGGGGAACTTCAATTCTTAACGGGGAGAGAGCAAGCAGGAGGGGAGAAGGAAAAGGAGGGAGGGCAGGTGGTGGGGCACAGTGAGGCTCATGGCTGCATTCTCGTGGGCCTCTGATTAGCACTCAGTGAATCCACCTTTTACATAAGGTAAGGTCAGCCCGGGAGATCACAGCTGCCTGTCTGGGAACAAAAGGGAGGCAGTTTTTGTGTGACGCGGGTCCCAAGCTCAGTCTTCCCTGTGTCATCGTGCGTTTGGGGTCCCAAGAGTGTGTTTCCTCCACCGTGTCTACGTCATCCTTACAAAACATGTCCCGAGCACCCTCATTTCCAACCCTGCAGGCCTTGCTCAGGCCTCTGATTCTAAACCCTAGTTCTGGTTTTTGGGGAAGCCACTTCCTCACTGCAAATCTCTGATTCTTTTGTTTGAGACACCAGAGGTGGGAAGACAGGAGGATTTTTCCAGTCACGGACAACGAACGTTTCTCTAATGCTGTGCGTGAGGGAATGACAGTGTTTCATCCAGCACAACGGTGCCTCTTCAGTGTGCCGTGCCCGACACCTGCAGCCCAGCTGCTGCAGGCTGCGTTTCCTGACGTGGGACACCCGGCACATACTTTGTGGTAATCCCTGGAAATAAAGACGAGCGCTGCACCATCTGTTCCTCCGAGGAGTTAACAATCTCGGTGTTTTCTTCGTAAATTCAAATGATCCATTGCAGATCTAATATATAAAACCCGCCATCACTGCACTGCCTGCCCCAGGAACCAGGGCCACCCAAATGTCTCGCTCTGAAACTGAGACTCGGGGTGTCTCCGCTGTCCTTATTCCTTTTCAGTGAACGTTCCCACACACGTCGATGTGAACTGGATTGACTAGATATTTTGCTCTTTTAAACAGTATTTTAGGGAGGTTCCTAAAAGTTTCTTTGATTTATTAAATACGTTATGAAGGAACTATTTTGTCATATTCATAGAGATTCGATTTCTACTTAGCCATTGATCCAAAGTGACATTTTTGCTTATCGTGGCATGATGAACCTTCTGAAGTGAGGTGTGGTCTCAACATCACCCACGACGATTACACGGGGCATTCGCGGGTGCACGAGCATGGGGCTGAGGCTGTTCCTGACGGTGCCCAGAGGAGAGAGCCTGGTCTGAACAGCACCGCCCGCTCCACACGGATGGCGCAGGGCAGGAGCTTTACCCTCCACCTCCCAACCCATGGTCGATCACCCTTCACACCACCCCCGTCTCCCATGAAAGAAGAGTAAAGACATTTAACAAAAAGCGATATTCTCAACAAAAAGTGATTTTCTTTAACAAAAAGTAAAACAACAGGAGGATGTTGTTTTAAAAGCTAAACAAAAGTAAATAATTCTGATAGTGAAAAGAAAACCAAATTCATATATCTAAAAAAGGTAAAATTCCCAAGGGCACTGGCAGGACAACAGTGATATTAAAAACCAATGAAGACAGCTTTTGGTCAGGGCTTTACTTAAAAATTACTTTATATTTGGCAAAGACAAAATAGATAATACGGTATTCGGCTAGGGAAAAGGATGTGTATTTTATCGGTTCCCACTGGTGAATTTACACCAGAGTAAGAGCTCAGCCATTTAAATAATATTTAATTTTTTGTGTGTGATAAAATGTTTTCTCCCATAGTAAACTGTTCCTTTAAAACTGGAATTCAAAGTAAATGCAAAGCAGAAAGTAGCTCCACAGTGCGCCCTTCGGGTAAACCGGTCCTCCTGCTGCCTTTAGATCAGCGCCTCTGGTTATTTTTCAGCCTGACTTACACACAAAGAAGAAAGCCGTATGCATTGGAATAGAGTCTCTCTCTCACGGATTATTCTGGTAGATTTCAGAAACCCTACAAGAGTAATACGGGGAGCCATGGCTCTTTTTGTGATGGCTGTCACAGTTTTATGAAAGACATTTTCAAAAGTTAGCCTCAAGGAGATTCTGGAGATTTCTGTGCTCTCAGGAAACCTTGCCACGGCTCAGAAGCAGAAGTGAGCGGCCAGCCTTGTCCACTTATGGAGAGGAATTTTCTGCACCTTCACAAGAGCTCAAAATGAACCCAGACAGAGTCTTTGAAAGGACAAAGGGCAGGGCCCAGGAACCGGGCTGTGACTCTGCCCTGCCTCTCTGCTTTCGGATCCTGTGTCCTCAGAACCCACCAAAGTCACATCAGTCTTGTCGCCACAGGTTCTCCTGGCCCTGGGTGAGCCACGCTGGGAGAGTTAGCACCAGCAGGGAAATGCAGGCCGGCGGCCGGGAGGGTGAGCTGCAGCTGCCCCTCTGCACCCGGCGCTACGTCCACTAGCGCGTCTTCACCCAGGAGGTACTTCCTCATTCTCGACTTCACCCCCAGCTCCAGACTCAGAGTATGAAGAACTCGAGTGGTTGCCTGACATGGTTTGGCTGTGTCCCCACCCAAATCTCATCTTGAATTGGAGCTCCCATAATTCCCATGAGTGGCGGGAGGGACCTGGTGGGAGATAATTGAGTCGTAGGGCGGTTTCCCATGTACTGTTCTCATAGCAGTGAATAAGCCTCACAAGATCTGGTGCTTTTATCGGGGAAGCCCCTTTTGCTTAGTTCTCGTTCTCCCTTGTCTGTAGCCATGTGAGACATGCCTTTCACCCTCCGCAATGATTGTGAGGTCTCCCCTGCCATGTGGAACTGTGAGTTCATTAAACCTCTTTCTTTTTAAATTACCCAGTCTGGGGTATGTCTTTATCAGCGTGAAAATGGACTAATACATTGCCTGTTTATATTTTTAATTGGCAAGTGCCCTTAAGTTGCTGGAGAGTGGGGCCAGCTAACTACAGCCCATGGGCCAACGCTGGGCCCCTCTCTGGTTTCTGCAAACCCAGCCTCACAGGAGTGCAGGGCCTTCGCTGGCCGTGGTCAGAAGCTGCTTTTTCCCAGAGGTGTGGTGCTCAGCAGAGGTGATGGAGCCCCATGGCCTGAAACATTCGTTGCCCCTTCAAATGTGCCTGTTATCGATGGCTCAGAGCACACAGCACCGTGCTTAGTGGCTGATGGCACAGGGTCATTTGCCACCTGTCCTGGGGGCTGTGAGTCAGGTGTCTGAGAGAATGTCAAATGTGGGATCTCTCCGGGGTTGCCCAGGCTCGGCCAGGGCTGGAGCACCTGCCTCTAGGGCGGCTGGGACTCCGTGCTGCCCTCCCCGGGAGGCCCTGTTCCTGTCCATGCGGCCCGTGCTGGTGCAACAGTGGGTGGACAGAGATCTGTGGGAATGCTGTGCACCTGGCGGGGGGTTCGTGCCTGTGCTGCTGCAGTGTGAAGCTGCAGTTTCAGAAGGTCCAAGAGATGTTATACCCATTTGGCAGAGGGCATCTGATTGGATTCTGCCTCCCCTTGTTCTGGGGAAATTAGGCGGAAGTTGTTCTGCTCCTCTCAAAGGCGGCTCGCTGAACCCCGGCAAGGCACACACCCTTGAGTGGATCAGTTCCAGCACTTGGCGTTGACTTTGGAAACTGAAATGTCTGTGATAAGCCAAATAAACTTAGATTTGTTTTATTTCATTTAAAAAGTGAAGGCCCCAGAACTTTGGGAGGCTGAGACAGGCGGATCACCTGAGGTCAGGAGTTCAAGATCAGCCTGGCCAACATGGTGAAACCCAGTCTCTACTCAAAATATAAAAATTAGCCAGGTGTGGTGGTGCACACATGTAATCCCAGCTACTCAGGAAACTGAGGCAGGAGAATCGCTTGAACCCAGGAGGCGGAGGTTGCAGTGAGCTGAGGTCGTGCCGCTGCACTCCAATCTGGGTGACAGAGCAAGACTCTGTCTCAAAAAAGAAGAGTGAAGGCAAGGAGATTAAACGTAAGAGCTAGTAAGCTCTGATCTTGGTAGGAATGAGTCCTCTTGCCATACGTGAAGATCAGCCCAGGGCTTGCCCAGGGCCGGAACCATCCCTGAGCAGGCAGTAGATCAAACCAGACTGACCACGAGGCACCTGGAATTCAGAAGGGAGCCGTGGAATGCAGAGGGCTTCACCAGAGGCCACTCGGCTCTGGGGCCTCCAGACACCTCTCAGCTCCAGTAGGTGACGTCTCCTCACACAGATGTGCTTCAATAATCTCGGGCCTTCTTGTAAACCAGGGGGTTGGTACAGCTCACAGCCTTCCATCTTCCCCGGCACTTTCCCCGTGTGGGGACTAAACACAAGGGTCTTCCAGGCTCCCTCCTCCTGGCAGAACACGGCTGCTCACACATGTCATAATATTATTCAATATCATAATTTTTATATCAGTATTTTTTCATTTAGTAAAGAATCTTTGGACTTTCTTAACCTAAAGAAATAACTTTAAAAATGAAAATACCAGGCATAACAAAATCTTTGTAAAGAGATATTTAGGGGCAGACATGTGTCCTGTAAACCTTAAGACATCACATTTTCCAAGATCTGAGTACTCAGAGTCAAGAGTTTTAAGAACAGCATAGTTCGCAGTTTGGTGATAAATGACATCAAATGTCTCATTACTACACTGACTGAAAATATGTCAAATGTAACTTTAAAAAAGATTAGGTAGAAAATCTGTTTGCTCCTTATTTTATTTGATAACCCTGAAACACAATTTTTCCAATGAAATAATAATTTATTTTATAATTTCCTTAAGATAGCCATATAATATTAGAGTAAAACAAACGGTCATGTTCATCATTATATTCTGAAAAAAAAGTCTATATTTGAGGCATTTGTTACTATCAGAATGTCTCTCCTGATACGGGAACACATGATGAAAAGAAAATAGTAAATAAATTGATCCAGTTTTCACACAATCACAGCCCCCAGCTGAGTTAGGACAGGCTCATTCAACGGGCTAGATGCTTCCATAAGGATAGGTCTCCTCCGGAAAAAGCAAACATATCCAGAAGAGAGGATGTCTTAGGCTGTTCTTGCATTGCTATAAAGAAATACCTGAGACTGAGTAATTTATGAGAAAATAGGCTTAACCGGCTCACAGTTCTGCAGGCTGTGTAGGAAGCGTGGTGGTATCCACTTTTATGGAGGCCTCAGGAAGCTTCCAATCCTGGGGATGGCAGAGGGGAAGCAGGTGTCTCACATGGTGGGGGCAGGAGCAAGAGAAAATGAGGCGACAGGAGGTGCCATAGACTATATATATATATATATATATACACACACACACACACACACACACACATATACACACTTTAATTTCTGGGATACATGTGTAGAACGTGCAGGTTTGTTATGTAGGTATACACGTGCCATGGTGGTTTGCTGCGCCTATCAAGGTAATGCCATTCAATTCATAGGCATAGGCAAAGATTTCATGACTAAAACACCAAAAGCAATGACAACAAAAGCCAAAATTGACAAATGGGATCTCACTAAAGAACTTCTGCACAGCAAAAGAAACTATCATCAGAGTGAACAGGCAACCTACGGAATGGGAGAAAATTTTTGCGATCTATCCATCTGACAAAGGGCTAACATCCAGAATCTACAAAGAACTTAAATTTACAAGAAAAAGACAACCCCATCAAAAAGAAGGCAAAGGATATGAACAGACACTTCTCAAAAAAAGACACTTATGCGTCCAACAAACATATGAAAAAAGAAGCCATAGACTTTTAAACAACCAAATCTCATAAGAACTCACCATCCTGAGAACAGCAACGAGGGGGTGGTGCCAGACTCTACCTGAGAATCCACCCATGATCCCATCACCTCCCACCAGGCCCCTCCTCCAACACTGGGGATGACATTTCAACATGAGATTCGGGCGGGAACACAGACCAAAGCATATCGGACAACTTCTTTGATCAATCCATTGCTTTATGTAGAAAAATGTCAGAGTCTTCACTAATAAAATTTTATGGTATGATGATTTCTTCTTGAAAGATGTTTCGTGTTTTAACCCATTGATGTTAACACGATGATGTGCTATGGGATAAGTGGAGAATTAAATGTGCAAAATCATATCCTTTTAGGAGCTAAAGGACCACGTAGTTTGGGCATGCGCCTCTAAGTGATGTGGAACTGAGCTCCATGACTCAGGTGTGCTGCAGCCTTAATGTCCTCCTTTGCAAAATGAAAATAACAAGTGTCTCTACGTCATGAAATTGTTGAGAATTAGAGAAATTGTGCCTGGCAGCATAAGCACACACAAAAGCAGCTGTAAATTGTGGTTGCTTCCATGAGGATGGGAAGACGGAAGAGTTTTTACCCCAATCGCAAGGAGGCACTGGCAGGGAAGAGGTCACGTGCAGTCTACCTTTTGACCATAAGAAGCTCCCCGTTGCATTAAACCCTTTAAAATGTGTCTCCACGACGACTGCACCACCCACCAAGCAAAGGCCACCGGCGATGCCCACGTTGAACCCAGGAGCGTTTCAGTCCCACTAGGGCACAGGAGGGGCACTGCCTTTCAGAATAACTGTCAGCTGGCTTCTGTGACAAACGGCTCCCAAGTATAAATGACAACACAGATATTCCTGGCAGGGCAGCTTCACATAGTTGCTCTTTTCCAAGAGGTGATTCAGGAATGTAAGCTTCCTCCTTGGAGGGTCAGCATCTTCAACACAGAAACCCCAAGGCCACTATGGAAGCAGAGAGAAGGGGGCACACACCCCTCCTGCCCATGCTTTACTGGCCAGCAACAGTCACTTGCCTCCATGAAAACCTGAGGCATCATGTCTTCATGACGAGAAATATCATCTTGTCAAGTGCCCAACGGAAAACTAAAATATCTTAGTGAACAAAGCATTGTCTTTACCACAGGTACCAAAATTGGTGAAGCTGAACAGCTGCAAAGAATACAGGCAGCAAAGTGCCCCGAAACTCATGGAAAGAACCTTGCTAGGATTGCCACAACCAGGATTCCAGGAAGACCTGGACTACATAGATACATAAAGAAGAAGATGCTCTTTCCTCCCTTAAGCATCCCTTAGCCAGGAAAGCCAACAGGCTCACAAATCCCAGCCAGCCTGAGAAGGCAGCTCATTGCCTGTGGAGTGACCTCATTCCCAGCAATTTGCCAGCTTCGACTCTGATTAGGTAGGAAGACCGTTGAAAACTGCAACTTCACACAGAGGCTACGAGAACATGCCGTAGCTGTTTTATGGTTTGAAGGCATAGAAATGAGGAGTGGCTGCCCGATTGTTCCCAGCTCAGAGGAGACACAGAAATGCCTGCGGTGTTACCTGTGGGAGGTGGAAGATGCTGAGCCTGCTCTGGCAAATGCAGCCACAGGACCCCTGGAGCCCAAACCCAGAAGTCAAGTCCTGTCTATGGCACTCCCCTGCTAGGACAATGACAATATGCTCACACTGTCTCACTCTGCTCCTTCCCAGACCCAGAAACCAACATCAGATGGAGCGGACTCAGCCTGGGTCTGGAATGCACCATGATGCCTTGTAATCACGCAACACCAGCCCCTCCAATCAAACAAAGTGGGAAGAGGGGCCTTCTTCGAGTTAGACCTGAATGGACCCTTCCGAAAACGAAATACCTCAGCATATCCTTACAGATTACAGAGTGCGTATTTTCAGATTCAACACTATTCTTTCTTCAATGGGAAGCTGTTTAAAAGGAAAGAGTCGAGTCTCTGGAATCGTAATACCTAACATTCATAAATTGCTTCTCTAGGGAGCTCAGCGTGCACTGGAGACAGCGCTAACCACATTCTTGGTATGCAGGGAAGGAGCACATTTGCTGCAAGGATGTTGAGCAGATCAACAATTTCTTAGCAAAGAGTCGTGCTGAATGAACCATCAAAATAACAGCGCCGCTTCTTCCATGTTTAGGTGTGGTACAGTCTTTGTAGGGTTCTCACCCTGATGCTTCATTTGAGTCTTGTCACTGTCCCCAAGGCACATCAAGCAGGCATGGTCTCCCTGTTATACGGATAAGTAACCTCTGAGAAGGAAGGAGGCCTCCCCGAGCCATGCCAACCCCAAGCTGTAGCCAGAGCTCCCCCCGCCCTTCCTCCCCTAGGTCCAGGTGGCCATGCCAACACCTGGCTCAGTGCCCACCACAAGGAGTGGGCAACTTGCTACTTCTCTTCTCCTTCGAGACTCTGCTACTGACCTTCTGAACCACCTCCAAACTAACCACATAAGAATGATACAATGGACCTGGGGACTTGGGGGAATTAGTAGGAGGGAAGTGAGGGATAAAAGACTACATATCGGGTACAGTGTACACTGCTCAGGTGATGGGTTCACCAAAACCTCAGAAATCACCACTAAAGAACTTATTCATGTAACCCAACACCACCTGTTCCTCAAAAACCTATGGAAATAAAACACTTTTAATAAAAGAGAAAGGGGGTGACAAAAAGTGGGCCTGTCCCTGGGCCATGTGGGCAGCCTGGGACCAGCAAGACATGGGAGGCCAGGCCCCAGAGAGCCGAGGGGTAGAGGCCAGGGGTAGAGGCTGGAGCCTCTGTGAGACCAACTCACTCCCCCCGACTGGAAACCAAAACATGGAAATGCGTGGGAAGTTGGCATCTGAGTGGCGTATGGTTTGCCTTTCTGCCTGTCTTCCATGGAGTCTAGCATGAGGGTCTCAGAAGCAGAACCTTCTGTTTCCTTCCCCTGTGTTAATGTTCCCTCTGCCTCTGTCTTCACCCATTGCTCTGTCGTTGCCAGTCAACTGTGGGCTCATCGAGCATTAGAATTGCATGGTGTGGGGATGAGGTCCTAGCTGAAGATATACTCACTGATGTGATGACCATCTCCTGGTACAAACACCAGCTCCCGGCTGGAGAAAGTTCACCATGCAATGATGTCTGTCACATACCTTTGCCAGACTAGGCCTGTCATTTGTTAGTCATCTAAACAAAGTATTTCCACCTGCACCTTCTTGTGCAGGTCAGAATTTTCTAAAGAAAAGTTTAGGGTACATTTTTGCCCCAAATAAGTGAACAAAAATCAATTGGGGGATACATTCTTGTTCTAAATAAGCAAACAATTAAGAAGTTTTTTGTTTTTGTTTTTGTTTTTTATTCTGCTGACAGCCAGATCTCTGGGGGAAAAACAACCAAACAACGTTTTGACAAAGCCGGGCTGGGCTGGCAGCTCACTCAGGAGGGGCAGGGCCTGGCTCAGGTCAGGTCTTCCTGGGGGAGACCGTGCTGGGATGAGGCGACAGTAGCACCGTGGGGAAGGGGCGCTGAGGGCGTCTCAGAGAGCAGAGGGCGTCTGAGGAGCCCATGGCCAGTTCTGGTCCCGGCCAGGGCTAGTGAGGTCTGGTGTCCGGGTTATTGGTTTTCAGGACATTCGTGGAACAAACAAATGTGTCTGCAACTTCATCTTCCTGGGCAAGTGTTTCCCGGAGAGTAAAGTCATGTTCAGAGATGAGAGTTCTACTTCCCAACTGAAACTGAAATCTCAGTTTCACTTACTCATCCACGTGTCTGTGCCTCAGTTCCCTTTCATGTAACGCGGGAAAAATAACATTACTTTCCTCGTCAGATTGTTAATTAATACAAGTAAAATATTTAAACAGTCTTGGTGGGTGGAAATGTCTGCAAATGCTAGTCCTTACCATGGTGATAATGATTGGCTCAGTAAGGCTTCCTCCAAGCCATGGCATGCTCTTACTTGGGCCGTTTCTGTCCCCAGAGCCACTCCTGCCACTGCCAATCCATTGTCCTCCCCTCCTGGCATCCAGTGCATGGCTCTTCCTCCCTTGCTTGTTTCCAGGAATTCTTTCCACCTCAGACTAAAAGCCTTTTACACAACACAGCCTCCTCTGACCTGCCTGACCCTGACTGGGTCAGCTCTGACACTGTGGTATTTTAGAATTGTTTCATCAGTGATAAGCAACCAGGACACTTAGATCAAATTGTCTTTGTCTTTGGCTTGATGTTTGTCTTTTCCAATAAGCCGCCTTTTCTTCCCAGGGACCATGCCTGGTTTTTCACCATGGTGTCCCCTTGTGTACAAGACGTTAAATGGTTATTTCTTTCTTTTGTTTTTCTTTTTTTAAACTTTAAGTTCTAGGGTACGTGTGCACAACGTGCAGTTTGATACACAGGTATACATGGGCCATGTTGGTTTGCTACACCCATCAACTCGTCATTTACATTAGGTATTTCTCCTAATGCTAACCCTCCCCCAGTCCCCCCACCCCGTGACAGGCCCCGGTGTGTGATGTTCCCTGCCCTGTGTCCAAGTGATCTCATTGTTCAATTCCCACCTATGAGTGAGAACATGTGGTGTTTGGTTTACTGTTCCTGTGATAGTTTGCTGAGAATGATGGTTTCCAGCTTCATCCATGACCCTGCAAAGGATATGAACTCATCCTTTTTTATGACTGCATATTATTCCATGTTATATATGTGCCACATTTCCTTAATCCAGTCTATCATTGATGGACATTTGGGTTCGTTCCAAGTCTTTGCTATTGTGAATAGTGCTGCAATAAACATACGTGTGCTTGTGTCTTGATAGTAGCATTATTTATAATCCTTTGGGTATATACTTAGTAATGGGATCTCTGAGTCAAATGGTATTTCTAGTTCTAGATCCTTGAGAAATCGCCACACTGTCTTCTACAATGGTTGAACTAGTTTACACTCTCACCAACAGTGTAAAAGCGTTCCTATTCCTCCACATCCTCTCTAGCATCTGTTGTTTCCTGACTTTTTAATGATCACCATTCTAACTGGCATAAGATGGTATTTCATTGTGGTTTTGATTTGCATTTCTCTGATGACCAGTGATGATGAGCATTTTTTCACGTGTCTGTTGGCTGCATAGATGTCTTCTTTTAAGAAGTGTCTGTTCATATCCTTTGCCCACTTTTTGATGGGGCTGTTTGTTGTTGTTGTTGTTTCTTGTAAATTTGTTTAAGTTCTTTGTAGATTCTGGATATTAGCCCTTTATCAGATGGGTAGATTGCAAAAATTTTCTCCCATTCTGCAGGTTGCCTGTTCACTCTAATGGTAGTTTGTTTTGCTGTGCAGAAGCTCTTTAGTTTAGTTAGATCCCATTTGTCTGTTTTTACTTTTGTTGCCATTGCTTTTGGGGTTTTAGTCATAAAGTCCTTGCCCATGCCTGTGCCCTTAATGCTATTGCCTAGGTTTTCTTCTAGAGTTTTTATGGTTTTATGTCTTACATGTAAGTCTTTAATCCATCTTGAATTAATTTTTATATAAGGTATAAGGAAGGGATCCAGTTTCAGCTTTGTACATATGGCTAGCCAGTTTTCCCAGCACTATTTATTAAATAGGGAACCTTTCCCCATTTCTTTTTGTCAGGTTTGTCAAAGATCAGATGGTTGTGGATGTGTTGTGTTATTTCTGAGGCCCCTGTTTTGTTCCATTGGTCTATATATCTGTTTTGGTACAAGTACCATGCTGTTTTGGTTACTGTAGCCTTGAAGTATAGTTTGAAGTCAGGTAGCGTGATGCCTCCAGCTTTGTTCTTTTGGCTTAGGATTGTCTTGGCAATGTGGGCTCTTTTTGGTTCCATATGAACTTTAAAGTAGTTTTTTCCAATTCTGTGAAGAAAGTTATTGGTAGCTTGATGGGGATGGCATTGAATCTATAAATTACCTTGGGCAGTATGGCCATTTTCACAATACTGATTTTTCCTATCCATGAGCATGGAATGATTTTCCATTTGTTTGTATCCTCTTTTATTTAATTAAGCAGTGGTTTGTAGTTCTCCTTGAAGAGGTCCTTCACATCCCTTTTAAGTTGGATTCCTAGGTATTTTATTCTCTCTGTAGCAATTGTGAATGGGAGTTCACTGATGATTTGGTTCTCTGTTTGTCTGTTATTGGTGTAGAGGAATGCTTGTTATTTTTGCACATTGATTTTGTATCCTGAGACTTTGCTGAAGTTGCTTATCAGCTTAAGGAGAGTTTGGGCTGAGATGATGGGGTTTTCTAAATATAAAATCATGTCATCTGCAAATAGAGACAATCTGACTTCTTCTTTTCCTAATTGAATACCATTTATTTCTTTCTCCTGCCTGACTGCCCTGTCCAGAACTTCCAATACTATGCTGAATAGCAGTGGTGAGACAGGACATCCTTGTCTTGTGCTGGTTTTCAAAGGGAATGCTTCCAGTTTTTGACCATTCAGTATGACATTGGCTGTGGGTTTGTCATAAATAGCTCTTATTATTTCGAGGTACATTTCATCAATGCCCAATTTATTGAGAGTTTTTAGCATGAAGGGCTGTTGAATTTTGTCAAAGGCCTTTTCTGCATCTATTGAGATAATCATGTGGTTTTTGTCTTTGGTTATGTTTATGTGATGGATTATGTTTCTTGATTTGTGTATGTTGAACCAGCCTGGCATCCCAGGGATGAAGCCAACCTGATTGTGGTAGATAAGCTTTTTGGTGTGCTGCTGGATCTAGTTTGCCAGTATTTTATTGAGGATTTTCGCATCAATGTTCATCAGGGATATTGGTCTAAAATTCACTTTTTTGTTGTGTCTCTGTCAGGTTTTGGTATCAGGATGATGTTGGCCTCATAAAATAAGTTA
Organism: Macaca thibetana thibetana; assembly: GCF_024542745.1. Lineage (NCBI taxonomy): Eukaryota > Metazoa > Chordata > Mammalia > Primates > Cercopithecidae > Macaca > Macaca thibetana. The sequence goes on along the minus strand of NC_065590.1, from coordinate 105,718,190 downwards.
GGGAGGATTCCCACTTTTTCTGTTGATTGTAATAGTGTCAGAAGGAATGGTACCAAGTCCTCTTTGTACCTCGGGTAGAATTTGGCTGTGAATCTGTCTGGTCCTGGACTTTTTTGTTGGTAGGCTATTAATTATTGCTTCAATTTCAGAGCCTGTTATTGGTCTATTGAGAGATTCAACTTCTTCCTGGTTTAGTTTTGAGAGGATGTATGTGTCCAGGAATTTATCTATTCTATTTTTTTTTAGTTTATTTGCATAGAGGTGTTTATAATATTCTCTGATGGTAGTTTGTATTTCTGTGGGATTGGTGGTGATATCCCCTTTATCATTTTTTATTGCATCTATTTGATTCTTCTCTCTTTTCTTATTTGTTCTTAAACAGATACTGAGGATGAAAACGAAATATGTGTAATATTTTACATTCATGAGTGTGTAGAGTCATATGGACCCTTTGTCATCACTGGCTTTACTTTAAGGCAAAGGTGACTGACTTAGGTCATTCTCACGCTGCTATAAAGAAATATCCGAGACAGGGTAACTTATAAAGAAAAGGGGTTTCACTGGCTCGTGTTCCTGCAGGTTGTAGAGGAAACAGCAGCTTCTGCTTCTGGGGAGGCCTCAGGAAGCTTCCAATTGTAGCGGAAGGCAGAGGGGAGCAAGGCGTCTCACAAGGCAGGAGCAGGAGGAAGAGAGAGAGGAGAGGGAGGTTTTGCACACTTCAACCACCAGATCTCACAAGAACTCACTCACTGCGAGGAGGACAGCACCAGGAGGATGCTGCTAACCCATTCGTGAGAATTCTCCCACGCGTGAGAAATCACGCAGTCACCTCCCACGAGGCCCCTCTTCCAACCCTGAGGACTGTCATTCAACATGAGGTTTGGGTGGGGTCACGGATTCAAACCGTCTCAGTGACTTTGCAGAGTTAAGATCAGGTCCACATAGGACCTGGGTGGAAGAGGCAGGGGTTGTGGGAGGGCCTGGGCCAGGCAGGCGGGGGACCCTTGTGCTCAAGGACACCCTGTGAACCTGCTATCAAGCTCAGGGACAGCTGTGAACCCGCTGATATCAAGCCTACCTTGAAGTCTGTTCAGTGCTCTTCCAAATAAGGCCTGTGGAAATTCTCATGAGAAAATCAAGGCAAAAACTGCAGAAATTCAACAAAATAGATATATAGGAGATGAAAAGAGTGTTCCTAATTTGAAATGTCACTACTTTATAGACAAGAAAATGCTCACTTGTGATTATTGGAGTACAAATAATGTTTTTATGTTTCCAATTATATATTAGAATACATGAGAATTAGCTAAATCATGGTGACATTTTTAAATATTTTACTTCTTCTTTACTCATTTATTGCTATAAGGACACTATCTGAAAAGTGGAGCTACTATTTATTTCAATATTTTAAGTAGACTGTGAAAGAGAAAACAGACCGAAGTAATTCATTGGTGTTTAGGTGTCAAGGGGGCTTTAGTAAGCTTTCAAATACCACTTTCAACTTAAGCTGCTTATCTCCTCCATGTGGCAACTTTCAGTACTTCCAAAGTAGGAGTTTTACCTAGAAATCATTGACAAAATATGTCCAGCAGCTCCCAAATATTTCACTATATCCAGTATCCCCTTCCACATTGAAGCATTTAGCACGATATGGAGTTGTCCCAGGCTTGAAAACTATGAACATGGTGGAATATTAAAGCTAAAGTTGACAGGAAAACACAAATATTGACATCTTATACATTTCAGCTATTTTTTCCTGTAACATAAGAACCTTGTAATGGAACGTATAAAGGGGAAATCAGCACTCAGATGGTTTCATTTTGACGAGCATGGAGGGTACGTCATCAGGCTTTGATGCTGCCTGCACTGAGCAGAAGCACCTCGATCTGCCAAGACATCAAAATACAGGCTGGCCCGGCCACCACAGACAGGGAAGGCTGGATTCTCTGAATGGGATGTGGAATGGGCAGGCAGGGCCTACTGGTCATTAGGTGCCTGGATCCAGACCCACCAAACAAACGTCCCTGGGAATACTCCTTTAACACTTGAAGCATGCATGTCTCACCTGTGAGATGGAGAAAGTATGTCCCCCAGGCCAGTGGGGCTGGGATTGGAGAGGATGGAAATGCAAATGTAACAAAGCAACCTTCAGGGCCACTGTCCTGGACGCATGGACCACACATCACCCAGGCCCTGCCCAGAGAGTCCTGCCTGGTCTAATGCTCTGCTGTCACTGGTCTGAAATGGTTTATAATTTTTTGGGAAGGGGCCACGGGTTTTTAATTTGCACTGAGCCCTTCACATTCTGTAGCTGGTTTGCAAGTCGCATTGGATGGGCCGTGAGAGTGTTGAGATGCGGTTAGATTTGCAGGAGGGAACTCAGGGCACGCACCCACCTGACTCCAGGCTCTTAGTCACCACGCAGGGCCTCTCCTGACCCTGAGGCTTCCCCTTCCTCGCACACCATATGTTGAATTTTCCTTCATAATTCACAGCTTTAGTTGAACAAGAGTTTTCTAGGATGAAAAAAAAATTGCAGAGTTTTTTAATTTGAAAACTTTTAAATGTCTTACTACTTTTCCTCCATTGCCTGTTGGTGCAAAACAAACACAAATGAAGCCTCAGCCGCTTCTCTTTCTCTAAATCTCCAGGCAGCTCCATCCCGGGTGTGCCCTTGGAAGAGGCGCAGTTTGCTGCACAGAAGCTCTGGCATAACTCAGAATAAAAAACTCATTTCCCCAACCAGCCAGCCACACTCTAATCCAAGCAGAACAGCTTTAGGGATGCTCTGACACAAACATTTCCCGTGTGACCATTTAAGATTTTATACACGCTAATAGTCTTCCTTTAAAGAATAAAGTTTGCCTTGGATTATTAAACAGTTCTGCATTTAAAGGTCGCGGGGAAAACTTAAATGGCAAAATGAAATGAAGCAAGGCCAAAGTGTCTTTTATGTCTAACATAAAAAAATTGGTAAATAATGCTATGTATTTTTGATAGATTTAAGAGCTAAAGTTCCTAATTTTTATGTATAATAAAAAACATAACAAAAGTCTCTCCATGTGAAGCGGCTTTGAGTGGCGTTAGTGAGTGATCTGGTTTGACTGTGTCCCCACCCACATTTCCTCTTGAATTGTAGCTCCCATAATCCCCATGTCATGGGAGGGATCTGGTGGGAGGTAATTGAATCATGGGTGCAGGTTTTTCCCATGCTGTTCTAGTGACAGTGACTAAATCTCACGAGATCTGATGGTTTTATAAAGGGCAGTTCTCCTGCACATGCTCTCTTGCCTGCCGCCATGTAAGATGTGCTTTGGCTCCTCCTTTGCCTTCTGCCATGATTGTGAGGCCTCCCAGCCATGTGGGACTGTGAGTCCATTCAACCTGTTCCTCTCTATAAGTTACCCAGTCTGGGATATGTCTTTATTAGCAGCATGAACACAAACTAATACAATGAGGAAGTAAGAAGAGGCTGAATTTCCTACATAATCCAGACACTTTCCGTCAGCTGCCACCACACTCTGCTCTGCTGGAAGCTCACATGGGAAGAGTCTGCCTGGCACAGCTTCCCCAGGCCCCATCTCCCTTTAGAAAGGGCAGACACCAAGGCTGGGGAGGAGGCAGAGGGGAAGCCAGCCAGCACCCTGTGGGTGAAGCCCTCTGAGCCACATGGCCACAGTGGCTAGCAGGGTTCCCCAGGAAGGAGGAGCTAAGAAGTAATCTTCTGGAAAACTCAAACCTGCCCCAAGAATACTGGGAGTTGAAGGGCACAGACACTAGACCAAGAGAAAACCAAGTCCCATGAAGCCTTTACCCAGTGGGGCCAGGGCAGGAGGCCTGGGTCTCAGGACAGCTCCCGGCTCTGAGATTGGCAGAAGTATAGACGTCCTACAGTTCACAGCAATGTCTTCCACAGCTGAGAGCGTCTCTGTGCATATGTCAGCCGTCTGCAAATCTGACAGTGCTAGAATACTTTTTGATTCAGCAGTGGAGTAATGTTATATTCTAATGGAGCCCATTGACTTGTACGCTAGAAAGGACAGGTGTGGTTATGTTCTAGCCCCACATAAACATGGAGGGAAGTTGCAGAACGAGCCACTGTTCTTTCCCTCTGGGCATCGTGTCACAGGGAGACACAGTCTCATCCCAAATCCCACCTTTGCCATCAGGTAGGGAGCACGAGCCCCGGGTTAGAAGCTGTCAGTGTCTGTTAACAATCGAGTCCAGCTGGCCCGCCCAGGACCCAAGGCAGGCTTCTTGTGTGGGCAAATGAATCCAACCTTGCTCCATCGTTCCTCATGAAAGCATGCAATTTTAAAATAAAGCCACAGAAGTTTAATAGATACGTTAAATAGTTAGTGCATTATGTAGGAGTAAATCATAGAACTTGGACTCGGTGTTTCTGTGGTTTATAAAACATCCGCATACTTGTTTTCATTGTATCCAAATAAAGCGTATTTTCCAAGTGAGAGTTGCTATCCATTCCAGACCCTGTACTTACTTACTGTTGGAACATTATCAAGGCTCATTTTCCTCATCTGAAAGGTGGAAACAATAGTAGGTGCCTCATAAAGATGCCGTAAGGACTTAACACCTGCCAGCTTTATCCGTTTTAAGATCTATTGATAATTAGAGTTTACATACAGGAGCCTCAGCTGGGGAAAAACTCCAGTTCTGTCTATATTTGCCACAGTAGCTTGTCTCTGCAAATTTCCTTAATTCAGAGATTATCATTGCTTCCCAACCAAGTTATCCCGTTTTTACTGCAGGAAAACACGAGGAAGCACAAATCTGAAATGTAGGGCATGACATGGGAGTTACTGACTTCCATGGATATGTGAGGACGCCCTCCCTGAGTGCCCTGAGAGCCTGCAGATGCTGCAGCCTGGGAGAAAAATACACCATTCCCTCCCCAGGCAAGCCTTCAACGTTTGGTAAAGCCATGCTCCAGTCCAGACGGACTCCCATCTTACGTTTCCTAGCTCCAGCTGTAGGCTCGAATTCAGTCTGGAAAGACACAGCCAGCTCTGGGCCCTCTGTCATTCTTGAGTTTGAAGAAAAGCACAGAGGCTCATTCCAGTCTGTGCTGGAGTGTGGCCTGTGGAGGCAGAGCCGGGAGGCCCTGCTGCTTCTCTGGTCCTCGTTGTTGCTCTCCCAGCCTCCAAGCCTCCCATCCCTGGGAGAGAAGGGGTTCCTCTATCCTCCTCTCTCTGCCTGGCAGTTGGCTCCTCTGCTTTGCCCATCAGAGGTGTGTGTTTTCCTCTCTGCACAACGCCCGATATTCTCTCTCCTTCCGTCAGCCCCCAGCAGAGCATTTTCCAACCCAGACACACGTCAGAAACTTGTTTTTCCAGCTCCCATGGGGCGTACCTGGGGTCAAAACTTCCAGAGTTCCAATTATGCACCTTGTACAGAAAAAAGTATTTCCCATGCCACAAACAAGGGTCCAAGAATAGTAGCATTCCACACATTTCCAGGCATGCAATTTCATCTCTTGGTTAAGCCCCACTTCCAGACAGTGAAGGAAAATAAATCCAGTCAACTCCAAGAAAAACCAGGCATCAGTTTTCATTCCCCCTCCCTCAGGGGTGACTGTGGAGAGGGACAGGACTGTGGCCAGGGCCTCCGTCTGCCCCCCACTCTCTGCTGGCATCTCCCCATCAGTCCTAGGGGAACCACAGATGCCTGCTGGCACCCAGTGATGTGTGGTGGCCTCCCTGTGTCTGGCAGACATGGGGCAAGCAGGCAGCCTGGGGCCCATCTCCTGACTGCTGCGCTGCCCAGAAACTACTGTTGCCTTTGGGTCACTTCTATGCCGGCTCTGGCACCGCGGGAAGCTTGTGGGTTTGAATCAGGCCCTCTCCCCAGACACCCACACCCCACGTCCGCCTGGCTTCCCACTGCAAACAAGTCTGGCCACCCCCAGGCACCAGCTCAGAAGCAAAGACCACTCCATGGGTTCTCAGACCTCACCCAGTGGGGGGCTCCTGCTGTGGCTCCAGCATTGCAGACAGCACAGGCGGAGGCCTCCGTCCCTTCTCTGCTTCCCAACAGCTCAGCATCTATCTAGTTGGGCAGGGAGGGTCTGGGCAAAACTGCAGTGGGAGAGGTCGGGAATATCACCTGGTTCATGTGCAGGCCAGCCCTGGTTTCCTCCTGTACCGCTCGCATGGGGGTCTGTCTCTGGCTTTGTGGGGGTGCCATTCCCCCAGGGAATGGAGTGCTGGGGCCAAGTCTCTCCTTGTAGCCCCTGCTGAGGATTGCGGGGGCAGGGAGTGCGGGGTGCGAAGAAGGTGCCTGGAAGGTTGTGCCACCTCACCTACAGCCATGACCCAGGACTGACAGAGGGTGGGGGCGCTGGCACCGAAGCTCCTCGAGCAGCCACTGCCAGGCCCCTTCGGCAGCTCCAGGCCCAGGAGGCTGGGCTCTGCCTGCAGCCAGGCCCTCACCTCCTCTGCAAGCCACGCTCACATTCCGCTTTCCAGGAACCAGACCAGAGACATTTCTTCCCTTCTTCTGTTTCTTGGAGACCAGCCCCACCCTCCCTGCAGGTGCATTTCCCAGGTGGCGTCTGCAGCTGTTGTTTCTGCAGGACAGGACTGGGTTCACCCATGCCCTCCTCTGTTCAGCCATCCCTCCCTCATCTGCCCCAGGCGAGTCCTCATGAAATGTCCAGCCTCCCCGAGGGAGGCACAGCCACGCGCTCTCCAAGCCCTCCTGGGCATCATCACCAGACTGCGTTTTCTGTGTGGAGCTTCTCGAGCAGCATCAGCAGCCTGACGACGGGTGTCCGACTCTGGCCTTTCCAATAGAGCAGCCCCTTATCCAAGGGAGAGTCTTTCCAAGACCCCAGTGGACACCTGAAGCCGCGGAGAAAACGAATCCTATGTATGCTGTGTTTGCCTACACACACCCGCGGTAAAGTTTAGTTTATAAATTAGGCACAGTAAGGCTTGATCACCCATAACTGATAATAAAATAGAATAATTATAACGATACCCAGAATGGTGTGTGATTTAAAACCACGAATTGTTTATTTCTGGAATTTTTCATTTAATATTTTCAGACTGAGGTTAACCACAGGGAACTGAAACTGCAGAAAGCAAATCTGAAGATCAGAGGCCCTGCTGCCCGCCCTTTCCGTCTCGGCAGATCCCCAGCGCCTCGGGAGCCTCTCCCATCGCAGGGCCTGGGGCTCCTGCCTCCTCCCCACGCGTCCTCAGTCCGCCTTCCTCGAATGAATTTCTCTGAACGACACCTGCCTTCACTCACTCACATCTCTCTAGGAGCACCAGGTTCTGCAAATAGAAATACAGCACGCCAATGGGTGTGCAAGACAATCCTTTTACACTGGAATCTTATTTGTTATTTGAAATTCACGTTTAGGTGAGTGTCCTGCATTTTACCAGTAGCCCCACCTAATGGGAGCTGCCACCCAAGGCCACCACCCTTTCCTCTTCTCCAGCCAGACGCCCCTGGGCTCTCTTCCCCTTCCCAGTGTGAACATTCTTGACCTTTATTTTCAGCCCTCATGTGGCACTGTCCCTGTCTACTTTCTGCAGTAGCTTCTTACATTTAGAAAAATTATGTTTGAAATGTTATTATCAAAGATAGGGGGAGAGGCTCCTAGGTTATAAAAAATACATGAAGTTGCAACCAGCTATTACTTGAAAAACAAAAATAGGCCGGGTGCGGTGGCTCACGCCTGTAATCCCAGAACTTTGGGAGGCCAAGGCAGACAGATCACAAGGTCAGGAGTTCGAGACCAGCCCGGACAACATGGTGAAACCCCGTCTCGACTAAAAATACAAAAATTAGCTGGGCGTGCTGGCATGTGCCTGTAATCCCGGCTGTTCAGGAGGCTGAGGCAGGAGAATTACTTGAACTTGGGAGGCAGAGGTTGCAGTGAGCTGAGATCGTACCATTGCACTCCAGCCTGGGTAAAGAAGCAAGACTCTGTCTCAAAAAAAAAAAAAAAATCAAAAATATTTGTGACTTTACATTACATGTGTCTCAGAAAGAAAAAAAAACTTTCAATTATGATGTGTGAAATTGCCCAAGCAGTACAAATGAAAATGTAAATGTCCTTCACATTTCAGTGAAATTGGTGCAGGCTTTTATTGTAAGTGTTAGTTTATTCAGGACTTTTATCAGCAAGAATCGAAAATTAACTTCACGTGGAGTCTTCATGTCTTGGCAAGTCAGACATAATGGGTAAGCCAAAGGGGATCTTTTTAAAATGCCTTTTTCCTTTTTCAAAAATCTCAAGAGATGGATTCCTTTCTAACCATGTATCCTTGTGGCAAAACGTCCAAGCAATATAAGTAAAAAGGACATTCCTTTTCTAAGCCTCCCTCATGGCCTGAAGCAACTGTGGGGCATCGTAGTCTCTTGTGCTGACTTTCCAACCTGACATCTGTCCTTGTAGGTCTGGGTATTCCTCACCTTGCCGTAAGCTCAGAGAGCTTCGCCTCCCATCCCCTCCAGGAGGCTGAGGCTCCCATCAGCAGAGCCTCCCATGTCTGTGCCTCCAGGTTGGCCGGAGCTGCAGGCAGCGCACACATCACAGTCACCCGGCCGAAAGTGAAACTTTAGGCAAAACACATTGAAGTGACTTTACTTGACCATCCGAGGACTCGTGAATTAGGCAGCACTTGGAAACAGAGGAGGTTCAGGGAACTGTGAAGGCAGTGGCCTCTCAGACGGATGGGAAAGGAAGACAGACACAATGTACCCAATCAGTTAGAGCCCCCGCCACAGGGGAGTTGCTGGTTTCTGATTACTAAAGTCGCTAGTTCTGTTTTTCTGTTTACACTGGGCTTTGGTTTGCTCACTCAAGAACCCAAGCCGTGGAGCCGTCCCAGCCTAGTGGCCTCCCAGTGCAAATGCTGACACCACCTGCCAGGTGGCTACACCCATGACCCAGCCAGGCTGACACCACCTGCCAGGTGGCTACACCCATGATCCAGCCAGGCCAGCTATAGCCCCACAGCTCCCCTCAGGACCAGATGAGCAGAGCCTGCACAGCCCTGAGCTTCTGCCTCTGCCATCCTGCTTCCTCTTCCTCCTGGCATGGGTTTGATCCCTGATAAGCATTCTGCACCTCAAATCCTGCCTCAGTGTCTTCTGCCAGAGAGTGTGGGCTGAGCAGGTGCCTTGAACCAATATCTCAGTGAGGACCGCACAGGCAACTTCAGCCTGCAAAGCCACTCTGCAGCACGCCCTGAACGCACACACCCCTGTGGGTATTTGTCTGACTGTGAGGATAAATTCCAGATTTGGAACTGTGGGTCCAAGTGTATAGGTTAGGGGTCAAAGGGCGCTGAGTGCCATGAGCCGGCCATTTACTCAGAGATCCTGCTGAGTAAGTCATGAGGCAAAAGCCAGGCGGCCCCACGCAGGCTGTGTGAGTGGGCAGGTGGAGGGCCCCCAAATGCTGCTTCCTGGTCACTCCTCATCTGGATCAGAGAACGTCGCACAGACTTCAGGATGAAAGGGCTGACGGTTACCTCTGGCCAAATCTCCATCCTGTGGATTCTGTATGCAGCCAAGTGGGCCCCAAGCCTCTCCACCTAACCAGTGACTCAGATGCAAGTGGCCCAGGGCTCATCCAGGGACCACCTGTAAAGGCCACCCTGCCCAGTGAGCTAGGGTCAGCATCCATGGGAGGACTCCCTGACTCTGTGGGCAGATAATGAAAGAGGAAGGGTACCCCTCAATCCACAGGGAAGGCACAGAAAGCAAGACCACTGGTAACGCCTGGCCCAGTGGCATCTCCAGACGCCAAAGGACCTGCTTAGGAAGCGGGGGGAGCACAGAGCCAGTACAGAGCCAGCCAGTCTGGGAGCAGGCACAGAAACGCCACAGAGCGGGGGAATTTCCCATTTCCTGAGTGAGTTAGTCCATTTTCGTGCTACTGATAAAGACATACCTGAGACTGGTTAATTTATAAAGGAAAAGAGGGTTAATGGACTTACAATTTCATATGACTGGGGAGGCCTCACAATCATGGCAGATGGTGAAAGGCATGTCTTACATGGTGGCAGGCAAGAAACAATGAGAGCCAAGCAAAAGGGGAAACTTCTTATAAAACCATCAGATGTCATGAGACTTACTCAGTACCAGGAGAACAGTAGGGGGAAAACTGCCCCCAAGATTTAATTATCTCCCACTGGGTCCCTCCCACAACACGTGGGAGTTGTGGGAGCTACAGTTCAAAATGAGATTGAGTGGGGACACATCCAAACGGTATCACCCCATATTTTGTACACCTTGAATTTGGAAACTTAGTGCCAGCTTGTTGCTCCAGAATGGTGCCCATCCGCATTTCCACTAGTGATGAATGAGCAAGTCATTCGCTTCCGGCATCCTCACTGGAGTCACCATGATTGCGTCTTTAGTCACTCGCAATATGGGAAAATACAATGTCTCATTGACACTTAACCTGCGTTTCCTGTATCACTATGTTTTTAGAAAGATATACTTCTGTTTTTTCCTTTGTTTTATGAATTGCCTGCTCATGACCTATGCCCTTTTTTTAAGTGGTGTATTTAAGTGCCTACCTTTACTTTGTGTTTCTCTGTAACCCACAGATGGACTGCTCAGCTCCGTTCTCCCAGGGTGTGCGGGAGCTTGTCCGAAAGTGCCTGGGTGCAGGGCAGGGCAATGTGAGAGCCAGCGGGGGCTCTGCTCGACACAGGCCATGCCCGGACTGCCTGGCGATGCTTGGGGGACTTAGTCCCCTTGTCCCACTGGAGGTCCAGATGGACACCACCTGCTCTCCCTCTTCCCACCACTGTGAGACAGAATGAAATTAAAGGTACTGCAGCAGCTCTGGGATCTCCGTGGTTCAGCTGTGAGGACACAGTGGGGCCACAGCACAGCCCTCTTCAGCAGTGGTACCTCCTCAGCAGTGGTACCTGCTGTGTCTCAGGGTTGCGGCAGGTGGCTGTGCCCACAAAAATGCCACACACACTGGGTGGGGGACGCTGGGGAACAATGGGCTGGTGACCCTCAGAGTCACCACAGGAACTACTTGTGGCTGCAGCTGCCCCTTTACCATGTGAATATCAGGATGCTTCTCTGTCAGGCAAGGCTCTTAGAAGGACATGGTCCCGTGATAGTCCCGAGAGCTGCTTACAGATGGTTCCATCTCCCTCCTTCCGAGCATGCCGTGGGTTCACGTTTCACTGTGGTGTGACCACCTGGCATGCTTCAGTGGGAGTGGTGTGGCCACAGCATGTCGGGCCGCACTCAGTCTCCCCTCTGGATGCAGCAGCAACATCCGAACGGTGGCTGCCCCATCAGCTGGGGACCCTGCATGGTCAGGTTGAGCACAGCCCCCTGACAGAGCTTGGAGTGGGGTTTGCCTGTTACTGCTTTAACCAGCCTGCACCAGTTCAGAGACTTCCCAACTTCCAGTTTTTGACATATGCAATCTTGCATGAACCTATGCACAGAGCAGAGAATCTAATTTACCTATAGCTATAGCTCTCCCAAGCACAAATCATGCCCAAGGTAAAACCTGTGTTGTACGTGATTCTGAAATGAAGTGGAGAGGCTAAGAGACACCAGGCAAGCATTTTTTTCACCCTGGAATGCACATGTACAGACCTTGCCAGGTGTTCTCCTTAGAGTCCTGTCACTTGCGTTGCACACTGTCTCAAGGGAGGAAATGCATCCTCCTTGGCCAGTTGTGGTGATGCAATAGCCCATTCTACATCTTTGGTGCCCAAAGAGGAGTGGACGGGGCCCGCTCTGCTGGGACCCCGTGAGAGGAAGATTCCTGCTCTTTTTTACTGTAGCCTGTTTGGGACTGAATTGCATCCCCAGGGTTCCTATGTTAAAGGACTGACCCCCAGCATTTCAGAATATACCTGGAGATAAGGTTGTCAAAGAGGTAATTAAGTTAAAGTAAGGCCATTAGGTTTGCCCCTAGTTCCTTACAACTGGTGTCCTTAATAAGAAGAGGAGATCAGGACACAGACCCACACAGAGGGATGACTATGTGAAGACGCAGGGAAAGGTGACCAGTCAGGGAGACAGGCCTCAGAATGAAAACAACCCTGCCAACATCTGACTTGGACGTTTGGTCTCCAGAACTGTGAAGAAACAAATGTCCATGGTTTAATCCACCCACTCTGTGATACTTTGTTATGGAGGTCCCAGGAAATTAATACACAGCCTTTCTTTCTTTTTAGAAGGCTGCAGCATCGGTTTTCTATTAAATCGTTCTATTGAATTTATCACAAAAAGTAAGGTATTTTATAATCTAGTCCGTTTTTCTCACCTTTCAAGATTAATTTTATAGCACTGGTTATTCTCTACAGTTCACCCTCACAATAATTCAATCAGTTATTTAAATATGTCCCTCATTTATTCACTTCATTCCTTTATCCATCCACCCATTCACACATGTACCCACGCAGCCATCCATTCCTTATTCATTCATCCATGCATCCCACCCACCCAGCCACATAGACATCGACTCATCCATCTGCCCATTCACCCACCCACCCACCTGTCCAGTCACCCATCCACCCATTCAGTCATCATTCGCCTATCCATCCATTCATCATCCACCCACCCATCCATCCATCATTCACTCACTCATCCATCCACCCACCCATTCATCCATCCATCATCCATCCTCCCATTAATCACTCACACACACATCCATCCATCATCCACTCACTCATCCATACACCCACCCGCCCACCTGTTCACCCATCCATCCATTCATCATCCATCCACCAACTCATTCATCCACCATTCACCCATCCATCCCCTCATCCATCCTTTTATTACCCACCCACCCATCCATCCGTTCATCATCCACCCATCCATTCATCTATCCATCCACCCATCAATTTCTCCATCCATCTATCCACCCACCCACCCACCCATCCATAATCAGAACCCACCCCTCTCTCCCAGATTTCTTTCCACCCACCTTTTATCTCCCCCAGAACATTTCATCATTATTTCAGCTTGTCAGGTGCCCTCTTCTGTGTTCTCTCAGATTCACTCCCAAGATTCTAATAGGAAATGTCTCCCACTTCACAGAAATCGGTTGCTTCGTTATCTTCCTAACTCAACTATAACTTTTATGAAGTTAGGAAGAACATCTTATTCATGTTCACACTTGTCAAGCACAGAACTTGACCCTAAAGAAGTTATCAATAATTATCTGGTTTACTCAAAAAGAAATACGAGTCATTTATTTTTCTTAATCAATGTAAGAGATATCCACTGAACGATATTCTAGATTAGGCTTCTTTTTAGACCTTTGTGTTTTTTTGTTTGTTTTTTTTTTTTCTACAATCACCACAATACAATCCCAAATCTAGCTAGAAAGAAAACATGCATCCTTTCAAACTGTAATTTGGTCAAAACAACATTATTCCATTTTTAGTTTAGTTTTGTTGTTTCCCTAAATGGATTGACTTGGCTGGTTTACCCTACTGTAACCTGTGTCTCTAATTGAACAGGAACGCCCATCGCATCATTTTCTGGGGAAACTCTATGCTTGAAAGTCGGGAGCTATTTGGTGATATTCACATCCTCCTTTAGAAATTACTCAAGTGTATTTACCGACCTTCACCACTCAGATTAGGGAAATCCACTTGGCGAGGGAAGCCATGCATTCTAGTGTGTATAGACTCTAGGGCCTTTTATAGAAACTAACAATTTGGAACCTGATTGAAGTATTGGGCTTAGGAGAGTACCATTTTTTAAAATTTATTTTTCCAGGGCAACTGTGTTATGTTTTGCTACCTTTTTTGTGACTATTGTACCATTTTTTAAAATTTATTTTTCCAGGGCAACTGTGTTATGTTTTGCTACCTTTTTTGTGACTATTGTAAGACACAAAGAACTTAGCTTAGCCATCCTATTATCCACATGAATAAGTCCACTAACGAGGTCCTTCTCTGCTTCCAGACATGGTCTGGCTTGGACCTGCTATGCCTGGCTTGCAGCCCCCATCACCCCTGAGCATGACACAGCCCTGGGCCTCTGAGGCACTCTTGCTTGCCATGGCTCTGCCTTGTATTTTACAGAGCTCATCAGCCCGAGGGCATCTCCCTGTCTATTAATCCCACTGTAGTGTCCCAACACGCATGAAACAAAGGACCAAAGGCCATTCAGAATATTACCCCCAGAAACTCCCTGCAAGGACCAGAGTCATTTTCCTTTCAGTAATGTGAATACGAGCTCCTGGTGAATACGAGCTCCCAGTACATATGAGCTCCTGGTAAATATGAGCTCCCGGTGAATACGAGCTCCTGGTGAATACAAGCTCCTGTTCTGCCATTAGTGAGTGGAAGGTGAAGACTATGGGAGAGGCCAAGGGTTCGGAATGAGATGAACTTGCACCTTAGACAGGACCTTTTTCAAAGGAAGTATCTTGTTTTGACCAGATCATTATTTGAAGGATCATCAGCCTGGGAGAAGGAACATGAGTGTGTATTTAGTCCTCACCACACGGTTTCATAAATGTACTATGTGCAGGACAATGAAACATTCATTTGGCTGCAGGTGGAGGTTCAGAGGCAGACACAGGCACTGGACATTGATGGAGAAGTGAGGGAAGGTGAGCTATGTGGCTATGGTAACTGCAGAGGTTTGTAAGGAAAATATGGCAACACAGACCTGCAGCCCTCAAGACAAACGTTTCCACCGGGTTTACCACCTGGGGCTTTGATTTCTGTTTATGTTAATATTGACAAATCGTATGTGTACCATTACTTTCCAAATACCCTTAGAAATACAATCAAGTCAGCAAAGTATCTTCCTAAACACCACTTTGTTCGAAAATGACCTGAGAGCTGTACCTGGGGAAAGTGCCAAAACCTCAAGCTTGTTACTGGCAGTTGTGGAATATTCTATTGGAACGTTGAGAAAAGGTGTGTGTTGTGGGGCTTGTGGAGACGGCTGAAAACTGATGAAATGTTTTTCAAAAGCTCAGCCCTTGAATTGTTTCTCAAATCGACCAAGCGACAGGTCCTCTGTGCATTTGTCAGTTTAGCAAAAGCCAAATGCTTCATTTTCTTTCTTTTTAGAAATGGCACATTTATTTCTAAGAAGTCTCCCAAACTACCCCCCTTTTCTTGTCTTTTAGCAGGTTGTTAGGTGATGCAGGTATTTCAGGAAAGTCACAGTTATTTGTTCATAACTCACCAAATATCAGTA
Source organism: Macaca thibetana thibetana (assembly GCF_024542745.1). Taxonomy (NCBI): domain Eukaryota; kingdom Metazoa; phylum Chordata; class Mammalia; order Primates; family Cercopithecidae; genus Macaca; species Macaca thibetana. Next base: position 105,702,998 of record NC_065590.1, on the reverse strand, counting down.
TTCTTAACACACGATATAAAACTGAGGCTATCAGAATATTTCATAAACCAGATGAAACAACATCCTCTTAATGATCACTAATGTTTCCGTTACCCTTTGTGGCAACTTAAATTCACTACAATAAGAACAATCATGCAACCTTCTTTTTGGCTTCCATCAAGGAAGATTCCATTTCTAGGAAACCCCCCATCTTCAAGATTACACTGTAAAGACAAATTGAACTAAAACTTTGAAGATTTCCACACAAATGCAAAGAATTCAGATCTGGGATTCCATCTTTTGTTCTAATGCCTACTTGATCTGGCTGTATTCTGAATCCCCCTTACGGGAATGTGATGTGGCTGACACGTAATTTGGAAACTACTAGAAGGCTCTTGAGTAGAACCAGGGATTCTTCACGCTTCATAGAGCAGCTGAAAGGGGCTTGAGCACTACTTGGGCCTTCTGACGCCAGAGTTACAGAATGTTCTTTTGCCAGATCATGGATGGTCACTCGAGCACACAGATATCCAGGACCCCCTTGTCCCCGTGTGCAGAGAGGCCTGGTGCTGGATACCGTTTATGTGAGATGAGCAGATAGCTGAGGCTATGTGGATGCACATAACTAGTTAGAGTGTTTTACTAAGTTAATGACTGAAATCAGAGCTCTCTGGTCACTACTGGAATCAGCTCCTCTCCCTGTGAAGTAGTCAACTGTGGTCCTGATCTGCCCTCTGCGCTTCCCAGTTAATTGCACCTGCTTCCTGTTTTCATGAGGGGAGGGCACCCTCACTCTGCCTCGGAAGCACTGACGTGGAGTTGTGCATGGGCTCCTGATGGATCCTGGGTCCGTGAGCTTAGCTGCCTAGGTGGAGTAGTAATTAGCAGCACAGAGTTTTACAGGAGAATCTACTGCATAGTTCATGAGGAAACTGGAACTCAAAAAGGATGCGTAGTCAAAGCCACATGCTCCTGTGAGTGGGTGGGCACGTGCAGTCACTGCTATAGCAGAGGGAAGAGCCTCAGAGACCCCTACAGTCCCGTGGGCTCAAGAAAAGCACATTAATTAATTAATTAATTAATTTTATAACATAAAAAACTTCTGGTGTTCCAATCGGTCTACTCAGACATTCCTCACAATATGGAGGTAGGAGGGACACAGGGAAATGTAACTTTCCAATGATGCATCCATCAGCAATTTAACACCTCGTTTTGTCCACTTTTCCTTCTTGTGAAGAGGGTAATGTCAAAGTTAGGGCCACATCTCCACTTTTAGAAAGACTTAGCTGAGGCCGGGCGCGGTGGCTCACGCCTGTAATCCCAGCACTTTAGGAGACCAAGGCAGGTGGATCACAAGGTCAGGAGATGAAGACCATCCTGGATAACACGATGAAACCCCGTCTCTACTAAAAATACAAAAACTTAGCCGGGTGAGGTGGCGGTGCCTGTAGTCCCAACTACTCGGGAGACTGAGGCAGGAGAATGGCGGGAACCCGGGAGGCGGAGCTTGCAGTGAGCTGAGATCCGGCCACTGCACTCCAGCCTGGGTGACTGAGCGAGACTCCGTCTCAAAAAAAAAAAAAAGAAAAGAAAAGAAAAGAAAGAAAAAGAAAGACGTGGCTGAAATGTCTGAAGGGCAGGAGAGGTGACTCTTGATGAGAAGCTAGCTCTTTGCTGGCATAATTCACCCTGATGGTGTGGGTCCCTGGTCAGGAAGACTGTTTTATGTCCTTAGCTTGTAGAAACGCGAAGCACAGGGGAAGGGCGTCTCGCCACTCGGCAGGTTCTAGAGTTGCTGGAGAAGTGACATTGTCAGCAGTGCCCTGGGAAAAAAGTCCCCTTTGAGTGAATGAACAGCCTTATTTAGGGCCACTTTGGACCTGAGCAGCTGGGTCTTGGCCCCACACAGCCAGCTTTTCCAGCAGTGCAGGAACTTGCCCATGTGTCTTTAGTTTCAGCCAAACTGAATTTGTCATATTGTGTTTAGAGGCCACGTTGCACGAAGAATGTGTATCCTTAAATGGGAGACTCCAGGAAGGACACAATCTGGTGCTCACAGCATGAGATGAACCGCACACGGGGACAGACTGAGGTCCCCAGAGCCCACGAGAGGAGCCTCACACGGGGACAGACTGAGGTCCCCAGAGCCCACGAGAGGAGCCTCACACGGGGACAGACTGAGGTCCCCAGAGCCCATGACAGGAGCCTCACACGGGGACAGACTGAGGTCCCCAGAGCCCATGACAGGAGCCTCACACGGGGACAGACTGCCGTCCCCGGAGCCCACGAGAGGAGCCTCACACGGGGACAGACTGCCGTCCCCAGAGCCCACGAGAGGAGCCTCACACGGGGACAGACTGAGGTCCCCAGAGCCCACGAGAGGAGCCTCACACGGGGACAGACTGCCGTCCCCGGAGCCCATGAGAGGAGCCTCACACGGGGACAGACTGAGGTCCCCAGAGCCCACGAGAGGAACCTCACACGGGGACAGACTGAGGTCCCCAGAGCCCACGAGAGGAGCCTCACACGGGGACAGACTGAGGTCCCCGGAGCCCACGAGAGGAGCCTCACACGGGGACAGACTGCCGTCCCCGGAGCCCACACTCATACCTCCTACTTGGAAATACTGGAGCCATTAAAATGGTTACTGCTAACTGGGGAGATTTTCGGGGTGTGAGAGAGCCCCATGATTATTTCTTGAATTTCAATTAATGAAAACCCCCCTATATTTGTCTTTGATTTTACCTGACTCATATAAACTGGCAAATTACCTACCTGAGTTTGAACAAAGCTGAATAATTCTTCAAATTTTACAGGGAAATTTAATTAAGTTTGACAGCATTTTATTTTTAAAATTTATTTGTTTTAAAATGAATTGAGCTGTAGTAAGAGTTGGAAGGTAACACAGAGCTCCCAAACCTCCTTCACCTACCTGCTCAGTGTTACCTCTGTGCACGGCCACAGCACAGCAACCAGAATCAGGGCGTGGACGCAGATCCGATGCTGCTGACTACATCTCAGAGCTCGCTCCGGTATCCCCAGCTTTTCCATCTGTGTCCTTTCCCGTTCCAGCATCCAGTCCTGGCACCGTGCAGCCTACAGCCCTTGGGGATCATCGGGCCCCTGAGTCTCCTCCTCTCATCCATGTTCATCTCTTAAAAAATAAACTTACAAATTTAAAAATGCAAAAAACGAACAGCACACACACACACACACACACACACACACACACGCCAAGCACCAAAAGACAAACACCTCATGATCTCCCTCCTATATGGAATCTAAAAAAGTCGAACTCGTGGAAGCAGAGAGTGATTGGTGGACACCTAGGGTTAGGGGGCAAATGCAGTGGCGGGCAGGTGCAGTGAGGGGCAGGTGCAGTGGGGGGTAGGTGCAGTGAGGGGCAGGTGCGGTGGGGGGCAGGTGCGGTGGGTGGGGACTGGTGCTGTGGGGGGCAGGTGCAGCGGGGAGCAGGTGCGGGAGGGGCTGGTGCCGTGGTAAGGGACAGGTGCCGTGGGGAGCAGATAGATACTGGTCAAAGGTGAGGATTTCAGTTGCAGGATAAAAATGTTCTGGGATCTAATGTACAGCTTGATGACTGTATTGTTTATTTGAAAATCGCTAGGAGAATAAATATTAAGTGTTCGTATCACACACACAAAAGGATGAACATGTGAGGTGCTGTATATGTTAATTAGCTTGATTTAATCACCCCACAATGTTTTTTTTTTTTTTTTTTTTTTTTTTTTTGAGACGGAGTCTCGCTTTGTCGCCCAGGCTGGAGTGCAGTGGCCGGATCTCAGCTCACTGCAAGCTCCGCCTCCCGGGTTTACGCCATTCTCCTGCCTCAGCCTCCCGAGTAGCTGGTACTACAGGCGCCCGCCACCTCGCCCAGCTAGTTTTTTGTATTTTTTAGTAGAGACGGGGTTTCAACATATTAGCCAGGATGGTCTCGATCTCCTGACCTCGTGATCCACCCGTCTCGGCCTCCCAAAGTGCTGGGATTACAGGCTTGAGCCACCGCGCCCGGCCCACAATGTTTACATGTATCAAAACATCACGTGAACATAAATCTATGTAATTTTTATTTGTTAATCATAGCTTGATGAAGCTGGGGGTGGGGAAAACAAAAACTAAAAAGGGAATGGCAAGTAAAAAAGGCACCATCAAGCTGTAGTTTGAAGAACACAAGGCAGTCAGGCCCTGGCCACATGTCAGGTGAGTCAAGCGTGAGCCCATCCTGGATCCCTATTCTGTTACAGTCACGGGGAGGGGTCCATGACCAGTGGTCCTGGGTCCCAGTTAGGGAGAACCTCTGGTCTTAGACAGAACACAGGATGCCTGCAGGGATAAAGGTGGCCTTTGTGTGGAGACATTAAGCAAAATGTATGATTTGCTGTTTCTCATGCATTGATCAAGGTATTCAGTAGTCAGATTTCCCCAGGGTATCAAATAGTTCATTGGCACTTGGCAAAAAAACGGAAGCTTGCCTCTGGTCTTCTCGGTGGGCCCAGGACCGGACCGCAGGGCTGGCGCCACTCCTTCGATGAGATCTGCTTCCAGCCAGCCCCCGCATTCCCCATCCTGCTACGTGTGAGTTGGCTCCCTAGTGTACCAAGCATTCCTTGTAGATTTCCATCTTCTTTGGAGCGCCTTGATTTTTCTCATAATGGGAGAAGACATGTATTCTTTTCTTTCCTTCTCATGGCTAAAACTGTCCTCTTTCTCACCGAGTCTCCCCTGCAATCTCTCCGCTCTGCGTCGCTGGGTGACCACGTCTTCCAAATGCTCCTTCCTGACACAGCCTGGGGGCTTCAGCCAGATCTTTAGTTGCCTCTTTCATTCTTCCATTATGTGACACCCTTGAGTTTTCCATTTCTCCCTGCAGAAATCTTCCTTCCCAACTCCCCCGTCCTCTTTCTCCAAAACATGTGTGCCGTCCAGTGGGCCTTCTCCAAACCCGCCATTCTCAGGCTTTTGTCTGCTCACCTCTCAACATTTCCAGTGTAACAGCTTCCATTGTACTCGCTGCATTATCTATACTGTTTAATTAGTATTAAAATAAGCACATATAATCTAGCTAAAATATGTATTTTCAAATGATAGATACGTTTCTCATATTTGTGCATGGTCACTTGGTAACAGCAACTTAGAGGAGAGGCTACAAAACGCCCTGGAGAGGTGAAGTGCCGGCTCAGCCTCCCCCAGCCGTGCGCGCAAACCCCTTCTTCTCCCCAGGTCTCCATCGGCACTTGGCATTTTCAAGTGTCCTTCTGTGATGAAAAGAGCGTCCAGTCAGTATTTAATTTACATTTTAATGCTCTCTTCTCCAAACTCTTCCTTGAGTATTTGCCCCACACTGTCTCGTTTTACCACCCACCTTTCTGGCTGTGTGAATTTCCTGTGAATGCCTTAACAGAGGGCCACACGCTTAGTGACTTTCCTCCATCAGCTCCGGAGGTCACAGATCCAAACGAGCCTTTTGGCAGCAAGGCCCAGGGACAGAGCGGGTTCTGCCTGGAGGCCCCAGAGGCCCTGCTCCTGGCCTCCTCCAGTTGCTGGAGGCTCATGGCCACGGCCCTCCAATCCCGGCTTCCATCATCACTTCCCCCTTCCTCCCCCACAGACTTTCCCACCTTTGTCTTGTAGGGAGCTGTGTGCTAACACTAAGACCAGTGGATAATCCAGGTTGATCTCTCCACCCCAAAATCTTTACTGAATCCCATCTGCAAAGCCCCTTTTGCCATGCAGGGTTCAGTCACAGGCTCGGGGACTGCATCCCGCTAGTGCTCTGAGCTACTCTTGACGTCTTTTCCATCCATGTTCTCCCAAGAAGAATCCCATTCACTCACAGTCCACACTGTATCCCCCTCAGGACTCCCAAATGTGTCTCTTTAAGCTGGACTCTACCCAATGGTTGAAAGTACATTTCCAAATGCCCAAGAGCTCACTGCCTGCCTGTGCCATGGACACCTCCAACACAATTCCAAGCCTGAGCCTGCTGCCGCTTTGCTATTCATAGCCAGTCTGCCTTCTTCTCTGGCCTTCCTAGGATCAGTACATGAGATTTTCATTTGCTCAGGCATCAAACCGAGAATAGCTGAATCTTCAGATTTTCTCTGTGCTTTTCTTCTGTTCCCAACAATAACTCGTCATTGAGCCATGGAATCCTCCTTAATGAGCCACCAAGTCTGGTCCTTCCTCTCTGTCCAAACCCCGCCCTCCTAGTGACCATGCTCAGGGTACATGGAGGGATTATATCACTGTTGACTGATCTTCCTGTTCTTCAGAGCTTGTCTGACTCATTTGTTATCTTCACCCATTTGATGGGTGTGTGATGATGATTGAGGGGAGAATGTTATCTTTTAAAGGCAAATCATCACATTCTTAGGCTTCAGAAGATCTTCTAACAAACAGACTTAATATTTGGAAGCCTTTGCATCATGTTTTAGCATTTACTTTCAAATTACCTAGAGGAAGCATCAGTCACATTTGGAAAGGGGGAAAGAGAAGAGAAAGATGAAGACGATGTTCACAAAGTAGACACCCAAAGGACTTCTGGACGCGTGAAGAGGCTCAGAGTCTCAGGAGCGGGTCATTGAAGACACATGTTATTTTATCATTTTCATGATGAGATACAGCCTGAAAGCAGATCAACTGTGAAGACACGTCATCTCCCAGTGTTGAGAATGCAATTGTGGTGACCTTCCTACTGGGTATCTCTGTCTTTGTGGGGACTCTTTTGATGGGTGTGTGATGTGGATTAAGGGGAGAATGTCTGTGTGCTGGTGAACACAGGCTAGACTGTGCTCATTTTTCACCTCAACAAATTGGGAAAAAGTGTAGTTTATTCACCTCTTAATGATAAGAAAACTGGTTTTCAGGGACAGAAAGCAATAGGCTCAGAGCTGTAGAGTGAGTCATTGGTGGGCCTGGGAGCTGCACCCAACCCAGTCCTCGGGAGATTAGCAGCCCCTTTTTTACAGGGTATTTAACTGCGAAAGTAAGAGGGAGGAAAATGCGAGTGTCACAAGGTTGGATTTAGTTGGTTTATTCTTTCTCCCTGTATAATTTTTTCCCCTCTTCTTCCTAACTCATACGGCCAGAGGTTGGACCACCTGTGCACCCCGATGACATGGCAGTTTGTTTCTGACCAGTCAGGACACACAAGAAGCCTGGTGCAAACACAACAAAGCCCGCAGACATTCTGTTCCCACGAAGAACGGGCGCCACTCCACTTCCTAGCATCTTGACGGGGTATCAGAGCGTGGAGTCGGTTTATAAGGTGGGTAACCAAGTCCCTGGAAGGCAATTGAGGCACTCATTTCAGAAGAGTTACAGCCGCACAAAGTGCCCAACACTGCAGCTGGCTGAGAAGAGAAGAAAGGTCAGGTTGTAAAATTTTTATGTTTCCATTTTCTAAGAGAAATCCATCACTGGAACTTGTAAACTGGTCCAAGAGAGGCTGTAATTTGGGCCATTATGGCAGGTGCGGGTGGCATCTCCCAGCAAGGCGGACTGACTGACTGATGAGTGCTGTTTGCAATGACCTCCGCTGGAACATGTGGGTCCCGTAGGGTCAATTCCTAGATCATCGTCTGCGGAGACACGTTCCCGCCAGCACAGACTCACTGGTGCTATCCTGCTTAACGAAATTAGTGGCTCAAAAATAGTCACAGAAAGCCTAAGAGAAAAAAACCAGGATTTGAAAGTAGAAATGACGAATTTTGAATCTTCTGTTTTGTCTTAACAACTATAATTCTGAAATCATTTTATGGACATAAGAATGCTTCAAGAAATTCAGTAGGCATCTAGGGGTTTTATTTATCACTTTTATAAAGGCTAGATTTCTAATAGTATTCACTTTTTGCCAGATAGATACATTAGGGGAAACAGATTTTTTTCATTCCCAATAATTATTCCCAGTAATGTTATACTATTTGACATTACCAAAAATTTAAATAGGTTGTTACTGAGATATTTTGGCAACTGGAGCTGCCAAACATAAAAATTCTGTTTTTGAATAATCAGGGCCTGGGGAGGCCTGCTCAGCACTGCAGCTTCTGTGCACCTCCTGACATGAAGGGCGGCTCTGGCCTCGCAGACCCCAGGCCTGTAAGGGTCGCTCACCGCCATACAGGCTGTGTGGAGTCAGCGGCGGGAGCCTCTCAGCAAGGAGACGCAGACACAGTGGTTCCCATGGCCTCATTGGTGCTTATGTTGCATACTCTGTTTCCTTCCCTTAATTTTAGAATGAGAGCGTGGGCTGTCCTGGCTGTCACGCTGATTATGGCCTGCACAGAAGCCTTCTTCCCTTTCATCTCAAGAGGCAAAGAACTCCTTTGGGGTAAGTAGCAAATACATTGTGGTCTTCTGGCCTTATAAAGTTATTTTTCACACTTACTAAAATAGAGGGCATGATGGTAGCTCCCGAGAGTCAGTTTAGGCCCCTGTAGCGTATGCTTTGTTATACTTAGAAAAAAAATTGTAATTCTTGATTTTAGAAGGATTAAAATACTGTACATTTCTTTCTTTTAAAAAGAGCTGATTTTCCTTGGATAACACAATAGAAAATTTTCACTTTTACCTATTCATATATTTGAAAAAAAAATTTCTTTGGGAGTGTTTTTCTTCCTTTGCTACAGAATCATTTTTTCTTAAATAACTTCTGTGATGTATTTTCTGGAATCAGTGTGCTACTATATGAAAACAAGTTAAGAAAGCTACTGAGATGCAGTGGTTAAAATAATCACAGATCAAACTCTTTGCTTTTCTTTTGATAAAATAAATGAAGTCCCAAACCCTGAGAACAGGTTTCACTGGAGCGAACACTGCAGGGGCGTTTGCCTGGACATTTCACCCCACAGACACTCCTGGCCCCGCGAGCGGGTGACACCTCACTGGGCAGGTCCCTGGGCTTCTGGACACAGTCCTGAGACACCTGGAGCAGGTGACACCTCACTGGGCAGGTCCCTGGGCCTCTGGACACAGTCCTGAAGCCCCTGGAGCAGGTGACACCTTGCTGGGCAGGTCCCTGGGCCTCTGCACACAGTCTCAGGGCCGTGGCACAGCACTAGCACCTCTGCCCTCGCCGGCCTTTCCCAGGACTGGAGACTTGTCTGTAGTTCAGGGTCACAGACTCTGGAGTCCTCACTGCTCCCAGCCACACCCAGCCCAGCCTTCTGCTGGGGGCCACATTTTATCCCAATGTTTCTGCATCTCAGGACTTCACAAACCATATTAGGAGCTGCAGTGAAGTCCATAACAGACTCGTAGACTCCTTAAAGCACTCTCCCTCCACAGCTCCCAAGAAGTGCCAGTCACTGCCCACTCTGAGATCAGGGAAGCCGTGGGGCCTCTCCCTGCCAGCTTCCATCCATGCCCCAAGGATGGGCTACTCACCCCCAATTCCTGTCCCTCACCTGCAAGTGGAGAACGCTGGAAAATTACCCATCACAATCGTTATTCATGAGCAAGAATGAGATACTCCATTTAAAGCAGCGAATGCAGTGCCCTGGCAAACACACACACACACAAAAACTGAGTCACAATATAAAGAACCTCAGGAAAAAGTGATTTTGCATCTTCCAATAATAAATCAGTCACTCTATCACCCAGAACATGCTAGATGTTCAGCCAATGGTTTGTAAATTAATTAATTTGTTATTTTATTTCATACTTACTAAGGACCTGGTTGTATAAAACCAAAGTAAAATATGTTAGAAATCAAGAGCTAGTTATGAGCAAGTCGTTATACATGGGAGCTGTTCAACGAAATATTTAAAACTCTGTAACATGTTTTTTAATTTAAAAAATCACATTTAAAAAGCTATCAGGAATGCAATATCCACAACTTTTGCTAAAGCAGTTTTTAAAAATTATTTTTCCATCTCTGAGAGATTTGACCTTTTCCTTTTGCTTAAACTTTTGGTTGATACGTCGCGAGTGCACAGGATGGCAGCTGCCGGCTATGCCACACACTGGGCACATCGTTCTGCCCGCTCCAGTGTTTCCACGCTGACTTATTATTTGCTTGACATGTAAATGAGTTACTGAAAAAACATGTGTCTCACAGTACTTCAGTTTTCCATCCTTTAATAGTTGTTTTGCAGCTTTAAATCCGTTTGGAAAATGATGATACCCAATGATTGCGTGTGGGTTTATGTCACCTGTGCTCACAGCCATGTGAAGCAAAAACCTTGGCCTGCTCCCCAGCCTCTGTGCAGGACAAGCCAAAGAGCAGCCAGTGGCAGGGCCAAGAGGATCCAGGCTTCCCCGGACCACACATGGTCACACCATAAGCAGATGGTGCCCGGGGGACCCCGGGGGGTCCTGCTTGGTGGGTGGCTCACCCATTATGTGTCAGGCACCCCTTTTATGGATCAAAACGTAGAAGTCTGGAAGTCTCAGAAGCAGCAAGGCTGTGGCCACTCAGCCTCAAGTCCCAGGTCTTTACAGAGAACCAACACACATCCTCATACTTGAAGCTTGATGATAAGTACTCAGTGAAAAGCATCAGGCCAGTGCCATGACTCACATCTGTAATCCCAACACTTTGGGAGGCCGAGGCAGGAAGATCACTTGAGGCTAGGAAGGAGTGCAAGACCAGCCTGACCAACATGGCAAATCCCCATCTCTACTAAAAACGCAAAAAAAATAACAACTAGCTGGACGTGGTGGTACCCACCTGTCATCCCAGCTACTTGGGAGGCCGAGGCACAAGAATCAGTTGAACCCAGGAGGTGGAGGTTGCAGAGTCGAGATCACATCACTGCACTCCAGCCTAGGTGACAAGGTGAGAATCTATCTAAAAAAAACAGAGAGAGAAAGAAAAGCATCAGTCCTGGATAGAGTTTAGGTTGTATCAACTTGTCTGTGAACCTTAGGAAGGTGGAATAAGAAGGGAACGATCTCGGCGGGTGCTCAGACTGGGTGGGTGCAGGAGGGACTCTTGCTCCAGAGCAGGATCCCCTAGGGTCAAAGCACAAAGAGAAATAAACTTCAGCACCTGAAAATTCTGTAATCAGAGTCTTTGAAATTGGAAAAAGATTTCATTTTCCCTCCAAAGTCTGTGCATGACCATTGTTGTCTAAGAGAAGTTTGCTACCAGTCCCTCCTCTAAAACCCTGAACAGAGTGTTCATCACCGGAGCCCTGTGTATTCATCCCCTCGCAGGCTGAGCGGCATTCCAGCATTTGTGCAAAATCAAGATTTATGTGCAATTAGCTTTATGGCAAATGTTCCACAAGTTATAGCTGTTAAAAGAAAACAAGATGCAAATGAACAACGGGAAGCAGAGGCGCTGCCTGCAGACTGGGAAAATTTGGGAAGCTAGCCTAATGAGTGGATTTGTTTTAAAAGGAAAGTTGGCAAACCTTATTCCAGTTCATTAAATTTCAACAGACAGCAATGATTAAAGTGAGAATCAACACACGACTCTAAACAGGAATCCAGCGCTTAGAGTTAGGGGCAAAGCTCTGGCCCTGGGGGCTTAGGGTTTTGGAGAAGAATTTTGGCTTTCATATAAATATAGATATGTATTTATATATATATAGGTTTTTTTACATAAACAGCCTTTGGAACAAGGCAACTTCCTTCTTCTTTCTGAAATATAGTATGTTCTTGCCGAATGTGTCCCTGAATCCCACCTCTTTTATGAACAATATGAATATGCGTAAAGGAGAATTTGGGGGAACCGTGCCATGCACCTCTCAGAACAGGAGCAATCTCGAGAAGGCGCAGGCAGAGAGCAGTGGGCAGCTTCTCCAGAGCAAGTAATTAAGTCCCGTGACTCCCTAGAATTCAGTGTTCAGTTCTGAAAAAAATAAAGTTCAGGTTCAGACTCCCTAAGTCTATGGTCCTTGCATCCGACGCCTCTTCCCTGGGACTGCTGGGAACCGAGGAAGGAGGGGCAGCTGCAGAGCTAACGATGGCAGGGGGGTCAGAGCCAGCTACCCCTGCTCCCTGGTGGCAGGAAAGCTAACGTGAGCTGATGGAAACTGAGAAGCAGCAGATAAAGGAAAAGCCATCTGCCCTCCCTCTGTTTGGCTAAAAGTAGAACATAAATCCTTTCCCTGTCCAGCAGAGAGGACAGAAATCACCATGGGGGACCCGAGGCCTCAGCCTGGGACCAGTCCCAGAGGCATCTGTGTGGCAAACCTCTGCAGCCCTGGCCTCCCTTCCTGTAGCTGCCCCAGAGAGACCTCCTCACAGTATGTTTCCCGGGAGCTCAAAGCCCTTTGCTTTGGTCTTGCAGCTTCTTGGAAAATGATTGTCCTTTTGTTGAGGGGCTGTGTGGCCGAGTTCTAACTGTCCGTTCAAGTTTCCATCTTGGGGCGCTCAGGGGGCTCCCTCGTGGAAGCAGGAGGCCAGGTTGATAACCCCCTGTGTGTTTTCCCTTGGGACTCTGCCTTTTGTCAGTATAATTTACAATGCCCCAGAAAATTAACCTAAGATGCAGGGAGAGAAAAGGTTTCTTCCTCCCCTACAGATGGATGTCAGTCACCTCTATTCAGCCAAGAAGTAGTTAACCTAAACAGTGAAAGCACTACCGGTTCCAGCAGACACTTAGGACCATCTGATGAGAATTATGTGTCTCTGATGGGAGTTTTCAATACAAAAATGGATTTATTTTATGAAACTTAAAAGACAATAATAATCTGCAAGCCTATAAAAATGTTTTAATTTTGTGAAATATTTCACAATAAGAAAAGAAACTAGAGACTAAGCAACATGTGATCAGTTAAACTTAAATAACAATATATTAAATTTGTCAATAACAAGGAATGATCTCTCTAGAAACTGCCATTTCCAAGCATAGTAGGGAAAGATAAGCATGTTTCTTTATATTTCATCAGTTGGTTCTTAAATAATTGTCAAGTTGCCTGCTGAAAACCAGCCTTTGGTCTTGGCTGTGAATAGCGCAGAAGTTTGCAGAGTCCTGAAGAAACTCTCAGTGACAGGTGCATAAACACAGGTGGTGTGAGTGACAGAGCTAATTTGTTTTTCTGGTACCTAAAGATCAGCAGGATCAAAATTTCATAAAGGAAGAGCTGGGAGCTTGAGATTGACAATTTCATGAGATGAAGGATAAATTGCATTTTACATCCACAGCTCTGCAACATGGAGATGGGTTTTGGGCGGGTTGTGGAAGTCCTGGATTCTGAGGAGGACCTGCACGCAATTCCGTGGGCATCAGGAGCCTTCAGATGCTTTCATCAAAGGCACAGGCACAAGCAGGCCTTGTTTTAGAAAGGTCACTTGGGTGACAGCAGGAGGGACAGAAGGCTGGGGGAGAGATCAGTGCCGGAGACAGTCGAGAGTTCCTTCTACTAAGGCAGTAGAAAGGGAGACTAAGGCAGTAGAAAGGGAGACTGGCAAGGGCCAGGCAGGAGCAGAACGTTCTACCAGAGATATTATGGGGAAATCAGCACAACACGGCGAATGAAAGGCAAGGAAAGCCGTGGCTGGGTTTCTGGCTTGGGGACCTGAGCTGGCAGGGTGGTTATTTCAGGTTGTTAATTCCCCCGAGTGGGGAACAGAGGAGGATGGCGTGACTCGGGAGAGAAGTTCAAGTGAAAACGGGCATTTGGGTGAGGACGAAAGGAGGGTGAGAGGAGACGGCAAAGATCAGAGGAGCCAGAAATGCACCCATGGTGACATTCACGGGAGGGAGACCGTGGAGGGAAGAGAGCCACGGTGACCGAGGCTGGGAGAGGGAGCGGCCAGAAACTGAAAGCAGAAGGCACGACGGCTGGGAGCACTGAGGCTTGCCAGGCCCTCAGCCAAAAGCCGTGCGAACTTCTCTCTAAAACCATCCTAAGACGTAATTCTGCGCACTTGCCAGGCCCTCAGCCAAGAGCTGTGCAAACTTCTCTCTAGAACGATCCTGCCAGGTAACTCTGCCGCTAGGAGAGAAAGCCGCGCCAGGTGAAGGGGTCCGCTGCGTCACTCGGAGATTGATTTGTCTCACTCCAGAGCTCATGGCCGTCACCCCTCTGCCACCTAAGAATGCCGGCAACATCCCAAAAGCACCAGAGTCCTGGGGGGTGGTTACTGTGTTTGGCAAGTGACTGACCTCAGAATACTAAATGTGAGTTGAGTTGCCCAGGCAGTTGCAGTGGGTTTAGAAGGAAATACGAGGAAAATAAACGAAAATTCCAAGTGTCTTATATCTCAAGCTTTTGTGGGAACAGGAAGTTCCCTTGCTCTTGAGAGCTGAAAGAAATCTCCATAAAGCCCAGAATGCTGGTCCTTGAGGTCCACACCTGCCACTGGTCCTGCGATGCCCAGGCCGCCCCTCCTTTTTCGGCTCCTACTCACTCCCACTGGCATCTGTTCCACATCGCACTTTCCCAAGCATGCACATGCTGGCGCGAAACCGGGTCCCCTGTTCAGACTCCACACCCAGAGCCCGCAGCTCTGACGACTGTACTGCGTGGCCCTGGTGGAGCTGTGAGCCCATGCTGGGTGCCCCCCTCCCTCCTGCCCTGGCCCCAGGGAGCCCCACACCAGGGGGGCTCTGTTCATTGCTCTCTGCCCAACCCTGAGAGGTCACCCTCTGCCCCAAGTGCTTAACCACTGGTTACTCATCCCAGAACCCAAGAGAGATCCATCATGGAGGTTTTCTTAACTTTGTTGTATCGCACTGTAAGAAACCGGGTAGACAACGGAACAGACGGAGCAGGGCAGAGTGAGCAGGAAGAAGGGATGGTGGGGAATTTGTGTGCTCCTTGGGTGGGGACGAGCATGGAAGGCACTTGGGGCTGAAGCCTTGAGAGGCGCTGCAGTCGCCTCTCCTGGACTGACCTCGTGCAGGTTGGGCCGTTGGGAGAGTGAGAGCCTGGTGTCCCCTTCAGGGACTTCTATTTGCTTTTAGGAACCAACGCATTCCTTTGGTGGAGTATTGATGCTACACAGGTGAATTTAGTGACAGGACTGACGTGTGAACATGGCCGGAAGCACTTGCCATCTTCTGTTACCCGTCTGGAACTTCACGTTGTTACCCAGAAATGGGATTTTAACCTCTTAAACATTCCAGGTGCTAAAACAAATAACACAGGAGTGTTTTCATTGGAAACTGCTGGTATATTGGAATTATTTTATCTTTTATTAAGTACACAAATTAAGATAGGCAAATTATTACCAACTTTACCACTAGCTCAGGCGACCAGTGATAAATGTTCAGAACGAAAGTTATTCAAAATCATTTGAAGTGGTTTAGACAAGAGAGAAATTAGGTGAGCAGCTCTCTCATCCCATTCTCCAGGCAGCTTCATGCAGGGGGGTGGACACTTCTCCATAGCAAGGAAGTGAAGGCCCGTGGAGGAGAAGCCTCCCGCAGACCTGGTCGCCTGCCTGCCCTGGAAACCACGTGGGCATCACCACAGCCAGATGGGCTTGAGCGACAAAGCAACACCGTCAGTGAATCCCCGAACCGTCACTGTGCTCTGACTGTGTGGTGTTCTCTTCTGTAGGAAAGCCTGAGGAGTCTCGTGTCGCCGGCGTCTTGGAGGAAAGCAAGCGGCTGGTGGACACTGCCATGTACGCCACGATGCAGAGGTGAGCCCTGGGGAGGGGCCACCGCCCCGAATGCCACCTACGGGCACGTCCTCTCCGACATCCGCACACGTGTGGCCTAATATTCACAATTGCAAATGAAACCCTGAAGCTTCCCATTGTTAATTTACTTCCCCAGTGTCATGTGCAAGCAGAGGATAGAAATGGTATTTAATATCCAATTCTTTCTTTAGCAAGACACAGAGGAAAAGCACCATGATCCAGTCAGCAATTACATATATCCTGGTTAAAAGACAGTAGAGGCTGACGTCCTGATAGTGAAACCAGACTCTCTCCTCAAGGACTAGGACAGATTAAAGAGGAAAAGGGAGACCTAGATCCCAGATCTTTGGTGGTGTGATGTAACTGTAACATAACCTGGGGCATAGGATAAAGAATTAAATGGGGCTCTCCTCCATTTTTGAAATAATTAGCATTTGTAATTATATAACAGACACCACTATTAAGAATATTGTGGTCTCATATTACCTGTCTAGAAAAAGAAAAGTAAAACAAACCTGTAAAGCAGTTTGTCCTCCCAAGCTTATTATTTTGTAGGAAGTTGACTAATAATTATATAAGTTCTCAAGATACAAAATATCAAAAGACAGCAGTTAATTTATTCCAAATTTCTATTATTCCAGCCAGAAAAATACCTTATTGTTCATAGTGGCTGAAAACAAATTATTATTTATTTTCTAAAAATTGAATCAAAGGTAAAAGAAAGAGAATCACTATTTCTTATAAACTCACGCACACTTTAGTAAGTCTAAAATGGACAGGAATTCCTGGAAAGACATGGCAGTGGGGGTGGATACCAAGTGCGTAGTAACAAGTGTGTGCTGCTCTCTCAGTAACAATTTGTGAACCCAAGTATCTAAGACAGATCTCAATCCGTGTAGAACGTTTATTTTAACAAGGCTAAGGATGTGCCTGTAACGCAGTGTCAGGAGGTCCTAAGGACACCTGCCCAAGATGGCTGGGGCACAGCTTGCTTTTACACATCTTAGAGAGACAGAGGACGTCCGTCAAAACGTGTCAGATTTGCATGGTGGGGAGTCTCTGGGTCATAAGTAGATGTAACAGTTTTCTGATTGGCAAAAATCAGTTGAAAGAATTATTATCAGTGGGAAGGAATGTCTGGATGATGTGAAGGGGTTATGGACACCAGAGTTTCATGAGCTTCATAGAGAAGAGATCGTGAATGTTTCTTATCAGACTTAAGGTCTGTGACGATGTTGATGCTGGAGGGGCAGAAGGAGGCGTGTCTGACTCACCACCTTCCATCACCGTCTGAACCAGCTTTTCAGGCTAACTTTGGAATGCTCTTGGTCGAGAGGCGGGGTCCACTCAGGTGATTAGGCGAGGACATTAGAATTTTACTTTTGGTTTACAAATTATATGTTAACAGGACCCTTTTGAAATCAATGCCTTGATCCTAAGGATGCATTAGAGTGAGGGAAGCCCAGGAGAGATGTCAGCTGGGGACACTATTGGAAAAATTTGCCTTTTGATATCGCTCAAAAAATACACTATACACCTATTCCAACTATGTTTCTTTCCTTAAGAAATACTATTTCTACTGTGGAACAGTCATTGTTCTGGATGCCGGGATACAGAGATGAGTTAGATTGTTTCATATTCTCAGAAGTCCGTGCTCCTTCTGTAAAGACAGATACCTGAAGGGGACACCTCATTTAGGGATGAATTTATTATGGATCATCAGGAAATACAATGGTTGGTTGGTTAGAGAACTGACTTTGAGTAAAAGTTTTAATAATAATAAAATACTTTTATCCTTCAAAACACATCTAGTTACTTTAGAGCCGAAAAGAAAAAAAAAATAACTTCTCCAAATCATAATATCAGAAGCTAGAGTGTGCCTAAGTCATTTCTTCCACTCACTCATGGGCAGTGGTATGGCCCCAGGCTTTTGGAAAGTGATAGGAAAGCACAGAGCCTGCCCATGAAAGTGTTTACAAAAAGGGAGCCTCTGAGACCCCCTACCCCCTCACTCATCACTTCGCTTACCTGGATAGCACGGGGCCAGGGACAAAGGACTTTGCTCCCGAGGTAGATGGAGTCAGAGTTTTAGTGTTTGCACTTGTTCCCTGAGACCACCTCCCACAGAGCAATGGGAAGGAGACCAGGGCAGGCTGCACACAGGAGGGGCTGCGTCTGGGGGGCGGGGGGTGCCCTGTGCCTTGGGACCTGGATCTTTACGCTGTGCGGCGAGCGTGCCCACCCGGGCTCTGGGGAAGGGGGCCCTGTGCCTGGGGACCCGGATGGAGGGGCTGCATCTGAGGAGGGGGGCCCTGTGCCTTGGGACCCGGATCTTTACGCTGTGCGGCGAGCGTGCCCACCCGGGCTCTGGGGAAGGGGGCCCTGTGCCTGGGGACCCGGATCTTTATGCTGTGCGGTGAGCATGCCCGCCCAGACTCTGGGGAAGAGCACCCCTGTTTGACTGGAGAATCTGGAGAATGTGCAGTGTATTCTGGAGGAAGATACAACCTCCAGGGAGGCAGCGGCGGGTTCCCGGGCCTGTGGCCCAGGCTGCATCAGCAACCAGGTTCACCTGCAGCAGCCAGACCCTGTGAAGGAGGCAGGCAGGGGCAGGATCTGCCCATCCATTGTGTCTGGGCCACCTGGCCAGGTGTGGCTGGTAGTGTGGGGGCAGGGGTGAGTGTGACCCATGAGTGTGTGGGGGTGGGGGTGAGTGTGCCCTCGACCTGGCAGGCACCCCTTGGACAGGGCAGTGTGCTTTTCTCCCACCATGGCAGAGAGCAGGCACTGCAGATCTGCCCCCTCCACCTGCCATGAGAGTGGGAGCAACTCCCTTCCTTTCTGCACTTCGTAATTTTATAATTTCGGCATAGATGGAAGAAGTGTCTGCGTGAGGCTCTGGGTCCGGTAGACCAGAGGCCGAGAAACCAAATGTTCCCATCAGTCTCAGTTATTCACCCCAGGGTCTGTCCAGGCTCACATTCCTTGAGCAGTAAACTCATTCCTTTTTAGCATTCAGGGACCGTTTCCAGTATTCACAGTTCGCTGTGAGGTCCAGTGTGTATTCAGCCTGGAATATCTGTACCTAGATTAGTGATACCATTTTAGTCTGTTTACTGTTCACAGTGGAACGCTCTGGGCATTCCTGGGGTGCCAGACAGAACAGCTAAAGGAGTGTTATTATTTAATCAAATGAAGCTACTGGAAGGTGTCCCCGAACCAAGAGCAATCCGCAGAATTCGTGGGAACACACATATGATGCATGGCTCTGTGTGGGCTCTTCACCTTAAGAATGCAAAACCAGCTAGAGTCAAAGTTCCCCTAATTTGAGTTTGATTTTCAGATATTTTGCTGCAGTTAAGAGCCTGCAAGTGTCACCTAGTAATACCTTGCTTATGTTCTGAAGCTGAGCTCTTAAAGTAACATGCAGCCCTGACCTGGGCTGCAGATTGCATCTGTGTCCGGAATGAGCCATGGCTGCGGCCCCTGGGAAATAGCAGCAGATGAACAGAGCAGACTGTGGCTTGTTGTGGGGGTTGAAGCACCTCTCCAGGCTCTTCTGAATGAGCTGCCTGCAGGCTGGGCTCTGCAGAAAGTGGACATGATGGGAAAGTGACCAGCCAGCGAGGGAGAGACCTCTGAGCTTCACGGCAGCTGCAGGGACAGGAAGGGCTGATGTGGGCAGCGTGGCCTGGGGACCCACCCAGGGGACCTGCTGGGCGATACCCTCCAGGTCACGCTCAGGAGCTAGGATCAGTTTCCCAGACCCCTCCAGGTCACGCTCAGGAGCCGGGATCAGTTTCCCAGACCCCTCCAGGTCACACTCAGGAGCTGGGATCAGTTTCCCAGACCCCTCCAGGTCACGCTCAGGAGCTGAGATCAGTTTCCCAGACCGCTGCTTTCCTGATATACCTCTTTTGGGTCCTGATTGTGTTGTCCCATGGGTGCCAGGCAAAAGAAGGGATGAGACAGTGAGCCCTCGAGTGGGTGCAGGTGTTCTAGGAGGCAGGAGTAGATTTCCTCAAAAGGAGCACCCTTGGCCTTCAGATCTCCAGAGAATTCTCATTCTTCCTGTTAACCAAATGTCTTGCTCAGATAGATTTTAGATAAATGTCTGCAAGGAAAGCATGCGTTTTGGGAGGGTTGCTATCCTCTCTACCATGGCGAGTCCTGGGGAAGCTGCACAGGTGCCTACGCTCTGGCTCTGCCACAGCTGCTGCGACTGACAACGTCACTTGCATCTGGGCCAGGAGTCTCCTGTCTTCGGCTGGCATCCATGAACTGTGGCTGGCTAACGTGTTAGTTATAAGTAGCTACAATCTCAGTGTCCTCAAAGTTCATGACTATATACTACCTTTTACAAACATGTCAGCAGATCTAAAACACATATATTGTATATTTTAAGTTAAATATCACATGCATTTGTATGTACATAAAGTTATTTCTAAGGTACATGATGCATGTGTGTAATTTTTGTATCTTACTGTTGTCTCTATCATTTACTGGATGTCGACGTGGTGCAAGCTAGTTAGTTTTCAATGAATTAATTTCCTCACCTATAAAATGGGCGTAATTGTTGTATTTATCTCACAAGCTCATATGGTTTGGTGCGTCCCCCCAAATCTCATGCGGAAACGGGATTCCCAGTGTTGGAGGTGGAGCCTGCTGAGAAGAATCGGATCATGGGGGCGGATCCCTCATGAGTGATTGATTTGCCCCATCCCCTTGGTGATAAGGGAGTTTTTGCTCAGTTAGTTCACATGAGATCTGGTTGTTTAGAAGTCTGTGGCACCTCCCCGACTCTGCTCTCTTGCTCCGGGACCTGTCTACTCCCCATCCAAGTTCTTGCATAGTTGTCAGCTTCCTGAAGCCCTCACCAGAAGCCAGGCAGGTGCAGGAGCAATGCTTATATAGCCAGAAGAACCATGAGCCAATTAAACTTCTTTTCTTTTCTGCATACATTACCAAATCTCGGGTATTTCTTTATAGCAATGTGAAAATGGCCTAACACAGAAAATTGGTACTGAGGAGTGGGGTGTTTCTATAAAGATACCTGAAATTGTAGCAGTGGCTTTGGAACTGTGTAATGGCAGGGGTTGGAAGAGTTTGGAGGGCTCAGAAGAAGACAGAAAGACAAGGGAAAGTTTAGAACTTCCTAGAGACTTGCCAAATGACTGTAACCAAAATGCTGCTAGAAATAAGGACAGTGAAGGCCAGGCTGACATGGTGTCAGATGGAAATGAGGAACTTACTAGGAACTGGAGGTAGAGGTCGCCTGTGTTATGCCTTAGCAAAGAGCTTGGCTGCATTGTGTCCAAGTTGTGGGGATCTGTGGAAGTTTGAACTTCAGAGTGATGACTTGGAGTATCTGGCAGAAGAAATTTCTATGCAGCAAAGCATTCAAGGGGTGGTCTAGCTGCTTCTAACAACCAACCATCAGATATGAGAGCAAAGAAATGATTTGTATTTGGAACTTATATTTAAAAGGGAAGCAGAGCATAAACATTTGGAAAATTTGCAGCCTACCCACATGATAGAAAACAAGATCCTGTTTTCAGGGAAAGAATTAAAGGGAGCGGCTGGAGTAACCATTTGCTAGAGAGATTAGCATGACTAAAAGGGAGCTGAGTGCTACTATCCAAGACAACAGGAAAAGGGCCTCGAAGAAAGCATGTTGTAAGTCCTCAGGACAGTCCCTCCCATCACAAGCCCAGAGATCTAAGAGGAAAGAATGGCTTCAGAGTCTAGACCTTGGGCCTCTTTGTCCTGTGCAGCCCGGGGACACAGATCTCTATATCCCAGCTGCTCTGGCTCTGGGCTTGGCTCAGAAGGGCCCAGGTACTACTCAAGTCACAGCTTGAACAGTCCAAGCCATACGTGTCTACAGCTTTCACATGGTGTTCAGCCTTCAGGCTCACAGAATGCAAGAGTTAAGGAGACTTGGTGGCTTCCCCTAGATTTCAGAGAATGCATGAACAAGCCTAGGTGCCCAGGCAGAAGCCTACTTCAGGGGCAAAGCCCTCTCAGAATGACTCTACTAGGGCCATGCTGAGGGGAAATACGAGGTTGAAGCCCCCACACAGAGTGCCCACTGAGACACTGCTTAATGGAGCTGTGAGAAGGAGGCCCTCACCCTGCAGACCCCGGAATGGTAGATCCACCAGCAGCTTGCATCCTGCACCAGAAAAAGCCTCAAGTGCTCAACTCCAAACCATGAGAGCAGCCAGGTGGGCTGTGTTCAAGGAAGCCACAGGGCAGAGCTGCCCAAGGCCTTAGGAGTCCATTCCTCACACCAGGGTACAGGACACGGAGTCAAAGGAGATTGTTCTGGAGCTTTAAGATTTATCGAATTGTCTACTGAGCGTAGACTGGTGTGGGGCCTATAAACCCTTTCTGTTGACTGATTTCTCCCTTTTAGAATGGAAAAATATACCCAGTGCTGGTGCCACCGTTGTATCTTGGAAACATGTAACTGTTTTTTTATCTCAGAGGCTCATAGGTAGAAGGACCTCATCTCCAGGTGAGACTTTGGACTTGGGACTTTTGAGTTAATGCCGGAATAAATTAAGACTTTGGGGGACTGTTGCAAAGGCATAATTGTATTTTGGAATGTGAGAAAGACATGGGATTCGGGGGAACAGGGTAGAAGGATATGGTGTGGATGCTTTTTCCCTCAAATCTCATGTTAAAATGTGATTCTGGATGTTGGAGATGAGGCCTGGTGAGAGGCAAGTGGATCACAAGGGCAAACCCCTTATGAATGGTTTAGCCCCATTCTCTTGGTGATGAGTCAGTTCTCGCCCAGGAGGTCCATGTGAGACGTGGTTGTTTTACACTATGTGGCACTGCCCGCTTGACCTCTTGCTCCTTCTCTTACCATGTGAGGCACCTGCTCCCGCTGCACCTTCCACCATGATTGTGGCTCCCTGAGGCCTCCCCAGAAGCCAAGCAGGTGCTCGGTCCGTGTTTGCGCAGCCTGCAGAACCTTGAGCCAATTAAATCCCTTTTCTTTATAAATTACCCAGCCTCAAGTATTTCTTTAGAGCAATGCAAAAATAGCTTCACATGTAAGCTTTAACAATTTTTATTTTTGTTGTATATGTTTCAGATTTGCAAAATGATGTTTTGATACGTAATGAAGTGATCACTACCATCAAACAAAATTAACATACCCATCACCTTCCATGGTGATTGGTGTCTACGTGTGGTGAGAGCACTTAAAATCTCTCGTAGCACATTTGTTTTTAGTATTCAATATTATTAACTATGGAAGGAATACAAGTGCTTAGCACAGCACCTGAAACTTTACTTTCACTAGTAAGCACTATGTATTTTGGGATTATTATTAATAAACAAAAATATAAACAATCCATTTAATTATTGGCAGAACAACTGAAGAGAACAACTAGGTCACTTTTCCCAAAGCCACAGTGGGTGATTCTGAGTCCTGAGCCTCATGTCTAACTTGCAGAGGGAAGGAGGTTCTCCTGCCAGCTCCGTAGTTCTGCCTGGCCTCTGACACTCTCACACCTCCCCTGGTCACTTGGGCAGTGCTGGCCTCCTGTCAGCTGGAGAGGCCCCACTGCAGATGACTCAGCCAGGGCAGCTGTCTGCAGCCCCCAGAGCGCAGTCCGCTGTGGTCACTCTGCTTCTCCTTTGGGGCCTGGCCCTGCCAGCTTTGCTGTCAAAGGTGATTGACTCAACCCTCAGGCAAGAAGGATGGTGAACCTGATGTAGTCCTCCCTTGGGCCCTGGGGACTCAGTAATTCCACTTGGCAGGTGCTTGGACAATGCTCTGATCCACCCAGGTGTTGGCAGCATTGTTGCAAAGGTCACCTCTGTCCTTTCTCTCCAGGTTCCCCAGGTTCCCAAATGCTAGTAGGCAGGTCAACTGTGAAACCTTGGATTGGTTCCCTGTAGCTGCTGCTGCTGCTGGGAATCTAAAAAGGTCAGGTGCCTGTGTGGGAGGCCAGGAGTGAGGGGAGGCCTGCAGGTGAGGAGAGGCCTGCGGGTGAGGAAAGACCTGCAGGTGGGGTGAGGCCTGCGGGTGAGGAGAGGCCTGCGGGTGAGGAGAGGCCTGCGGGTGAGGAGAGGCCTGGGGATGAGGGGAGGCCTGCGGGTGAGGGGAGGCCTGCGGGTGAGGAGAGGCCTGCGGGTGAGGGGAGGCCTGCGGGTGAGGGGAGGCCTGCGGGTGAGGAGAGGCCTGCGGGTGAGGGGAGGCCTGCGGGTGAGGAGAGGCCTGCGGGTGAGGAGAGGCCTGCGGGTGAGGAGAGGCCTGCGGGTGAGGAGAGGCCTGCGGGTGAGGGGAGGCCTGCAGGTGAGGTGAGGCCTGCGGGTGAGGGGAGGCCTGCAGGTGAGGAGAGGCCTGGGGATGAGGGGAGGCCTGCAGGTGGGGTGAGGCCTGCGGGTGAGGGGAGGCCTGCAGGTGAGGAGAGGCCTGCGGGTGGGGTGAGGCCTGCGGGTGAGGAAAGACCTGCAGGTGGGGTGAGGCCTGCGGGTGAGGAGAGGCCTGCGGGTGAGGAAAGACCTGCGGGTGGGGTGAGGCCTGCGGGTGAGGAGAGGCCTGCGGGTGAGGAGAGGCCTGCGGGTGAGGGGAGGCCTGCGGGTGAGGAGAGGCCTGCGGGTGAGGGGAGGCCTGCGGGTGAGGAGAGGCCTGCGGGTGAGGGGAGGCCTGCGGGTGAGGGGAGGCCTGCGGGTGAGGGGAGGCCTGCGGGTGAGGGGAGGCCTGCGGGTGGGGAGAGGCATTCAGATGAGGCAGGCTTCACATGTTTCTTATTCTATGAGGGCGTGTTTAGCTCTCACTGTGAACAGCTTTGCTGCCCCATTGTGGGGCTGCACTGAGCAGACGCTCTGCACTGGAGTGGGAAGCGAAGAAGTTGGAGCTGGGACACAGGCAGCCTCGGCCGGCATTGGCTCTGAGATCAAGGCAGGGCCGTGCACTGCCCAGTCTCCTGTTTCATTAGCTGGGACATAAACAAATCATGTCTTGGTTTGGATGTGACGGCCTGTCAGCAATTGTTATGAGAATCCAATTGACTCTGATACGACAGTTTTGTAAAGGGCAAGGATTTGCCATTTTCCTCATCATTCAATACTGAAGCATCACCTACACCCTATTCCTGTTCCTAAACCCGACAACCCCGTGGACAGCGGTGACCCCGTGGACAGCGGTGACCCCGTGGACAGCGACTGCGCGTGTTTTCCCTGTGCACACCCCACAGTGCCCGGCACATTGTCTGGAACACAGTAGTTACTCAATAAATGTCTGCTTAATTAATTCGTAATTAAGTGCCAAAGCTACCGCAGACAAATAATCTCTTTTATATCTTCTTTATGTGCCATAGAAACCTCAAAAAAAGAGAAATCCTTTCCCCACATCAGCTTCTGTCTTTTTCCAAACTTCCCGAGCCAACTAGCGGAGAGATTGCCCGAGCAGCAGAGATAATGGAAACATCAATACAAGCGATGAAAAGAAAAGTCAACCTGAAAATTCAACAATCACAGCATCCAACCGGTAACGGGCTCCCCCTCCCCACTGAGAAGCCGCAACTCCCCAGGGAGGATGCCTTGATTTTTGTCCAGGGGCTGCTTGTTCAGGGCGTGTTTTTTACTTGAGACCGAGCAGGATGGGACTCCAGCTCTTTCAAAACATACAAGCTGCAATTTTTAAAATGCTTACCGAACAGTCTCAGTATCTTATTTTTGTTACTCCGGAAAATAGCTGTTTCTCTCCAACTCAAATCAAATTTGAAAACGAGCTCAATAAGCTAAACATCCGTTTGTATGGTATAAAATAATTTAGGAATTTTTCCCACAGCCCCCCTCTTAGTTAAAACTTGGCAAGCTCATTCATAAAACCTCTTCAATGAAAGGACTTCATGTGTGAGGCAGCATGTTGCAGGGAGCCCCATCTTCCCCGAGTTGCTGTTGCCTTAGCAGAGCTACCTAGGACCTTTGAGAGCCAATTGACTCATCTCTAAAATGAGGACAGTAGCACTGCTCACTCCGCTGGCTATCGGAAGACCAACGCATAAACCAGGAGCAAATGTCATTATTTCTTCAGCTCTAAAGCACTCTATGGACATAAGATACTGAGATGGTGATGCAGGCAGCCAAAAGGCATATTGGTGCTTCTTATGATGGGGAGCGAGTAAGCGAAATGTCTTTTTAATTAATCAATAATTTTTTCTGTGCAGTGCCATGAGCTACTTGGCCTCTGAGTTCTTCCTTCTAACTAGCTATAGATCAATTTGGTGCTGGTTTACTTAGCTTTTAGAATAAGACAAACTTGGCTAAACCAGTATTAACCAGAATTCTCAAATCCTAAACTTAACAGTGAAGTTTAATTAACTTTATAGCAAGCTAAGATTCATTTGAAATGTCCTTTCTTTCAAACCATGTGACTGAGCGATGTTTCTAAGAACTCTTGGTCCACTGTCCTGTCCACTGTCCTGTCAGGCCTCCTATGGAAATAGCAGTTCCTGACGTCAGAAGATATGGGTCTTTCTGGTCCATGCTTTAGAGCCACATGCTCATTGCTGGGTCTGTAGACATAAATGTTTAGGAGAATAGGCTGAGGTATGTGGTCCAGGCTATAACATAGAACTTAAGGACTCTATAATTTAGAATATTTTAAAATGATTTCCATTGTAAACATAGCCCATCTAGAAAATTTAGAATGCGAGGAATGTAAAAAGGTTTCCCATTACTTCATCACCAAGGCAGGACTCCATTAAATGTCAGTGCCTGTCCTTCTAGGCTGCTGCTTCACGTTGGTCTTGTGTATTATGTGACTATAACCTAATGGTTCTTTTCTATTGCACATGATTTGTTGTCTGCAAGCACCTGCTTGAGGACATTCCTGTCAAGAAGAATCTGTGCTCAGCTTTTTGAGGAATGCCTATTCCTGCACTAACTGAATGCACACTGCAGTCCGAGGTTTGCTTAACTGTTCCCGTAGAGCCATTCCCATTGGCCTATTAGTGAGCATTCATGATTGAAAGACTAGTTTGTTTCTCTCATATCTGAAAATGGAATGAATTCCTTCCTGGCTTTTTTTCTATTGAATATCTCAATTTCACTGGTATCTGGTTAATCCAAGTTTTGTAGCATTATCCTCAAAGATTTATATAAACCGTCTTGGAGAAGTAATCCATGATTACCTCTACTAATGGACAGTAAAGTCACTCTCACTTTGATTTGTTGAATAACATATAAATTATAGTGACAGAATTGATCCAAAAAAAAACAGGAAATTGTTTCGTGGGCTCTCGTCTCATCTGGAAAGATTTACAAGGGAACCAAAAATCAATACAAAGGAAAAATAAAAGGTTTTATAGATAAGCGTACCATCTTCATCAAGGCAAGATTTTTTTCTACATTAGGGTTCGGGATAAATTCTACTCCTCACTGTCTTCTAAAGCACTGGGGCCGTTACTAGGCACACATGCCTCACTGTGCAGTTGTGCTGAATGAGCCCTGGAGATGTGCTCAGTGAGGGTTGATGGTAACTGCGAAGTTACTTGCTGGCTTATCCCCCTGGGGGCTGAGAGCTTTTGGATTGCTTTTCTGAAAGATCACAGAGCAAAAATAAATTTAAAAAACCCCACATTTCTAGCAATAAGGAAGCTCAAGAGAATTAAATGAGTGAGTACTTGATGTAAAGGGAGAAAGCAGATTTTCTCAAAAACAATGACTCCAGTTACATATGAATCCCAAATTCAGATGCTGGAGCCACTTTTGAGACTGCCATAGAATATTTATTGGGTGGATTTGTGGTTACAAGCACAGAATTCACGGTTTCCCATTTTTCACAGATGCTTTATCAGAAGATCTGCTGAGCATCATTGCAAACATGTCCGGGTGTCTCCCTTACATGCTGCCCCCAAAATGCCCAAACACGTGCCTGGCGAACAAATACAGACTCATCACAGGAGCTTGCAACAACAGGTATTGTTTGTGGATTTTCTTAATCTTCTCATGAAAGTTGCATCTGAACATGACTAGGTGCCATCATAAAGGAGCCTCTACCATGACTGGTGGATCCGTACCCCCCCCGAGCTCCTGGTTCCTGTCCTTGGCCTCCCTGACGTGGCCTCTTGCACACCTGGTGGTGCCTCGAGCAGCGTGCTGAGCCACACCGTCATTCCCAGCCACAACGCCCCTTCCACAGGTGCTTCTAGGTCACTCTTAACTTCCTAACCCCACAAATTCCACCGCCGTTCACCTAATAACTCAAGCCATACGTTTAGGTGCCATCCTTGATTTCACTAACTCCCCTACCCATTGTTTCCAATGCACCCCCAAGACTGTCACTATTACCCCCAAAGTGAGTGCTCTCCACTCCCTGTCACCTTAGCTGAAGCCAAAATAACCAGCCGGCTGCCATCACGTGGTGGCTCCTCACTGGTTCTCCTAGTTTAACTGTTGCTTTCCCCGTTCACGCTTCCTGTTGTGGCCAACACCATCTCAGCACCCTCCTTCTCAGTGCCCCCCACCCAAGTCCCCACTGCACTCAGAGTGAGTTCAGATCTGCCCAACAGTGGCAACTGCCCACCTCCTCTGGTCCACGGTGGCAGGAGGTAGACAGGAGCTTTGGCCACACACACAGCCATGTGATTCAGTCTGTGGTTCAGACTGGTTTTCTGAAGAAGGTGATACAGAAGTGAGCCAAATCTTAAGGGATGAGTGGGGATTTCTCAAATGGGCCACAGGGTAGAGGAGAGGGTTTTGCAAAGGCCAGAAAGAGCAAGACACGTTTGGGCAGAAACACGCAGCCTTTGGCACACAGAGGGGCAGAGGGAGAGCAGCTGCGACTGTGGCGCCTGTGGGGTCTGGGGGCAATAATACGCCCCGTGGTCACCTGGAGGCTTTGTCAGGATGGCCGCAGGCTTGATGTCCACCGATGCAGGCAGCAAAGGTGCTTAGCATGGAAGAGCTCCTCAAAGGGACTCGAGCTCCTCGCTGCTGGGTGTGCTGAGGCCAGAAGGAAGATGCCCCGTACCCGCTGACCCCGTGAGAGAGGGATCAGCAGGACCCAGGCAGAGCCCTGGCCTGGACAGGCAGTGTCCTGAGACAGAGGGCAGGGGCTCTGGGACAATGAACAGGAATCGGTGTCCTGGGTCAATGATGGTTAAGAACAACAGCTTTGCAAATGGACAGCCCTGGATTTGAGACCTGGAATCACCACTTATCAAAGGGCAATTTGTTTCCATTCTTTGAGCTGTAAGAGCTTGTTTGTAAAGCCCACAGCAGGAACGCATAACCTGGCTATGTGTAAGGACCGGATCTTAGGACCGTGGAGCCCCAGCTGGAAGAGGCAGCCTGTGCTGAACGCGGAGATGGGTCAGGACCACACAGGAGGCTACTGTCCACCCCTCCTCCCCTGAAGCCTGGGGTGCCTGTGCTCACGCATGGAAGCAGGATCAGAGGTGGAGACGGCACGTGTCCTGTCCTCAGAGCTCGGTGGAAGACATAGGTGTAGACAAGGGATGCGCAGGAGATGATGCCTGGGAGTATGGGGACACTGAAGTGGCTGGTGGGATGCATAGCTGGAGGGACCGGGCCTGGATGGAGGAGGGGATGGGGCAGGTGCACTGTTGAGCCAGAGGCCAGAGCAGAGATGGCTTGGACTACACGGGGAGGAGCAGGGTCTTCAGCAGGGCAGGGTGGGGTCTAACCTGCAGATGCACGTTCAGGGTGGGGATTCCTGGGGACAGTGGTGTTGGAGATGTGGGGGCGGGGCTGCTCTCTGAATGGATTTCAAAGCCTGCCCCTGGGTCCTGCAAAAGAGCCTGAAACTTTCTTTGGTTTGGTGCTTCCTCATGCATAAATCAAACAACAACAACAACAACAACAACAAAAACTCTTTAAAAAATATATTGTGCTTCAGTTTACAATTTAACAACCTCAAGACCAGAGCCTCAGCCAGCACCAATGAATTCCTGCTCGGCCCTTCCTAGAGGCCTTGCTGCTGTCTCGGGCGCCTCTGCCCCTGCTGCTGGGCGAGCTCCACTGATGCTCCTGGGAGAATCTCTGTTGACCGTACAACGACGTTGGCACTGGCAGCCGTGATCTGGGGACACTTCGATCTGAGCTGGTTTCTCTCTTTCTGTGGTGACGGCTACAGTTTTCATTAAGAATGTACAGCATCTGGATCTAAAGTCCCCTATGTTCAAGGCTTCACACATTGTATTCCACCAAAAATAAAACATCTGCTCAGAAATCGTTAGTGTCTCACTTGTTGTTACAAAAGTGAGCCACAGAGGACCCCTGCCCCTTGGCCCCTGGGTGGTTTACTTTTTCTCTGCAGGCTGAGACCTGTTAGTGCCAAAGCCTCCTAGGATCAAGCTCAAATTTATTCATGCCCAGTTGTGAAAAAAACAACCCAAACGAGCAGATTTTTAGCCACTTGGAGCCTACCTCTTTGTGTCTTCCACAAAACTTCTCCCAGTATCTCAGGTCATTGGTAAGATACAGCCTTGTGGTCATCAGACCCCAGGTCGCTGCTGCCGCTGGAGTTGCCTGGCCAGAGACTCCCCCTCCACCTCACCATGTTGCTGAGTAAAGTCATCAGACACAGAGACCCTCTGATGCCCCACCGTGAGTTCCTCACCATCCTCCCCATCTGCGTGGCGGTCCCTCACCTTAGCCTCTGGATGGTCCCCTGCCTTGAGGGATGTCCCCTCTTCTGCACCTGTGCCCAAGAGCCACCCTAAAGGCATGTGTGTGTCTCTGCCTCCCCTGGTCCTAACTTTTGCCTTGCTCAGCCCTGAGTTCCCAGAGCTTCCCCACACCCAGTAAGTTGCTAAGTTCCCCTCCAGTGGTCTCCTAAGCCACGTTAGCGTCCCTCTCAGTCACCAGCACCTGGTTCCCCACCCACACCTTCCCATCCTTGCCTGGGCTGGTGCCGACTCACTAGGACCCTCCCTGCCCAGGGGAGGTCACCTGGCCTCTCCAGAGAGACTGTGACCGTGTCCTTGCATGGCACTAGCTCTCTGGCCTGGGTTTGGTTGCGTTTCTCTTTATTGTTTCTTGACTAGTGTGTCGGCCATGTCAGGTGAAATTTTCAGATTAACAGCTTAACACTCCATGCAGGAAGTCCCTACTCAATATTCTCAGCACATCACCATATGGCTGTCCTGATGGTCTATATTATATCTTATAGAACACATTAATCTTATAGACCGTATTAATACGTGGGCTTCATTACGTGATCCTAAAAATCCAAGTATGTTTTAGAATTGTCATTGCAACTTCCAGTCAACATGTTTAGCATTTGTTTTGGTTAGGTTTGCTTTGGTTTTTCACATATGGGATTAAAGAATTAAGGCAGATATTTGTTTCTGATACATCATTTTTAATTTAGAGAATTTATATTCCTTTTGATTAATTCTGGTGATTAAGCTGTGCCTCTACATCCTTGCTGGGTCAGATGATGCAGTTTTTATTCCAATTATGAAGGGCATGTGGGTCCTCTGCAGTGAGTTTGGATTTTTATGTTCGAGGCTCACCAACATTCCTCAAAAGGTTTCGGATAACTAAATCTCGCATTAAGCATTTCCCTTTTATTGTCTAAAATTTCACCCATGTTTCTTTCTGATCGTGTTTGGCTTTTGTTTTCGTTTTGTTTTTTCCTTTTGTTTCTAACTTGAAGGCGCCGCGCTTTCTTTTCCTGCTCGCTTGTTCCTTCCTGAAGGTCGTTTCTTGTCCCTCACCCACCACTGCTGCCCACCGTGCTGTATTTCCAAGCAACCTTGGGGTGTTGGCTGCAATGACATATCTAAGACAAATGTTATTTGGAATTAACTTTTGAAATTCTAAATGTCGAAACGGTAGATTTTAAAACTCATTCATTTCTACTAGTTCTCTTGCTTTATGGTGTGATGTCTGCATGTCACAAATGGATGGCAGGGTTTCTAAGGCTTGCTTTTCCTTTGTTGGTATTTTCCTAATTGCTTAGGACATATCACATAAAATTACTTAACAAGTAGTGGAAAAGAATGATTTTTCTTTTGCCATTTCACCTGGACTTTTTGTTTGTATGGTGTAGTCGGTGCTGCAGGAACTACCTTGTTGAAAGAGGAGGGGGCAGGTTGCTTCTCGTTTGTGTGGTGTAGCTAATGCCACACCCGGACGTCTTGTTTGTACGATGTGGTCAATGCCACACCACCTACCATGTTGGAAGGGAATGGGGCGGGTTCCTTCTTGTTTGTATGATCTACTCACTGCCGCAGGAACTACCATGTTGTAAGCGAATGGAGCAGGCTCCTTCCTGGTTTTATGGTGTAGTCAGTCCCGCAGGAGGCACTACGTTGGAAGGGAACGGGGCAGGTTCCTTCTTGGTATGGTGTGGCCAGTGCTGCAGGACGTACCATGTTGGAAGAGAATGGGGCAGGCTCGTTGTGAATTTTGAGTCTTTTTGTCTTTTCACTTTGTCCTAAAGGAAATTATCAGGTCTCTGCATAAGCCCCGATTTTTTAACAGGGAGGGGGTGTGTGCATGCATGGCAAACTAGTCCCTTTAAAAATTTTAGAATCTCTAAATATAAAGCTTAAGATATTAGTAATGCTGTTGATAACTGTGTGTTTGGGGTGATGATGTTTTTGTAGTATCATTTAAAGGATTTCCAGCTTCTTTCTGTTTCTGTTACCAACCTGTGGAGACCTCTTCATCATCCTGGACTCAGATCCAGTCCTCAACACTCCTGTGCTCCCAGCCAGCTGAGGCTGTTGTTCCCGCCCGTGTGTTTTTATAGAAGTCTAGGAGTTGGGGGTAGGAGGTGGGTGTGGGCAGGGGTCACGTCGCTTACAGGTTACGTTTGCTAGAAGCAGTCACATTGGCTGAGAACAGAATCCCCAGGGCCTGAGGATATCATGCAGGAAACTGGGTTTTAGTTTGTAGCTTGGCATCAGCCTAGAGATCAGACAAATTCTGATCAGACAAATTTATTTTAAAAATCAAGTGCTCTGGCCGGGAATGGTGGCTCACGCCTGTAATTCCAGCACTTTGGGAGGCCAAGGCGGGTGGATCATGAGGTCAGGAGATCGAGACCATCCTGGCTGGCACGGTGAAACCCCATCTCTACTAAAAATTTTTTTTAAAAATACAAAAAACTAGCCAGGCGAGGTGGCGGGCGCCTGTAGTCCCAGCTACTCGGGAGGCTGAGGCAGGAGAATGGTGGGAACCCGGGAGGCGGAGCTTGCAGTGAGCCAAGATCGCGCCACTGCACTCCAGCCTGGGTGACAGAGCGAGACTCCGTCTCAAAAAAAAAAAAAAAAAAATCAAGTGTTCCGTGGTGGGATGGTGATATGGTTGGCTGTGTCCCCACCCAAATCTCAGTTGAATTCCCATGTGTTGTGGGAGGGACCTGGTGGGAGGTAATTGAACCACAGAGACAGGTCTTTCCTGTGCTGTTCTCATCATAGTGAATAAGTCTCACGAGATTTGACAGTTTTATAAGGGGGAGTTCCCCTGCACATGCTCTCTTTCTGCCTGCTGCCATCCAGGTAAGACATGACCTGCTCCTCCTTGCCTTCCACCATGATTGTGGGGCCTCCCCAGCCACGTGGAACCATAAGCCCATCAAACCTCTTTTTCTTCCCAGTCTTGGATATGTCTTTATCAGCAGCATGAAAACAGACTAATACAGATGGAGTAGGGGAGGGCTACTGAAGAATTGAAGCCTCTTAGCTGCTGCTGGAAATAGATGCAGTCGAGGTGCAATTACTCATGGCCAGTCCTCCACAGGCAGCGGGGTCATTGTGAAGACCTGTGTGCCACAGTATCTAGAAAACAAAGGAGCCATGAGCCACTGTTTGCTTGTCGTCTAAATCAATGGACTATCTTATCACATGCAATGTTAGACAGTGTATTACATACGAATATTCATAAGCAGAAATATAAATATAGACTGTATACTGTAAGATAGTATTCATTATACAATATGATTAATTCACCTAGATACTTCACATAGAATTTGCCTTCAGTTTTACATTGATACGTGTGATAATAACTGCTCTGTGTGTTCTTGAGAAAGTGCTCACATTCCTGTACATAATGGAAACGCCATCACATTTTGAAATAGAGCATGAGATTCTGGCCACCACGTTGTCAGTTACAAGCTGCTTAGACTTCATGTCTTGCTTAGATTCTCAAATTCTCTGCATCTGGAAAATGGCAAAGATAGTGATGCGCATTTCTAGGGTTGTCATGAGGCTGAAGTGAGATAATGGCAGCAGAAATACTTAGTGAGCAATAATGCTGCAAAGGTCAGCGACTGTGTATGTAAATAATGGGCACCTTTGAAGCCCCTTTCTTCAAAGAGTCTCAGTCTTGATTCTTGAAGAGGTGTAATTTATCTCTGAAAAACTGCATTATTTCTTGCTGGGCATGTTGGCTCACGCCTATAATCCCAGCACTTTGGGAGGCTGATGTGAGGGGATCGCATGAGCCCAGGAGCTCAAGACCAGCCTGGGCAACAAAGCAAGACCTCATCTCTAAAATTAAAAAAAAACTATGGTATTTCCTGAGTTTTGACGTGATGAACTACTGCGGTAAACCGCTGTGTCTCACAGTGTTGTAAGCGAATGGAGCAGGCTCCTTCTTGTTTGTATGGTGTAGTCCATGAAGCAGGAACTACCATGTTGGAAGGGAATGGGGCAGGCTCCTTCGTGCTTGTATGATCTAGTCATTGCTGCAGGAGGTATCATGTTGGATGAAGTACCATGTTGGATAAGTGGCACAGTGGATAGAATCCATCTCCATTGTGACCATGAGTGGATTTCTGCTATTAAATTGGAGTACGACTTATGTAGGGCTTGGGGGTGAATCTGGAGGCACAGGTGGCCAAGTCTCCCATGGGCCTGCACCCCCAGATGAGGGGCCCCCAGATGCAGATCAAGGACTTTACACCCCAGAGGGCTGCCTTCTGGCCCCTCCCAGATTGTGCTGTCTCCCCAGAGGTGACCACTGTTTTGATCTTCGTCACCATAGTCAGTTTTCCCTGACCTGGCTTTTATAGGAAGGAAGTTAGATGGTAACCCCTGGGCCTGGCTTCTCCACCTCCACTCACCTTGGAGATGTAGTTGCTCCTGCCTTGCGGAGGGAGACACTCATCGTTACAGGACAGGCAGGGTGAGTGCTGAGCGCTGGTCAATGCTCCCGAGTGGCTGCTCTAATCTGCACTCCCAGGAGCAAAGTGTAAGGGCCCCACGCCCTCCCCAATCCGCGCACTGCGAGCCCTTTCATTTTAGCCCTTCTTGAGGGGAGGGTGGCATTTCCTGTGGTTAACTTTATATTTTCCTGGTGACTAAGCACTTTTAAAACACATTCATTGGCCATTTGGAGACTTTTTGGGGGGATGTGCCAGTTCAAACATTTTTGCCATTTTTGATGAGTCTTTTTTGATTTATAGACGCTCGTATTTTCTAAATATGTCTTCAGTGAGAAACGTTTTACAAATGTCTTCTCCCACCCGAGATTGGCCTTTTCACTCTCCATGCTGTCTTTTGGAGAAAAGTTGTTCATATTTTTAATGAAGTCCCATTTATCAATTACTTATTTCGTGGAAAGAAAACTTTTTTTGTTGTGTTTAAGAATCTTGGTTTCTCTGAAGGATGTGAAGGTATTTTTCTTGTGTTTTCTGCTGAAAATGTTATTGTTTTACATGTCACATTTAGATCTGTGACCCATCTCATTTAATGTTTTGTGCAATATATGAGGTGGCAACCATGGTGTGTGTGTGTGTGTGTGTGTATGTCTGTGTCTGTGTCTGGGTGTGTGTGTATATATTGTAAACCAAAAATAAAATTCTAAGTCCTGCGATCATCTGAATTGACCCCTCCTCTCAGCAAGGGCGTTCCAAAGCTAACCTGAAAAACTAATTCAGACCATGATGGGGAGAGCGAGGTCAGATGTGCCTCATGACACCCTCCTCCCTTTTGGAATTACTGCTAGAACAGACTTAACTCTAGAAGAAACATTTACAATCTATTCTCTCAGAGGTCTGCTGCCTGGAGACTTCACCTGCATGATGAAACCTTGGTCTCCACAACCCCGTGTCTTAACCCAGACACTCCTAAGTCCTTAGACAATAACTTTACTCTTTCAAAAAATTGCCAATCAGAAAACTCTTGAATCTACCTTTGACCTGGAAGCCCCCTCCTCCGGATGTCCTGCCTTTCTGCACTGAGCCAATGTACATCTTACATGTATTCGACTGATGTCTCGTGTCTCCCTAAAACATATGAAACTAAGCTGTGCCTCAACCACCTTGGACACGTTTCTCAGGATCTCCTGAGGGCTGAGTCATTGGCCATTGGTCACTCATATTTGGCTCAGAATAAATCTCTTCAACTATTTTACAGAGCTTGACTCTTTACTGACAATATCTGTAGGTGTGTATGTATATATAGAGGCATGTATATGTAGGTAGATTTGTATGTGTGTGTGTATATATATAATAGAGAGAGAGGTCTGTATTTATAGAGGCATGGGTGTGTGTATGTATAGATGTGTGTGAAAGCATATGTATATGACATTTAATGTATTCTGAACCATCCTTTACCCAGTGAACTGCACCAGTGCCTGTATCATGAATTGAGTAGCCATATGTGTGTGGGTGAGGACTGCTAGACTCTTACCATCATGTATATAATTATGAGAGAGAGGGAGAGAATGTGAGTTAGGCAATTAGCCACACTCGTCTTTACGCCTGCTGAGAAAACGACATAGGGACCCAGCGGCATCAGAACACCTTGTTGGGGCAGCTCTGCACTGGGGCGCAGGTGACAGAAGCCTCACGGGATTCTGTCCAGCAGGAAGAGAGGCCGGCTTCAGCCCCTCCCGCCTGACAGCGCATGGGTCCTGCCTCGCCTGGGAGGAGGAGCCCAGGATTGGAGGCAGGGGCTGCTCCCGCCTCCAGAGGTTTCCAGGAGGCCACATGTTGTGCCCTGCCGGCATCCACGCATTTGGGTTATACCCACTCCCAGACAAGGACACTCATGGACTTGAAGACACTTGGTGTCTTAGGAAATCGCAGAACATACAATGGGTGTAAATGACGCCAGAATAAACAAGATTTTCAAAGTTTTTGGAAAAAGCTGAGCTCATGCCGATTATAGAAAGCATTTGCATCTTTTGAAGGGCTTTCCTCTGAGGGTTCAGATATCCCTCAGGGATCGTGCTGGTGACAATCCCAGCTTTTTGCAAACTATCTGGTCTTAATTGCCTTCAATCAAGTCGCTCCAACCGAGATGGGAAAAATCACAGCTGAGTTTCCTCATACTTCCGGCCACCTGACAGGGCATCAGGCGTCTTTGGTGACAAGCTGGATTCTCGGGCACCTGGCCCAGCAGGACTGCAGGGTGTCGGCTGCTCCTGGGTGAGCACCTCCCATACAGAGAAGCAAACCCCCTCATCCCATGTCCCGCCGCCGCCCAGCTGAGAAAGAGGTGTGGTTGCAGAGGAGTGGAAAGCTGACTTCTTCCACTGTTTCTCTCCCAGCGTGTCACACTGCATTGCTGTGTGCTTCTTTTCACGGGCGGCACACGCCTCTGGCACTGAGCGTGCCTGTGTGCCGTTACGGGACGGCCACACCTGGCAAACATATTGACCCGTGTCTCTCAGCCTCAGGCCGCAGCTTCACGCTCCAGCTCTCTTCAAGATGGAAGTTTAGAATTTATTTTCTCTTTGGAATTCAGAAATCACAAAGTCTCCATTGCCAGGTGCCTGGGAGAGGGGAGCTAGTGTCCCAGGGAAACCAGAGTGACTCGGAGCCTCGGTGGGAGCACAGACCTCGGTCTCCCTCCTGAAACTCTCCTCCAGAAATGTTTCTCTTTGCTCATTTTGTCAGCTTTATGATCCTTTTTCCCATGCTGCCGTTAATCCAGATCTAATGAAGGAACAGTGTGGTGCAATAGGTGTCCACTGGGAAAGGGTCTTTCCAACAGGAGCTGAGCAAAGTCTCAGAGGGACCCTCTCAGTCCTGCTGACCTGCTGACCATGAAGGTGACACATCTGCGGAACGTCCACAACAAACATCTGTGAGTGCTCTTGGGCTGTTGTGATGTCCTAGTGAACTGCTGAAATAGAAAAGTCAATCAGCAAAAAAAATCACCACTTAAGCAGTTAAATTAGCATTTCATTATTTTTAATTGAGTGATCTAGCACCTCTCTATGAGCCACACTTTATGGAATTTCAATAAAGACCAACCAACCGTAAACGAATCTGAACACTTTATGAAAGCGATCTTTCCAGTCTCCAGATGCTGATGTATTGCAGCTAATTATATGCATTACTCTCCCACACATTTGTGCAAATTGAGCCACTTTGGTGTGCTGGAGATTAACAAAGTATTAATAATAGAATTATTCTCCCCTTACGATCCTTGTAGACATAGAGAAGTAACCATGTCCCCAAGCCACCTGCCGCTGCTGACCACTCATCCTCGAAAGTGTCCTAGATGAGGTAGCAGCAGGTGCACGACAGTAGGAATAAAACCTCCTCTCCTCTAATGTCCGGAGCTGCACGGTGGCCTTAGAGGCTTTTAAACCGGAAGTCTCAGCTCTTCAGTCTACCTCAAGGACAAAACGAATCTTTCCTTCACACATGTTGCCCAGGTTACAAACAGTTCTGAGCAGAACCTTGGTCCCTTCATTCCTGTGCAGAACATCTAAATCAGTCACATTTAATATGAATGACTAATGTATGTTATAACCATAAAGGCAATGGTAACTTAGTGACAAAACCACAACTAATTTTTAAATATTTATATTCCCAAACACTCCATATGTTTTAAAAAGTTGCTTATCTTGTCATGATTCTTGTAGACTTCACTCCTTGTATTTTCTAAGTGCGTACACATCAGATACATGGAAGGATTTTCAAAGCCTGCATCCTGGTCACGCCTGACTCTTTCGTCGTGTGCCTTGCAAAGTCTTCCAGTACCAGTTGTCCACGATGCAGCTTCAGACTCTGCAGACTCAGCCCTGCTTGTGTTGCATGACTCTGCAGCTGCCACACACAGAACCCCAGTGCCGGTTATTCCCACAGGGCTTGACTGACAGACACCAATGGAACCCGGATATCATGACAATGTTAGACCCAAAACAATCTGTATTTATTTTTAACAAAAGGAACCTACTTTTTTCCAACAAAAAATTTCTGTGTTTTTCTCTTTGAATTGACTTTTATATTCTAATTCCTCCATATTTCCTTCCAAATCCAGAATAATTTATGCCTTGTAAATTGAGCCATTTTATTCCAAATGTTGAATATTTTATACTTGAAAGTCCTTTATTTTTAATATGTTTTACATAGTTCTTTATTTTACCTATCCTCTACAGATATTTATGCTCATGTCATATATTTGGTACATTCATTTATATATTCTTCACATTCTTATAGTCTTACCATACATTTACATATTTGAATATGTATTTTATTTTGTATGTTACATTTTTATATATGTTATAAATTTAAATTTCATATTTAGAAAATGTTCAGTGAGGGCCGGGCGCGGTGGCTCAAGCCTGTAATCCCAGCACTTTGGGAGGCCGAGACGGGTGGATCACGAGGTCAGGAGATCGAGACCATCCTGGCTAACACGGTGAAACCCCGTCTCTACTAAAAAAATACAAAAACAAACTAGCCGGGCGAGGTGGCGGGTGCCTGTAGTCCCAGCTACTCGGGAGGCTGAGGCAGGAGAATGGCGTGAACCCGGGAGGCGGAGCTTGCAGTGAGCTGAGATCCGGCCACCGCACTCCAGCCTGGGTGACAGAGCGAGACTCCGTCTCAAAAAAAAAAAAAAAAAAAAAAAAAAAAGAAAATGTTCAGTGAGTACAAGGGTCTCAGTGTTCATGGTTTTCTTCAAGATTGAGTTATTTTGTACACATTATTAGAACATAATCGATTTAATCAGCACGGATCTATGACAGATGTTGGTAATTATTATGCATAGAGATAAATATTTGATGGAATTAGTTTATTGATGAGATGGGTGGAGTTTCCATTAGTTTCTTCAGCAGTTGGCTGAACATCAGCTGTTGGCCGAGGGGCCATGCATGCTGGTTACCCGAGATCCTTCCTATTTATGCCTTCTATCCCAGGAAATTATTAATAATTAACAGTGCTCCTGTCTCCTCAAAAGTATTCCACTGTGGTTAGGAATTATATGATCGTCCTGCGTACTATAGATCAGACAGTTCAGCCGCAACCCTGTGATTATTTTTACCTTCGCAGATGGACATGCCTAGAAACCGACCGCGTGACTATGTCACTGGGAAAAGCTCTGCCATCTGGCCCTCAAAACCCCTTCTGAGATGTAGAAGAAAATGAACATATGATGAGCTATCATTAAAATGATTTTTATTCATGTATCAGCAAACAATTCAATAACATTGTCCTCCAAATTTCTAAACAAAATATTGGAAAATACCTGATTCACACAAGGACTAGTTACGAATCTTTAGTCTTTTATTTCCTCAATTTCTAGAAAATGTTCCAAGACACATCAAGTGACTGTTAATTGTGCCTACATCCCTTCAACTTAGGGGCACCTTGCTTAACACAGTACACTCGGAACTAGGTGTGAAATCAAAGTGTTCAACACACCTTTACCTTATCATGCACTTCAAATACATTTTTGTCAGAATATATTTTGACCAGTGGAAAGAAACTGCAAACCAGCCTACTTATGGGAAACTTCACCATCTAGCTTACTGGCTGAATCCATTCTCATCCCCAAATCAAACAGCCAAATACAACCGACTCTCTCTCTCAGGAGAGACTTAACTTTATTTTTAACTTATTTTATTTTTAATTCATTCCCGCAAGCTCGCCTGGACAATCACACGGGGCAGGAACAGGCATGACACCCTGGTGGCTTCATGGTGCTTTGATTAAAGGATGTTTTATGCCACAGGATTTAAATGCTCTCTTTGTTTGGAGCACCAGAAGTTTCTGTCCTCCCGAGAACTGCCGCTGGTGCATTCTAGAAGGGTGGGAGACCCTCCTTCAGAAAACAGTAGGAGAAGCTTTCCTGAAGGGCAGTGGGAAGGAACCCTGTAGGCAGCCACCTCCAGACAGCATGTGCCGCGCTCGGGAGAGGGCGCCTGTGGGAACCGAGCCTCTGGGATGACCTCCCTGGAATCCAGCCATGACCTGGGCCTCCAGGAGGCATTTCGGGTCTTCTGGGGAGCTGTGCCCCTTGGGCCTCCGGAGAGACCCCACTTATTCTCCCTGGGAATGGTTCCTTATACCTGGGACTCTCTGCTTCTGCGTTCTTCTCCGCCATCTCAAACACATCCTTGCGTTTGTCTCCGCAGAGACCACCCCAGATGGGGTGCCTCCAACACAGCCCTGGCACGATGGCTCCCTCCAGTCTACGAGGACGGCTTCAGTCAGCCCCGAGGCTGGAACCCCAGCATCTTGCACAACGGGTTCCCACTGCCCCCGGTGGGTACTCGGGACGCTGCTACCCTGGACGAAGATTGGGTCCTGTGATGCTGAGGGAGGGAAATAGCCTTTTACTGGGTTCTTGCTCGTGCTGGGTGCCACGTGCAACTCCTTCAGATCCTCCCGCCCTCCCTTTGGTGTAGCAATCACTGTTTCTGCCCTATGGCTTAGGAGCCAAGGCTCAGGGAGATTAAAATCTCTTAGTGAGTGGAACCCTGCAGATTTAAATTAAGTTTTATCAACCCTAACATTTCTGTTCCTGAAAATCACTTCAGTGTTTTCAGATAAGTTCCTTTACCCATCATGTGGGCTCGGTACATCCCAAGATGCCTTTGAGTTCAGCAATCCACTCACTGATGTAAAGATGATCACTTTACTCCCAGAGGTGAATTTATTTGCTGAACAGTCATAGCCTAGTAGAATCTACTGGTCTATGTGGTCAAAAAATGGGTCATTTTGCTTGTAATTTAACTACTCATTTCAATGAATCAGCCAGTCTGTTTGCTCTTGTGCCATGTTCAGTGACGAAATTATGTAGAAATACAGCAGTGGATGTTCTGTTTAGCCCAAAGAGGCCAGGTGGTAGGACTCAGGTCTGACTCAGACCAGCCGTGGGCAGATACACCAGCACAGAGTTCCCCTACGAAAGCCAGCAACTTTACCTCGGCAATTTTCCCAGGCGGGCTTTTAGTAAGAGGACCCGGTGTGCCCAGAAGCCATGAGCAGCCCTGGGTAGAGCTGGAGGCTGAGTCACTGAGGACGGCTCAGTGCTCCCAGCAGCAGGGACGAGGGGATTGGGCTCACGCTCCGCTCCCACTGGCTTCCTGCAAGTCACTTGCCTTCTTGGCCAGTGACAATACTTAAAATGGGATAACACTGTCTTACCCACCTTGTGCTCAATGGTAGAGACCAGGTCAACCCCCGAGGCTGCTTAAACGCTCAGTATTAGGAGCCTGTGATTCTGTAAACCCATATTTGCTCAGAATTATTTCACTGTTGAGAAAAATCAGAGTTCAAGTGTCCTTAAATGTAAATTGTGTTAGTTTTCTCCTCAGCTGTGACAAATTACTCCAAATTTAGTGGCTGAAAACAACATAAATGTGATCTTCCAGTTTCGTAATCAGTGTCTGATGTCTCACTTGGCTCAAATCCAGGTGTCGCAGAGCTGGTTCCTTCTAGGGGTTCCAGTGGAGAATCCCTTTCCTGGCAATTCCAGTCCTGGAGGTGCCCGCATCCCCTGGCTCGTGGCCCCTCCTTCAAAGCCAGCAATGTTGTGTGTCTGTGCCGTTGTTTAGAGTCACAGCTCCACCTCCAGTCAGGAGAGGGCCTCCAACTTTAAGGACTCAGGTGATTGGACTGGACACTCGTGGAGACCCAGGACAACCTTCCCATCCAAGGCCCTTAATGTAATTGCATCCGCAGGCTCCAAGGATTCGCGAATGGATGTTGTGCGAGAGGCATTTTTCTGCCTCCACAAATGACCCACTGACCCTCAAAGATTCATGGCCTGTCCTCATGCATAACATACTCACCCCATCCCAAGGTTCCCCCAAGCCCCATCCCATGACAGCACCAACTCCAGGCCCAAAATCCAATCCAAATCTCACCATATAAATCATCCACATCAGGTAGGGCAGGCTCAGGGTAAGATCCATCCAGGACAAAATTCCTCTCCATCTGGACCTAGCCTGTGAGACAGGGAAGCCTGTCGTCTGCTCTCCAGATGCCCTGGCAGAACGGTGTTAAACGTAACAGCAGCAGACATCTGGGTGGAGAAAGGAAAGGAAAGGGAGTCGCTCCTCCCAACCCACGTGGAAATCCAGCCAAGCAACATCCCTTAGGCTTCAAGGCCAAGGAGTAATGCCTGTGGCTGGAGGCTCTGCCCTCTGAGTCATGGACTCAAAATAGACGACTCTTCACTTAATCCTGACAACAACCCTGAAAGATCAACCTTTCTGTATTAACTTAAAGATGAGGAAGCCGGGGCTGAGGGAAGTTAACGCCAGGCCCTCCAGCCACCACAAATCAAGGCAGGGGTTCGAGTCCAAGGGCCTCTGTCTTCAAAGCTCACGCTCCTCCCGCCCTAACTCCAGGGCACAGATCTCCTAGGGGTACCTGGAGCTCTGTGAACAGGAACCACACCAGGAACTGCATGATCCCAAAGGTCATCTTTCTTCTCCCACAGGGTCTCCTATATCCTGACCAATGGTCTCTTCCTACCCAGGTCCGGGAGGTGACACGACATGTCATTCAAGTTTCAAATGAGGTTGTCACAGATGATGACCGCTATTCTGACCTCCTGATGGCATGGGGACAATACATCGACCATGACATCGCGTTCACACCGCAGAGCACCAGCAAAGCTGCCTTCAGGGGAGGGGCTGACTGCCAGGTGACTTGTGAGAACCAAAACCCATGTTTTCCCATACAAGTAAGTTTTAGAAAACGTTTTTATGTTTATTATGAAACTAAGTGCTATTTAAAATGTCAAACAGAACAGTATAAAATAAAATGTGAAAGTCTGTTTCTGTTGTCCTAGTCCCAGGGGTAACAGTTGTGAATATCCCAAGCATCTCACTGGAAATTATCTGGATACACATATATATAGCATATAAGATAGCGTGTGGGCAGATGTGTATATGGCATATATGATAGTGTGTGGTCACGTGTATATAGCGTATAGGATTACGTGTGGGCACGTGTATTAGCATATATGATCGTGGGTGGGCATGTGTGTACATAGCATATATGATAGCGTGTGGGCACTTGAGTATATACAATCATGTGTGGGCACATGTGTATATAGCATGTAAGATAGTGTGTGGGCACGTGTGTATATAGCATGTAAGAGTGTTGGGCACGTGTGTATATGGCATATAAGATTGTGGGCACATGTGTATATGGCATATAAGAGTGTGTGGGCATGTGTGTATATAGCATATAAGACAGTGCGTGGGCATGTGTGTATATGGCATATTGGCATATAAGATACTGTGTGGGCATGTGTGTTTATACATATAAGAGTGTGTGGGCACGTGTGTATATATCGTATAAGATAGTGTGTGGGCACATGTGTATATAGGATATAAGATAGTGTGTGAGCATGTGTGTATGTGGCATATAAGATACTGTGTGGGCACATGTGTTTATAGCATATAAGAGTGTGTGGGCATGTGTGTATATATCGTATAAGATACTGTGTGGGCACGTGTGTATATAGGATATAAGATAGTGTGTGGGCACGTGTGTATATGGCACACAAAATAGTGTGTGGGCATGTGTATATGGCACATAAGATAGTGTGTGGGCATGTGTGTATATAGCATATAAGACAGTGTGTGGGCACATGTGTATATGGCATATAAGACAGTTTGTGGACTTATGTGTATATGGCATATAAGATACTGTGTGGTCACGTGTGTTTATAGCATGTAAGTTAGTGTGTGGGCACGTGTGTAAATAGAGCATGTGATCCCATGTGTACCTGCGCTTTTTCTCATCCTCTGTGTCACATCATGTGCATGCTCAGTGCCTGGTAAGGACCACTTAGCAATAGTTCTTACACATGTCTGCATAACATTAAGTGAACAGAAATGTTAATTGTTTGTGACTTCTTAATATTCCATTTGTGTGTGCATTATAATCTGTCTAACCACTTCCCTTATTAATGAGCATGAGTTGCTTTCTGCTTCATTGCTGTTTTTATGCTGTCACAAATAATGAAGCAAAGAGCACACTTGGCCCTCAGTCTTTGTGCACATGTGTACACCTGATGGATCCAGGGGTAAGATTGCTAAGTCATGGTGGAGGTGCCTGTGGAATTTTGATAAATATTGCAGAATTACTCTCCATTAATATTGCACAAATGT
This sequence comes from Macaca thibetana thibetana, assembly GCF_024542745.1. Lineage (NCBI taxonomy): Eukaryota > Metazoa > Chordata > Mammalia > Primates > Cercopithecidae > Macaca > Macaca thibetana. The sequence continues at coordinate 105,658,133 of NC_065590.1, read as the reverse complement.
TCACTCTTACCCAAAAGAAAGAGACAATATAGGTAGGATTTTAATTTTATTTCTCTCTGGAAGCCAACCTTGAAGTTAACAAGGGACATTTTCTTTATTTTCTTTTTTCTTTTTTTTTTAAAGATAGGGTCTCATTCAGTCACTCAGGCTGGAGTGCAGTGGTACAATCTCAGCTCACTGCAACCTCTACCTCCCAGGTTCAAGTAATTCTTCTGCCTTAGCCTCCCGGGTAGCTGGGACTACAGGTGCATGCCACCACACCTGGCTAATTTTTGTATTTTTAGTAGAGACGGGGTTTCACCATATTGGCCAGGCTGGTCTCGAACTCCTGACCTTGTGATCCACCTGCCTCAGCCTCCCAAAGTGCTGGGATTACAGGTGTGAGGCACCGTGCTCAGCCAACAAGGGACATTTTCTACTTAAGAGCACAGGTGGTTTCAGGCTCATGTCCTCTCTAACATTCATTCAATAAAACTTCACTGGTAGTTATTCTGTGCCATGCTGTGCTGTGTGCTGGGCAGACTGAAAAGGAAGACAGGCTGGTCCCTGGAAGATGGGCAGGACAGTTACATAAACCAGCAGTTATAAGATTCTGGGCATCTGCAGAGGAAGTCCCAATGGGCAAAATCAAGGTATTTAAACCAAATATCCCAAAAGGAATAATATTGGGGGAAAGGAGGAAAAGGAGCACCATAAAGACTGTGTCAATCATAGAAACTGAATTTCAACCAGGTCCAGCCTGTCCCTGGGAGGAGGTCACACTCTCTCTCACATGCTGGGGCTCAGACCCTGGATGACGGGGGGGTCCCTCGCTCTTCTCTGCAGAGCCTCCTCACCAGCCATCCCTGAAGTGACCCCCGCTGCAGCATGTCCCTCTAACCTGGGGGTTCATTCTTTTTTTTTTTTTTTTTTTTTTTTTTTTTGAGCTGGAGTCTTGCTCTGTTGCCCAGGCTGGAGTGCAGTGGCACAATCTCAGCTCACTGCAACCTCCACCTCCCAGATTTAAGCAATTCTCCTGCCTCAGCCTCCTGAGTAGCTGGGACGACAGGCGTGCACCACCATGCCCGGCTAATTTTTCTATTTTTAGTAGAAACAGGGTTTCACCACGTTGCCCAGGCTGGTCTTAAACTCCTGACCTCAACTGATCCACCTGCCTCGGCCTCCCAAAGTGTTGGGATTACAGGTGTGAGCCACCGCGCCTGGCCCTAGTGTTCATTCTTCATACCCAGGACCCCAAAGTTCTCATCTGTTAACATTGGAGCTATCAGATCTTGCAGAAGTACCTGTATCTTCAGCAATGAACGGTCCGCCAAGCAGAGGCCCTCATTCCCAGCTAAGAGGCTCCCGAGCAGAATCTCTGCAAAAACGACTGAGTTGTGCAGCCTGGAGAAGCAGTGGAGACGGGCACCTGTTATCTGTCAGGTCTTGGGTTCCAGGCTTGCCTTGTAACTTATCAGCTGCTTGTATATAGGTTTGTTGTCTGTAAAAAGAGTCTATTTCCCACCTAATAGTGTAGCAATTAAAATGAAATGAGATCGAATTTGCAAAACCAGGCTCGGAGAAGGAATTCGATGAATGTGCATTGTAATTGCTGTGTTGCTGGAAGCCTAGCTGGAGGGATGTGAGGTGATTAGGGAAACTCAGCAAGGAGGGAGCACGTTGGGTGGGGAGCTGCACTGAGAGAACCACTCTGTGTGGGGGTTCCACCTTTGGGGCTCCCCTGGAGTTTAGCTGGTTTGGGCAAGAGCTGGTCAAAAGCAGCCTGGAAGAAGGAGGGGTTGTTCGTGCAAGTCTGCAGCTGCCATTGGGGTAATCTGTGTTTGCCCGTCCAGACAAGTGGGACAGTTGGGGGCCACCACCTGGGTGGGAAGGACACGGGTGGCACTGAGGCCAGACAAGAACCCCAGGAAAAGCCCAGCCCTTCAGGGCCACACACACTGTGGGGGAGGTCGGGGGCCTCCAGCCAGGGCATCATCCCAGGCATGTTCCGCTGATATCCAGGGCCACATGATGGTTGGGGTGAGCCCCACACACCTGCCCACAGGGGCTCCTTCCTCCATCCACAATAATCAAAGCTACGTGGATGGCTGTGTTCATATAGAGATAAATATATTAATGTAGGTTAAAACTTTTTCTTTGGCCTAAATGTTTCTTATTTTCTTCTGATTTTAAAATAAATTAAGCATTTTACGAGCACACTTACTCCTGTAGCCGTAGGCACTGTAGCTATGGTGCCTCCTGGATAAGTTGGCCTTGGGGAAACTGGACTTCCACCCACTTTAGGAGAGAAATTGGCCTGTTGTCCTAAGAAAAGTCTTCTCAGAAGAACCTGAGCGGGAGTGAAAAGCAAAAGTGAGTTGGGCCCCAGGGCCCCCCGCACGACCAGGCATAAACATACCCACGGGCACATGTGACCACCCATACACCTGTGTGTTCACTCTTGTGCATACATACATGCACACCCACCCACACCCACCCACACCCATACACACACGTGCACACACGTGCACACAGGCACATGCACCTAATCATGCTCATGCACACACAGACCCACACACACACCTGCACACACCTCACATGCACACCCACCCACACCCATACACACCCATACACACACGTGCACACAGGCACATGCACACACCTCACAGGCACACAGCTGCTCCAGGCTCCTCCTGCTGCCATGGGGTTCTAAGAGGACCCTGTGTAACTCAGGAGTGTGTTGGACAAGGGCAGGGGAGGCCGTGGAGAGGAGCAGGATGCTGTAATGTCCATGGAGATCCCCGCAGACGTTCTGGGGGGTCCGGGCACTGGCTCCTTGGGGGCTCCCTACTGGATCTCAGGGAAAGGCGGGTGTCCTCATCAGCCATGTCACTCTCCAAGCTCCTCCTTTCTTTTTAGGGCTCAGTTATAGTGAGCCCAGTCACACCAGGTACCATCTCTCTGCCCTGTTTCAACTTTCTGTTCTGGCTGTTCTGGGCCAGCCTATCTTCCATGGTGCAGGACTGGTGTTGACGGCACTTCCCTTCCACACGGAGCACATGCCTGTGGGGCCCTGAAGGCAGAGAGGCTGGGGCAGGTGCTGTGGGCAGCAGGGAGGGAGGGGCTGGACCATCTCAGGTGGGAGCCTGCAGGGCTTGTTCCAAGGAGCTAAGGAGCTGAGACTCCAGACCTCAGGGCTGTGTGCTAAGGGCTCTGGACACAAACTCAGTGCATGGACAAGAGGCAAACCCTCGGGACAACTTGAAAATACGGAATGACAAGGAATTGTTATCTTCATTCTATAACGAGCTCTTATAAAGCAACGAGAAAAAATAAACACCCAATGGAATAAACCCCTGATGTGAACAGGAAAATTACAAGAAAACTCAAATGTGTATGTACACACACACACACATAGATATAAATGAAAGATAAATTAACAGCAAGATGCTGTTTTTAAACATACAAACTGGAAAGAAATTATGAAATTTTAATTTAGTGTCGTTGAGGGTATTGAGAAATGATTTGTATCCATACATTGCTGTGCAAATGTAAATTGGTGAATGCATTTGGGACACGATGTGACATAAAATATGAAATGAAATCAAGCCCATTCACACCACCACAAGAATCTTTCCTAGGGACAATGTCAAAACTGCCCATAAAAGTGGGTGAATATATTTGTTTGTCACAATTTTTATATCACCAAAATACTGGAAAACTTTAAACACTGATCACAGGCTAGGAGCATGAGAAACACAAGCAACTTTAAACAATCATGTTATACAGTGACACTATGGAAATGGTGAAATGTTTCCCGGGTTAGTAAAATTTTAGATGATATTCTCCTTGTCACTTCTTATTTCAAAATGTTCATTATTGAGCATATATTATCTTTGTACTTAGAGAAAAATAACAATTAAATTATTTGTAAACAATTTTTAAAATAAAAGGCAAGACCACATCTGGCAGAGAGGACACCTGTGTGCCTGTGGGTGAGAATGTGGGAGAGGCCCCAGGGTGGGTCTCCAAGGCACTTTCCAGGGCTCTTGGTCTCGGCGCGAGCCTCCTGGCTTGTAGTTAAGAGTGTTCGTCAATTATCCAGATCCTGTCCATCCCCAGGGCAGCCTTCAGTAGTTGAGTGATTGAGCTAATAGTCACTCCAGTGAGATGAAAAATATATGGTATACTCTAGGAGTAGCTCCGTAAACCCAGTAGATGACACATCATAAATCAGTGCTTTTAAATGTTTGATGTCCTTTGCACTGAAACCATCCAGTTTGGTCTCTGAGTATTTACGGTGGAGTGTGAGGTTAAAAGTTCTTAGTGAGCTTGGAGCAAGTTAGGACTTTAGAATCTCAAAGCAAAACAGAAAATGATCCACACAATTTATCATATCTATGTTTATTCAATTTTCCTTAGAGAAACATGTTTCCAGCAACTGCATGAGACTATAAATTAAAGTGTTTTGAGTCTCTGACTACTGCCTCACTCAGCCCAGTAGCTTCTAGGGAGCTGTGAGAGCTTCGCAGCATCCTCTATTTTAGGACCAGGCTTTTCTTCATGCCCTCGCTCCTTCTGGTCTCAGCTAAGTGGGGATGCAGCCAGCCCGATGATTTCCACTGGGTGCTGCAAACCCCCCATCCACTGCAGAAAACATGTAGCTATGAATGTATCGAAAACCTAAAAGCTACCCAAGCCTTCTCGTGCACACCAATGTGTATCTCTAGGTACATAATACAAAGTGGAGTTAGTGGATGATGAATTATGTTCAGGATGGAATTTTGTTATTTCCATAAGTTATTGGGAACAGGTGGTGTTTGGTGACATGAGTAAGTTCTTCAGTGGTGATTTGTGAGATTTTGGTGCACCTGTCACCTAAGCAGTATACACTGAGCACAATTTGTAGCCTTTTATCCCTCAGTCCCTTCCCAACATTTCCCCCTGAGTCCCCAAAGTCCACTGTGTCATTCTTAAGCCTTTACATCCTCATAGCTGAGGTCCCACTTATGAGTGAGAACATAAAATGTTTGGTTTTCAATTCCTGAGTTACTTCACTTAGAATAATAGTCTCCAATCTCAACCAGGTAGCTGCAAATGCCATTAATTCATTCCTTTTTATGGCGGAGTAGTATTCCATCATATATATATAATCATATATATATAAAATCATATATATATATAATCATATATATATATATTTATATATTTCACAGTTTCTTTATCCACGCATTGATTGATGGGCATTTGTGCTGCTTCCACAGTTTGGCAATTGTGAATTGTGCAGCTATAAACGTGTGTGTGCCAGTATTTTTTTCATATATGACTTCTTTTCCTCTGGGTAGATACCCAGTAATGGGATCGCTGGATCAAGCAGTAGTTCCACTTTTAGCCCTTTAAGGAATCTCCATGGTGTTTTCAGTAGTGGTTGTACTAATTTACATTCCCACCAGCAGGGTAGAAGTGTTGCTCCCTTTTCACCACATCCACACCAACATCTATTATTTGTTGATTTTTTTTATTGTGGCCATCCTTGCCAGAGTAAGGTGCTATTGCATTGCGTTTTGATTTGCATTTCCTGATGATTAGTGATGTTGAGCATTTTTTCATACGTTTGTTGGCCATTTGTGTATCTTCTTTTGAGAATTCTCTATTCATGCCCTTAGCCCATTTTTGATGCGATTGTTTGGTTTTCCTTACTGATTTGTTTGAGTTCATTGTAGATTCTGGATATTAATCCTTTGTCAGATGTATGGATTGTGAAGATTTTCTGTGAGGTGTCTGTTTACTCTGCTGACTGTTCTTTTTGCTGTGCACAAGCTCTTTAGTTTAATTAAGTCCCAACTATTTATCTTTGTTTTTATTGAATTTGCTTTTGGGTTCTTGGTCGTTAAATCCTTGCCTGAGCCAATGTCTGGAAGAGTTTTTCCAATATTATCTTCTAGAGTTTTTATAGTTTCAGGTCTTAGACTTAAGTCCTTGATCCATCTTGAGTTGTTTCTGTATAAGGTGAGAGATGAGGATCTAGTTTCATTCTCCTGCACATGGCTTGCCAGTTATCGCAGCATCATTTGTTGAATAGGAGGTCCTTTGCCCACTTTTTGTTTTTGTTCGCATTGTTGAAGATCAATTGGCTGTAAGTATTTGGGTTTATTTCTGGGTTCTCTATTCTCTTCCATTGGTCTATGTGCTTATTTTTATACCCATACTATGCTGTTTGGGTGACTATGGCCTTACAGTATAGTTTGAAATCAAGTTATGTGATGCCTCCAGATTTGTTCTTTCTGCTTGATCTTGCCTTGGCTATGCAGGCTCTTTTTGGGTTTCATATGAATTTTAGGAGTTTTTTTTTCTAATTTGGTGAAGAATGATGGTGATATTTTTGATGGGAATTGTGTCGAATTAATAGATTGCTTTTGGCAGTATGGTTGTTTTTACAATATTGACTCTACCCATCCATGAGTATGGGATGTGTCCGATTTGTTTGTGTTGTCTGTAGTTTTTTTCAGCAGTGTTTTATTTTGTAGTTTTCCTTGTAGAGGTCTTTCACTTCCTTGGTTAGGTATATTTCTAAGTTTTTCTTTTCTTTTCTTTTCTTTCCTTTTTTTCTTTCTTTTTTTTTTTTTTTTTTTTTTTTTTTTTTTTTTTTTTTTTTTTTGCAGCTATTGTAGAAGGGGTTGAGTTCTTGATTTGATTCCCAGCTTGATTGTTGTTGGTGTATAGAAGAGCTACTGATTTGTGTACATTAATCTTGTATCTGGAAACTGCTGTATTCTTTTATCAGTTCTAGGAGCTTTCTGGTAGAGTCCTTAGAGTTTTCAAGGTAAACGATAATATCTTCAGCAAACAGTGACAGATTGACTTCCTCTTCGCTGATTTGGATGCCCTTTATTTCTTTTGTCTGATTGCTCTGGCTAGGACTTCCAGTACTATGTTGAAGAGGAGTGGTGAGGGTGGGCATCCTTGTCTTGTTCCACTTCTCAGAGGGAATGCTTTAAACTTTTCCCTATTCAAAATTATGTTGGCTGTGAGTTTGTCATAGATGGCTTTTATTACATTGAGGTATTTCCCTTGTATGCCTATTTTGCTGAGTTTTCATCATAAAAGGATGCTGGATCTTGTCGAATACTTTTTATGCATCTATTGAGACAATCATGTGATTTCTGCTTTTGATTCTGTTTACATGGTGTATCACATTTATTGACTTGTGTATGTTAAGCCATCCCTGCATCCCTGGTACGAAACCCACCTGATCATGGTGGATTATCTTTTTGATATGCGTTGGACTTGGTTAGCTAGTATTTTGTTAAGGATTTTAGCATCTATGTTTGTCAGGGATATTGGTCTGTAGTTTTCTTTTTTGGTTATGTCCTTTTCTGGTTTTACTATTAGGGTGATACTGGCATCATAGAATGATTTAGGAAGGGTTGCCTGTTTCTCTGTCTTGTGGAGTAGTGTCAGTAGGATTGGTAACAATTCTTTGAATGTCTGGCAGAATTCTGCTGTGAATCTGTCTGGCCTGGACTTTTTTTGTTGGTAATTTTTGTGTTACCATTTCAATCTTACTGCTTGTTATTGTTCAGGGTATCTAATTCTTCCTGATTTAAGCTAGGAGGGTTATATCTTTCCAGAAATTTATCCATCTCCGCTAGGTTTCCTAGTTGATGTGCATAAAGGTGTTCATAGTAGCCATGAATGATCTTTTGTATTTCAGTGGTGCCAGTTGTAATATCTCCCATTTCGCTTCTAATTGAGCTTATTTGGATTTTCTGTCTTCTTTTCTTGGTTAACCTTGCTAATGGTCTATCAATTTTATTTATCTTTTCAAAGAACCAGGTTTTTGTTTCATTTATCATTTGTATTTTTATTGTTGTTGTTGTTTCAGTTTCATTTAGTTCTGCTCTGATCTTGGTTATTTCCTTTCTTCTGCTGGGTTCGGGTTTGGTTTGTTCTTGTTTCTCTAATTCCTTAAGGTGTAACCTTAGATTGTCAGTTTGTGCTCTTTCAGATTTTTTATGTAGGCATTTAGGGCTATGAACTTTCCTCTTAGCACGGCCTTTGCTGTATCCTAGAGGTTTTGATAGGTTGTGTCATTATTGTCGTTCAGTTCGAAGAATTTTTTTTTTTTGAGATGGAGTTTCACTCTTGTTGCCCAGGCTGGAGTGTAGGGACACAATCTCGGCTCACTGCAACCTCTGCCTCCCGGGTTCAAGTGATTCTCCTGCCTCAGGATCCCGAATAGCTGGGATTACAGGCTTCCACCACCACCCACCACCACGCCTAGCTAATCTTTTGTATTTTTAGTAGAGATGGAGTTTCACCATGTTGGCCAGACTGGTCTGGAACTCCTGATCTCAGGTGATCCACTGGCCTCGGCCTCCCAAAGTGCTAGGATTACAGGCGTGAGCCACTGCACCTGGTCCCAAAGAATTTTTTAATTTCCATCTTGATTTCATTTTTGACCCAGTGGTCATTCAGGAGCAGGTTGTTTCATTTCCATGTATTTGCATGGTTTTGAAGGTTCCTTTTGGAGTTGATTTCCAGTTTTATTCCACTGTGGTCTGAGAGAGTGCTTAATATAATTTCAGTTTTCTTAAATTTGTTGAGGCTCATTTTGAGACCTATCATATGGTCTATCTCAGAGAAAGTTCCATGTACTGTTGAATAGAATGGGTATTCTGTGGTTGTTGGGTAGAATGTTCTGTAAATATCTGTTAAGTCCATTTGTTCTAGGGTATAGTTTACACTGTTTCTTTGTTGACTTTCTCTCTTGATGACCTGTCTAGGGCTATCAGTGGAGTATTGAAGTCCCCCACTATTATTGTGTTGCTGTCTATCTCATTTCTTAGTTCTATTAGTGATTGTTTTATAAATTTGGGAGCTCCAGGGTTAGGTGCATATTTATTTAGGATTGTGATATTTTCTTGTTGGACAAGGCCTTTTATCATTATAATGACCCTCTTTGTCTTTTTTAACTACTGTTGCTTTAAAGTTTATTTTGTCTGATATAAGAATAGCTACTCCAGCTTGCTTTCGGTGTCCATTTACATGGCATGCCTTTTTCTACCCCTTAAGTTTATGTGAGTCCTTATGTGTTAGGCATGTCTCTTGAAGGCAGCAGATGGTTGCTTAATTCTTATCCATTCTGCAATTCTGTATCTTTTAAGTGGAGCATTTAGACCATTTACATTCAATGGTAGTATTGAGATGTGAGGTATCATTCCGGTCATTGTGCTATTTGTTGCCTGTACACCTTGGGTTTTTGTGATTTTGCTGTTTTTCTAAATTGTATTTTTGTTTTATAGGTCCTGTGAGATTTATGCTTTAAAGAGGTTGTGTTTGGATGTGTTTCCAGGATTTGTTTCAAGATTTAGAGCTCCTTTTAGCAGTTCTTGTAGTGCTGCCTTGGTAGGGGTGAATTTTCTCATCATTTGTTTGTCTAACAAAGATTGTATCTTTCCTTCGTTTATGAAGCTTAGCTTCACTGGATACAACATTTTTGGCTGATAATTGTTTTGTTTGAGGAGGCTAAAGATAGGGCCCCAAACCCTTCTAGCTTGTAGGGTTTCTGCTGAGAAATCTGCTGTTAATCTGGTAAGTTTTTCCTTTGTAGGTTACCTGGTGTTTTTGACTCACAGCTCTTAAGATTCTTTTCTTCATCTTAACTTTAGGTAACCTGATGACAATGTGCCTGGGCAATGATCTTTTAGCAATGCATTCTCCAGGTATTCTTTGAGCCTCTTGTATTTGGTGTCTAGGTCTTCAGCAAAGCCAGGGAAGTTTTCCTTTATTATTCCCCAAAATAAACTTTCCAAACTTTTAGATTTCTCTTCTTCCTCAGGAACACTAATTATTCCTAGATTTGGTCATTTGACATAATCCCAGACATTTTGGAGGCTTTCTTCGTATTTTATTATTCTTCTTTGTCTTTGTTGGATTGGGTTAATCTGAAGACCTTGTCTTTGAGCTCTGAAGTTCTTTCTTCTGCTTGTTTGATTCTATTGCTGAGAGTTTCCAGAGCAGTTTGAATTTCTCTAAGTGTGTCCAATGTTGCCTGAAGTTTTGATTTTTTTTATTTATGATATCTATTTCCTGGAATATTTCTTCCTTCACTTCTTGTATCATTTTTCCGATTTCCTTACATTGGGCTTTGCGTTACTCTGGTGCCTTCCTGATTAGCTTAGTAACTAATCTTCTAAATTTTTTTTCAGGTAAATCAGAGATACCTTCTTTGGATCCATTGCTGGTGAGCTAGTATGATTTTGGGGAGTGTTAAAGAGCCTTGTTTTGTCATATTACCAGAGTTGGTTTTCTGGTTCCTTCAAATTTGGATAGTCTCTGTCAGAGGGAAGGTCTAGGGCTCAAGGCTGTTGTTCAGCTTCTTTCGTCCCTGGGAGTGTTCCCTGGATGTAATTAGTGCACTTCCTGTTTCCTAGGGAGGTGGTTTCCTGAGAGCCAAGGTGTAGCGATTGTTACCTCTCTTCTGGATCTAGCCACCCAGTTCAAATTGTTACAAAGTTCGCTGGAGGTTTCCTTCTTCCTGTGGCCTTTTTCAGGTGCCTCTGGCAGCCCTCCTGAAGGATCCCTGTGAGGCAGGGTGGAAGTGGCTACCTACGGGACTTGGAGAGCTCACAGGGCTTTTCCCACTGCCTCCTCTACCCCTGTATTCCCCTCGGCTCTCTAAATTGACTCAGCTCCAGGTGAAGTCAGAATCTTCTCCCGTAATCTAGACCTTCCGGTTCCCCATTGGGGGTACGTGTTCAGGGTGGGTGATCTCTCCCACTTCTGCAGTTTGGGCATTCACAGTATTTGGGGTGTCTCCTGAGTCCTGCAGGAGCCATCCGCTTCCTTTAGAGGGTTTGTGGGTTCTCTTGGCTTTCCTAATGTATTCCTGCCGTCATTCTGGAGCAAAAGTTCACGACATGAGCTTCCACACACCGCTCTGTTTGTCTGAGTGAGAGCTGAAATCTAGTCCTACCTCTTGTCCTCCATGATCTGTCACAAAAAAACCTCCTCATGTTGGAATTTTAATAGTTACTCCCAAATTTCTCTGCAGCAATGAGATGGCAAATTGTATTTTCTATGATTATTTGTCTGCAACAATTATTCTTACATAATTCCTATTATTTTCCAATGCACTAAGGAAGAAAATCTTCAATTTTCATTACTGGCATTAAAGCCTCTGTCTATCTTTTGTTGACCTAAAGCAAGAAGCTGAGGCACAAAATATCATTTTAAAGAGTTTACTTGAACCAAAATGAGAATAGCTGCCCAGAACACTTAGACCCAAATAATCTTGGACATGAGCTTTGTTAGATCTTTGTTGCAAACAGGTTTCAAAGGCAAAAAAGGTGGACAAAGAGTGAGCCTTGGTCCTTCACTCTATATAATTGTTTGGCTTTTCATTTTGTTTACAGTGCCATTATTCATAAGATTTAAATTTCGGTCGATTTTAGTCAATTTTTTTCCTTCTTTATGACATCTAAATTGTTATCTTACTGAGCAGGTCTTCCTTATCTGATATATATTATAATAATATATATATAATAAATAGATTTTTCTATATTTTATTTTAAACATATTAAAAACTGGGTTTGATATACAACTTTGTTTTATTAGGAATCAATTTTATGTACATAAAATACTGCTTTAGCGAGTAACATTTTAAAAAGCCATGGTGAGAGCAGTATCCTGGCTCTGTTTCTTAGGTAAAGGGCATGATTCTGATGTTTTTCCTCCCATATTGTGTCTACTAGGAATTTCTGCTAGACAACTTCAGTTAGAAAATTGAAATTTTTTTATTTGTGATTTCCCAAGAATTTCAGTGAGGCTCGTGGGTTCCAGCTTTACTCAATGTCGGCGGAGGAGGCCACAGGGCTTCCACTTCACTTCATTACTGTGTGAGCTACACTGGTAGACTTCCAACGCAGTGCCACCCTTACATGGCCTGCAGGATGGTGATGCAGGTTTTCACTTATTCTTGGATTGAATTTGCTAATATTTGATTTGAAATGTTGCATCTCTCTTCATAAGCAGAGTAATGCTACAGTGCTCTTTTCTGATGCTGCACCCGTTTGGGTGTTACAGACACACCAGCATCTGACAGTGATCAGGGTTGCCCATTTCTTTCACTATGCTCAGGATTACCTTGTCTAGAATAAGATTTGGGTTTTTTGTTTTGAATAACTGGTAGATCTTATTTGTGACTCTGGTCCTGATAACCTCTGGGGTGGCAGATCTTTGGTTATGGGCTCAGTTCTGGGTGCAGTTAGTCTATTCGGGCCCATAAGTCTTTCCTGTTCTTTGTTTTCTACTGCCTTCCTATTATGCCTTTTCATCTGCTTCACATTTCTCAACTTCTTATGGTAAAAGCGAATTGAGTTACGTTCACTGCCTCATACTTTTCGACAAGTGTAGTTAAGACTATTTTCCTATGACCTGCCCCCGCCCCCACAAATTTTGATGCATGGTCCTTACGTTGATGCTAGTTCAAAATAGGTTTTAATTCAAATAAGAATTTCTTACATTACACTGGAGCACCCACATGTAAGTGTAATTTCACATAAATGTAAAACTTAAACTGTGCCTGACTCTCCTGACATGTGGCTTTTCCTCTCCCTCCCTTACTTGCTAGACTCTCCTGCTTCTTACTCCCATGTTCTCCACTCATGCCCCTGTCACTTGACTCCCAAATGTTGATATTTGAAGTGTGTGTGTAAGGGGAAGGGGGCGTGATAAATGAAACTAGAATAGTGAGAAGTTGGTGTAGACAGCATAGTGGGCTCAAAGGGATTCACTGGGCACCCCGTTTTAATCAGCACGCCCTTGCTGTGATCTGAGCGCTCATGGCATGGCCTTGCCATGATCCTGATGCTCATGGTGTGCCCTTCCCATGATCTGCATGTCCATAGCATGCCCTTCCCATTATTTGAGTGCTCATGGTATGCTCTTCCTGTGATCTCAATGCTGATATCATGCCCTTCCCATGATGCAAATGCTCATGGCATGTACTTCCCGTGATCTGAATGCTCATAGAATGCCCCTCCTATGATCCAAATGCTCATGGCATGCCCTTTCCATGACCTGAATGCCCACGGCATGCCCTTCCTGTGTTCTGAATGCTGATGGAGTGCCCTTCACATGATCTGAGTGCTCATGTGTGCCCTTTCTGTGATCCAAATACTCATGCTATGTCCTTCCCGTGACCCAAATGCTCGTGGCGTGTCCTTCTGATGATCTGAGTACTCATCACGTGCTCCTCCCGTGATATGAGTGGTCATGGTGTGCCCTTTCCATGATTTGAATGCTCACTCGGCTACACCTAAAGAAGTCACGCACAAGCATTTTCTTTTGAATGTTGTTAATAAAAACAGGACTCTGCTGAGTACACGTTCTGTATCTTGGGTTCTCAATCAATAGTGATACATCCTGGAAATCCCCCCGATGGAGCTCCGAGCCCTCCCTGCTCACGGCTGGACTGTTCCATGCTCCAGGTCACAGCCATGGGTGTGCCCTTCCGTGTTGCAGCCTCTGCCCCAGCGTGGATCACCAGAAGTGACACTGCCAGGTTGGAAGGCGGCTTTAGCACTGCTGTGCTGGTACTAAAATGTCTAAAAATTCTGTGCCCTCACAGCAACAACTGAGTTCACCCCTTACCCACATCCACCATCCACACTAGTAACAGCCTTAATTGTTTTTTTTCTCATTTTTTTCTGCTTGTTTGGCAGCAAAAAAGAGATAGTTCATTGTTACATTAGTTGCTTTCCCTGAATGTTAGTAAATTTTAAACTTGTCCTTTTTTTTTTTTTTGGCAATTTGTATTTGTTCAATGAATGATCTATTCATAACCTTTGTCCATTTTTCTACTATTTGACTGTTAATTGATTTTAATTGCTCCTTTCCACTCTAGATGTTAACTCTCTCTCACTTTTCTTACAAATATTTTTCTCCAGCCCCATCAACCCAGAACTCTCAGCATGGAGCACTTTTATATTTTATGAGGCCAGGTCTCCTTATGTGTTGATGGCTTCTAGGCTCAGTTGTGGTTCAGGAATCTCCTTTGCTCAAAGTCAGCAGTGACCTCCTGGGTGGGACTGCAGCACGGGTTTCCATGCATCTTGCACAGTGGACAGTCGGGTGCGTTTTGTTCCCATCCAGATGGAAAACCAGCTGGTTCCACCCTCCTTCTCCCCATAGGCCTAGATAACGCTTTGTCACAGGAGAACTGGTGTCTGGTTCTGGGCTCTCTGTCTTCCTTTATTAACAGATGCATCTATTCTTGTTGACAATACTGTGTGGACTTGATCATAGCAGCCTTATAGTGTATCCTATTGTCTGTCAAGTCAATACTGCGTCACTATTCTTTTCCCTAGTTGATTAAGGAATAGATAATGGAATTGGTGTCTTCATATAAACTTTAAAATTAATTTATCCTTTCAAAATGAAAACATACTATCATTATTCTAAATGAAATTGCATTTAATGTATACACTCATTTAGAGAGAAATGATCTTTTCTCAGATTTTCATATATTTAATGATGTTTTATGATTTTCTTTTTGTATGTCATGTGATTATTTTGTTAAATTTACACACCTGATTTTGATCAACTTTTTTGTCATTATGAAAGGGATATTTTTTCTCCATTACCATTCGTGGTACTTTGCTAAAGAACAAAACAAAAAGAAAAAAAGGAAAAGAACAATTTTATACTTTTCCACAGATTGAAGACACTTTTTAAAAAATTTGATCAAATTTTTAGAATTTTTAGATGTTGTAGACATCTAACATAGCATTAAGAAAAAAGATAATTTTATTATGGTTTAAATCTTATTTTCTCTTATAGTAGTTTTACCAGCTCTTGTTTAATTTCTAGACTTTGGTCTAACAGAGATAGTACTAAGTACCAACAATGATAGTGGTTGTTTCTGCTAGTCCTTAATTTTAAATTAAATTGTTCCATTGTTTAACTGCTCAAGATAATATTTGTTATTGCTTCTACATTATATTTTAGCAATTCCAATCTACTCTATTCCATTTCTATTTAACCAGGAATGGTAAGTAATAGTACCTTGTATTATTGCATTTTAAGTACCTGTGATATTAATTTTTCTTCTTTAATTTGTCGACACCCTGGATAATATAACCCTATCCAACACGGAACCATTCTGTGAATAGATTCTATTTGACTCTGGTAATTGCCTTTTGATTGGCTGCCCTATCTTTTATTATTTTATTTAGAAGGGGATACTGACCTGTATGCCCCATCCTTGTCCTGTTTTCATCAGAGGCCAACACAAAAGTTTCGCTGACTCTGTAGAACGCACTGGGGCCCTTTCCATCTTTTCTGTGGCTGAAATAGTTTAAGCAACCTTGGAGTTACCTATCCTTTCGAGATTTGATGGAAGTTCACTGTCAATGCCATCTGATCCCTGGATTTCTGATCACCTTGTCTGTCTCTTCCATCCTCATTGTCCTTTGGGGTTTTACATTTCTTCTTGGAAACATTGTGGTTATTTCCATTTTGTTAGGGAGTCATCCATCGGCTCTTCAGTTTCCAGTGTGTTGCCATGAAACTGCATAGACAGTCGCTCCTGATTCTTCTCGTCTCTCCTGCGCACCTGAGCCCTGCTCCTTTCTCCTTCCAAATCCTGCCTCACTCTGTGCCCTTTCTTTGTTTTCCACACTGGGTTGTGAAGCAGAGCTTTATGTTTTCTTCCCACCAGTTCTTTTATTCATAGTTAATTTTAACTTCTGCGTGTATTAATTTAACTTTCTCATTTACTTTTGCTTTAGCTCTCTGTTCCTCAACTAAATTCTTAAAATAGCTACTTAATTTCTTTGTTTTTGTTGTTTTGATGAAAGCAATTTAAAGACTATAAATTTTCTTCTGAGGGAGGCTTTGCTGGTGTTCTTGAATTTTCTTAACAAGCAAGTTAACCTTTCATTGATTTCTAGAGAGACTTTCAGTTCTTCTTAAGAGTCTCTTTGAATCAGTTATTAGGAGAATTTGCAGCTCCTTGTTATTTATTTGTAATTTTATTATTATTTGTGCTCCTCAATTTGATTCCTCTATTTCCTCTTATTCTTGGGGCCGCTGGGCCTGTATAATCCGAAGGGCGTGCACTGAAGTTCCCGCTATCATGATTTTCTTGGCTTTCTTACTCTCTTGCTGAATTTCAGCTCCTGCCTGGGTTCCCTGCTGGCCCTAAGTTCTCACATCCTCTGCTCTGAGCCTTGCAGGCCTCCCTAAGGGCTCTCAGTAGAAGCGCTTTTTTTTTTTCTTTTTCTTTCTTTTCTCTTTTGAGACAGAGTGTTGCACTGTCACCCAGGCTGGAGTGCCGTGGTGTGATCTCAGCTCACTGCAAGCTCCACATCCTGGGTTCACACCATTCTCCTGCCTCAGCCTCCCGAGTAGCTGGGACTACAAGTGCCCACCAGCATGCCCGGCTAATTTTTTGTTAGTAGAGATGGGGTTTCACCGTGTTAGCTAGGATGGTCTCGATCTCATGACCTCGTGATCTGCTCACCTTGGCCTCCCAAAGTGCTGGGGTTACAGGCGTGAGCCACCTTGCCCAGCTGGAAGTGCATTTTTTAATGCACGACCTGTGGATCCTGTGCTGTCTCTGAACCAGGGCTGGGGCGTCCTCGCTGCCCCCACCCCCCACCCCCACCTGGCCTTGGGCTGCACGGCTGCCAGGCCAGGGTGCTGCCCAGAGGGGTTCTCACAGCATCTGCTTTGCTGCTTCACCACAAGGCTGACTCCCTGTCACCTGCATTCTTTTCACTGCACCTCCTGTGCCTGAGTCCATCAGGGGCTGGGCCTGTCTCCCTGCACAGCACTGCATGCCACGGCTAACTCCTGAGTGGCTGCTGCCTCGCTGGGTGCATTCCCCCACGTGACCCCAGGTCCTCTGTTCCTTCCTACTCCTCAGTGCCTGGGCTGCGCTTTGCCCTGAGAGGAACTTTTCCCTTATTTTCACTGGTAAAAATAATGTCCTATTACAAGAAGACCATGATCTTCAGGAAGAGTCTCTTTCGGGGTCTGTCCAACCTGGTCGATCTTGTGATTCTGGATGAGCGATTTAACCTCCTAAATCTAATAACACCCAGAGTAAGCCCTGACCCTGTGACACCTCCCCAGGGAGGAAGAGTTGCCAGGGAAAGGGCACGTGCTCTCTGCAACCCACAGAGCTTGCCCGACATCCAGCACAGGCGACTCTTCCCAAGAAACCTGTAAATCTGGAAAAATGTTTTAGATCTCCATGTTGTAGAAGAGAAGATGGAAGCTGGCCACAGCCAGAGTTGGAAGCCCACCCAAGGTCTCCTTACTCCCCTCTATCTGCCTTTACACTAAACAGTGATGCCCACAAAACTCTGAGACTGTTTGCTCATTGGGCTCCTAAACCAAGTCCATGGCACTGGAAAGAAAGAGGTCAGCCCTTAATTAGCAGGGCGCGGTGGCGGGCGCCTGTAGTCCCAGCTACTCGGGAGGCTGAGGCAGGAGAATGGCGTGAACCCGGGAGGCGGAGCTTGCAGTGAGCCGAGATCGTGTCACTGCACTCCAGCCTGGGTGACAGAGCGAGACTCCGTCTCAGGAAAAATAAAAAGAAAAGAAAAGAAGAAAAAGAAAGAAAGAGATCAGCTCTTCCCAAAGTCAGAAGGTAAATCAGACCGGGGAGTTCATGAGCAGCTAGAGCAGGTCTGAGCAGGAACGAGACTGGCTCAGGCCAAGAGCATCTGAGCTTTAGGGAGATGTGGACTCCTAGGATGTGGGGTGCATCCTCTGGGTTCAGCCTCTTCCCCAGGCAAGAGACCACTGGTGAGCAGGCCAGGGGGGAGGTCGGGGGACTGGCTGGACCGACCCCTGCAGAGAGGACTAGAGGGGCAGAGAAACATGCGGCGCTGCAGGGTCGTCGCTGGCCTCGAGCTTCTAGAGTCTTAAAAAGGGTGAGCGGGGCCCTGGGTGACCTTGAACTCCCCTTGCCCGCAGCTCCCGGAGGAGGCCCGGCCGGCCGCGGGCACCGCCTGTCTGCCCTTCTACCGCTCTTCGGCCGCCTGTGGCACCGGGGACCAAGGCGCGCTCTTCGGGAACCTGTCCACCGCCAACCCGCGGCAGCAGATGAACGGGCTGACCTCGTTCCTGGACGCGTCCACCGTGTACGGCAGCTCCCCGGCCCTGGAGAGGCAGCTGCGGAACTGGACCAGCGCCGAGGGGCTGCTCCGCGTCCACGCGCGCCTCCGGGACTCCGGCCGCGCCTACCTGCCCTTCGCGCCGCCACGCGCGCCCGCGGCCTGTGCGCCTGAGCCCGGCATCCCCGGAGAGACCCGCGGGCCCTGCTTCCTGGCCGGGGACGGCCGCGCCAGCGAGGTCCCCTCCCTGACGGCGCTGCACACGCTGTGGCTGCGCGAGCACAACCGCCTGGCCGCGGCGCTCAAGGCCCTCAACGCGCACTGGAGCGCGGACGCCGTGTACCAGGAGGCGCGCAAGGTCGTGGGCGCCCTGCACCAGGTGCGCGGGGTGGTCCTGGGCGCCCTGGGTGGCCGCATGCAAAGCGGGGGGCGCCTCATGTGGGTGCGCAGAATCGTGGGTTCTCTGTCCCAGGTACTTGCACAGCCATCAGGGGCGCCCACATGGGTGAGCCCGAGGTCGTGGGGCCCTGTGTGGGTGCGCAATCATGGTGGGCGCCCTTCATGGGTGTGTGGAGGGTCATCGTGAGCTCCTGTGCAGGGGCCGAAGGGTAACTCCAGCGCTGGCGGCCCCCCGGGGCCCCTCTGTCCCACCTGCTTACCCTTCAGCTGGCTGGTGATTATCCCACCAAGACACCAATAACCACAGCCCCCTAACAATGGCAGCCAGGTCACCCAGGTTTCCCTGTGCCCGCAGCCAGGCAAGGTGCTTTACAGATTTCAACTCATTTAATAATTCCCAGAACAACCCTTGCAGGTGAGTGGACCAGGGCTGCTGGTGTTTTTGTATTTCAGAGACAATGCAGAGAATGAAGAACTGACTCTGTGAGGTTTCTGAAGTAGCAAGTTAGAGTCTATTTGAAACCTTTCTTCATTTTATGACTCTCTTAAGTATTGCATGAGAGGGTCTTGAGACTCAAGTTGACCTTTTATTAATTGTGTGATGGAGAAAAGCACTTGCACACCTAGAAGTGCAGTCCCTGACTCTGGGGGTCTCACGGGGTTGTTATGAAGAAGGATGGGCTGTTTTACATTGAGAGTCACCATGTGCGCGTCTGTTGCACCGGGCCCTGTAGCGGCCTGGGCATCGTCTCTGCAGTTCTTGCCCTGAGCCTGCGGGGAAGGGCGCGTCAATCCTGTTCTAAAGGAGGCACTGGAGCTTTGTCCAAGGAGGCACAGGGGCTGTGCGTGGCACCGACCACCCCCAGGCAGCACACACCCCTGCCACTTTCTGGCCTTTGCTGCCCTGGGGTCCAGGCCCCAAAGGTCAGAGCAGAGGGCCTGGGAAGCCCCCATGCGCTGGGCGTTAACTCTTAGTTCCTGGGTGATGAGGGAACCTGGAGCTTCCTGGAACAGGGGCTGGCAGCAGCAGGCCCGCAGGCTTCTCCAGCAAACACAGCAGACGAGCTCACTGTCCTAACGCGCGCATCCACACAGCAAACACAGCAGACGAGCTCACTGTCCTAACGTGCGCATCCTCACAGCAAACACAGCAGACGAGCTCACTGTCCTAACGTGCGCATCCTCACAGCAAACACGGCAGACGAGCTCACTGTCCTAACGTGCGCATCCTCACAGCAAACACAGCAGACGAGCTCACTGTCCTAACGCGCGCATCCACACAGCAGTGCTCGGCTGGGAGCATCCGCCGGACGGAGGAGGCTTGTGTGAGTGAGAGGAGCGGAGTTAGAAATGAAAGCAGGAACCTTGTCACCATGTGAAGTAAAAATCATCAGGCACCCACGTCGCTTTCAAGCAGCGACTCAGACACTTTCCTGCTTCCCTGTGCAAAGGGGAATGTAAACCCAGGAGCTGCTGAGCGGTGGAATCCAGGTCCTCGTCTCCGTGAGCCTGGACTTCCCACCACACACCTGGAGAAGCAGGTCCCAGAAGGCCGCCCTCTCCCCTCTGCTCATCCCCTGAGGCCTTCGGGGCTCCTGTTTGCTTCCTTGCTGCTTCCGTGCCGCTTCCCTGACTGCGAGCTCCACAGAGGGATGTTCATCTGTTTAATTCTTTTTTTCTCAGGACCCACAATTTGCCAGGTTGCTTCGTAAATGTATATTGAATTTGTGAATGAAGTAGAAATTTCAAAAATAATTCTGGAAATCCTGGCCCTGCTGTAGCCTCGGGAGCAGGATTTGGTTTGAACCTTCTTTGAGTGAGAACCTCATCCAGCCCAGGGAGCTGTGAGAAAAGAGGCTGCCTCGGATCCCTGGAGCCCGTTCACAGGGCCAGAGACGCCCAGTTGTCACACATCCTGCTGTCTTTCTTCTCCATGGAGTTCTGGAATTATTTAGAGGTGTGAATTGTTACCAGGCCCTGTCATTATAGATTAGAGATAGTTTAATTCCAAATTTCTGAGAATCCCACTGACCTGGAAATAATGACATTTGGTTGCCTCCTGCTGCTGCTGCTGCTCCTCCTCCTCCTCTTCCTCCTCCTCTTCTTCTTCTTCTTCTCCTTCTTCTTTCTTTTGTGTGTGTGTGTTTTCGTTTTGTTTTGTTTTGTGTTTTTGAGACAGAGTCTCACTCTGTCACCCGGGCTGGAGTATAGTGGTAAGATCTCGGCTCACTGCAACCACCGCCTCCCAGGTTCAAGCGATTCTCCTGCCTCAGCCTCTCAAGTAGCTGAGACCACAGACACGTGCCACCACTCCCAGCTAATTTTTGTATTTTTAATAGACATGGGGTTTTGCCATGTTGGCCAGGATGGTCTTGAACTCCTTTCCTCAAGTGATCCGCCTGCCTCAGGCTCCCAAAGTGCTGGGATTACAGGCCTGAGCCACCATGCCCAGCTGCCTATTCTTATTATTAATGAAATAATAACAACAGAAAACAATAGGAAAATGTTCTTCTCTGTTTCATATTTACCTTCCTCAGTTCATTTTCTGTGTGTTCTGCTTTTTTAAAAAATGTGAACGTTCTTTTCTTCTTGGTTTTACATTTCACCTTTGAATTTCCTTTTGTGTTTTTTTAGTTAATAGGTCCTCTTTGGTGCTTTTTGCAAAAACCTTTGATACATTAAAATAATAAGTTGTGTTTAACGCGTCAGTAGAGCCGCTGCTGTAACTTCCAGCCATATTTGAAAGATCCGCAGTGGCCTGGAAGGCCCATTTTTCTCTCCCTGGTTCTATCGACTCATAGTTTGGTAACTGTGTGATCTGAATCTCTCTTCTTCTGAAAAGCATTAGATAACGAAAAGAAATGCCAGGGCAACTTTATGAAAGAGAAATAGCATCCCCCTTCTATTATTCCCCCAAACCCCCTACACACACACACACACACACACACACACACACACACGAGCTAGCCAGGGCCAGGATAATGCACACATCAGCAAGAGGCAAAAAGGCTTAACTCAGAGCTGGGAGTCACAGCTTTCTCCTCCATCTGTCCACACCACCTCCCGCCTCCTGCATCCGTCCACACCACGTCCCTGCTGCTGTGTCTGTCCTCACCACACCCACTCTGAGCTGTCAGGGCCCAACCCCAGCCACCCCCTGTCTGAGGATCTCGGCTCCTCTAATTTATTTTGTAGACAGCTGAGAGCGATCCCCTCCCTCAGCCCTGGGGCACAGGACTTCTGCCGTGGGTGTCTTTGGGAGGCATCTGCAGGCTGCCCTCTGTGCTGGTTCCTGGGAGCCGGCATCTCCTGGGGGACTCGCACATAGGAAGGGCTGATGAAGTTGCTCTTGCTGGCTTGAGATCCCACAGGACCCCAGTTCCATAAGTCGTGCTTCCCGCCAGGAGGAACCGAAGCTCTTGCTCTTCCATCCCAGCAGTCCTCAGCTGCTCTATGGTGTGTCATAAAACAAGAACTCACAATCAGATGCTCACTTTGGCGATAACTTTTGTGTTCTACAGACAAGAAAAGAATGAGAAAGGAAACCCTTCCCAGCACAGGTTGAGGGAGGCAGAGAGGAGGTAGCCATCCTTGGTGAGTCTGGGTGTGCCGTCCAGGCTGTGTGGAGTTTGAGATAAAGATCCAAACATCTGGCGTGGGTCTATGCCCCGGCCATCAGATAGCAGACCTGGTTCTGGAGCACAGCCTTGATTTCCCCAGATATCCAGGGACCCACAGAAGCTTTGCTTTGGATGTGTGTGGAGGTACGACCAGACCCCGGAGGGACCACAGATCTCCCCGGACATCCCCATCCTAGGCAGGCGGATCCACGTCTCAGGGCAGGGGCTGCTTCCCCGGCCACTCGGCTGCTGGCCTTTGCTGTGGCTGAGTACTTTTTCAGATTGGCTGCTCTTCTAGGCAAAGGAGCAGATGGATAAAGCCATGCTTCCAAGGCTGGAAAGAAAGAAAAAGGCCGCTTCTCTTACCTGATTGCCCTGGCCGGAACTTCCAACAGTATGTTAAATAGGAATGGTCAGAGAGGGCATCCCTGTCTTGTTCCAGTTTTCAAAGGGAATACTTCCAGTTTTTGTCCATTCAGAATACTTAGGTGCTGTTGCTCCCCACCCAGACCCCTTTACCGGCAGGGCCCCATTCCCCAGCAGCCTCCAATGTTGGCTGACAAAATCTCCCAGTCGTTCCTCTCCAGGGGTTCCTCTGCAGGGACAGCCAGTCCCCTGCCTCAAGGCTGGACCAAGCCCAGGTGTGCCATGCTGCAGGGCTGCCTGTGGAGGAGCACAAGCCCAGGTGTGCCATGCTGCAGGGCTGCCTGCCGAGGAGCACAAGCCAGGCCTGGCTGTGTTGCATCCTTGGGGAGCTGGGTGCTGGCTGGGTGCCTGCTCAGCCTCCTCCCCGGAGCACCCTCAGCAAACACATGGGAGCCTCTTGTTGGACTAATAGGGCATGTTTGAGAAAATAGTGAGTGACATTGTTCTGTGGAGAGCAGGGTGGGTGACGTTGAAAGCAGTCAGGAGGTTCAGAGGAGCCTGTGCCAGGGGCTGCGTGGCTGTTTCCCACCGTCGGTGACAAGCATCGCATCTCCAGGTCTCTTAGTCCTGGCCTTTGCTGCCCTGGGGTCCAGGCCCCAAAGGTCAGAGCAGAGGGCCTGGGAAGCCCCCATGCGCTGGGCGTTAACTCTTAGTTCCTGGGTGATGAGGGAACCTGGAGCTTCCTGGAACAGGGGCTGGCAGCAGCAGGCCCGCAGGCTTCTCCAGCAAACATGGCAGACGAGCTCACTGTCCTAACGTGCGCATCCTCACAGCAAACACAGCAGACGACCCGTATGCTGGGGTCCTGGCTTCCCGCCACCTTCACACCCACCATTTTCCCAAGTGTGGACCTTTCGGTCATTCCCACTGGTGAGTTGTGAAGGCCAAGAAATGGAGAGTGGCCACAAGTCAGCGCCTGGCAGCTTTGGCAGAGGCTGTGGGGAACCAGGAGGCTGGATGAGAGCAGACATGGAGGAGCAGCTTGAAGCCGCTTGGGAAGGCAAGGCCTCTACACGGCACTGCCAGCAGCGAAAGAAGACGGGGCCCACCTGGGAGATGGGCAGGAGGGGCACCCAACAGCAACAATGCCCAGGTCTGACAGTATGGCGTCTGCCCAGGTCCAATAATTCAGAGTAACCATTTTCCCTATGTGACCGGGTAAACAAATACCAGAAGCATTTTCACAAGAATTGCCATGAAAATTCCAGAGAGCTGTTTACAAGGTTCAAGGTTTTCTTTTTCTCTTTTTGAGAAGGCACCTCCTCTATCACCCAGGCGGAAGTGCGGTGGCACAGTCATAGCTCACTGCAGCCTCCACCTCCTGGGCTCAGGCATCCTCCCACCTCAGCCACCCGCATCTCTGGGACAACAGGAGTGCACCACCCCGCCTGGCTAATTTTTAATTTTTAAAATATTTGTAGAAACAGAGTCTGACTGTGTTGCCCAGGCTGGTCTCGCTCTCAGGCTCAAGCAGTCCTCCCACCTTGGCCTCCCAAAATGCTGGGATTACAGGCGTGAGCTACCACACCCGACTCAAGATTCAAGTTTTAAGGCCCTATTGGGTTGAACAAAGGGTGCTTCTGCCCAACCTCGACAGCTCCCAGGGGAGGCTGCACTATCTGAGCCCAATCACTTACCAGGGACATTTCGGATCAGATGAGGAGCCAGTGGGGAAGAGGAGAGACACTGTTCAGAGCTCTGGCAAGGTCAGACACCGAGGAGGCGCAGTGTCTGCGAGGCTCGGATGAAGGGCACGGGTTTGCTCTCTGTTCGTAGCTGGTTGGGCACGGGTGGAGCTGGGAACCTCAGGCTCAGGCCTCAGGAGTTCCCTGTCTGTACTTGCTGCATCCCCTGGCTCACGAGTCAAACTTCAGGTAGGCAAGAAGGGAAAGTGGTGTCTTCCTTAAAATAGCTTGCACTTGAATTTGAAATTGTCTCGGCCGGGCGCGGTGGCTCACGCCTGTAATCCCAGCACTTTGGGAGGCCAAGGTGGGTGGATCACGAGGCCAGGAGATTGAGACCATCCTGGCTAACACGGTGAAACCCCATCTCTACTAAAAATACAAAAAATTAGCTGGGCGTGGTGGTGGCGCCTGTAGTCCCAGCTACTCGGGAGGCTGAGGCGGGAGAATGGCGGGAACCCAGAAGACGGAGCCACTGCACTCCAGCCTGGGCGACAGAGCGAGACTCTGTCTCAAAAAAAAAAAAAGAAAGAAAGAAAGAAATTGTCTCAGTCTCGGGGCTAAAGAGAGAGAGGCCTTTTCCTTTCTATTGTAGTGAGAAGAAACCAAAGAATGTTTCAGGGAGCAGAAGGTGCTGCCTGAGTTCTGAACGTGGGAAGAACACGGACCTTCTCATGTGGCTAGGAGGAGCCCCCAGGACACCTGTGTGGTTCAGAAACGTTGTCACATAAATTGCGCCTGAGGTGGAGAGGCTGTTTGCAGGATGAAGTCAGAACTACTCTCTGGGATGCTGACCCATAGCACGGTGCTTCTCACCAATGGATGAACTAGCACACGGACGGAAACCCCACTGGGGAACTTTTGGATGCCGCCTTTTCCTTCTTGTCTGTCCAGGTCTCCGAGGTGGAGCGGGACAGCGGGGAGCAGGTGCGCCCTCAGTAAACGCCCAGGCCACACAAGACTCATAGCTCTCCCTGGTCTCCCTGAAGGGCCAAATTACGTGCTTAGGAAATGCATTCTGGCGCCTGGAAGGAACATATTACAAGTGTGTAAATAGTATTGGTTATTTTTAAACAATCTGCTTGCCTTCCTAAACTGGTAAGCTAAAAGAGAAGATTCATATTCTAGAATTATGCCTATTATGCTTCATTTGGATGTAGTTTATTGACCAAAATATTCCCCTTAAATACCAAAACAATTTGAGACTGATTTTTCTGTCTGAAAGAAACACTGTTAAACCTGAAAGTAGAATCTTTGTACGTAATTCTCCTGGGGCCATGTGTCAAATCATAATTTCCAGGCCCTGCGATTGCACTGTAATTGTCCATTGACAGACCTCTGTGCCAAACAACATGCTTTGATTTAATCCTCACAAAGGCTCTAGGAATTAGGTGTTGTTGCTTTGTAGAAAAAGGAACTGCTCCCTGCTGTCAGTCATCCAGCCAGGAGTCGAGCTGCCCAGCCTGGCCCGGTGACCACCGTTGGCTCGACAGAGACGCTGTCTCTTGCCACTGCCAGCCCCATCACCATCCTGGGAAGGAGGCTCTCCAGTCAGCCCTATAAACGCACCTCCTGAATATTCATGAAAAACGTCAACAAGAACGCCTTTCTGGGAAGTTCAGCTGAGGCCTTTATTGCAAGGCGAGAAGAGTCCAGCTCCCTGGGGATGTCGAGGAAGATGCTCTTCTCCACTGCCACTTGAGGCGACCCTCCTCTGGTATCCTGGGCCTCACTGAGACGCTTTTCCTTTCTGCATAGATCATCACCCTGAGGGATTACGTCCCCAGGATCCTGGGACCCGAGGCCTTCCAGCAGTACGTGGGCCCCTATGAAGGCTATGACTCCGCCGCCAACCCCACTGTGTCCAACGTGTTCTCCACGGCCGCCTTCCGCTTCGGCCACGCCACGATCCACCCGCTGGTGAGGAGGCTGGACGCTGGCTTCCAGGAGCACCCCGGCCTGCCCGGGCTGTGGCTGCACGAGACCTTCTTCAGCCCATGGACGCTCCTCCACGGAGGTGAGTGAGTGCAGTCCCTGCAGCTGGTCCCTGTGAAGTCGCCCTTCTTTTTTTATATTTTTATTATACTTTAAGTTCTAGGGTAAATGTGCACAACGTGCAGGTTTGTTACATAGGGTAGACATGTGCCCTGTTGGTTTGCTGCACCCATTAAGTCACAATTTACATTAGGCATTTCTCCTAATGCTATCCCTCCCCCTGCCCCCACCTCACGACAGATGGGGTGTGATGATCCCTGCCCTGTGTCCATGGGTTCTCATTGTTCAATTCCCACCTATGAGTGAGAACATGCGGTATTTAGTTTTCTGTCCTTGTGATAGTTTGCTGAGAATGATGATTTCCAGCTGCGAACTTATCCTTTTTATGGCTGTATAGTATTCCATGGTGTATATGTGCCACATTTTCTTAATCCAGTCTATCACTGATGGACATTTGGGTTGGTTCCAAGTCTTTGCTATTTTAAATAGTGCCACAATAAACATACATATGCATGTGTCTTTGTAGTAGCATGATTTATAATCCCTTGGGTATATGCCCAGTAATTGGATCACTGGGTCAAATGGTATTTCTAGTTCTAGATCCTTGAGGATCACCACACTGTCTTTCACAATGGTTGAACTAATTTGCACTCCCACCAACAGTGTAAAAGCATTCCTATTTCTCCACATCCTCTCCAGCATCTGTTGTTTCCTGACTTCTTAATGATCGCCATTCTAACCGGTGTGAGATGGTATCTCATTTTGGTTTCAATTTGCATTTCTCTAATGACCCGTGACGATGAGCATTTTCTCATGTGTCTGTTGGCTGCATAAATGTCTTCTTTTAAGAAGTGTCTTTTCATACCCTTTGCCCACTTTTTGATGTGATTATTTGTTTTTTTTCTTGTAAATTTGTTTAAGTTCTTTGTAGATTATGGATATTAGCCCTTTGTCAGATGGGTAGATTGCAAAAAATTTTCTCCCATTCTGTAGGTTGTCTTTTCACTCTGATGGTAGTTTCTTTTGCTGTGCAGAAGCTCTTTAGTTTAATTAGATCCCACTTGTCAATTTTGGCTTTTGTTGCCATTGCTTTTAGTGTTTTAGTCATGAAGTCCTTGCCCATGCCTATGTCCTGAATGGTATTGCCTAGGTTTTCTTCTAGGGTTTTTATGGTTTTAGATCTAACATTTAAGTCTTTAATCCATCTTGAATTAATTTTTGCATAAGGTGTAAGGAAGGGATCCAGTTTCAGCTTTCTACATACGGCTAGCCAGTTTTCCCAGCACCATTTACTAAATAGGGAATCCTTTCCCCATTTCTTATTTTTGTCAGGTTTGTCAAAGATCAGGTGGTTGTAGATGTGTGGTGTTATTTCTGATGCCTCTGTTCTGTTCCATTGGTCTATATCTCTGTTTTGGTACCAGTACCATGCTGTTTTGTTTACTGTAGCCTTGTGCTATAGTTTGAAATCAGGTAGCATGATGCCTCCAGCTTTGCTCTTTTTCCTTAGGATATTCTTGGCAATGTGGGCTCTTTTTTGGTTCCATATGAACTTTAAAGTAGTTTTTTCCAATTCTGTGAAGAAAGTCATTGGTAGCTCGATGGGGATGGCATTGAATCTGTAAATTACCTTGGGCAGTATGGCCATTTTCACGATATTGATTCTTCTTGTCCATGAGCATGGAATGTTCTTCCATTTGTTTGTGTCCTCTTTTATTTCATTGCGCATCGGTTTGTAGTTCTCCTTTCAGGTCCTTCACATTCCTTGTAAGTTGGATTCCTAGGTATTTTATTCTCTTTGTAGCAATTGTGAATGGGAGTTCACTGATGATTTGGCTCTGTTTGTCTGTTATTGGTGTATAGGAATGATTGTTATTTTTGCACATTGATTTTATATCCTGAGACTTTGCTGAAGTTGCTTATTAACTTGAGATTTTGGACTGAGGCAACGGGATTTTCTAAATATACAATCATATCATCTGCAAACAGGGACAATTTGACTTCCTCTTTTCCTAATTGAATACTCTTTATTTCTTTCTCTTGCCTGATTTTCTTGGCCAGAACTTCCAACAATATGTTAAATAAGAGTGGTGAGAGAGGGCATCCCTGTCTTGTGCCAGTTTTCAAAGGGAATGCTTCCAGTTTTTGCCCATTCAGTATGATATTGGCTGTGGGTTTGTCATAAATAGCTCTTATTATTTTGAGATACATTCCAAGAATACCCAGTTTATTGAGAGTTTTTAGCATGAAGGGCAGTTGAATTTTGTCGAAGGCCTTTTCTGCATCTATTGGGATAACCATGTGGTTTTTGTCATTGGTTCTGTTTATGTGATGGATTATGTTTATTGACTTGCGTATGTTGAGCCAGCCTTGCATCCCAGGGATGAAGCCGACTTGATCGTGGTGGATAAGCTTCTTGATGTGCTGCTGGATTCGGTTTACTGGTATTTTATTGGGGATTTCTCATCGATGTTCATCAGTTCTCCCTTCTTTCTTATGACTCACCACAGCCATGCAGACCTTCCGTATGGGCACACTTGCTGATCCTACACAGGGTTTTTAATATCTGTGGGGAAAATAAATGTGTTTAAAGCATTTTAAAAGGCTAAACTGGGCCCAGACATGGTGGTTCACGCCTGTAATCCCAGCACTTTGGGAGGCCGAGGCAGGTGGATCACTTGAGGTCGGGAGTTTGAGACCAGCCTGGCCAACATGGTGAAACCCTGTCTCTACTAAAAATACAAAAAAAAAAAAAAAATTAGCCAGGCGTGGTGGCGGGTGCTTGTAGTCTCAGCTACTTGAAAGGCTGTGGCAGGAGACTCGCTTGAACCTGGGAGGCAGAGGTTGCAGGTGAGCCGAGATCTCGCTTTTGCATTCCAGACTGGGCAACAGAGTGAAAATCCATTTGAAAATAAAATAAAAATAAAAGGCTAAACCATTCTATAGTTATGATCAGCACCCTCATCTTTAGAATGTTAATGATGGGTTACCTTTGGAAGTTAATTATTTGGAAGAAAATGATTCTATTCCCCCAGTTAGTTTTTTGGAAGGGTTATTTTTAAGCTTCCCCATTTTTTCTTTATGTTCCTTTCCCAGTACTCTGTGTGTCTTTCTGGGAGCTTCTAACCTGACTCAAAAGTTGACCGGCTCCAGGTGTAGTGGGGAGAGGGGAGGGCAGGGGTGCGGCAGTGTGTCTGGCGATGCCTGCTTAGATGAGAGCTGAGTCATGCACAGTGTACCAGAGAGGCAGGGGCTGGCCCGGCCCTCAGCAGGTACCTGGCATTTGAAGACACCCAGGTCATCCCACACAGGACGATGCACGTCGTGATTCCTAAGTCTTCCTTTTGGGCATCCTAAGGCCAAACTTTAAAGACTGGTGGCATGCAGTGGTGGGTTCACACACCACTGAGATAGAGGGACCCTGAAGGCGGTGGGGCCTGCTTTCCACACGGGGCCTTTGGAAATGACAGGAACAGTGGTCCCCAGGCACCCTGGCCACTCCCTCAGCTAAGCTGAGTCTTCCTTTCACTGTTCTGGATGTTAGAATTCAGCAAATGCTTCTTTTTTTTGTAATCTTTCTGTTGCTAAGAAACAAAACAAAAAGCTTTAAAAACTGGTGGACTCCTTCTCCAGGCCCCTTTCTTTCTGAGGGTCCATCCCTCATGAGCCACATCATCAGTGCCAGCCCAGTGGTTCACCCGCCAGCAAGGCAGTGTCCTGAGGACATTCAGGAAACTCTGGAATCACACAAGCGGAATTCATGAACTTACACAAAGATTTGCTAAGGACAAGATTGAAATATTGTTTCTCTAGAACTGAGCCGAGAACTGTCCTTGCTTTGCACATGGTATTTTCCAGGTGGTTTGGACCCACTAATACGAGGCCTTCTTGCAAGACCAGCCAAACTGCAGGTGCAGGATCAGCTGATGAACGAGGAACTGACGGAAAGGCTCTTTGTGCTGTCCAATTCCAGCACCTTGGATCTGGCGTCCATCAACCTGCAGAGGGGCCGGGACCACGGGCTGCCAGGTCTGCCAGTTCCTTCCCTTGCACACCTCACGCAGCTGCTGCAGGATTTGCCGAGTTAGCAACCTGCTGCTAGAGAGACTGATTTAAAGTAAAACAATCACAAATCTAATGCCTTCTAAGCAATGGCTCTTAAAGGACTCCAGTTCATTCAGCTATAGAGGCCACTTCGAGCTTTTCTTAGAGAGAGAAATGGCACAAAGAGGGTGGTTCTGAACCTCCCAGGGACGTATGAGCTAGGACCTTGAGAAACACCCGCTTCTAGTAGAGGGAGGAGGCACTGCACGGGCAGACAATGGCAGGTCTGCGTCTGGCGTCCCGGGAAGCTCCTGGGATGGCTAGAGTGCCCCCGTCCCCTTCTCCTCCCCCCAGCGAGATCCTAGGGCCTGCAGAGATCGTTCCACCACATCAGGACTGCTGTTAGCTAACTGGTCCAAGCTGGCCCCTGGTGGGAGTGGCTGCTCCTCTCAGGCCAGCAGCCCCCTGTGCTCCCTACACCCGACCTGGCTCCTGCCTTTCCCAGGCCCCACCGCGCAGCCTCCTCCCTGACCTGCCCAGTTCCCAACTCCCTGACCTCAGGCCCACCTCAGCCTTCCCTCCTCTGGGCTCCTAGGTGGTTCGGTTGTCTGGTCAACCTGCAGCACCTGTCCAGGCCCGATCCCCTGAGACCTCGTATTCTGTGTGCGGCTCTGTTCTCTCCATGCACCCTGGGAGCTTGGGAGGTGCCCTCCTATTGTGCGTGGGTGACATGTGACACGGACAGTGCTGGCAAGTCTTGTTCTGCCACATCCCTGGGCCTTCCTCTGTCCCCTGGCCCTTCCCCCATTCCTGCCTTCCTTACCAGTGGCACCTGGAAGGGCTGGGATCAGCAACCACACAGGCTGTGAATATCTGGGGACTAAACGTGAGTTGGGAGGATGCAGAAGGGGCCCCATGTGTGTCAGGATAATGCACACTGTCCCCCTCACTCCCTGCACCCAAACACAGCTGCTTCCTTGTTGCCAGAGCTCAGGGAGCACAGCCCACACATGCCTTCACACGCCTGGCACATACCCAGCACATGCCTGCACACGCCCAGCACATACCCAACACATGCCCAGCACACACCTGGCACATACCCAGCACACACCCACACATGTCCAGCACACACCCAGCACATGCCCAGCACATACCCAACACATGCCCAGCACACACCTGGCACATACCCAACACACACCTGTCTATACATGCCCAGCACATAGCCAGCACATGCCCAGCACACACCCGGCACATACCCAGCACACACCTGTCTACACATGCCCAGCACACACCTGGCACATACCCAGCACACACCTGGCACATGCCCAGCACACATGCCCAGCACATGCCCACACACACCTTGCCTCTGGCTGGGACCCCCTTTGCTGCTGGCCCTGCTCAGGCCCCACAGCTTGACCTCCTCATGTTGCCACTGCTGACTTCCCTGAGCTAACTGCGGCAGAGAGCAGGCGACCCCATCCCAGCCCTCACAACCCCCACCTTTGTCTGCTCTACTTTTCACCAACTGAAATGTGGCCAAAGGTGAAAATCCACGTTCCCACTGGCCTGTGGGTCCCCCAAAGATCATAAGCCCAGGAGGAAGGGCTGTGTTTCAGGGCTGTGGTCACTAGCACCCAGAGCTGTTGACTGGCACAGAACAGGCACTTAGGGAACCCTCACTGGATGGATGGATGGATGGATGGATGGATGGATGGATGGATGGGCGGGCAAATAAACGCTGACGAGGACAGAAGGGCCTGGTGGGAAGGGAACAGGAGTAAGACCAGCACACAGCCCGACTTGTGTTCCAAAGACTTGGGTTTGGACCTGAGGAGTTCAATTTTGGATGAATTTCTTAATTAACCTGTGTGGTTCCCAGTTCCTTCCCTGAGTGCCCAGGACAGTAGAGTCAACCTCACGTTTGAGTGTTGGGGACACACACGCGAGAGTGCTTGGTGTGAGCACACAGGAGGAGTCATGACACAGCAGTGTAAGAGCTGCCACGCGGGTCCCTGTGGCCTGCAGTTCGAAGCCCACTGCGTGTGTTAGCACTCTATACCCCAGCCACCGCGGAAGGCCAGACTGCGATCACGTTCTAAAAGATGGACTGAGAGACTGACACACAGACAGTTTAGGCAACGTCCCCAGGTCTGAATTCCAGCAACTGGAGGCATCGATGCACCAGAAAGGCCACAAACCCAGCAGAAGCTTCGTTAGATCTGATTAGTTAGATCTCAGGCTAAATTAGATAAAAGAGAAACGCTCGTGTCTCAGCACGCTGAGCTGGGATGGTGATTTCCGCCACGCCCTGAAATCATTTGTTGTACTTTACTGTGAATATAAAATGTACAACCTTCCCCAAAACACTTTTTTGCGGCCGGGCACAGTGGCTCATGCCTGTAATCCTAGCACTTTGGGAGGCCGAGGCGGGCAGATCACAAGTTCAGGAGTTCAAGACCAGCCTGGCCAGATGGTGAAACCCTGTCTCTACTAAAGATACAAAAAATTAGCCGGGCGTCATGGCAGACACCTGTAATCCCAGCTTCTTGAGAGGCTGAGGCAGGAGAATTGCCTGAAACCCAGGAGGCGGAGGTTGCAGTGAGCCGAGATCATGCCTCTGCACTCCAGCCTGGGTGACAGAGCGAGACTCCGTCTCAGAAAAACAAAACAGAACAGAAACACCTTTTTTGCATTCCCGTTTCTGCGGTGTCTCCCACAGGCAGGGACATCTGAAGTGATGTTGTTCCTTCCAGGCTCTGTGGCCTCCGGAGCTGTGAAGAGCTTCAGCCTCCATGTCTTTACCTCCTTCCCAGACCTTGCACATTTTCCCTCTAGAATTGGAAAAAGATGCAAATATGTTTCCTCTCAGAGCAATAAGAAAGGAAAATGCCCTCCTAACTTCGTTGTTTTTTCTTTTTAAAATTAAGATGTCAATCTCCCACAGGTGTGAAAATGCTTTTATTGTACTAATTAAAACAGTTTGACAGTGGTCTAAATTGTCAGTATAGAAACCTCTCCTCGTTTTAGAATTTTAATTTGCTCATTATTTTTGTTTTTGACTAGTCTGAAAATAAATGCATTCTTTTAGTAAATAAAATAACGGCTGTGTCCCCCAAGCCCTGTGGCAAGCAATGGGCATCTGTGTTTTCTATATAAACCGAGTGTCTACAGGTTGCCTGTTACTGGAGCTGAGACATTCGTGGGGTATGTTTGGGATGGTCTAAAGTAGACTGTGTGATAAAGATGAAATTTTGTTGGAGGGACACAGGTGCCTCTTGACGGGGCAAAGCACCTCCCGGTGGCTTTGATGAAAGGGCCAGGATGGCCCATCTGGAAACAGAAAATAAGAGTGGTTTCTGCAGATACAGGGCAGCAGAGCCACTGCGGACAGCAGGAGTCAGGCTGAGGCAGCACAGCTTCTCATGGGGGATCAGGGGATCCCCTGCCAGATGCAGCAGCACCAGGGCTGTGGGGCAAGCCAAGGGGGGTGACTCTAGGAGCACAAGAGTCAGACACACATGGGTTCCTCCTGATGGTTAACCAGGGAAATGGCTCTCAGCCCGCTAAGAAATGGACTCAATAGCACCTGACAGCAGTTTTCTAAAAGCTCAGGGTGTTTTTATTTTTGTTTTTGTTTGTTTATTTGTTTTGAGACGAAGCCTCACTCTTGTTGCCCAGGCCAGAGAGCAATGGTGCGATCTCGGCTCAATGCAACCTCCGCCTCCCAGGTTCAAGCAATTCTCCTGCCTCAGCCTCCCTAGTAGCTGGGATTATAGACGACTGCCGCCACACCTGACTAATTTTTGTATTTTCAGTACAGACAGGGTTTCACCATGTTGGCCAGGCTGGTCTCAAACTCCTGACCTCAGGCAGTCCATCCGCCTCGGCCTCCAAAAGTGGTGGAATTACAGGCCTGAGCCACCGCACCCAGCCTCTAAAAGCTCAGATTTTGAATGTCGCTCATGCCTTCCTCCTCCAGTTTGTCCGTTCCTCTGATCTGTCTTCCTCCAAGTTGTTCCCACCCCTTGGCTCCATGAGTCTCTTTGTCACGTGGGCATCCCCTTCCCAGACTAACGAGGATGCCTGGCTATTTCTCCCAGTTCTGTTTGGTCTAAACATGAGACACCACAGGCCCGGCCTTCTGTCCCGTGAAAGCCTCACTGCCCCTGGGGGAACCAGCCCAGTGCTCACATGTTGCTGTGCGTGCACTTGTCCGGGACTTCTGCTGGGAGCCTGCGGTGGGCAGGGCGCTGAGGATAGAACCAGACAGTCTTAGCTAAAGCACCACACAGGGCGGGTGGATGAGCAGAGACAGCAGCAGAGGCCCTGGACTGCGCTCTGATCAGACCCCACGGGAGTGAGGGTCGCCCAGCCTTGAGGAGGGAGTGCTTCTGGAGGAGGCGACAGTGGAACCAAGAGGAGTGGATAAGGGACGAAGGCGGATGTAAGGAGCAGGGCACAGGGCACCAGTGTCAGGCAAAGGTACAGCCACAGAGTCAGACCATGAATGAGGGCCTGGGCAGTGAGCAGCTCAGGCGTGGGGCAGCGAGCAGAAGGAGGAGTGAGAAGAGAGGCCAGGGATTCACCAGGGTTCCCAGCAAGAAAAGATCTCTAGTCTTCAATATGGAGATGACTAGCCAGACAGATAAAGATATTTGTGTGTGTCCCTTTGTGTGTGTGTGTGTGTGTGTGTGTGTGTGCGCGCATGAGAGAGAGGGGAGAGAGGGGGAAGAGAGAGAGCGAGAGAGAGTGCTGGCTTCTGTGTGTGCTCCTGATGTCATTGTGGGAGGTAACCTCTAAAGAGGATGCAGAGCTGTCTCGGTTGCTCTGGAGAGGTGAGAACTAAGTGCAGGCTGGGCGATAACAGGAATGCACTTAAATGTCGTGGACTCAGCATTCTTGCTGTCTCCAGCTCCTTTATGAACAAACCCTGCAGAAAGAGCTCTGGCTTCTGAGCTGGAATAGCCTAGCCTGGCAAACGGCTGGGCAGTGTCACAGGGTGGGACGGGACTCTGCCCTGCTGTGCTTCCCGTCTTGGGGACCATGGCATGAGCGAGATGGGCTCAACGAAGGTTCAGGTCTCTGAGAGAAACCGTGCAGCCTCTCCCCTGTGCAGGTTACAACGAGTGGAGGGAGTTCTGTGGCCTGCCTCGCCTGGAGACCCCCGCTGACCTGAGCACAGCCATCGCCAGCAGGAGCGTGGCCGACAAGATCCTGGACTTGTACAAGCATCCTGACAACATCGACGTCTGGCTGGGAGGCTTAGCTGAAAACTTCCTCCCCAGGGCTCGGACAGGCCCCCTGTTTGCCTGTCTCATTGGGAAGCAGATGAAGGCTCTGCGGGACGGAGACTGGTAGGTTCCTGTCCGGAATGTCTTCCTTCTTGTTCTGCACAGAGGCAGGTGCTCTGCATTGGTTCAGAAGCCAGCCAGACCTGCATCCAAATTCTGGCTCCACCGCTCGACTCTTACATAAGCTGATCAGATTGTTTCTCCCACCCATAGTTTCCTTAACCTCGAACCGTGTTTTCATAACAATGAAGCAACTACAAAGCATGTAGCACTTAGAATGGGAGCTAGCACTGATTTTTCCTAGATCCAACCACATGAGCAAACAGGCGCCTAACAAAAACAAATTGTGACACACTCATGACAGCCCTGAGACTGCATCCCATCCCCCACGTCCCCTGACGATGCCCAGGAAAGCGCAGAGGTGGACAGTGACTCAGGCGCAGACACAGGCTATGCCTGGTGCTCATGGATGCCTCTGGGCTGGACAGGCCTCCCGGTCCCCCAGCCCCTGCCTGCACACAGAGGTGCTTGCCGGTAGCAGAAAGCTGAGGTCCCGGTTTGCCTGCCTCGTACATGTCTGCTCCCTCCTCAAGTTCAACCTGGAATGTGGAGGTTTATACTGGAGGGAGTCAGAGCCAGATCCTGTTCCCGTCTGATTCTGAGTCCTTCCCCACTCCCGTAGAAGCAGGTGCACAGGATACCAGTGTTAAGATTTTGGAACAACACAGACAAAAACAATGGGAAAACGTTTTCTTTTGCTTTTAAAGACATCCCTACCTATCCAGCTCTCTCTCTATTTTTGGTAGTCACTGTGCCAAGGTCAGATTTTTGTTGTAAAGGATCTGTGCTCTTTCCAGAGAGTGCACCTGTCACACGCGGAGGCTCCTGTCCTTTCCCCAGTGTGACTTTTGTCTCTAATTTCGGAGATGCAGCATTTCAAAGAGCTACGAACACCTGGGGAGAAATTACCAGATGAACTTGTCTCCCTCATAGCTGTGTCTTCAGTAAACGTGCGTTTGGAATTCTCTGGGACATGGGAAGCCACTCGCTCAGAAGGGGGAAGATTTCACCAACTTGCCCCATATGTGTGTCTCCCAAGCGTGTTTTATGCCACCCATGGCTGAAGCTCCATCTGAAATCAGAGGCAGCTGGCAGATTCCTGGGGTGGTGCCCGCAATTTCTCATCCTGCGTATTTATGACCAAATACCTCCCCAATGCAAAAATGGGGTCAATTAACTTCCATATAATGGGGCCTCTCTTTTATGTTCTAAGAGGAATTCATCCCCGTGATGGGAAGCAGAAGAGCTTTATGTGGCCGGGGAAATGTGTGCTTTATGGCACTCAGGCCAGGAGCTGCTGGCGCTTTGGCAACGATTTTCGTATTTTGAGAGGAAAGTGGGACTTCATTTCTTCACATTGCAATTTTCTTGATTACCCATGGCCTGGAGGAAGAAGCTGAAGGTAGAGAGACCGTGCAGGGCACGCTGACTTCAGACTGGAGAGCAGCACGTTGTAAAGCAGCTGAATTTGCTGTAATTATTCTTGTTTTTAACACAGCATTGCACCCCAAATAACAGCAATGCAGCAAAATAGATTCTCACAGTCAACATGCGAAGTGGCTCTGAGCCCCTCCTCCATCTGACGCCGCTCGTTCAGACAGCCAGGTGCACACCGTGCTGCCCCTCCGCATCTCCTTCAGGTCCTCAGTGCCTGCACCTGCGCGGCCCCGGGTGCTGGGGGTCTGGGCAGGCGCCGCAGGGGAGGCCAGCAGCACACAGCAGTGGGTGGCTGGTCCTGAGTGCCTGCCCTGGGGGTTCTCCAGGCACCGTGAACTTACGCTCTGTCTCCTTCCCTGGAGGTTTTGGTGGGAGAACAGCCACGTCTTCACGGACGCGCAGAGGCATGAGCTGGAGAAGCACTCCCTGTCTCGGGTCATCTGTGACAACACCGGCCTCACCAGGGTGCCCGTGGACGCCTTCCGAGTCGGAAAATTCCCTGAAGACTTTGAGTCTTGTGACAGCATCCCTGGCATGAACCTGGAGGCCTGGAGGGAGACCTTTCCTCAAGGTGACGTTTGGTCTTTTCTCACACCACCTTACAGCACGTGCATCTCATCAAACAAACCTTGTCTTCCCAAGGAGCTGAGTTTAACTTTTCCCTGTTTAGAAAACAGTCGATGCCCTGCCTTACACCCTCAGGGCAGCTCCCGGGGCGGGCGGGACCCTTCTCTAGTGAGACAGGAACTGGGGGCCTAGAAAATGGGATCCAGCGGGGCCCGACCTGGGAAGTGACGGTGTGTGCTGCGTGGGTGCTGAGTGAGTAACCACAGCAGGGCTCCCCAGCCTCGGCACCAGCCCCTCCAGGGCACAAGTGTGCCCGTGACAGGGACGTTGGTATGTGGTTTTCTTTTCTCGCAGTTTGACTACATGTAAACCTGTCCACATTTCACAGACGACAAGTGTGGCTTCCCAGAGAGCGTGGAGAATGGGGACTTTGTGCACTGTGAGGAGTCTGGGAGGCGCGTGCTGGTGTATTCCTGCCGGCACGGGTATGAGCTCCAAGGCCACGAGCAACTCACTTGCACCCAGGAAGGATGGGATTTCCAGCCTCCGCTCTGCAAAGGTCAGTTCTTTCTTCAATAACAATTACAAAACATCTGCATGTTTCCGATATAAATTAACAACGCAATGTCATTGAAAATTTATTCGCCAAAAGATGCTTCTGAAACTGTTATCTTCCCAGCAGCAATTTGGGGGTAGGAAGCAAGGGCTCTCCCTTTGGCTGGCCGTGTTCCCAGCTGGCCTCTTTCTAGGTGGTGAGGCCTCAGAATAGGCACGTGGAATCGTGACCAATGGGGTCACCTGTGAGGGAAGAGAGAGAGGAGTTCATGAGTTCCAGGCAAAGTTGTGGTGAACTTGCAGGGCCACTTTCTCAAAGGAAACACGGCAGCAAACGTCTCCACTCCAGGAACCCATAGAGTTAGTCCCGCCTCCGCCTCCCACAGGTGGCTGATTCCGAAGCCCATGCCTGGTTCTCCAGTCGCTGGGTTTCACTCCCAGCCTCCTGTGTGTTTAGGTGTAGACAGGTGCGGGCTCCTAGCGGTGGCTTGAGAGCAGGTTGGGGAGGCAAAGGCAAAACAGCTGTGGGCCACCTCCACCTCCTCCTCCCATGTGCCTGGCTTGAGCGGGTGTCAGCCCAGGGCACCTGGGAGCAGGTTTGCTGGACAACAGAGCCTCCCAGGGGAAGAGCCATGTACTGGGGTCCCTCTGCGGGGAGCAGCAGAATGAGAGTCCCCCACTGACTGTTCTGAGACAGAAAGAGCCCTCTGGGTGCAACTCCTGAGGCTGGGGCGTTCTGTCGGAGCAGCTCGTGTCCCCCAGCTACTTCAGAAACGCCCTGCAGCAAAACCCGGACCGCTGGCTCTGGTCTCATGGGCCAGTGGGGTCAGGGCAGGCAGGAGCAGGAATGGCTGCTGTTCCCAGAGGAAGGTTGCTCAGACGACACTCACCAGCAATGTTTAGAAGGCCAAGCTGCCTTCAGGGACTGCGTTTTAGGGGAGGAAAACTGGCATCAGACACAGAGCCTCCTGTGAGCTGCTGCTATGAGCTGCACTAACCTAGACCACAGAAGAAAGAGAGGGTCTCGTGCCAGAATCTGGCTGGTTTGCAAGTAGAAATAAAAGCAAAATCCAGTTTTCAGTTTTCTCAGAGTTTTCAGAAGACGAAAGGGTCCTGGAGCCAGTGCTTTGGGAGACCCAGGTGAAAGAATCCTTTGAGGC
Organism: Macaca thibetana thibetana; assembly: GCF_024542745.1. Lineage (NCBI taxonomy): Eukaryota > Metazoa > Chordata > Mammalia > Primates > Cercopithecidae > Macaca > Macaca thibetana. Next base: position 105,618,787 of record NC_065590.1, on the reverse strand, counting down.
CAGGAGTTCAAGACCAGCCTGAGAAACGTAGTGAAACCCCATCTCTACAAAAAAAAAAAAAAAAAAAGGCCTGGACGGGGATGGTGGGATAAGTTGCACAAGGTCAATACCATTGAACTGCACATTTAAAAATGGCTGAGGTGGTAAATTTCACATTATGTACAATTTAGCACAGTAACAAAATTTCCATTTCAATTTTGAAAGTCCAAAATGTTTGTCCTTGAAGGGTTGCAGTGGCCAACTGCTTCTAGACCCTCAGTCGTAAAGGGAGAGGCTGAGACCCCGCGTGCACCAGAGACCCAGCAGGACTCAGTGCTAGGGCAGGGGTCAGGTAGGGGTGCGGCTCCCTCCAAGTCTGTGGTCTCAGATGCCCTCCCAGGAGCCATCTTTCTGTTAGGAGAGGAGAGAAGGGATGAGGAGAGGAGGAAACGAAGCCAGCTGGGGAACGGTGCCTCGGAAATAACTTTCAGAGTCGCTGAGGACACAGGGAGCTGCCTGGGCACAGATAGGGCAGAGGCCTGCTACGTAGCTGAGGGAGGATGTCATCGCTGGAAACCAGCAGCCTGGGCTGGAAACCCTCGTCTAAACTGTTAATTGCACGATGCTAGATTTGTAGACGTGCTCCCCTGCTGCATTTTGGGATTGGTCACAAATGACAATGTACAAGGAAGCCACCCAGAGGTTAGACAATGCCCCAGAGAACAGCAGACCAGGATGTTTCTCCCAGGGAACTTTCCGGAAGCCTCGGTGTTCCGAAATACAGCTACTCTGTTGGGTGATGACATCCGTGTAAACTTGTGGCTGCTGTTAACACCACTGCATGGCTCCTGGCTGCGGGCTCTGTCACTGACCCTTCGGTGACAAAGGGATCACGAATCGCGCTTCTCCTGTTTCCTTGGCTTAGAGACTGTGCAAGCTTGAAGTGCCCACTTCACCCCCGTTCCTGGTTTTCCATGTTGGCATCACCGTTAAGGAATTGATGGCAAGTGCTTCAGGGCGCAGCACGTTGCATGTTCTGTGTTAACAAGCCTTCCTGTGGTGCATTTCACTGTACCCCTACGTCCGTCCTTGCCCAAATACCCAGATGTTTCACGTGTCCATTTTAGCTTATCTTAAGTATGAATGACCCCAAAGTGCTATCACAGGGATCTGCAAGGTGCAAATAAAAATGGGCGAGACCTTAGAGTGGATCGGGAAGGGAGACTGCTGGTGTCCTGCAACCTGCCTGTGCAGAGCTGTCCCCTGTGCACGTGCCCTCTGACCTTCCGGCCTGTGACTTTCTCATCTGTCTCCTAAACGAGGAACGCTCCTCCAGCCTCCTCTAGACCATCCTATGCCATCAAAATCACTCTTTTGTTATTGAAGTCTTTTCATTTATCTTCCTTGATTTTTAGTCCAACAGTTAACAGCTGTCTAAAGTTAAGATCTGTTGTTAGAAGGACTATTTCTGAACCAGTCTGGGTACTCCCCAGGGTGTAGGAGTGTTTCTCAGTGTGGTCCGTGCACAGGAGCTGGTGCTCCTGGCAGGTTCCCTGGCTGCAGCAGCAACGTCACCAGGGAGCTTGTTAGACCTGCGGCGTCTGGGGCCCCGCCACAATCCCTGAGTCAGAATCCACACACTTCACAAGACCCCGTTAGACTGTGTATGTGAAGGTCCAAGACACCCATCGGCCAACCCTAACTCATTCTCTCTTCTCTCTGTAGTTCACTGACTCGGGCCCAACTTCATGTTCTCCTGCCACTTCCATTTCAGTAGCCATTTAATCTGTCTCCCAAAATTGCTGAGTCTCTGCGCCTCCAGATTTTCAAACGTTAAATGAGGCATCAATTTAAATTAGTTAGAAATGCACAGTGCAAAGAGTGGGGCGCAGGCCTGTTGTTGACACCGTGTGTGCCCAGGAGCCGTGCTCCAAATGCTGGGACAGCTGCACCCAGAACAGTTACGCTGCACAGTTAGCAGGACGTCCACTGACTTGGAGGAGTGTTGGTGACACGTCACTCAATGAACGTGCAGGCTACACAGCAGTGTGTGCACTGGGAATCCATTCAGGTGTTTTTAAAGCAGTGGGTCACGGGCACACACATCACTTTGATGAGTGTCCTCCCGAATGCAAGGGGAGCGCCAGGCTCTGCTCCAGAGCCTGTTCATACTGGAGACCTCGGCAGCCTGCCATGGGAACAGGGAGGAGGGATTGCTGACATGCAGCAATATGACTCTTTTTCTTGTTTTTTTTTTATCACATCTATAATTAAAATATGTCTTAGAAATAAATGACAAAACTCAAAAATCTGGTACAAGTGCATATGCACAAATATTTTTACCACAGCTATTCCCTGCACTAGAAGTTTCAAAATCAAGAATCACAAGGGAAAAAAATCAAGTATAAGAGAGAGGAAACTTTACATTTACGGTAAATTGACAAGAATGTAAGTACTCAAGCAGGTCCTCAGTGAAATCTCCTCATCAACATGTCTGCGGCTCCAGAAAGGAAGGCTGTGGACTTAACTGAATAATATAGAAAAACAAATAGTATTTGCTGCTCTCTTCTCTATTCAAATTCTACTTATTCACTAAAACTCATCCACATAAAAACTTGATATTAAGGCTGGGCGTGGTGGCTCACGCCTGTAATCCTAGCACTTTGGGAGACCGAGGCAGATGGATCATGAAGTCAGGAGTTCAACACCAGCCTAGCCAAGATGGTGAAACCCCACCTCTACTAAAAACACAAAAAAGAAAAATTAGCCAGTCATGGTGGTGGGTGTCTGTAATCCCAGCCACCCAGGAGGCTGAGGCAAGAGAATTGCTTGGACCCAGGAGGCGGAGGTTTCAGTGAGCCGAGATTGCACCACTGCACTCCAGCCTGGGCAACAGAGTGAGACTCCGTCTCAAAAAAAACAAAAAACAAAAAAACTGGCAAATGCATTGCAGTGAGTCTCCTCTGAGTGCCTTGATGCTACAGATTTCAAATAGATAAAAAGCTATGAATCAGTGGCTTTTTACATCAGTTATTGTCAGGAGGTTATACAGTAAACGAATATACATAAATGCTTTGTGCGTATTACGGAAAATATGGTTCACAACCAATACTAATTTGCTTAGAGAAATGGAAACATCCGTGCACATCTGCACTCACTGTGCATGGAGACTGTGGACGCCACGGCCACTCTTCTTGAAACTCAAGGTGAAGCAGCCAGAGAGCACAGTCTCGGCCTCTGTGCAGGTTGCCCTGGTATCTGGGGACACTGCGGCTGAGGCTGGTTTCCTCCTCTGCTGGGGAGAGTGCTGCTCTTCAGACAGGGCCGATTTGTCCCCCTCCTTCCTGTCCATCCTCGGGAAGGAGACCTGCATGGCACTGGCCCCTGACTCAGGCTTCTGCTTAGAATAAACTGACCCTGGGTGGAGCATTGTGGGCCAAACTGTGCCCCCCAAAAGCTATGCTCAAGTTCTAGCCCCGTGTACCTCTGCATGTGGCCTGAAGAAGAGGCAAGGCCTTTGCAGGTGCCATCAAGTTAAAATGAGGCTGTCGGGTACGTCCCGATCCAATGTGCAGTGTCCTCGTAGGAAGAGGAGACAAGACACAGAGAGATGGGAACATGTGAAGACCCAGGATGGAAACAAAGCATCTGCCAGGCATGGGCCCCCCAGGACCCACCAGGAGCCAGAGCATGCAGGAAGGACCTCCTCCCCCGAGAGCCTTCTGAAGGAGCACCGCCCGGCCGACACCCTGATTTCAGACCTGTGACCTCCAGAACTGTTGGAGGATGCATTTCTGTTGCTTGGAGTCATCCAGTTTGTGATGATTTTTCCCAGCAGCCGCAGTGAACTCATACCTAGGATAAGTCTGAGCTGCAGGGAGCGGGTGAGGAGAGGGGCGGAAGCTGCTCCAAGGGAACTCCCCGAGAGGGAGGTAGGGATGTGTTGGCGGCTGCCGTTCCCACTCTGAGGGCCCCATGGCACACCCCGGGGGTGAAGAAGAGAAAATGGGCTTGCAGCATCCATGGGTGAGGACCTCGATTTCTCACGCGATCATGATAGAAACACTCCCCTACCCCAGGGGTGGCTGCAGATGCCTTCGCACAGCTCCGGCGCTTCACAGCTCTGCATAGCGGGATGCAGGAGGGGCTGGTTCCAGGGGCAGATGCCTTCGCACAGCTCTGCATAGTGGGATGCAGGAGGGGCTGGTTCCAGCGGCAGATGCCTTCGCGCAGCTCTGCATAGCGGGATGCAGGAGGGGCTGGTTCCAGCGGCAGATGCCTTCGCACAGCTCTGCATAGCGGGATGCAGGAGGGGCTGGTTCCAGCGGCAGATGCCTTCGCACAGCTCCGGCGCTTCACAGCTCTGCATAGCAGGATGCAGGAGGGGCTGGTTCCAGCGGCAGCTTTAGCCAGGAAAGACCTTCTATGTTTAACAGCCTTGACATGGTTACCTATACATAAAACTTTAATAGCTGCTGCAAGATACAGACAATTAACAGTGGCTGATAGTCAATAGCTCCAATCCCTTGAAATTTCTTTACCCTTGTCTTATACTTTTTATTTTTTTGAGACGGAGTCTCACTCTGTTGCCCAGGCGGGAGTGCAGTGGTGCAATCTCTGCTCACTACAACCTCTGCTTCCTGGGCTCAAGTGATTCTCCTGCCTCGGCCTCCTGAGTAGCTGGGATTACAGGTAGCCACCACCGTACCTGGCTAATTTTTGTATTTTTAGTAGAGACGGGATTTCACCATGTTGGCCAGGCTGGTCTCAAACTCCTGACCTCAGGTGACCCCCCACCTCAGCCTCCCAAAGTGTTGGGATTAGAGGCGTGAGCCACTGCACCCGGCTTCTTATACTCTTATAGAGTGGTTGTCATTATCAATAATGTCATTATTAAAGACTGTCCTCTTTAGAAAGCCTGAGATATCCCCAACACCCTGCTAGTTGTCATAAGCACCATCTTTGATTCCAGGCCTGTTTTTCACAACAGACATAATGATACCCATTCTGTAACTGAGAAAACCAGCTGGCACCAAGGCTCCCCCCGACCCCAGAGCCCTGAGTTAGGAATGGGCAGTCCCACCCAGTGCAGCCCCTCACCCTGGGGAGCAGGAGGGCAGTAGGCCACCCCAGCTGACCTTCAAGGCCTTGCAGGTCTCCGGCACTGGGTCGCCTGAGTGCTGCCCAGGTTCGCACATTTTCCTCGTCCTGGGGTGGCCGAGTCGGGGGCCAAGTCCCTGTGGCCTATGTGGACCCCGGCTCTTCCACTCAGCGGTGAGATTGGGGAGAGTCCCTCCACCCCTCCCAGTACCTTTGCTCTGTCTGGGGGTGTCGTCGGCACCAGGACCCCAGGAGCGCAGACAGGTTGCTGCCCCCAGCCTGGCCCTCAGCAGAGACTGCACCCAGGCCAGCTCTGTTCCCTCCAGACAGAGCAGCTCCTGGAAGAGCACGTGTCCCAGCACTGACAGCACCTGTGCCATTCAGAGAACACACACTGGGCGTGTGGAGCAGACCTGTGACACGCTGCTGCTTGTTTTCTAAAATTGGCCAGAAAAGGAACATTATTTGAACAAAATGTACAGCAGGTTATCTGGAAATAGAAGCCTAGGGGATGATGTACTAGATGTAGGATTCGCGTGCAGGGAGAGCAGGAGGGGACGCACCATCCTCACTGGCGGTGGCAGGTGGCCCCAGTCCTTGCTCTCAGAGGACCTGGAGCATCTGGGCCAGCTGGGAGTCTCTGCTTGGGTGAAGCGGACCCTGCCCTACCCTCCCCCTGGCCCCTTCCTGCCCCTGTGTCCTGCACTTGGCCAAATTCCACATTCCCCTATCCCAGGCAGACCCTAATTTCCTCCAGGAAGGCTCCTGTGACTTGGGCCTGAGTGAACCCCAGTGTGTGGACTCCCTGCAGGCTCAGAGCCCACGGCCAGCGTGTGTCCGTCTTCTCCTCATCACCTTTTCAGATGTGCAGGGAGCAGGGGGCGGCCACACAACAGCAGAGGTGGTGCCTGGTTCCCCCTAGACCGGGTGGGGTGTCAGGCAAAGGGCTGACCTCCCCAGACAGAAGCATCTCCCAGAACGGGGGTCACACGGGAGAGAAGGGGGTGTGGCTGCTTCCTCTCACGTGTGTGGCCTTGTGTGTCTGGCAGATGTGAACGAGTGTGCAGACGGTGCCCACCCACCCTGCCACGCCTCTGCGAGGTGCAGAAACACCAAGGGCGGCTTCCAGTGCCTCTGCGCGGACCCCTACGAGTTAGGAGGCGATGGGAGAACCTGCGTAGGTGAGTCTGCCCCCCTCCCTCTCTGTCCATCTACTTGCAAGTTTTTGTAAAATGAAGAAAAGTGTGTTCAAGTTAGGCAACTGTCAATCACCATCTTGATTGGGAAGGGCAGAGATGAATAAGACACCAAGCCCAGGTGCCCGAGGGGCGTCCGCGCTGTGCTGGGGGCAGAGGATGCATTTCATATCTGCTGTCTGTGCAGAGACCCTCGGTGCACGCTGAGGCTGGGGGCGGCAGCCAGAACCCATTTCCAGACAAGGTCCACAGGTGCATACCCAACCTAGATCACCCCCAAGACACAAAACTTATGAAACAGGCAGCGTTCAATACAGACCCATCCATCACCTCTCCTCCTCCTGGGCCCCCTCCAAACGCACCCGACTGCACCCTGACCAGGGCCAGCAGCACAGCTGCCTGCCTGTCGCCCACCCCCACCTCTGGATGTCCCCGCCCTGCATGGGGCCTGGGTGCTCAACATCCACCTCGGATGGCCTTGCCCAGTCCCCCAGCTCTGCCCTCAGATCAGGGACAGTGTCTTCCCCACCGCTGCCTCCAAGTCAGGCGCCAGATATGCCCAAACTTTGGACGAATTTACTCCCCTGAAAATTGTGGCTCTTAAGTAAGCATTATCTTTAATCTTCATTTTATACAAAAGGACACTAGTGATAAGAGGGCGAGATGCTGCCACTCACACAGCCACTCTGTAGCTGGCCAGGAATTTGTGTTAATAGTTGACTTCCAACTCTTATAGAAAGATAATTATTCACCAGACTCGCGTTACAGACAGAATTCCTTTGAGCTACTGTCATAGGGGAGTGAGGTCTCCAGAAAGAACCAAGTGCAAGGCCCAAATGCAGCAAAGGCAGCTGGGACGTCCAGCCAGGACAGAAAGACGTCAGTGCAAAACGCTTCATGACTCAACTTCATTAAGGGGATTCTGATAAGCTGGAATAATAGGATTCTTGCTGAAACTCAGCTCCTCAGGCGAAGGACACAAGGGCCAAGGTTAAGGCCAGTCAAGAAGCGAGTGAGTCTGAAAAAAGATGGCCAGAACACAGCTGCGTGGGGCCTTCAGAGGCCGAGGATGCTCCTTCTGGTGCTCTGAAGCTACATCCGCCTGACAGGCGTGTCCTCCCTTCCTGTGTCAAGCACACCCCCCTCCTGTGTCAGGCACATCCCCCTCCTGTGTCAGGCACATCCCCCTCCTGTGTCAGGCACACCCCACCCTCTTGTTTCAGACGTCCTCTCTCTGCACAGCATTCCCCCCTTATACTCATTGTTTTATCAGCCTCTGGTTTTATTCATGTTTTTTCTCCATATGAAATCATATCTTCTCTTCATTTCAAACCAGACCACTCTCAGTCATGGAAAACTAGAAACAGCAGCTCTTGCATTCAGGTTTTTAAATAAAATGTTTAAATCAACGGTTCAGATGTGAATTGCAAAGGTAGCCAGGTGGCGAAGCTGCCACGTTCACAGAGAGGAGCTCAGCTGCTTTCCGCATTGTTATTATAAACCCACGAAAGCCGATTCAGAACCCTGCTCAGGTGAAGCCGGTGGGACATTTACATCACGATTGCAGTTTTGCTGCACTGCAGCCCAGAAGCACTTGCTGTATTCTTGGTAATATCTCACTCCGTCAGATGGCTCCGTGGGGCCCCAGAAAACACTTCTACTGCTGTCCTCCAGCTGAAGCCACCGCCCTCCGTCCTCCCAGTGTTTTCTTCTGGACTCACCCACAGAAGGATGGAGAAAGGAGGCCCAGTGGAAGTCAGGAACAGCCCTGGGAGAGCACAGAGATGAATTTGTGCCTAAGAGGGCTCACCCACTATCTCTCTTCCTCTTCCCGGAGAGCACCCAGAGATGAAGTCGTGCCTAAGAGAACTTGCACACCACCTCTCGTCCTCCTGGGCCCCCTTTGAACACCTGCACCATGACTGGGGCCAGCAGCACATGAGCCTAAGACCATTTTGTGCACCAGGGCCCAGGTCTGAGAGATTAATATGCAGGTGCTCAGGGCTTCTTCTGTCTCCACGGTGACTTACAGACTTAGATTTAGATACAGGTGTGCATATAGATATTGATTATGGATATAGACAATTGTAGATATAGGTACAGATGCAGATATATAGATATAAATTCACCTATAGGTATAAAAGAATAGATTTAGATTTAGGTATAGGTATCCCTATATATGTTTAGATGTAGAAACACACATAGATTTCGGTGTCAATATAATTATGGAGGGAGCTCTGCTTTTGTTGTGTTTTGTTCCTAACGTTGCAATTAAGGGAACTGTATTGATTTCCTGGGGGTGCCATAGCAAAGCCCTGCAGACTGGGGGTGCCATGGCAAAGCCCTGCAGACTGGGGGTGCCGTGGCAAAGCCCTGCAGACTGGGGGTGCCGTAGCAAAGCCCTGCAGACTGGGCACTTGAACAAGAGATTTATCTCTCAGCGAGTCCTGGAGGCTGGAATCCAAGATCAAGGTGAGAGCAGGGCTGGCTTCCCCTGAGGACTCGCCCCTTGGCTGCCACACCACTTCTCCCCATGTCCTCCCAGGGCGGTCCCTCTGTGTGTCTGAGGCCTCATATCATAAGGATATGATATGACATAAGGATATGTCCCACCAGCTTCACCTGAGCAGGGTTCTGAATCGGCTTTCGTGGGTTTATAATAATAATGTGGAAAGCAGCTGAGCTCCTCTCTGTGAACGTGGCAGCTTCGCCACCTGGCTGCCTTGGGCCATGGCTCATAGTGACATCCCCATGTCGCTGCAATTACCCCCTCAAATGCTCCATCCCCAAATCAGCCACATTCTGAGGCCAGGGGCATTGGGGCTTCAGCATGAGAATCTGGGAGATCCAGTTCAGCCCACGACAGCACATGGCACACGGTGCCATCTTTTAATCTTCAGAATAAAACCTTAGAAGAAGTTCATACACAGGAGCATAAGCTAATTTCCAACATTTTGCTTCAAATGTCTCATTTTAGTTTTTTTCCTGAGAACAATTACAACATATATTTATCTGTTTCCTACATCTTAAGGACTCTTTTCTATAAACCTTGAAGTCAAATGTGTCTCTGGAGTTGAGACGTTCCCTCCCAGTGCTACCTCTTTGCTAAGGAATCCCCCTGCCTGGACGCCATCCATCTGCCTCTCCAGGTCTTGCCCCCATCAAGGGCGTCCGAGAGAACCCCTGAGCCCAGCCCGGACCAGCGCCCATGCAGTGCCCGTGCTCAGGGCAGCTCTGAGCTCCGCACTGCCTTCTGGTTCTGTGCGGTGGATGTGATGATTGCATGGTGCTGTCCCTGCCCCGCTCTGCCCCTGCTGGGCTCCTGGCTGCCGAATGTGAAGTCAGGGTCTACCGCAGAACACTTGTCTTCCTGCTGAGCCCTGCAGCCCCTCAAGCAGCTGGCTGCCTCCAGGAGTCTCCTCTCCAACAGCTGCCCTGTGCCTCCCTGGCCTCCCTGGCAGGACCCAGGCCCTCTGGAGGCACTGGGCCGGGCCGCCGGTGGAGCCTGATGGGGAGCGATGGTGGACAGTGACCTTCTCTTTCTAAGGAAGAGACTGAGGGAGGGAAAGTGCCCCCAGGGCATCTCAGGAGCTGGGAGGTGAACAGCTGGGGATGCAAGCTTCCCCCACCAGCAGCACCCTTGTAATGACACTGCTGCCCCTGCAAAATCGTCCGCGGAAAATTAGGATGCTGGGCATGACCTTTCTGCATCCCTGATGCACAAGCCTAACTGTTGTTCCACGGAGGCCACATATGTCCCTGTTGAAAGGGCCCTGCTCCCACGCAAGCAGCCATCAGTGCCTTCTCCGTACAGACAGCGCAGGCCAGCAGGACCCAGCACCATCCCTGGATGCACCAGCTCTGTCACTGCTGGACAGAACACCCCAAAAGGTTGATGGACGTGGCTGTCCCTCAGCTTTCAGAATGACAGCTTGAATCCCGAGCCTGCTTCCATGAGGAAGGGTGGACACCAGGAGAGAAGCAGAGGCCCCGGCTGGGTGGACATGCACTCAGGTGCTGAGGGCTCAGAGTGAACCAGGAGCAACAGCTGAGCCATGTTTACAGCCCCTCATATGAGCCCTGGCTGGAGGCCAGAGGTTCCAGAGAAGGTGGGCACCAGAGCCCGTGTCTGAGAGATTAATACACAGGTGCCATGGCTGCTGCTTCTGTCTTCACGGTGACTTACAGACACGGACGCCGAGGCCTGGGAAGATGAAGCGTAGCTGTGAGAGGAGCTCACATTCCGCTGGCCCACGAGAGCTCCAGCCCCGGCCAGCCCGTGTGCTGGTTGTCATATTAGATGGACTCCCCAGAGGAACAGGAGCAATCAGAGATGCAGATGTGTGTACAGAGATCGTTCTAGATTAGACACAGACATCCACAGAGACACAGTTTGTAGATGTGTGTACAGAAATCGTTCTAGATTAGACACAGACATCCAGAGACACAGTTTGTAGATGTGTGTACAGAAATCGTTCTAGATTAGACACAGACGTCCACAGAGACACAGTTTGCAGATGTGTGTACAGAAATCGTTCTAGATTAGACACAGACGTCCACAGACACACAGTTTGTAGATGTGTGTACAGAAATCGTTCTAGATTAGACACATCCACAGAGACACAGTTTGCAGATGTGTGTACAGAAATCGTTCTAGATTAGACACATCCACAGAGACACAGTTTGCAGATGTGTGTACAGAGATCGTTCTAGATTAGACACAGACGTCCACAGACACACAGTTTGTAGATGTGTGTACAGAAATCGTTCTAGATTAGACACATCCACAGAGACACAGTTTGCAGATGTGTGTACAGAGATCGTTCTAGATTAGACAGAGACATCCACAGAGACACAGTTTGTAGATGTGTGTACAGAGATCGTTCTAGATTAGACACATCCACAGAGACACAGTTTGCAGATGTGTGTACAGAAATCGTTCTAGATTAGACACATCCACAGAGACACAGTTTGTAGATGTGTGTACAGAAATCGTTCTAGATTAGACACAGACGTCCACAGAGACACAGTTTGTAGATGTGTGTACAGAAATCGTTCTAGATTAGACACATCCACAGAGACACAGTGTGCAGATGTGTGTACAGAAATCGTTCTAGATTAGAGACATCCACAGAGACACAGTGTGCAGATGTGTGTACAGAAATCGTTCTAGATTAGACACAGACATCCACAGAGACACAGTTTGTAGATGTGTGTACAGAAATCGTTCTAGATTAGACACATCCAGAGACAGAGTTTGCAGATTGTGTGTACAGAAATCATTCTAGATTAGACACATCCACAGAGACACAGTGTGCAGATGTGTGTACAGAAATCGTTCTAGATTAGACACAGACGTCCACAGAGACACAGTTTGCAGATGTGTGTACAGAAATCGTTCTAGATTAGACACATCCACAGAGACACAGTGTGCAGATGTGTGTACAGAAATCGTTCTAGATTAGAGACATCCACAGAGACACAGTGTGCAGATGTGTGTACAGAAATCGTTCTAGATTAGACACAGACGTCCACAGAGACACAGTTTGTAGATGTGTGTACAGAAATCGTTCTAGATTAGACACGTCCACAGAGACACAGTTTGTAGATATGTGTACAGAAATCGTTCTAGATTAGACACATCCACAGAGACACAGTTTGCAGATGTGTGTACAGAAATCGTTCTAGATTAGAGACATCCACAGAGACACAGTTTGCAGATGTGTGTACAGAAATCGTTCTAGATTAGAGACATCCACAGAGACACAGTGTGCAGATGTGTGTACAGAAATCGTTCTAGATTAGACACAGACGTCCACAGAGACACAGTTTGTAGATGTGTGTACAGAAATCGTTCTAGATTAGACACATCCACAGAGACACAGTTTGCAGATGTGTGTACAGAAATCATTCTAGATTAGAGACATCCACAGAGACACAGTGTGCAGATGTGTGTACAGAAATCGTTCTAGATTAGACACAGACATCCACAGAGACACAGTTTGCAGATGTGTGTACAGAAATCGTTCTAGATTAGACACATCCAGAGACACAGTTTGCAGATGTGTGTACAGAAATCGTTCTAGATTAGACACAGACATCCACAGAGACACAGTTTGTAGATGTGTGTACAGAAATCGTTCTAGATTAGACACATCCAGAGACACAGTTTGCAGATGTGTGTACAGAAATCGTTCTAGATTAGACAGAGACATCCACAGAGACACAGTTTGCAGATGTGTGTACAGAGATCGTTCTAGATTAGACACATCCACAGAGACACAGTTTGTAGATGTGTGTACAGAAATCGTTCTAGATTAGACACAGACATCCACAGAGACACAGTTTGTAGATGTGTGTACAGAAATCGTTCTAGATTCGACACAGACATCCACAGAGACACAGTGTGCAGATGTGTGTACAGAAAACGTTCTAGATTAGACACATCCACAGAGACACAGTGTGCAGATGTGTGTACAGAAATCATTTTAGATTAGACACATCCAGAGACACAGTTTGCAGATGTGTGTACAGAAATCGTTCTAGATTAGACACATCCACAGAGACACAGTGTGCAGATGTGTGTACAGAAATCGTTCTAGATTAGACACATCCACAGAGACACAGTGTGCAGATGTGTGTACAGAAATCGTTCTAGATTAGACACATCCACAGAGACACAGTGTGCAGATGTGTGTACAGAAATCGTTCTAGATTAGACACAGACGTCCACAGAGACACAGTGTGCAGATGTGTGTACAGAAATCGTTCTAGATTAGTCACATCCAGAGACACAGTGTGCAGATATGTGTACAGAAATCGTTCTAGATTAGACACATCCACAGAGACACAGTGTGCAGATGTGTGTACAGAAATCGTTCTAGATTAGAGACATCCACAGAGACACAGTGTGCAGATGTGTGTACAGAAATCGTTCTAGATTAGACACAGACATCCACAGAGACACAGTTTGCAGATGTGTGTACAGAAATCGTTCTAGATTAGACACATCCACAGAGACACAGTGTGCAGATGTGTGTACAGAAATCGTTCTAGATTAGAGACATCCACAGAGACACAGTGTGCAGATGTGTGTACAGAAATCGTTCTAGATTAGACACAGACGTCCACAGAGACACAGTTTGTAGATGTGTGTACAGAAATCGTTCTAGATTAGACACGTCCACAGAGACACAGTTTGTAGATATGTGTACAGAAATCGTTCTAGATTAGACACATCCACAGAGACACAGTTTGCAGATGTGTGTACAGAAATCGTTCTAGATTAGAGACATCCACAGAGACACAGTGTGCAGATGTGTGTACAGAAATCGTTCTAGATTAGACACAGACATCCACAGAGACACAGTTTGCAGATGTGTGTACAGAAATCGTTCTAGATTAGACACAGACATCCACAGAGACACAGTTTGTAGATGTGTGTACAGAAATCGTTCTAGATTAGACACATCCAGAGACACAGTTTGCAGATGTGTGTACAGAAATCGTTCTAGATTAGACACAGACATCCACAGAGACACAGTTTGCAGATGTGTGTACAGAAATCGTTCTAGATTAGACACAGACATCCACAGAGACACAGTGTGCAGATGTGTGTACAGAAATCGTTCTAGATTAGACACAGACATCCACAGAGACACAGTGTGCAGATGTGTGTACAGAAATCGTTCTAGATTAGACACAGACATCCACAGAGACACAGTGTGCAGATGTGTGTACAGAAATCGTTCTAGATTAGACACATCCACAGAGACACAGTGTGCAGATGTGTGTACAGAAATCGTTCTAGATTAGACACATCCAGAGACACAGTGTGCAGATGTGTGTACAGAAATCGTTCTAGATTAGACACAGACATCCACAGAGACACAGTGTGCAGATGTGTGTACAGAAATCGTTCTAGATTAGAGACATCCACAGAGACACAGTGTGCAGATGTGTGTACAGAAATCGTTCTAGATTAGACACAGACGTCCACAGAGGCACAGTTTGCAGATGTGTGTACAGAAATCGTTCTAGATTAGAGACATCCACAGAGACACAGTTTGTAGATGTGTGTACAGAGATCGTTCTAGATTAGACACATCCAGAGACACAGTTTGCAGATGTGTGTACAGAAATCGTTCTAGATTAGACACATCCAGAGACACAGTTTGCAGATGTGTGTACAGAAATCGTTCTAGATTAGACACATCCAGAGACACAGTTTGCAGATGTGTGTACAGAAATCGTTCTAGATTAGACACATCCAGAGACACAGTTTGCAGATGTGTGTACAGAAATCGTTCTAGATTAGACACATCCACAGAGACACAGTGTGCAGATGTGTGTACAGAAATCGTTCTAGATTAGACACATCCAGAGACACAGTGTGCAGATGTGTGTACAGAAATTGTTCTAGATTAGAGACATCCACAGAGACACAGTGTGCAGATGTGTGTACAGAAATCGTTCTAGATTAGACACAGACGTCCACAGAGACACAGTTTGTAGATGTGTGTACAGAAATCGTTCTAGACACATCCACAGAGACACAGTGTGCAGATGTGTGTACAGAAATCGTTCTAGATTAGACACAGACATCCTCAGAGACACAGTGTGCAGATGTGTGTACAGAAATCGTTCTAGATTAGACACAGACGTCCACAGAGACAGTTTGTAGATGTGTGTACAGAAATCGTTCTAGATTAGACACATCCAGAGACACAGTTTGCAGATGTGTGTACAGAAATCGTTCTAGATTAGACACATCCACAGAGACACAGTGTGCAGATGTGTGTACAGAAATCGTTCTAGATTAGACACAGACATCCACAGAGACACAGTGTGCAGATGTGTGTACAGAAATCGTTCTAGATTAGACACATCCACAGAGACACAGTTTGTAGATGTGTGTACAGAAATCGTTCTAGATTAGACACATCCAGAGACACAGTTTGCAGATGTGTGTACAGAAATCGTTCTAGATTAGACACATCCAGAGACACAGTTTGTAGATGTGTGTACAGAAATCGTTCTAGATTAGACACAGACGTCCACAGAGACACAGTGTGCAGATGTGTGTACAGAGATCGTTCTAGATTAGACACAGACATCCAGAGACATAGTTTGTAGATGTAGTTGTATAGATTTAGATATAGATATCGATTTAAATATATATGGATATCGATTGAGATATACATACATGCATAGATTGACATAAATTAGACATACATATAGATAACAAAAATGTAGACATGGATATAGTTATACCAATTTAGATTTGGATATAGATATTGATTATGGATATAGATATAGTTTTAGACTTAGGTACAGATGCAGATATAAAAATATAAATTTACACATAGGTATAGAATAGATTCAGGTGTAGCTATCCCTATATAAGTTTGGATATAGGGCCGGGCGCGGTGGCTCAAGCCTGTAATCCCAGCACTTTGGGAGGCCGAGGCGGGCGGATCACGAGGTCAGGAGATCGAGACCATCCTGGCTAACACGGTGAAACCCCGTCTCTACTAAAAAATACAAAAAACTAGCCGGGCGAGGTGGCGGGCGCCTGTAGTCCCAGCTACTCGGGAGGCTGAGGCAGGAGAATGGCGGGAACCCGGGAGGTGGAGCTTGCAGTGAGCTGAGATCTGGCCACAGCACTCCAGCCTGGACGACAGAGCGAGACTCCATCTCAACAACAACAACAACAAAAAAGTTTGGATATAGACACAATATAGATTTGGTATAGATGTAATTACAGCGGCAGACACCCATACACAGACGCAGTTTTAGATGTGCATCTAGCTCTATGTATAGATACGTGACAGCATCTCTATCCTGCAGAACTGGTCATGGAATTAGAGAGGCTGAGGAGTCCCAGATCTGCTGTCTGCAAACTGGAGCCCCAGCGTTGCTGGCGGAGTAGTTCCAGTCTGAGGGCAGACGAAGCTGCCATGAGATGTCCCAGCTCAAGCAGCAAGTCAGGAAAAGAGAAGTGAAGTCCTTTTCCCTCCACTTCCTGCTCTACTGGGTCCCTGAAAGGATAGGACAGGGCCCACCCATGTTGGGGAGAGCCGTCTGCTTTTCTCAGACCACAGATTCCAGTACCGATCCCTTCCAGAACCTATCTCAAAAACACAGCAGGAATAATGTCTAATCTGGGCCCCTGTGCTCCAGTCAAGTGGACACATAAAATTAACCATCCCAGTCATTATTCTGACCTGAATGCTCCAAAATCCCGATGCCCTCTGTCTGCCCAGGGCCTGCCAAAACCTGATACCCTTTCTTTCCAAAGGCCCTGGAAGGCCTTCACCCAGCCTCAGGGAATCCCCCCTCGCCCAGCCCCACAAGAGGGGGCACCCACACCCACGCCCACAGCAGAGAACTCCAGGGCTCCCTGGAGTGGCACTGAAGAGGTCAGGAAGCCACTCTGGCAACAGCTGTGACCTTGGCGATGCCCCCGTAGGACATACAGGGGCTTCGGGGCCTGTCTCAGCCGGGAATCCCCCAGCAACACACAGCCTTAAATCTGGCTCCAGGCGCAGTTACTGGTTCTTGAAATTGCAAATGCCAAGAAAGAAAAGTTTGGAGCAAAGAATAAAGGAAAAGTTTCTGCTGTGCGGCATCTGGCCTTTCCTTGGCCCGGGCTCATTTCACACTTTCGCGTAGACATGGAGCTGCTTACGTCCCTGCTGTGCGTCTGCCGTTTGCTGGTGTGAGGTGGGCTTCAATCAGATGCTCGCCATGGCCCAGCACGTGGCTCCTCCTCTTACTCAAGGCTCTGATGTCAGATGCTTGGCTTTGCCAATTTTTGAGGTTCCACAGGTGGCCCCTGAAAACCTCTAGCCCAAGTTTCTCAGAACCAAATCCAGCAGGAAGGGTGAATCCCCCTCCCAGAAATGTCAAACATCAATTCCAGAACGAATTTCCATGGCTGCGCTGTCCTGACTGCCCTCACCTGGTCTGTGCTTACCTGGAATCCCCACCCAGGCCTCGATCGGCTCAGCCTTCCCCGCACAGCCAGCCCCAGCAGCACAGGCGGAGCCCCCACCTGTAGTAGCCATGGGGGTGAGAACATGAACCCAGCCTCTTTCCGGATGTGGGAGGAGCGGCGTCCCACGGCCAGCAAGCTGCTCTGCTCTCCACGGACTTTTAGCAAGAGGCCGGTGTGCTCAGGTTGCCCTGCAGACTCTCCTGCGTCTGTGAGAGGTGGCAGGAAGGAGATCCTGGAGGCGGGAGGATGGTTAGAGGAGCCCAGGAGGAAAAGTCATGAGGTGCAAAAGCTAAAAGGACAGGATCGTTTTGGAGAAACAGTCAGGATGTGCATTTAGGATTTATTCATTCATTCTTGTGTCCACCAAATACTTGCTGAGTGTCCAAGACTCATGCTAGGAAGACAGTCATGGACACTACCTGTGTCCGGGCTGGAAATGAGACATACCTGCAAATCATGCCCAGGCGCTAAGTGGCACAGGGAACTGCCGCCACCCACAGACGCATTCATCACTGACTTTAAAAAATCCAGTGTGAGAACTAGAACCAAACCAAGCACCCAATTCCCCCAGCCACTGCCTTCGTCTGGTGCCTGAACGCGTTCCCTTAGCCCCAGAGCCTTTCTTCAACCACACGTGATGATATTTATCCAGGGCGACCCATGTTTGTTTTAAAAAAAACACTGATTGGTAGTATTTAAGTTCTTATTTAAAAGTCAGTTTTCATTTCATCTTGGGTTTCTCCTTGGCCACCTCGAATGGGCACCTAAACAGAAAAGTCAGTAATAAAACTGTGGTCAAAGGAGGTCTGAGTTCAAAGCCGCACTGGCCCCAGGCTGGTATCTCCTTGCAGAGAGCATAGAAGCCAAGGGCCGGACCCAGGAGCCCTTACTCAGTCCCTAGCTTTTTCAGACGAAGACACAGGTCCAGGTGGGAGGCACTTCCTCAGGCCCCTCACCAGATGCTCTGGGGCCGGCTCCCGGGCTGCCTCTCTCCTCTGTCCCGTCTTCAGGGCCTTCTGCACTTCTCTGTCTGATTCACGCTGACCCTGTTCGGTTTATTTCTGGAATGGGCTGATGAAACCCAGCATGAGCTCCAAAATCTGCTGCCATCCCGTGCCCCTGTGCCCCCAGGGCTCCAGCTCTGCAAGGTGCAGACCACCTTCCCTCGACCACAGTTTCACCTCTAGGAGGCGTCTGGGAAAAATAAAATGCAGCCAAGGGCAAACCTCATGGTGTTACACCACATCCCCTACAGACCACTTTGTCCTACTTTCCTGCCCCGGTCAAAGGCCTCACAGGGCTCCCTGGGTCCTGCGGTCCACTCAGAGGGCACTGAGAGTCCTCCCTGGTTTGGGCAGCGAGGTGTACTTTCTGTCCTGCAGGACAGCGTCCATGCCAAGCCCACAGTGAGGCTGCCATAGAGAGCGAGCCAGCTTCTCTGCCTTGTGTCCCCTGCTGGCTCTCCCCACGTCCCATTCGGCTCTGGACTTAACGGTCTATGGCTTTTCTGGGCAGATAAATGACCCTCCCTCCCTCCCTCCCTCCCTCCCTCCTTCCCTCCCTCCCTCCTTCTGTACATCGTGCTGTGGGGTGAAGGCAGCTGGCCCAGGACAGGGTGTGGCCCAGACTCAGGCAGGACAACGTGGCTTGCCCAGGCCCTGGAAGGTTCTTCTAACCAGGCCTCTTTCTGTGTCCCAGACTCCGGGAGGCTCCCTCGGGCGACTTGGGTCTCCATCTCACTGGCTGCTCTGCTGATTGGAGGCTTGGCAGGTCTCACCTCGACGGTGATTTGCAGGTGGTAAGTCCTTCATTTTTTGACTGTTACTTAGACACAACACAATCTCCTTTCCTCTGGACATGGTTGCAGTGAAGCTGCTTTATTTTCCTAAAGCTAACATAGGTTACTGGTATCTCAAAGGCATTGATCTCAGAGCTATTTTGTACAACGTCTTAGACTCTCCGGATCATTCTTTATGCTTTAAATAATGAAAGTGGAGTGATCATTTGTACACCTTAGGTGGTGTCAGGTATCTGTGGATGAAGATTCAGCAATATGGAATACTTTTCTAACATTAAGTGATTGCATTGAAGTAGTCTCTTGTTAGGAGTAAAGATTCTTCTAAAGGTTTCTCAGAGAAAAAAGGTCATCCATGAATGAAAAGTTTTATTCCTCAGTTTTATTTCCTCCCTTGAGGGCAGAAATTGAAAGTTGAACTTTCATGGTAAAAATGGCGCTGCTGTTGAAAGACTCAGACCCGAACCTGAGAGAACCTGAGAGTTCCTGCCCTGTGAGAGTGCTGTCTGCAGAAAGAACCCCTCAAGGCTGCCTCGGGTGGGGCAGCTGGTCCACGTCCCTAGCCCCGAGGAACCAGCTCTGCGCCTTGCTGCTGCCACTCACCTTGCTGCTCTTGAGAACCAAACTTCTTGAGCATCACTTCATTTTTAATGCACAATTGTTCATTTTATATAGAAAGTGTTAAAAATAACAGCAAACACTATAAAAAGTCATTGCAGCCCCAGGCTGGGCCCCCAGGGCCATGCCCAGAATACCTGCAAATAGAGGCCACAGTTACTCGGCCTCTGCTCTCCCTGAGTGCCAGGCTCAGCCCAACACAACCTGTGCACGCTCCTGCTATAGCCAGCCCTGCCCTCTGCCAGGATGACCCCTGCAGTCTCCTTTGCCTTCACCTTCACCCTCCACCCCGGCCTTCAGAGCTCCTCACTGGCCAAGCCCCCAGCACCATCCCATACCACACGCATGGATTATCCAAGCCTCCTGGCACCACCCCATACCACACATGTATGGATTATCCGAGCCCCCAAACATCACCCGACGCCACATGTCTATGGATTATCCACGACTTTCCCACCCTAAGGCCATCTTCCAGGCTGTTTCTCATCTTCCCAATAATAGAAACTCAACATTCTAGCACACCTTCATTTTTCTAGCAACCTCTCGGTCCACTGAGGAACGTCTGTGCCTTGAACAGGAAACCTTTTTCTCACAGTTTTTGCACCTCTACAGGGACTGGTTTTTTAAAACTTGAAAGCTTAGCAACCAGAAGTTACCCAGATCACTGTCGTTTCCAAAGGGCCTTGTCAACAATCCACAGCAATGGCCTCTTTTCTGTTGTTTTTGTTTTCGTGGGCACTTGTAAGGGAAGCCCCTGTGCCTGCCATCTGCTCTGCATGCTGTTTCTCTGCTACTGAGACGTGGTAGTAAAGCCAGTTCCCCGTTTCGGTTATTCTGCAAGGCCTCTGGCAACTACTGTGGTTGACCCAGACGCCCACGTTTGACACAAGAGCTTCTGATCCATCCGGCATACGACATTTCAGTGATGTATTTCTGAGTAGCGTCATAGCTTCTGTCAAAACTAACATACACCATAATTCAGACAACTGTGAGAAATTCCTTCCAGTAGAGAGGTGATAGTAACAGCTAAAGCCATGTGTTGGAGGCAAGGCTAAGTCATCCTTAGCCACTGTCTCCTCTGATTTTCTGATCAATCATCTGACTCAGGTGTTTGCCATGGCTTGAACTGTGCGTTGCCCAAAACATGTGTTTACACCCTGACCTTTAGGACCTCAGAATGTAACCTTATTTGGAACTAAGGTCTCTGCAAGTGTAATTAGTTACAATGAGATTGCCCTGGAGTACAGGGGACCCTAATTCAATATAGCTGGTGTTCCTCTAGAAAGAAGAGTTTGCACAGAGTCATGCCCGGCAGGCAAAGGCCGTCTCGATGGGAAGGCAGACATCAGGGTGGGGTTTCTCTAGGCTGGGGCCTGGGAAGATCGCCAGCAGTGACAGGAACTGGGAGGGAGGCCGGGGAGCTGCCTGCAGGCACCTCGACGTGGACTCCTGCCTCCAGAACTCTAGATCATAAACTTCTGCTGTTTAAGCAGCCAGGTCCGTGGCCCTCCGTGACCGCGGCCAGGTCCGTGGCCCTCCGTGACCGTGGCCAGGTCTGTGGTCCTCAAGGTCCGTGGCCCTCCGTGACCGTGGCCAGGTCCGTGGCCCTCCGTGACTGCGGCCAGGTCTGTGGTCCTCAAGGTCCGTGGCCCTCCGTGACCGCGGCCAGGTCCGTGGTCCTCTGTGACTGCAGCCGCAGAAAACTAACAAAGTGCTGTGATTGTGTCCATTTTCCGTGTAGCATGAGGAGGTGGAGCAAGAGCCTGTTACTGGCTCAAAGCTGGTAAGCCCAGAGCAGATCCTTGAACCCAAGGCCTGTCTGGTGCTGGAGGTCGTGCCACAGCTGCCCGGCTTCTCCTCGCAGAAAGATTATATCTCACATGCAGAGGCTGTTGTTTCAAATAATCATTACCAGTGAAGACTGAAAAATCACCTACTCTCTCTACAAGACACTGTATTGATCTGTTTTGGGAAGAGACTACTTTAACGTTTAAATGGTGTCTCTAGTTTTAGATGGGGTGGTGGTAGGAAATATTCCCCATGTTTTATGAATCATTTGGTCTTTAAACCTTAAAAACTTTAATTACTAATAATTAAAACCCTCAGCTAACCATGAAATAGACTAAGCAATAAAAATTGAATAGGCTGTAAATAACTTCAAATTAGCTGATTATATAATTATAACTATTAAATGTGTAATTGTAACAAAAACTGATGTGACTATAATTTCCTGTTCATAAACAATTTTGTATTTCCAAACATCCCTATAGACATCTATCACATTATCATTATGATAAATATTAGTGTCTGTAGTCCACACTCATGAGAAAAATTGCAATTTTCCTTAAGACTGATAGCCATAGATTAAATGAATACCTTTCCAAGGAAACGTGGGAGATAAATATTTGGCTGTAGTTGATTTTAAACTCTGGAGTTCTAAAAATATGCTACCAAGCACCAATTTAGTTTGCAAAGTGCCACTTAGCTGAAAGATATGAAAAAGTGGATGTTAACATGCCAACACACGCTTAAGCACAGAGAACAGGGGCAGTTACAGAGTCAGAGACCATAACGGGAAGACCCTGGGGCTCCAGGGGAGAAACGTCCTGGACAAAAGCCACAGCACCCCCAGACCCGTGATTCGATGAGCTCAGAAGGTCAAGTCACTTATTCAGGAAATGTCTTCCCGTCACCTACCCTGAGACCCCCACGCTGCTCCCAGCAAACGGGCTCAATGCAATCCCAGCCTCGCCTCCCTCTGTGTCTCATTCTTCAGCTTTAAAAACATGGTCTTATTTCCAACTTAGGGCATTATTGTGCGGTGAGGAGTAGGGAGGAGAACAGAGAGGGAAAGGGAGAAAGAGAGATGGAGACAGCGGAGAGAGATGTGGGAGGGGAGAGAACGCAGCACAGTGTGACACACGGAGGGAGTTCACTAGCAGGGTGTCTCCTAGTGAGACAAAGGTGTTTGCTTCTCTCCTCTCCTCCTCATTGTCTACCCACCCAGCTGTCTGGGGTCTAACACTGTACGTTTTGGTGTGATTATTAACAACGTGACAAATTGCTAATATATTTTCACTGCAAATCTGTGATTCAGAGTTAACTCCAGCAAACCTATTCCTTCATCAACTTTCTTGACACCGCATTTAAAATACCTCCAAGGTATTATACGTGTTTTATTGCGTTGAAATTGTTTTCACCAAGTTGAATTCTTTCTGTGCAAACTTCATTCACCAGATCCGTTCTTTGGTCTCCGTACGCTAAAAATTCATTCACCAGATCCGTTATTTGGTCTCCGTCAGTTTTGCCAATTAGACCTTTCGCCATGGAGGCGTTTTCCTCTGTGGTACGATTTCTTCAGGCCCAGCTTTCATAGCTCAGCATTTTAAACTTAAATTTCATGAGGACTTTATCTGTCTGTTGATTCTTACTGTCCAGGGAAAATGTTAAACGTGCAGTTCCAGTCCTTCTCCATTTGCTCTTATTTTTAACAACTCTACTTTTCCACCATCACTTAGTTCTGTGACTTCTGAAATAGTTTTTCAGGTTTTCTTTGTCTCTGGTAAACTGTGCCCTATATCTTTTTGCTGTTTTCAGTTGTATCTTGTATTGATATCCCTACTTACAGTGTGCATTATAAATTCAAAAAAGGTTGAATCATTTGCATTAATTTCCAGCAAATCCATGGGAAAGCCGCGAGGTCCTTCCCTAGCATACAGCCAGGTTTGTCCTCTCTCCAGGGTGTCTAACCCTTTGTGCCCTCTCGCACCTTCCCGCACTGTGAGCTGACACGGTGCTCTTTCTCTAGGCATGGCGCTGGGGGTTCCTGCCGTCTTTCCTCTCTTTATCATTAGATTCACAAGCATGCTGGATGGAGGCCAGCCAGGACTAGGCTGAGAGGCAGCCATAGGGCAGTGGGCAGCGGGATCCCTGTAAGCCGTGGGTGACCTGGTGCCCTCTTCCCCCAGGACCCTCCTCCCCCAGGGCCCTCTTTCCCCAGACCCTTGGGACAGAGACAGCCTGGGTCTCTTGAGATGGCATCTGAGGTTTCTGGTCATCTCAACTGCATGTTGATGACAGGAATTGTCTTCAGGACTTCATTAGGGAAGTCTGAGGGAACTGGCCCTTTGCTGGGGGACAGACGTAGAGTGGCCGCCTGGGCTACACGGCACGGGGGATCCGAACCTGTTGTAGTGGAATCCCTCAGAGTCAATAAGGCATCTGTGAGGCACTCAGGGCCCAGAGGACCTGGGGAAGGACCTGTGCTCCTTAGAGACCCATGTCAGCCCTGGAAACGAGCAGGGGGGGCCGCTCCCAGGCTGGTCACATGTCAGCCCCAGCAATGACAGCCTCCTACCTCCCAGTCCCCCTGTGGCTTCAGCTGAATGCGTTATCCAGTTTCCAGCCCAGAACCCAAGCCTGGCCACCAGGCTCATCTGCTTTCTCTGGGCAGCTCCCAGTCCCTCCCTCTGTGGCTCCACTTTCTTCACCCACTTCTGAGCAAGTGTTGCTGGGAAATGTGCCTTCCTGCCCCTCCTGACCCCAGGCTGTCTACCCTACACCCGCCCTGCCACCGTGCCCTCACAGTCTCTCAACCCCACACCAGCCCTGCCACCGTCCCCTCACAGTCTCTCAACCCCACACCGGCCCTGCCACCGTGCCCTCGCAGTCTCTCTACCCCACACCAACCCTGCCACCGTGCCCTCACAGTCTCTCGACCCCACACCGGCCCTGCCACCGTGCCCTCGCAGTCTCTCTACCCTACACCAGCCCTGCCACCGTCCCCTCACAGTCTCTCGACCCCACACCGGCTCTGCCACCGTGCCCTCGCAGTCTCTCAACCCCACACCGGCCCTGCCACCGTCCCCTCACAGTCTCTCGACCCCACACCAGCTCTGCCACCGTGCCCTCGCAGTCTCTCTACCCCACACCAACCCTGCCACCGTGCCCTTGCAGTCTCTCTACCTCGCACCAACCCTGCCACCGTGCCCTCGCAGTCTCTGTACCCCGCACCAACCCTGCCACCATGCCTTCGTGTCTCTCTACCCCACACCAACCCTGCCACTGTGCCCTCGCATCTCTCTACCCCACACCAGCTGCCACCGTGCTCTCGCGTCTCTCTACCCCACACCAACCCTGCCACCGTGCCCTCGCATCTCTCTACCCCACACCAGCTGCCACCGTGCCCTCGCGTCTCTCTACCCCGCACCAACCCTGCCACCATGCCTTCGTGTCTCTCTACCCCACACCAACCCTGCCACCGTGCCCTCGCGTCTCTCTACCCCGCACCAACCCTGCCACCATGCCTTCGTGTCTCTCTACCCCACACCAACCCTGCCACCGTGCTCTCGCGTCTCTCTACCCCACACCAGCTCTGCCACCGTGCCCTCGCAGTCTCTCTACCCCACACCAACCCTGCCACCGTGCCCTCGCAGTCTCTCTACCCCGCACCAACCCTGCCACCATGCCTTCGTGTCTCTCTACCCCACACCAACCCTGCCACCGTGCCCTCGCGGTCTCTCTACCCCGCACCAACCCTGCCACCGTGCCCTCGCGTCTCTCTACCCCGCACCAACCCTGCCACCTTGCCCTCGCGTCTCTCTACCCCACACCAGCTGCCACCGTGCCCTCGCGTCTCTCTACCCCGCACCAACCCTGCCACCGTGCCCTCGCGTCTCTCTACCCCACACCAGCTGCCACTGTGCCCTCGCGTCTCTCTACCCCGCACCAACCCTGCCACCATGCCTTCGTGTCTCTCTACCCCACACCGGCCCTGCCACCGTGCCCTCGCGGTCTCTCTGCCCCACACCAGCTGCCACCGTGCCCTCGCAGTCTCTCTACCCCGCACCAACCCTGCCACCGTGCCCTCGCGGTCTCCCTACCCCGCACCAACCCTGCCACCGTGCTCTCGCGTCTCTCTACCCCACACCAACCCTGCCACCGTGCTCTCGCATCTCTCTACCCCACACCAACCCTGCCACCATGCCCTCGCGTCTCTCTACCCCACACCAGCTCTGCCACCGTGCCCTCGCGTCTCTCTACCCCACACCAACCCTGCCACCGTGCCCTCGCAGTCTCTCTACCCCACACCAACCCTGCCACCATGCCTCGCAGTCTCTCTACCCCACACCAACCCTGCCACCGTGCCCTCGCGTCTCTCTACCCCGCACCAACCCTGCCACCGTGCCCTCGCGTCTCTCTACCCCACACCAGCCCTGCCACCGTGCCCTCGCGTCTCTCTACCCCACACCAGCCCTGCCACCGTGCCCTCGCAGTCTCTCTGATCTGTCCCTGGATATGCCCAGCCGTTCCCACTTCTTGCCTTTTGTTCAAGCCTCAATCTTTCCATAGAATACCATCTCCTTATCATGTCAGCGCAGCCTTGCATGTTCAGGTCTGACACATCGCTAAGGCTCCACCCAAACACCACCCACTGTGTGCAACCTCCCCAAATCCCCCCACTGTCTGCAACCCCCTCAAATCCCCCACTGTGTGCAACCCACACAAATTCCCCCACCGTGGCAACTTCCTCAAATCCCCCCACCGTGTGCAACCCCCCAAATCCCCCCACTGTCTGCAACCTCCCCAAATCCCCCCACTGTGTGCAACCTCCCCAAATCCCCCCACTGTCTGCAACCTCCCCAAATTCCCCCCACTGTGTGCAACCTCCCCAAATCCCCCCACTGTCTGCAACCCCCTCAAATCCCCCACTGTGTGCAACCCCCTCAAATCCCCCCACTGTCTGCAACCCCCTCAAATCCCCCACTGTGTGCAACCCACACAAATTCCCGCACCGTGTGCAACCTCCTCAAATCCCCCACTGTGTGCAACCTCCCCAAATTCCCCCCACTGTGTGCAACCCTCCCAAATCCCCCCACCGTGTGCAACCACCCAAATCCCCCCACTGTGTGCAACCCCCTCAAATCTCCCACTGTGTGCAACCCACACAAACTGCCCCACCGTGTGCAACCTCCTCAAATCCCCCCACTGTGTGCAACCTCCCCAAATTCCCCCCACTGTGTGCAACCCTCCCAAATCCCCCCACCGTGTGCAACCCCCCAAATCCCCCCACTGTGTGCAACCTCCCCAAATCCCCCCACTGTGTGCAACCTCCCCAAATCCCCCCACTGTCTGCAACCTCCCCAAATTCCCCCCACTGTGTGCAACCCACCCAAATCCCCCCACTGTGTGCAACCCCCTCAAATCCCCCACTGTGTGCAACCTCCCCAGATCCCCCCACTGTGTGCAACACCCTCAAATCCCCCACTGTGTGCAACCTCCCCAAATCCCCCCACTGTATGCAACCTCCCCAAATCCCCCCACTGTGTGCAACACACCCAAATCCCCCCACTGTGTGCAACACCCTCAAATCCCCCACTGTGTGCAACCTCCCCAAATCCTCCACTGTGTGCAACACACCCAAATCCCCCCACTGTGTGCAACACACCCACATCCCCCCACTGTGTGCAACCTCCTGAAATCCCCCCACTGTGTGCAACCCCCTCAAATCCCCCACTGTGTGCAACCCCCCTCAAATCCCCCCACTGTGTGCAACCTCCCCAAATCTCCCCACTATGTGCAACACACCCAAATCCCCCCACGGTGTGCAACCTCCCCACATCCCCCCACTGTGTGCAATCCACCCAAATCCCCCCACTGTGTGCAACCCCCCAAATCCCCCCACTGTGTGCAACACACCCAAATCCCCCCACTGTGTGCAAGTTCCTGAAATCCCCCCACTGTGTGCAACCCCCTCAAATCCCCCACTGTGTGCAACCCCCTTAAATCCCCAACTGTGTGCAACCTCCCCAAATACCCCACTGTGTGCAACCTCCCCAAATTCCCCCACTGTGTGCAACACACCCAAATCCCCCCACGGTGTGCAACCTCCCCAAATCCCCCCACTGTGTGCAATCCACCCAAATCCCCCCACTGTGTGCAACCCCCCAAATCCCCCCACTGTGTGCAACACACCCAAATCCCCCCACTGTGTGCAATCCACCCAAATCCCCCCACTGTGTGCAACACACCCAAATCCCCCCACTGTGTGCAACCCCCTCAAATCCCCCCACTGTGTGCAACCTCCCGAAATCCTCCCACTGTGTGCAACCCCCTCAAATCCCCCACTGTGTGCAACCTCCCCAAATCCCCCCACTGTCTGCAACCCCCTAAATCCCCCCACTGTGTGGAACCCCCTAAATCCCTCCACTGTGTGCAACCTCCCCAAATCCCCCCACTGTGTGCAACCCCCCAAATCCCCCCAATGTGTGTAACCCCCCAAATCCCCCCACTGTGTGCAACCTCCCCAAATCCCCCCACTGTCTGCAACCCCCTAAATCCCCCCACTGTGTGGAACCCCCTAAATCCCTCCACTGTGTGCAACCTCCCCAAATCCCCCCACTGTGTGCAACCCCCCAAATCCCCCCAATGTGTGTAACCCCCCAAATCCCCCCACTGTGTGCAACTTCCCCAAATCCCCCCACTGTGTGCAACCCTCCCAAATCCCCCCACTGTGTGTAACCCCCCAAATCCCCCCACTGTGTGCAACCTCCCCAAATCCCCCCACTGTGTGCAACCCCCTAAATCCCCCCACTGTGTGCAACCTCCCCAAATCCCCCCGCTGTGTGCAACCCCCCAAATCCCCCCACTGTGTGCAACCTTCTCAAGTCCCCTCGTGCAGGGAGTGGCTTCTTCACCCTGTGAATCTCTCCTCCCTCCTTTGCCCAGAAGCATCTTGTGATTAGTAAAGAGTGCAGTAAATATTTCTCATAAATATTTCTCATGTTAACAAGGTGCTCCGACCTGATACAAGGGAAAAATGGTTGAATTCAGAGGGATGGGCACACCCCATCCCTGTTTTTTTTTTGTTTTTTTGAGACGGAGTCTCACTGTGTCTCCCAGACTGGAGTGCAGTGGCACGGTCTCGGCTCACTGAAACCTCCGCCTCCCAGGTTCACGCCATTCTCCTGCCTCAGCCTCCTGAGCAGCTGGGACTACAGGCGCCCACCACCACACCTGGCTAATTTTTTGTATTTTTAGTAGAGACGGGGTTTCACCGTGTTAGCCAGGATGGTCTCAATCTCCTGACCTCGTGATCTGCCTGCCTCGGCCTCCCAAAGTGCTGGGATTACAGGCATGAGCCACCACGCCTGGCCCTGTCCCTGTTTTTAAAGCGTTTATGAAGAAGCTCGAATTCAAATGGTGAAATAGCCATATGTGCAATTGTATAGAAAAGTCAGGATTATTTGACAAGGATTGTTTTCAATGCTTTTACACAATTCAGAACCTCAATGAATATAAAAAATAATTTAAAAAGACGTAAGACCACTCTAGATTGAAATGAGCATAGTGCTTGTAAAACAATAGTGAACAGTGAATGCAAAATATTTTAACTTAAATTTCTATTATGCAGCAAATTCATAAAGTAGGGAAAGTCTTTTTCCAACATTTTCAAGACATTTTCTGTTAAGACATGGTCTTTCTTCAGGTGGCTTTTACTTGGGATATTGAGAGGTAAGATGGCGGAGTGGTGACAGTTCAGGTTGAGGAAGGCGAGGGCTGCCGTAACAAAGAACCACACGTTAGGTGGCTTAAAGCAACAGACATTGATTCTCTCACAGTTCTGGAGGCCAGAAGACCCAAGTCACGGTGTTGGCAGGGCTGTGCTCCCCCGAAGGCTGACAGGACGAATGCTGCCTTGCACACCCCGTCTTTGGTGCCCTGGTCACGGTGTTGGCAGGGCTGTGCTCCCCCGAAGGCTGACAGGACGAATGCTGCCTTGCACACCCCGTCTTTGGTGCCCTGGTCACGGTGTTGGCAGGGCTGTGCTCCCCCGAAGGCTGACAGGACAAATGCTGCCTTGCACACCCCGTCTTTGGTGCCCTGGTCACGGTGTTGGCAGGGCTGTGCTCCCCCGAAGGCTGACAGGACGAATGCTGCCTTGCACACCCCGTCTTTGGTGCCCTGCTGGTGTCCGCTGGCACCACTTGGCCTACAGGCTCATCATGCCAACTTCTGCCTCTGTCTCTACCCCGCCTTCTCCCCTGTGTGTCTGTGTTCAAATGCCCCTCTTCTTATAAGGGCACCAGTCCTGCTGGATTCCAGTTTCCACCCTATCCCAGTATAGACTCACCCTAACTAATTGCATCTGAAAAAACCTTACTTCCAGACAAGGTCACATTCCCACGTTCTGGGTGGATGTGACTTTGAAATGATTATCAAGTAGATCCAGTTCCATTTACAGTAATGAGCAGAGAGTGAATGAGGCATTAATGCACTTTCACATGGCACGAACACCTGACATTCACTGAATTTTAATAGAAGCTGGCATTGGTGCTAACTCCTTACGCACTTTATGTCAGTAGATTCTCACTGAAGGAAGTTGCTATTTTATCCCCCACTTTACGAATGAGAAAACTGAGATGCGGAGAGGTCACCAAGTCAAACTCAAGCAACACCCCAGTCCCCGGTGGTGATCAGGCTGAAGCGATGACTAAATGCCATTTGCTCCTGATGACACCATCACAAGCACTGAAGCCACCAAGGGCTGTTGGGCCTGTGCAGAGGAGAGGCAGACTCAGGCCCTCCCCATGGACGGGAGAGCTGTCTTCCATGTACACCTTGGTCGGAGTCCGCAAGGGTGGGGAGGTGACTGTGCACTGGCCTTTGGTTTGCAATGCCTTTGCTGGCGCTGCTGGAATGGCCTTTGGTTTGCGATGCCTTTGCTGGCGCTGCAGGAATGGCTGTGCGGAGTGCTGTATGGTGCTGGGACTGCGCTCCCTGGCAGGAGCTGCTGGAATGGCCTTTGGTTTGCGATGCCTTTGCTGGCGCTGCTGGAATGGCTGTGCGGAGTGCTGTATGGTGCTGGGACTGCGCTCCCCGGCAGGAGTTGCTGGAATGGCTGTGTGGAGTGCTGTATGGTGCTGGGACTGCACTCCCTGCCAGGAGCTGCTGGAATGGCCTTTGGTTTGCGATGCCTTTGCTGGCGCTGCTGGAATGGCTGTGCGGAGTGCTGTATGGTGCTGGGACTGCGCTCCCCGGCAGGAGTTGCTGGAATGGCTGTGCGGAGTGCTGTATGGTGCTGGGACTGCACTCCCTGCGAGGAGCTGCGGGAATGGCCTTTGGTTTGCGATGCCTTTCCTGGCGCTGCTGGAATGGCTGTGCGGAGTGCTGTATGGTGCTGGGACTGCGCTCCCCGGCAGGAGTTGCTGGAATGGCTGTGCGGAGTGCTGTATGGTGCTGGGACTGCACTCCCTGCGAGGAGCTGCTGGAATGGCCTTTGGTTTGCGATGCCTTTGCTGGCGCTGCTGGAATGGCTGTGCGGAGTGCTGTATGGTGCTGGGACTGCGCTCCCCGGGAGGAGCTGCTGGAATGGCTGTGCGGAGTGCGCTATGGTGCTGGGACTGCGCTCCCCAGCAGGAGTTGCTGGAATGGCTGTGCGGAGCGCTGTATGGTGCTGGGACTGCACTCCCTGCGAGGAGCTGCTGGAATGGCCTTTGGTTTGCGATGTCTTTGCTGGCGCTGCTGGAATGGCTGTGCGGAGTGCTGTTTGGTGCTGGAACTGCGCTCCCTGCGAGGAGCTACTGGAATGGCTGTGCGGAGTGCGCTATGGTGCTGGGACTGCGCTCCCCGGGAGGAGCTGCTGGAATGGCTGTGCGGAGTGCGCTATGGTGCTGGGACTGCGCTCCCCGGCAGGAATTGCTGGAATGGCTGTGCGGAGTGCTGTATGGTGCTGGGACTGCACTCCCTGCGAGGAGCTGCTGGAATGGCCTTTGGTTTGCGATGCCTTTGCTGGCGCTGCTGGAATGGCTGTGCGGAGTGCTGTATGGTGCTGGGACTGCGCTCCCTGCGAGGAGCTGCTGGAATGGCTGTGCGGAGTGCGCTATGGTGCTGGGACTGCACTCCCCGGGAGGAGCTGCTGGAATGGCTGTGCGGAGTGCGCTATGGTGCTGGGACTGCGCTCCCCGGGAGGAGCTGCTGGAATGGCTGTGCGGAGTGCGCTATGGTGCTGGGGCTGCGCTCCCCGGCAGGAGTTCCTGGAATGGCTGTGCGGAGTGCGCTATGGTGCTGGGACTGCGCTCCCTGGAAGGAGCTGCTGGAATGGCTGTGCGGCGTGCGCTATGGTGCTGGGACTGCGCTCCCCGGCAGGAGCTCCTGGAATGGCTGTGCGGAGTGCGCTGTGGTGCTGGGACTGCGCTCCCCGGCAGGAGTTGCTGGAATGGCTGTGCGGGGTGCGCTGTGGTGCTGGGACTGCGCTCCCCGGGAGGAGCTGCTGGAATGGCTGTGCGGAGTGCGCTATGGTGCTGGGACTGCGCTCCCCGGGAGGACTTCGGAAGTTGTTTGTAGGCATTACAGTCTTGTCTGCCATTGCCACGTTGACACAGGGTCAAGCCACCTCCAGGGCCTGTGTTCCTCTTCAGGCGGGCGGGCAGGAATGCTCAGGACCCGTGATGATGGCGCCATGCAGAGGTCAGGGATGAATGACGCCCAGGCAGGGGAAGGAGTCCAGCAGCTCAGTGTTTGGGGAATGGGGCCGGGGGCAGGTAAAAACTTCGAATCAAGGCAAACAAATAGCTGGAAAATACAGTAGCTGTTAAGTTCTCATGGAAAAGCTGTTTTGTACTTACAGTTAAATCCCACAGTATTTTTGATGCGTTTCTGGGTTACTTGCTCTTCCCTTCTCAAAAGGTCCCAATCTCACCAGAGCGTCCCTTCCTGCTCCGGCCCCAGCTCTCCACGCCTCCCGGAGACCGGGGGCCTCTACCCTTGCTCCCCTGGGACGGCGCTTCCCCCCTTCTTCTCCAGGTCTGGGCTGGGGTCTTCAGGCTCAGGTGGAAGGTGGTTTCGGGCCCTTTGCCTGCACAGGGACGACGCCCTGACCCAGGAAAAGCTTAACGTTGCCTGTCACTTGGACGCATCTCTTGGCAGTGACGGGGGTGGAAATCCTCACCGCAGCCCGTGGCTCCTGCATGATTGTTGTGAGAAAGCCACCGCTCAGCTGCATGCATGGAGACAGGGTCCTCCTGGCTGCGAAATGCTAAGATCGTTTTCCCTATGAAGAGAACGGTGCCAAGTTTTCCAAAATGTATCAGATCATGATTGACTTGACTGAAGTGGGAAATGAAAGTGGGTTGGAGCGTTCCTGCCAAAGACAAGCGTGGCCGCCGTGCCCTCGCTCATGCCGGGCTCTCCCCTCCACAGCCACGGTGCCGGGCCCTCTCCCGGTAACTGGACACGTGTCTCCCACAGGACACGCGCTGGCACTAAACCCACACTGCCCATCTCGGAGACAGGCGGAGGAACTCCCCGGCTGAGATGCGGGAAGCACCGGGGTGCAGGGACTTCACCGCAGGGCGCCGCAGCTCAGGACTCGGAGCAGGTGGGCCTGGACCTCCCTAGGCCACACCACGCCGCATGTTTCCAGCCGCCACCGCAGTGGCTGGACAAGATCTGAGTGTAGGAGCAGCTCCGCCGAGGCTCCCGGCATATTTCTGTGTACCCCGTGGTTCCCAGTCCGTTCTGCACTTTCGTCCTGGAGGTTTTATTTACAAGTTAATGACAATGAGCCAGAATGTGAGCCTGCTTAGTGAGAGGAAGGAAAATGCCTTCCGTTTGTACAAACCGCTTCCAAAACTAAGGGCTGACTTTCAGGCGTTGGCTTCCACTTATTCTGAGGACTGGCTGGAAGCGCAGGAGAGGAAGGAAAAGCTGAAACAAAATGCTGACTTTTAAATTCTGATTTTTAAGTGGAATCGTTATAACCAGTATGGAAAAATGTTTATGTTTTACCAACTTTACCTTGTATGCAGAACCCCAAGTGAGGGCGTATTAAAAAGTCACTTGTGTAAGTGACTGTTGAACTTAGAGAAGCAGAGAGCAGCACAGTGGCCTCCAGAGGGCAGTGGGGAGATGCTGGTCACAGGCACAAAGTCTCCGGCAGGAGGAGGACGCCTCAGATCTGCTGCACCGCATGGGGCACACGCTTTGTCATAATGATCACATATTTCACAATTGCTAAAATAATAGGTTTTTTTTTTTTGTTTTTGAGACAGAGTTTTGCTCTGTCACCCAGACTGGAGTGCGGTGGCACAATCATAGCTCACCGTAGCCTTGACCCTCCTGCCTCAGCCGCCCGCATGGCTGGGGCTACAGACACTCACCACCATGCCTGGCTAATTTTTAAATTTTTTGCAGAGATGCAGTCTCACTACGCTTCCCAGGCTGGTGTTGAGCCCTTAGGCTCAAGAGATCCTCCAGTCTGAAACTCCCAAAGTGCTGGGACCATGCCCAGCCACTAAAATAATAGATTTTAAATGTTCTCACTGCCAAAAAAAAGATGTGAGGTGATATGTTAATTAACTTGATATAATCTCTCCATAATGTAAAGGTATCGAAACCATGCTTAAAACGTAAATATATGCAGTTATTATTTGTCAACTAAAAATACAAATTTTAATTTAAACAAAGTCACTTGCATACAGGAGAGGGCATTGCCAGCATGATCAGGCTCCCTTCTGAAATTCAGTGTGAAGTTAGATCCTGTCCTCGGAGACGAGCAGAGCCCAGGTCATTCTGCTGAGAGCAGGTTCGTCTGCACCTGACCCTCACACATGGAACCAAAAAGACCTGGCCTGGGAGTGAGGCTCTTTGTGAATTTTAATGCACCCAGGATACCTTTGTTAGCCACAGCAAGGGTAGTGCCAGCAAGTCCCCTGGGCCCCTAATGAGCCTGACTGACCCCAGGGGCAAGGCCAGGTATTTTGTGCATCCATGGTCGCAGGGGCCTGCGTGCTCAGCACGCCTTCTTCCTGAAGGACCCGCCTGCGAATCGCAGATCCCGCTCTGAGCAGGAACCTTTGCCACGTGGATCCTCTGTGGCCTCCTGCAAACAAGTGTTCGTCCGGGAGCCAGAAACTTCCCTCTGGCATGACGAGGAAGAAGGACGGTTCATCTTGCCAGCAGTCCTTTGTGAAAACAGCTCCTGTCCGGACCCTTCTGTCTTGTATCAAGTGTGTGCTGTTACCGGAGCAGTCAAAATTCAGATGTTATTAATATTTGTTCTGCATTTTTGCAGGAGAGTGCCGGGATGGAAGGCCGGGATACTCACAGGCTGCCGAGAGCCCTCTGAGGGCAAACAGGCAGGACACTGATCCCACAGAACAGCTTCGTGTTCCCAAAATCACCGTACAACTGTTTTCCAAACACAGGCAAATCCAAAATCACCAGGACGACTGTTTTCCAAACACGTGCAAATCTAGCACCATGTTATAATTACTCTCAGGCATGGATGAATAAATATTGTAACTGCATTTGTCTAGCCTTTTCTTGTAAGCATTGCCTGATTTGTTCCTTCTGGGGCTTTGCCATTAAAATGTATTTACAGATTACACATCTTTATTTTGCGAACCCCGGAAACACTACTCTTGCCATCATCCTATCTCCACCTTCTGGTGTCTCTGACGCTGTGCTCATCTGCATTCTGCCCCGGCGGTCCCTCCGGCACTGGCATTTCCACACCCGCTGCCCATCACCAGGTGTCCGCAGGGCCTGCATCGGGCTTCCCTCTTCTCCTGAGAAGAGCACTCCTGGCTTCCTGCAGGGCCGGTGGGAGGAGGAAAGTGATTCTGAGGGAGAGGCTGGAGCCTTAAGTACCAACAGGGCAAAGTGACTTGTCTCATCCTCTAGAGATTCACCAACATGTCAGCCTCAGACCCCAGGCTTCTGCCTCCAGCAGCCGCCCTGCCGCGCACCCCTCTCACCCCTCCTCATCCCCCTCACTCACAGGGAACACAGCCCAGTGATGCCGGAGGAATCCCCCTCCTTGACTCAGCTAGGCAGCCTGGGGGGCACCGTTAGCCACGCTGGCCCTGTAAAGCTGCTGTCCTCATTTCACGTGTGAAGCAGCTGAATTCCAGAGTGCTGGGTCCCAGTCCAGGCAGCCCGCAGCCTCACCCAAGGAAATAGTCAGGGGTCCTTCAGCATTGAAAGCAAACGCAGGCGCATCTGACCTGGAGCTCTACCTCCACTAAGAAGAGAGTAGTAACTAATCATGGATGAAACAGGCCGTCTACGTAGCACTTAATGGTCTCACCCACGGATGCCAACAGTGGCCTGGGAGGGCTGTGAACGTTTCGCTTCAGGATGTTTTATTTCGCTGGAGTGTTCTGTAGAGAATGCGTAGTTTGCTTTTTATAACTTTTGTAACCCAAAAATACCAGACTGTTGTTTTCTCTAGGTGCTAGGCCATCCTGTTCTACGTGTTCCCAAACTCTTAGTTGTGTTCATGTAAAACTCATTCATGATCTCAGAATTAAAACAGTATGAAAAATATCCTGGCAAATGTCACAGATTGCCCTTATCACACCTGTAAGCAGTCCATTCTCACACTGCCGTAAAGAACCACCCGAGACTGGGTCATTTATAGAGAAAAGAGCTTTAACTGGCTCCGGGCTGCACAGGCGGGGCAGGTGGCATGGTGCTGCCATGTGCTCGGCTTCCGGGGAGGCCTCTGGAAACACAGTCACGGCGGAAGGGGCAGGGGCAGGAGGCCCATCACAGGGCAGGAGCTGGGAGCCGCGAGGGAGAGGAGGGAGAGAGGCAGCCACACACGGAGGCCACCAGATCGCAGGAGACTCACTCCCTGCACAGGACCAAGAGGGGTGGTGCTGGACTCTTCCTGAGAACCCACCCCGTGATCCCATCACCTCCCAGCAGGCCCCTCCTCCAACACTGGGAATGACAGTCCCACATGAGACTGGGTGGGACACAGAACCAAACCGTATCAACACCCAGGGAAGGGACACGACGCGGCTTCTGCAGAGGAGCTGCCGAGAGTGACCATCAGCGGCTGAGGAGAGACGCAGGGAACCGCAGCAATGCACAACGCATCAGCTCCTGCTCTGGGCAGCAAAGCGGGGCGGCCGCCCAACCTCTGGATCGTTTCCACCAAGGGAACACAGGCCTCCTACTTCAGCCGCCGCCCTGCCACGCACTGGAACACACTGACTGGGGAGCGGTCTTCCCTTCCACCTCGGAGCCTCTTGCTGACACCAAAACCAGGAACCCTGGCCTGATGCGGTGCCTGTGTCACCTCCACCCTCTAGGATTAGCCAGAAGAAGCAGTGCCATACAGTGATGGTTAACGTCAGGCCTCAACCTGGCTGGCTGGAGGGAGGCCCAGCTGGCTGGTGAGGTCTTGTCTCAGCCTCAGCTAGATGGACGGATAAGAGGATAAGCTGTTTTGGAGGAGACTGGCGTGTGAGTCAGCAGACTGAGGGGAAGACCTGCCTGAATGTAGGATGGGCACCATCCAATCCTGGATGGAACTAAAAGGCAGCTCTGTCTCTCTCCTAGAGCTGGGACACTCTTCTCCTCCTGTCCTTGGACATCAGCACTCTAGGCTCTTGGTCTTTAAACTCTGGGCTTGCAGCAGCACTCCCTGCCCTGGGCTCTCAGGCCTTCAGCCTTGGACTGAGTCACACCATTGTCTTCCCTGGCTCTGAGGCCTTGTGACTTGGGTACTGAGTCACACGACCAGCATCTCAGAGTCTCCAGCTCTAAGACAGCCTGTCACGGGACTTCTCAACCTCCATCATCACATTTCTCCTACTGCATATCCTCTTTCCATCCATCTAGCTAGCTATCTGTTTGTCTATCATCTATCTATCTGTCTGTCTGTCTATCTATCTAATCTATCTATCTATCTATCTATCTATCTATCTAATCTATCTATCATCTATCACCTATCATCTATCTATCTATCACCTATCTATCATCTATTTGTCTGTCTATCTATCTATCTATCTATCTATCTATCTATCTATCACCTGTCTCTCTATATAGCTACCTACCTATCTATCCAGCCTATTGGTTCCGTCTCACTGCAGAATGCTGACTATAGTGATACACGTATTTTAAGAGTCCCGGCATGATTACGCACTGATGGCTCACAGCCTCGACAATCCCCAATGATGGGATCAGCCTTAATTTGTGTGCACCATCTTCACAGGGCTACAATCCTGACACTGCTTGGAGTCAAGGGGTTTAGGGTATTAGTTACTTTATGGGTCTAATGATCTTGGTTGATATGCTGCCAGGATTTGTAACAAGTTTGCCAAATCTCAATCTATTTAAAGATCTAACTGAGAAGGCTGCGCCTGGCTAAGTATCCAGGGAGTCGGTCCGCTTGCTTCCCAGGCCTTTCTGTGTTTGTCACACCATCCACTCACTTTCATTATTTCTGTTGGGCCATTCACAGGAGAATTTCAGGCAAACTGGCCGCGGCTTTGGCCTCTTACTGGGATGATTGGCACCATGTGATGTTAACCCTGGAGACCACCACAAGGTCACTCTATACGGCCCCTTGATTTTGGAGAGGAACTAGCTGAGCCCCAGGCATTGGAAGTGAATTGCTTAGAGTCACATAACAAATTTAAGTTCAGGAAGAGATAACACACTTCACCATCAGCACTTGGTAGGACTGCCTCACCCCTGCCATGCTAACGGCCCCATCATCTCTACCCAACCTCGATGTCCCCAAATTGTGCTTGCTATTTGGTTGACTGCTTCTTCCTTACTAAACATTCTGCTATTCGTGAATGACTCTGGCCAAATTAATGAGAGCCATACGGCCTACTGGCCTTGTAACACCCATTCCTTGTGAATATGACACATGTGGGAACACACCCAGCCGTCCCCTGGGAGCGGGGGTTCGGAGTGTGTGGGGTCCTACAAGTCATGGATCTCTCACTAAGGATGTAATTTCTGAGTGAATTGGTCTTTCCTTGAAAAAAGAAAGAGGGAAACTGTATCCCAGCAAATGCGGGTTTCCATGAGCAGACAGCGCCACCTGCTGGGTGACTTGGGAAACAGCAGAATCACCATTTTTCTGGACCTGCATCTTCATTCTGCTCAAAGAGCACACGTGTCTATTTGATTCCAGGGCGCTGGATATGTGCGTGGCACATGGAAGCCTTTATTTTACTTTTTGGGTTTTTCATGCTTGTAGTTAAACATCACCACTTTCTCACTCAGCTGTGACTGTCAAGAGCCTTGCGCCCTGTGGTCTTACTGAGATCTGGAATAAGGGAGAGAACCTCAGGACGCCCATGTCAGCAATAGCTTTGCAGACGCCTTCTCAAAAGCCACAGACCCCAGACATGCTAAGGACAGGCACTGCTCGTTGCTTACAGACTCACGTACTTACCCGAGCGTCCACTTAGGGCCGCAGATGGGAGGATTGACGGGAAGAAAGGCCGGGAAAGGACAAAGGCTGGAAGGTGCATGTCCTCTGCACCTGTAGGCAGCTACTAGGTTCAAACAGTGAAGGGCGTCGGGCCCAGGCAGAGCCCAGAGCCTCTGTGAACCCAGAGCTTTCCTAATAAAGTCTGCTCCCTGGGCAGTGAGAGTTTCCATAGGATGCATGGTGTAGCCTTGGACTCAGGGGTGTGCGTCCTCCCTGTGAACAGATGGGTGAAGCAGAAACTCCACACACAGGGAAGCACAGTCTATGAAGAAAGCTCACCCAGGACACAGCACACGTGGAGATGTCAGCACGTGTCGGGGGTTGGGAGAGGGTCACGGTCTCTTCGCTCATGACTTCCTGCAGCCAAGAATGCAATCTGCAATTAGGGCACCAGACGGGGGGTCGTGGAGGAGCACTATTCCTGGGGTTAGGGGGAGCACCATCCCTGAGGGCAGGGGGACCGTTATCCCTGGGAGTCAAGGGGGAGCACTATTCTTGGGGTTGGGGGCAGCTCTAGGCCTGGGGGAAGTGGGAGCACTCTCCCGGTGGGGCGGGGAGGGAGCACTTGGCCTGGGGCTGGGAGAGACAGGTGGAGTCTTGGGTTTGGGTGTCAGACCCTGCAGGTTTCTGTCCTCTGCCTGTGTTGGTTTCCTGGGGTCGCGTCACGGACTCCCACACACGGGGTGGCTCCACACAGGGAATGGACGCTCTCCCCATGGCGGAGTCCAGCACTCCCAGATGGAGGTGTCTGCAGGGCCATGATCCCCCTGGAGACTCTTCGGGGCCCTTCCTTATCTCTTTCAGGTTCTGGGGGCTCCAGGCAAACCTGACCGGGGCTGCCCCGATCCAATTCCGCTGCCTCTGCGTCTCCTTTCCTTCTGTCTGTGGAAAACCCCTCAGCCTCCCTTTGGAATGGGCATGGGTTTGGCACTCAGACACCCGCAGGTGGCCTGGGCAGCTCTCCCACTCTCAAGGCCCTAATCTTTTCCCTCTAAAGATCCTTTTTCCTTCTCCACGGAAGGTCTCATTCACAGGTTCCAGGGACTCAGATATCTTTCAAGGAATCAGTTTTCAGCCTTCCACATCGCCATGATCTGTCTTGAAATAAAACCTCAAATCCTATAATATTTATTGTCAAGAAGAGACACCTCTCAATAACGGTGAAATCCTGTGATCAGCGAAATAAGTATGTCATGTGAGTATGTCGATAAGCATTACACACACAGAAAGAAACAAACACCGCACACACAGCCAGAATCACTCACACCACCCACCACACACACCACACACACAGCCAAAAATCACACACCACCCACCACACACACACTACACACACAGCCAAAAATCACACCACCCACCACACACACACCACACACACACAGCCAAAATCACTCACACCACCCACCACACACACACCACACACACAGCCAAAAATCACACACCACCCACCACACACACACACCACACACACACAGCCAAAATCACTCACACCACCCACCACACACACACCACACACACAGCCAAAAATCACACACCACCCACCACACACACACCACACACACACAGCCAAAATCACTCACACCACCCACCACACACACACCACACACACCTTCCCCACAGCCAGCCAAAAATCACTCACACTTCCTACCACACACACACCACACCTGCACACACACCACAGATACAACACACACCACACCTGCACACACACCACACAGATACAACACACACCACACCTGCACACACACCACACAGATACAACACACACCACACCTGCACACACACCACACAGACACAACACACACCACACCTGCACACACACCACTCAGATACAACACACACCACACCTGCACACACACCACACAGACACAACACACACCACACCTGCACACACACCACACAGATACAACACACACCACACCTGCACACACACCACACAGATACAACACACACCACACCTGCACACACACCACACAGATACAACACACACCACACCTGCACACACACCACACAGACACAACACACACCACACCTGCACACACACCACTCAGACACAACACACACCACACCTGCACACACACCACACAGACACAACACACACCACACCTGCACACACACCACTCAGACACAACACACACCACACCTGCACACACACCACACAGATACAACACACACCACACCTGCACACACACCACTCAGACACAACACACACACACCTGCACACACACCACACAGACACAACACACACCACACCTGCACACACACCACACAGATACAACACACACCACACCTGCACACACACCACACAGACACAACACACACCACACCTGCACACACACCACACACAGATACAACACACACCACACCTGCACACACACCACACAGATACAACACACACCACACCTGCACACACACCACACAGATACAACACACACCACACCTGCACACACACCACACAGATACAACACACACCACACCTGCACACACACCACACAGACACAACACACACCACACCTGCACACACACCACACAGACACAACACATACCACACCTGCACACGGAGATGTCACACCACCACTCCTGTTTAGGAGCATGGAAGGGCTTTTTTTCACCCTATCAGCGAAGGGGAATCAACCCGTAAGAACTCTACTGGCCGGGCGTGGTGGCTCACGCCTGTAATCCCAGCACTTTGGGAGGCCGAGACGGGCGGATCACGAGGTCAGGAGATCGAGACCATCCTGGCTAACACGGTGAAACCCTGTCTCTACTAAAAATACAAAAATTAGCCGAGCGTGGTGGCGGTGCCTGTAGTCCCAGCTACTCGGGAGGCTGAGCCAGGAGAATGTCGTGAACTCGGGAGGTGGAGCTTGCAGTGAGCCAAGATGGTGCCACTGCACTCCAGCCTGGGCGGCAGGGTGAGACTCTGTCTCAAAAAAAAAAAAAAAAAAAAAAAAAAAAGAAAGAAAAAAAAAAAACTCTACCAAGAAAAAATGACACTTCATTGGTCAGTGAGAGACTATTTAAGGATAAGTATTTTTAGTCAGTGTTTAACTTATGTACATAAAAACTCAATGAAATCATAAGACAGCATTAAATAGCTTGTTTAAAATAAACCGAGGGAACTCGCCTCTTGGGAATCTTTAAAGTACAGAATGAAACAGTGGTCAGAGCCTGACTCTTTGTTTTACCACTAAAAAAAATGTAATGCACTTTTCATGACTCTGCCATTCTTGCAGGCAATTTCATATGCATTTTCTGACTCCCCCATCGGGGTTCAAAATGCAATACCCCAAATGCAACACCTTGGAGAACGGCCTGCTTTGAGCTGAGGGAGACCCGGAAGTCCACAGAAGCGAGAAGTCCTCTCTGGCCTTCACCCTCCTTCTCCCCACAAAAGGCATAATGGAAACTAGGGCTCTTCTCCCTGAAAGCAAAAGCCATAAAACTGGGAGGGTAGCTCTCTGCCTCCCTGCTTCTCCCAGGAAAGGCCTCGAGTGTCCGTGTCCTGCCCAGCACCCAGGGGACGATCCCAGCACAGATCCAAGAAGGATTCTGCCAAGGGGCCTGGCCGGGCTCCCGGCTCACCAGCTCCAGGACATGCCTTTCTGTCCACTCTTAGAACTCCCTGGCTCCTGCTTCCTTCCTCAGGCTTAGCAGCAGAATTCCGTTTCCCGGGGCCTTGGGTCCTCGTGTGTGGTAGAAGGCCTTGGCTAAACACGCGTGCCATGCCCTCCTCTTGTCGGTGTGAGTGTCCACCACGAGCCTTGCAACAGGTGAGGAGAAGGAAACCGTCTCCGGGATGGACTGGCCCCACATCCCTGCCTCCTGCCCTCACCCACCCTTGGTCTCTACAGGAGCGAGTTTCATCCCAGGCTGGGCCCAGTCCCCAGGGCCAGCACCTGTCCGCGGAGGACCTCTAGTCCTCAGTCCTGGTAAGTAATTGGATCCCGGAGCAGCTGGAGCCTGGCGGCTCTTTTCCTAGAGCAATGATCCATACTTAACAGGTGCTCCAGGGAGAGCATAAAAATGGCCATCCCAAAGAGAAAAGCAGACAGGCCAAGCTTTGATGGGCAAGATCTGATCTGACCTTGGGTGGTAAGGAAAAAAACTGTACTTGTAAATTAGGTTTTTTCTAAACCTTCAGTATTAGCTAAGACTTATTAGCTAAGATGGACTTTGTCTCTGAACGACCTTAGTGTTGTAATGGGATAAATAGGTCTTCCATCTTATTATTCAAAAAACACTTTCCAGGCGAAGGTTCTTCACCTTAACCTAGTCAATGCATTTCTTCCCTTTTCTTAAATCTTCCTGCCTCCCCCATCCATCCTTCCCTCCCTTCCTCTCTCCTTCCATTCCTTCCTTCCTTTTCTTCTTCCTCCCCTCCTCCATCTTTTCCTCCTTTCCTCTTTTCTTCTTAAAATTCAAGATGGCAGCTGCAACTCAAGCTCTCACGTGGCTCCCATTGAGAAGTTTCATGAGATAATCCAAGCAGAGAGATGACTACAGTGCCCGCCCATAGTAGTTACTCAGTGGCTTCTAGGTCCTTCTCATGGAAACCGGACTGACACTCCTGAGGCTGCAGGGCAGGTAAGCCTTGGCCCAGAGGGAGGCAGAGAGCAGCCATATGGTGCAGAACAGGCATGGTGCAGAGGTGGACGCACATTTTCCAGATTGGTTCGAATTTTTCAGGGCATCCGTTTTGTGCTGTGGCCCCACCCCAGCCAGGTAAATAGAGACAAGTTCCACCTGCCATAGGATCCCCCGCCCCCTCTCCAGACACATGACACCTGCTGCTTCTCTTCTGCAGCTGACAGCAGGGCTTCTCCTGGTGGGTCCCCAGCCCTCCATCAGCCCCTGGCTTCGGGCACTCACCCCAGCCCATCTCATGTGGCACTGTTGGCGCAAAGATGTCCCTGCTACAGGAGCCCATTCCTGTAGACCAGCAGAGCCTGACTGAGCTGGACCCGTTGGGCTGGAGGACTTTGCCACGGTTCTGTTGAGTCAACTGACCTGCCTGACGATACTGCTACTGCTGTCACCCAGTGTGCAACCACAGGCCCCGTGCCCGCGTTTCACAGCTGAGGAATAGCAGATCCTGTGCGGGGAGGGAAGGAAGGAAGGAAGGAAGGGAGAAATGGAGGGAGGCAGGGAGGGAGGAAAGGGGAAAGGGAGAGACAGAGCGCAGGGCTGCTGGGCGGAGAGACCTGGGCCGGGCCAGGCCAGGCTTGGCCGTGTGAGGAGCACCTGTCCTTCAGGAAGGGACCTTGGAGATCAGGGAGCAGGCTGCTGACCAACGACTTATTTCTCCTCCCTCTGAACTCCCAAATTCCCAGAAATCTGCCTCGGAAGTGGGGAGAGCGGAGAGGCTGTGAGGTTGGACCGAGGGGGGCCACGGTCTCACCATCCATCCCACGTGGGCCACCCCTGGACGCTTCGTTCGCAAGCCTGGTACTGTCCTAAGATGTGGTTTGATTTTTAAGGGCGGAGAGACGGGCTCAGCCGCTGGAATGACGCTTTCCGCTGCTGGTGGAATCCAGCCCCTCCGTCTTTGGGGAATGTGGGGTCTCTGCCTCCTGCAGTGACAGCGCGAGGATGACCCGG
The DNA here is from genome assembly GCF_024542745.1 of Macaca thibetana thibetana. NCBI lineage: Eukaryota > Metazoa > Chordata > Mammalia > Primates > Cercopithecidae > Macaca > Macaca thibetana. The sequence goes on along the minus strand of NC_065590.1, from coordinate 105,574,256 downwards.
CCTGGCCTCCCGCTCCCCAGCGCGGGCACCTGCGGCCGGAGACGCGGCTCTGCAGCGCCACCTAGCGGCCGCCCTGCGTCTTCCCAAAGCGGAGCCTTAGGACAAAGCTTCCTTTCCAGGAGGTCCCTGCAGGTTTCTGCGGAGCCGGAGTCTGAATCACTGTCTCCCGGGTGACTCCTAACCCTGGAAACTCGCTGCCGCTCCTTGGGGCTGGTGGTCGTGCCAGTTGCTGCGTCAGAGCAGTTGGGTGCCCACAGGCTGAGGACGCCGGGGCCAGGGTGAGGGTGAGGCTCCACCCCAGGGCTCCAGAGACCCTGAATTTTGCACTTGACTCTCCTTAATCTCTCCCAAAGCCTGATCCTTCTCATCCCCCTGAGGGCCTGAGGGCCCCTATCTGCATGATGGAGGGGTGGGGTGCCACGATCTTAAAGACCTTCCAGTTCCCAGGGTGACAAGATTCTAACCACGTTGCACATGGAACACTTTTCGGTGCAATGACCCCAAACAACATCCCGGCCTGTGCAGTTCCCACTCGCAGAGATCCAAAAGTCGGTGGGTGACGACCCACGTGTGAAAAGGGCGCTAGAGAGCTGCCTGCAGTCTCATGTCCCCCCACCCCCTGCCCTCCGCGTGCTCAGCACCTGAACGTCTTCACAGAGACAGGGCAGAGTCTGTTTAAAAGGAAGCTCCGACAGTCTCCCTAGGAAGAGACGGCGCCACCTCAGGCACGTGGACGATTTCTGGGGATGGAATTGTCGCAATGACGAGGAAATCCCCTGTGGTTTAATGGGCAGAGTCCCAAGGTGCTTGACATCCTGACCAGCACAGGGCAGCCACCTCCTGCAGAAGCTGAAAAAACGGCAAGAAAAATAGACCCATAACTAGTTTGAGTAGTTGTAATGTGCACTGAGACAAAAAGTCTTTACACTTTTTTTTTTTTCTTTTTGAGATGGAGTCTCACTCTGTCGCCCAGACTGGAGTGCAGTGGCGTGATCTCGGCTCACTGCAACCTCTACCTCCCAGGTTCAAGCAATTCTCCTGCCTCAGCCTCCCTAGTAGCTGGGATTACAGGTGTGTGCCACCACGCCAGCTAATTTTTGTATTTTTAGTAAGATGGGGTTTCACCATGTTGGCCAAGCTGGTGTCTATCTCCTGGCCTCAGATGATCTGCCCACCTCGGCCTCCCAATGTGCTGGGATTACAGGCATGAGCCACTGCACCTGGCCCTTTTCACAATTTTAATTGCACTAAACTTTCATAGAAGGCTGACAGCACATAAACACGATTATGTGTCTTTGCAGTGCTCAAGCTTCAATACTGAGAATCCAAAAATATGATGAAGTGTAGAGTTTATTCGAACATGAAGTTTGAGGATAGCCACATAGGAAACAGAGACTCCCAAAATGGAAAGTTAAAGTCTCATTTACATAGTCAGAGGCAGAGGTTTGACAGGTTGCAGCCTTTTCCAACAAGATCAGGACATAGGTTATAGTGATTGAACTTGATTGGTCATAGCTCGCTATACTTTAAGGAAGATTGTTTTAACATTCCATAAAGCAGGGTAATGGTCTTGAGGGGAGTCTCACTTCTGGTGCTATTCAGTCTTTCCTAATCATTACAGGACAAGAATGAGGGAGAGATTTGACCCGGAATAAAGCAGCAGAAGGTACAGCTTCATGCCATGCGACACAGGCCCCACCGCCACATTCCTCTCAAGGCTCAAAATCAGGTACAGTTCTGACAGCTTTCAATTTGGATTATTTAATTTCACATCTCCCCCTTTTCAACATGATCTTTTGAAGAAGGCTTAGTCGCTGAACGCAGATGGTTTGGGATCTCTGTCTGTGTAGGGGCTTAGTCCCACACACCTAGAAGGTTCATTCCTAGGACGTTGTCTCCCATGGCTAGGGCCATGTGCCAAGCTATGCAGAACTGATGGGGTATAGGCCGAACCTGGAGCCACATGAGGGAAGTGACCTGGTGACCTGGGTCAGGCTGCACAGCTGCATCCTCCGTTAATGGGATTCTGTGAGTGACAATTATTTTAGTATCTTCAGTTGTGGATTGACTCCATTGCACACCACACAGTGAAGACAAAACAGGCTAGAACGCAGCCAACAGCTGATTAACAGCTTCTTCCGCCAAGTTCCCCAAGACCCACACCAGTTGCTTAACCAACTGTGTGGAGAGGGTGTTGGATCTGAAAGTTTGGTTATTGGGTTTTCATATCAGTATTTAATTTAAGGTCATTATCTGAGTCATCTGGGTTCGGGACATGACGTTCAGTCTTTGTGATGGTTCCCTCTGCAGCTGCAGCGAGTCTGTCTGAGGCCATAGGAGCCTGTAATGCAGCCTTTCTCATAAAAGCATCTTTGCTGTTTATTAACGCGGCACACGTGACTATCATTCGGGGCCTTTTTCAGTTCGGAGGGACACTGTCCTTCCCTTCTGGGACTTACCTCGTCCTCCTAGAGGACCTTTTATAATTCTGGTCACTCAAGAAGAGAGTTTAGATTTGTTTATTGAGTCGGCCTTCAGAATCTGGCCAGTTTTGAACATTACACATTTTGCTCAATCCACAAAGCTTCAATTTCTCTTTTCAAAGAGAAACTGTTTTCTCCCTGACCAAAATTTCAAATGGGAGAAAAAGTTCTAGAAACTCTAATGAGTAATTCAAAACAGAACCTTAACCTCTGAAAAAAAAAATCAAAGTCTTGAATCTGGGGTCAGCAGAATCCCTGAAGAATAACAAACAAAACCCCAAACTTGCAGTAGGTCTTCCAACCCTATCAAGTTAGCAATTTGTGTGGCTCAAATAAAAGTCAGAACTTCAACAAGCTGGGAGGTTCGGACCCGAGAAGGTCCTTCCCAGAGGTCCCTGTTGACTTGAGCGAGGCCAGGTGAACCCACACCGTGTGTGCTGACAGCATGGCTCTGGCTGTTGGTGATGTAACAGGGATCACTGGAGGCCCACTTCACATCCCTTTGTGGTTAGCAAAATGTCAATCTTTAATCATGAAATTTGGAAAAGGTGATTCAGTATGGAGTTTATTGAGTGTGAAACTTGAGGGTCGTCACCTGGGAAACACAGACTCTAGACGAATGGGCTCTGCTTTTAAAGTGAGAAGTTAAAGTTTCATGTTATAAGTAGAGACAGAAGTATAACAGGGCTGCGGCCTGTTCCAAGGAGGTCACAAGTTAAATCTGTTTCACTTGATTGCTCACAGTTTGCTACATTCCAAGGAAACTCACTTTAACTTTCCACAAAGAGGGGTCATCCTCTGGAGGGGTCTCACCTCTGGTGCCATTCAGTCCTTCCTAATCATTTACAGGACAAGAATGGGGAAGAGATTTGACCTAGAATCAAAGAAGTTGCAGTTTCACACCATGTGACTCAGGCCACACAGCCACGTTCCTCTCAAGGTGCAAAATGATCTTAACTTTCAACAGCTTTAGGTCTGAATTATTTAATTTCACAGGGACTTTATACCAAGGTTTTCCACATTGCACAAAGATCACTACACCTTCCAAAACCCTGCTCAGGATGTCTTAGTCACTCCTTCAAAATAGGAACTGGAAATAAAAACGAAGTAAAGCAATTGTCAACAAAACAGTCTCAATGCTTTTTATCTTCATTAGCAGGCATTAGGCAACCGTAACCAACCTTCTAGGCAGTTGTCAATGATCACTGTCATATTAAAGTGCATGTTATATATTATAAATTTCCTTCACTTTATTTCTCCTTTATCTTACAGCATTATGTTGATTTTTTTAACTATATGGAAAGTGAAGTTACATGAGCTATAAATTCCCCATTACATGATGAAGCCACATTACAAAAGACTTGCTGTATTAGAAGAGGGCAGTGGAAAGTCTTGTTTAAAATTTAGTGCTAAAATTCTCACTAAAATGTAAGTCACTGATAGTGTCCCTTTGCCTCAGAAGAGACATAGAAATAAGAGGGGTAAGTTTGGGGGTTGCACAGACAATGCTTGCTGAAGTTTTCTATCCTTCCCTGAGCCTCGGGGATGGAGCTGGGGTCATACCAGGTGGCTTTCTGGATATCATCACTTCTTCCTCCCAGAAGCCGCATTGGATGTGTGCGTACATATGTATGTGTGATGCATGTGTGTGGTGTATGTGGTGTGTAGAGTATCTGTGTATGCATATGTGATGCATGTCTGTGGTGTGTGCTGTGTGGGTTTATGCATGTGTGGTGTGTGTGAAGTGTGTTGTGTATACATGTGTGTGTGGTGTCTGGTGTGGAGTATGTGTGTACATGTATGTGTGATGCATGTGTGTGGTGTGCAGAGAATGTGTGCATGTGTGATGCACTGTGTGGAGAATGTGTTGTATGGGTGTGCATATGTGTGTAGAGTGTGTGTATGCACGTGTTTGTGTGCATATATGTGTGTGATGCATCTCTAGTGTGTGCTGTGTGTGTATGGGTTGATGCATGTGTGTGGTGTGTGGAGTATGTGTGCATATGTGTGTGCTGTGTGCATATAAGCGTGTATGATGTGTGTGCTGTGTAGAGTATCTGTGCATATATGTTTGTGATGCATGTCTGTGGTGTATGCTGTGTGTGGGTTTATGCATGTGTGATGCATGTATGTGTTGTGTGGAGCATGTGTGATGCATTGTGTGGAGAATGTGTTGTATGGGTGTGCATGTATGATGTGTGTGGTGTGTAGTGTGTATGCACGTGTGTGCATATATGTGATGCATGTCTGTAGTGTGTGCTGTGTATGGGATTATGCATCTGTGATATGTGTGGTGTGTGGAGTATGTGTGTGCTGTATGTGCATATAAGCTTGTGTGGTTGTGTGTGCACGTGTGTGCTTTCTGGTTCCCGATGGCAGACGTCTCTGACACTGCGCCCTCCCTTCTGTGATGTGCTTTACAGACCCTGCACCTCCTGCTCAGAGCTGCCCGTGGTCCCATCCAGGGAAAGCCTGAATATTCCTCTTCAGTATCCATGGAGGGTTCATGGATGAAGCCTCTGGCTTCTGGGTCCTTATCTTCAGTGTCCTCCACAACTGGTTTCTGTGTCCTCAAGGTCACACCCGAGATTGCATTTGTACTCTGAATGCCTCTCCCTGGCCCAGGGCGCCCCTCACCCTCAGCCCCTAGCTCTGGGAGCCACCTGGGTCTACAGAGCCACATGCCCTTGCTTCACTCAGGGGCACGATGTATCCTGGGGCCTGTGCTGGTCCCTCCTGCCCCTGCAGGCTGGGTAGGGCTTCCATCTGCTCCTGCCTTTGGGCTGTGGAAGAATCAAAAAGGAGACACATGGGAAAGTGTGGCCACTCCGGGGTGGACATCCCGCTCCCAGGCAGTGTCCAGCCCCTGCAGACACCTTAGCTTCATGAAGAGCCAGGAGGTCCCATGGGCTTTGCTGGGTTGAGCACGGGTTTCCATGGCTTTCAGAGGTTCCATGGAAGCATTGAGAAGGTTTAGAAAAGGAGGAGGTCGTGTTGGATTGGGGTCCAGGGACTTGAGTGTGGGGAGCCCACAAGGGTGGGCTCCTGGTGGGCTCAGGCCCCCGGGTGACATTGTCCTGGCACTCTCTTAGGGTTACAGCCAGTACCCTGTAGGACACCTCCTCACTGGGACTGGATTTTAGGCCACTGTGGTGAGGCAGGGGGTGTTTGGGGGCAGAGAAGAGTGCAGGACTCATGGGTGCACAGGGGCTCGGAGGGCTTCCTTCAAGCTGCTGTGGGCAGTGCGGGGCGGGGAGGAAGGCTACTGGCCAGGGCAACCCACTGGGTGCAGGTTCCTCCCTGGGGCCTCCCTCTAATGTGTCACTCCACAGGGGGACCAGGCCCTTTGGAGGATGAGGAGAAGGGGCCACCCTTTCTGCAAAACCCAGCTTACCTTTCTTCCCCAGGCTGCACTGAATTCTGGCGGATGTTTGAGTCATTTGTTCATAATAGGAATCCCTTAAACGTCCACAGCAGGACCAGGTCAATCCTGGCCGTAGACAATCAGCTTCACCATCTGCATCTAGCAGATGCAGGAAAAGGCACCGTCATAAGTTTCAGAAGCCATGTTTCTTCAAGGTCTGAAGAGAAAATGTGTGACTGAAATGTGCTGAGTGTCACTTTCCTTTCTGGCCTCTCCCTTGCCCCTCCCTCTCCCCGACCACATCTGCCCCAGGAGCCCCTACCCTGAGGGGATGGAGGTAGAGATGTCCGGGAGCCACTGAGGAACCTAAGGCAGGTGTCCAGTGCCTCTGCCCCCGGACAGGACTCCACAGAGGCCACTGGTGGCCATGGCACAGGGGCGACTCAGCCACTCCAGGCCAGGCCAATGGCAAATGGGCCCCCAAGCGCCCTGGGAGCCCGCAAAGGACCTCAGTCTCCATCTGGTGGGTGAAACGAGGCCACTGCAGACTGTGAGCAGAGCTGACATCCACAGGTGGGCCCAGGACACAACCCAGGGCCAGGAAGTGATGGAGGTGGCCACCACACACCAAGCAATTAATCCCCCAACATTTGCAGAGAACTGTCTACGTAGCAGACCCTGCAAAAGACACAGGAAGTTACACTCCACTGCAAAGACACGCGTACGCATGAGGCACGTGTAAGGTCATGCACCGCGACCTCTGCAACAGATGGACAGAGTTGTTCTGTGCAAGCCCCTACAGTGAGCTGAGCCCAGAGCCTCCGACAGGGCCCAGTGCCAGCTGTGTGCATGTGGTCAGTACAGAAACCAACGTCAGCTGGGGAGACCAAGGCCAGTCCAAGTAGCAGGTGATATTTGACCTGAGCCTTTAAAAATGAGTAAGTAATGTAAATGACAAGTTAACAGGTGCAGCACACCAACATGGCACACGTAAACATATGTAACAAACCTTCACGTTGTGCACATGTACCCTAGAACTTAAAGTATAATTTAAAAAAATAATTTTAAAAAATGAGTAAGTGTCGATAGTGAAGACTCGGGTCACTGATTCAGAAGTCGCTCCAGGCAGAAGCAGGATGTGGGAACAACAGCCACATTTTGCAGAGATTTCACAGGAAGGTTTCAAACCCAGAGGGATTTCTCCTCAGCCCTGAGAGCATGAAATTAAACTGAACATTGCAGCTGAGACGAGGGGGACTCGTTTCTCTTTGCAGTGAGGGAAGGGACCAGCACTCCGGGCAAGAGCTGCCCATGGACAACGCCACCCAGCAAAGTCTCCCGTTCTGTACACAAGAGCACATCATATCATCTTATACCAAGGACTGTCTATTAATTCCCTATTTCTCAGCCTCTGCTGGTGAAGTTCCTGCCTCTTGCTTCTGAGGTCCAGGCGGTGAAGGGCCCTTGGCCACACAGTCTCAGGGGGGCAGGAACAAGAAGGCAGAATGGAGTCTGCGAACAGAACCTCCGGCAGCCGTCAGGTGCCACCGGCACAGGAATCTATTACGTGAGACACGGAGGGGAGGCTCCCTCTAACTTCCAACAGGAATGCAAAATGTGCCAGGCCGGGCGCGGTGGCACACGCCTGTGGTCCCGGCTACTTGGGAATCTGAGGCAGGGGGATCTCCTGCACCCAGGAGCTGCAGTGATCCGTGACTGCACCACCACACTCCAGCGTGGACAACAGAGTGAGACCTTGTGTCTTAAAAAAAATAAACTAAATTTATAAATTACCAGGTTTGTCTAATTTCTAAGTATGAAAAGCAAAACATAAGGAAATTTTGCAGCTTGTTTCATGACTTGTTGCCTCCTTTCCTTCTGACTTGAGTGTGTCATCTGAGAGAGGGCAAGGTGGGGGAGTTCTTGCCCTGGGAACATGTCATCAAGCTCTCGGCTGGCGCAGGCGGCCCAGGACATTGTGTTCCCAAGTCCTCCCTGCTCAGAGCACGACCTTGGCTGGTCCCCGTGGCTCACATGCAGCTGGCTTCCATGGCAGCCGGACCCATCACTCAGAGTGATGCAGGTTGACTCAGCCCTAGTCTGTCCAAGTCTAAATTTCCTCTTCTGTAAAATGGGAATAACCTGCCTCCATTGGTGAGAGTGAGGTGGGGTCGGCCAGGCAGGCAGGGAGCAAAGGGAACACTGCCTGCGTTTATGTAACTGGGAGGCCATCCCCAGTGGGGCCCGAGGCATCACAAAGGCCCCTGTTTGCAAGACGCCTCGAGTTCTCTGCTGTCTCCACAGCTGGCATCCAGCCTCACAGACACCCTCGACCCAGGTGAGGTCCCCACTGTCCCCATGTTGAGTGTCACAGGGAGACGCCAGCAGGACCCGGCCTGCCTCTTCCTCAGGGGAGGCCTGGACGAGGCTTCTGGGCCAGGACGTGACCCTGGATGGGGCACAGGGCAGCCGCAGTGAGCGGCCAGGACTCAGGCTGTGGGGGCCTCCCTGACCCTGCCTGGGGGTGGGGCGGGGCCAAGGAAGCCCCAGGCCTTCAATTTAGGATTTGCTTCATCAAACGGATCAATTCAGGCTCAAGATAAGTGGGGCTTCCTGTTGGAACTCAGTCCCGTGGGACCCTTCCAGGCAGAGAGTGTGGGAGGCTGCACCCATCCCTGCCACGCCTGGCCCCCACCGTGTCCCTCCGTGCATCGCAGACATGTTCTCCTGCTGACCTCCACCCTGCAAACGCGCCTGGGTCTCCCCCTTACTGTGTGGGACACAGAGGGGCCCTGCAGACCTGGGGGGAAGGAAAGAGTGGGAGGAATGGGAGGCGCTTGCAGGACTCAGCACAGCCGCCTGGGCCCAGCCTCTCCTCAGGCAGACCAGGACCCCTGAGTGAGATCCCCCAAGGTCCCTTCCTGTCTCAAATTTCTTCAATTTTTACAATTAAAGGAAAAGAAGAAGGACGTGCTCTCCTCTCTCATGCCCATTTTCTTCTATACCCTGAAGATCCTCAGGTAGCTGGGATTCTCTGGCTGCTCTGAAACCCCGGCCACGTGTCCATTTCCAGGCGAGTGAGTCCCGGCTCCCCACTCCTGCCTCCTCCTGATCTTAAACAAGTTTGAGGCTCCAGGTAAAGATCACGGAGCCTCACCCTGCTTGCTCAACTCAGCAACTTGGCGGTTTCCCCGACGGCGGGTGGAGAGCTGGACCCTATCCCTCCACAAGCTGCATCTGCCCTGCCTTCTCAAAGGCAGCAATTCTGGGAGCCTGATGGCTTCATCCGGAAAATAAAAAGGAAAGGCCACGCGGAGGGGTTTTGTGCAGGGAGCCACTGGCCCAGCTACCGGCCAACCCGGGAAGAGCTAGCTGGGTGACGAGGGGACGGAAAGGGCATGATGAGTGGGTTTTGCCAATGCTTGTAGCCAGAGACCATGCACGGGGCTTGAAAATCCTCTCTTTAGCTCGAAAAAGCCTGAACTTTGTCCCTAAATAAGAGAGTATTTTGTGGTTCATCATCCATAGAAGGAGAACTCAAAGGAAAGGGCGTGATCACAGCAGTGAGGCACTGACTGGGGTCCTTCCTGCGCAGTAAGCGACCACTGACTGGGGTCCTTCCTGCGCTATGAGCCACCGGGCAGTGGGGCTGTCCTGCCGAACCCCATGCAGGGCCCCTCACCAGCAGGTCCTCTGAGCCCACCCTGGCACACAGTGGGCTCCTTTGGGAATGGACCCGGGAAAGCCGAGCTGCCCCAGCCTGCAGGATGCCAGGGCAGGGGCAGCCCCTTATCCTGGCCTCCCCTGGGCCAAGTTCCACCTCTCCCACCTTCCTCATCTCCTGAATCCCCTCCTCCTCAGCCACAGAGAGCGCTCCCACCACCCTGGGGAGTGAGATGGTGATGGTGACAGCTGTGGCCATGAATGTGGCTGGGGAGCTTTGTACCCAGGTGCTGCCCTGGTGCCTCACACCTGCTAAGTCATGTCATTCTCAGGACAACAAGCAGAGAAACAGGCAGGAGCTGGTATTACCCCATTATACAGATGAGGAAACTGAGGCACAGGGTGATTAGTGCTCGTCCCCAAATCACAGAGCTGCAGAGTGGTGAAGACAGAGCAAAACCCCAGCCAGCCAGAGGCCCTGCTCCCCACACTGCCCTCATTCTAGAAGGTTCTGCCGTAAAACCAGTCCCGCCCATTGTGGATGAGCCCAACAGAGATTCAACGAGACAGGAGAGAGGGATGGAAGATAACCCGGGGCCCAGCACACAGGGACGGCTCTGACAGATCCTGTGCAGTCAGGCTAGTTGAATGCACAAGCAAGCGACCGTGCCCGGGCTGTCTGGACTCCGTGTCCATGGCCTGGGTCACCCTTGGCCAAGTGTGGAAACACGCAGCTGGGGGCTTCCTCTGGCCGAGCATGGCAGCTTTAAGCACCACGGCCAGGCAGATTTTCTTCTGCACCACGGTGTCCTCATCCCAGGCTAGTCTCTGCTGAGGAGCTCCCTTTCCTGCTCTGGGCAGTGCCCCCACCTTGGCAACGGAAAAAATTCTACCCTGCAGAGAGTAAAATTGCTGGTGCTCGACGGGGACACGTGCATGGCAGTCCCTTCCTTGCAAAGCTACTGAATCCACTGGGGCTGGAACAGGGCCTGGCCTCTGGCTCTGGGGCCCAGCAGGCTGTGGGGAGTCACTGGAGGAGAGGAACTGGACTGTGCCCCCTTCAGAATCCCCCTTTAAAGTAGAGAGCTGGGGACTGACGGCGTGCCTACAATACGGTATGCATGTGGTCAGTAAAGAGACCCCACTGTCAGTCCATCCTCCCACAGTGCTGGCCCCGACACGTGGGGACTGCAGAGTGGGTTTGCCTGGGAAGAGGAAGCATGGTGGTGCAGAGTGGGCGGTGCAGCAGACGTGGGAAAAGCAAGAAAAGAAAAGGGGAAACCGTGCAGAAAGCAAGCCATGGTCAGGCTGAGTGTGCTGCCCCCTCCACCCGGCTTCAGGAGTCTGATGACTTGACTTCTTTTGTCGTCTAAGCCAGGATAACAGGAAAGCCAAAACGAAGGGCTTCAGGCCCAGGAAGATCAGAGGCAGCAGTGCTGGAACTGGCTCTGTAAATTTTACCGACTATTAGATTTTCAGAAAATTTGTGAGCTGGTTGATGTTAGGTTTGTAGCTGGAATTCAGTCATAGGTAGAGGGAGAATTTACACCACAGAAATCAGCTAATGCCAAACCTCAGGACTCCTCCCCGCCTGGACAGCAGGTGGGGGACACTCACCGCCGATCCTGTGGGCCCCGCAGGACACTTGGCACTTCTGAGCAAGGTTCGCTCGTCTGCAAAGTATGGGCAGTAATCCATAATGGCAGGGCTGTCGTGAGGTTTAGAACAGTGTAAGTGCAGTCTGCAGCCCAGCTTGATAGACAGCATGTTCAAAAAGCATTAACCAGCACTGTTGTGATTACCTTAGACGCACCGCAGGCCAGCCTGGTGGGTAACCAGAGACCGTTCTAAAACATTGGCTCTGCCGATCAAACAGAAACACAGGCTGGGAAGCCTATTTTTTTAGAGGGTGGAGGAAGCGCCACAAGATTTTTCCATAGACCTACGGAAATCAGTTTTTCCAGTTTCTGGAGCTCATTTCAGGACATGCCAGAAAGGCGGCGTTTCATTCCTGGGCTGGCTCTGAGAGGCTGCCTTCTTGCAGCTTCCAAAGGAGGCACGGAGGTTCCAGGCTGAATGCCCTGCAGGGAGGGGACCTCCTTCAGCTGCTCTACCAGGAGCCACATGATCGGGGTGGAAAAGTCGGGGCCTTCCAAGTACACAGGGACCAGAATCTCCCAAATCCCACTGGAGACAGACCAGCGTGCCCGTTGGTCGCCGCTGGGAGGCTCCCGGGGACACGGCCTCGAGGAAATGGCGGATACCTCCTCAAGTCATGCCACACCCAGACCTTACCCTGGACCATCTTTGGTGGCACACAAACCTCAACAGCGACCCCTTCCCCTGCGAGTGCCAGGCCCCCAGCCCTCCCTCCCACCCCACCTGCGCCTCCACGTCCTCAACCCAGTGCCCTCCAGCCACAGGTGCAGGTACTGTTTTAAAATTTCTCACATTGGACAGTGACCTCCTGCATCATCTTGCTGAGGCACAAATCTAAGTCATGTGCATTTCATTAGCTAATCGTTGGGGGGGAAAGTTAGTATTTGTGTTGATGGCTAGCACTGACCACAAAAATTAAAAGAAGGTGAAGCGGGATAAGATGACAGTGATTTATAGCCAGGAAACAAATGTTTTGCATAAATATGAGAGTGGAATGCTAAGTTTGGTGACAACTCATATCAGTGACAGAAACAGGAAAAAGCAATTTATGAAAAGGTTTTATTGTGTGCTTCAGCTAGAATTTATTTGTATTGCTTCATAAGTGAGTTTAGCTTTGTTTTATAAAACCATTAAGGGTCTGAATGGGTCATCGAATTCTCCAGTTCTGTGTTATTAAATTTTAGGAGGAAAATGATGTGCAGTGATGGAATTCGAATGGGCAGCAGTTGGTGGATGTTTCAGAATGCTTCCCTCGAGAAGCCTCACCACGGAGTGTCCTTCAATCAACCTCAGCCCATGCTCACTTACCACCCTGACACTCCCGTTCCTGAGTCCATGTGCCACCTCCTGGATGCCACAAATGTTCCCAGGCAGAGCTGTGCCCTCACCTAGAAGAGCCTGGCCCTTGTTTGCTGGTGAGGTCCTGAAGGAGGCCCAGGTCCTCCGGGAAAACACGGGGCTGCATGAAGCACACCTCCTCACATTGTCGTAGAGATGATGAGCTTTCTAAGTGTAAAGCACTCTGCCAACACACACATCGCCTCCCGACCTCCTCCGGCCAAGCACCTGCACCCCCTGGTCTCACCAAGTCCTGCCCCTCACTTCTACCCAAGCTCCACTCCAGGGAGAGGCACTTTGGCCAGCAGAGAGCTTTTTGTAAATTATTCATCCAACAAACGTTTGGGTGTCTCTTCCATGCCAGGCGTCGGGCGCGGCCCGGGGTGCTGGACTCTCCGTGAGCACAGGCTGCGGCAGAAACAGTCGGTCCAGAGGTCATGGGTGATGCATGAAGTCAGAGGTCCTGGGAGCAACGCCACGTGCAGCCGATGTTTGTGGGGGCCCCGAATCGCCAGCAACAGAGGACACGTGTACCTGGTGGCGGCCTCTGGGGACACGAAGGCCCCGTGTGCTGGGCCAGGACCCCGGGACCTGAGAGCCGGGGCTGCAGCTTGCGAAGCTTGGGCAGGATTCAGCGTTTCCTCCCAAATGATTCAGAAACCTCTGGAAAGTTGTGAAAAGGAACGAAGGAAATCAGGCTGATGTCTCCAAAGGACTCTTCAGGCTTTGGGGTGGGGGAAGTGAAAGCCAGGAGAATAGGGCAGGGTGGGCCCGTCCATGTCTGCACGCGGGCCCAAGAGATAGACGTGGCAGCGATGAGGCAGGGGCACAAGGGAAGGGAAGGCTCAGAGCAGGTTTGCTGGAGCCCATCCTCAGATGGGCGTCTCTGTTGAGGTCGAAGAGGCCCTTGATGGGGCTTCAGAGTCTGTGACATTCCAACTTCAAACCACTGCTGGGCTTCATGTGGAGGTGCAATGATAATAATCAGAACAAGCTGGGGGTTCTAACATGATCTTGCTCACCGCGGGCGGATTCCATACACTGGTCACTTGTAATGACTTCACATTTCTTAGTACGACAGAAGCCTCCAATCTTGAATACAAACTCATACAGGCCCACAGGCGCTGCTGTAAAACGTCCTGTGGAGAAGGTAGAGGCGTCCAAAACTGCCTTGTGAACTGGTTTTTGCTGGCAGCATTTAAATCCACTTCCCTCAACCCCCAAAATGGAAAAACAATTTTCATTTGGAAGAGCTCTGGACACCGTGGTCGGCGAGAACGACCTTCTTGGAGCCTGCGGTTTCCTGTGGGGAGGGGTTTCCTGTGCCCTGGGCCACGCGTGGACTTCTCTCCCTGAGGCGGAACGTGGGTTGGGGAGTTGGGTCCCCAGGCTTGAGATCTCTGGGTCCATTGAATCTCAGCAAAACACTGGCTCCCAGAAGAATGGGGATGCTGGGCGGCTCCCATGGGCCAGAGCTCCCCTGAATGCCCTGCTCATCCCTCCCACCCACAGTGTTCCTGAGCCGCCCGTGAGGCCACATCCTGGGGGACATCCCTGTGTGCTGAAGCAGCCACAGCCGCAGCTGTGCCCAGGCCACAGGGGAGCCCCCGACACAATCCTGGGAGGCAGTGGTCCCTTGTTGTACTCAGTCACCCTCTATACTAAACCACCCACTACACCAGTAAACCACCCGCTACACCAGTAAACCACCCGCTACACCGGTAAACCACCCACTACACCGGTAAACCAACCGCTGTACTGGTAAACCAATCACTCATTACACCAGTAAACCAGCCACTACACCAGTAAACCAGCCACTACACCAGTAAACCACCCGCTACACCGGTAAACCACCCGCTACACCGGTAAACCACCCGCTACACCGGTAAACCAGCCACTACACCAGTAAACCAGCCACTACACCAGTAAACCAACCGCTGTACTGGTAAACCACTCATTACATCAGTAAACCAGCCACTACACCAGTAAACCAGCCACTACACCAGTAAACCAGCCACTACACCAGTAAACCACCCGCTACACCGGTAAACCACCCGCTACACCGGTAAACCACCCGCTACACCGGTAAACCAACCGCTGTACTGGTAAACCAATCACTCATTACACCAGTAAACCAGCCACTACACCAGTAAACCACCCACTACACCAGTAAACCACCCGCTACACCGGTAAACCACCCGCTACACCGGTAAACCACCCGCTACACCGGTAAACCAACCGCTGTACTGGTAAACCAATCACTCATTACACCAGTAAACCAGCCACTACACCAGTAAACCACCCACTACACCGGTAAACCACCCGCTACACCGGTAAACCACCCGCTACACCGGTAAACCACCCGCTACACCGGTAAACCACCTGCTACACCGGTAAACCAGCCGCTACACCGGTAAACCAGCCGCTACACCGGTAAACCACCCGCTACACCAGTAAACCACCCGCTACACCAGTAAACCACCCGCTACACCAGTAAACCAGCCGCTACACCAGTAAACCAGCCGCTACACCAGTAAACCAGCTGCTACACCAGTAAACCAGCTGCTACACCAGTAAGCCAACCGCTACACCAGTAAACCACCCGCTACACCAGTAAACCAGCCGCTACATCAGTAAACCACCCGCTACACCAGTAAACCACCCGCTACACCAGTAAACCACCCGCTACACCAGTAAACCAGCTGCTACACCAGTAAACCACCTGCTACACCAGTAAACCAGCCACTACACCAATAAACCAGCCACTACACCAGTAAACCACCCGCTACACCAGTAAGCCACCCGCTACACCAGTAAACCAGCCACTACACCAGTAAACCAGCCACTACACCAGTAAACTAACCGCTGTACTGGTAAACCACTCATTACATCAGTAAACCAGCCACTACACCAGTAAACCACCCGCTACACCAGTAAACCAGCCGCTACACCAGTAAACCACCTGCTACACCAGTAAACCAGCCACTACACCAGTAAACCAGCCACTACACCAGTAAACCAACCGCTGTACTGGTAAACCACTCATTACATCAGTAAACCAGCCACTACACCAGTAAACCAGCCACTACACCAGTAAACCACCCGCTACACCAGTAAACCACCCGCTACACCAGTAAACCAGCCGCTACACCAGTAAACCACCCGCTACACCAGTAAACCACCCGCTACACCAGTAAACCAGCCGCTACACCAGTAAACCACCCGCTACACCAGTAAACCACCCGCTACACCAGTAAACCAGCCGCTACACCAGTAAACCAGCCACTACACAAGTAAACCACCTGCTACACCAGTAAACCACCCGCTACACCAGTAAACCACCCGCTACACCAGTAAACCAACCGCTGTACTGGTAAACCAATCACTCATGACACCAGTAAACCAGCCACTATACCAGTAAACCACCCGCTACACCAGTAAACCACCCGCTACACCAGTAAACCACCCGCTACACCAGTAAACCAGCCGCTACACCAGTAAACCACCTGCTACACCAGTAAACCACCCGCTACACCAGTAAACCAGCCGCTACACCAGTAAACCACCCGCTACACCAGTAAACCAGCCACTACACCAATAAACCACCCGCTACACCAATAAAACACCCGCTACACCAGTAAACCACCCACTACACCAGTAAACCAGCCACTACACCAGTAAACCAGCCACTACACCAGTAAACCAACCGCTGTACTGGTAAACCACTCATTACATCAGTAAACCAGCCACTACACCAGTAAACCAGCCACTACACCAGTAAACCACCCGCTACACCAGTAAACCAGCCGCTACACAAGTAAACCACCTGCTACACCAGTAAACCACCCACTACACCAGTAAACCACCCGCTACACCAGTAAACCAGCCACTACACCAGTAAACCAACCGCTGTACTGGTAAACCAATCACCTATTACACCAGTAAACCAACCACTACACCAGTAAACCAGCCACCACACCAATAAACCAGACACTATACCAGTAAATCAACCACTATACTTCTAAACCAACCACTATACTGGTAAACCACTTATTACACCAGTAAACCAGCCACTATACCAGTAAACCAGCCACTACACCAGTAAATCAACCATTATACTTCTAAACCAACCACTATACTGGTAAACCACTTATTACACCAGCAAACCAGCCACTACACCAGGAAACCAGTCACTACACCAGTAAACCAGCCACTATACCAGTAAACCAAGCACTACACTAGTAAGCCAGCCACTACACCAGTATACCAGCCACTACACCGGTAAACGAGCCACTATACTGGTAAACCAACCACTACACTGGTAAATCACCCATTACACCAGTAAACCAAGCATCACACCAGTAAACCAGCTACTACACTGGTAAATCAACCACTACACCAGTAAACCAAACACTATACCAGTAAACCAGCCACTATACTGTTAAACCAACTACTACACTGGTAAACCAACCACCACACCAGTAAACCAGCTACTACACTGATAAATCAACCACTACACCAGTAAACCAACCACTACACCAATAAATCAACCACTATACTCTAAACCAACAACTATACCAGTAAATCAACCACTACATTGGTAAACCAGCCACCAAACCAGTAAACAAAGCCACTACACAAGTAAACCAGTCACTATGCTGGTAAACCACCCACTAAACTGGTAATCCAACCACTACATCGGTAAACCAGCCACTATGCTGGTAAACCACCCACTAAACTGGTAATCCAACCACTACATCGGTAAACCAGCCACTACACCAGTAAATCAGCCACTATACTGGTAAACCATCCATTACACCAGTAAACCACCCACTTACATTGGTAAAGCAATCACCATGCTAACCACTACACTGGTAAACCACTCATTACAGCAATAAACCACCACTATACCAGTAAACCAGACACTACAAGAGTAAATCAACCACTAATCAGTCAGAGGGCCTGAGAGCAACTCTGTATAGTGTGGTGGACCCGAATCGCCAGCAACAGAGGACACGTGTACCTGGTGGCGGCCTCTGGAGACACCAAGGCCTCATGTGCTGGGCCAGGGCCCGGGGACCTGAGAGCTGGGGCTGCAGCTTGCGAAGTTTGGGCAGGATTCAGCGTTTCCTCCCAAATGATTCAGAAACCTCTGGAAAGTTGTGAGAAGGAACAAAGGGAAAACCAACTACTATACAAGTAAATGAACCACTACACTGGTAAACCAACCACTATATGAGTAAGCCAACCACTATACCAGTAAACCAACCAACACACCAGTAAACCTGTCACTATATCAGTAAATCAACCACTACACCAGTAAACCAATTGCTTTATGAATAAACCAGCTGTTTCACCAGTAAACCAACAACTACACTAGTAACCTGGCAACGATGCCTGTGACCACCACAGGGACTGCCCACCAGCCAGGACACTGGCGCCCGGCTCTTCCAAAGCAGCAGATGCGGTCCCTGCAGTCAGAGAGAGTCAGCCCCTGGCAGCAGAGGTCAGGTCATCCTGCATTTGTCCCAGGAGCCTTTCCGGAACTCTTCCCGGCATGGTCCTGGGTCACTTCCAGTCCCCAGCTGGGCAGAGGAGAGGACACCAGTTTTCCCCCGTGCATTAGTGACACAGCCATTGAGGGTTCTTCAGGAGGGAGGGGACTGAAGAAAAATATATGATCAGGGATGTGCTAACCCTGCAAGACTCATCATTACAACAGAATGAAAAGGGGTATCTGACATATTTTATTTCTCAAATTGCAGCTACAGGCCGGGCGCGGTGGTTCACGCCTGTAATCCCAGCACTTTGGGAGGCCAAGGCGGGCAGATCACGACGTCAAGGGAGCGAGACCATCCTGGCTAACATGGTGAAATGCCATCTGTACTAAAAATACAAAAAAAAAAAAAAAAAAAAAAAAAAAAACTTAACCAGGAGTGGTGATGGGTGCCTGTAGTCCCAGCTACTCCGGAGGTTGAGGCAGGAGAATAGCGTGAACCTGGAGGCGGAGCTTGCAGTGAGCCAAGATCGCACCACGGCACTCCAGACTCTGTCTCAAAAAACAAAAAAAAAATTGCAGCTACAGTTTTGAATGCCCTGACTACGTTGTATTGATTAGTGACCTAATGATCTCTCTTCTTTTACATCATTAGATTTCAGACTGAAGACAGTGCAGTGGGTCTGGAATAAATGTTTGCGACGCAAGGGACATGAGTTCCAGTGCTGGAGGCAGCCGTGACTGCCGTGAAGCAGGGGATGTGGGTTCCAGTGTTGGAGGCAGCCATCATGGCCACGATGCAGGGGACAAAGGTACCAGTGACAGCCACAACACAAGGGACATGGGTTTCAGTGACAGCCACAACACAGGGGACGTGGGTTCCAGTGTTGGAGGTAGCTGTGACTGCTGTGACACAGGGGACATCGGTTGCAGTGACGGCCGTGATGCAGGGGACGTGGGTTCCACTATTGCAGGAAGCCGTGACACAGGGGATGTGGGTTCCAGTGCTGGAGGCAGCTGTGACCACCGTGACGCAGGAGACGTGGGTTCCAGTGTCAGAGGCAGCCATGACTGCCGCGACACAAGGGACGTGGGTTGAAGTGATGGCCGCGACACAGGGGACGTGGGTTCCAGTGTTGGAGGCAGCTGTGACGGCCACCACGCAGGGGAGTGAATAACCAGCGTGTGCTGTCTAGGCAGCAGGTTCCAAGCAGCCGCTTTCCTCCTATGACTTTGAAAAGTGATTTCCTTGTCAGTTTCTTACTCACTGAACTATAAACTGGAATACAAGTATGGACTCAACATAAAAGGAAATCGATAGAAATAAAATTGTGACTTTTAAATGTGACATTT
The DNA here is from genome assembly GCF_024542745.1 of Macaca thibetana thibetana. Lineage (NCBI taxonomy): Eukaryota > Metazoa > Chordata > Mammalia > Primates > Cercopithecidae > Macaca > Macaca thibetana. The sequence continues at coordinate 105,554,899 of NC_065590.1, read as the reverse complement.
TTCACAAGGAGTAAAGAGTTGGAGGTGGCCGGGCACAGGGGCTCACATCTATAATCCTAGCACATTGGGAGGCCAAGATGGGCGGATCACTTGAGCTCAGGAGTTTGAGACCAGCCTGGCCAACATGACGAAACCTCGTCTCTACTAAAAATACAAACATCAACTGGGTGTGGTGCTCATGCCTGTAATTCCAGCTACTCAGGAGACTGAGGCAGGAGAATTGCTTGAACCCAGGAGGTGGAGGTTGCAGTGAGCTGAGATCGCACCACTGTACTCCAGCCTGGGTGATAGAATGAGACTCCGTCTCAAAAAAAAAAAAAAAAGAAAGAAAGAAAAAAAGAAAGAAGAGTTGGAGGAATCCCGATATGGAGGAAAAAGATGTATCTGGAAATCCCTAATAGAACTCTAATAAAGGAGCCGAGGCCACAAACCCATAGGACATGAAAGGCAAGTGGTGAGAAGACCCAAACCAGAGCTGGCACCCAAGGACAGCGGCTTCCCTCTCCTGCAGGTCCATCCAAGCAGTCAATGCAGGGCAGGGTGCCCGGCACTGTGACACCCACAGAACCCACGTTCTGCCTCAGGGAGAGATGGGGTCTGCGTGGTGGCCTCGTGGAAGGGGCAAGGCAGATGCCTATGAGAGAGCAAGCAGGGAAATGAGGTCCCAAAGGGAGGGTGGGTCAAAAAGGAAAGGCTTGGCTCTGGTGTGAGACGGGGAGGGCTCTGGTGTGAGATGGGGAGAGCACAGGTGAGGGGCGGCTGCTGGGAACAGGTCCCAGGCAGAAGCTGAGGACACGGGAAGGCACAGGACAGGCTCTTCCTGCCCTGAGGGCTGTGAAGGAAAACTCTAAATGAAAACTCCAGTACTTACGGTGGGGGCTGAGGATCTGCCGGAACCCCAACCCTGAGGGGCTGCATGCTCCCTGTACAGACCTAGAGCCTCTTCCCCAGGGGTCTACAGCTCAGCTCTGCCTGAGGCTTGAGGCAAGGTGAGGGGTCGCTAAGCAGCTGGCCCTAGGGGTGTTGCCTCAACCACACCCAGGATGCTTGACCAAGCAGAGGGACCTGTCTCAGGGGCTGTGATGGCCAGAGGGATTTTTTTTTTAATTTTATAATGTCAATAGCTTTAGGGGTACAAGTGGTTTTTGGTTACACAGATGAAGGTACAGTGGTGAAGTCTAGGATCTTAGTGCACCTGTCACCCAAGTAGTGCACATCATACCCAAGGCATAACTTTCCATCCCTCACCCCCATCTCCCTCCCCACTTCTGAGTGTCCAGTGCCCATTATACCACCCTGTCTGCCTTTGCATGCCCATAGCCTTGTTCCCACTTATAAGTGAGAACATAAGTCATCTGTTTTTTTATTCCTGAGTTATTTCACTTAGAATAATGGCCTCCAGCTCCATCCAAGTTGCTGAAAAGACATCATTTCATTCTTTTTCGTGGCTGAGTAGTATTCCATGGTGTACATGCAGCACATTTTCTTTATCCCCTCATCAGTTGATGGGCACTTAGGTAGATGCCATATCTTTGCAATTGTTAGAAGGATTTTTTTAAGCTGCAGCCTGAAGTCTCAAGAGTTCCATGCATTTACAGTGGTGTCTCCCCACGTTCTCTCTGCGTTTTCTTCTATGTTATCTCAGCCAGCTCGAACTGCAATAACAAAACACCACAGATGGGCGGCTTAAACAGCAGACATGCATTTCTGTGAGTCTGGAGGTTAGAGGTCCAAGATCCAGGTGTGAGGCAATTCTGCATCTGGTGAGGGCTCCATTCCTGGCTTGAAGACAGCTGTGCCTTCTCACTGGGTCCTCACATGGTAGAGACAGCACAGCCCTGCCATCTCCTCCTCTTCTTCTACAGACACCAGTCCTGTCAGATCAGAGCCCCACCCTCATGGCCCCCTTGGACCTGATTTACTTCCTTAGAACGCTTTCCCCAAACGCAGTCATCCTGGGGTTTGGGATGTCAATGTGTGGATTCTGGGGAGGCAGCTCGGTTTATAATGGACAGGCATTTTTTCTTAGACATCTAAGAAAAAACCCTCCCCTGCCTTCCCACTCCCAGGAGAGGAGCCAGCAGGGGTGAGGCCACCCAGCCCCAGGGCATGTCCTGCAGAACCTGGGGTCCCGTGGGCTCTCCCTGGAGAGACAGAGAGCTGTCCACACGTGGCAGCCCCAGTCCACACCCTAAGGATGCTGTCTCCACACCTGAGCCGCCCATTGTCCTGCCCCCACCCACTGTGCAGGGTTTCACATGTCCTAACCTCCCCTTTCTGGCTCTCCTCCCAGCGTCCTCTCTTAAACTGGCAATCTGCAGCTCGTAGGGGTGACAAGTTATGAACCAATCTCAGAAGAGAGACAGGCAGGGTCACATTTGGGCGGCAGCAGACCACCACCTGCAGAGACCAGGTGGCAGGTCCTTCTGGGAGGTGTGGGACGCACTACCAGGGGCTTAGGGCATTCCACCTACAAGGTTCTTAGACCCTTATTCATACACGGGGGACGTGCACAGTATTTCTACAGCAATCCACACTTCTGAATTGCCAATGAAAATTATTTTCAACATACATTGTCAATTAACAAACTCAATTGCAGGCAGACCACGATGGCAGAGGCTGATGGGTCTGTGGTGGCCACTGCGTGGTGAGGCTGCCAGGCCTGGGGAAGAGCTCCCTGGCAGTACACTGTGTGTGAGCTGACCTTCCCCCAAGTGTGCTTTACAACCGAAGACATCTGTGTTGTATGTGTCCATATACATCCACACGCACACAACATCACAGGGATGGACACAAGGTCACAGATGATAAAACCCACTTCAATGGGGATGTCAGAGAACAATTAGAAAACCAAAACTGTCCTGCAGCCAGTCATCATGCTAACCTGTAATAGATAATGCATGATCGTTATGTGAATTATTTTCAGGGGTTAGTGTCAATGTCTTTCTAATTTTCAGCCTCAATATAGACATAGCTCAGCTGCTGCCCTGACAGAGCTGGGCAAGTCCTCCTAGCACTCTGACGTTGAGCTTTCCCTTAGGGGCTCAGAGCTGTCTTTGCCTCTGAGTCCTTTTTTCTTCTCTCAATCTCCTGTGTGGACTTGAGTCCTGCAAATGATCAAAACTGGAAGGTCCAGTCTGGAGTCACTGCAGAGAATGTTTCTCATGCTTCCCTGAGAATTATTTCATAATCGCATTTGCAGTGACCAAGAAGGGGAGGAAACAACAGCTCGGACAATTCAAGCTTCAAGAATCTCACCCCTGGGAGAGGAGTCATTCCTCCACCCACACTGGCCCACGCCCCGCCCCAGTGGATTTTCCTGCTGGGAAAACAGACCACTTTGCAAGTTGTTCCTTGGATACTCAAGGTCGGAGGAGGACGGCGAAGACTGTACATAATTAGATGTCCTTAGTTCTTAGACGACCACAGTGACTCAACCGCCCTGTGCCTCCTGAAGGGCAAGGCTAAGAAGTAAAACAAAACAAAGTAAAAAGCATGCGGGGAATGCCCTGTCCAGAATCCCCCATGAGTGCCTACACTACGAGGTAGCCTCTCTGCCCAGGAAAAGCCCATGACTTGCTGCCCTTCTCCATCCCAATCTGCACTTTGAGATCACCAAGAGAAATACTGACGATCCCAAGACAGATTCAACTGCCAAAGTTAATGGTGTGGACCGCCAAATAAGGTTAAAGGAGACTCCCAGCCCCGTGCCAAGGACAGGGCACTTGCTCAGGAAGCTGCTTCCCCTCATTCTCTCAACTTCCACTCTTCTCTCTGGAGCCTGGGTACCTTGAAAGGCATTGTTTAAAATAGCTCCAGCAGTCTTGCAAGAAAGTGTGGTTAAGAAGTGTAGGATGCCTTATCATATAAGTGAAATTAACCAATGTGCTCAAACTAAACACGGGCATTACAAAGATAGTCAATATTAATGCAATGGAAATTGCACATAGGGTCCAGGCTTACACATACAGAGCTAGAAATGACGAGTGGTTATTTGTGAACTTAAAATACACAAAAGCATGATATTTGCCGAATAAGTTGGTGCAATTACACATTGCAAAAATATGTTTAAAGGGGTCATAATAGGGAGGCAGAAAAAAACCCACATTTGTTTTTGTATTTAGATTCAAAAATATTCAGTGAAACAACAAATATCCTTGGACAACAACTCTATCCAAGCAGAAGGCAAGCTGTGAGCCCAGCTCAGTGAGAAACACGTTGGAAGCTCCCCCTCCTCAAGACAATTGGGAAGTAAGATGCCAGCATACAAAACATTTTTCAAATTATCAAAACCAGAATGTTTCAGATACAAAAAAAGGTGGCGTAACTTGGAAAAGGATCATAGAGAATGGGGCAATCATTTTCAGTTGGAATGAAGAAGTTCTGATAGAAAAATGCGACATCTGAACTGACTCTGAAAAGGTGGATAGAATGGACAGAGTATGAAAAGGTACAAACACCAGGAAAGGATTTCTGGGAGCGGAAAGGGGGATTCAAATGCCTAGAAGTAAAGAGGAGTCAGGCTTATGGGAGACAGAAAATAAATTCAAACTACCAAGCAGCCAGCCAAGGGAACCACAGATGCGGCCACCCAGATTAGCAGAGACAGAGGGCAAGGTACTATAGCTCCAATGAAAGTTGGTAGGAAAAAGCAACAAAACAAATAGATGAAAAAGCAGGTGGGGGGTCAGACCCAGAGCATTCTCCAGTCAGGTGGATGCCTCCCTTCTGCTCGGTGGAGGGAGAGCATGGTTGGGGGTGGCCGGACAGGATGGGAGATGATGGCAGGGCAGACAGGCAGTGAGAGGCAGCGGAGGAGGACGAGACAGGGGACCCTCTGTGGAGCGGAATCAGGAATACCTGAGACACTGCAGCGTGAGGCTGAGTAAGATGAGCGTCAAAAAGCATCAGAAATGCCAAGCATTCACGATCCACTGGGGTATGTTAGAGCAGGTCTCATGGATGGAAGGAGGAAAACCGTTGAGTGGATATTGTATAAACATGAGTCTTAGTCTGTTTGGGCAGTGGTAACAAAGTGCCCTGGATGAGCGGGTTTAGAAACAACAGACATTTATTGCTCACAGTTCTGGAGGCTGGAAGTCCAAGATCAAGGGGCTGCCAGGGTTGCTGTCTGGTGAGGGCTACATTTCTGGTTCACAGATGGTGCCTTCTCACTGTGTCCTCACACAATGGGGTGGGCAAGAGAGCTCTCGGGGTCCCTTCTACAAGGGCACTAACCCCATTTATGAGGGCTTCACCCTCATGACCCCATCACCTCCCAGAAGTCCCAACTTTTCAGACTGCTACCTTGAGGGTTACGTTTCAACATGAATATTTGAGGGAGACACCAACATTCAGACCATGGCAATGTGAGAGCCTTTTCTAAGTTAGATACAATACAATTGGGAGGGAATAATGTTACAAGAATCAGGCAAAGAAGCTGAGATTCTGGAATAAAAGGATGTCTGAATGTTTCATACACATATTTCCCTAGAAGGCTTGAAGACTCATCATTCCAGGACATAGTTTTTCAGTTTATCTGGGGCTTTGGTCTCATGTGTCAATAAAGTTTGTGAAGGAATTAGAAGGGAAAATTTTAAATAAAAATGAAGGGAGTTCAATGCTTAAAGTCACAAAGTTTAGGAAAGTCGGCTCAGATAAAGGGAACCTCTGACACTCGACGATGGGAAGGGACCGAGTGCATGTGGGTTCCCTCGACCATCAGCACAGCTGCCTTGGATGAGCGGCCTGTGGTTAGTGGCCTGAATTCAAGGCTGTGAGACAGATGGAGTGGGTGTGGTTCCTATCTGTCCAGATCAGTCAAAGTTGCGCACATGGTTCCTATCTGTCAGATCAATCGTAGTCATGGACGTCCTCATGGGAAAATTCACCAGAAGTGAACACAGTGTGGAAACCACGTGGCTGTTGTGGAGACAGCTCCCCATGGGGCCCCTGGGGTCCCTGTGCAGGCTGTGAGCAGAGGCACTGAGACCCACTGACCCCCCACTGTCTTTTCAAGTATGTTTGCTTAGTGTGCAGCCTTGGGAGACACAGACAGTGCTTCCGTCCAGAGACGAAAAGGCAGGTCTGCTCAGCATCCACTGTCATGATGTGTCCCTCCGGGCCAAAGGCCAGTCAGTCTCACAGTCCATAGTAGGACCCAGATCCCCTGTGCTCAAGCTCCTTATCAGTGGTGCAAACCCACAGTCACACTCACCTAGGACTTAGGGAACAGGGAGAGCAAAACCTCAGACTTTTTATAGTTTTAGCTTTTGACACTAGACACATCAGAATAAGTCTGAAAACCAAAGACAAAGAGATAAATCTTAAAAATACCAAGAGAAAAATAACATGACACTTTCAAAGAGCCACATTTAGAGTGTCAATTGACTTCTCAACAGAAAGTAAACAAAAGGCATGTAGTGATGGCCTTGGAGTGTTTTACAGATCATATATAACAACTCATGCCCAATAAAGATGCTTTTCCAAATGAAGGTGGAAATCAAGATGTTCCCAGACAACCAAAACTCATGAACATGAGGCAGGACAATTTTTTTTTTGAAGACCGGAAATGCTAAAAGTAATAAAGAATAACAAAAGGGTAAATATTTCAAGTAAACCTACATAAAGATCTAATATTTAAGATAATAATAAAAATGTTTCATGCATTTGAAACATGGGACAAAATGCAAGACAAAGCCCAAAAAGTGAAATAATTTAAATGCATAAAATGTAAAAGTAATAATTCAGGATACACAATGTCGATGGTGAATTTTTGGTAAAAAGTAACCATTGAAATAATAGTAAAAATGTTAACAATAAGCTAAAAGTCAGAAATAGAGAAATAAAAATCTTGATTCATTCATAAAAAAACACAAGGAAGGAGAAAAATGAACACGAGGCAAATAGAAAATAATAGATGGTGGATTTAAAATAAAATACAACAGTAATAGTATTAACTGTAAATGGACTAAACATGCTAACTGAAAAACAAAGATTATCTCTCTGGATAAAATAAAAGATCCCATGGTACGCTGCTTATAACAACAAAGGGGCCAGACCAGCGAAGAGCTACTTTAAACCTCAGCACAAAGAAGTAATAGAGTAAAAGGATTGCACAAGATACACCACAAAGTTCAAAACCAAACATACCTGATTTTAAAAACTGATATAACTAATGAAGAGAAAAGACAGACTTTGCAAGTTTGTCCAACCCACTGCCCATGGGCTGCATGCGGCACAGGATGGCTTTGAAAGCAGCTCGAAATAAATTCATAAACTTTCTTAAAACATTATGAGTTTTTTTTGTGATTTTGGTTTCTTTAGCTTATCAGCTATCACTAGTGTTAGTGCATTTTATGTGTCCCAAGACAATTCTTCTTCCAATGTCATTCAGGGAAGCCAAAAGATTGGACACCCCTGCTTTAAAGCAAGAAGTATTACTGAAGATAAAAAAGGATATTTCATAAAGATAAAAGGCTATCATTATTATTTATAACACTATGTAAAAGGAATAATATGTTAAGCCTAGTAGGATTTATTTTACTAATTGAAATGAGCTTTATATTTAAAATTAGTCATAGTAAAGCAACACAAAAACAGAGTAAAAGATAAAACTATGTAAGAATATCAATAACTGCAGAAATATTATAAAACTCAACATCTATTCATGATTCAGGCAAAAAGCAATTCAAAAGAAATCTCAGTTAACCATAAGCACAAGGATATTTCTCAAATATGACAGAGTATTTACAAAAATGCCTCTACCTAGGCAATAGTGGAATACTGAAGACACAACTAAGGAAACTGGAAACGAGACAAGAATTTCCACGAACTCCATTTCCTTCAATACTGTACTAGAAGTACTAACTGAGACAATGAGGTAAGAAAAGGAAATTTAAAAATTAGAGTTAGAAGTAAACAACTAAAACCTTCATTATTTATCCAAACAAAAATATTCTGAATGTAGAACTTCAAAAAAACTATAACTATTTAAATTAATAAGTTAATTTATTAAGATTGCTGAATATGAGGTCAACATCCAAAATTCAATTGCATTTCTATATGGTTACATAGCCAGAAAGTGAAATTTTTTTAAAAAATACAATACCATAAGAACACCAATACCAAGAAATAAATCTAACGAAAATGTGCAAAACTTTTATAAAAGACTGAAAAAAAAAGTTCTTGAAACCTATTAAAGAAGTTGTACATAAAGATAGGAATATACCACATTCACAAACTGGAGGATTAAATGTTAAAATTGTCAAGTGAGCCCAGTTGATTTATAGATTCAATACAATACCAATCAAAACTCCTGCAGGCATTAGTTTTGTTTTTGGTGGAAATTGACAAGTGGATACTAAGATACATATGGAAAGGCACAGGGGCCAGACCAGCAAAGACCGTCTTGACAGACAGCAACTAAGCTGAGGCATTCGTATTACTAGACATCAAGACTACTTTTATCAGCCTATAGCATTTAAAACAGTGTTTATGCAAGGTAAGCAAATCACAGGAGAAATTCCAGAAAGAGACACACTCACATAGATAGTCACTCAATGACGACCAAGGTGAGAGTGCAGGGCCATGGCGAGAAGACGCTCTTGCAAATATATGTCATGAAAAGTAAAACACAAAATCCTCAGCCCTCCAACTGACTGAACAGCCCTCCTCTTGGCCACGGGGACCCCAGAAAAACCTGAACTGAGTTCCTCACCATGACAGGATAGGAGGTAGGATGCTCCTCATGACACCCCTCCCTTGCCACCATGATTAGGCTTCCTTCCCTAAAGGTTAAAGAGAAACCAGCCCTTTTGGAAGACTTGCGCCACGCTGAATCAACCAACCTCATCACTGACCCTCCTTTTTATGATCTGGACTCAACATCCAACAGCATTTCTTCCTGAAAGGAAACCACTGGCCATGGAATAGCCCTGGCCACTCTGTGGGGAATGTGCAGGGAGGGTTTTCCTATCCTCTGCTTCACCTTTTGAAGCCAGAGGGCCAAAATCTCCATCCTCAGATCACATTAACACCACTAGGTTTTGATCCATGGAGAAGCATGAAGCCCAGGTGCACGTGTGCATGTTTTCTTTTCATAAATATTAATGATTCCTATAGCTTATTAAGTATGTATATTGGCTGAATAAATTTCAGCCATTCTGAATAAATTTCTGTCTTATTCTTTCCACCCATGTAGTACCTGTTTCCAGCTTCTGAGTGGAGGCTACATTTCCCAGCCTGTCAAAATGGCCACTTTTGCACTGTTCATAGGAAACAAAGCCCTCCTTTCCAAATGTATGAACCTCCTCATTCTTCAGCTGACAATCACCAGGTCAGCTATGCATGAGTCATAACATGAACCTGAATCCCTGCAATATGATATATTTAAAAATCATTTCCAAGTGACCATCAAACCTGGAAATGAGAGGTGAAATTATTAAATTTCTAGAAGATTACATAGGAAAACAACTTAATATTCATTAAGCTTTCCTAAACAGGACACAAAAACCCATAAAAGATTGACAAGTAGGACTTGATGAAAATTAAGAACTTCTATTCAATTAAGAGAACAAAAGGCACAAATTGAGAGAAGAAATGTAATATATCTATATATAAAAAAACTCATCTAAAATATAAGGGTATATATCCTTATATATAAGGATATATAGAGAGGTAATATCAAACATTACAAATCAATAACAAATTGAAGATAATTTAAGTGAGAAAAAGACTTAAGCACTTCACAAAAGATGGTCAAATGATCAATACACACATCTGAATAGGCTCGACCTCATTAATCATCAAGCAAATGCAAATTAAAACCACCGTGAAACACCACTCCTCACTGCCAGAGTGCCTGCACTTTAACGCTGCCAACATCACATGCTAGAAAAGACTTGGAGCAGCTGGAACTCTGATCCTTCGCTGGTGAGAATGTAAATCAGCAAAGCCATTAGAGAAACATTTTGACAGTGTCTTATACAGCTAAGCATGCAGGAATTCTATCACACCCAGCAACTCCACTTCTAGGCAGGTACCCACCTGCAATGCATTCACATGTGCACCAAAAGACTTGTTCGTATCCATATTATTCGTAATAGCCTAAAACCAAAAACTATCCAACAGCACTTGAATGATTAAATAAATTGTGGTATATTTAACATGAAATACGACACAACAATGACCAAAAAAAAAAAAAAAACCACACACACACAGATACCCAAAACCACATGAATGAATCACAGACAGGATATTAAGTGGTAAATGACACAGACAGAAAACTACGTACTGTCTGATTTTTTTTGCAGGGAGTTCATAAAACGAGGCAAGATGAATCTGTGGTAATGAATGTGCAGCCAGTATTCTGTCTTGACTGAGTGGTGGTTGATTGAAGGTGTTAATAAACTGTCCAACTTCACTGGGAAAAAAGCTAAGATGTGCGGGCCTTGCTGTCTAAATGCTGTACTTCAACAGAAAGTTCACCCAAAGTCCTTATGCTTTGGAGTTTGTAGCATTGAAAATATTCTCTTCTTTTAGAGAGAAGAAACTTTTCTCACAAAAGAAACCCAGGAAATATCTCTCCACAAGAAGTTTAAAATCAAAGCGAAGGGAGACAATGTATAAACCAAGCAGAGCCAGTTCTTCTCTTGGGTGGTTCGTGACAACCATTTCACCCCCAGAATCCTGACAATGCCATGCTCTTTCGGGGATTTCTAATGGCGGCAGCTTTAGGCTTTTCCTCAAGGGATCCTATGAGATCCCTGGAGGTGGGACTGTGCTGAAGCAGCTGTGGATCCTTCCCACAGTGAAGCGGGCTTCCTGCCGGGGCTCTCCCAGCAATCCATGGATCCTTCCCACAGTGAAGCGGGCTTCCTGCAGCGGCCTCACAGCAATCCACGGATCCTTCCCACAGTGAAGCGGGCTTCCTGCCGGGGCTCTCCCAGCAATCCATGGATCCTTCCCACAGTGAAGCGGGCTTCCTGCAGCGGCCTCACGGCAATCCATGGATCCTTCCCACAGAGAAGCGGGCTTCCTGCAGCGGCCTCACGGCAATCCATGGATCCTTCCCACCGTGAAGCGGGCTTCCCGCAGCGGCCTCCCCGCAGCGGCCTCCCCGCAGCGGCCTCACAGCAATCTGTGGATCCTTCCCACAGTGAAGCGGGCTTCCTGAGGGGGCTCTCCCAGCAATCCACGGGTCCTTCCCACAGTGAAGCGGGCTTCCTGCAGCGGCCTCATGGCAATCCACGGGTCCTTCCCACAGTGAAGCGGGCTTCCTGCAGCGGCCTCACGGCAATCCACGGGTCCTTCCCACAGTGAAGCGGGCTTCCTGCAGCGGCCTCATGGCAATCCACGGGTCCTTCCCACAGTGAAGCGGGCTTCCTGCAGCGGCCTCACGGCAATCCACGGGTCCTTCCCACAGTGAAGCGGGCTTCCTGCCGGGGCTCTCCCAGCAATCCATGGATCCTTCCCACCGTGAAGCGGCCTCCCCGCAGCGGCCTCACAGCAATCTGTGGATCCTTCCGACAGTGAAGCGGGCTTCCTGCCGGGGCTCTCCCAGCAATCCATGGATCCTTCCCACCGTGAAGCGGCCTCCCCGCAGCGGCCTCACAGCAATCTGTGGATCCTTCTCACAGAGAAGCGGGCTTCCTGCAGCGGCCTCACAGCAATCCACGGATCCTTCCCACAGTGAAGCGGGCTTCCTGCAGCGGCCTCACAGCAATCCACGGATCCTTCCCACAGTGAAGCGGGCTTCCTGAGGGGGCTCTCCCAGCAATCCACGGGTCCTTCCCACAGTGAAGCGGGCTTCCCGCAGCAGCTCTCACAGAAATCCAAATAAGCAGTCTCTGGTTCACTGAGAGCCATTTCACATCCGCACATTCACTCCATTGCTGCCTTCTCCATGAATTTGGCAAACCATGAAGACTATACTTTCTCATACCCCGTTTTCTGCTCTCTCTCTCCCACCTGCCTTCCTTCTTAACAAAGCTGCCCCGCCAGTTCCCAACAATGGAATTCCCAGCTGGTAGATTAAGAGATTGTCACAATGTCCAAGGCCAACGCTCCTCAGCCATCTCCTCCTCCAAACCCTGCAAACCCACAAGATCTCAGCACAGAATCCACTTTATTAAAACCAGAAAGTTCCCGTCACTAACTCTTAACACTCTTTGAGACAGGCAATAACACAGTCAGCTTGGCCATGTCATCCTGTACGATGGGGTCTGTCCTCGCAGACTGGGATTTCTAAGTTGTTCTTAACAGCTACGTATATATATTTTTTTCCCGTTTGCAAAACTTGGAGATCAGTGAAGCCTTTTCACCAAATACAATAGCTTGTTTCTTAGGAACCTTCTGTCACTCATGGGGACTTTTCTGACTGCTTAACCAAAAAAACACACGAAATGTCATTTTACCATATATTTTTCTGTTACATATTTTTTTTTTGTCCCAGATCTGGCAATTGGAGTATGGCTATAAAAGTTGTGCCATCTTCCAGTTTCATCTTTATGTGAGAACTTGGGATTTCCTGCTTGATGAGAAACGGGAGCTGATTCCTTCTGCACATCCGCAGAGCTCCACACTGAAGCAGAACTCAGCAGAACCCACAGAACCAGGTAAGAGCTTACACACACATCGCCACAAGTGTGAAATGCCTGACACACAGGACGGGTTCCCCTTCTACGTCCTCGTGGGCCGTGGGCACCCTGCAGGCTGAGCTGGGTAAACAGTGTTTGCTGGAAAGAAAACAGACACAGAACTCGGCTGGCCATCACGCCTGTGTGCCCACCCAGGGTTTTCTTCAGCTGAAAGCCACCGCTGTTGTCAAACCTCATGTGGCCTCATCCTGTGCCAGCAGGAGTGGGAGAGAATCTCCAAGCTGCTCATAACCCTCGCACTCCCCCTCAGCCTCCAGCCAGGACACCGCTGCTCCGCACCGCATCCTTACGCACAGACATGCTCCGTTTCCACTCCCCCTGTGTACACAGAGTCTTCGTGTTCAGAGGCCTGTGTTGTGCCCTCCCTCCCACTAGTCACTCTTCTGTTTCTGTGGCTGTCCCTGGATGCTGGAGGTGCCGGGAGGGGAGGTCACGCTCCCTCACAGCCTCCCCTCACCCCACAACTCACTCATACGCTTATTTCCCTACTTTGTTTTTCACCAGACATTCAATAAGCATCTTCCATCCCCTCCTCCATCCCAGTCCCTGTGCTAAGCCTGGGGTTGTAATGACAGACAGTGGTCTAAAGAATCGCAGAGATGCAGAGAAGGCAGAAAAGGAAAGAAAAACAGTCACAATATGCAGAATCAACAGGTATGAATCTCTTCTTCATAAAAATAAGCCAAATTCATGCCATTTATCCTAGTAAAGTATGTGGCTTACAAGCAAGGGCTAAGGGAGGTATTTCAATAAGCCTTTTTTTATCTGACAGCTTGAAGATCCTATTATCTTATACCGTTTGTACAGAGAAACTGTCAGTCAATTCATTACAAATAGAGCAGGCTCAATTCAACAATAGTTACACAATAATCTCTCATGGATTTGAGTAGCATGTTGCACTTTCAAGTATGGTTTCGATCATGGATATACAGCCTTAATACGTTTTTATTTATATCTCACCTTTCTTCTAAAAAAGATTGGAGGTACCCCATCTGTATGAATCTATGAATAAACAGAATCCACGATGGGCAGAAAATGTGTGGGCCAACTTCGGAAAACACTTAAAACTCCAAAGGAAAGTGTGTTGGTCCCAGATTAGAGGGGCATGACTCGCTGCGCTCACAGGCTCCCCTCTGCTGCGCAGGGTTGCGCTCTGGGGCGGCTGGGAGGGACCCCATTATTCACAGCACAGTAGTCAGGGTCTCAAGGATGACGACGTGCCAAGTCCCACTCCCACGCCCTGGCTCCACCTTGGGTGTCCCCTGCTTCCCTCCTTCCTGCCCTGTGGGCTCCATATCAGTTGCTCCCTGAGAACTCACCCAGGTCTGCTGGGTTGGTGTCCTGGCCCTGACCAGGCCCTGGGCTGAGTGCACAGAAGATCTGGGAGACACTGTGTCCCCTGGGGAGTGAGGCTTCCTCCTTCCAAGTCGGGCTGGATTCTGCAGGAGCACTGCTCCCTTTCTGTCCCCGCCAGCGCACTCCGACCCACTGTGGGTACTGCCCTTCTGAGATTTCATGGGAGTCCCAGCCCCCAGGTCTCAGCCAGCACTACCCACTGGCCAGGTTTCCTTCACCACTTGCCTGTTGGACCCCCCAGGACCATGAGCAGAAGTCAAACATGGATGTCACAGACCCTCCTGAAGGTCTGGAATTAGTGGGTAAGAGCAGAGAACCCGAGCCTGGTCAGTCCTCCCAGGACAAGCGTGAGGCCCACCCTGGGCCCTATGCAAGGGTCTCCCAGGACCCCCAGGGTCCAAGCCTGACTGCCTTGCCGCCTCCCCCAGTATTTCCTGTGGAAAATCTCCCCCCACTTTCAGGATGATTTCCATCTCCCTGCCTGAGGGGTGGTCTCACTCTAGAAGTTATTCTCTCCCCCAACAGCACCAAGAGGAGCAGCCGCATAGCCACCCAGCTGAGCCCTGCCCACCCCAGGCTGTGCCTTCTGAGGATGCCCGGCTATGCAAATGGAGACAGGCCCCTCACCCTCTCTCTCTGTCCTGCCTTCTTCCTGCCTGTTGCTGTCTTCTGTCCTGGCTGTTAAAAAACACTACACAATGCATTCCCGGGCCCAGCAACCGTTCCCTGAGATCATCTGCTCCAAATTTTCTTAAGGAATGGGAGCATTTTCCTAAAACCAGCCTGGTCTGTAAACACCTCCCTGGCCCGAATAGAGGCTTCTGTATTCCCAGCTTCTGAGCCTTCATAGGGCCTGTGCTCAAGAACCAGCCCCTTTTCCATCCATCAGAGCTCAGCATAGGCGCCAGAAAAGTTTCAAAAGCTGGTCTACTTTAAATACCTGAGCTGCTGTCTACTATAATTTATATTTATTTATTTGCTTGCTCGGGTGCTGACCTCCGCCAGCTGCAAGCGTGCCTGTCTCATTCACCTCTGAATCAGCAGCACCTTGGACCCCATCTGACTCAGCGCCTTGAGGGCCCCTCTTCCCACCCCAGGACGCTGGGGCATAGCCTCCTCTTGGCCTCCTCGCCCTCTGGTCCAGGCTTTGGTGTGGAATGCCTAAAGATGCCCAAGGAGTGATTTTTGGCCTCAGATTGACTCTTTTTTTGCTAGGCTAAACCTAGGTTATATTTTTTGCCGCCAAGTTTTAATCTCACACCCCAGTGAACATGTGTATATGTGTGTGTGTGTATGTATATGTGTGTGTGTGTGTATATATATATATATATATTTTTTTTTCAAATTTGATTTTGCAAATGTCCCAGGAGCACATGCCCTGTTTCCTAATGAATCTCCAGGGCTCTTTAGAGTAAACAACAAAACATAGCATTCCTGCTTTGGGACTCCAGCCCTCCACCCTGGGGAGCGTGTGTCTCTTTGACCATGGTCATCTCCTACTGGACCAGAGTTGAGGAGGGAGCCGAGCCCGACCAAGCCCCGAGGAGAGACCGTGGGGCTGCCTGAGAGCATCAGCCCAGGGCAGTGGCAGACAGGAGAGGACGGCCACTCTTGAGGGCTGTGGGAGGCCATCTGCAGGCTGAGGGGGCGGGTGCCTGTCTTCAGGCTTTTCCCCTACATAGGACTGAGCCTGTGATCAAGGAGTCACCCAGAGCCCAGTTATGTCTACGGGAGCTTTTCTCAGAGAAACGGGCATAGACACCTCTAAGATGGTCCCTGGAAGCCCATGAACCAGAGCCAGAGCCATGTTCCCGATTCGAACATGTTTGGTGTATCCTATGGGGAAATGCGCAGGTCATCCAAGGAATGGAAGTAATGGAAAAATATTTTTTGAAACAATTTTTTAAATGTTCAAATAGTGACTGCCACCACGGAAGGAATAGAAATCCTCCAGAGGAGTGAGCTCCACGTCACAGGGGCATTCAAGCCCGTCCTCCCGGGAGGATGCACATCCCACAGCTGCTCCACCAGACAGCTTGTCACGTCTCATCCCCCCAGGTTCCACTATGTGCTCCACGGCAAAGCTCTGCCCCTTGGGCTTGGGGTCCGGGGAAAGATCCCTGGACACCTGGAGGTGCAAGTAACCACAGGGTGGTGCGCAGCTGTGCCTCCCCAGCCCTTCAGATGAAGAGGGAGCTGCCAACTCTCCATGCGTCAGTGCAGAGTCTGCCAAGCTACATGCAAAGGTTCAACCCAGGGCTGATCCACACAGGCTGATTCTCACCCATGCCTGAGTCCTCCTGCCTTGGTGACCCTTTAGGTGAGTTGAGAGCACTTCTCAGGAAGTAATCACCTTGAACCTCAGCAGTTGCACAGAGATTTGGGTGAAGGCCATCCCTTTCTGGCCCCAGGTCCCCTGCATAAAGGACTGACTCAGCCTCACCTGTCCCTAGGATGAGCCTGGCTGTCCCGGGGAGGTGAGGAGCCCCACTCCCTGCAAATGTGGAGGGCCAGGCACGCCGCAGGTGTTTATTAGAGAACCTTTCTGCCTACTGGCCTGCAATCAAGAAGACGCTCCTTAGCTCATTACCTTCATGGACAAGTCCCGGAAGAGGAAGACCAGGCCCCCCAAGCTATCAAGGTGCCCGCGATGACACCCAGCTCCTCCCCCACCCCCTTACTTGCGGGGCACTTCAGTCCATCTGGCTGTGCCCTGGCTGCAGCCCGGCTCCTGGCCTCTCCACTTCTCCCTGGAAAGCTGAGACCTCAGGACTGGGAGTGGAAGACAAGGAGGAATGTGGAGGTGGAACTTGGCAGAGGGCGAGGCCGGCCCTCCCTGTGGTCATCTCTGCCCTGCAGGCTGCCCTCCCCGCCCAGATTCCTATTCAGGCCAGCACCCCCACCCCTGGCCCCACCCACAGGGACCTCCCTGGAACCTGCACTGCAGAGACCGGGGAGACCAGGTGGGGAGACCAGGTCGGGAGACTGGGTCGGGAGACACACTGGAACAGGGAGAGCCCACCCCCAGGGAATCCTAGAGCTATGTCCTGAAGATGCAACTTTTATCCTAATGGGCTGGGCTCCCACACAGATGTGGAGGCAGCACCGCCTGCAGCAGCCCTTGTCAGTGGCCATGGAGAGCCTGTTACTGTCCTCCCGCCCTGTCCCTGTCCCCGCCCTGTCCCTCTGTCCTGCCACCCTGTCCCTCCCTCTCTTCCCTGTCCCTCTGTCCCTGCCCTGTCCCTCTGTCCCCACCCTGTCCCTGTCCTCCTGTCTTGTCCCTCTGTCCCTGCCCTGTCCCTCTGTCCCCACCCTGTCCCTCTGTCCCCGTCCTTCTGTTCCTTTGTCCCTGCCTTGTCCCTCTGTCCCCATTCTGTCCCTCTGTCCCAGCCCTGTCCCTCTCTCCTCCTGCCCTGTCCCTTTGTCCCTCTGTCCCTGTCCCTCTGTTCCCACCCTGTGCTTCTGTCCCCACCCTGTCCCTGTCCCCACCCTGTCCCTCTGTCCTAGCCCTATCCTTCTGTCCCTGCCCTGTCCCTCTGTCCCCACCCTGTCCCTCTGTCCCCGTCCTTCTGTTCCTTTGTCCCTGCCTTGTCCCTCTGTCCCCATTCTGTCCCTCTGTCCCAGCCCTGTCCCTCTCTCCTCCTGCCCTGTCCCTTTGTCCCTCTGTCCCTGTCCCTCTGTTCCCACCCTGTGCTTCTGTCCCCACCCTGTCCCCACCCTGTCCCTCTGTCCTCCTGCCTTGTCCCTCTGTCCCCACCTTGTCCCTCTGTCCTAGCCCTATCCTTCTGTCCCTGCCCTGTCCCTCTGTCCCTGCCCTGTCCCTCTGTCCCTATGTCCCTGTGCTGTCTCTCTGTCCCCCATCCCTCTGTCCCCATCCCTGTTCCCCTGTCCCTCTGTCCCCACCCTGTCCCTCTGTCCCTGCCCTGTCCCTCTGTCCCTATGTCCCTGTGCTGTCTCTCTGTCCCCCATCCCTCTGTCCCCATCCCTCTGTTCCCCTGTCCCTCTGTTCCCACTCTGTCCCTCTGTCCCTGTTCTGTCCCTCTGTGCCCACCCTGTCCCTCTGTCCCTGTTCTGTCCCTCTGTGCCCACCCTGTCCCTCTGTCTCCACTCTGTCCCCACCAGTCTGTGCCCTGTGCTCATGGATTTTCCTCACAGGAACTTTCATTTTCACACAATGAATGGGCGAGTGCAGCTCTGGGTGAGGGCAGGGCCCCACCTCTCAAAAGGACAACTCAGTCCTTCCCAAGCCTTCCACGGCCCCCACCGGATCCTCAGCCTGAAACCCTGGGCCAAGAATGCTCCCCAAAGCCCTCCAAGAAGGGCTGCCACCTCAGGGCCTGGGCAACACCGCCCATTCCCCCTGCACAGGTCTTCACTGGCCAGAAGCCATCCTGGGCTCCACTTGGCTCCTGGACATGAGAGCTGAACAGGGCCTTGAAGTGGCTCAGCCTGTTTCCCTATCACCCACACCCGTGTCCCCCACACCCGTGTCCCCATATCCATGTCCCCCACACCCATGTCCCTATACCCGTGTCCCCCATACCCATGTCCCCCACCCACATCCATGTCCCCCCACACCCATGTCCCTGACACCTCCAGTTCCAGCCTTGCTCAGTACCATGGGCTGCACTGTGGCCTCAGGTCCCCTCGGAGCTTGACTGTACTTGGAAACGGCCCATGAGAGGAGGGCACACAGAGGGGCATCAGGCAGGCACAGAGGGGTCCACGTGAGGACACGGGGGAGGGCTCCACGTGAGGACACGGGGGACGGCCCCACCCCACCCGCAGCCCACAGCCTGCAGAGACACCCAGGAAGACCCGCCCGGCCAGCCCCTAGTCCTGGACTTCCTGCCTTCAGAACTGCGAGGAAGTAAACGCCTGTGGCTCAGTCCAAAGCCTGTAGTGTTTTGTCATGGCGGCTCCAGCAGATTAATACACATACTGCTTCAGATGTTACTATCAGGGCCACAAGGCCAAGGCTGGACCCCTTATCACCAGCAGCCCTGGGGTGTGGAAGAAGCAGCATGGTGGGTGGCAGAGCCAGGTCACACCACAAATTCCCCCACCCAGTGCCCCAGGCCTGTGCAAACCTGGGCAGAGCTGCCCGGCCCTTCCTTGACTGAACGGAGCCTCTGCCTGTAACCTGTGTGTGCAGATACATTGATCTCCAGCGCCGGGGAGCGGCGTGTCTGTGGTGAAGCAGACAGACCATGCAGGGCCCAGGAACAGGTGCCCAGTGGGTCCCATTTAGACACCCAGTGTGACTGTAACTGCTGGGTCTATGCTGATGCAAACTGCAAATCTCAGAAGAGTCCTGCAGGAGGGGCACAGACCACAGATATCGTGAGAGCAGACAGCAGCCTGGCTCAGAGGGGAGAGCTCAGAAGCCCAGGGTCCAGAGGAGGCCAGGAAGTGCCAAGCACCTTCCCAGGGGAGGGGCCCAGGCAATAAGGGGCTGTCCTTCTGACCGCAGCATCAAGTTGAACCAGCCCCGAAAACATGTATAAGACAATTGAACCAGAATGCCTAAACCCACGTCAATCTGAAAACACAAACCTACTGGAAGTTCACTTGCTAAAGTCTGTCCAGCGGGACCCTTCAGTGAACAGTCAACCTAATGATGCCTCTCTCGGGTGGGAGTGAAAAGTGCCTTCAGGCCGGGCGCGGTGGCTCAAGCCTGTAATCCCAGTACTTTGGGAGGCCGAGGCGGGTGGATCACGAAGTCAGGAGATCGAGACCATCCTGGCTAACATGGTGAAACCCCGTCTCTACTAAAAATACAAAAAACTAGCCGGGCGTGGTGGCGGGCGCCTGTAGTCCCAGCTACTCGGAGGCTGAGGCAGGAGAATGGCGTAAACCCGGGAGGCGGAGCTTGCAGTGAGCCGAGATCGGGCCACTGCACTCCAGCCTGGGTGACACAGCGAGACTCCGTCTCAAAAAAAAAAAAAAAAAAAAAAAAAAAAAAAAAAAAAAAAAAGTGCCTTCAAAGACCCTCTGTCCTGCACCTGCGAGGCCCCTGCACAGAGCAGCTGGGAGGTCCTCGCTGCTCCAGCCACTGGCAAAGCTTCTGGTGCCACTTCACTGCCCCAGATGTGCTTTTTAAAAAACCAACAACAGCAAATATGGTGAAAAAATCGCAGTCCCTAGGGCCAAGTCTGACTGCCTGTGTGCAGAGAATTCTGAGGCTGTATCGGAGTCTTAAGTGAAAAACCCACAGGGGCAGATGAGAAATCTCCTTTTGCCTCTAACAAAGGTTCATTGAGAATTTGGCATGTTCCAGACACTGTGTGAAGTGCCAGAGATCTAGGGGGGAACAATTTGAACTCTCTCTTCCGAGAGCATAAATTTCAGACAGAAATCCAGACAAAAACAATTTGTGGCCATTTTCTTTTTTCTCACTAATAAGGTCTGTGTTTGCTATTTCCCAGGCAGCAATTTGCACATCTGAAAACTTGTCTTTCTCAGTCTCTGTTGCAGACAGGAATAGCCCGTGTCGTACTCTGGCAAGAGAGGGGTAGGTGGAAGTTTTAGGGTGGGACTGCTATAGACTCTCTTAAAAGGGGGACAAGCCCAACCAGCAGGCACCACTTTGCTCTTGGACCTTGTCTCTTCCTACTGCTTGAATGAATAAACAATGGCAGGAGCTCCAGCAGCCTCCATGAGGACGTGCGCACAGGGCCCAGTGCAGCAGAACCGTGGGGCTGCCAAGCCAGCCTGACACTCCCATCCCCAGGTTTATGAGTGAAAAATGCGTTTTCATAGAAGTGACTGTTCCTGGGGTTTCTATTGTAATAATCCACTCTTCTTTGGGAAATCAGCAGCTGAACTTGATCACCAGCATAACACAAGTAAACAAATAAATCAAGCAGATGATTCTGCTTGGCCTAAATGCTGGAAAGGAAATGACCAGGACACAAAGCACTGAAGCAGGAGGAAGGCAGCTCGGACTGGAAGGTCCAAGCAGGGCTGTGCAGATGGTGAGGGCCCAGAAGCAGACAGGCTCTCCAGGCAGAGGTCTTGGCAGACCCAGAGGTTCTGAATCCTATCCAGCCACATACCACCTGAGAAAGCTGCATCAACTAGACGGCACCTCATGCATGGCAGGGAGGTCAACAAAGTTGGAGTGGGAGAATCCCACAAGGCAGGGGCTTGTAGACCCGGGAAAAGATTGCAGATTTTATTCTTTAAGCAGTAAGAAGTCACTGGGAGGTGTTGTGAGAAAATGAGCTAGCCCAGGGGCTGCCCCTTGAACCCTGGCTGTTGTGTTGGCCAGGATACCTGCCAGGCCTGTGGATGCGGGAGGTGCTGCTCTCTGTATCTCTGCCCTCCCCGCACTGGGAGTGGGCACTTCCTCTTTAGTTACAATGACAAATAACCGATCGAGGCCTATCCAGTGTCCCCTGGGGGCACGATGCCTCCAGCTGAGGACCACTGCATAACGTCTTCTGTAAAGAGGAAAGTTAGCAAAATGGCAGAGTGAAGGAGGGGACACTGGGCAAGTGCAGAGGCAGAGAATGTGGGGAGAAATGCAGATGTTCAAGACACATCTTGGAGAAAATCCTATGGAATTGACTGGTATGTTACATTATGTGGTTATTAAGGGGACAAGTCTCAAGGCACCTCAGAGGCAGGCCTTGTTCCAGCTACATTCCATGGCCAGGCGGGGCCTGCAGGCCTGTGTTCCATTCACACTCCGTGCCCAGGCAGGGCCTGCCTTGTGGGTGCTGGATTGTGGATGGGTCACATCTGTCATTTCCGGCCAGGTTAGGCCAGCTGGGCCGGTTGCCCACTGTGCACCTCTTCGGCCTTTGCAGGAGGAAGCCCAGTCGGCAGGATGCAGCTCCACGCCAGGGACGGAGCCCCTGGCAAACATGTGGAGGAACATTTTCCCTGCGAGCGCCCAGCCTGAACGGGAGGGCACGACGAGGGAGCAAGCCCGCGGTGTGCGATGCTGGTCATGTATTTGCCGCAGCTGCCAGCACACGTCCGCTAACCTGACCTCTAACTTCACAAACGCACCCAGGCTGAAATGGAAGCACCGGCCTGGGCAGGTGAAGGGGCTGCAGGAGAATCCAGAGGTTCCTCGTAGGTACGTTGTGGTGACCCACTCCTCGGGTTTCCACAGGGAGACATCAGGTAGCGGCCGGGCCTGAGGCTCCGGGGCCGGGTCTGGGCTGCAGAGATGCTCTGCGCATCTCCGGCTGTATCCCACGCGTCCTCATCCCAAATCCCAGATGAGGGCGCTGTGGCCTTGGCCACACCGACACGGCGCCTGGGCTCGCATCTGGGTGGCGGTTTTTCCTGCTGCACCACCAGGGTGCCTTGGCGCTGGGGCTGCAGGATGCGCAGAGGACCGCGCGTGGTGGACGAGAAGCCAGCCCGGCCTGTTTGTGCGAGCGCCGCACCTAAGCCCGCAGGCTGCTCTGCTGGGAGCGGAGAGTGGGAAACAGCCTCTGGGTTGGTTCCCAGTGGTCCCAGCTGGGGGCAGAAATTCCAGCTGTCTCACAACAGATGAGTATTCTCAAGTCTGGGAAAGCAACACAGACCAGAAACTTATCGGGGGGAGGAAAACTCCCCCTGATAAGATGCAAAGAAGCCTAGAAAAAAAAAAAAAAAAAAAAAGGCCCAAAAAGCAAGACCCGGTCGTTCGGGATAATTTCAGGATAAACTGCCCCAGCTCTTGGCAGATGTTAAGAAATACCTCCAAGAACTCGAAGGCAAGACACACCAGCTCCTAACAGAAACAGCACCCCTGCCCAACTGCACCCTGGAACGTTCCAGAAGACCTTGGCGGAGCCAAAGACGTCAGTCAGGGTGATGGATAACTCAGATCGCCAATATTTCCCATCAAAAGTAGCACTTAGTAATAATTCCACAGTCATGGGGAATACTTTGGGCAAAACTGGAGAAAAAGCCTTTGAGTTTCATGAGACTCACTATTGCCCACAATATAGACATCATATTAAATGCAGTAAAAGAGCAAAAAAAATGGCTGGGCGTGGGGCTCACACCTGTAATCCCAGCATTTTGGGAGGCCGAGGCAGGCGAATCATGAGGTCAGGAGTTTGAGACCAGCCTGACCAACATGGTGAAACCCTGTCTCTACTAAAAATAAAAAATAAAAAAAAAAGAAAAGAAAAAATAGCCAGGCATTGTGGTGTGTGCCTGTAATTCCAGCTGCTTAGGAGGCTGAGGCAGGATAATCGCTTGAACCCGGGAGACGGAGGTTGCAGTGAGCCAAGATCACGCCACTGCACTCCAGTCTGGGTGACAGAGTGAGACTCTATCTCAAAAAAAAAAAAATTAAAATTAAAATGGTGGAGGGCAAAATAATTTAAAAAGTGAACAAACCTAAATGACTAGTTATTCTAACAGTAGGCAAACGTCACACTGTTATTATACGTTTCCTGTAAAAAAGCTGTGCTCCATTGTGGTAAAAAATGTGCCTGTGGTTTATAAACACAATAAACCTTAAAATGCAAAGGGGTGCCATGGCCTTCATGTCAGTATCCCTCAAAGTGTCTAACTCCCCAGGTGATGGTTCCAGGAGCTGGGGGCCTTTGGGAGGTGATGAGGTCATGGAGTGGAGCCCCATGGGGGGATCTGTGCCCTTCTAGGAGGCCCCAGAGAGACCCTCACGTCTTCCCCTGGGAGAGGTCTGTGAAATAAGAAGCAGTCCTCACGAGACACCAAACCCACGGGGCCTTGGTCTTGGACTTCAGCCCCCAGAGCAGAGAGATGAGTGTCTACAATTTGTAAGCCCCATCTGCTGTGGTTGTCACAGCTGCCAGGTGACCAAGGCAGAGGACAGAGGAAGCTGGATTTGCTGCACATCTGCTGCATCCAGGCCTCTTACGGTGCCTGCAGCATCCTTGTCCTCTGGGAAGAGCCCTTGCTGTGAGAAAGAGCCCTGACGCTCCAGCATGTGCTTTGCATAAAAGCTGCTGTCATCTTACAGACTCCACGAGTGACCAGCCCAGCCACAGGTACTGAGTCAGGCCGCCAGGTTGCTGCCCCTCCCTGGGGCTGTGAGCAGGCGTCTGGCCACGGAGAATCCTGGACTCGCTGCCAACAGCCAGATGCTGCCTGCTGGGACCCGCCAGGAGTCCTGTTCCCAGCCTAGCAGAGGGGCCTGGCAGAGAGGCCCAAGCTGATAGTGGGGAGAAACAAAGATGAGGCCTGGGCCCCCACTCCCATCTCTGGTCCTTTGAACTGAGGTTTTGTCACTGGCGGTGAGGGTTCTGACTCACACATCTGCTTAAGTTGTGGCTGGGGCACTTAACATTTCATCTGAAGTTTTCTGAATGTCAGCCAAAGGCTGTCAGCTCGGCATCTAGAGCCCTTCAAGTCTCGTAGGAATCCACAAATACAAGTTGTAGAGAAAGGAGGCCCAAAGAGAAAAAGTGTCAAAGGACATCATAATAAATGGTCTCAAACAAAAACTTCTAAAGACTCTTTTCCCACCATAATACCCTGACTCATAATGAACAAGAAGAAAGGAATTTTGCTGAGCTTGGTGCTTCAGGAATGCCTAGAAAGGAAAGAGGCTCCTGCCGGTGGTGCTTGAACCTGAGGGGCAGCTCCTGCAGACAGGTCCCGAGAGCTGGCCGCCATGGAAACAACCACCGGGCTGAGCTGAGACCTGAGACACGAGGTCTCCTTGCTCCACGGGCACCCGGGGACCCGCCCCTGCATGCCCCAGTGTTCCTCAGTTGGAAGCCGCATCTCTCCAACCTCTGCCTTCATCTGTTATTCTCATCCTCAAACAAGGCCTTCTGGCCTGCCTCCCTCCCACGGCCGCCCCAGCCCCTTCTCATTCTGTTCTTCGCAAAGCCGCCAGAAGGTCCTTTAAACTGTGAGCGCTTCAACACAGTGGGATCCTCCCAGGCCTGTGGCACAGCACCCACCACCCCCAGCACTCAGGCCCAGCCTCCGGCCCTGCACCAGGCTCTGCTGCCCCCTGGTCTCCCACCCCGCAGGCTAGCATTCACTTCTCTCCAAGACCTCAGCTCAGCAGACGTTTCACCCTCCAGGAAGTTTCCAGAGCATCCCCTGCTGAGCGCTTACTGCCCTCTTCTCCTGGACATGCTGGGCAGCCCATTCCTGCAGCTGAGCCTACTCTGTGGTCGGGACAGACATTTTCATTTGCCCCACTGTCCGGGGCAGACCCAGGGGTGGGGACGGTGGCTCTTGTCCCTGCGTCCGCAGGGCTGCACACAGCAGACAGGGGGCTGGCAGCCTTCCCAGAGGGGGCGCCCATGAGGGAGGAAGCCCCCCGGGGTTCTGTGCGGGGCCCAGGGATGGAGTGCATGGCAGCACTGAGCTGCAGCCTCGGCCCAAAGGACTCACATAACACAGGCACACGACACAGAGCACAGACACGTGCATGCACAGGCACACTCACAGGCCATGGACATGCACACACAGAAACCACAGATGCACGCACACAGATCAGACACACACATGCAAACACAGCACAGATGTGCACACAGATCAGACACACACATGCAAACACACACCACAGATGTGCACACAGAGATCACACATGCACACACATGCCTACACATTCACACACACAGAAATCAGAGATCATACGCATACAGAGATACAGAGATCACGCACACATGCATACACATGCACACACAGAGATCATACACACGCATGTGCACATGCACACACACAGCCTCCTGCCTTTCAATCTTCCTTTTCATGACGACCTGCAGCACTAAGAGTCGGGGAGATGAAGAGAGGCCTACAGGACAACGTGCAGAGGGGAGGGAGGGCGCTGCCACCGCACTGGGACACAGCAAGCCGGAGGTAACCACTGCACTGGGAGCAGGAGGAGGTGTGACCCCGTGGGGTCAGGGCTGAGGAGCTGGACACCATCAGTGCCTTTGGTGACTACCGCAGATACAGCTGTCCCAGGAAAGTGGGAAACAGGAAATGTGAAAAACAGACCTTGCTGACTCCTAGCCAAGGAGGGAGGTGCCAGGCAGCTGGCAATGGGCACAGAGCACCCTCGGGTCTCTCACATCCCAAACTGGGCTGGGCCCCAGGGCAGGGCACCCACGGCAGAAGCTGAGCACGCAGAGGCTGCACGAGGCACCGGATCATATGCATGCACAGAGATCATTCACACACAGAGATCACAGACACACACGCACAGGCACCGGCTGCGTGGCCCTGCGCACCCTCTGGGCTCCCCGCTCTCAGTGGCATCTCTGGTGTCGAAGCTTGCCCTGAGTCTCAGAACCTCCAGGTGTTCCTGGCCTGGCCCTGGGAGATGCTGTGACGCCTCCTCTGGTCCCCACTCCTCAGGGCTTGTAGGCGGCACTGGCGCGTCTGTATCTGAGCAGGTCCATGCTGTCAGGCTCCATCAGAACAAGCCATGGATTTGCAGGCAGACGCCCGGCCGTCGGCCTTGCTCCGTGAACTTAGGAAAGTTGTTGAGCAAACAGAGCCTCGGAATCTCCTGAAAATGAGGATTGTTCTCAAAGTTGTTGACTAAAATCAGATCCGAGTTCACTAAGCCCATCAAGTTAGTTTCACTGGCTCATAAAGTTAGAAAGTCGTCTCGGGGGTGGATGCGCCCTCCCGGGGCTGGCTGTGTCCCTCTGAGATGCAGCCTGGCACCCGGCTCCAGGCTCACTTTCCTAACCATGTAAAGAAATGGTCTCATCTCACCAGAGGGCACCAGGGCCCCTTCCAGATTTGGGAAGGGGGCTTGGGAACCACCGTCTCTGCTTCAGTAGGTGGTGAGTCTGGTGAACATCTCATTCCAGTTGCTTAGGCCATCAGCCTTGGAGCCTTTCTTGGCCCCTCTCTTTCTCTAATAAAGTTCACTTAACCAATTAGAAATCATGCTGATTCTACCTTCAAAACTACTGTGCATGATTTTGGGGACTGCATCCCACAGCATTTCAGAGTGAGCATTAAGGAACAAGACACATTGTACAAGGTGAAACTAACAAGAGTCAGAAGGAGAAGACAGGTGCCCTGGCCTGTCCCCCCTTCCCGTGTGGCCATGGACGGCATCTCCTGGCCAGAGGAGTTGCCACCTCCCTGCTCCAGGGTATTGCAGAGTCTCCTGGCAAAGAGGTGGGACCACGGGGACAAGAGAAACACAAACAGTGTGATTCCCACGTCTTCAGTGAGCTTGTCTGCAGCCCTCCCGGGGAGAAGCTCATTCTCCAGGCACCCAGGGTGAGGCACTGGCTCTAGCTGGCTCGTGACAGCTCTGCTCATGGCCTCTGCCCTCTGCTCGTCACCAAACCCAAACCAGGGCGTTTCACTCTTCAGCTTAAGATAGCAAAGCCTTCCTTCTCCACCCACAGGATAAGCCACAGTCTTCACAGTGGCCTGGGACGCCCTGGAGGGCCCAACTGCGCTGTGCCCTGGCCCCTCCTCTTCCTGCTGCTCCTTGCCCTCCCAGCTCGGGGTCTCCCTGCCGCGGCCTTCGCGTGCCTCTTCCCTCTGCTGGCAAGTCTCCTCCACAGCTCTGTGCACGCCACACACCTCTGATCCCCCAACCACCTGGTCTAACATCGCACCCAGCTCACCCCACCACCCGCCGATCCCCCGACCACGGGGTTTAACACCGCACCCGGCTCATGTCACCCCTTGTTTAGCACCACATCCAGCTCACCCCACCACCCTCTGATTCCCCGGGGCCCTCACCCTGTTCAACTTCTTTTTCTGTAACACGTATCATCTTCCAGCATTTGATGTGATGTTCTTATTAATGATGCTTATCATTAACTGATTGCTACCTGTCCCTCCACACCCACCCGACTAGAAGGGAAGTTCCCTGGGGCAGGGTCTCTGTTTGGCTCACTGAGGCATTGCCAGAGCCTAGAACAGTGCCCTGAAAATACCAGTCCTCAATAAATGTGTGTTCAAGGAATGAGAGATTAGACAAGTGCTGACTGACACACTCCCGCGTGTCAGGAACCATGCTGGGCCCTGGATGAGAGCTGGACTTTAAAAACAATACTATGAGCAGGTGAGCCACGGCCTGTGCCGTCAGGAGCCCCTGGTCTCAGGGAGGCGTGGATCTGTGTTGCTCATGAGGACAGGGCTTATTCACAGAGCTGGGCGTGGGACCCCTGGGGCCTGTTCCTCCGTCATCTGCTGACCATTTCCAGCAAGGACAGTCAGCAGCATCGCATCTGCTAACGAACAAGCAGGGGAAGGGCGCTCTGTGTGCTTCGGACTCTTCCCAGATATGGAAGATTTGCCCTCCCAGAGAAAACCCAGCTCATCAGCCTGCAAACCACAGACGTGCAGGGCCCCACAGGGCCCCACATCTGGAGGTGATGTCATTGTGTTTGTGCCCCCTAACCCAGTGATGTCAGGCCTGCTACGTCCAAAGTCCAAGCCACAGCTGACCTGCCATGACCTCCTTAGCCATTCTTAGGGAGAAGTTGTGACCCCACATGAGACCCAGAGATGGAAGAGGCAGAGCAGGCTCAGGCTTAGTCATTTGTTTACCAGGGTCTAAACATGGTGCTGGGGAAATAGGCCCGAAATCCAAACAAGCCTCCTCCCGGCTACCCTTCCTGTCCAACGCTCCACCCAAATGTGCCCGAGCCTCCCAGACGCTGCCCGTGGTGCCAGCTCCCTTCAGGACACCCGTTCTTCCACCTCCACTCAGAGGACCCCCCTGCACTGGCCCTGGTTGTGTCATGAGGCTTGGATTACAAATGTAAATATGCACATAGAGAGAAGTGTCTACTACATATGAACATACCTCTATAAATATTTATCAGTTTATATTATAATATTTGCATAAACATGTACTATGTAAATATGTACTTTAAAATAATCACCTGGGTGATAACTGTCTGGTCCAGTGCACAGCAGACCCAGGGCCCCGGGTACAGGCAGGAATTCCTCCTTCTCCCTGAACACCCCGGGGATTCCCCAGGTGCCTTTCGAGAAAGAGGGAAGGTTTGGGTTTGCCAGGGATGGGCGCGGCCTCTGCAGCTCAGCAAAGCTGGGGAAGGCTTCACCACGCACTTGGTCTCAGAGCTGGGCCTTCCGGGATAAATGAGGTTTTGTCCGCTGAGTATGTGGAGTGGGTGGAGGGTGTCCCTGGCAGACATGGCCAAGTGTGGAAGGCCCCTGAGGCCTCGGGAAATGGAACCAGCTGGGCGGCAGAAGGGTCAAGGCCAAGCTGCAATGTCCCTTGTACTCACTCTTTGGACTCAGCAGATGTGAAGCAGGGAATCTGTGTAATTTGTTTTGCTTTTTAGAATGATCATGTTGGCAGCAGAGTGGAGAATGGTTGGGAGCACAAGGTTCAGAGAGGTAGGAGGCAGTGGTCGGAGGACACGAGGCACTGGTCAGAAAGACAGGGGAGCACATTCTGCAGCCAGACAGGAAAGGTGGCATTCACTGCAATGAACGTGGGTTCGGAGGAGCAATATGAAGACTATGACATAATTTAAAACATGCAGGGATAGATTTCTATACCCAGGAGTGGATGTGCAGAACTGACCTCTGCTGTTATTTTCTATAAGCCAACAACACCCTTTGCATGAGTGGAAACCCACTTCAATCCCTGCAGATCCTGTCCCCACATTCAACCAGGGTCATGCCAGGCGCCCAGGATCGCAGCCAGCATGAGGAGTCAGGGAGAGTGTCCTCCCCACCCGCCCACGCAGGACGCTCTCAGCTGCCCCCGGGCCTGTCGCTTTGGGCCTCCAGGGTTCTCTCTGCTCCCTGGACAGCCCCTCTCATTTCCCACCCAGAGGCTCACATTTCTTCTAGGCCAGTCTGCTCCTCGCTTGGCCCTCTGCCTCCTCTGCCTTGTACCTTCTCCTAAAGCGCTCTAAACTCTCATAACGATCTAGGCTTTTGGAAAATCACAGGCAAGAGGGAAAAAAAGCAGGACTCCTGAACTCTGGGCTGGCTGTTTTCTCCCCTGTGGTGCTGAAGTGGAGTCGGCCACCTGCTTACAAGGACGGCGTGAGAGGGGAAAGGGGTGAAGCAGGAACATGCGTGAACCCAACAGAACAGAGGGGATGATGACCATGAGAATAACGGATGATTTACTGGGCACCGCGCTAAGTATCCCACAACCATGTCATTGAATCTGAAAATAATCCTAGACTAGAAATCCTTATCCTTACAGACAACATAACCAAAGTTCAGAGAGGCTAAGCAACTTGCCGAGAGTCACGCAGCAAATGGAGGCTGTGTGGGGTCTACGCAGCTGAGTGCCTGCCCTGTGCAAGCTGGGGTCTTGCTGTCCTGTCAGGTCGCTCTAGGAGGTCAGCCCACCAGGCACCAGGCGGCCGCAGGGGCCCAGGTTCAAGGCCCTTCCCCGCTCCTCCCCTGGGGTCTCCAGTGTGCTGGAATCTCCATCTTCTCACCATAACCTCACCCCATCTCTGGATTCTTCCCAAGGGCAACCCATGGGTAATATCAGTACAAGAAATGTCACCAGAAGGAATTAAGAAAAACCATAAAACAAGATTTTAAGGAAGAAAGTGAATTTCCCACACCAAATCCCGGTATTACTGAACTGCTTTTTGATGATGAGCCACCATCTGCTAAGTTCTCATCACATTAGATGCCACAGGTCCCATCTACCAAGGCGAGCTGGGGAGACCCCTGTGCCATCCAGAGAGCCAAGGTGCTGCTCCTCTCCCAGCTCCGTGCGGTGGCACCTCCCCAGTCACAGGAGCAGACGGGGCCATCGGCACACCTGGGAGCACCGTCGGCCTTGGTGGCCTGCTCCTGGGTTCCCTGGATTTTCCACGAAATCGGCCAGGCTGGGGCTGCCATCGGACCCGTACCTTCTGCACACAGACGCTGCCTGACGTGGTGCCCGACTCTCCATCGTGTCAGGTAGAGAGAACGTGACAGACGCGAGTGTGGGGTTGTTCTGATGCTCTGAATAAGCTACCATACCTACTTAGACCCCCCTAGGAAGCAAATGGACTTGTTCTTTGTGTTTTCACTATCAGAAAAATACATTGTAACCAGACTGGACAACAGGGTCATGCAACCTGTTCAAATTGTAGACAGAAGGTGTTACAACAGCTGTCGTTCTGCCCAAGCTCTCAGTTAGTGAGCAAGCCGCCATGCCAGGGCGGAGCGTCCAACAAGGGCACGCAGAGGATCCCCCGCCCATCCCCATCCCAAAGACGGGGTCCTCTGTGGGTCCGGGGGGCTAAGCAGGGATGGCAGTGACAGGAAACAGGAAAGGCCGCACATGCCACGGAACTTTCCGATGAGTGAGTAAGCCCCAGGCCTCTTGTCCAACAACAATATCTTCTTAGACCCCAGTCAGGAACCTAAACACACACACACACAGAGCTATACAGCCATACAGACATACACACACACAAACACAGACACAGACACACACACTACACAGACACACACCTACACACAGATACACAAACACACAGACACACAGAGCTATACAGCCACACACACAACAGACACACACACGACACAGACACACACACACAAAAACACAGACACAGACACAAACACAGAGATATACAGCCATACAGCCACACACACACAGACACACACACACAGAACTATACAGCCATACAGACGCACACACACAAAAACACAGATACACATACACATCTACACACAGATTCACACACACACACACACAGACACATATATAACCCACACACAGACACAAGCATACACAACCTACACACATACAAACACATAAAGACACACACACGTGCAACCTAGACACACACACAGATACACACATACCAACACACATATACAGCCTACACATACATAAGCATACACACAAATACACACATATACACACCTATACACATATAATTACACACAGACATATACACACCTACACACACACATACAACCTACACACAGATATATACACAATATACAGACACACACAAACACACAAAAACAGACACACATATACACACCTACACACATATACAACCTACACACAAAGACATACACACACAATACACACACACATAAACACACAAAGATACATATACCTACACAAACCTACAAAGACACATACAGATACACAGACAGACAAAAACACACAAAGACACAGACACATACACAGCATATACACAGACACACACAAATACACTGATACAGACACACACATATACCCACCTATGCATACATATACAGCCTACACACATGCACACAGACATAAAAACACAAATACACACCTACACACACAAAGACACATATACAACCTATACACACACACAGACACACACACACATACACACACGCACTTATACATACCTACACACACACAACAAACACACAGACACAAAGATACACAGACACAAAGATACACAGACACACACATATAGACACACAAAGACATATAGACATACACACACACAAACACACAGACAGAAAGATACAAAGACCCAGATACACACACTTATGCACAGACACATACAGACACACAGCAGGTACATATACACAGGCCCAAAGACACACAGACCCACATATACAAATACACATTTTTAAAAATCCTTGTGCCTTGTTAACTCTGAGACTTTAGGTGGACACTATTCCACAGGGTCTGACAGAGTCACCGATGTTGACACATCTCAGCTGAGAAGGGGCAAATGGACTCCTGGGCCTGCTTCTGGTACCCCCCAGCAGACAGGACGGCTGGAAAGTGGAGGCGGATAAATGATTTTGTTTGTTCGTTTCTTCCACAAACACAGGCTGGCCACTTCCCGTGTGACAGGGACTCTGCTTGGGCCTAAGATAAAAACATCACGAGAGGCAGCGTCTGCTTCCAGAAAGTACATAGGAAGTGAGGCAGAGAAGTTATTTCCCGGCGCCTGGAAGCCGCTGCCGCCCCGCACGGGACAGCCGGTGGGGAGAGGCAGCCTCCCGGCGTGGAACACGGTGAGGAAAGCTGTCGGAGAGTGAGTGGCCTCTGCCCGGGCAGGGGGAGGCAGTGCTGACGCCGCAGGCAGCCTGTGGCCCTGACTGGGGGTCAAATAGCTCCCCCAGCCTGAACGACTTCAGCATCACCCATGTGTGGAATAGCTGTTCAGTGGTCTCCACCGCAAATAATTCAATTCTGCTTAGCAGAGTCTGTCTCTTTAAGAAAGTGAAGAAGAGGGCAATATAATTTTTAAAAGTGACAACAGACAAAATCTAGATTATGGGGAAAATACACTTGAAAGCGGCACTTCCTTTAAAGTGATGCTGGATGCAGAAGGTTGTTCCTGGCCATTCACTCATTAGACTGGCGACAAACACCGTCTGAGCAGCTGCCACCAGCCAGGCACCACCCCGGGCCAGGAGCTGCAGCACGTCCATCTGTCCATCCTCAGGAAGCCTCTTAGCCCCACATCTAAACATGGGGCACGACCCGGCCAAATCACCAAAACCCAGTCTGCAGACCGCTCCCATTTCCCCCTTGGTGTCTCAGGATCAGGTAACACGGGGCAGCACTGGGGAGAGCCCCCAGACAGCAGCAGCCGCCAATGCACATTTCCCACATCGACAAGCAGGAAAGAGAGAAAGGAATTCCCGTTCGGCCATGGCTCTGCCTCATCCTGAGTATCAGCTTCTCCATCTGTAAAATGGGGCAGTCTGCTCCGCCTGCCTGTCTCTGGGAGGCTCCGTGGGAGGGGACGGCCGAGGGGCTCCGTGGAACGAAGCGCCTTCCCACAGCCGTCCTGCACTCAAGGTTTGCCCGGCTCACCGAAGGACCTGGCCGACCACCACAGAACTGACCGGCAGACGTGGGTTCTAAGGAAGGCCTGGGCGATCCTGAGTCTAACTGTGTGCTCTCCTTGTTCATCTGCCCACACTCTTCGAACTCCAGAGCGTGCTGAGTCCAGAAGACCCTGCACTGGGTTCTGTTCAGCCCCTTTATCATGTGTTCACTCACACTCCATTAAAACAGGGAACAACACCCCTGTGCCCCCCGAATTTCCCCCTCTGGGATATTAAAGTATATGACGGGGAAGAGCTCGCACCAATTAATACAACAGCCCACACAATGCCAAGGGAGGGTCCATCCTCATGGACTGAGCACTTTCTACACAATTCATGTTGTACCCAGTCCTGGGCTACCAAGAAGGAATGCTTCTGACCAAATGTGGTGGGGAACTCGGAAGGCTGGAGGCTCAGGCTGGAAGGTGTGGTGGAGGTAAACCCGAGTGCAAAGGACCTGAGAGGGAGGCACACCTGAGTGGGAGGTCCACCTGGACGAAAAGAACACCTGATTGCGAGGTACCTGAGGTATATACCTGGTGGGCAGTCCACTTGAGTGGGTGGCACACCTGGATAGAGGATACACCTGAGTGAGAGGTACACCAGGACGGGAGGTACCCAAGTGGAAGGTACATCTGGGTGGGAGGTATAGCTGTAAGAAGTACTGAGGGGAGGTCCACCTGGGTGGGAGGCACACCTATGTGGGAAGTCCTGAGGGGCGATACACCTGGATGGGTGGGAGGTATACCTAGGTGGGGGGTACTGAGGGGAGACACATGGATGGGAGGTCCACCTAGGTGGGAAGCACACTTTTGTGGGAGGTACTCAGGGGAGGTCGGCCTGGGCGGGAGGTCCACCTGGAGGGAGGTCCTGAAAGGAGGAAGGGCATCTGGGTGGAGGCAGGTGCAATCACAGGAAACCAGCCTGGGGAGGGGCAGAGTCAGGTTGTGTGGGACGTGGGAGGAGGTGCAGGTGCTGCGCTGCACCCTGCAGAGCAGGAACGGGAAATGTGTGTGCTGCAGGGGATGGAAAACCCAACTGAAATGATTTTAAGTAAAAAGGGAAATGAGTCTGTTGGCTCAAATAATGCAAAGCTCCTAGGGAGGCGTGAGACGACAGCTGGGTCCAGATGTTCAAAGTGTGTCTAAGGTCAGACTCTTCCTTTCTCCCTTGCTCCTCTCTCTCTATGAAGTTTGCCATCTCTTTCCCATCTCTCTCTAGCCCCACATCTGCCCCAGTTTCTCCCCTCCACCTTTCTGCCCCTTCCAGCTCTCTTCCCTACTGTCATCCTCATTGCCTTCACCTTCCCCACAAGACCCCTCTCCACACGTTGGCTCCCAGCAGATCCGCACTCACGTTAACCTGAGTGTTGGTTGTCCCGGTAGACAAGGGTCTTCCGCTTCCCAAGACTTCCCCAAAAACTCCTGGATAAAAACTTGAACCACCTTTGGTGATGTGCCCTTCCTGGAGGCATGGCAGGGACGAACATCCTCCCCATGGCCACCAGGAACGAGAACAGGGAAAGACTGAAGTGCAGCTGCCAGGACACAGCCTGGCGGAATCAGGGACCCGGGTCCAGTGAAGTGCAGCTGCCAGGACACAGCCTGGCAGAACCGGGGACCCGGGTCCAGTGAAGTGCAGCTGCCAGGACACAACCTGGCAAAACTGGGCACCCCGACTCCAGGAGGACTCAGGCCAGGCATTCTTCAGAGATTCAGGTGGCAGAGGGCAGGGAGGGAAACCAAGGCATATCAGAAGGAACCCCAAGGAGGGCAGAGCAAGTCCAAGAATGCTCAGAGCAGGCAGAGACCTTTCCCAGAGAGGGACAGAAGGAAATTTTGAGGAGAGAGGCCCTTGGGGTTGATGATGAAGGACAGGAAAGATGAGGATGGGCTCTGAGGTCACCCTAGCCACCAAAAGCAACAGAAAATACCTCTGTGGCCTCACATCCTGTGCCCACAACAGCAGGGTTCTCTCCACCCACAGAATTTCCCTGTGGACCAATCCAGATGCAGGTGCAGTGTGTAGGCGTCTGGGCAGGCAGAGAGGAAGGGAACATGAGGACGCACCAGAGCTGCTTGGCCAGTCTTCTGGTTCGTCCAGGGACTGAGTGTTGCTGATAGTTGAGGCCACATTCATTTTTGAGATCTGCAGATGTTAGATGTTATTGATTTCTAAGTGCAATAAAGTTGAGTAGCACTGATCTGAAATACTCCCCCTCAGTCTGGTAGAAATACAGCCATTACGGTTTGATTTAGACCCGTCATTAGGAAGAATAATCAGAACACCAAGATCCTTTCTTTCCCAGCACGAGCAGGCTCTCAGTCATCGGGCATGTCATAATCTTGGAAGGTAAAACCCAAGCACATGGGCACTAACAAGTAATTCTGGGGAATTTGAACAGGACACGCTCTCCCTCCCTGCCTCCACCCTTGGAGACACTGCTTCTGCACAGTGGTGCTTTTCAGCTGGGGAAGGCAAGTCAAGAGTTTGACTCACTGAATGATTCTTCTCCTTCCCTAGTTTATGTCCAATAATGGAGAGGGGATGATTAGTAACACAAATAGAAAAGCAGCCCTGCCTCGAACCACTTCTCAGAGACAAGTGCAGGTCACCTCGGCTCCGAACACAGATCCAATTCCATCTCAACTCGGAATAAAGACTCCCAGAAGTGCACCTGCCACAGCTTCCAGCCTCACACCTGCCCTTCCTCTCCCTCCGCGGGACGACAGCCATCCCCTCAGCGAATGCCCCATGTGCCCTTGAAAACAGCATGTGCAATTGTTGTGTGCAGTGTTACATGGATGTTGATTGGATCATGGGAACTGGCAGTACTTGAAGATCATCTAGGTCTTAGGTTTTTTTTTCTAGTTATTTTATCAATGGCTGAGAGAGGAGTATTAAAGTCTTCTGCTTTGTGAAAAAGTCTATTTCTCCCTTTAATTCTTCACTTTTCATGTAATCATAATTATACACTGGTAACTTATGCCTTCCTGATAATTTTTCCTTTTATTACTATGAAATGTCCTTCTTTGTCTCTTGTAATATTATTTGTATTCAGTCTGTTTATCTGGTATTAACATAGCCATCCAGTCTTCTGTGCTTAATGTTTCCATGGTATGATTTTTGCCATCTATTGAACTTCTACCTATGTGTATCTTTAATTTTAAGGCGTGAGTCTTGAAAACAGTACCGGGGTTGTTTTTATTCACTCAGTCTCCTTTTAGTTAAAATTATTTATTAATATATAATGTGTAATTATTAACATGTCATCATGGATACAATTTGGTTTAAAATTACCATTTTTTTCTATGTATCTGTTCCGTTTCTGTTCCTTGGTCTTTCAGATTAAGTCTTTTTAGTAGTCCATCTAAATTTGTAGTGCATTTTGCTATATCTCTTTGAATCATTCTTTTAACAGCTGCTCTAATTATTGCACTAGACACATGCAAAATCTTTCACAGTTGGCTTGGAATAGGACGCCACTTCCTGTAGAGTGTGGAAAACCTGCAGCTGCACAGTCCTCCCCAGCGACCCCGTCACAGATGTGACACCACTTCCTGTAGAGTGTGGAAAACCTGCGGCTGCACAGTCCTCCCCAGCGCCCCCGTCACAGATGTGACACCACTTCCTGTAGAGTGTGGAAAACGTGCGGCTGCACAGTCCTCCCCAGCGACCCCGTCACAGATGTGACACCACTTCCTGTAGAGTGTGGAAAACGTGCGGCTGCACAGTCCTCCCCAGCGACCCCGTCACAGATGTGACACCACTTCCTGTAGAGTGTGGAAAACCTGCGGCTGCACAGTCCTCCCCAGCGACCCCGTCACAGATGTGACACCACTTCCTGTAGAGTGTGGAAAACCTGCGGCTGCACAGTCCTCCCCAGCGACCCCGTCACAGATGTCAGGTGTTTTACATCCATGTACATTGAAAACCACGCCAAACAGTATACATTTTCCTTTCCATGC
Source organism: Macaca thibetana thibetana (assembly GCF_024542745.1). NCBI lineage: Eukaryota > Metazoa > Chordata > Mammalia > Primates > Cercopithecidae > Macaca > Macaca thibetana. The sequence goes on along the minus strand of NC_065590.1, from coordinate 105,517,191 downwards.
TCACAAATTTTAAATAACTAAGAGAAAAAGAAGTAGTCTTTTATATTTGTTCTGATACTTACTGTTTCCACTTCTCTTTCCTCATTCCTAAATATCCAAGTTTACCCTGGCACTCATTCCACTCATGCTAAACAAGTTCCGTATAAAGGCACTCACTAGGCCAGGTCTGTTAGTAACAAAAATTCTCTGTGTTTTGCTTCATCTGAAACTAAATTTATTTTGCCTTCATTGGATGGATTATTTTTTTGCTGGGGACAGAATTCTTGGTTGACAGTTCTCCTTTTTTTTTTTTTTAAAACACTTTCAAGCTTCACCTTCATGTGCTGGTTTCTAGAGAGAAATCCACAGTCCCTCAAATCACAGCTCCACTAAATGTAATGTGTGCGTTCAGTTTTAATGTGAGATGTGGAACAGATGGAAACATGCTTTCTTTGAATTTTAAATTCTATGCTTCCTGGCTAAGAAACACAGAAAAAGTAGCAATATTTTTTATAACCTGTGTATGCCAGAGAGACGGAGGAAGTTGTTCTTTCCTAACATTGCTCAGCTGTGCCTGCTGAGGCTCGTCAGTGTGCCTTATTTACTGATGCTCCTGACCATGCCCGTATGCTACAGCCACCCTGTCCCCAAGGCACAGGACACCCGCTGGCCCCTCCAGTGCAGGCTGCCGCAGCTGAGCCACCACAACTGGACACCCGCTGACCCCTATAATGCAGTCTGCCACAGCCAAACCATCACAACTGGACACCCGCTGGCCCCTCCAGTGCAGCCACTGCAGCTGAGCCACCACAACTGGACACCCGCTGGCCCCTCCAGTGCAGGCTGCCACAGCTGAGCCACCACAACTGGACACCCGCTGGCCCCTCCAGTGCAGCCACTGCAGCTGAGCCACCACAACTGGACACCCGCTGACCCCTATAATGCAGTCTGCCACAGCCGAACCATCACAACTGGACACCCGCTGGCCCCTCCAGTGCAGGCTGCCGCAGCTGAGCCACCACAACTGGACACCCGCTGGCCCCTCCAGTGCAGGCTGCCGCAGCTGAGCCACCACAACTGGACACCCGCTGACCCCTATAATGCAGTCTGCCACAGCCGAACCATCACAACTGGACACCCGCTGGCCCCTCCAGTGCAGCCACTGCAGCTGAGCCACCACAACTGGACACCCGCTGGCCCCTCCAGTGCAGCCTGCCACAGCTGAGCCACCACAACTGGACACCCGCTGGCCCCTGCAGTGCAGCCGTCACTGAGCATCACAACTGCAGTCGTCCACTAAGATAAAAACCCTACATGGTCCTACCTGAGGCTTGAAGTCACACTTCTTCACTCAGCCAAAGGTCTGTGCACACGTCGTTCTGGCCCCCAAATTCTACTCCTTCAGATACATGGCTCTTCCTCTACGCTGGGGGAAGTTGAAGCCTGAGTTCAAAACCCATCGAACTCACACGAATGAAGATTGAAATGTAATATTATTACCAACAATTGATAGAGAAGCGAATGGCTTCTTTCTGGTTGCCTGGTGAGTGTTTTAGAACTCCCTTCCTCCACCCCGCATCCCTCAGTCTAGATCCTGGGACAATCCACCTGAAGGACAGCTTGAGGTCCACAGAGGTGACCTGTATTCATGATATTTGCCTCCTACCATCCAGAGAGGAGAAACAGAGATGGAACTCTTCTCTGATGAGCCCCATCGAATGAGCAGGACGCCCCAGCTGCCTCTTGTTACTGGGGAGAGGGAAGGATGAGGCCAGGAGCCCATCGAATGAGCAGGGTGCCCCAGCTGCCTCCTGTTACTGGGGAGAGGGAAGGATGAGGCCAGGAGCCCATCGAATGAGCAGGGTGCCCCAGCTGCCTCCTGTTACTGGGGAGAGGGAAGGATGAGGCCAGGAGCCCATCGAATGAGCAGGATGCCCCAGCTGCCTCCTGTTACTGGGGAGAAGGAAGGATGAGGCCAGGAGCCCATCGAATTAGCAGGATGCCCCAGCTGCCTCCTGTTACTGGGGAGAAGGAAGGATGAGGCCAGGAGCCCATCAAATGAGCAGGATGCCCCAGCTGCCTCCTGTTACTGGGGAGAAGGAAGGATGAGGCCGGGAGCCCATCGAATGAGCAGGATGCCCCAGCTGCCTCCTGTTACTGGGGAGAAGGAAGGATGAGGCCGGGAGCCCATCGAATGAGCAGGATGCCCCAGCTGCCTCCTGTTACTGGGGAGAAGGAAGGATGAGGCCGGGAGCCCATCGAATGAGCAGGATGCCCCAGCTGCCTCCTGTTACTGGGGAGAGGGAAGGATGAGGCCGGGAGCCCATCGAATGAGCAGGGTGCCCCAGCTGCCTCCTGTTACTGGGGAGAGGGAAGGATGAGGCCAGGAGCCCATCGAATGAGCAGGATGCCCCAGCTGCCTCCTGTTACTGGGGAGAAGGAAGGATGAGGCCGGGAGCCCATCAAATGAGCAGGGTGCCCCAGCTGCCTCCTGTTACTGGGGAGAGGGAAGGATGAGGCCAGGAGCCCATCGAATGAGCAGGGTGCTCCAGCTGCCTCCTGTTACTGGGGAGAGGGAAGGATGAGGCCAGGAGCCCATCGAATGAGCAGGATGCCCCAGCTGCCTCCTGTTACTTGGGAGAAGGAAGGATGAGGCCAGGAGCTCATCGAATGAGCAGGGTTCCCCAGCTGTCTCCTGTTACTAGGGAGAAGGAAGGATGAGGCCAGGAGTCTCGGGAAGATGCCATCTCAGAAACCAAAGCATGGTGGCATGCTTTGCCCAAGGTTACTTGCCTCTTGTCTTTGGGATAAAATGGAATCAGTACCACACCTGTGGCCCCGTCTTCCCTGACTGGCTGCTGTCTCAGTTCAGTTGGTGGCTGAGGGTTCTCGGTGCTCCAGCCCCTCCTCCCCCATTCCCCAAGGATCTGTGACCCAGCATTCCTCTCCCTTCCCACTTCTCTTCCTCTAAAGGCCGTCCTTGCCCTCCCCCACTTCCTCTGCACCAACGTCCCCGCTCGCCCCTTGCTGTGGCCCACGGGCTCAGTCCTCCGCGCTTCTCACTGCATTGCCTGGTCTTGAGCTTCGTCTTTCCCACCATTAATACTTCCAGTGCAAGGCTGTGACACAGATCTTCTCCTTGAGTAATTCTAGTCAGGCTCCTCTGAACTCTCCTCTCAACGGGGTCCTGACTTGGGGGCTTTTGTGTCCTTTTATGCATTGTCCAATTTTATCAAAAATCCCACTAAATCATTTTAAGTGGAACCCCATGCCCTTGCTGCCTGGTTATCCTTGATATCCAACCGGTTCCTCATCCTCCTGTTGTCCTGGCCTGGCTTCTGTGGGACCCTGTTTGGTGGCTTAGCCTGATGCTTCCTCTCCCAGTGTTCCACCCACTGACCACCCACTGCTGCTGGCTGTAAAATCCCACGTGTCCTTGTTGTATTTGGAGCTGACCCAGACCTCTCCCCACTGCAAACCCCATTGTCACGGTCCCTGCACCTATCCCAGTGCCCCCTGCAGTCCCATGAATATAGCCTGCCTTCCTGTTTTTAGACAAGTTTCAGGATAACCTTTTTCATCAACAATTGACAAAGAATCAATGTTCAGTAAGTATGCGCTGAGTGTCCTGTAACCAGTCTCCTTCCTACGGGCATCTCAGGGCAGACCACTGAGGAAAAAGGCTCAGGAGAGGCAGTGATGAAGGGAGGAAATTGGAAGGGGTGGTTTTGGGTGGAACCCAGGCAAGGTGCTGGGCCCTGACTCGGGTAGGAGGACACAAGGAGACTGAGGAGGACAAGGAGTGAACATCCTCCGTTTTACACAAGCCTTGGAGGTCAGACCCCCTTCCAAAGGACAAAAAGATTCTGTTTTCATCCTCAAGCAATTCTGGTTTCAGGACTTTCCCCCATGTTTAAAGAGGCCACATCCCCCACTGAGGGTATCATTTCCAGTGTGATTTAACTGGCTGATGTGCAGAGAGAGCCGTGGTTATTCTTGCAGTTTCTATGCAGAAGGAGACACCACTCCCACACCAACAGAGCTTTGTCCACGCCAGTCAGAGTGTGTCCTTTAGGATGTGTGCACGAGGCGGCCCACGGCAGCGCACCTGCACCTGGCCTCGCCTCCACCTGCTCTGTGTCCCTCTGAGGTGTGACAGGCACGGAACACGCCACAGCCCATTCACTTGGGAGGCAACCACCACATTACCTGAGAGCCTGGGGGGAAAACGCCAACGAAGAAACGCAACAAGGAGCTATGGGGTCCATTTATCTATTAAAAAAAGGTTCAAAACAGCAATAATGATCATTGCTCGAGATGAAATGTTCTAACCTGTGCTTACCGGAATTGAAAACTATATTCTAATCCAGAATCAGAGAAAAGAAAACCTAAAAACAAAAAGAATCTGCTATCTGTCTGCAGGTGGCCTTTTTGCAGTAAGGAAAATGTGGGTCACTCCGAGAGCACTCCCTCTCACGGGGACAGAGCTGCGGCTTCCTGAGGACTCCCTCCTGGAAGACGGCGCTTTGGTTATAGAAATGCCTTCACATTTCACATAGTGAGTTTAGCCCTCCCACTGTGTTTGGGGGGCCCAGGGGTTCCCCATCCTCATCTCGCAAGAGGGCAGAGACCCTGCGGGCCTGAAACAGTCATGGGGGCGGAGGGAGCTGGGCCCAAATCCAGAAGCACTGGTCCTGAAGCTGCCCTTCCCACTTTCCCATACTCAGCCTCAGGTCAGCAAAACCACACCCACACCTCCTGCTGGGAGAGGGCGGGACAGCTGATCTCCCTGGGTCATCTGCTCTTGTGAGAGAAAGACAAAGAGAGAGGGAGGGAGACGGAGAGACACAGACAGAATTCAGTAATTACTCATGCCTGTGAGCCAATGTCACCAAATGAAGAGAACATTCCCTACACAAAATCTTAGCGGATCATCAACTCCCAGGAGGTGTTTCGGTAATTCAGAAGTGAACAATGAAAACCAAGTTCTGACGAGTTTCAAAATTCTTGGCTGGAAACTTCTAAGGAGAGCTAGCATGCTGGGTGGGGTCACCGCCCAGCCTTCTCCCACTGGGGATGTGGGGACCTTGTGCCCAAGCCAGGGCTCTGGGTTCCTGGGACAGAAAGGCGGGACCCACAGCCTATGCAGCCGTGCACACACAATGGCTCGTTTCAAATACAAGTTGCCAAAAGGAATTTTGGCTTTGTCTATGGGAACAATTATAAGTTTTAAAAACTGTATTTTCCCTCTGGATATGTTCTAAAATGTCAACTTCCATGAGTCTTTTACAAGAGGCATAGGCCTTTAGTATTAAGGCCGTTGAATTTATCCCATCTTTAATAAAAGAAGAATTTGTTTTTGAAATTTAACAGGAATATAAATGTCTTAATTATTATTTTAATTACTCTTGAAGGAAATGTAAACAAAGAATGCGAAACCTTCTACTCCTCAATTAAGCGTGACATTGATTGAAATGCAATGTGAATGTTCTCACAATATAACAAATGACTTCAATCTGGACTTAACCATGCATCTCAGCTGCGATTAGTGTCGCCCCCGCTGAGGGTGGAAAGGGGATGTGTTGGTTGGGTAAGGGAGAGGATGGAGAGAGCAAGAGAAAGAGAGAGAGAGAGAGAGAGTGAGTGAGGCTCGCTGCCATTATGAACTGCCATCAAGTTTGGGAAATCCACTCACACATGAATGGCCCCACATGCAAATCAACCTGGGTTTTCCTCCAGGGCTGAGTTACTTGGCTCTGTGACACTGAGCAGGTCAGTTCCACTCTCTAAGTGGCACATCTTTTATTTGTGGAATAACGAATTTGGAAGGGGAGGGAGTGGGGCTCTACCTCCAAAATCCCTCGTTCTGGAATTGCCTGGCCTGAGAGGGGAGTAGGCCGAGGAGGGGTGTCAACCCAGGTTGCTGGGAGAGGTGAGGGGAGCCGGTGCTCCAGGAGGAGTCTCTGAGGGGAGGGGAAGGTGGAGTGGGGGAGGGCCCTTCAGGGAAGGGGCTGGGGGTACAGAGTGCTGGGGTCTGGAGCAGGAGATAGACAGTGGGGTCTCCTTCGGCACAGTTTTGGAAGCCTGTGCTGCCCCTCCCCACATCTCCTCATCAATGTTCTTCAAACTTTTACATCACCCAAAGGGCTCTACTGAAACACACATTGCTGGGCCCCAGCCCCAGTAATCCCAGCTTGGTAGGACAGGAGTAGGCATGAAGAAATTTGCATTTACAATCCCATTTTTAATAGCTACAAAAACAGTAAAATACCTAGGAACACAGATAACCAGGGAGGTGAAAGATCTCTGCAAGGAAAACTGTAAAACACTGCGGACAGAAATCAAAGATGAGACCAAAAATATGGAAAAACATCCCATGCTCATAGATTGGAAGAATCAATATCATTGAAATGGCCATACTGTCCAAAGCAATTTATAGATCAAATGCAATTCCTCTCAAACTACCAATGACATTTTTTCACAGAATTAGAAAAAGCTATTCTAAAATGCACATGGAACCAAAAAAGAGCCCGAATAGCTAAAGCAATCTTAAACAAAAAGAAAGCCAGAGTCCTCATATTACCTGAGTTCAAACTATACTACAAAACCACAGCAACCAAAACTGCATGGTATAGGTAGAAAAAAGACACATAGACCAATGAAACACAAAAGATAACCCACAAATAAAGCCACACATCTGATCTTCAACAAAGCTGACAAAAACAATAAATGGGGAAAAGGCCCTTAATTCAATAAATGGTGCTGGAATAACTGGCCAGCTATACACAGAAGATTGAAACTGGACCCCTCCCTTTCACCATATGCAAAATTCAACTCAAGATGGATTAAAGACTTCAGTGTAAGGCTTCAAACTATAAAAATCCTAGAAGAAAACCTAGAAATGCTCTTCTTGATATGAGTCTTGGCAAAAAACTTATGGTTAAGTCCTCAAAAGCAATTACTACAAAAACAAAATTGACAAATGAGACCTAATGAAGCTAAAGAGCTTCTGTACAGCTAGAAAAACTATCAACAGAGTAAACAGACAACCTGCAGAATGGGAGAAGATACTCACAAACTATGCATCCAACAGAGGTCTAATGTGTAATATCTATAAGGAGTTTAAATCAACAAGCAAAAGACAAATAACCCCCGTTAAAAAGTGGGCAAAAGACATGAATGAACACTTCTCAAAAGAAGTAATACAAACAGCCAACACATGTATGAAAAAATGCTCAGCATCACTAGTCATCACAGAAATGGAAATCAAAACCACAAGTAGACACCATTTCACAGCAGTCCAAATGGCTTTTACCAAAAAGTCAAAAAGTAACAGAGCGAGGTGGCGGGCGCCTGTAGTCCCAGCTACTCGGGAGGCTGAGGCAGGAGAATGGCATAAACCTGGGAGGTGGAGCTTGCAGTGAGCTGAGATCCAGCCACTGCACTCCAGCCTGGGCGACAGAGCGAGACTCTGTCTCAAAAAAAAAAAAAAAAAAAAAGTAACAGATGTTGATGAGCATGCAGAGAAAAGGATGCACTTATACACTGTTGTCTGGAATGGAAATTAGTCCAGCCACTGTGGGAAGCAGTTTGGAGATTTCTCAAAGAACTCTGAGGTTGAACGACCATTCAACCCAGCAATCCCATTACTGGGTATATGTCCAAAGGAAAACAAATCATTCTACCAAGAGGACACACGCACCCATATGTTCATTGCAGCACAGTTCACAAAGGCAAAGACGTGGAATCAACCCAGGTGCCCATCACTGGTGGATTAAACAAAATGTGGTACATATGCACCATGGAATACTATGCAGCCATAAAACAAAACAAAATCAATCCTTTGCAGCAACACGGATGGAGCTGGAGGCCATTGTAGTAATAAGTAAATTAACACAGGAACAGAAAATCAAACACCACCTATTCTCACTTATAAGTGGGAGCCAAACATTGGACACTCACGGACACGGTGAAAGGAAAATAGATCCAGGGACCCCCAAATCACTAAGCTAAAGGGAGAAGGGGAGAAGTCAAGCTGGGAACTGCTTAAGAGCAACCTACCTCCCCTTCTTTTCAAAGTCACCCTCTGCTCACTGAGATAAATGCACATCTGATTGCCTCCTTTGGAGCGGCTCATCAGAAACTCCAAGGAATGCAGTCATTTGTCTCTTACCTACCTATGAGCTGGAAGCCCCCTGTCCTCTTGGAGTCTTCCTGCCTTTGCTTCGAGCTGTCCCGCCTTTCCAGACCGAGCCAATGTTCATCTTACGTATGGTGATTGATGTCTCATGTCTCCCTAGAATGTATAAAACCAAACTGTGTTCTCATCACCTTGGGCACCTGTCATCAGGACCTCCTGAGGCTGTGTCACGGGTGTGAGTCCTCAACCTTGGCAAAATAAACTTTTTAAATTAACTGAGGCCTGGCTCAAATTTTCCAGGTTCACAACACAAAGAAGGGAACAACAGACAAGATTAGCAGATGATTTCAAAATGGTCGTATTTCAGTAACTTCAATAACGCAGGCTGGGGAGACAGGTTAGAGAGTGATTGTCAGCCAGTGGTTGCCTGCACAGAACTGATGGTGTCCCCTCCTGCAGGATGGCTCCACCCCACACTTTACCCTGGTTGCGATCAGGTGTGGCCTGAAAGGCAGCCCTAGAGACCGGAGCATGGAGGTAATGAGAGCTCGCTGGCTCAGACTCCTTCTAGAGGAGTCACTGGAGCTGGCTGGTCGGCCCCTGTGCTGCCCTGGGGCAAGGCCACTGCAGAGATGCTCCCCAGGCAGCCCCTCTCCCCAGGTGTCTTCTTCCTCGGCCCCTTCAGGCCCCACAGCTGGCTGTTGTTGACCCCAACACCAACCCTCGGTTGGGGTTCCCTACTTCCTGTTCTGCGGATTGTCCTGACGCTGTCCTCAGGCCACGCAGCCCCAGGGCGCTTTCGTCTCTCCTGGGATCCTGGGGCTGAGACCAGTTTCTTAGGGCTTCCTGCAGATCGGATTAGGGTGGAAGCACCTCTCCTATTGCAGGTTAGGAAGCTGCCGAGCGGAAACCCAGCATCCTGGCTGAACCTGGGGTGCTGCTGGCTGATCTGGGATCCCGCAAACTACCCGGGCCTCAGAATCACCTGGGGAGGTTGCTTCAAATGCATATGTTCGGGTCCCTCCCAAAACCAGAGTCAGAATGTCCCGAGGTGGCACCCAGGAGCATGGGCCTGGCTGCCGCCATCCTCTCCTACCCCTTGGTTATTTGGGAGCCCGGATCTGCCTTCACTGAGCACACAACGAATCACTGCGTGCCCTGTGACTGGGACGTGCCCTGGGACTGAGAACAAGGTCACTGCTATAGGAGGTCTCCCTCTGCTGTCTCCCTAACTGCCAGCACCTCTGTGACCCTGCACGGTGGGGGCGCAATGCAGCCCAGGTCCCCATCGCCCACTGCTGTGCACCAGTGATGCTGCCGTCAGAAACGGCCCCACTTGGGCACAGAGACGGCTGGAAACCCTGGCCCAGAAGTTAGGTTTGAGAACGAAAAAAAAAACAAAAACAAAGAACACAGTTGAAATCCTCCAGTTGATCTTCCTCACTTTGAAGAACGTTGAACTTGTGATAAGAAGGCAGCCTGAGATCAACGATGGCAGATCCATCGACTGGTCACAGTTCAGTTCTGTCCCTGACCTCTGTGTCCTTGGAGGACCAGGCCTGGTTCAGTCTGTTCCCACTGGGAAACCTCCTTGCTGGGCAGCAAGCACCAGCCTAGCGGGTGGGGACCCTGGTCCCTGTCTGCACCTGTGCAGGGGCAGAGACACAAGGCCCCCCTGCTTCTGGGAACCTGGGCTTCTCACGGCGGGTGGCTGCTCACGGGGCTGCGGGCCACTCCTGTCCTCACACCCAAAGCAGCCCTACACCCAGGCCAGGCATCCTCAGTCTGGCAGAGTCACTCCCAAGGGGGGGCAACATTAGCTCGTGGGTGGACAAAAATTCTTGGCCATTGCAACATTTGCAATCCTCGGGAGGGTCAACACATGAACAGGTTTATAATTGCTGTGCGCGGTGAGAAAAGGAACATTCAAAAGATCTTTTTTTTTTTTTGAGACAGAGTCTCGCTCTGTCGTCTGGGCTGGAGTGCAGTGGCCGGATCTCGGCTCACTGCAAACTCCGCCTCCCAGGTTCATGCCATTCTCCTGCCTCAGCCTCCAGAGTAGCTGGGACTATAGGCACCCGCCACCTCGCCCAGCTAGGTTTTTGTATTTTTAGTAGAGACGGGGTTTCACCGTGTTAGCCAGGATGGTCTCGATCTCCTGACCTCGTGATCCACCTGTCTCGGCCTCCCAAAGTGCTGGGATTACAGGCTTGAGCCACCGTGCCCGGCCCCCTTCAAAAGAAGATCTTAAGAGTAGCCTCTAACAGCTGCATCGGGACACAGAGCTAACAAAGCCAAGGCCTGTAACCTAAAGCTGGCCTCTTGCCCATGTAATTGGGGTTTGTTAAATATTTCACTGGCAGGTACTGGTCATAAACCTGTTTATCATAAACCTCTAGAATAAAGACAGGAGGGAACCAGTCTGCCTCCAGCCCCCCACTCAACTGCATATTTACCTTATCGTTTGGGCAGTGCCACCGAGCGCCCATCAGAATCTTAGGAATGTCACGGCTGTTTCACCGCTTGCCTCTCCCACCTTCTGGGCCGCACACATCCACCTGTTAGAAAATATAAGTGCACGGTGCCTCACAGAGCCTGCCTTGAGATACATTCTCAGTGGACACAGAGTCTGTGTTCCTGGGCTTAAGTCCTCCAGCTTGGCTCAGAATAAGTCTCCCCATGATTTCCCTCAGTTCTAGTGTTTACTATTCAGCTTTGGGTCAATGGTGGTATTATAATTTCATTGCAGAGGTGAGGGCTTGACTAGGAACATAATGTCTAAAAATCCTCCTTAGCAGATTAATAATAAGAAAATGGTAAGGAACACTCTCAGCACACAGGCCTGTGAAAACTGGCAGGTGAAACTCATTGGCCATTCTTGGACTAGATCATGCAACAAATACACGAGAGTTGCTCACGACGTGACAGGTGCCTCCCTTGCTGTTGGGGATACAGCAGCAGGTGACATTCTCGACAGCTGAGGAACCTGGCAATTCCTCCTGAGGCTCCTCTCCAACCCAGCGTCCAGGTTCCAGACACTTCCCACCCAGAGTGTCCAAGTCCAGCCTGATACTTCCCACAGCAGAGCCTGGGGGCAGCCCAGACCCTCAACCCCTCACCCCCCGGTGACACGCCATCAGCTGGAGCTGCCAGCCTGAGAACTCGGCAGCCCTTGTGTGCTTGGGAGCACAGCTCCGATGTGGTGTGGCTGTGTCCCCACCCAAATCTCATCTTGAATTGTAGCTCCCATAATTCCCGCGTGTTGTGGGAGGGACCCAGTGGGAGATAACTGAGCCATGGGGGTGGTTTCCCCCATACTGTTCTCATGGTAGCAAATAAGTCTCATGAGATCTGATGTTTTGTTTGTTTGTTTTGTTTTGTTTGTTTGTTCGTTTTTTCTTTCTTTCTTTTTGAGACGGTGTCTCAGTTTGTCACCCAGGCTGGAGTGCAGTGGCACAATCTCAGCTCACTGCAACTTCCGCCTTCTGGGTTCAAGCGATTCTCCTGCCTCAGCCTCCTGAGTAGCTGGGATTACAGGTGCACACCACCATGCCCAGCTAATTTTTGTATTTTTAGTAAAGATGGGGTTTCACCATATTGATCAGGCTGGTCTCGAACTCCTGACCTTGTGAGCCTCAAACCTCAGCCTCCCAAAGTGTTGGGTTTACAGGTGTGAGCCACTGCGCCCGGCCAAACTGATGGTTCTATAAGGGGAAACCCCCTTTGCTTGGCTCTCATTCTCTCTTGCCTGCCGCCATGTATGACATGCTTTCAGCTTCTGCCATGATTGTGAGGCCTCCCCAGCCACGTGGAACTGTGAGTCCATTAAACTTCTTTTTCTTTATAAATTACCCAGTCTCAGGTATGGCTTTATCAGCAGCGTGAAAGTGGACCAACGCAAGCTCCAAGGACAGGCGGGAGGAGGAGGCCATGTGGCATCCAGAAAGAGCAAAAGGTAGCTCTGCAGTCAGTCAGGTCCGACTGGGTCCCTTGCTGGATTTCCATCTTTTGTGCAGTTCAGTGATTGATGTAAAATGTCCTGAACTCAAACTGCCATGGCCCCAGCAGCGAACACACTGCTAAGGCCCGGCAGTCAGACAGGATGTCATCACACAAACAACTCGGCAGTGCTGGCTGATGAAATAGCCATCTTGCCCTTTCTGGGGGTTACAGACATCCGGGTCACCTTCCTCCAGCCACTCATTTCTGTCCTGATTGATGAGGCTCCCTGAAGCACTGACATGTCATTTGGTCAAAGGTCCATTGCCGATTCGGGGCTGTAATTGTGCTAAGTCTGGGGATAAAGAGGTGAACGAGACGCTGACCCAGTCTTCAAGGAGCATAACTTATTAAAGGGGCTTTCATTATAGTACTAAAACTTCTTCGCACAACGATGACTGCACGTGCACCACCCAGGGTGGTCCACAGGAAGACTCGGGGCGATGCAGGATCCCAGGCAGGCGGCAGTGTGGGCCGCGGTGCACATAGCAGGCCGGTAGGTCTGCTCCTCTGCTTCCTGGAGTCTCTGCTAACAGGAAAAAGATTAGCGCTGTGAGCCAGTCCCAGACGTGATGATCTTCTCAATATTCTAGGAGGCGATGGAGGGATCCGTCTTACCCAACTGCCACTTTGGGAATCCTGCATTTTAGAAGGCTTGGCCTGAAGCTTCATTTCTGTTGACAGTGCGTAGACATCCAAATGCTCTCGTATCTTTCCCCATCAGAATCTTCTCTTCAGAAAGTGCCCTAAGAAAACAAACACATGCAATGGCTTTGACCAAATGACTGTGTCCTCCCTCTCAGAGGATCAAGGCAGTGGCTGACGGTGTCCTCCCTCTCAGAGGAACAGTGCGGTGGCTGACGGTGTCATCTCCCTCAGAGGAACAGTGCGGTGGCTGACTGTGTGGTCTCCCTCAGAGGAACAATGCGGTGGCTGACGGTGTCCTCCCTCTCAGAGGAACAGTGCGGTGGCTGACTGTGTCATCTCCCTCAGAGGAACAATGCAGTGGCTGACTGTGTCCTCCCTCTCAGAGGAACAATGCAGTGGCTGACGGTGTCATCTCCCTCAGAGGAACAGTGCGGTGGCTGACGGTGTCATCTCCCTCAGAGGAACAATGCAGTGGCTGACAGTACCGTCTCCCTCAGATGAACAGTGCGGTGGCTGACTGTGTGGTCTCCCTCAGAGGAACAATGCGGTGGCTGACAGTGTCCTCTCCCTCAGAGGAATAATGCCATGACTGACTGTGTCGTCTCCCTCAGAGGAACAATGCGGTGGCTGACTGTGTGGTCTCCCTTAGAGGAATAATGCCATGGCTGACTGTGTGGTCTCCCTCAGAGGAACAATGCGGTGGCTGACTGTGTCGTCTCCCTCAGAGGAACAATCTAATGCTGGCACTACTTCAGGCATCTCAAATCAGTGAATGAGGCTGCTCTGGGGTCTCAGGACATAGTCAGCCCAGGAGGGAGGTGGCGGAAGCCCCAGTGTACCAGCAAGGCATGCCCTAACCAGGAGTTGGGTGGATGATGCCAAATGCACAAATGCCCCACAGACGCAAGGTTAATACACAAAACTTAGGCCTCCACGTGATGGCTTGCAGCTGGGCAGGTTGCATGTCATGCAGCTTTGGGAGCTCGATTCACGTGGCAGCCGTAGTGAGTTTGTATATTTACGGTGAGATTTTTCCAGCCAATGGAGGTCATGGGTCTGGAGGACGGGGATTCATCACAGTGACATCTGGGCTAGTGGAGCTGCTGCCGTTCCGAACCAGTGGCCTTGAAGCTGACTCCCCTGTAGCTGACCCGCGGCTCCCCATTGCCTGTGGAGTCCCCTCCTCTCCTGTCTCCTGCTGGCGTTTCACCTGACACCTTTATGCTCACAGGACACACTGCTTGCCCCAGAACTCCTCTCGGACCCCTCCTCCACATCAGGGAGTGGAAAGGACGGTGCCCTCTTCCCCTGCAGCTCTAGGGGATCCGTCCCCAACCTTGATGTGACAAAGGTTGGCTGTTGGGTGCTCCATTCAGATGCGCCCCCTCTTCAGCCCTGCCAGGGGCTTCCCCAGGACACTCAGAAAAAAATGGTCACCTTCTTTGAGGCTATTGGACCCTGCTTAGCTGTGGACTCTCCTGGAGCCCGAGGCCCTTCCACCTGGGACATGATGTCACTGTCCCCTCCAATGGCTGCCCCTCCTCACTGCCAAGAGGTTTTCTTCACTTCCAAGTGGAGCAAGGAGCCCCTGCTGTGTGCTCCTGGGTGGTCCTGTGCTCTCCCCGCCACATTCATCACACAACCTGACAGGTCGCTCGTCCATCTTCTCTGTCTCCATGCTCCTTAATGGAACCCAGCACAGTCTCTACCTAGTCCACATCTAGGCTGTCTAGTCTATACGCAGTCTATGTCCCGTCAATATCCAGGTCTACATCTAGTCTGTAAGTATCTAGTCAATATCCACTCTACATCTAGTCTGTAAGTATCTAGTCAATATCCACTCTACATCTAGTCTGTAAGTATCTAGTCAATATCCAGTCTACATCTAGTCTGTAAGTATCTAGTCAATGTCCAGTCTACATCTAGTCTGTAAGTATCTAGTCAATATCCACTCTACATCTAATCTGTAAGCATCTAGTCAATATCCAGTCTACATCTAGTCTGTAAGTATCTAGTCAATATCCAGTCTACATCTAGTCTGTATCTAGTCAATATCCAGTCTACATCTAGTCTGTAAGTATCTAGTCAATATCCACTCTACATCTAGTCTAATCTGTATCTAGTCTACATCTAGGCTGTGTCTAGTCTATTTCTAGTCAGTATCTCATGTAGATTCAGTCCGTCTGGTCTAATGTATCTAGTCAATATGTACTCGATGTCTAGTCTATATCTAGGCTGTATCTAGTCTATTTCCATCTATATCCAGTCTTCGTCAAGTCAGTATCTTCTCTATATTTCATCTATTAATACATGTAGTCTACATCTAATCTGTATGTATCTAATCAATATCCAATCTACACTTGGTCTACAGCTAAGCTATATAGGCTGCAAACCTGTAGAGCTATACCCGGTCTCCATCTAGTCTATAGTCCATATGTAGTCTATACATAGTCTATATTTAGCCTGTATTTGGTCTGTGTTGAATCTGTACACAGTCTCCAGCCAGTCTGTATCTAACCTGCATGGAGTCTCGGCCTATTTTATGTCTACCTTGGTCACAGAGCTAGGAGCACAGAGCCAGGCTCCCGCTAGCTGAATGAACAAGTGAAGGAAGAGATGGCAAGATGAATGATCACTGCTAACCTGGACTTGCTTATAGTCTCCACCACCGGGTTGATGTTACTCTAGTGCCTGCTCAGAGGCAGCACGACAACGCCCCAGGCAAAGCTCTAGCTACCTCCACACGCGAGACCAGGGAGGTACTTACTCACAGGGTTCATAAGACAGACAATTCTGGAGCATCCAGAAGAGCCGTTTTCCCCAGTTATCTTCACAGATAACACAGCTGTGGCCCTCCGACCCCTGAGAGGGTGGGACCTCCTCTTTCTTTACAGGGAAGGGGTTGACTCTGCCAGGACCTGGGCGCAGGACACGACGACTCTGCCCAACAAGCTGCCACCGCCCCCTGGCAGCTCAGACGGCTGTATCCTTTCTATTTTCTTTTTATTTTTACTGACATTTATTTTTTCACATGAAAGATACTGTTTTCTGTTTTTTGGAGACGGAGTCTCCCTCTGTCACAACCTCCTGCTTGTGGGTTCAAGCGATTCTCCCACCTCAGCCTCCAGAGTAGCTGGGGCTACAGGCACAAGCCACCACGCCTGGTTAATTTTTGTTTTGTTTGTTTTTGGTTGGTTTTTTTTTTTGGTATTTTTGGTAGAGATGGGTTTTTACCTATTACCCAGGCTGGCCTCATACTCCTAAGCTCAGGTGATCCTCCAGCCTCGGCCTCCCAACGTGCTGGGGTTACAGGCAGGAGCCACTGCACCTGGCCAAAAAAGTCTTATTAGGTAGACAATTTTATAGCTGAAAATTGAGTCTGGAATGAGTTACATAATTTGAGCTCAAACAGCAATTAACAGGAATGGAGCTCACCCAAATCTCACGGCTTCGGGTGCATTATTTGCCAAAAATACAAAGACTCTGTGACCATCAGGTGACAAGCAAAGATTTTCACTTTAAAAAGTCATGGAGCCGGGCGCGGTGGCTCACGCCTGTAATCCCAGCACTTTGGGAGGCCGAGGCAGGCGGATCACCTGAGGTCAGGAGTTCCAGACCAGCCTGGTCCAAATGGTGAAACCCTGTCTGTACTAAAAATACGAAAATTAGCTGGGTGTGGCGGTGGGCGCCTGTAATCCCAGCTACTCAGGAGGCTGAGGCAGGAAATCGCTTGAACCTGGGAGGCGGAGCTTGCAGTGAGCAGAGATCGTGCCACCACTGCACTCCAGCCTGGGCGACAGAGAGAGACTCTGTCTCAAAAAAAAAAAAAAAAGAAAAAAAAACTCATGGAGCCACTACCGAAGTAGGACGGGGGCGGAATCAGTCATAATTTAGAGTTAAGGTGAGGTTGGTGGAGCAAAGCTCATCTGGGCTGTGCTTGTCCCCAGACTTTACATCTAGCAGGGAAAAGACCTGCGCTGGTTGCAGCGGGCAGAGACTCTTGGTGAACGGTAAAGCCTGGCCCAGGTGCAGGCCTCACGGCTCACACTGGACGCCTTCCTGGAGATTAGTCACCGTGGATCCGCAGTGGGCAATGGGGAGATATGGAGATTATTTCAAGTAACAAGGATGAGGGGAGAAAACAGGCTGAGCAAACACAAAGACAGGAAAGGTGTGTTTGGAATGCCTAGGGGAACTGAGTCACTCAGGAAGGAGGGGTACTGGGGAGCGCTGTGCGGCAGGGTCTGGAAGGCTCCCGCTGGGCCCAGGTGCACCGTCTTTTGTAACCACAGTCTTGGCCTCTGCAAGGCTTGAGCTCTTAGCCACTGGCCTCTAATTGCCCGATGGTCTGGGTCTGATGTGGCTGCTTCTCATCATAACTTCGGCTGCTTCTCATCATAACTTCATTGCCTTTACCTTCAGGCAGTGTAGGAAGTCAGGGAAGAGGTCCAGAATCTTCTCCTTCCCCTGCTGCCTGAAAGCATGAGTGAGTCTCTGCGTTTTTCTAAAACTCACTATGGGATGTGGGGGAGGGTCTCTGAGCCTGAGGGCTCTATGGGCTGTGCTCAAATGCCCAGGAAAGGAGAATTCAGCATCTATGCCTGAGCTAGGCACTTTGATAGGAACATCTCAGGTCATCTGTACAGCAGACTCGCAAGGTGGATGGCGTAATTCTTTCTGGTTTATAAAGGAAAAAAAAAAGATTTGGAAAGGTCACGTGAGTTGGTAAAGGCCACAGAGCTAATAAATTGCAGTCATTTTATTTCAAGCACTCAGGTTCCTAAAGTTACACGATTTTGTCTTTCGGATGCGAAGCTTTCAATGAACTCTGCAATTCTATCCATGTTTCGGGGCTAGCAAGGAACAAATTAAAGTTTTAGTCCAATGTAGACTTTGTTTCTCTACATTTGGTAAAATGAAGAGAGTACCTGACTCAGGGTCAGAAGCAGTGGGTTCCAGTCTTGAGTCCAGCAGTTCCTGACTGCAGGGCATGGGAGGCAGGCACCGAGCAGTTGAGAGAGAGGTCGCCGGACACAGCCCAGCCAAGAGTCTTCCCGGCAAGCTCAGGGTCCCAAGTTTCCACAGAGTGCGTGGCCACAACACGGCGTCAAACATCCTGCTCCCTTCCCCTACACACCCTGAATCATAAGAAATGATGACCAGGGGTCATTCTCTGAGTTAATTTCTGGGGCAGTAATTTTTAAAGAATACAAACATGAATGTTTTCCAGGAACTCCCTCTATAAACAGGTACATACTAGTCACTCAGCAAGGCTCCACTCCTGCGTCCTGATGAGTTTGCTTCTTGAGGACCAAACAAGAAGAAAAGCAGTTTGTATGCTGGGAAGGACGCAGACAATTGTAAAAGCATGTGACAGTAATGTCATAGAGTTACTTAACTTACGGCTTTTTTTTTTTTTTTTGAGACGGAGTCTTGCTCTGTCGCCCAGGCTGGAGTGCAGTGGCGCAATCTCGGCTCACTGCAAGCTCCGCCTCCCGGGTTCACGCCATTCTCCTGCCTCAGCCTCCCGAGTAGCTGGGAGTACAGGTGCCTGCCACCATGCCTGGCTAATTTTTGTGTATATTTAGTAGAGACAGGGTTTCACCGCGTTAGCCAGGATGGTCAACTTAGGGCTTTTAATTGTGGGTTAATAGCCATTAAGAAGGTATGTTTTTGATAAAACACATTGAAGATAAAATTTTACCTGTAACTTAAGATTATGCTCAAGGTCAGGAAAACAACATAATAATGAAAATCTGAAGGTTTCTATTCCTTCTCTTCCCCAAACCGCGGTAATAGAAAAGCCACACCAATTTACCATCCATATCTCAACAGTCATTGCAGCTGATAAAGGGGTACACAGTGTTTCCTTCCGTCCTCAGCAACACCAAACCAGGAACCGCAAAGTGATGCCTGAAAATTGTGGTTTCTTGGTGGTACTGTACTAGACCGTAAGGGTGACAGCCAGAGTTATGATGGAAAAAGGATCACTTTGTTAAGTGAGGGACACGTTCATGACATAACGGGAAGGACAGTGGAGATGTTAGCCTTTCAACCTTGGCTTCCACCCTCTGGAGTCCCCACAGCTGGAACAAGGAACACCCAGATACTGTGATGGTGAACACAGACCGAGTTATTTTTAACAAATCCCACAAACATAAAATCAGTCATTACTGGAGTTTCAGGAATCTTCCAGATTCAAACGTGCTAACTGACGGTCAGTATCCCCAGGTTTGGGATGTGAGCATAGTTGTTACCATAAATATAAAAGAAAGTAAATCTAAAACGTGAAGATTTTAAGCACAAAGGCTTAACACTTAATACACGAAAACCAACACTATAGTGGCTGTCGGTGCCTTTGTTATAGCCACTAGGATGCTAAGGACAACTTGGGAATGGCAACCCATCAGCACGACTGAGCTAAGGAGCCGTGACCAGGGCATGCTTCCTCACAGTGGTGTGTAAACCCGCGTGGACACGAGCAGGCTGGGGTATCGACAGGTGCAATGCTCACAGCTGTGTGCAACAGTGCATGGGGCTGGGCTGATGTTGGACGGGCTCTCATATTGTTTGGTGGGCTGGTGCAATGGTCAGCCCTCTGGGACCATTTTTCCTCATCTGTAATTACAGGATAATCTTAAATCTGTTCAAGCTGAGGCTTCCAACTGGTCACATGGCAGGGATTTGGATAAACTTAAAGCATGTGAGAGCTTAGGAATAAATGACTCTTTTGCAAATACACTTTGCTCACTCATCTATTCCATCTCCGAGATTCTAGAGTGTCGTGACTAGAATTATGGGTGGTGATAAATTGGTTTCACCAGAAAAACTGTTGCATGAAACTCAGTGGGTGCCTTCAGATGCCTTCCTGAAATTTTGTCAGAAAACATTTGGGAAGTTCACTAGATGCATGCAAGAATCTTTTAGTGAATGCTTTGACAAACAAAAAAACCACAGGCACAATTCATTTTATGCTTTGATTTTTTGCACTTCACAGATATTGCATTTTTTCTTTTTTCTTTTTTTTTTTTTGAGTCGGAGTCTTGCTCTTGTTGCCCAGGCTGGAGTGCAGTGGCGTGACCTCAGCTCACTGCAACCTCTGCCTCCCCGGGTTCAAACGATTCTCCTGCCTCATCCTCCGGAGTAACTGGTACTACCGGTGCCCGCCACCACGCCTGGGTAATTTTTTTGTATTTTTAGTAGAGATGAGATTTCATCATGTTGGCCAGGCTGGTCTTGTTCTGGTGATCCACCTGCCTCGGCCTCCCAAAGTGCTAGGATTACAGGTGTGAGCCACCATGCCTGGCCCACAGATACTGCTTTTTTTTTTTTTTTTTTACAAATAAAGGTTTGTGGAAACCCTGTGTGGAGCAAATCCAGTGGGGCCATTTTTCTCGTAACGTGCTTACTTTGTGTCTCTGGCACATTTGGCAATTCTTGCAATAGTTCAAACTTTTTCATGATATCTGTTACGGTGATCTGTGATCAATGATCTTTGACGTTACTATTAATTGCTTTAGGCCCCAAATGGGTTATTCTCCCTCTCTTCAGACCTCCCTATTCCTTGAAACATAGTAATATTGAAATTTGACCAATTAATAGTCCTACAATGACCCTAAGTGTTCAAGGGAAAGGAAGAGTCACTTGTCTCGCACTTGAAATCAAAAGCTAAACATGATTCAGCTTAGTGTGCGAGGAATGTCAAAGGCTGACACTGGCCACAAGCCAGGCCTCCTGTGCCAACCAACCAAGCCATGAATGCCAAGAAAAAGTTCTTGAAGGGAATTAAAAGTGCTTCCCCGGTGAACACACTAACGACGAAACACGGCAATAAGTGAAACAGCTTTATGGTTGATAAGGAGAAAGTCTGAACCATCTGGATACAAGGTAAGTCAGACACAACATTCCCTTAAGCCAAAGCCTCACACAGAGTCAGGCCCTAATTCCATTCAATTCTATGAAAGCTGAGAGTGGTGACGAAGCTCCAGAAACAGATTCTGAAGCTAGCAGAGGTTGGTTCTGGGGTTTAAGGAAAGAAGCTGTCTCCACAGCATAAAAGTGCAAGGAGAAGCAGCAAGTGCTGATGGAGAAGCTGCAGCAAGGTCTCCAGAAGCTCTGAGATCACAGATGAAGATGGCTACACTAAATAACAGATTTTCCATGTGGACAAAACAGCCTTCTATTGGAAAAAGATGCATTCAGGACTTTTGTAGCTGGAGAGGAGAAGTGAACGCCTGGCTTCAAAGCTTCAGAGGACAGGATGACTCTCTTGTCACGGGCTGGTGCAGCTGGTGACCTTAAGTTGAAGTTAATGTTCATTTACTTCTGAGAATCTTCAGACTTTTAAGAATTATGCTAAATCAACTCAGGCCGTGCTTTTTTTTTTTTTGAGACGGAGTCTCGCTCTGCCACCCAGGCTGGAGTGCAGTGGCCGGATCTCAGCTCACTGCAAGCCCCACCTCCCAGGTTTACACCATTCTCCTGCCTCAGCCTCCCGAGTAGCTGGGACTACAGGTGCCCGCCACCTCGCCTGGCTAATTTTTTGTATTTTTTAGTAGAGACGGGGTTTCACTGGGTTAGCCAGGATGGTCTCGATCTCCTGACCTCGTGATCCACCCGTCTCGGCCTCCCAAAGTGCTGGGATTACAGGCTTGAGCCACCGCGCCTGGCCTCAGGCCGTGCTTTATAAATGGAACAACAAAGCCTGAATGACACCACATATGTTTACAGCATGACTTAGTGAATATTTTAAGCCCACTCTTGAGACCTACTGCTCAGAAAAAATCAATTATCTTCAAAATATTATTGCTCATTGACAATGCACTTGGTCACGGCAAGAGATGTTAACAAACAACATCCATTCTGCAGCCCATGGATCAAGTTATAATTTTGACTTTCAAGTAAGAAATCATTTCATTAGGCTGTAGCTGCCATAGATAGTGATTCTTCTAATGGATTGAGGCAAAGTAAACGGAAAACCTTCTGGAAAGAATTCACCACTCTAGATGCTATTAAAATATTTATGATCCATGGGAGCAGGCCAAAATATACACACTAACAGGAGTGCCTGTTAAAAAAAAGTTGATTCCTGCCCTCTTGGATGACTCTGAGGGTTCAAGACTTCCGTAGAGGCAGTAACTGCAGATATAGTGGAAATAGCAAGAGAAGTAGAAGTGGAGTCTAAAGATGGGACTGAACTGCTGCAATCTCATGATCAATCTTGAAAGGATGAGGAGTTGCTTCTTGGGGATGAGCAAAGCAAGTGGTTTCTTGAGATGGACTCTACTCCTGGTGAAGATGCTGTGAACACTGTTGAAATGACAACACAGGATCTAGAATATTCCGTAAGTTGATGTGATAAAGCAGCAGCAGGCTTTGAGAGGACTGACTCCAATGTTGAAATAAGCAATTCTGTGGGTAAGATGCTATCAAACAACATTCCTTGCTACAAATAAATCTTTCATGAAAGTAAGACTAAACCAATACGCTAAGCTTCATTTTGTCTTGCTTTCTGAAATCGACACAGCCACCCCAACTTTCAACAACCACCACCCTAATCAGTCAGCAGCCATTAACATCAAGACCCTCCACCAGCAAAGAGATTACAGCACACTGAAGGCTCAGATGATCGTTCACTATTTTTAGCAATAAAGTATTTTTAAATTAAGGTATGTACATTTTTTAGACATAATGCTTCTGTGCATGTAATAGATCATAGTATAATGTGAACACAGCTTTTATATGCACCGGGAAACCAAAAAAATTGTATGACTTGCTTTATTGAGATAGTCACTGATTGCAGTGGTCTGGAACTGAGCCCACAATGTCTCCCAGGTATGCCTGTATTTATGTCATTTGACATATAATCTTGCATGCCAGAAACAGGTATTAAGTGTTAATAACAAAAAGCAATAGGAATGTTTCAATGCATTCTACATATTATTAAAACAAGATACATATGGTTAACTTTTGCTAGTTTTGCATTAGGCATTTCATTTAAATTAAAATTGGTATATGGCACTCATTCCCTGGTGACAGAAAAGCACCTGTCTTTTGTTGACTGAGGAATGTTCATCCCATGTTCATAAACATTCCATGAAAGCAGCTCAATTTCTCATTCTAATTTTGAAATGATTTGGCAATTTTAACAACATAATATTTAATTTTTCCTTAATATTTCATTGTTCTCCTTATATAGTCGAGTAGTATTTTTTCCAGGCCCTATAAAGACGCCCTCGAATCCATTCCAGTTTCCTTTAGAGCAGCATCCTGTCTCCCACCCAACCACAGCCTGAGGGGCTCAGCAATTATCACGTCATCCCCGGCTTCTGGCCCCAGAGCCCCACATGGCTCAGCTCAGAAAAGGGAGTGTCTGCCTTCTGTGCACTGTGCCCTCCTGACCTGCGTTCTTGCTTCTGGAAAAGCAGCTGCCCATCACAGACACCTCGGTGTGTGAGCTGCTGGTACATACCTCTCTGACAAAGAAATGTCCTTCTCCACAGCACAAAAACTGCAGGAGGCATTTAGTTGCCAGAGGTTTTTCCCAAGAGCTCACTCCCACCTGTCAAAATTCAGTCAGGTTAAAGCATCCTAGCTACTTCGGAAAAGGAAGTCAACTTTATCTAATACCTTATTTTTAGTAATATCTTCACATTTAGTCACAAAATCATTAGTGACTAGGACAGTTCTGGGGCTTTTTCCTGGACCTACCTCCTTCCCTTCTCAGGCTTTGGATCTCACCTGGAAAAGCTTTAGCCTCATGTACTGGTTTCAGGTAAAAATAAATAAATAAATAAAGCCATTCTCCATTTGAAAATGTGACCCATTTATTTGAACTGAAAGGCATCATTACAAAGTGCAAACATTTCTTTGGTAATGAACTGAATACAATGGTCATAAAAAAGGCATTTGGCTGTTGGAGCAGTTAGAAAAGTAAATAAATATGTACATTCCACTCCCGTTACAGCGATCCCGCAGAGGGGCTGCTAGACACGTTCACCCAGGCACTGCCCACTGTTCTGATTACAGAGAGTATCAAACTGCTGATTCCGCAGACATTTTGGTTTGAATGACAGAATTTTTTTTGGTAAATAACAGTCAGCTTCCCCCTTTGGCTTAGACAACACAACTGCTTGTCAGTGGCCCAGACCGCACATTACACAGGTGTGCTACAGGTGTGCCACCCCAGCACTGAGACCGCAGAGGCCTCCAAGGCACGTAAGAGGCACAGAACACTCGAGAACCCAGAATCCGCTGCCATCCGAGTGCCTCAGCAACTTACATAACCGTCAGTTTTCAGACGAACTTACACATTTCCTGTTTTACAGAAATCTCTTCCACAATTCGGTCACTACATTTGACTTGCTATTTCAAAAGAAGTCCATATGTCATGAAACGCCAACCAATTTTATCACTCACTTACCAATATGAGGATAAGAAGTCAAGACAACCATTTTTACAGATAAAACCCATGAATCCAACGACCCTCCTCACAGCTGAAATGCTGCCTCTGCCACAGCAACGTAGCAGGCTCGTGCTGGAAGGGTCTGGGTGTCTCCTTGGGAGGACATGCTCCTGGAACACGGGCCGTGCACGAATCACACTAGGCACTGTACGCACCCATACTGTCCGAAGGCAGCCGGCCACCCCCACCCCACGGAAGCCTCGACGTCATACCCCAGTGCTGGACACCTGCCACCCTGAACTGAAACGGCCGTGACCTCAGGGGCTTCCGCCTCCACCACCTCAGCTGGGCCGCGCTGAGGGCAGGTGGCCCGGACCTTGGTGCCTTATGTGTCCAGCACTATGCCCGGCACACGGTGGGTACTCAGGTCAGCATGCGGCACTGCAGCTGTGTGTTCGGGGAAATGGTGCGCAGAACACAGATCGCTTTGTATTTAGAGAAAAATGGAAGGTTTTGGTCAATTAAAGAGAGACCATGAGGTATGAGAGTTGATTTTCACTGACTTCTAAGAGAACTTTTGCATAGTGGAAATGGTTTTTCTGTCATATCTAATACTTAAAAAATGGACAAAATTTCATAAAACATCATGCATTTTAAAAATACAAATGAGGTATAGGGATTCTTCTTTTTTTTTTCTTTTTAACGCACTCACACAACCTGAAGTTAGACAGTTCCCGACACTCGAGCTCCTCTTCCCTTGGGAAGAGCCATCCGGAGGCGGCTCCTGTTCAGGACATGGACGCAACCAGGGCCGGCTGGGGGCGGTGCTGTCAACCGCACACGACTGGCCCTCGGCAGGTATCAGATACACAATGGGATGAAGGAGGATTTTCACATTTGGTTCACAACTAGGCAGTATGTATGCAAGTGACAGCTGAAAGCAAACCTGTTTCTAAATGTGGCTTATGAATGTTCTAATCAAGTGTGGAAGGAGCTGACACATGGAGAGTCACAGGCTATACAGCTGCTTCGAGCAGCGGGAATGTTGGTCTTGGGATTAGATGCTGACACGCGGTGAAATGTTACAGAGAGCCCAGAGGAAGGAGGAGTTCAGAGGTTCCCAGGGAAGAGGCCGGGGGCTCGCACTGCAACCCCAGACAGTGTCCCTGTGAACACTCTTATAAAAGGTTCTGTTCCATTTGCCAAACACCAATTCTCTTTTTAAACATAGCTTGTGAGGGAACCCGGATTTCAGTGAGCCCCTCTGGCAGCTCCGAGACTCACCCCACCTGCGGGTGACAGGTCTGCCGGCTCCTGGCATCTGAACAAGGTAAGGCTGACGTGTAGAGGTATCCTGCTTTATTTAAAAAGAAATGGTGTTGGGAGGCAAAATCAATTTAGGCGCCTAAATGATTCAACTGTGCAATTTAATAATAGCACCAATTTTTCATTGTAAAAGAATTAAATAAAAACCTGAGAAGTCTAACGTGAAGCTAGGACTCCTGCCTGCTTCCCTTCGGGCACCTGCTCCGCCTCCTTCTCCACAGACGCTCCAGTTGGAAGCCTCCTGCACTGCCTTCTGTAACAGCACCAGCTGGACGTTGTCATGAAATGTCGCGAGTTCTGGGTGTTTCCTGGTCCGCAGCCTGCAGCTCCCTGCCGTCGGCCACCTGATCTCACGATGGCACCGCAGACAAACTCCGAGGAGCCTCCCAGGAGCCTAGGGCTTCTCCTCCGCCCTCCTCTGTAAGCAGACTGGACAGCAGGCCCCTGGGATGTTCGTGGGGACAGCACAGGTGGCAGGGGGGCAAGCTTCCACGAAGCAGGTGACCTGCCCGTCCTGGAGAAGAGAGACGGAGCACAGCCTGTCAGCTCTGGGATGGCCTTCAGGTGAGCACAGTCTGTCAGCTCCGGGACAGGTGTCAGCCACGGCCATGAGTCAGGCCTTGCCCTGAGGCCCCTGCCTTGCCCACTGTACTTGCCCTGTGGGCATGGGTTTTGTGGTTCTCTGAGGACTTCATAGTTGCAGACAGGTATGAGTTAATGGGAGCCCCCATAACAAGTCTCCCTGAGGCTCCGTCCCACCTTTCTGTCCATGCCCACCCTCCTCTCACCCTGAGGGGCCAAGACCACCAGCTGGGCACATCCTCCCACCTCACACCTGGATCCCCTCGGACTGCGTCTGGGGGTGGACGTTGTCAGGAAGCAGGATGGGACTAGACAGAGAGGAAGGGACAGGGCTTTGCTCTTCCCCAGTCTGCCCTTCCCAAACCTGACCAGCTCAGGGACACAGATGCGCCCTCTCCCAATGGCCATGGCAAGTGAGGCGCCCGGGCTGGCCTGCTGTCCTCACCATCCTGCCTCCTCACACTATGCCCTGAGCTTTCCACGGAGCCTGGCTCCAGCCAGACGTCTGTCCACTGCCGGCACCAGGGCACGCTCCACCTGCCACCGGTCTCCTTCTGCAGGGGAGGGATCGTCCCCCCGCGACCTCTGTAACACCCCAGCCCTGATGGGAGATGGGACAGGGTCAGCGGCGGGCACGTCAGTGTTCACCCACCAGCTCTGCAGGGAGGAGCTGATCTGCCCCACTCACGGGTTTCCATGGCACGAACATTCCTGCCACAGCTGATGGGAGGTGAGGCCAGTGCACACAAGCAGCCCCACGTGGCCCCGCAACAGAGAAGGGGTTGCCCGCCCTCTGTGGGGTGGACCATGCTGAGGTTCTGAGCCTCCTAGCACGTCCTCTGTGCACAGAGAGCTGGGCTTGCCTGGTGCTTCCATAGGAGTGAAGGAGGGACGAAGGCCGGCAGAGGTGGGCGGGGAGGGGCCTGGCCCTGACATCTGAGCCACCCACCTGAGTGGTCACATGGGACTCTCGGACTTGGGTATACCTTAGGGTGTGAAGACAGACCCCATACTCACTTTGCATTCACAAATGGTGCATGCATCCTTCTTCCACTTGGTGTTGTTGGCATGAGACTCACCCCCGGCATCCACGCACTCTGTGGTACTGAGCCGTGATTCAAGTTTCTTTATCTGCAGCAAAGCGAAGAACATTCATTCACTGGCCCCTTCAGAGTAACAGCTTAGTTCTTGCATTAAAATATGTTATTTCCCTGAAAATAATGCCTTAAAATAAACAACATTTGAGGAGCATATTTCTCAAGGACTTTTGCAGAATCTCCAATGTCCTTATTAGACTGGCGACGGCTGGCCAAAAGCCCCAGTGGAAGACGTTCCCACCACCGTGCTGTCAAATAAAAGCCTTGGTCACAAAGGTGACGTTCTCAGAGGACTGTGGGAGCAACATTCGACCAGAGGACAAGAACGTCCTGCACCTACGCTTCCACCAGAATGGACGACGACCACTCAGAATCCCCCGAGTCAAGTCTGCCTGTTTTCCGAGTACCACCACTGGCTTTTCTCTGGAAGCTCGGGGCCCCATAATAAGGTGCCCTTTCCAACCGCCGTGCCAGGCACCGGGTGGCAGGAGCCTCCTGGAAGGGTCTCCTTCCTCAGACCCTCTCTTGCATCTTGCAGGGCCCGGGGGCAGAGAGGGTGACAGTGGCCGGAAATGCCTGGGCCACGAGGTGACCTTGGGAAGAGGCCACCCGCAGCACAGCACCGAGCCGCAGCAGGGAGTGACAGAAAAACTCGTACCTCATTAAAACCATCCGGATTTGGGGTTTTCTGTCCCCTGCAACGGAACCTAAACTGTCAGTGATGTCTGAAATGAACACAAATTATTTATCGTATCTATCCCAATTCCTCTAATAAGCCTTCTCATAAAGCATGTTCAGCCACAGGTAAGGCTGTCTGCTTTGACCGATCAACAATGCTGGCTGTGAGCCACCCACTCACTCATTTCAATTAAAACATCTTCTTTGATTTCCTGTCAGCCAGAAGTGTGTCGTCCCCAACCTGTGCCGGAGCAGTGTCTCACCTGTGCACACATCATGCTGAAAAAGGTGGACGTCCCCTCACCGTACCCACTGCATTTCGTGACAGCTGGACATCTAGAACCTAACTAGTTACTCACTTCGGGAAATGTCTCAGATGCGGCTTCTAAATGAAAGCCATCTTTCCTGCCTGCCTCATTCGTTAGCAACTGGCACTTAAGTCACCAAAGCTTAGAACTGTCTAGCTTTGGGGATGGGGATGGGGATAAAAAAAAAGAGGGAAGCCTCAGGAGCAGTGGCACAGGGGCCAGAGAGCACTTGGGGGTGGCAGCCAGGACAGTCTGCAGAGGTTCCAGGTGACCTGCATGTCACCTCTGTGTCTGTGGCTGACCTGCTTTAATTCACAGCCAGAGAGAAGCAGTGACCACAGCAGCCTGTGTGCGCCTCAGCAGTCACCAAGATACATGAACGCCTCTGCACACACAAGGTGCGGGGAAATGACCACAGACGGCACACACCCTGTGCTGCTGCCGGCCACAAAATCACAAGGGACATCCGCATTTCTCAGACCTAGCGCTGCTACCCTGGGAGCTGCCCATTCATCCTGAGGGTGGAAGGAAGTCACAGCACTGTGGACAGAATCAACAACATGGGAGGGCACAGGGCACTGGTATTTGCAGACACAGGTGGGGTGGCTGGTCCCCCTCCGCCTCTGCTCTGCTGTCCAGGGTCACCTGTGCACAAGGCCTGCCCTGAATGACCTTGGGGTTCACAGACCCACCTCCGCAGTGGACCCCTGGGGCATCCAGGCCTCAGCACAGACCCCAAGGGTCAGTCTGGGTTTGTCTCTGCTTCCCTCCTACTGCCAGGTGGAGCTGAGTGAACACTGCATGCTGTCCACTTGGGCAGCTGCCGGGGGATGTGCACGTGGTCTCTAGGCTGCGGAGGGAGGAGGACCTGCCACACGCTGTCCACTTGGGCAGCTGCCAGGGCTCGTGCACCTGGTCTCTAGGCTGCGGAGGGAGGAGGACCTGCCACACGCTGCCCACTCAAGCAGCTGCCAGGGCTCGTGCACCTGGTCTCTAGGCTGCGGAGGGAGGAGGACCTGCCACACGCTGCCCACTCAAGCAGCTGCAGGGGGATATACATCTGGTCTCCAGGCTGCAGAGGCAGGAGGACCTGCAGCTGCAGGGGATGAGGCGGCAGGCAGAGAAGCAGTCAGGGTACCTCTCCCTGTGGCTGGGGGTTACCTTGGGGCTACACTAGGAGACGACTCTCCCAAACCTAAGGGCTCAGAGTCCTGTGAGTAGGAAAGGAGCTGTGCTTACAGGTTAAAAGTGCTGCAGACAGCCAGGACCCGCACGCCCTGGGGATCCCACCCACACCAGCGGAGTGAGTGCACCTCCTTTTATTTAGCCATA
The DNA here is from genome assembly GCF_024542745.1 of Macaca thibetana thibetana. Taxonomy (NCBI): domain Eukaryota; kingdom Metazoa; phylum Chordata; class Mammalia; order Primates; family Cercopithecidae; genus Macaca; species Macaca thibetana. The sequence continues at coordinate 105,487,698 of NC_065590.1, read as the reverse complement.
GATCTCAATCTCCACCCGCTTATGTAACATCCCAGAGATAACCCCAGCACAGGCAGTGGAGAAAGCAGAAGGAAGTTCCTGGGATAGGAAGGACAGGACGGAACTCATTTCTGCAGGATTTCTGCAGAGCCCGAGAAGAAGCCTCATCTGAAAATCCCTGTGGTCGTACCACAGACACCAGCACTTTCCTCACACCGGAGAGGCTGGATCGGGTGTGGAGGACTGAACTGGAAATGCCTCCTTACCACGCCCTGGGAGGGGTGATTCCAAGTTATTCCTAAGTAAGAGGCTTAAGAACAGGACTTCATGTTTGAACTCTCCTACAGCACCCTAATCCTGTGTTCTCTCCAGCAAGGTCACCTGGCTGGCAGTCCCACGGCTGTGACACAGATTGCCCCTGCCTGGTGACCCCCATCTGTTGGGAAACCCAGGGACACCAGTGGCACCTGGCCCAGCCCGACCCAGCACGCAGAAATGGCACCCCAAGGCTCCAGGGTCAGGGTCCTGTGTGGGCAGCTGAACAGTCGCCTGGGAATGAAGCGGTGTCCCCAGAAGGCTGGGACAGGGCTGTGCTGCTGTAGAGTCTTAGACGGGCGGACACAGGCCCCAGGCACCTCACCTGTGTTCTGAGGTCTGTGATGGTCTTCTGCATTTCCAGAACAAACTCTCTGAAGTCATTAGTCCCGGGAGTGTCTGAGCGTGTGCTGAAGGCTGAGGTGCTGTTGCTGAGATGTTCCCCATGTCTCCCAACACTGTGGTGAGGGGAAAGGAGGAGGAGGGAAATATAATCTCGGCAGGTCACACAGGGTCTCATTTCAAGGTGCTCAGAGCACCGTCCCTGATGCTCTGAGCGGGCAGCACCGCAGGACGCAGGCTGCAGCCTGGCCCCCAGTGTCCCGGGATGTCCCTGCCAGGAATCATCCTCACCACAGGCCCACAACAGGATGCCGGTCCTACTGCCTGATGCCCGCGGTGTGAGGGCCCCTCTGTACATCAGCTGACCTCAGGGACCACCATACCTGGGTGTTTTCCGTGGTCTTGTTTTCTTGGTCGGCTGGTCCTCCTGGTAGCTGAACTCAAGAGACCGTCTGCCTCGGAAATGGTAGGAGAAGGCGTTGAACTGCCCCCTGGTCCTACAGTCTAAAACGGAAGCACAAAGCAGAATGTCAGTTCTGGAGGCTCTGACCTCAGGGAATTAAAGCACATCCTGCCAACTACGAACAGTCTTCACTGGCTGCCCGTGGAGCAAACGGTGGCACCTTAAATCAGGCAACCTGGCAGCTGGTCTGCAGCTCTTACCCTCTCCTGCCCTGAGGGGTCAAGCTTCTTTCCGCTGTGCCCCTGCCCTCGTGACCTCACGGCACCGGCCGCGCTGAGGACAGCTGGGCGAACTGAGGAGGCCCACACCACCCACCGCACCACAACCACACCCTGGCTGAGTTCCCTCCACCCACACATGGAGGCTCAGGCACTCTGCCTCGGAGATCAGAGTCTGCTCGTGTCTGGCGGTCCCTCCCCTATGGCCAGGTGACAATCTGCACTCTGGAGTGCCTTGAAGTTACGCTACACTACCTGTATCACACTGCCAGCCCCACTGTCAGACAAGAGGCGGGCCTGGCCCTGCTTCTCCTGAATGTAGCCCAAACGCCTCCCTGCCTAGGTGTGGCTTCCTTCTCAACCTGTGGTGGACTGAGAAGCCCTCAGTGCTGTACCTCACCTGAGCCCCGGGTGAGGGGCCCTCAGTGCTGTGTCCTCCTGAGCCCTGGGTGAGGGGCCCTCAGTGCTGTCTCCCTCCTGAGCCCCGGGTGAGTGAGGGGCCCTCAGTGCTGTGACCTCCTGAGCCCCGGGTGAGTGAGGGGCCCTCAGTGCTGTCTCCCTCCTGAGTCCCGGGTGAGTGAGGGGCCCTCAGTGCTGTGTCCTCCTGAGTCCCAGAGTGAGGGGCCCTCAGTGCTGTGTCCTCCTGAGCCCCGGGTGAGTGAGGCGCCCTCAGTGCTGTCTCCCTCCTGAGCCCCGGGTGAGTGAGGGGCCCTCAGTGCTGTCTCCCACCTGGGCCCTGTGGACACACCATCTAACGAAGTGAGGGGTGTTTAGTCTGTCTTGTACATCATCCTCACCCAAGAAAGCTGTGGCAGAGAACGAAAGTGAAGGGCAAATATGGACCTTTGCAAAATGCTAATGTCTCAGGAAGCCACTGGAGTAGAAATTCTATGAGAAGAGAAGAGGCACGTGCAGCATAAACCTCAGACCCACGCTAGATTTCCTGTCTCCCGTGAAGGGCGGCCGGCTCCTTCTGGTCTAGTATTTGCCTGACTGGCTGGAAAGAGGCAGGGAGTATCTTCAAGACAGAAGCCTAAAGCCCCTTCTGCCCCCAGAGCAGAGCCCATCAACAGTCCTGCTGAATGACCTGTTGTTTATTTCCACCTTAACTATACAGCTTCTGAGTAAACCCAGTTGGCTGGACCCCTCGCTTATTCCACCCACAAATCGTCTTAGGAGCAGGGAAGAGTTTCTTGAAACGGCTCCTGGGCACATAAATACATCATAAAACAGCAGCTGCCTCCCAGACTACCGTAGCCCCTCCCAGCAACACCCTGGGGACAAGAATGAGCCTCACTGGCAGGCCCACCCAGGGCTGTGCAGGTCTGGGGTGAGTCCCCGGTAGAATTCCAGGGCGACAGGGAAGCAGCAGGGCCAGGACACGGTCCCAGGCACTGTGGGGTCCCTGCCAAAGCACCCATCAGCCCCAACCCCAGAACTCTTTGATGGGACCCCCATCCCTCCAGGATGGCCGTCTCCTCCTCACGCCCCAGGGCACGGCTGGGCCACACCTGCTCAGTGGCCTGGCCTGCACCTGCTCTGAGCTGCCCAGGCTGGCCAAGCCAGGAGCAGGCTGGCTTCCCGGACCTAGTGCAGACGCCACACAGCACTTGGTGTAGGCATCAGTGAAGCCGATGACGAAGAGTTGCACCTCAAGGATGTTCATTTTAAATGTGTCCTTTTATTTTTATTTATTTACTTTTTTGAGACAGTTTCGCTCTTATTGCCCAGGTTGGAGTGCAATGGCACGATCTCAGCTCATTGCAACCTCTGCCTCCTGGGTTCAAGCGATTCTCCTGCCTCAGCCTCCCATGTAGCTGGGATTACAGGTGCCCACCACCACGCCTGGCTAATTTTTGTTATTTTTAGTAGAGATGGGGTTTCACCATGTTGGTCAGGCCAGTCTCGAACTCCTAACCTCAGGTGATCGCCTGCCTTGGCTTCCCAAAGTGCTGGGATTACAGGCGTGTGCCACCGCCCAGCCCCCAATGTGTCTTTCTAAAAAGTTTAATTGAAAAGTAAATAGCAATTGACATTTGGTTCTGTCAAATCTGAGTTCTGTTTTCATATTTTTCTGCTGTACTTAAATATGGCTTTTGGGGTAAAACAAAAACAGGTAAAGCTTATCAAGCATTCTCTAAGCCGTGTCAGCTTAAGGCCATGCCTGTTATTTTAAGAGAGAAAAGTATCCGGAAGAAACAGTGTCAGCCATTGCTTCAGGCAGTTCAGCCTCTCCCACAGTGCCCCTGAGAGGAGGAGGGGCTTGTAACCCGAGGGGAACACAGACTGGCTTTAAAGATGAAGTCTTTCAAAGGACTTTGGATTTTCTTAGCAAAAGAACAGAAAACCTGGCTGTGCTTCTTATTAAGCAGCTAACAGGGGCCTGGTAAAGTTACCAGAAAACGGTTTTTGTATCATTGGCTTTCCCTAATCATTTTCAACAGCACAATTTTCTACAAACAGAACACATTTTCTACCATGCTTGTAGAAAAGTATTTTGAATTGGATAAACCGGTGAGGAGGATACAAAACAAAAACACAAACAAAACAATAAAACAAAAAACAGATACAAGTTTCTGACAGATGTAATAACAAACATGTAAATGATTTGGAAAACTGGGTACCTAGCAAGCATAATTTTGTTTTTTATGTGAATTCTCCTATCATATATACTTCCCTGCATGTGTGTGTGGGTGGTGGGGTGGGGGGCAGATAAGGAGGTAGATGCAGAATTAGATCACACACCCACCACACACACACCCACCACACACACACCCCACAGGTACACACACCCCGACACACAGGCACACGCTGTCTTAGAAGCTGCTAAAACACAGCTCCATTATCAATGCAGATTTCAACACTTACTAAATTAAATAAGATCTGGGCCAGAACTATTACTTCAGGAAAAATGAGGTGGTGGGGAATATGTCTACAGTATCTGAACTTTGTGTCTCTTCTTAAACTACCAAGTGTCCACAGACACCACAAGCTCCACAGAGCGCCGGGTGAGGCCACGGTCTGGCCCCGCCTCCCCGTCACGCTCACCGCAGGCCCCCAGATCCCCCCATGGTGGTGGGCCCCGCTTCTCTCACCACAAGAGTGAGCACTCCACAACCTGGGTTCTAAACATCCCCAGTTTGGTATTTTATGGGGCTCTGATCATAGTTTGAATAAAGCCAAAATTATGTTCAAATTAGTAATGGAAATGGAGGTTAACCAAGGCTGGGAGTTAGGAATGCGAAGCAGGAACTCAGCCAGGAGAACCATGGCCGCACTCAGCAGGCCACTGACGCCTCTGCAGGGAAGGAAGGACCTGGCGCACCAGGGCACGAGTGCCGGGGCTGTGGGATTGATGTCAGGGCAGGGCACGAGTGCCAGGGCTGTGGGATTGATGTCAGGGCAGGGCACGAGTGCCGGGGCTGTGGGATTGATGTCAGGGCGTCCCTCAGCTACACGGCCCCCGACGCCAATCATGAGGCCACCTCCTACCTGCAGGGCTCCTCACGAGATACTTTACAACACCTATCTTCAGTCATTTACGTTACAGATATTTAGAACATTCAGTATAATTTTTTAAAGAAAACCTGATATATTTGATATGCTTCTTTCATATTTTGATTTTTGTCTTTTATCTGGCTACACGAGTACCATAAGCTAGACATACATTAGGTTTTAAGGAAAAATTAGGGGCACACCTTGCTGAAGTCTGGGTTTCTGTTTCTCTTACATAGCGCTTTAATCATGAATGTTCTCCCATAGCACTGCCAATTCCTCAGAATCACCACCTTTGTTTATATTTTTGGCTCCGCAGTCCATCTCAGCATGGATACGGCACAATTTAAATCTAAAGCTGAATATTTTGTTTTCAGTTTTCAAGATTAGGGTGACATCTGCAGGTAATTAAGCACCCGCCAAGCAGTCACCAAAACCAGGGATGAGAAAGGAACAGACGTGGTGCCTCTGGCACGCACCTTCACAGCAGTCCTGCCACACCCGGAGGTCCACCCTGGGGATCTCGTCACAGCTGCCGTAGCCATGAGGGAACTCCGCCACCCTGAACACGTCGCTCTGCACCCGGGTGATGTTGTCCGCGTTGTCGCACAGGATCCTGGCCAGAGACGTCTGCTTGATTTGAGTCAGCTGGGCGGGGGAGAACACCCCGGGGTTCTCATACCACAACCTGGATCCCCCAAAATGAAAGCAGGATCAGAGAAGGGCAGGAGACTCACAGGTCACCAGGAGCTGAGTTAAAATCTCCCCCTACTTAGTTCACAGCAATACAGAAACCACTAGGTTTGATTAGGTGTCACTTAAAAATGGACTCACACACTGTTCACATCCCCTACTCCATAACAAAAGCAAAGGCAGACAATCTGGTGTAAAAACGACAGTGTTAGCTCTTCTGACTAGCAACAAAGACAATGGGCAACTTTAAAAAAAAACTGGTATGGCACTTATTTTAGGTTTGCTGAAATAGTAATAGGTACGCTCTGCCTTTCCACTACATTAAAGTAGTAACAGTAGACAAGAGGCAAAACAAAGATCTTGCCCGAAGCCCAAACTTCTCTGAAGTCCCACAGTGGTTTAGCTGTATGGATTGTCCAATAGGTTTACAGGAACAGAAATATTCCTGCAAATGAAGGGGTGGGAAAAGCATCTTTCAACCTGGTGTGGTTGAGTTTTGAGGCTGCAAGGACATGCAAGTCCAAGGCGGTGCACAGAAGACACCAGGGCCTCGTGCCTCCCTCATTCTCAACCAGGACGGCCCTTCTCCTCTGGAGTCCCTGAGAAGGCGGCTTAGGAGTGTGCTCCCCTTTCTGGTGTGTGTGCTCCCCTTTCTGGTGCACGTGCTCACCTGTCCCCATCTCGCAGGCGCTTGAACTGTGTGCTGAGAAGACACATCAGGGTGGGGCCCAGCCGGCTGCCAGGCACCAGGTCCTCCACCATGAGTGCTGGAAACAGGTCGATGTTGAGTGTCGAGCCATACAACCTAAAAAATAAAGAGAAAACTGAAATTTACCTAACAAAGCTGGACATGGCAAAAAACACAGCAAATATGAAAACAGTTCTTTCTTTTTTTTTTTTTTTTTTTTTGAGACGGAGTCTCGCTCTGTCGCCCAGGCTGGAGTGCAGTGGCCGGATCTCAGCTCACTGCAAGCTCCGCCTCCCGGGTTCACGCCATTCTCCTGCCTCAGCCTCCTGAGTAGCTGGGACTACAGGCGCCCGCCATCTCGCCCGGCTAGTTTTTTTTTTATTTTTTTAGTAGAGACGGGGTTTCACCGTGTTAGCCAGGATGGTCTCGATCTCCTGACCTCGTGATCCGCCCGTCTCGGCCTCCCAAAGTGCTGGGATTACAGGCTTGAGCACTATTTTACATTATTTAGAATTTTACTTAACAAAGAAAATCTTTACTTCTCTGCAGCATCTCTCCACTATTCTTTAAAGGATTTTCCCTACTTTCTGTTATATGTGTGACACACACACACACACACACACACACACAAACATTTATTATAACAAATTTAGAAAAGTCAAGAAAACATAAGGAAGAAAATTTAAGCCACACCTTTTCCTACTATTCAGGGATAACCACACTTAACATCATAATGTATACCCTTCTAACCTTTTTAAAATAAACATATGAACAATAAATTATACATAGCTAAATGTATATAGTTTATTGTTCATGTTTATTTTTAAAAGTATATAGATACATTTTTAAAGAATAACATTTGATTCTACTACATATTGAAAATACATTTGCCATAAAAGAAAATATCTGCTAAGCAAAGATAGGGCAAAAAAACCTTAGGTTTATATGTTCAAAAACAAACATTTTCATCGACTTCTTCCAATTCCTTAGAAATACAGGTTTAAAAGCAACATGTCACAACTTCTACCACAAATCATTAATCTCATCTTAGAACTTGACTACGCAGCAGATGATGCCTGTTTCAACTGCTATTCAAAGCTCAACTCGATTTTTAACATATACATTCTACAATTCTCATTGCCCTTTTCTACAAAACTCAAATCAGTGACCACCAGCTGACCCCTAGGATCAAGAGAGATTTTGTTGCTGACCGAACAGGATGCACACAGGGCTGTGTCCTTAGTGGCCCCGGTCTTACCGTAGAATAAACACAATTTTATGTAAACTAGCATTTAGTCTTTCAAAGACAGACAAATTGTCCCTTTTTCTTGTAAGTTCAATGACATTCAGGCTGAACTTCTAGCTCTAAGATGTCCCCTGGGAGTGAAACTTGGTCGGGAGGACCCTGGCGGCATCTGGTCTGTGGCTGAGGATAGCACACTGGGGCCACCAGAGGCGTCCACACCTTTTCCCAGAGGACTCCCTCCTGCTCCGGGCGGCTGCTGCTCCGGGCGGCTCCTGCTCTGGGTGCCTGCTCTCTTCTGTCCCCCACCTCTGGGAGGGACCCACCGTCACAGGGGCTGCAATAGTCACATTCCTTAGGCTCACCAGAGTCTAAAGCCTCCACCCAAACGCAAGGAGCTTCCTCCAGGGAAGAGACCTCGCAGTTCCAGAACGTCCCATGGCTGGGGATGGGCAGCAAAGGTGAGCCCAGGCCAACGCCATGCCATCCACTCGCCGTGCCGCCGTGAAACACAAAGTAGATGAGAACTACACAATCTCTAACGTCTGCTGAAGGCAACCCCTCTGCCCTGTGAAGTCCTCCCAGCCCCACGGTCTCCAATGGTCATGCAACTTTTCTCACGTTTATGTTTCATTTCCCCTTAGTCAGCAATGGGCTGAGCCAGGAAAACAGAAACAGACGAAGGGCTCAGTGTGTGGGTAACGTCCTTAACTTCTTTACCAGAGGCCTAGCACGCAACGCAGCCACGGTCCACCCAGCACTGGGCTCCACATCTAGTTCTTTTGAAATGTTTTGAAATAAGTTTGGCAAAAGAGAGAATCAGCTGGGAGAGTAATCTGTGTCAGTTTGGACAAGAACAAAGGAGGATATTTAAGCACATAAAAAACACAGACAGTTCACATCAGTCCTAATTCAGCAAAACCACGACAAAAAACTACACTGGATTAATGGAGTGCGCACACATTTCCAAATGCCAGTAATTTAAGAGCCTTATTTAAACGAGCATTGGAACATATTAAACTTAATAGGACATCATGTCCATTTATTCATAACTTACAATAAATTACAAGTAAAAAATCACTTTCCTTTAGAAGGCACAGGTCAGATCCTAACGGGATATGTCCTAACTTCAGCGTTAAGTAACTTAGGAGTCAACTGGAGAGTCCAGAAAACACGGGAAAACAGTCTTAAGAAGAGAGGTTTTTCTTCTTTTTAAAACAATGTTTTTGAATGGGAATAACATGTCCTAATACACAGTGCCCTGTGGATCTGATTCATAATCTAAGGACTGAGAAGAATCGTAACAGGAAAACACTGATGAGCAATTATTTTATTTTTATTTATTATTATTTTCTTTTTGAGATGGGGTCTCAACTCTGTCACTCAGGCTGGAGTGCAGTGGCGCGATCTCGGCTCACTGCAACCTCTGCCACCCCGGTTCAAGCGATTCTCCTGTCTCAGCCTCCCGAGTAGCTGGGATTACAGGCGTCTGCCACCACGCCCAGCTAATTTTTGTAGTTTTTAGTAGAGATGGGGTTTCATCATCTTGGCCAGGCTGGTCTTGAACTCCTGACCTTGTGATCCACCTGCCTCAGCCTCCCAAAGTGCTGGGATTATAGGCGTGAGCCACCGCGCTGGGATTAAAGGCATGAGCCACCCACCATGCTGGGATTACAGGCGTGAGCCACCACGCCTGTTTGCAATTATTTTTATTTCCTTAAAATACAAAAAGCAAATCTGGTAGAAATAACATGCAAAAAAGGTAGTGAGTAAAAGATGTGAATATCTAGCAAAAAGGAGGGCCGCTGAATGTCTCCACTTTGGGGAAATCTGAGTTAATCAGAACCCCACTGTGGTACTGTGAGTCCTGGGAAGGGGACTGGCTATGGACCAGGCAGCCCTGATCCTACCCCAGTCCTAGGCCTGGGTAGTGCCGTGGTCACTGCTTTGCCTGTAAAACTTTGCCATTTTGGCCACCCCACGTGGCCTGAGGTGACCTAATCTAGCTGGCCAGTTTTCCTTGTCTTAGGGGTGACGGCCTCCCATTTTGCCTCTGCGGCAGGACAAGGAGAACTGCGTCCACAGGTGATCAAGGCTGTGGCTCAGAAGCGGCGCTATCTGTGGCAGTCACGGGCAGGTGGCCCCACAGGCCTAGGTCTGGGCAACACAGTGAGTATGGGAGATGCTACAGGCCAAGCCTTAGGGGCTGGTGGCCCCAAGCACCCGGTTCTGCAGACACCAAGCTCTGCCCCTCTCTCTGCCCCGATACAAGAGCAGGAACCTGAAGCACCGCCCCCAACAGCCACAGCGTCAGTTTTGGTGTTTTCTGGTGCAAACAGTGTATTGTTCTCTGCAGTCAACCCTTCTGCCAGAAAAGTATAGCTCATCTCCAAGCTGAAAACGTGCCACAGCTCGGTAAAGCTGGTCTCTTGGAAAACGGGCTGGAGGAAGGGCCCTCCACTGTCCATCCGCCCCTGGCTCTGCCCCCTCCCCACAGCCACACAGCCACAGAAGGTTGCAGGTTCCCATCTTGACCTTCATGGACTTGCTTCATCTCACCTCTGCACGACACAAAACTCACACACACAGCCAAATAACACACACACCCACAGTCCGGGTCTTCCAGGTGCCTAGGTACATGAGCCAACCCACACGGCCTCTTCAGCTCACCTTTTCAGTTTCTCCCGGATCTCAGGGTTTTTTATCTCATTTTTCAGGTCCTCGAACGTGTGTGCCGCCGACAAGTTGCAGTAGACCCTGTAGTCGTGGTAGGGCGGGATCCCGTGGTCCCGGCCGCGCTGGATGTTGATGGCCGCCAGGTCCAGAGCCACCGTGTGTGCCATGGAGAACAGCCGCTCCGTGAGCTCCGTGTTCAGCAGCTGCGAGGGCACACGCATCTTCCCCGCCACCCCGAACAGCCCCCTGAGAAGCGGGTCGATGCCGCCCTCGTTCACAATCCGGAAGGGAGAGAAGAACGCTTTGTGGAGGGGGAGGTGACCCTGTGCAAGCGGCTGGAAGTTCTCGTCCAGCCGGTAAAGCAGTGGGTTGACCAGCGTGTGGCCAAACCTGAAGGCAGCGGTGGCGAAGGCGTTGAAGATGCCAGCATTGATGCCGGGGTCGTAGCCCTGGTACTCTCCCAGCGTCCTCATGCCCACCTCCCCCAGGATCTTCGGGAGCCAATGCTGGTAGGTGATGTGCTGGATCTCCGCGCCCACGATCTTCCTGGTCTCGTAGTAGATGGTGTCGCCGTCCCAGTGCGGGTTCAGCTTGAGCAGCTCCGCGGCGACGCGGTTGTGCTCGCGGAACCACAGCGTGTGCATGCTGGTCAGGCCCAGCTGCTCGTTGGCGCGGTGGTCCCCGGCCAGGAAGCAGGGGATGGGGCTCTCGTTCTCGTCCCGCATGCACTCGGTGGGCGGCCCGGCGGCGAAGGGGAGCAGCGGCTTCCCGGACCGCTGCACGATGCCCTGCCGCAGAAGGCCGCGGTGGCTGGCCAGGTCACGTATGCTGCGGGCCTCGTGCTCCGTGCTGCCGTACACGTTGGAGGCGTCGATGTAGGAGGTGAGCTGGTTGATCTGCTCCCGCGGGTACACGGAGTTCATGAGCAGCGAAGTCATGCCGCTGCCGCACACGGGGCTGGAGCGCACGAAGAACATGCAGCGGGCCCCGCTCCTGGCGCGGGAGTCATTGGGGGGGATCATGACAGAGAAGCAGGGGGGGTCGTTGCTGCACACGGAGCTGCAGTGCTGTCCGTCGGAGAAGCGTGCCTGGCTCAGGGCCACCACCGTGGAGTCTAGGTCGTGGTCCAGGAACTGGCCCCACTGCATCAGCATGTGGGTGAACTGCTCGTCGGGTGTGACGGTCTCCGTCCCGATCAGGGTGGTGGATACCAGGCGCGGCATGGGAAGGGCGTGCCCGTTGTACAGCCGGTGGGGGTTGATGCCCCGAGGGGTGTTGAAGCCGTTCTCGTACACGGACTTCAGCAGGCGCTCGAAGGCGGTCAGCGAGGCGCCCCACATGGGGTGCTGCAGGTTGTTGCAGGTGCCGTCGTGCGTCCGGTACTTCTGGTGGAAGCACATGTCGGAGCAGTTGTTCACGCGCCGGTGGGCGGTGCAGCCCGACAAGTTTGCGATGAGGTTCAGGTACTGCGGAGACACCAGGTCGTTGTAGTGGTAACCTGGGCATGGAGAAAAGCAAGATGGCACTCAATTCCCCTGGAGGACGTGACAGCCTGGTACCCCTTGGCACCTCTGCCGCTGACATGGGGCTATCTACCCCCAGCTCATGAAACCTGTCGTGCGCCATGCAACCAGCCCTTCCTGCTGGAAACCTGCTCACCTCCCATTTGGTAAAACTGCTCCTCCCCTCCTCCAGCCCTAAACACAGGTGTTCTCTCCACAGCCCCAGTTTCTGGGCCCTGTCTCCCCTCCACACTCAGCAGTCTCATGGTTTCAACCAGCAGCTCTTCTCTGGGAGACCCCTAACTGATGGAGCCCGACCCATGTTCACCAGTCCAGGCTGACGCTGCTCCAACTTCACTTTAAACGCCCTGCGGAAGAGACAGTCACCACACCTCCACACGAGTGCACGCCATCGGTCTCCACATGCCGCCGAGCAGGGCATTTCCTTACACACCTGTCGCTGTACATCTCGGTCCACTGAGGCTTCATGCTCTCTTCCCCCAATGTCCAAAAGATCGCCACTTCCTTTCACACTGCCTCCAAAATGTTCCTAGCCCCCGTGCCCTCCTCTCCATTCTTCCGGCAGAATCCTGGGACTGATTTCCATGGCACTGGCCTTCAATTCCAGAAGGGCCTCCTGCCTGGTGGAAGCCATGCACACACACACCCTCCCCACAGCAAGCACGCCCTCCCATGAGCCTCGCAGACTCTGGCTAGGTCATCTTCTTGCTAAGAGACCTTCCTTCGTTGCCCACTAGCTACAGAAGAAATTCCAAACATGGTAGCCTGGGCCATCACTCCACAGAGCTCTTCCTAAGTTCAGCTCCTAGTCTTCGCCTTCAAGACACCTGCTCCAAGCAACAGCGACTCCACGTCCTGGGGTCAGACACATCAGATCTGTGTTCGCCAAAGTGCTTCCCCCACATATTCATACATCCTAGGCCTTCACCTTCCTCAACACTCCTCCTTTCCAGGCACATGCCATGCCTGCTGAAAAGCTACACATGCACACACACATGCACACTTAAATGTTTACCACTCAACACATGCACACACATGCAAACATGCTTACAGATCACACTCACACTTTCGCGTGTGCACACTCACAGAGTTCCAAGCCATCAATGCCTCTTTTTTCTAGAGTTTCTCTAGCCCGTTTCTGCTTGTCAAGATCACAGGTATCACTATGGACACCTTTAAAGCAAACAAGAGACAGCCCCTTTTCTGTGGGGGAGCGGTGTGCATAACATCCACATAAGAATGCAAAGAATTGGAAGTGAGGCATTTTCCAGGCTGGGGAGAGTAAGTCAGAAACACACACCCTGGTGTGTTGGGTGGGAAAGGTCTGTGTGGGGAACATGAACCCCAGGCTCCCCTCAGCCCCTGGTTCTGTTCTGACTTTTCCCAGAGGCTGAAACAGTGAGCTGAAACATCTGGCCCTATTTTCATAGCGACTCTTAGGAAGTCCCACAGAATTATCAATCTTGAACATCCACAGAGCCAAGAAAGCAGAGCGCCAGGAGGAAAAGCGCTTCCTCCCAAATGCCTGGCTGGGCTGCGGGGCTGGTCTCCAGGCTTTCCTCCAGAATGTTCACTTTTTCCGTGGCATTGGCCATTGGTTCAGAGGCAGACCAGACCTGCCAACCAGAGCAGGTGGCACCGACCCTGGCCCCAGTTTCCCAGGGCTGGTTAGCCCACGTCTGTCCTCACCCCACGCAGGTGGTCACCCAGCCCGATGCTTTAAAATGCGTGAAACCATGTTACTTCTCTGCAGGAAACCCTAAGGTTCCCATTTCATACAGAGCCAATGACACATCCTTATATTCACTCCCAGGCCCTTTCTGGTGGAGCACAAATATCCCTGTCTTTATCAGCCCTTCCCCACCCCCTTTCCAGCCACACTGACCACCTGCTGTTCCACTATGCCCAGATGTGCCACACCTCCAAGCCTCTGCATGTGTGGTCCCCTCAGATGCTCCAGGGAGGCCCCCTCACCCTTGTGGGGTTCCCGCTCACATGTCACCTTTGCCCATGGGAAACAGCACCCCATCCCACCCAGGGCGCCACCCACCTCCCACCTGCTGTTTCTCTCTGGGTCACTTGCTGGGGCTTCTTATATGCAGGGACCTCTCTCTGGTTTCCCATCTGCATTTCTCTGGACCGTTTGATCTTTGAGGGCTGAGGTTTTTATTTCTTCTTTTTGTGGCTGTAGGCCCCGGCCCGGGACAGTGACTGGCATAGAGGGTGTGCCCTGACAGGCAGGTGGAATGAGTAAGTGAAGAAATGAGTGCCTGCATGTGCATCTGACTGCTGCTCAGGTAAACAGCAAAGGTATAAAATGATTCACATTGTTGGGGTAATTTTACTTTTTCCTTTCTGCCTTTCTCTGAGTCAAAACCTTTTTTTTTTTTTTTTTTTTTTTTTTTTTTTTTTTGAGATGGAGTCTCGCTCTGTCGCCCAGACTGGAGTGCAGTGGTGCGATCTCGCCTCACTGCAAGCTCCGCCTCCTGGGTTCACGCCATTCTCCTGCCTCAACCTCCCAAGTAGCTGGGACTACAGGCGCCTGCCACCACGCCCAGCCAATTTTTTTTTTCTTTTGCATTTTTAGTATTTTTAGTAGAGACAGGGTTTCACCGTGTAAGCCAGCACAGTCTCAATCTCCTGACCTCGTGAGCCCGCCTCAGCCTCCCGAAGTGCTGGGATTACAGGCGTGAGCCACAGCGCCCAGCCCCCTCGGTCTAAATCTTTCTATAATTGGCATGTAATGACACACAATGGACATGCAATTCCTCACAAGGAACAACTTCCAACAGCCTGGCTTCGAGGAGACGTTTCCAGATGGCTTTATTTCTGTGGTGGCAGCAGAACCCACTTACTGAGCTGCCACAGTAATGTTTAAAGATCTGATCCTGTAACTAAATGAAGAAAGGTAGGGAGTAGCAAGAAATTACACTTAGTAACTTCCCTCTTCATTCTCTGGAGAAGAGAACATGGCCTTTCTACCAGGAGACTGGCACCAGGGACTTGGGAAGGGGCTGGGACCCTACATGCCTGGTGCCTCTCACCCTAGTCTCCCCCTGCACCTGACAAGCACAAAGTGCCAAATAAACACTTGTTGAAATAACAAAATGGGCTCTGATTCATCTCCCCAAGAATGTGCCTGGGAGGCGAGGATGGAGTTTCATCCATCAAGAAAAGCAGAAACATTGAGAGGCCTCCAACCCAGTATTTCCTGCCCTGCCCCGCCCCGCCCCCAACCACAAGAGGCCAGGCGAAGACTGGGAAGCAGGAGCTGTGGAATGCGCAGTTTTGCATTGGCTGGTGCCTGGGCTGCAGCACCAACAGGGCTCCAAAACCTAACAGGTTGGGGCTGGCTCAGAGCAACACTTTACTCCGAAGACGGGGATAAATTACCCTACAGGTCTCAAAATTCCATGCCTCCTTCATTCAACCCTTGAAGAATATTTTTTGCTCTAATTGTAAAAGATATGCTCATTGAAAACAATTTGGAAAACTGAAAAATTATAAGGCAGTTCTTTCATCCCACAGGGACAGCTACTGTTGCATTCTCCTCCGTGCTCTGTGTGTGTGTGTGCGTGTGTGTGTGTGTACGCGTGCACAGAACTGTGAGTAACCAGCTGCTGCTCAAAATGATGATTTTACATAAGAAAGTCAGGGTCCTCTACGGGTTCATCAATAGTACAACTACCAGCAAGGACAATAATGACATGTAAAGGCATCTGTTCTTTACTGGGCAATGGCAAAGTGCCAGAGCAGCGTGAGTGGGGGACATACCTCCCCCAACAGCATCTCCACACCAGCCCGAGGTGATCTCATCAGCTGGTTTCACAGACCAGGGACTCTTCAGAAACAGCCCTCCTAATACGCATGGCGCCGCATTCCCAGGACACAGCGTCACTCAGGGAGCAAGCATGCTGCCAAGTCCTCCCTTACGGCTCATTTGTTGCAGAGGGACTGGGCTTGCATAACCCACCCTGGCCAGGTGGACCTGCTGTAGCCTGACCAGCACTCCAAGGGACTTCATGTCCCCCAGAGATTCCTATTAAACCAAAGTGACAGCGACAGGGCTGTAGGGCTCAAGAGGACTCACAGTTTAAGGAAATAATTTCACAGTTCATAAGCACAGTGGGAAAGAAAGTGCTGGAACTCTTCCCTAGGAATGTGACTTAACTGTGGCATGTTCAACCCCATTACTCAGGCCATGGAGGAGGAAGGAAAAGGCTTTGGTACTGACTTGTTCCGTTGAGGTCGACCATCAAGCCGTGCTGCACGTGCTCCTGAATGAGCTGCAATGTCCGTTCAAAGATTTCTCCTGCCCGGGCCTGTTCAACCGTGTAAGGATCCCTCGGATACCGGAACAAGGCCAGCAAATCATTTGGAGAACGAGGACGGCTAACCAGAGTTTAGGGAGAAAAAAAGGAAGAATGAAACAGATTACTGAAGATAAAATTCACAGTATCCAAAAATATAATCATTGCTATTAATATTTCTACAGCTACTTTCTACAACATAATGTACTATACCTTCCTCATCCGGAGTGGAGGCAACAAAACAAAAACAAAACAGACAAAAACCGGAAGACACTAAAAACAGATAATTAATTAAGTCAATAGAGAAAATCGCAGATATTGCATTTCAAATAAGAGGCAGAAAAACTGCTTTGGGATCAGCAACATGAACAAATACACTAATGACTTTTAAACTATTTGTTTTTGCCAAATCATGGAGTCATAAGCCAAAGGAATGAGTTGAAATTTTCAAAGAATGTTTTGGTTATGGATCACAGCCAAATTCTATTTGAAAAGCACACATCCTTCTGTTATTTCAACCCCCAGAAAACTGGTGCCCATGTTGTTCATGATTTTTAAATTAAACATTTTGGTCATCAGATAATCAAATCAAAATTCATATACTAGAACTGCATGCATTCTTTAGTCACTCCCACCTTCACCCTAAAGCTCTGTAATTTGAGGGTCAGCGTGTTTACAGCCCCGTGATACCTGTCAAACAAATGTGTTCGGGTTGAGTTTATAGCTCTGTCAACAGTCGCAATCGCTTCCACAATGGAGGTAGCTACAAACGGATCTCCATTTCGACTGACGTCAGGAACTAGGAAAATACAAAGTCGCGTATTACCAGGAAAAATACTACACAATTACTCATAAAATGATGTCTAGACACTACATCATTTAGCCACAAGGCATACTTTTCTCCAAATGTTATTTCTATTTTTCAAATCCAAACTCAAATTATTTTCTCACAAATTCTACTAGAAGCTGTTGTCAGACAGCATGAAAATTACAGACTTTAGCTTTTGAAATCATGTTATACCTAAGAAGACAGGAAGTAGTTATAACACGAAGCATGGAAGATCTTATACTACATGTGGCAGCACATGGGAGGTGTGGACTGAGGCCTCCCTGTGTGGCCAGCTGAGCGGACAAGATGTCTATGGGGACACCTCAGGGTCCAGCAGATCTCATCCATTCCTCTCATCAAGGGCCACAGCCTCCCTGGACTCTGGGATCCTAACCCGCTCCCCTCTTTAAAGATCTGCTGCCTCCATGATCCCATCTTCTTGCCTGTGGACTTGTATCATTACACAGGGCAACTCCTTCCTCACACACACCACACATCACACACACACGATCACATTATACACACAAAAGCACACACAGCACCTACATAAAACATTATACAGAGACACACACACACTATACGTAGCACATTACATGCATGCCACACACAGATCCATACCACACACATACCATACACACAGCACATTATACACACATATCACATTATACACACAAACACATACCACACATAAACATTATATACACAGAAACACATATACCACCTACACAGAACATTATATACAGACACACGCCACGCCACACATAACACATCACACACACACCACACACATAGCACATTATACACACACAAATCACATTATACCCACACACCACACACACATCACTTTATACACACACATCACATTGTACACACAAACACACATACACCACACACAAATCACATTGTACACATACACCAGAGGTACCCACCACACACTGCACATTATACACAGACACACAGACACCACACACACACACCTGCCCCTCCTGACAGAAACCTGCCCCCACCTGACTGAAACCTGTCCCCTCCTGACAGGGATCTGCCCCCTCCTTACTGGGATCTGCCCCTCCTGACAGGAACCTGCCTTCTCCTGACAGAAACCTGCCTTCTCTTGACTGAAACCTGCCCTCTCCTGACTGAAACATGCCCCCTTCGGACAGGGACCTACTCCCTCCTGACATATCCCACCTACATAGCACATTAAACACAGACACACACCACACATAGGACATGACACGCACACCACACACAGAAATATGCACCACACACACAGAAGATTATACATACAGATACACACAAAAATCACACATCCATCACACTACACTCAGATACACACCACACACACATCAAACACATATACACACCACACAAATACAACACACCCAGCACATTATAAATAACACACACAGTCCACCAAACATACAAATACACACGACACTATACAGATACATACTACACATGCCACACCATAGCACACCACACATACTCATCACACTATATAAACACACACGTACACATACCACACAACACACACCCCCCCCAAACACCACATAAACACACAACATACACAAACACATCAAACCAAACACAGAAACATGTACACACACAATCGCACACCTTATCTACCCCTAAAGTTACTGCCCTCTTTCTGGTTCCCTCTTGTCATTCTTTTCTGCTTAATACTAAGTCCCTAGTTGATATTTTACCAAATACTATAAACTAATTCCAACCAACTTTTATTTTTAGTGATAAAACAGCTCTAACCATCTCACGCAATGACACGAACCCCAATAAATCCAAAGTTGATTTCATTTTTCTTCAACATACGCAATCTTTTGACAGACGCTGACACAGCTCAACGCACCCTTACAAAAAGGCTTCTTTCACTTGGCTGCTGGGACACAGCCCTCCATGGGGACCTGCCCCCTCTTGACAGAGACCTGCCCTCTCCCGACAGAAAGTTGCCCCCTCCTGACTGAAACCTGCCACTTCCTGACAGGGACCTGTCCCCTCCTGCCTGAAACCTGTCCCCTCCTGAATAAAATGGGTCCCCTCATGACAGGGCCTGCATACTCCTGACTGAAATCTGCCCCATCCTGACTGGGACCTGCCCCCTGACAGGAACCTGCCCCCTCCTGACTGAAACATGCCCCCTTCGGACAGGGGCCTACCCCTTCCTGACCGGAAGCTATCCCCTCCTGCCTCAGACCTGTCCCCTCCTGACTGGGATCTACCCCCTCTGACTGAGAACTGCCCTCTCCTGACTAAAACCTACCCCCTGATGACAGGGACCTGCCCCCCGCTGACAGGGACATGCACTCTTTAAACTGCAACCTAACCCCTCCTGACTGGGCAGGGACCTGCCCCCCACCCGACTGAGATCTGCCCCCTCCTGACTGAAACTTACTCTCTCCTGACTGGAACCTGTCACCTCCAGACTGGGAACAGCCCCCTCCTGACAGAAACCAGCCCCAACCTGACTGAAACCTGTCCTCTCCTGAGACCTGTCCTCTCCTGACTGGGACCTGCCCCGTCCTGGCTGGGCTCTACTTCCTCCTGACAGAAACGTGCCCTCTCCTGACAGGGACCTGCCCCAACCTGACTGAAACCTGCCAACTCCTAACTGGGACCTGCCCCCTCCTGGCTGGGCTCTACTTCCTCCTGACAGAAACGTGCCCCCTCCTGACTGGGACCTGCCCCCTCCCGACAGGGACCTGCCCCCTCCTGGCTGGGCTCTACTTCCTCCTGACAGAAACGTGCCCCCTCCTGACAGGGACCTGCCCCAACCTGACTGAAACCTGCCAACTCCTAACGGGGACCTGCCCCCTCCTGGCTGGGCTCTACTTCCTCCTGACAGAAACGTGCCCCCTCCTGACAGGGACCTGCCCCAACCTGACTGAAACCTGCCAACTCCTAACGGGGACCTGCCCCCTCCCGACAGGGACCTGCCCCCTCCTGGCTGGGCTCTACTTCCTCCTGACAGAAACGTGCCCCCTCCTGACTGGGACCTGCCCCCTCCTGACATAAACCAGCCCCCTCCTGACTGAAACTTACTCTTCCTCCTGACAGAAACCTGTCACCTCCAGACTGGGAACAGCCCCCTCCTGACAGAAACCAGCCCCAACCTGACTGAAACCTGCCAACTCCTGACTGAGACCTGCCCCGTCCTGCCTAAAACCTGGCCCCTGCTGACTGAAAGCAGCTCCCTCCTAACAGGGACCTGCCCCCTCCTGACAAAGAACTACCCTCTCTTGACAGCGACCTGCCCACTCCTGACAGGCACCAGCCCCTCCTGTGTGAAACCTTCCCCCTCCTGACAAGAACCTGCCCCTTCCTGTCTGGAACCTGCCCCTCCTGACAAGGACGTGCCCCCTCCTGACTGAAACCTGCCCCTCCTGACAAGGACGTGCCCCCTCCTGACTGAAACCTGCCCCCTCCTGACTGAAACCTGCCCACTCCTGACTGAGACCTGCCCCCTCCTGACTGAAACCTGCCCACTCCTGACTGAGACCTGCCCACTCCTGACTGAGACCTAGTCCCTTCCTGACAGGAACCTGCCCCCTCCAGACTGGGACCTGCCCCCTCCTCACTGGGACCTGCCCACTCCTGACTGAGACCTGCCCACTCCTGACAGGGACCTGCCCCTCCTGTGTGAAACCTTCCCCCTCCTGACAAGAACCTGCCCCTTCCTGTCTGGAACCTGCCCCTCCTGACAAGGACGTGCCCCCTCCTGACTGAAACCTGCCCCCTCCTGACTGAAACCTGCCCAATCCTGACTGAAACCTGCCCACTCCTGACTGAAACCTGCCCCCTCCTGACTGAAACCTGCCCACTCCTGACTGAAACCTGCCCAATCCTGACTGAAACCTGCCCACTCCTGACTGAAACCTGCCCACTCCTGACTGAGACCTAGTCCCTTCCTGACAGGAACCTGCCCCCTCCAGACTGGGACCTGCCCCCTCCTCACTGGGACCTGCCCACTCCTGACTGAGACCTGCCCACTCCTGACAGGGACCTGCCCCCTCCTCACTGGGACCTGCCCCCTCCTCACTGGGACCTGCTCCTCACTGTGATCTGCTTTCTCCTGGTCTCTTCCTCCTGAGCACTCCTCTTCAGCTGTGGGCTCTCGCACTCTCTCTCTCTCTGAGTCAGGTCAGTCCTACCCTTGCTCTCTGTTACCGTCTCCGCATGCGTCCACTGTCAGTGTCTTTATGATCATTCTGCCTTGCCCGCCAGGCCTCTGATGCTGGAGCTCCAGCCCAGTGACCAGGTGTTCCGGTCCTCCGCAGCATCTCCCTGTGTGGTTCCATTTCACGCTGTTGTCTTAACATTCCCAACTTGACACCATCGTCCTGACCTCTCCCTGCAGTTCACTTCGTGCCTCTAACCACCCACTCCAGGCTTTTCCCTTTTCCATGCTCAAACAGGACTCCTCCATCGCCTCTTCCCCCAGGCTGGCTTCTCCCCAACTGTTTCTGGGTCTCAATCAGTGACACTGGCAAAGCCCAGCAGTCACCCCACAGTGCGAGCCAACTATTGCCAGGCCCCTCAGATCTGCTGTTGGCCGCCTGCCCAGGGACTGGCCCTGCAGAGCCCAGCTGTGCGCCCGGATGCAGGCACTCCTTCTCCCACTTGGCCAGGCACTCTCTGCTGTCCTTCCCGATACCTCATCCCGGACACTTTATCCACAACCCAAGCCGAGTCTTAGGAAAGCAGACCAGCTCGCGGTGCTCCCTGCTGGGAACTTCCTCATGGCGTCCTGGTATGTCCGCAAGGACAGTCGAACTCTGCAGCCCGGTCAGCACCAGCACCCCGAGAACTGCCCCAGCCCTGTGCTCCCCACCCCCTCGGCATTGGGCTCATTCTGACCCCAGAACCCCACCCCTCTACTCTCCCCGACCAGGCTGCCCCCTGCTACCCCCTCATCTCCCGTGGCTCCTTCTGCTCAGAATTCAATACTCTGCTTCCCACTCTGACCCATGCCTTGCCCTGCGGTTTCTCGTGGACTCCTCACTATCTGAGTGTGACTGTGAGCTCATCTCACTGCTTCTTATTCATCTCAGGATCTAACTCCATGGAGCCGAGCGCCTGGCACACCTGGCTCAGCACTGAGGACAGAGTCCAGCCCACAAAGGCATTTGCTGAATGAATGACCAAGCGGCGGCGACTATCGGTGTAACTGGGTCAACCCAGGGCCCTTCTGAACCACCTTCTTAAAACATTTGTTCACACCCAGCTATGGATGGACACCTCCAGCCTCATTTACTTCACCGCTAACAAACATCACAGGCACATGGATTAGGTGAGCTCGTCGGCTATTTTACATATTTGAGGAAGGTACACGTGGACAAATCAAATGGCTAAAAAGAATTTCAGCTAGGCAGAAACCTACTTTTGTGTGTATCTCAGAGCTCAAATTGACTAATTTTTGGAATGCAATATTTTTATGCCAATAGGTAGATAAGTCATACCATTTTACATAATTTTATGACTCTAATATTTCATTCTTATTAATGGTTTAAGTGGAATTTGTTTTTCTACAAGCAATGATCCCAGAAAACTAATCCAAAAGCATTTCTTTATCTATCTTTTTATAAAAAGAAAAGAAATCCAACCACAATATTAATGATGATATTTTGGGGGGATGGAATTATGGGTGGAAGATTAAATTTCAGATGTAGTTAATTCATGTTAAGGTGGCATTGTTTCAAGCAAAAAACAAATATTAATTTAAAATAATCTACTAGTTTTTAAGTTTCATCAACTTAATTTTACACTTAATTTTACATCAACTTTACATCTCACACTCTACATATAATGGGAAAATAAGGTCACTTAAGACTTTTCCTAAATAATTCTGAAAAGTCTTTTTTCAGAATTCCATTACGGTTCACATTTACGTCTGCCATGTTCACGGCACTGAGGGGGTTCACTCTTCTTGTCTGTTAACAAGTCCCATGGAGAAGGCGGATCAGTCACGACGAGAGTGGAAAAGGCAAAAACAGAGTCACAGTGGAGGCCCAGGGGGAGGGCCAGTGCCCGCGGGGAGTGGGGTGATGGCCAGAGGGTCCTTTACCCCGTGAAGGGGGGTTTGTGCACATTCTCAGAGTGCTGTTAACTCTAGGGGGACAGAGCTGGAGTGGGAACACACCACTGATGAGATGCAGGTTTGGGTCACATCATAAAGACTCCATGCAAAGCTAAAGGGTGTGAGTGTCACCCTGGTGGCCACAGGAGACACGGAGAAGGGTCAGGGACACATGACGGGCATCACTGAGTCTGTGGGTTGAGAAAGAGGGGCCAGAGCGACCCGGGCCTCTGTTATAAGAACCCAGACAAGGTGCCAAGGGCCTCGGGGTGAGTGGGATGGAAGCGGTGGGGGGACCAGGATGCAAACAGGCAGATGCAGGCATGGAGTCAGGACGGCTCTAGGACCACTGACTGGATCTAGGTAAGGCTGCCTACAAGCACCTAGAGGTTCCCACTGAAAGATGCTTCCGGAGCATTCCTGGCCACAGCCCGGGGAGAGAGACACCACAGCTAAGGAATCGGAATCTCATCAAGCAACCACATTTGCCAAATTATAACTGTAAATTACACCTGGTCATTTCTGGACAGATGCGGACGACCAGAGAGCAAACCTCTGCCCAGTGGACGGGCTGCAGGGTAAGGCGTTGCCCAGTGGACGGGCTGCAGGACAAAGCTCTGCCCAGTGGATGGGCAGCAGGGCCTGCAGGTGCCTGAGTGGAGGGGAAGGGCTGGCGAACAGCCTGGCTATGCACCAGGAGAGTGTCCCCACCTGGGAATCACAGGTGCTCTGTCTTCTGAATAATTCTGAACAGCCTAAGCCAATGGGCCTGGGACTGCACTAGGGGCCTGCTGGCTTTCTTTGTGGATACCACGTGGGTAGATGTGGGCATGTAGCATCTTACCGTTCACACTGAGCACCATGCTCACCGAGGCCGACCCAATGGTGTTCCGGGCTACACACTCATAGCGGCCTGCGTCTGCAGGGCCAACGTCATTGATGGTCAAGAATCCCTCAGGGCTGATGTGAAATTTTCCGCTTTCTGTCACCTGAACCCCATCCTGGAGCAAAACAGAATGAAAACAGTAAGAGAAATAAGACTAAGAAGCAGAAGTTGTCTGACCTAGGGTTGGGGGAGGGGAGACATTTGTTAGGATTTGCAAATGGAGAAGCTCCCAGGCTGTGCTTGGATCCATCCAGGCCTGGGAAGGGAAGGAGACATGGTCAGTTCTTCCAATGCCAAGCTGGCGAGATAAACTCTTTCCACATCTCATTCTTCAGGAGAACAGAGCTTGATAGCTTGAGGCAAGGATGATTTTCCACAATAAGGAGAAGTGGCACCAATGACGACTCCCTTAGACACCCGCCATGGTAGGGGGCCTACAAAGAGACCTAGGAGTGTCTCAGAAAGAGAGGGCATTGGTCCAAGGGCAAAGAAGGATTCAGAGGCAGACACAGAGGGGCAGGTGACCTCCCAGCTGAGGCAGGAGCAAGAGCAGATGCCTGGAGTGTGTGCGGAGAGGAAGGAAAGGACACAGAGATTCACAGGGAGTGCAGGGATGCGGTGGAGGACGGGACCGTCTCCGCTGAGCACTCTCCTTCTGTGAGGACCAGCGCGGCCGGCCCTGTGCTCCCGGGAGGGATTTCACAGAAACACGGGTCATGGTGTGTGAGTGCTGCCCACATCTTCCTATTGAGCTTGATAAAAACAGCAAAGAAATGAAATAACAATGTAAACCCTTCCTTATTGATGATGAGACCATAGTTCTGTAAGAGGGTTATTCTTTGCTTTTGTTACGGAAAAGATTAAAAAAATGGAATGCTCCAAGTTTGTTTTGTTCTTATTAGTAAGGATTCCCCGAGAAACCTCAAGGCTTACGATCTGAATGTTTTTCTTTCTGCTACAGAAAGTCTGTAGAGGAAGTGGGCAGGCAGCAGCTGTCCAGCCCATCACACCCCACAGCAGAGGGGAGGCTGGGGCGTGGGCACTGCCCTGCCTACCTTGTTCCAGGTGGTGGGTGGTGTGGGCGCCAGCCCGTCTATCTTGTATCTGGGTGGTGGCTGGCTCGGGCATCGGCCCACCTACCTTGTTCCAGGTGATGGCTGGCTCGGGCTCGCCCTGGGAGCTGCATGGGAGCTGCACATTGGCGCCCACCTCCACCGTTGTGTCGCTGGGAATGCTGGCAAACACAGGGGTGACTGGAAGGCAGATGTAGATAATCCAGGAAAACGAGTCAATCACATCAGAAAACTTCAGAAGAACAAAATCCCCTGCCCTCCATCAGGCCCACCCAGAGATGCTGGCAGCTCGCAGTCAGTTTCAGAATGGGCCCTTTCCCTGCCTCCCAGCGGCCTCTGCACAGGGCGGGGGAGCCTGAAAGGTCCCAGGGAAGATCCGCCCGCCTCCCTGTCTCCCAGGGCAAGGAGAGCAAAGTGCAACCAGTGTCTTCCCTGCTCAGAGACAAACAGCCACAGGGTCCAGGACGGGCTGGCGGCCATGTCCTCCAGCCCCGGCCCCTCACTGATGGCGGGGCAGTCTCAGGCATATGCTGTGCCGCAGGGCCCACGGAGGACAACGAGCTCTGGGGAGAGCCCCACTCTTGGAGAAGGAAACAGGGGAGCTTCCTCCTCTGAAAGAGCAGGAGCGTGGCTGACTGCGGGGATCTGGGGGGCCACTCAGAAATCCCACCCCCGCATTCTCTACACAGGCACCCAGAGTCCCGCTAGGTCAGGGACGCAAAGGGCAAAACCAAGAAACACAGAGCCAATCGGACAGGTCAGCCGTCAACAGCCTGCTGATGACAGGCTGGGGGAAGCCCCTTCCAGAGGTCCGCAGCGTCTCAGAACATCCCCAAAAGGGACACAAGGAAATCCAGCCCTATCCTCCCCGCACGTCATCTCTGCCCCACTCCCCACGGTCTCCATGACAAGCTCAGGGTCTGTGGCCACCTGGACGGCTCTGCTCTGGGGGCCACTCATGCTAACACTGGAGTTAGCACAGGACGCCTGCAACATGAGGGCTGGGTCAGTGGCCTTCGCTCTTGCAGAGGCCACAATCAGTGCTACGCTGACTCTATCAGGAGGGATATGAGGTTGCGGGGATCCTTCTCATTGCAGAGAACAGGCAAAGGCAACATCCAAAAAGGACAAGAGGAAGGCCGGGGTCCAAGGATGAGCTGGCAGACGGGAGAGAAACCGGATTTGGCCCTCGTGACACATCATCTGGGGTCTGTGCCTTGGGGGCGGACTTGATTACACTGTGTTACTTAAATAACCACCCCAGAAAGGGTAGTTAGAAACAACCTTTTTCTAAAATAATCTTAATTAACTAAGGGGAAAAAAAACCAAACAGACTTTAACAAGTCAATCTTATCCAAGTTCAAAAAAACCATCACTGAAAAATAAGCAAATGGTTTCACCAGCTAAAGGGACAGAGATTGAATGAGCTACTATGCAGACACCTTGGGGGCACAAGCACAATGACGGTGCATAAAATGCAGAGAGAAGAGCCAACACTTCATAACGAAGAATAATACTAAGGTCAGCTGCAGAATCTGTGTTTCCTGATGACTGATCTGAGAAAATCAATTCAGTCCACATCCTCCTGGCACCTACCTCTGGGCTGCACAGTCAGGTGGGCCACGACCTTCTGGGAGCCGATGATGTTGACAGCCTGGCATTCGTACTGGCCCTGGTCGTGGAGGGCAACCCCGGAGATTCTAAGTGTTCCCGACGACAGGACCAGGTGCCGCCGGTCCACGGAGAGCTGGCTCCCTGCAAAGGCATGGGTCCATTACACTGGACACTCGGACGTATGGAGAACTCCTGCTCTCAAACTGACAGCATCACAGACGCTTGTCTCCACCTGGGTCGGGGCACTGAATAATTTGGCCTGGCCCTGCATAAGCAAATCTTTGACTCCCCAGCAGACACCATGGTGATACCTGAATGTCCCCACACCCGTAACTCAAGAGAGAGGGGTTGACAGGGGCAGAGAACAGAGGGAAAAGCATTACACAGGGAGCCAGGAAGATGTGGGAACTCGGGGGGCTCTAGTGGGGGTGGATGGCCAGCTGGGAGAACCAGGGCAGGGAGCCAGGAAGACGTGGGGACTGGGGGGCTCTAGGGGGGCGGATGGCAGGGCAGGGAGCCAGGAAGACGTGGGGACTCGGGGGGTCTGAGGGGGCGGATGACCAGCTGGGAGAACCAGGGAGAGGACTGAGTGCTGGAGCTGATGAAGAGTCAAGTGAGGCCCCAGCACGTTCCTTTTGGGGATAAGTCTCTTCTGTTCCGCCCATAACTGCCTGAGAAAAGGGAAGTCCAGGGCGTGTGATGCAGGCACAGGCCTCCTTCCCAAAGACTCCTGGGTGGGGCCCCTCAGAGGGATGAAGGGATGGGCTGGCTATTTGGTGCAAGCTGGAGTGGACAGGAGGTCTCAGGGCCACTGCCTGCATCCCAGGACAGGAACCAGGAGGTCTGTGTAGCTCCTTCTCCGGCAGTTTCAGCTCCTGCCCTCATCCCAACCCCCATCCAGGCTGTGCCTCTACGTAGTAACGTGCCCAGTGACCTTCCCATTGAAGGAAGAGCGCTGGGACTGTAGGCAAAGAATGTGATGAAAGGTCACGACGCTGAACGGCGAGGTGACAGTGAGGGCTCTGGGAAGCAAAGTCAGAGCAAAAGCTGTTTGTCTGTTTCAATATAGTCCATGACTGTTTCCAGAAAATTCTATCCTCCATGCAAATAGATTCCTTCAAGATGCTACTTAAAAGCACGACCTAGAGACTATCTGAAACAAGGCAGGTGTGAGGGAGTCAAAGGCAGGAACCCCAAGTGTCTTCTGTAATGACAGAGCTTCTTAGAGTTTCCTGCCATGATGTCCATGAGGGACAGCCATGCATGGACAGGAAGCCACGGGGGGGTGTGCAGACACCTCTGCGCTTCCCAGTGCCTTGGTCCTGTGGAATCCAGTCCCAGCTCAGCCCTGTCCAGAACACATTGGGGGTTGCCTGGGCATGGTGGAAGAGTGTGCTTCCTGTGTCTGTGGCTGCAGAGGGAGCAGGCAAAGGCCTGGGGCCTGGCTCTTACCTCCCTTGGTCCAGGCAATGACGGGCGGCGGGTTGCCCTTGGCTTCACACTGGAAATCCACGGTCTGGCCCTCGATGACAACTCTGTCCTGAGGCGTCACAGTGAACTGAGGAAGAGCTTCCGGAGAGAAAGCATTCGAAACAGGACATGTAAAAAGCAGCATGGGGTAAAAACGCCACCAAGAAAATGACCACAGTCTTGGCAGACACCTGACGGTTAGAAGCGAGGTCTACAACGAAGAGTCAGAAAGAGGCAGAGGGCACAGGAGAAGATGGGAGCGAAACAGAAAGAAGATGAAGGACGGGTGAGTTCTCAGCATCACCCTGGAAAGCACACAAAGACTGTTCAACCACACCGTCAGCTGCAATGCACACAGGGCACAGATGAGGCCACACTGAAGCTTGTGGACACCAGGCTGACTTACAATGATTCCTCTCAATCCTCACCCTAAACTAATATTTGCAAATGCTTAAAAAAATGCCATCTGGTATAGCTGTGTGCGATGATAGTGGTTATTATCACTGGATGAAAAACATGACTTACAGAACAGTATTGTCTGGTATGATTCCATTTTTATACAAGTAACAGCCACAAAAAAAGTAAATCCACGTAACACGGCTGCATTGGTGTACATGCAAATAAAACCAGAAAGATGCTCGACAGATTGCCAGTGAGACAGGAAAGGGTTGAAGAGAGGCTGGCAGAAGGAAATGATTTCTCTATCTCTAATATCATCTCTAATAATTTAGCTTTTGCACTTCTGTATTGTTTGAATGTTTTCCAACACACGTACCACTTCACAAGAATAACTCATTTTACAGTCCATTAAGCAATGTAGAAATACATGGCAGAAGGCGTAAAACGATGAATACTCCCAGGAGACTACATCCAAAACTGATCTTAAGGAAGGATTCAAAGCTGTCTGCAAGGTGTATCAACCACCTTACTGCACATGTGCACGCACGCACACACACACACAAACACACACACACACTCACTTATCCGACAGACACTCCTGGCCAGGTGCTGGAGGTACAGAGACACCACAGCCAGCACACAGAGCCCGTCCTACTGAGCCTTCTGATGCAAAAATCTACAAATTGCGATCATCTGTAGGTAGTCCAATGGGGGTATAATGGATAAAAATAACCTGAGTGAAGTAGACAGGGCAGAGATTCTATGGAGCGTTGGTGGGTATGGCAGTGCGAGCTGGTGGAGCGGGGAGGAAGGGGCTGAGCCCTGGCTCTGGCACAGAGGATGGATACCCACCCTGGACGATGATGAACGCAGTGGCATGGACGCTGTCAATGCTGTTGGTCGCAGAGCACGCATACTCTCCGCTGTCCTCCTGGACGACGTTCTGTATGTAAAGCCCGCCAGAAGGTGTGATGTTCACTCGCGGGTCGACGGGCAATGGTGTGCGGTCACCTCTCGTCCAGGAGATTCGCGGCGGGGGGTGGCCTGTGGCGCTGCACTCCAGCGTGACGCTCTCCCCAACCAGCACCTCTGTATTCTGTGGCTGGATTACAAAAGTGGGTCGAGCTGTCACAATTAAACAGAAATTCTCAATTAATTTCTCCCGGTTTGACATGGTTTTTGCTTGATTTTTCCTATGTCAGGCTATTAATTCTATTTACCACCAAAATAGGGCAAAACAAACACAATGTAACTGCATATTTTCTTTTTAAAGAAATGTGCAGACAATAAAAATGGTTCACAGCCTCGGGTCAAACAACATGCAGGCCACCTGAGCAAAGTGAGCAACCATGGCTGCTTAGGAAAAGCTAACGAGGAAGGGCTTTTTCTTAAAACATGTGCTGAACTCCATGGAGGATCCTTATTTCTAAATAAAATACATTATGTCAGTCTTGTTAGACCTTGCTAGTAGTTCCTACTGGCACAAATTATTGTTAGTGAAGTATATTTAGAGTATACAAAAATAACAAATTTACTCATAAAAAGTGCAAATTAAAAGTAAGCAAGAAATAATATTTTTCAAATTTAAATCCAGAAAAAAGCCCTACAATTACGATGTGTTTCATGCGTGAGTTTGTGTGGAAACGGAACTCTCCCACGCTGGTAGTGAGAGCACGCCCTGGCCCAGCCCACCTGCAGAGACGTGGCCGTGCATACCAGCACTGAACATGTGCACACTCTATTGCCCAGAAATTACCCGGCTAAACAAAAGCTAGCAGAAGATAAGAAATAACTAAGATTAGAGCATAACTGAAGGAGACAGAGACACGAAAAACCCTTCAAAAAAAATAAATGAATCCAGGAGCTGGATTAATTTGAAAACATTAACAAAATACATATTTTGTTAATCTGTTTGACAAGCAGATTAGATAGACTGCTAGCCAGACTAATAAACAAGAGAGAAGAATCAAATAGGATAAAAAATGATAAAGGGGATATCACCCCTGACCGCAAAGAAATACAAACTACTATCAGAGATTACTATAAACAGCTCTACACAAATAAACTAGAAAATCTAGAAGAAATGGGTAAATTCCTGGACATATACACCCTGCCAAGAGGGTATTCAAATAGGAAGAGAGGAACTCAAATTGTCTCTGTTTGCAGACGACATGATTATATATTTAGAAAACCCCAACATCTCAGCCCCAAAACTCCTTAAGCTTACAAACAACTTCAGCAAAGTCTCAGGGCACAAAATCAATGTGCAAAAATCCCAAGCATTCCTCTACACCAATAACAGACAAGCAGAGAGCCAAATCCTGAGTGGACTCCCATTCACAATTGCTACAAAGAGAATAAAATACCTAGGAATACAACTTACAAGGGACATGAATGACCTCTTTAAGGAGAACTAGAAACCACTGCTCAAGGAACTAAGAGAGGATACAAACAAATAGAAAAACATTCCATGCTCTTGGATAGGAAGAATCAATATTGTGAAAATGGCCATACTGCCCAAAGTAATTTATAGATTCAATGCTATTCCCATCAAGCTACCATTGACTTTCTTCACAGAACTAGAAAAAACTGCTTTAAATTTCATATGGACCAAAAAGGAGCCCATATAGCCAAAACAATCCTAAACAAAAAGAACAAAGCTAGAGGCATCACACTACCTGACTTCAAACTATACTACAAAGCTACAGTAACCAAAACAACATGATAGTGGTACCAAAACAGATACATAGACCAATAGAACAGAACAGAGGCCTCAGAAATAACACCACACATCTACAACCATCTGATCTTTGACAAATCTGACAAAAACAAGCAGTGTGGAAAGGATTCCCTATTTAATACATGGTGCTGGGAAAACTGGCTAGCCATATGCAGAAAACAGAAACTGGACCCCTTCCTTACACCTTATACAAAAATTAACTCAAAGATGGGTTAAACTCTTAAACATAAAACCTAAAACCATAAAAACCCTAGAAGAAAACCTAGGCAATAGCATTCAGGACACAGGCACGGGCAAAGACTTTGTGACTAAAACACCAAGAGCAATTGCAACAAAAGCCAAAAGTGACAAATGGAATCTAATTACACTAAAGAGCTTCTGCACAAGAAAAGAAACTATCGTCAGAGTGAACAGGCAACCTATAGAATGGGAGAAAATTTTTGCAATCTATCCATCTGACAAAGGTCTAATATCCAGAATCTACAAGGAACTTAAACAAATTTACAAGAAAAAAACAAATAACCCCATCTAAAAGTGGGTTAAGGATATGAACAGACACTTCTCAAAAGAAATTTATGTGGCCAAGAAACACGGAAAAAAAAGCTCATCATCACTCGTCATCAGAGAAATGCAAATCAAAACCACAATGAGATACCATCTCATGCCAGTTAGAACGGCGATCATTAAAAGTCTGGAAACAACAGATGCTAGCAAGGATACAGAGAAAAGGAACGTTTTTACGCTGTTGCTGGGATTGTAAATTAGTTCAACCATTGTGGAAGACAGTGTGGCGATTCCTCAAGGATCTAGAACCAGAAAAATAATTTGACCCAGCGATCCCATTATTGGGTATACACCCAAAGGATTTTAAATCATTCTACTATAAAGACACATGCACATGTATATTTACTGTAGCACTATTTACAATAGCAAAGACTTGGAACCAACCCAAATGCCCATCAGTGATAGACTGGATAAAGAAAATGTAGCACATACCATAGAATACTATGCAGCCATCAAAAAGAATGAATTCATGTCCTTTGCAGGGACATGGATAAAGCTGGAAACCATCATCCTCAGCAAACTAACACAGGGACAGAAAACCAAACACTGCATGTTCTCATTCATAAGTGAGAGCTGAACAGTGAGAACACATGAATACAGGGAAGGGAACATCACACACTGGGGCCTGTCTGGGGTTTGGGGGACAGGGGACAGAGAGCATTAAAACAAATATCTAATGCATGCGGGGCTTAAAACCTGGACGACAGGTTGATGGGTGCAGTAAACCACCATGGCACATGTATACCCATGTAACATACCCGCACATTCAGCACATATATCCCAGAACTTCAAGTAAAATTTAAAACATATATATATTATGCTAGAAACTTAATCTATAGCTATTTTTACAAGCACATAAAATGTCATATGTCCAAATACATTTTTGTTTGGGCCAGACGTGGTGGCTCATGCCTGTAATCCCAGCACTTTGAGAGGCTGAGGTGGGCACATCACCTGAGGTCAGGAGTTCGAGACCAGCCTGGCCAACATGGAAAAACCCTGTCTCTACTAAAAATACAACAATTAGCCAGTACGGTGGCGCACACTTGTAGTCCCAGCTACGCGGCAGGCTGAGGCAGGAGAATCACTTGAACCAGGGAGTCAGAGGTTGCAGTGAGCTGAGATCTCACCACTGCACTCCAGGCTGGGCAAGAGCGAGACTCTGTCTAAATAAATAAATAAATAATAAATTTGTGTTTTCCTTTTGCCCTGTTGTTTGTTCAGGTCAACCATCCTTATCCACCACGCTAAAATTCAGAAAACTCCAAAAATCATTATTTTTTTGTAACTTATTTGTTTGGAAAATTTGATCTATCTAGCATGAGGATACTTATAGCCTTTATTCTACTTTCTGTGAATATCCATACAGTTTGCTATAGGATATTAATACATTGATTATAGGGCACTATCCCAGACTCTGCTGACCGTCTAAATTGGTATGTGGATTTTACACTATGCTACCCTTCCAAAAATTTACCCAAGTTTCTGAATATCAAAAGACATCTGGCCCAAAGGCTTTTGAATAAAGAACACAGAACTGTGAGAGCTAAAGATTTGGAAAAAAAATCTAAATTCACTCCAAAAGGAAACTTGTTAAATAAATTCAGGGTGCATTTAGATCATGGAATTCTATGCAGCTATAGAAAGAAAGAGAGTAAGAAAACTGATGTATCAAAAGTGAAAGACTAGAAAGATTTCTAAGCTATCATCTGAGAAAAATCACTTGCCTCAAATATGCTTACTTTTTTTTTGTATACACACAGGGAAGAAACTACTAAGCATTTTGGGAAGAGGGGAAGGGAAGAGGGAATTGAGCGCATAACGGAAAGAGCCAGGACGACGACTTTCTACCTTTTTATATATGTTAACATGTAAGCTGTGTTAGTCAAATATTTAAGTATAAATTACAAAAAATACAGAAATGACATTTAATATTAGCATTTCTATCAGAATAACAAATTGGAAACCATGAAGCTACTCACAAAAGTAGGAACACCAAAGTCAAAGTCGGCCTTGAGGGCATTCGTAGACCCTTATAACTTAAATTGAGCTTTAAAGAGCCTCATGCAGTACAGAAGACAAGACACAGATCAACAGAGGCCCACGAAGAGAAGTTCGACAGAAAACTGAACAGCTGCATCCCCACAGTGCTGTGCCCTCGGCATGAGAAAAAACTAACTTCAAAACCTGCCTGCCCCACCCAGGGAACGACGCCCAGTACAAGAGATAAATAAATCTCATTTAAGTGTTCTTCACCAAAACCTGGTGCTCACATGAGCTTGCTGCCCAGCTCCCCCTACATCAGCCAGAAGGAAGGTGATCCCCGACAGAAGAGCTGAGATAAACAAAGGAAGGACAAAGGAAGTGGGAACCACATGGATGCATCCAGACAAACACTGGAAGAACAAAATAATAATGTTTATAGGTTAAAAAAACACAAAACAGAACTAAGCACGTCAACTCAGCGGGATGAATACATGTTAGAGGGGAAGGTTATACTAACTTTAGGCTTTGGCAATTTAAGAATGCATTTAAAATTTTCTAGGCTAACCACTAAAAGAACAGAAATGGGTATATAGTATACAAACTGGTAGTGGGAAGCAAATATGAAAAAATTATTTCCAATTAAAGCAAAAAACACAGAAAAGTTTGGACAAACAGTTCAAAATAAGAGGTAGAATTTATAAATCTCATATTGTTAACTACAATAAACATATTTAAATGGATTAACTTTAAGGAAAACTTAGGATTTTTAAAAAATTTCTAGCTCTGTGTTATTTATATTAAACATCTCAAACATGTGTACGTGGAAAGGCTCGGAGAAAAATGGTGGGAAAAGATACACCTGACAATAAAGATCAAGTAGAGGCTGCTTTTATGTATCTTACAACAAATTTACCTAGAAGCAAAAAGCACTGATAGAAGTGTTATTGATCAAAAATGTAATTCATCAGACAGATAATAACTGCAAACTTTTTATATGCCCCTAATCACAAAGCTTCAGGATAATGGGTGCGATATGCCCCTTTATGGCCCACGGAGACCTCCACGTCACTCTTTTCCTATTACTATACATTATTACCATAGTCTGCAACAGCAGTTGGCCATTTTTTTTCTGTAAAGGGCCAGACTGCTCCTGTTCTAAGTTCTGAAGGCCACGCAGGTTTTGTTGCTTCTCCTCAACTCCGCCATGGTAGCATACAAGCAGCCACAGACATTGTGCAAAAGAATGAGTGCAGTCATGCTCCAAGAAAACTTAATCATAGACAGTGACGCTTGAATTTCTTCTAGCTGTCATGTCGTCATAAGATACTGTTCTTTTAAAAGTTTTGATCATTTAAAATTGCAGAAAAGTATTCATACACCTTAGGAGAAACAGGCAGTAGGCAGGTGTGGACTGCAGGCTGTAGTGTGCCAGCCTGGCCTAGGCTTCTGGGCTTCCCAGGGCTGGTTCCCCCATGCTGCAGTAACTCCCTGTGCACTGGATGGCGGGAGACTCTTCATTTGTATCTGAGGGAGCTACACCACATGTTCAGACTAGTATACTAAATAGGGCTGTTATTCCTGAGAAAGACCCAAGAATTCAGATCAAAAGGAGCGAAATTTGGAACTCTCAAGCCATAAAGAGCTGGCTAAATATTCCTGTCCAGGAATCAATCAACCTACTCGCATAGTAACTCTCCTAAGTAGTTCATTACTCATAATCCATGGTTATTCTCCTTTGTCTGTAACACATACTTAACAGTACTACATAACTATTTTGTGGACTTTTTAATGCCTTAAAAACAGAGCCCAGGCTCCTTCTGGGAGCAGCGGCTGTGTCTTCACTTCTCTGCACACGCCCACAGCACTGACTTTGGAAAGATGCTGAACGCCTTGTGCTGAACATGTGGAACGTTGTTTGATTGAGGGCTTTGAGTCAGCAGTACTATACCACTGGGCTTTCCTTTGAACGGAAATGTGAGAGCCGGGAATTCTCAGCCTTCGGTACCCGTTGATTGTGTCTATGCTGGGATGTACCAGGTGATACAGAGATTAGGCCAATTAAGGAGCCGGCATTTAAACAAGAAACACCAAAACCACTTACATTGCCAAACAAAAGGTTTTATAACCATAATGGCCTGAAATACAAAATACCAGGGAAACAGCGACCCTGGCATGATTTGTGGCTGAAGCTAAAGGAAGCCAGAAGGTTTCAGAGAGGAAGTTACACCTGCAGCCTCCGTGGGTAAGGGCTCCGACTCTACCGGCTTCCACACAGGAGGACAGGCAGACCCGTCCAGAGGCGTGAAGGGATCTGCATCGTTTCCCAGAGCCGTGGGGTACACCCAACGCCCCATTCCGCTGTTGTGCAAGGGCCCAGCTCCTCTTCTGAGCAATGGCCACGGATAACACAGGTGGATCAGAGCAGAGTTTGCAACCTGGTGGGGCCCAGATGGATGAGAGGCCACAGCTAGACTTGATGTGGCTGAGACAGTTTTTAAATGTTTTAAATTTACGTGCCATTATCTTAAACATGAAAATATTGGATAAAAATCTAGAATTGTGGTTCCTTTTACATAATCCAAGCCCTTCGCAAAATAGAGACCTTGTTACCACATGGCAACAGCTGGCTGTGCCTGAGTAGCTGTCCCTTCAGAGGGCGCCTGGGTGGTGGGGTCAGTGGGTCGGGGGTGGCACAGTCTCTCCAGGTTCCCAAGGCCCTCTCTCCATGGGCTGGGCTCACAGCATGGACTGCCCCGGCTGTGTGGACTATGAGTGTGTCCCCAGATGAGGGGCTAACTGGGGACCACAGCACCGCTCACAGATCATCTACGACCCTGCGCTTCGAAAGCTCTGTGAGCCAACCCTGTATTGCAGCTTCAACTTCAGACTTCAATGTTCATTCTTATTTTACTGAGTTGGGGTGCAAGGAAAGAAGAAGGCAGATACTGAGGGACGACAATTCTGGGCGGAACCCAGGTGTGAAATGCCCACCACATACCTGGAGACCCGAAGTACCTGAGGGTCACCTCTTGCGTCTTCACCTCTCCGGCCACGTTCTTTGCCATGCACTGGTAGATACCCTGGTCCGTCTCCTGTGTGTTCTGGATCATCAGGGTCCCATCATCCAGCAAGTTTAGGCGGGAATCTGTCTTCATGCTCAGCTCGTTACTACAAAGACAGAAATTTGGTCTGGTCAAGTGTTGAAAGCACAAAGACGTACCTCACCCATCCCCAGCACAGGGGTTTCCAGCCTTGCAGCAGGTGTATCAGAGCTCGTGCGAGCAACAGCTCACCTTCCAGGGTCTCCTCCTTCCTGGCAGCCCCTGATCTAACAGGCAGTTCTGAAAAGGGGACCGCGTATTCACACATCTCATTCACTCAGATACTCATCCTTAGTATTCACATGTTCAATCTATCTACATGTTTTAAAGTGTTCCTAATTCCAAAGGAGAAAGCAATGAACAAAATGGAAAAAATTCCAAGGAAACATTTTTTTTTGTTTCTGGTGAATTAACTAAAAAGGGTAGAAACATTTTTACATTACTAAACGCCGAAGATACGCCTACGTGCATTTTATTTTTTATTTTAGAGACAGAGTCTCACTCTGCGGCCCAGGCTGGAGTGCAGTGGTATAACCATGGCTCACTGCAGCCTCAGCCTCCTGGGCTCAAGCGCTCCTCCTGCCTCCAGCTCTGAAAGTGCTGGGACTGCAGGAGTGTGCCAGGCCTCTCTATCTGTATTTTAACAAACAGTGCCTGCAAGCTGCTGGCTGGCCTCCCTCTGGGATCTGGGAGGAACCTGTGGAGCTGCACCATGAACAGGCCAGGACACGGGTGACCTCACCCTCGCATGGCTCAGTCAGTCCTCAGGCAGTAATGACCTCCCCGGGGCCACGCTTCATCACACACACTTCGGCAGCCAAGAAAAGCTGCAACACCTTTACCCCAATGCTCAGTCCTGCCGCCTCTCCCCTCACCCACCTGTAACTTCGCTTTAGTTCCCTTTCTACAGAAGCAGGTGAAGAGGAGAGAGGTGACACTGGATGCCACTGAGATCACAGTCTATGGCAAGTGTGAGGACTAAGAACAGCCAGGCATGGAGCCCTCTGAGAATGCAGATGGGCCAACGAGAACTCCTGCTTCCAGATCGTCAAGACAGACAAGGCCTCTGTGAAACAGAAACCCACTTCCTCCGTGCACGAGATTCATCATCTTCCATGCGCGTTTCCTAAGGAATGTGTGGAGCCTGCACCACGCTGGGTCGTTCATGCAGGAGGAGCAGCCCCCGCACTGTGCAAAAGCACTTTCCCACGACCGCCCTCAGATACCTGCTAGCGTGCTGCCAAACCATCGGGGACGCTCTCGAAAGACCAACACCCACCTTCTCCCAAATCTTCCTCATGCTCTCCTCTGCCTGGCACCAATCCCCCAACCTGCAATCTGTCCTTACTCACAGGGCTTGCTAGACGGAAGAAATGTCAGCTCAGGCCCGATAAATACGACTCTCTCTGATGTGGCCCGATCCCCTGCCCAGAAACACGGCGAGCCAGCAGGTGAGGCTGGCCTGCAGGTGACTCTGGATGTTAGGTAAGGCCGGCCGGCAGGCAGGTGAGGCCAGCAGGTGAGACTCCAGCTGGTGGAGGGCAGAACCCAGCACGGGTCACCAGGCCTCAGGACCTCGGCTCGAGCCCAGCACAGGTCACCAGGCCTCAGGACCTCGGCTCGAGCCCAGCACAGGTCACCAGGCCTCAGGACCTCGGCTCGAGCTCTGCCATATTTAGCTGTGAGATTTCAACTTTGGGCATCAATTTTTTCATATATTAAATGTAGGTGTGATGGACTGGGGCCAAATTTATGCTTCCCTGACTTTTACATGCACACAACATAATATACTGCAGAATTCCTCCAGTGTTCTCTGGATTTTAAATCTCATCTACTTGGGAGTCATCCAAGACAAGAACTGTGAACAGAGTGACGGCACCTTATAGGCTCCTTGCCCGGCACTGCAGCCAAGGTCAACGTGACCTTTCAGTCATGAGGATAACAAAATCTAGAGCTGGAACAAACCTGCCATGTCCTCTTCAGCATGGACACATCTTCCCGTTCTGTTCGTGACAACTGGGGGCAGCCAGTTCCCTGCTCCTGTCCATCTCTTCTATAAACACCGCCTTGCCCGAGAGCCAAGCCCAGCCCGGTTTGCCTCTGGAGTCTGGAACAATGACTCAGTGTATGCCTCATCTATCTGCCCGAGTATCACAGGGCTCACATCTCAGACGCATCCCTCTTGCTCCCTCATGACTAAACATGGCCAGAGAGGAGCAGCGCAGGAGCGCTGGGGCTGGGCCGGCAGGAGGAGCTCCTTCAGAAGCTGTCCTCACGCAGGCAGATGGGAGAAGCCAGGACATGGTGGCTTTACTTCAGGATTTTCTTTTAAGGATTCCTTTCAAAAGGTCACTTTGAAAGTGCTCCACTCCAACTCAGGACCCTCGGTGATTTGACCCCAGGTGCCTTTGGGCAATCTGACCTCATTCCCACCTAGGCCTCTCTGCCCCCGCACCATAGGTCCTGCCCCACCCACCCCCCTTGCACGCCTTTCACCTCCTCCCACCTCCCACCTCTCCCCGTAGACTCCACTACTCCTTCACCAACACGGCCCCAGCTCGCAAACCTGAACGGGGCAGGGGTGCTCCCCACATCTGGGCTCACAGGTGCGGCTTGCTGCCGGAACACGTGATGGTCAGCGGTAGGACTTCCCTCTGTCGCCCTGCCAGCCAGCAGCCGGGACCAACTTAGCCTTAACAGGCCCACACCATGTTTGCGGACACAAGGGGAGACTTTCTTTGGGAGACAAGTTAGATCCACACAGGAGCTGAGCAAACCTGTGTCAGCAGCTGCATGGCGCTCGTCTCCTGAAGATGCCGTCCCGGCAGAGGTCAGGGCCCCTCCCACACCCGCTCAGGTTGGTCACAATGCCCCAGGTCAAGGCTGCCAACAACAGTGACCAGAGCAAACAGGCTGCTGCCAGAGGTCAGTGGGCAGGGAGAGAACAAGCAGCACGCTCTCCCTCCCTCCCACTGGGCAGGGCCGCAGGGACACGGTGCCCGGCCAGGGCACCCCTGTGCTGCCCGGGAGAGAGTGGGGAAGGGGCCCGAGCGTGGCAGAAACGTCGTCACACCCCCCGCCATGTAAGACCGGAAAAGAGCACAAATATCTCATCCCTTGTACTTTTCCCTACGTGGCGGGGGAAGAGTGGACGTGGGCCTTGGTGGGGAGTGAGGTGCGGTTTGGGTGTCCAGGTGTAACTCTGAGAGACGCGTGGGGGACATTTCTGTTTGGCCCCAACTCACTTGTTTCGCAGCCAGATGATCTCAGGCTTGGGGTTGCCTTCGGCTCGGCAAGTGAAATACACGGTGTTCCCCGAGGTCACGTCTGCATCCTGGGGCTCGGATGTGATCCGGGGCCTTTCTGTGCCCAACAAGAAAACGGAAACCTTTTTAGTGTAAACCACGACATGAAAATAAACGACAACCCACGCTGAGTCCTCTGTGTCCAAGAGGAAACCACAGATGCCCAAAGGCGTAATTCAGCCATAAACATCCCCCACAAAATTGCCAGACCGGCTTCTCCACAGCCCCGTCTATGGTGCGGATCCACATGATGTCTGCGCCAAAGGGCGCCACGTTCTGACCACCTGAGGGACAGGCTGGCTCAGAGCTAGGCAGACGAGCCCCAAATGACAGCCTTTGGCGTCCCCTCAAGGCCCTTCGGGAAAGCCAAACACCAGGGCAGAGTGGACAGCCACAGGTCACTATTTT
Source organism: Macaca thibetana thibetana (assembly GCF_024542745.1). Taxonomy (NCBI): domain Eukaryota; kingdom Metazoa; phylum Chordata; class Mammalia; order Primates; family Cercopithecidae; genus Macaca; species Macaca thibetana. The sequence continues at coordinate 105,447,290 of NC_065590.1, read as the reverse complement.
CAGTGAATAAAAGACAAAAAGTTGTACTCTGTAGATAAAGCATCGCTGAAAGAATAAGTCTCTAAAAGCACAGGCAGGTGGCAGACACCACAGCTGGAGCAACTCCCAGCCTCCCTCCTCCACAGCTGCCCTGGTCCTCACCCTCCACCCTGGACAAGGGGAAGAACGGCCTCTCCCGCCTCCTGCGTGCCCTGACTCCATACAGCTTCCAGGGGCCACCCGAGGGCTGACGGCTTCCAGCAGCCACCTGAGGGCTGACGGCTTCCAGGCTCCTGTCCCTGGCGGCTGCTCCGGAGCTCCAGGCCTGCACAGGGAGCGGCCTTCTCTAAGGCTCCCTTCGGCAGCCGTGAGGGAACCATGCTGAGGGCGGGCCTAGGCTCCCATCTCTGCCTCATCACCTCAGTGTGCAAATCTGTCTCCATGTACATGCTGTGTACATGGAGAAGAAAAAGAAGAAAAACACAACCACACGTAGGTGTGTACAAGTGAGTGCCTGCAGTGGGGCACACACAAGCACAGGTACGAGTGTGTGTGTGCACTGGAGCTGACTCTGCTCAGCGCTGCCATTCTGCCTGGCAACCAAAACAAAGGCCCTCAGACCCAACTGGGGGCCGTCAGCAAGGGCTCCTCCTGGATGGCCTCCTTCCATCTCCCCAGCATTGCACAGCCCAGGTCGCGAGGCTGGGGCGGCTCTGCCCAGCCCTCCCCGTGCTCCCACATCACTCTGGGAACCGTGCCTCCAGCCCTTGGCTTCATGGAGGTTCTCATCCCTCTGGCCTTAGTCCGGCCTCCCCGCCTGCCTCACACACTCCCCAATTCCCTCTCCCTAGGGCTGCCAGAAAGCTCCTCCTAGAATACAAACATCATCCCAACATTCTGTAAACCCTCCCATGGCTCCCCATCACCACAAAAAATAAGCTTTCGCTGCTTTCTTCATTATTTAGGCTGCACAACCCTGCAGACATCCTAAAACCCACCTAATTGTACACCTGAACAGGGTGAATTGTCTGGCACGGCAACAACACCTCCATAAAGCTATTATAAAAAACAAGAATAATCACTGACAGCCAAATTGGAGTAAGGAGTAAAAGTATGACAAGATCTCCAAGGGCACAACCTCAGGAGCATTAGCGGCAATGACAGGGCCTCGACTGATTCACAGGGACGCACACAGCTTAGCAGAGCTGCCAAGTTGGGCAGCACAGGTCCCTGGGCCCCCCGAGCACTGAGGGCCCTCCCGTCAGGGACACGTGGGGCAGCTCCTTCCATCAAGGGCCGTGTCTGGAGCTGCTGACAGCCAGTGCCCTGCAGAGCTGAGGGCGGAGTCTGCGTCCGGGGTGGGGAAGCAGTGCAGGCAGGCGGCTGCACAGGGGTCTGGGCCTCTTTTGCTCCCCAGGCTAGAAATCTGAGTGGTGTAGTACCCCCAGCCACCAGGCAGCTCTCAGTTCTAACTGCCCCTGCCATAGCTCCATCAAGAACTGAGCTACAAGAAACTTAAAAAAAAAAAAAAAAAAAAAAAAAAAAAACTATGTATTTTTGTCATATTATAAAACCATCACACAGGGAGAGCCTTTCACCTTACCAAAATAAACAGCCGTGTGTATGCGTGCCTGTGTGCATATGTGTGTGTGTCTCTAAATGGTGTGAGTGTGTGGATGGTGTGTTCATGTGTATATGTGGTGAGTGTGTGGAGTGTGTGTGTATGTGCATGTGTGGTTTGTGTCTGTGTGTGTGTCTATAAATGGTATGAGCGTGTGGATGGTATGTTCGTGTGGGTATGTGCATGTGTGTGTGGTTTGTGTCTGTATGTCTATAAATGGTGTAAGTGTGTGGATGGTGTGTGCATGTGTATATGTGGTGAGTGTGTGGAGTGTGTGTGTATGTGCATGTGTGGTTTGTGTCTGTGTGTGTAGATGGTGTGTACGTGTGCGTGTGGATGGTTTGTGTCTGTTTATGTGTGTGCGTCATTTTATAAATTGTGTATGGTGTGTGTGTAAATGTGTGTGGTGTGTGGATGGTGTGTGTGTGTGTAGTTTGTGTCTGTGTGTATGTCTATAAATGGTGTGTGTAGATGGTGTGTGCATGTGTGTCTGTAGTGTGTAGATGGTGTGTGCATGCGTGTATGTGCGTGTGTGTGTGGATGGATTGTGTCTGTGTATGTGTGTCTCTAAATGGTGTGTGTGTGGATGGTGTGTGTGTAAATGGTGTGTGTGGATGGATTGTGTCTGTGTATGTGTGTCTGTGGATGGTGTGTGTGTAAATGGTGTGTGTGGATGGTGTGTGTAAATGTCTGTGTGTGGATGGTGTGTGTGTAAATGGTGTGTGTGTAAACGGTGTGTGTGGATGGTGTGTGTGTAAATGGTGTGTGTGGATGGTGTGTGTAAATGTCTGTGTGTGTAAATGGTGTGTGTGGATGGTGTGTGTGTAAATGGTGTGTGCAGATGGTGTGTGTAAATGTGTGTGTAAATGTGTGTGTGTAAATGTGTGTGTGTGTGGATGGTGTGTGTGTGGATGGTGTGTGTGTGTGTGGATGGAGTCTGCGTGTCGGGCCACTCACCACAGTTCAGCTCTTCCGGGGTGACCGCTGCCACTGAGCGTCCCTGGATGCGTCTGGGATATTCACAGGTGGCTGCTGCCTGCGCGTTCCCCGACTCCGCGTAGGTTTTCAGCAAATCCGCCAACCACAGGATTTCACAGTCGCAGTGGAGTGTGTTTGAGTCCAGTCGCCTGTGGGAAGGAAGATGCGGCTGGTGAGACACGGGGTGGGTGGGCTCGTCCATCCGTCCATCAGACAGGGCTTCCAGGTCCTGCGTCGGGAAACATGCGCCAGGCCTGCCGGGCTTGCGACACGGGGATGGGACACTTCCCGTGGTGGAATCTGAGCCCCAGTGCCCGACTCAGGGAGTGATGTAGAGACACACACATCACCAGGAAGAGCCCGGGGGTGCACAGTACCCCTGGAGGCACTAACCGGAGAGGCGTGAGTAGCAAAGGGCCGGTGCACACCCAGACATCGGGTGTCGAGTTAAAGACAAAGGAGTGCGCCAGCGGCACAGGTCAGGGAAGTTTGTGAAGGAGAGCGGGTGGGAGCCACTCACAGAAATCAGTAACATGAGAACCACAGCCACAAAACCACCACTGTCACCCAACGCCCGTCATCACGGACAGGACAGTTCTACACCATCTCACTCCGGCCTGAGCCTTCCCAGGGAGTGTGGGAGGGGAGGGCTGCATCTCCCGGCTGGGGTTCACACCTAAGTTTCCTGAGGTCCAAGCTCACCTGGAAAGTTTCCAGTGAGTGGCACATCCTGTCCCAACAAGGGAAGCACGGGCAGGATGTGCCTCACCCTGGGAAAAGTATTGTCTCCGCACACGGGGAAGAAGCTGTCTGGGGGCAGAGGAGTTCCAGGTAGCAAACACAGGCTACAGGACAAGGGCTGGAAGCGGCTGGCAGCTGGATGTGAGACTGAGAGGTGACCACATGCTAGCAGCCCTCGCTCCCGGCACCTTCTCAGCCTCGGCGTCCACTCTGGTGGTGCCTGAGGAGCCCTTGAGCCCGCCACCGCTAGAGTGGACGCCGAGGCCGAGAGTGAGGGCTGCTAGCATGTGGTCACCTCTCAATCCAGGACAGCCGGGTGGGATGGGGTCCCCAGGCCCCTCCAGCCGGCCTGCGCACTGGGAGGGGTGCGCACTGGGGTGGAGCCCACAGACGTTCGTGCCATTTGCTGGGGGAGAAGCCTGGCCCTCCTCCTCATGGGTGGAATTCAGTCTGCGAGGCAGGAAGCCCACTGGCGGGAAACACATTCTCTTGCTTTGCTAAGGGTCTCTGTTTCCCCCACTTTTTTTCCTTTTTACCCAATAATTCCCATTTTTCTCACTCTTCAAATAGTCTGCGAGCCTAAATTTTTGTGGCCACGTAACAAGGACCCCATCTTTCGCTGAACTAAGAAAAAGTCCTGCAACAGACGTGCTCACTATTAACCCTGGATGAGGTGGCCCCAGGTCACTCCCCAGATGGGGATGGGACCCCGAGAGGTGCTCACCAGGGCGGCAGGGTGAGGGCATCACTAGGGGCCGACGTTGGCTCCAGGAGGGGAAGGGGAGGCTACACCTCCCATCTGAGGTTCTCCTGGACATGAGCCCAGAGGGGACAGGAACACAGAACTGGCCTCATGACCAGAATCACCCTTTCCCACGTGAGCAGGTGCACAGCTCTCAGGTGAGGAGGCTGTGAGGAGGACAGTGTCAGCCACGTGCCCAGGGCACCCAACCTGTGCCCACAGCTGAAGGTCAGTACAGGACCATGGGCACATGCAAGACCTGGATGGTCACGGTCCGGTATGTGACATCCGGCCAGTCGGTCCTGGCTGAGCGAGCTGCTCCGGGCACCCGAGGAAGCAGAGGATCCCCAACCTTCATCTGCTCTGAAGCAGAGACGGCTATTCAGGAGGTCTGGAGAGGTGGGGCAGCTGGCGCGCCCTCCTCAGCCTGGGGCCCCTCAGGGACGTGAGGTTAGAGACTGCTCCCAGCAGACAGCAGCCAGGACACAGCGTGCCCTCTAGATGCAGCTCTGTACATCTAACACAGCATCTCAGTCTGGGGTTGCAGTGTTCGAGCACCTCTAGTAAAGTGAGCAAACAGGAGAGGGGGACCTTGCCAGATACCCAAAGAGGGGCTGAGAACAGAGGGAAGGCAGCTGTCAGCATCATCCAGGCTGTTACCAGTCTGCCCTAAACTTGGCTACTTTCTAGAGCATTTATCTGGTAAATTTCTTTCTACTCTCTGTTATCTATCAAATATGGAAATATTCATCCCATCTTCCTACTCAGGATGTAGCTTTTAGTTTGGCTTGTGATATCTTTATCCTAAAGAAAAAAAAATCACAAACAGTCCTGAAGGTCTACGTTTTACTCCACTTCATTTCACTGAATAGATAAAACACACACCGTAAGCCCACTCTAGAGTCAGGCTTGTCTCCTGGCATTTTCTGTTTCTTTCTAGGTCTAGTTCATTGCATATACTCAGTACTATTTAACTGAAAATAATGGCTCAAGACCATGAAGGAAAACACAAAAAGAATGTCACAACTTTCTCCGCCAGTAATAAAATGCCTTAATTACAAGAAATAGCTCAGTATAAGGAAGAAGTATATTTGGAAGCCTTAAAAAATGGGTGGGATTACGGGTGCAGTGGCTCATGCCTGCCATCCCAGCACTTTGGAAACCCGAGGCGGGTGGATCACCTGAGGTCAGGAGTTCAAGACCAGCCTGGCCAACATGGTGAAACCCTGTCTCTACTAAAAATACAAAAATTAGCCAGGCATGGTCGCACGTGCCTGTAATCCCAGCTACTAGGGAGGCTGAGGCACGAGAATCGTTTGAACCCAGGAGGCAGAGGTTGCAGTGAGGTGAGATCGAGCCATTGCACTCCAGCCTGGGCAACAAGAATAAAACTCTATCTCAAACAAACAAACAAAAAAAGGGTGGCGATCAGCCTCCTTAGTATGCTGTAGAAACAGAATACAGCACAGGGGTTCCTTCTACACTGGTTTTACTTCTACCAGTAAAGTATGCACTGGAATTAAAAATTAATTTGATGAATTTAAAGATGATTTTTTAAAATGTTGGCTGGGCATGGTGGCTCACGCCTGTAATTCCAGCACTTTGGGAGGCTGAGGTGGACAGATAACTTGAGCTTAGGAAATCAAGACCAACCCGGGCAACACGGCAAAACCCTGTCACAAAAAAAAGAAAGAAAGAAAAAAGAAAGAAAAACAAAAAAACACAAAATTACAAAACTTAGCTGGGCATGGTGGCATGTGCCTATAGTCCCAGCTACTCAGCTATTTGGGAGAACTGCTTCAGCCCGGGAGGCTGAGGCTGCAGTGAGCTGTGACCATGCCACCGCACTCCAGCCTGGGCAACAGAGCAAGACCCTATCTTGAAAAAAAATTTTTTTTAAGTCTTAATTGCCTATCAAAGGAGTAACTATTTGCCACATTGTCTGAGCCACATGTTTTTCATTTTGCTCTCTAATGGATCCAATCCACCCTCCATATATTCTCATTCTTTCAGAATCAGATTGTTATCAACATTTCACTACACTTGAAAAAGAACCAGGTGAATGGATAACAGAGAGAAGTAAGGATTTGCAGCAAAGGAAACACAAAAGGTATCATTATACTCACAATCTCTTCATAGATTCCAAGTGATTAAATGTCCCTGGTACTAAATGTGTAATCCGGTTGTTATGCAAAAATCTGTTGAAAGAGATTTTATAACAAACGAATTTTGAAAAATATGTCTTAAGATGTGTAGAAAAGAATATAAGCAGTCAAATATACATCAGCTTTTAAAAAATCTCAGTGATTACATTTATTTAATACAAACGAATCTGAAAACAATGTTCTTTACTCCAGCAAAGAAATGGATTTTTTTCCTATTTTATCAACACTTTCAATTAAAGAGAAAAATATAAGTCCTATTTCTAAATTGTTAGACTAGAAATATGGACTTTATATCAAAACAGTTTTCAGGTGTTTGGTGGATATTGACCTTAATCTAACCAAGCCAGTGACTGAGGCCTGGGCTCTGTGAATGGAAAGGCAGGAACAACACAAACACACAACTCACAGCCTCTCAAGCTTCGGGAGATGCTGGAACGACTCTGGGTCCAAAGTTTCTATCTGATTAAAGTGCAGGTATCTAGAGCAGTTAAAAGAAAAAAAAAAAACTATAACTTACAATTTAATTTATTTTCTTAGATCCAGATTTTTGCCCCCAATTTTTTTCCTAGTCATTTCAAATTCAGGTATCAATAGACAGCTCACTCACTAGACTTCCTACGTTGTATGAAAAACACATAAAATTGTCAAATGATTCGATAAATACAACTGAACACCAGGCACAGACGTCCACCCTAGTGACTGGGTAAGGGCGAGGGAGGCCCTAGAGGTGCTCACTGAGGTCCTCGACACCATGTCAGAACGGCCTGACTAGGCCATTTTCGCTTCCAAAATATATGGAAAAAAGCAAAAATCTAAAGCATAACTTTAATGATAGCACATACATAAATAGGTGAATACCTTCACTCAAATCTTTTAACTTGTATGAATTTGGCAGCGGCATCATCACATACTTGGGCAGAGAGTATACTGTCAGATACAAAGATACCCTTCAAGACCACAAAGGAAACACAAAAAGAACGTCACACGACTTTCTCCGTCAATCCTGAAGCGTTAAACAAGAGACCGTCTTTCCTCGGGTGTGTGATGGTACAGAATACCCAGTGTTTCTATTTCTTTCCATTTCACATGTCTCCATACTTCTACAATTTATACTTTTAGATATAACTCATTCTCTCTAATTTTTCCTGAATACGAAATTTCTCGTTTTGAAAAGCGGGCTTTTTCCTCGTAAGTCAAACACAAAGTCAGTCTTCTCGCTGGGGTGCTCTGCTGGGAGACCCCTCCTCCCACTCAGGTGTTCCCAGCAGCCAGCACACATTGTAAATGAGCACTTCTTCAGGAGGCCAAAACGAGTAAAGCAGCAGCATGCCAGCGTTCACAGGTCTTCAGAACTCCACAGAAAGGAAAAGTCTTCAGAACGCACGCCTGAGAATCAGGTCTGTGGACATTCTGAGAATACCGTCACCGCCAGGGCACCAGAGTGCGGCTGCCAGGGCCCCCTCATCCTGGGGCCAGCTCCCTGGGCAGCACCCACACAGGCCACACTGAGTCTCTGCGGACGCCTGCAGCCGGAGGGGCCCCCAAACGCAGACTGTCCCTGCCCCTTGTCCCAGGACAGGTCTGTGCTCAGCACTGCGCACGAATGGGAAACACGAGGGAAGGAAAAACTGGAGCAGGAAGACAAGGAAAACCGCCGTGGGCGAGCATGACGGGCAAGCACCTGACGCGGGGGTCCCGAGGAAGGCGGAGCCCTACGTGATCCCTGGAGCCTCGTCTCTGCCGGGCAGTGTGCTGACAGAGCGCCTGTGGTTTCTTGGGGTCCTTGGTCTTTCGCAGCACACGCCAGTGTGAGACCCAGGCACCATCAACACACAGTGGCCGTGAGCTGCTCAGCGAGGCTTCAGTGCAGGCAGGCAGGGGTGGAGTCTCCCAAGCAAAGCCCAGAAGGATGAGGAGGTGCTGACCAAGGGAAGGAAAGGGGGGATTTCAAGCCCCACGGAGAGTGGTGGGTGTAAAAATCCCTCCACCTGGACTCTGCAATGCAGGCTGGCCAGGGGGACGGCTGAGCGTGTGGGACTTGGCACCTGCTGCATGGGTGCTACAGGAAATGACGGGCCAGGGTACACAGGATCTTAGAGAGGCCGGGGCTCCGGCAGCCTGGGGTGTCCTTCACCCCTCCCTGAACAGCTGAGGAAACAGGACCAAAGACAGGAAATGACTCCCCAAGTACACCGAGATCATCACTGAATTCAAACGCGTTTCCTGCCTGGCCAGGTGTGTTTTCTGTCCTGTGTCCACAGCTGCCTAAGGAGCTTTTCTGGATCAGGGATACTCAGTTCCCCCAGGACAGCATCTGCGGGCTCTAGGGTATTCCTGCATTCCGGTCTCCCAGTGTCACCAGGAATGCATGTTTTCAATAGCTCAGGGCTATACAGCCGATCGGGGGAAGGGGTGCAGTTAGCCAGGGTCCGGCACAAGCCGTCCTCCCTGGACACATAGCCTTTGCCCAAGTCTCTCACTGAGGTCTGGTGGACTCGCTTATCCCCTCCCCAGCAGTTCCCTGCCCGAGGGCGGGGGCCGGGCTGCCCTCAGGCTCGCTATACAGCGTTTAATGAATGGAACCCATCACAGCGCCAGAGACCCCAGGGCTCACCTAACCCTGGGTGCTAAAGGCAGCCTGGCCAGCTCATAAAGCCCCCGCATCATCCAAAATTTCAGCGAACACCTACTTGGCGATTCACAGACGCCCTTCCTCGTTCAGCCTCAGGTTTCTCCCCTGACTTGCCCTTTCCTTCCTTAAAAATAACACTGGACTCACTCAGCACAAAGCCAGATGAGGGTTTTCCAATCCATTCAGGATCGAAGAACTGTCTGCTACGAAGATGTTCTCGCCCCCACTGAGTGACACGCTTGCTGGATATGAGAGCTTGCTCCTTTGCAAGCTCTCCCTACATGTGGGGGTTCCCTGCATACCTCCATGTGTTTCTGCAATGAGGTGCACTGTCCCTCTCCGCAGAGACAGACAATCTCTTCCCAAATCTACCCACGCCCTGTCCGTGCTCACTTGAATCAACACGCACTTTCAGAAACATGAGCACTATGGGTCCTCGGGATGCACAGTCCCAGAGTGGTCTCTCCCCCGCACCGCCTGGCCTCAAACTCTCTGACAACATCGCTGTGTCCAGTCACCCAGTGACCCGTGACCAGAGATCAGCAGCTGTGGCAGGAGGACGTCACACTGCATCACAGCAAACAGCTGCTTTCATCCACATTCCTAAAACCGTGACAACTTGCAACTCCCCAGGAATGGGCTCAGCTTGCCGAGTGAAAGGTGACTGGCCGAGCAAACAAACCAGGACAAATCCTCCTTTTTACCAGGACATTGTAATGAAAAATCAACATGCTGACTTCACAGCAAAGTACGACTTCACAGCAAAGTACGACTTCACGGGCGGCCAAGGGAACTAGGAGTGTTTCATTACACGCTGCACACACTAACCAGAACTACAAGGGAAAAAGGGTTTTCTCCAAAATAAGGGCATCACAATTGAAAAAATTCAGCCCATGGGTTCAGAGTCATAATGAGGAACAATGAACGAGGCAAACAGCCCTCTGCTCCCCGGGCACCCTGGACATTTCCCCTGCGAAGGACGCCTTGATTGGACTTGTGCGCCTGCCTGTCTCTCCTCTAAGTTGTGACAGGGATGCCACTGATCTTACTGTCCTTGGCGTCAGGAGAGCACGGCCCAGGGTCTGGTGCCACCATAGAGGAAACCAGTGATGCATCCTGAGGGGTGGGTGGAAGGCTGGCTGGGTGGAAGGCGGGGAGGAGGACGAATGACTCGCCCATGCCTGTTTTTCCGTCATCATGCACGTACTCCCCGCACCTCAGGTAGCATAGTCATGCATCATGCAAACAGCTAGCTCAGTTGACTGGTCCCTACAAGAGGAAAAGAGCCAGGCGGCATCCAAGAACTAAAGCATGAAGAGAGGAGGCACTTACAGTTGCTCTAGAGAGGCAAGTCCCTTAAATGCTTGCCTGTCAATTGACTGGATCTCATTCTTGTACAGATAGCTGAAACAAGAAACACGGGGCGTTAGCACACAGACAGGAGGTCGAACTTCAGACGGAAAAGAAGAATTAAATTGACACGCGGAGACAGTTTTACAATTAATGACTGTATTCGAATGCAAACAAACCGTCTGCACAGTGAGTACAGAGTGCCTCTCCCAAGGGCTTCCCTTCCCTCAGATCTCAAGTGGGCCAAAAGCAACTGGTGCCGACTGAAGGCGATCAAACCACTGCGACGGGTTTTTCAGGCAATTCGCTGACCTTAGACTATGGCTAATGAATTGTTGACAATACATTTGCTTCAAAGCCTGAAGAAGATAAAAACCATTTTCCACAGACATGTGTAATGCGCTGGTGGTAAGATTCTATAACTGATATTGATACATCTCTAAAATACCTAGGAATAATTTGGGGCATATGAAGACCGAATGTGTCCTGAATAACTCACCCCTAGAATCGCATTCTTAGAAAACAGAAGCAATAGAGGCATATTGGAAGAGTCACACAGTTGGCCTGGCGCTTGTCTTTGTGTAAAATGGTGGAAAATCTCAACAGAAGAATCGTATTTCCTAACATGTGACCTTGGAATGTCAGTGTCCATAAAGGAAGCTCTGCCGGAACCCGCCCACACTCGCGCACTCCGGACCGTCTGGGGCTGTGCTGGCGCCGTGCGGCAGAGCCGAGTGGCCCCGGCAGAGACTGTGCAGCTCACAGAGGCCTGGTCCTGCACTGAAAACACCTGCCAAGCCTGACCTAACAGACGGAGGATGAGAATTTCCACACCAACGTATCACCACTCCAAAAAGAGCCACAAAACCATGTGCATTGTGCCCACCCATCTCGGACACGACTCGCCCTCAGCCAGTTTGCTTCACGACACAGCTCTAGGCCAGCAGCGTGGAAGAGCCCAAGGCGGCTGTGAATCTGTGTCCGTGCCCAGACTCGGGGAGACCTGCCACTACCGCTTCTTGGAATCCCTGGGCTCCATCTCTGACATAGGCAGATGGGCAAGTCAAAATCTATGCTTTTCCTACTTGTCAAATTCAGGCAGACACGTCTCTTCAAAATTGATTATTTATGACTGGGTTTCACCTACTCGTTCCACTAAATAAACAACATTTTTTGTCTCAATGCTTATAGTATTATATAATTCATATCCAGAAGGGCCGAGTGTTTGATGGTAAGTTAATTACTATGTCTGGTGCAGGATCCAGTTTAACAGAACCAGCACTGCTAGCCTTACTTCTTACAGCCCATCTAAGTGGATCTCACATCCTCCCTCCATGCAGATTTGCAGAGCTGACTTCATAAAGAGTGACAAGCCTTGGCCAGGCGCGGTGGCTCACGCCTGTAATCCCAGCACTTTGGGAGGCCGAGACGGGAAGATCACAAGGTCAGGAGATCGAGACCATCCAGGCTAACACGGTGAAACCCCGTCTCTAATAAAAATATTAAAAAACTAGCCGGGCATGGTGGCGGGTGCCTGTAGTCCCAGCTACTCGGGAGGCTGAGGCAGGAGAATGGCGTGAACCCGGGAGGTGGAGCCTGCAGTGAGCCGAGATCGCGCCACTGCCCTCCAGCCTGGGCCACAGAGCAAGACTCTGTCTCAAAAAAAAAAAAAAAAAAAGTTACAAACTTAACACGAACCACTCAGAGCTCCCCAGTGACCGAGGGCCCAGTGCCCACAGCAGAGGCCTGACACGGTTGTTACTTCTCTGGGCTGCATGTGTGGGAATCCTTGACCTTCCACTTAATGCCTGGGCCTCAAGTTTCCTCTTCTCTAAAATGGACAGAAATCGTTGAGATTAGTGTGTAAATATGTGTGTGTATACATTTATCTCTTACAAAATGGCCCCACACACATTAACTGCTGTTCACATGGGAGTTGTTACTATACTTCTGGAGAAGGCAGGTTTAAATGTAATTTTCTGTGCCCATTTCTTTAAAAAGAGAAACAAAAACAAAGTATCAATGAGAACATCGTTTTAGAGGCATTTTAAAAAATGAAAGGGAATCTTTTTAAAGAATACACAGGACAATTGAATCAAACTGACATGTATGAATGTGTGTTTATAAAGACATTGGGATGTAACTTGTTTTCATGAGCATAGGTGGGTATTGGCTGGGTGCGGTGGCTCACGCCTGTAATCTCAGCACTTTGGGAGGCCAAGGTGGGTAGATCACCTGAGGTCAGGAGTTCGAGATCAGCCTGACCAAAATGGTGAAACCCCGTCTCTACTAAAAATACAAAAAATTAGCCATGCGTGGTGGCGAACGCCTGTAATCCCAGCTCTTCAGGAAGGTGAAGCAGGAGAATCTTTTGAACCTGGGAGGTGGACGTTGCAGTGAGCTGAGATCACACCACCGCACTCTAGCCTGGGCAAGAAGAGGGAAACTCCATCTCCAAAAAAAAAAAAAAAAAAAAAAAAAAAAAAAAAGGGTGAGTATTGATCATAATAATAAATTGTGATTTTCTACTTCATCATAGAGTTGACCTATGAACGAGTCCTAACTGTCTCAAGAAATAATTTCACTAAGAAATGTGAACTAAAGGGAAGGCTTATGCCTGACTAGAAGTAATTGGAGTTCCAAGAAATAAGAACTACTCAACCTCTACAAGTATATTTTGGTACTGACTCCCTATAGAAGGCTGAAATAATCAATAAATTTCAAGAGAGTTCTTCAGCATTTAGATTGTACACAGTTTAAATCACAGCATTTAAGTCTTACACAGTTTCCTAAATCAGCACTTATCAAATGTTCTCCACCAATGAGCGCTGAGGAGGCGGAGGCTGCGGTGCTGTGGAAAGAGGTCCCCGGGCCTCTCTGCACAGCTCCCTCCTCTGCCCTGGTCTTTAGTCCATTTCTGAGTCATGACCCCCCAGTCTGTGCTCCCTCCACCCCAGTGATCTGTGTCCTCCGCCGCCAGGGACACCGCAGTTTGTTACCGAGGGAGCGAGGGAAGAGTGTGGAGTGCAGGCGCTCAGAGAGCCGCTGTGCAGCAGATGAGGTCGGACGAGGGTCGTTGAAAAGAGATCAGTGAAAACAGAGCATCCCAACAACTCCACTGTGAACACGTTTGCTGAGTGCATAGTAAGTTGCTCTTAATAATTCAAAACCAGTGACAAAAAACAAAATAATATTAAAAAACCTGTTAAACCTATTACACACACATATACACACACAAGGAATGCTGGCTATCAGCTGACCGGATCTCCTTTCCAGGAAACAAAAGCCCTCTTCTGGAAATTGCACAACACTCGAAATACAAAAAAAAAGGGAGGGGGAGCATAAATTAACCAATAAAAGATGTGTCTCATTTTAGAAATGTGGGACAAGGCTTAGTCATGTTTATATGAAATTAAAAATTAACATCCTATGCCACAATGATGGAGGGGAGAGTGTGTATGTAACACTGACAAGTATCTTCACAGAGGCAATTATTTTAATAAACAGAGTTAAAGGCAGCTCTGTAATTAACAGTCATAGACACAGCTAGAATCAAAACAGATTTCAGAGTATACATCAATAATAACAACACAACTTTGTTTTAAGAATCAAAAAACCTAGAGCATTAGGACAAATACCTAATGCACGTGGGGCTTAAAACCTAGATGATGGTTGATGGGTGCAGCCAAGCACCATGGCACGCGTATACCTATGTAACAAACCTGCACGTTCTGCACATGTAGCCCAGAACTTAAAGTAAAATAAAAAACAAATCAAAATAACTTAAACATTTTTAGGTTCACATATGATAAAAACTTCCAATAAAAATGGCTGAAATAAATAATTTTTATTAAAAATAACTCTCTTTGGAAAGTGACTAAGTCTTAATAATCTAAAAGCACATGACACACCCTTCTACTCCGAGTGTTTTACTTCAACCTTTCCAATTTTATAGCAAGTATGTGTGTGACTGAGACTAAACCAGGAAGCTCATTTTCTAAACTGCAAAACTGATCTCAATGAGCAAAAGATGTGTTAAATGAAAATAAATAGATTAAACTCAGTTTTTAAAAGTGAAATAAAATTCACACAAAAATAAGAGGTGAAGTCACTTAGCGGAAGACAAGACGATCTGCAGGAATGAGTGACATTGCACCGGGGTGAGTTATTTCGATTTTACACGTCACCTGCAGCAGGAATGAGTGACATTGCACCGGGGTGAGTTATTCCGATTTTACATGTCACCTGCAGCAGGAATGAGTGACATTGCACCAGGCGAGTTATTCCGATTTTACACGTCACCTGCAGCAGGAAAGACAACTGGAAACTATTCTGACAGCTGATACTCTGCAACACACCTGTCAGCTGTTCATATCAGCAACTCACTTAGCATCGCTTTCCCCTCTGGAAACATCATCATTATTTCTAAAGGGATTTTCAAAGGCTGTGCATTTTAACTTTATGCAATCCACTTTACTAAGGCTTAGTGATGAAACATTAAAAATCACATAATGTAGCACTTTGTATCAATGACAACCTGTTTTTATAATCCCAGCTAAATTTTTACTCACCTTCTGAAAATAAAACTTCTTTTAAATGAATATATTTATAATAATTCATAAACAGCATGAAATTTAGCTCTATTTTTAAGTAATCTAGATACCGTAAGCTTTTAGGTTAAAGAACTGATCATTAACTTACAGATATTTTAAATTTTCCAAGTCTTCAAATGCTCCACTAGGGATCCTCTTGATCTGATTATTATTGAGAAGCCTATGAAACAAGAGTCAATAAGAATTTTAAAAAACAACAGAAAACAAACTTCAAAGTTGTGTTAAAACATTCCAACAGCCTTGGAAAAGGCCATGTAACAATTCAGTTACAGACTTGCCATCAACATTCAATGAATGCTGAATTCATAGGACAAAACACAGCTTTAGCGTTTAACCATCATGGTGGAAAAGTTGCTCTGCAATGCTGTCCGTATTCCACAGTTACCACCTTTTGATACGGTGGAGAAAAAATTCCTTCTCTCCTACAGAAGGGAGTTTGTATCTTTATCCTGCTGTCTCTTAGGTTTTCTGTTTTAACCAGGACTGTGGCCAGTGCTAAGGCAGTCATGGTGGGAGGGTGGTGTGGGCAGACAGACGTGCCAGGAAAGGTGGGCCCTGTGGCCCGTGCTCCATTCATGTGCACAGACAAGGGCCTGGGGTGAGAGGCCCCAGGCCCCTTGCTCTCCAGGGTCAACAGTGGACAGGTGGCCCAGGCAGTCCCATGTTCCCCATGACCCTGCCCTTATGCCACTGTGCTCAGTCCTGGTGCAGAAGGGAACCAGCTTCCACTGCACTGGGCGTGCCCTGCAGAGCCGGAGGTCTGCACAGCAACACTGGACCTGGCCCTGCCTGCTCCCTCAGGGCATCATGGGACTGCCTTGAACCCTCACTTCAGTCCACTCCACACTCAGAAGCAGCACTGTCCTGCTCAACCTTGCCACGGAGGAGGTGCAAGAGCACACAGAGGTCAGCCTGACCCAGCAAGGGCAGAGTGATTCTGGAGCAAGTGACCCATAGGAAGGCCAGGGACAAGTTTTGCGGTCGGTCAGCATGGGTCCCAATCAACATGCAATGGCCAGGCACACAGCCATGAGACGAGAAATACAGTGGCCACAGTCCTGGCATTCACCGTCCTGGCATTCACCGTCCTGGCATTCACCGTGCTGGCATTCACCATCCTGGCATTCAGGTGCATTTTTCAGCCTCACTTTTCTGTTCTACTTTTCCCCACCCATGCCCACTGATTGTGGACGATGAGTTCTACCCACAGGTAAATAATGTAATGATTTCTATTTTTCTATTAGTTTCCAATAGAATATTTCCACTCACAATGTGTTCAAGTTCCTCAGCCGCCTGAATGCCCCAGGTTGGATCTCTCTGATTCTGTTAAAGCGAAGATCTCTGTGAAGAAACAAGAAAGGTATTATTATGTGAAAAAAAAACTATAAACACCGCTACACCTTTGCTGTTCTTAGTCAGTTTCAAAACAGTGACAACGCATTTAAAATATTCAACCATCCAGTTCACTCCTTAAATGAGTCTTCTTTTTCACTGAGGCTAATAAGTGTATGAATACTTATCTGAATGATGGAACAACAGTCTCACACTACAGAATTTTTAAAAACAGTAATTATGGGGAGAAAAATTACATAAACTACCTAAACACCCTATCTTTGGTAAACCACTGGAAAATGTCATGTCGATAAGTCTTAGGATAATAAACACAGGTTAGGTGTGATGACATTCAAGAAGAGAGTCGCACCACCTGTGGAACTGAGTAAACACCTTAGAGTTTACTCCAGTGATTTCATGAGCTGGAATTCGGCTGTTCCTTAGTCAATGACCTCAAAGTGTTACCTTCATGAGATTTAAACTGAATGTCTCAAAATCACGACAGTGAATTCAGCTAACTGGGAAAATAGGCTTTCTCACATATGGGTTTTACCCTAATGGTTCCAAATAGGTATTTTCATTACATTAAACTTCCACTGTTATTTATTTATATTTATTTATATTTCGGGGGTGGAGAGAGGATCCGAATAGCCCATGAGAGACCAGAGAGTATGCCAGAATCGACACAGACTGAATCTGGTGCTGGAAGGAGAAACACTTTGATTCCTGATGATCTGATGCTCAGGCAGAGCAAGCTGGGAGGCCCCGACCACGGAGGTCACAGGCCGCAGCATCAGGCAGAGCAAGCTGGGAGGCCCCGACCACAGAGGCCACGGGCCGTGGGCAGCACAGGTAGTCAGGTCAGAGGCCTGAAGGCAGCGACAGGAAGTGCAGACATGCAGAGGCGTCCGCTCTACCCTTGTAGACTGCCCATCCCAGCTTGAATTAAAACTATAAATTGAACAAGTATAGAAACCACTGAAAAATAAACAGAAAGACCAATTTCTTTATCAAATACTCAGGAAAATTAAAATTCCTTACGCATAGGTCCAGTCCCTTTTCATATCGTCCAGCAGGGATTGGTACGGGTTGAACTGTGTCTCCCGAAATCCACTGGGCTCACCCCCAGGGCCTCAGACGTGACTATGTTTGGTCATTAGGGTATCATAGGTAAGGTCAGGGCATTAGGGTATCATAACAGAAAATGTTTATAACCTTCTAAGGAATCTGATTACCCTATACCAATCACTGTCAGTAGTTTGCAAAACTAGTTTATGTTCTACAAACTAAGTTCTAGTTTATGGTTCAACAAGATACTTCGAAAAAACTATCTGTGTCACTGACAGTAACAGCGTCCAGCCTAGAGGTCAGCGAATTAAATGTGTCCCTCCCAGGGCTGCCCCATGCTGTGGGTCAAGTTCTCCTGGAGGAGAAGGGGAAGGCGGCTCCCCTCTGCCCATCCGGCTCTCCTGGGCATCATTCCACACTGCGCCCTCGCACCCGGGTTCGCTTTCCTCAGTGATACCCACTGTCCACCAACAGTCTCCTCACACGCACCCTCCCCTTGCACTGCCATGCTCCTTTTTAAACAGATGAGATTTTAATTTACATTCACATTCAGAATAGCACTAGTGGCTCCACGTACTGTCCACATAGGAGCTGCTGAAAGTCAGAGCCACCGAAACTGGGAGGTGTTGCTGGAGGAAGACACGGGCGGGGAAAGCAGCCATCCAGGATACTCACTCATTCAGTACAGAAAACACAGACCAAGTACAGATCAGGAGAGAATTCTGACCAGCCATAATTTCGGGATAAACAAATGATTGCAAAGAAGCTCCTGTACCTGAGACACAGCAAGCTGAGGGGCTTCCCAGCATTTGAACAGGTAAGAAAGGCTGTCCTGAGGCTGAGCCACGCATCACGGCTTAGAGCAGAAATCAACCCCAACCACATCTAATCCAGAAACCAAGCTGCTCGTCCAGAGCAGAGGATGGAGTGAGCCCCACTTGTTCTGGCTCCTCATTCCTCATGGGAACCCACACTCAAGGTACAGAGGAGGCAGCGGCAACAGCGTGGAAGCTGGAAAGCAAGATGTGGACTCGGCTCCTGGAGCCTGGGAAGACGGCAGGAAGAGCTGCAAAACTACCCTCCCAACGACACGCAGACCCTTCCCCAGATCTGAAGTCGGTGCCACCAAAAACCTCTAGAGTGACGGACAGACAGGTGCTGTCCCACACACAAGGCCCTGTGCCCTGGGTCTGAGCGCCTGAGAGGTGGCCAGTGTTGAGTAAAAGTGCAAAACTCACACTGGACCTCAAGGACTTCCTACAAACAAATAGAACATAAATCCATCTTCAATAAGAGTTTATATTGAGTGCATGCTGAAACATGTACAAGTCTGGCATGCAGAGTTAAATAAAACATTTTTAAAATTAACTGTTTCTAATTTTTTCAGGAAGTGACCAGAAAATGTTAAATTACATAAGTAGTTCTCACCATATTTCTGTGGGATGGCACTGGTCGAGGTTAAGGGGACCATTTCACAACCTGCTCACAAGCAGTTAGACCTCCCACCACGTTCTTAGGCAGACCACTAAAAAAGACTTCTACTATGAAGAGGGTAAAACAGAGGGTCCCCTTTACTGCAAAGGGGGTTATCTTAGGCGACAAAGTGAAACAATAAAAAAAAAAAACCAAACTGAAATTCTAGAACTGAAAAATATGATAGCTGAAATGAAAAGCTCATTGGATGGACTTAACATTGAATACTGCAGAGGGGAGAGGACTTGGGAGCTACTCAACATTAGAAATGATCTAATCTGAGGAACAGGATGAAGAAACACTCATACACCAATATTTATACACGCACATATTCATCTGCATGTGTGTGTGTTTACATTTTCTCTCTGATACCACAGCACATGAAAGCAGCTAGAAAGATTTGTCACCAAACAGGAGCGTGTGGTGTTTGGGTGGGATGATTTACAACACAGCTACATCTGCACACGTTACAGGAGGGGACGTGGAGCTGCCTCAGAAACCCTCCTGTCCCAGAGCAACAGAAAGGGCACAGGGTCCAGGTTGTTGTGGCTCCATCCCCGAGAGACAAGCTCAGGGCATGAAGACACCACAGACACAGGAAGCCAATGTTTGTTTCAAATATGAACCCCAACTTTGAGGTCATGAAGACAAATGCAAGGGCTGATTTTTGCCTGAATATTTCTCACTTGCAAGATTCTAGAAACGTCAGGAGGGATCTGCCCTCCACAGAGCAGCCAGGATTCCGCTAAGCACTGTTTCATGGCACAAGTGGTTGGGAGCCTGTTACAAAAGCAAATTCTGGGCCCCACCCCAAATCTCCAGAATCAGAAACTCCGGGAGTGGGTCCCAGTAATGTGGGTTCTAATAAGATTTCCAGGTGATTCTAAGTAAGGTAAAGTTTGGAAGTCATTGTTCTTCGGGAATGCTGAAGACATAATGCAAATACACACTATGTATATTTTTAAGTGTGCGTGTGAGTAGATATAGGAAAAGCATTTGCACACGCATGCAAACACATAAACACTAGTAGCAGGCATTTGCTCATTTCCTCTGCATTTCTTCCACGTCTGATCCTTAACTTACTGGTCATCATTGACATAAAGCTTACAATAAATGTAAAGCTAAACTCTCCAATTAAAAAGTGCTTAAATTTAAGTGCCACATATAAGTGCTCCCCATTTTACAACTTTTAAAATAACCTTTGCACATGTCTGGGCAGAAAAAGACTGTGGGGAGGCATTTGATCCCTGCATTATGCACCTACATATGACTAAACAACTTGACAAACAGAATTATTATTTTAACAATCATAATAAATAGTTCCACAAATAATCCTAACTGGGGGAAAAAAACTTGCCCAAACTTTGAAGATTTAAAGACCACTTCAATAAGTCTTCCTTGGCTCTTCCCTGGGGCTTTGTGCTCCCACCCGGTCCTCCTGCAGTAATGTCTCCCGAAGGGGCTGCGGGGGCTGGAGAGGGACCCTAGGCAAATGTGGTCGCATGGCCCTAGCTGTGTGCCACATGCCAAAAGGCAGACCACTGGGTCACCTGCCCTCCGCAGCCGCAGGATAACTTCTGCCAACAAGCAAGGGGCTCTGGCACTCCCTCCATGAAGTAAGTTGGCATGATGAGCATAGAGACAGATTCTAGGAAGTTCCGGGAAACTGTAAGTGGCATGATTACTAAAGCAAGCGGAACACAGATGAACACTGAGGGCTAATATCAGACAGAGCATCCATGAACTCTTGCTGAAGCCAAGGCCAAAGCCCCAGGAGATTGTGATTAAAAATGCCACACCCCTGCCTGGGTAAGCACAAGGGGTACATCCCTTCTAAAGCCTGGGGCCCTAAACCATAAAGCGCCAATGACAGTAAGCAGCAGTGAACAAGGTCACAGAAGGATGAAGAGCTTATGTGTGAAAAGTCCTTCATAAACAGCAAACCTCTGTAAATATCCATCGTGAACACCCCCTGCAATTCCAGTGGGTCTTGTCAGCTCGTTCACTGAGCACACAAAGCACGTATCTGGGGCAACCTCTGAGCTAGGCAGCAGCACCTGCGCTTAGAGAAGATTGGTGTGTACAGGGAACCCTCGAGAGCTCTCAGAAATGACCACGGTAGGGCAAGGTCACCCCCTACTTCAGAGTGACAAAGGCACATCCTGAGGAAATGGCTAAGCACACTAAGGCAGAGCACATGAAGGTGGCTGACTGAGGGAAGGGAGGAGAGAATGAGATCCAGGTTAGAAGAAATCCCTTTTCTGGATAAATCGGAATTTAGAAACTAAGAAAGATCAGGTAATTTGCCTAAAGTCAGTCAGTCTGTAAGTGGCAGAACTAGAAATGCAATTAGAGTCAGCGCAGGGCTCTTTTCTCAGCATTAAAACTGCTCTCACTGAAAGCATTTCAAGAGGTTAATCCTCCCAGGTAGAGTCCACCAGACTCTGCCACTTACATTCAAGAGTTCTCCCAAGTGTTAGAGCAGAGCCGCTGCCTCTGACCTACTTAGAGAACGTGGACGCCAACACAAGCCCTCTCAAGTTTAAAGAGAAGCCTGCAATAACTATTAAGCATGAACTATGAATTTTTCAATTTAGAGTCTCAAAAACAGAACACAGATTCATTTACATTTTACATTTAAAAAGCAAGTGAAGTTCAAATCAAGGAGTTTTAGGGTAGTTTTTGTGTTTCCTTTTGTTTTGTTGTTAATGTTTCCATTATTCTCAAATCTTAATGTACTAAAAATCCTACCAGGAAAAAAAAAATGTTGAGAATTGTAGTGTTTGGAATGAAACATCAAAGTACAGGTTTACACTCAATATCAAAATCACAAGTCACTGCAGAACCACAGAATAGTTGAAGGTTAGAACTAAAAGGAAGCTTGGAGATCCAAGTTTCAATCTGATACCCTCCAGGGATTTTTGTCATTAGATTCCCTTTCACAGTAAACTAAAATGCACAGAACGCTCAGAAATGCTTCATTGAATCATGGCAAAGTTATGAATTCTAAAAAGCAGTCATTAAAGATCGTTTTATACAGTTTATTCTATTATAATACCTTCCATAATACTGATTTTTAAAATAAAACAATCTTGACTTTTCCCATATGCAAGTCTCAGATGTGTTTGAATCCATTTTTAAATATAAAATATTAAGAATTTGGCCGGGTGTGGTGATGGCTCACACCTGTAATCCTAGCACTTTGGGAAGTCGAGGCCGGCGGATCACCTGAGGTCAACAGTTCAAGACCAGCCTGGCCAACATGGTGAAACTCCGTCTTTACTAAAAATACAAAAAATGAGCCAGGCGTGGTGGTGTGCACTTGTAATCCCAGCAACTCGGGAGGCTGAGGTGGGAGAATCGCTTGAGCCTGGGAAGTGGAGGTTGCAGTGAGCCGAGATTGCACCATTGCACTCCAGCCTGGGCAACAAGAGCAAAACTCCATCTCACCAAAAAACAACAACAAAATAAATAAGAGTTTGCCAATTTGCCAACAAATTCAAAGTTACACACTATATTGTTCAGTTTGAAAACCAAAATTATCTCAATTATGGAATGAAAATTGACTCATGTCAGGGCATCAAAATTTAAGAAGTTACTTTTGGCCGGGCGCGGTGGCTCAAGCCTGTAATCCCAGCACTTTGGGAGGCCGAGACGGGCGGATCACAAGGTCAGGAGATCGAGAGACCATCCTGGCTAACACGGTGAAACCCCGTCTCTACTAAAAAATACAAAAAAACTAGCCGGGCGAGGTGGCGGGCGCCTGTAGTCCCAGCTACTCGGGAGGCTGAGGCGGGAGAATGGCGTAAACCCAGGAGGCGGAGCTTGCAGTGAGCTAAGATCCGGCCACTGCACTCCAGTCTGGGTGACAGAGCGAGACTCCGGCTCAAAAAAAAAAAAAAAAGTTACTTTCATGATGTGGCGACGAGAACTCTTGCCTTTTGTTCTTTCTTGTGCTAGTCGTGTAATATAGGCCTGTTTCTAACTAACAAGAGCCAGGAGTTACCTGCAAATATTCCCCACAAACTATGTATTTCAGAGGTGAATTGTCTTTATTCTCAATATTTTTTTATTGTGACTTTATCATTATTGTCTACATTTTTATTTTTATTTATTTATTTTTTTAACACAGAGTCTCACTCTGTTGCCCACGCTGGAGTGCAGTGGTGTGATCTCAGGTCACTGCAACCTCCGCCTCCCGGGTTCAAGTGATTCTCCTGCCTCAGCCTCCCAAGTAGCTGGGATTACAGGCACGTGCCACTGCATCCGGCTAATTTTTGTATTTTTAGTAGAGACAGGATTTCGCCTTGTTGGCCAAGCTGGTCTCCAACTCCTGACCTCAGGTGATCCACCCACCTCAGCCCCCCAAAGTGCTGGGATTACAGGCATAAGCCACCATACCCGGTCATTGTCTGGATTTTTTTTTTAAGTATTTTGTGCATCTTAACATGTTACCTAAGATTTTTGATCACATTTGGATCACAATGTTAAAAATCATCTTGAAGCTAATGGCAGAAGTATCTTCATTTTAAGCTCCTCATTAAGGCACAGGATTTCAACACAAATGTGCCGCCCTGAAGTAAATCACAGTGATGACATTGTGGTTCTTTGTCATTCGTGTTGCTCAGCAGTGAGAACACACAGGACACAGCAATACAAGCAAGGCCAGGCACTGTGGGAGGCCGAGGTGGGTGGATCACTTGAGGTCAGGAGTTAGGGACCAGCTTGGTCAACATGGTAAACCCTGTCTCTATTAAAAATATGAAAAATTAGCTGGGCGTGGTGGCGCACGCCTGTAATCCCAGTTATTCAGGAGGCTGAGGTGGGAGAATCGCTTGAACCTGGGAGGCAGAGGTTGCAGTGAGCTGAGATCGAGCCACTACACTCCAGCCTGGGCGACACAGCGAGACTGTCTCAACAACAACAAAAAACCAATACAACCCAAAGGCTCTTAGACTGCTGCTTCAGAGGAGCAAATATGCAAAGCGCTTTACTGATTTTAAAGGTCGGAATTATAGCCGATGCCCCACGCCCTCTCCCAGGATGAATACAGGACAGAAGCCCCCACCTCAGCCCCCCTGGGAAAGGCGGGAGGCTGAGTCCTACCTCCCCATCCCAGTCTCGCTGCAAGTGGGAGGCTGGGGGAGTTTGAAAAGCCGCATCCCAAAGCCAGGCCATGTGGTTTTCCATGAACATTTGCCTGACCTAAAATCGCTTCAGTGCCTCGTACTAAGGACTGCCTTTTGTCACTGAAGGAACACCCAGGGCTTGCGTTCTCGGGGTTACAGATGGCACTGCTTTACCACAGGGCTGAGTAAATCCATGCACTTGGGCTGCATGTCAGGAAGTCTCACGGGGCCCACCGAAGTCTGTGAAGGATTAGGACTTCGTAATGTACTCGCTTCTGTACTTAACAGATGCGACCTGAGCCACCCGAGCAGGTGGCCACAGTGACATGAAGGGCACAGACGAGTTTCAAGCCTGCACTCCGGCAGTCGTAGGAGAAATGGGCGCCCAGAGTGGAGGGCAAGGGTGTATTTTGGAGGAAGCGTAGATAGGACCACTGAGGTGGGCCGCGTGGTGTGAGTGAAGCCTCCGGATGCCCCTTACCCTGTGGGTGAAGGGGAGTCCCACAGAGAAGCAGGCTCAAGGTAGGGGAATGCGGGATGAGGTAGGGGGATGGGGTGGGGGGTGGGGGGTGCGGGATGGGGCGGGGAATACGGGATGGGGCGGGGAGTGCGGGATGGGGCGGGGGGTGCGGGATGGGGTCGAGGGTGCGGGATGGGGGCGGGGGATGCGAAATGGGGCTGGGGTGCAGGATGGGATGGGGGATGCGGGATAGGGTCGGGATGCGGGATGGGGCGGGGGTGTGGGATGGGGTGGGGGATAACGGATGGGGTCGAGGATGCGGGATGGGGGCGGGGGTGTGGGATGGGGGCGAGGATGCGGGATGGGGTGGCGGATGCGGGATGGGGTCGGGGTGTGGGATGGGGGCGGGGGATGCGGGATGGGGCGGGGGGTGCGGGATAGGGTCGGGGGGTGCGGGATGGGGCGGGGGGGTGCGGGGGATGGGGCGGGGGGGTGCGGGATGGGGCGGGGGGGTGCGGGATGGGGCGGGGGGTGCGGGATAGGGCGGGGGGGTGCGGGATAGGGTCGGGGGGTGCGGGATGGGGTGGGGAGTGCGGGATGGGGTGGGGGGTGCGGGATGGGGTGGGGGCGTCCAGCTGCCTGGGTCCAGCGCTAGTGCTCATGGCTCCCTGAGCCCCCATGGCTGCAGACTGAACGTTCACGGCCCCTCAGATTTGTGCTGAGACCTAACCCCCAAGGGATGGTGTTGGGAGGTGGGGCCTCTGGGAAGTGACCAGGCTTTGATGGTGGTGCCCCCAGGGTGGGGCACCTGCCCTTATGAAAAGACCCTGAGAGCAGCCTTGTCCTGTCCACAATGTGAGAGGACACGAGGAGAAGGTCCCTTCTCCGAACCCGGGTGGCCCTCAGCAGACACCCAGTTGGCTGCTGCTTGATCTTGGACTTCCAGCCTCCAGAGCTGCAGGGGTGAACTGGTACCTGCTGCTATGTTTATAGACTGCCCCAGCCATGGCTCCTCAGAAAGGCCTGAACAGAGCTAAGACATAAGATGCCCACTAATACCATTAATGAGATCAAATTACGTTAGTCAGGACTTGCCTGCCCCTCAGCTAAAGAAACCTGGCCTCAATCCTTTGGCTGTGAGGGTCATTTCTTGGGGGATCCTGGAGTATCACAAATACCTGAAGGCAGAAGGAGCAGAGGAGGCTTGGGTGGAGTGAAGATCTATCTCGGCTTCCAGGCAACGAGAAGTGGGGGCCTGCTCATCCTCTCCCCC
Source organism: Macaca thibetana thibetana (assembly GCF_024542745.1). NCBI lineage: Eukaryota > Metazoa > Chordata > Mammalia > Primates > Cercopithecidae > Macaca > Macaca thibetana. The sequence continues at coordinate 105,421,734 of NC_065590.1, read as the reverse complement.
TGCCCTTCCTCCACAGGTGACACCCCCACCCCCGGCACAGGGTCCCCTGTCACCGAGGCTTCCTCCAGGACACAGGGAACAGACTCGGCCTGGAGCAGGCCCTATCAGGGCTGCATGGACAGGACCAGGAGCTGCTCCAAGAGAGAAGGAGAGACAGAGCCCGACTCTCCTGCGGGTCACAGATGCCACCCCAGTGATATGTGAACCCCAAATATCTGAGACAGGTCTCGGCCAATTTAGAAAACTTATTTTGCCAAGGTCAAGAACATGCCCATGACACAGCGTCAGGAGGTCCTGACGACAAATGTCCAAGGTCTTCAGGGCACACCTTGTTTTTTGTTTTTTTGAGACACAGTCTCGCTCTGTCACCCAGGCTGGAGTCCACTGGCATGATCTTGGTTCACTGCAACTTCTGTCTCCCAGGTTCAAACAATTCACCGGCCTCAGCTGAGGGAAGAGAGAGACCCTCTCATATTGTTTTATACTGTTTTATACTCAGAAAAGGAAAGAGAAGCGAAACTAAAGGCAGGCAGCCCGGCGCCTAGGAACCAGACCCAAAACCAAGGAACCAGACCCGAAACCAGGCCTGGGCCTGCCTGACCTAAGCCTGGTAGTTAAAGATCGACCCCTGACCTAACTGGTGACGTTATCTATAGATTCCAGATATTGCACAGAAAAGACATTGTGAAACTTCCCGGTCTGCTCTGTTTCACTCTGACCACCGGTGCATGCAGCCCGTCATGTACCCCCAGCTTGCTCAGTCTATCACAATCCTCTCACACGGACCCCCTTAGAATTGTCAGCCCCTAAAAGCGACAGGAATTGCTCACTCGGGGAGCTCGGCTCTTGAGACAGGAGTCTTGCCCGATGCTCCCGGCCAAATAAACCACTTCCTTCTTTAACTTGGTGTCTGAGGAGCTTTGTCTACGGCTCATCCTGCTACGCAGCCTCCCAAGTAGCTGGGATTACAGGCGCCCGCCACCACGCCCGGCTAATTTTTTTATTTTTACATACGAGGTTTCACCGAGTTGGCCAGGCTGGTCTTGAACTCCTGACCTCAGGTGATCCACATGCCTCGGCCTCCTAAAGTGCTTGGTTTTATACATTTTAGGGAGGCATGAGACCCCAATCAATATATGTAAGATGAACATTGGTTCGGTCTAGAAAGGCTGAACAACTCCAGGTGAAGGGGGGGCAACTCCAAGAGGGGAGGGAGCTCCCAGGTCACAGGCGGGTAAGAGACCAATGGTTGCACTCTCTTGAGTTTCTGACCATCTTTTCCAAAGAAGGCAATCAGATATGCGTGTCCCAGTGAGCAAAGGGTGGCTTTGAATACAATGGGAGGCAGGTTTGGTTTGCCTTTAGCAGTTCCCAGCTTGACTCTTCCCTTTAACTTAGCGATTTGGGGGATCCCAAGACTTACTTTCTTTTCATACAGTCTTGGGAACCAACCATTATCACATTATATTAATAAAAGCAGATGATGCATTATCCATTGGTGTATTCTGAGGATGTAATGAGAGAATGCACACAGGAGCTAGTTGGTAACCAACTAAAAATTAACTGAAGTTACAGAAAAAAGACAACAGGGCAAGGCAGAATGGCTCAGTTTACTCCCAAACCCACATGACCCACTAAAGACACTCCCTCCATGAAGGCTGGGGTTGGGAGGGGCGAGTGTAGGAGGCAGCCATGTGCCACTCCGCATGAGCCCAGATGCAGGGTGCGGCTCCCCACGGCCTGGGACGCAGGGTGCAGGGTGCGGCTGCCCACGACCTGGGACGCGTGGAGCGTCACCAGCCCTTTTCGCGAGTTTCCCGCGTGGAGTGTGCAGCTGCAAGGAGCAGTTCTCCGTCCATTACGGCCTCACCCAGGCACTTCAGGCTCCCGGGCAGGGCCGCTTAGGCGTCCACGTGGCTTGGACACCCCTCTGAGGCTACTGTCGTCTCTGGTCCAGCTTCTTCAGGGTCTCCAGACCTCAGTCAGAGCGAGCACTTGGATCCGACTGGATGCTGGATTCAAGTTCTACCCCGTCCTCCGATTCCTGGGTTCTCAAACCCAGAGACCGTCCCAGCGTCTCCGACCTTCAGTGAGTTAGGAGCTCCTGGGTTGTTCTACAAAATTGGGAGCTGGTCTGTCCAGCACCTAAAGATCTATCTGGGAAGCTGGGGCTTCCCTGTCCCACTGGCTGCCTGGTATTCACTGGGTCACAGTCCTGCCTCCATGTCATATCAAGTCCTCCAGGGAGCAAGTGCAGTAACAGCTGCTTAAATCACAACTCCAAGTCACAGAATTTACATCCTGCTGGCATTGCCAGAAGCCAATCAGCTCTAAGCCATCACCTCCCCGACTGATAATACAGCCTGAGACCGCGCTGCAGTGCTCACCAATCAGCTCTAAACATCACCTCCCCACTAATAATACAGCCTGAGACCGCGCTACAGTGCTCACCCATCAGCTCTAAATATCACCTCCCCGCTAATAATACAGCCGAGACCACACTGCAGTGCTCACCAATCAGCTCTAAACATCACCTCCCCACTGAAAATACAGCCTGAGACCACACTCCAGTGTTCACCAATCAGCTCTAAACATCACCTCCCCACTAATAATACAGCCTGAGACCACGCTGCAGTGCTCACCAATCAGCTCTAAACATCACCTGCCCACTAATAATACAGCCGAGACCGCGCTGCAGTGTTCAATCAGCTCTAAACATCACCTCCCCACTGATAATACAGCCTGAGACCACACTGCAGTGCTCGCCAATCAGCTCTAAACATCACCTCCCCACTAATAATACAGCCGAGACCACGCTGCAGTGCTCACCAATCAGCTCTAAACATCACCTCCCCACTAATAATACAGCCGAGACCGCGCTGCAGTGTTTACCAATCAGCTCTAAACATCACCTCCCCGCTAATAATACAGCCGAGACCGCACTGCAGTGCTCACCAATCAGCTCTAAACATCACCTCCCCACTAATAATACAGCCGAGACCGCGCTGCAGTGTTCAATCAGCTCTAAACATCACCTCCCCGCTAATAATACAGCCGAGACCGCACTGCAGTGCTCACCAATCAGCTCATCAATCTCAGATGCCTCATCCATGCCTTCTGAACATCAAACTGTCAAACAGAAGTAATCAGAAAGAAATTATGATTTAATTGTGATAGGTCTGACTTTTGTGTAAATAATCAACCCACACTTTTCGCCCAAATTTTTGGAAGCACGAGGCTGCCAAAAGTCTTCCAAAATGGAACAAAATGAATCCCTGCAGAGGGGCTATCAGCTGTCAAAGACGCAAGAAGTGCATAGAAGAGGACAAAAAAGGGGAAGACATTTCCCTGCACAAGGCAGGGAATCAACACGCTCTGGGTTCTCTGTTAAAACTTAGTGCAGAGGAGAGATTCGTACCAAGGTGCCTAAAGCAACAATCCGCAGATATCCCTCCCCTAGCAACAATTCCCGTGACTGTCTAAAGCGAAGAAGAATCACCAGCGTTTAAGAGGAACCCATTTAGGATCTACCTTTTACCACACTTACGTCAGCATCCTAAGGGCTAGAGAGGAACTCTTAAGACACTGGAAAGTAACACAAAGCGAGAGATGGGAAACCAAACGCAGGCGATCCTCAGCGGAGCTCTTCTCCAGCTGGAACAATGAGCTTTGTCCCAGGAACAAGGCGGGAACGCCCAGGCCTGGAAGCTGCAGGATGAATGGGCTTCTCAAGTTCTCCTCCCACCTCCCCGCCAAGTAAACCCGGGAGCTGGTGTTTGCTTTGGAGCTGGCCTTGCTCGAGCTGGGATCGCGGGCTGGGTTGGCTGTCTGCATGTGCCCTGGCGCAGGCCCAGGTCTCATCATGCACCCTCTGTCCCTGCCATTGTTCCACAATTAGTGAAGAGGGGAAACAAGCTTCTTACAACCCAGCAGGACGCTTTAGCGGACAAAGCTCCTGGATTTAACAGGTTCGCTCTTTCGTGTTTAGGCAGCTCCTCCGCTTTGGGCCTGGAGTTTGCCCCTGAGGCCCCCTGTGGATGGACGGAAGGGCTTTGCTCAATCCCACCCAAACACCAAGAACCCAGTCAGCCTCCGCCCTTCGCAGGAAGCCTCTTCCTGACTAGAATGACAAAAATCGTAAGAAGCCCAAGTGATTCTCAATCCTCCTTCGGGAACAGAGGTTGGAGAGGTCCCACCCTGACCCACGACGGCAGAGGAAGGGGAGAGGGGTCCCTGATGCAGTCACGCATCCAGAACCACCGACTCACCCCACAGGGAAGAAACAGTGAGAGCTCCCTGAGCTGCCCTCACCCCAGGCCACGGTGGGACGGAACCTCCTCTCCCGGGCATCCGAGTTGCACGGGCACTGGGCACGCCCAGTTCATAGAAACAAGGGCATCTTTTATGGTATCAATTTGGATCACCTCACTTAACTCTGTGACACACAAATCACCAAGAGCACATGGAGTCCGGTGTGCCCGACTGGGTTCATTTAGACCCTTTCTACATGTATAGGTTTTATCAAGTACAGTTTTTTTAAGGAGTCACTGATGATGCAGAATCCTGGCTCCAAAACACAGTCCTGCCGCGCCGCGACCATGGTGTCACCCGATTTCACAGACAGCACGGGGACAGGCATGATCTGAGGCTGCCAGTTCACCGCGGGACAGAGCTGGTGGCCAGTCTTCCCCACGGGAGCCAGGCTCCGGTCGCTGTGCCCTGGCTCTGATCCCACCCGTGGAACCGCAAAGAACATCCCAGCCCCTGTGCTCGCCGCCCACTCGTTGGTGTTCGCGGCACATCTGCAGTTCATGGGCAATGCTGACCACAGGTGCGGAGACCCATGAGCCCCGCTGTTCGGTGAGGAGGCGGCCAGGCGCCAGCAGGTGACCACAACACCCGCTGCAGTGGAAGCCTCAGGAGGAGGCCCGGGAGTAGCTATGGCTGCAGGTCAGAGAGGGCCCCAGAGTGCGGGTGCTTGATCTGACCAGGGCAGGGTGTGCGGTGTTTGCCGAACGGACACTGTGCATGGCCCCATGGAAGACAGGGTGAGGAAAGGGCCTCTAACGGAAGCCACAGCGGGGCTGGGGTGCAGCGGGGCTGGGATGCAGCCAGAGCCAGCTCGAAGCTTCTCTTTCTTTATCTCAAACACTCTGAAGGTTCCAAAGTCAGGGCCATTGAACAAGACGCGCTCCCGACGGCACTCCCGCTCCGCACCTGCCCGGCCCTGGGAGGTGGGCGAGGCGGCTCTGATCAGTCCTTCCGCCGTCACCCCACGTGATGGTGTTATCAGGAGGGGAGCCTTTGGAGATCACGCACTTTAGATGAGGTCCTCAGTACAAGCCCCATCATGACATCCGTGTCCTTGTAGGAAGGGAAAGAGACCCAGAGCGTGTTCCTCTTTTTCCGCCACGTAAGGACAGAGAGAGCACCATCTGCAGACCTGCAGGAGGCCCTCGCCAGAACCCAACCCTGCTGGCATCTTTGATCTCAGACTTCCAGCCTCCACAACTGTGAGAAAATAGATCTCTGTGATTCACGCTGCCCCATCCGTGGTATCTGTGGGGCTGCCCGATGCAAACAGCACACAGTCTCCAAGCCCTTCCCACCGCGCCGCCCAGCCCACCAGAGGAGCACAGGCAGCTGCGGAGAGGAGGACATCTGGGTTCCTCCAGCCTTGCACTATTACAAACAGCCCTGCAATGACGAGCTTTGGTACATCCCGTCTGTGATGTGTGTTAATATACTTATGAAACAGTTTTCTAGAAATGGCACTACTGTGTCAAAGGAGAAACACGCCGAAGAACAGCTGCCGTCTGCTGCCCACTTGCTAGGTGTGGACCCCTTCTATCAATTCAGGTGCTGTGCAAGCCTGAAGGGCAGGAGCTGGCTCAAGTCTGACCACAGCACACGGATCTAAAGACTCAGACCCAGGCTGCTGGGGGCGCAGTGTTTCTGGGGGACAGCTGGAGACAGCAACACACGCTGGTGATAATAGGAGGTGAAGCCTTTGGAGGTGACACACGTTAGATGAGCACCCGTTCCACCAGCATCCACTTCCCACCAGCATCCACTCTATGAGCACCCACTCCACCAGCACCCCCTCCACCAGCACCCACTCCACCAGCACCCACTCCACCAGCACCCACTCTCCACCAGCACCCACTCCACCAGCACCCACTCTCTACCAGCACCCACTCCACCAGCACCCACTCTCCACCAGCACCCACTCCACCAGCACCCACTCCACCAGCACTCACTCTACCAGCACCCACTCCACCAGCACCCACTCCACCAGCACCCACTCTCCACCAGCACCCACTCTCCACCAGCACCCCCTCCACCAGCACCCACTCTCCACCAGCACCCACTCTCCACCAGCACCCCCTCTCCACCAGCACCCCCTCCACCAGCACCCACTCTCCACCAGCACCCCCTCCACACAGCACCCACTCCACCAGCACCCACTCCACCAGCACTCACTCCACCAGCACCCCCTCCACCAGCACCCCCTCCACCAGCAGCACCCACTCTCCACCAGCACCCACTCTCCACCAGCACCCACTCCACCAGCACCCCCTCCACCAGCACCCCCTCCACCAGCACCCACTCTCCACCAGCACCCACTCCACCAGCACCCACTCTCCACCAGCACCCACTCTCCACCAGCACCCACTCTCCACCAGCACCCACTCCACCAGCACCCACTCTCTACTAGCACCTGCTGAACCAGAACCTGCTGAACCACTAGCCTGAATGAAAGGAGGGCCACCTGCAGGAACCCCTGGGGGAAGGCGAGTGCTGGTGGAGGCTCTCTGGCAGTGATGACCCCCTGCACATCCAGCTCCCACCGCATTTGGCAGCCACGAACCAAATCCTCACTCAGAAGGTCTGGGGAGATCTCAGCTCCCTATAAATTGGGGCCTGGACTTGTAACTGCTCCCTCAAGAGGCAGGAGACTGATCCAGGAGCTCCTCCTCATCCAAAGCTCCGCTGCACTCAACAGCAGCTCCCATCTCAGCTTCCCAAGACAAGATGTCAAGTTAACTCAATTCTCAAGTAATCATCCAGTAAATTACTTTAAAATTCTTGTCAATGAAAATGTTGAGGATTGTATATCGATCAAGTGCAAAAAAGGTCAAAAAAATCCATTTTTTCTCTCCAATGAAGATAAACTCAGAAAAGAAAGAACTGAGATAATATTAAAAGCACAGGACAGAAAACTATTTCCAAAGAAGACAGGGAAATAAATCAAAGTATTGACAAATTGAAAAGAAGAATGTACATTATAATTTTTATTATGATTTTAGGTTTCTGAGTTTTTTTTAATTAGCAAATGTAAAAATGCAGTAATTATATTTAAATATTAGGCTTCTCTGGGATTTAATGACAATATTATTTCCTTCTTAAGGTGATGTTTCACTTTTTTTGTAATGCATCATGTCATAAAATAATCATAACACTAAACCTCGTTTTATTGGGTTCAACTTTTTACAGTCAGCCTACAGAGAGACTGGAAGACAACCGTGTAGAGGACCAAGTTGAAATGTCAAGAGCCTGGCTCATGTCAGATCACATAACTAACCAAATTCCAAACAGGCAGGAAGGGCAGGAGAGTGGAAATCTAAATTTGCTAAATTCCTCTTCTTCCCAGCAGCAAATCCCCAGGGACAGCCTGAGGTAGAGGAGGTCACACATGGTGGCCTTGTGGAAAAGCAGCCAGCAGCAGAACTAAAATGAAAACGGTCGGATGAGACTTGGGGGCAGGGAAACCGTTATTCTTAGTTTTAGATTTTTTTTTTTTTTTTTTTGAGACGGAGTTTCGCTCTTGTTGCCCAGGCTGGAGCACAGTGGTGCAATCTCGGCTCACTGCAACCTCCGTCTCCCAGGTTCAAGTGATTCTCCTGCCTCAGCCTCCCGAGTAGCTGGGACTACAGGCATCTGCCACCAGGTCTGGCTGATTTTTTGTATTTTTAGTGGAGATAGGGGTTTACCATGTTGGCCAGGCTGGTCTCAAACTCCTGATCTCAGGTGATCCACCGGCCTTGGCCTCCCAAAGTGCTGGGATTACAGGCGTGAGTCACGGTGTCCGGCCATTTTGGAGTATGTTGTATATTTTTTCTAAAATAGAATACTCCTTTAATTACAAGTAAATGAATGAGTCACACAGGTAGCCCCCGGTTCCTAGACCTTGGGGCCCAAGTCCCTAAGCCACTGCACAAAGCCCCCGCCACCTCCTGTCTCTCTCCCTCCACACATAGGTGCCCCCCGGTTCCTAGACCTGGTGACCTTGGGGTCCATGTCCCCAAGCCACTGCACAAAGCCCCCGCCACCTCCTGTCTCTCTCCCTTCACACATAAGTGCCCCCCGGTTCCTAGACCTGGTGATCTTGAGGCCTGAGTCCTCAAGCCGCTGCACGAAGCCCCTGCCACCCTCCCATCTCTCTCGCTTCATACGCAGGGCCCTCAGGATTCAGACACGCTGCCCAGTGCCTTGCAGGGCGAGATCTAAAGCAACTCTAATTTTCTGCACCAACGATCAATTACCACAGAAGAAAGAAGGCTGAGCCTCTCCCTGCTACAGTTTTGTGCTGTGATAACTCAGCCTGGCCTCCGGGCTTCCATCTCTGCGAAGAGAAGCAGGTGGATCCCACAGGAGGCACCTGGGAAGTCTGCGGCTAAGAGGTCTTCCCGCCCCAGTCCAGAGCAAAAACCCATTCCAGATTCCTGCAGGTGACTGCAGGCTGGGGAGGAGTAGGAGGGGCACCTGCCTCGACAGGAGACCCCTGGGGGCCGCCTCTCCCCACTGGCTGCTCCAGCGCCACAGGCTGTCTCCCTCACAGCCCGGGGTGGCTACACCAGCGGCCGTGCCTCCAAATGGACCCCGGGTGGCGGGAGCCTCAGCCCCCATGAATGCTCGTGTGCTCAGGGCCTTGGTGTGTGCTCCTGGTACTTGCAGAAGCCGCAGTGCCTCTGGAGCATGGGGGCACAGACTGAGGGGGGCACCTGAGGCCCCGGGCCCCCGAGAGGTGAGAGGTGGGCAGCCAGGCAACCCCAATGCCGCCTGCTCCAGAGAACTGCATATCCCCGTAAGTGTCCTGGGGTGTTCACTGACCCCATTTTTTTGGTATTGCTTAAAAAGTGACACGAGAAGAGAACTTTAGAGTTCTCCTTCCTCAGCAGGCGGGAAGGAGCTTCCATAGCCAGGAAGGCACAGGCTCCCAGGCTCTCCTGTGTGGGACAGGCACGCAGGTCACAAGAGACAGCCAAAGTTCGTGTCACCCTGAAACATGGCCCAGCCTGGGCAACCTACGGTAATACTGGGATTGGCAGCTTTGGAAATGGCCTTCGGATAAAAAGGTTCAAGAAAGCGCATCCGTCACCTTCAGTGGCCTCCCCGCCACAACAGCCATCCATATCCAGGACACCGTTGTTTTTTTCAACTGCCTCCTTTATTGCTCTTACATCTGCACTTGACTCTCATGGATTTACACGTCACACCCACAGCACCCTGGGTAGGCAGTTGAGGGGCCAACCCCGGCCCAGGTCAAGCCCTCCAAAACCCCAGGAGCCACCTTGGGAAGGTTCCCCTGACCCCAGACCTCCTGCACCCTGGCCCACTCTGCTCCCATGCCTGTGAGAGGAGAGCAGGTCTTGCCTCTGCCAAGACGACGGAGCTACTGTGGGAGGAGGGACCCTGCCAGTCACACTTTCTAGAACTTCCAACCCCTCCCTCATCAACACCAATCCTCACCCAGCAATGACCACAGGTCCACGCTCGGAGAAATGCCCCTCCCACAGCAGGCCCAGCGCGCACGTTCCCTAAAAGGCCAGGAGGGGACATCTTTGCTTGAAGTGCAGATCATGGTCTTGCAGCTCCTGAATTCTGTCTCAGCAGCAGGAATGCAATGCGGCCACAGAAGATGCAACCCAGTGGCTGTGGCCAAGCTCCGGTAAGCTTTTATTTATGGCACTGAAATTCCAATTCCATAAAATGTCCACATGATGAAATATTACTCCTTTTGATTTTTTCAACCATTTAGAAATGCAAAGTGCATAGCTCTTGGGCTGGACAAAAGCAAGCGTGGGTCAGACGGGGCCCTTGGCCAAGGGCACAGGAGGTAGGGAGTCCCTCTCCAGGCTCTGGGAGCCTGGCCTGGCGCCCTTTCTTGCTCACCCTGTCCCAGATTAACCTCTTTCTAGCATTTGTCTTTTGGGAGCCTCAGGTTTTAGGTCACATATGAACATACCACCCATTAATACAAAGCTCCCCCCATCCCCGGCTTACAAATAATCAATACACATCTGTTTGTTCATGCCCCCCCCCCCACCCCCGGCTTACAAATAATCAATACACATCCATTCATGCACAGTTTACTCTTCGGGAAAAATAATCCAAAACTTCTTCCATGAGTGTTAAAAAATAAATCAGTATTTTTCCTGCCTTCCAGACAGAAAAACTTGGCCAGTTTTGCGTTCCTGAAAACTTCTTCCAATGAAAATTTCTTTCATTCTGCCCCAGAAAGACCCCGCTCCGGGGTTAAGGGCAAGGACAGTGGGGTCACGAGAGGGGAAGGAGCCGACGGTCATCTGCTAAAGAACCAGGCACGTGAAACAACTGCAGGAACTCCACATTTCCCACTAAGTATGTCCGGGAAAACGCTGCAGGCTGTCATCTGTCTAATTAGAAACAGCCGCAAAAACAGTGCCGGAGCGGGAGCCAATTCCCAGCAGAATCATGCAAATGAAATCCCAGATGAAAGTGGGAACTCAACTCAGCTTCTGCTGAGAAATTGTAAACGCCTTCCTGTTATGAAAACAGGACACAGGTGTAAATAAGGGGCTATATCTTCTAACTCAAGGAACACGCCACGGTGCAGGGCGGGTGTCGTCCCCAGCATCCCAGAAGCACAGAGCAACTCAGCCACAGGTCAGCCGGCTCTCTGGTGGAGCCTGGTCTCCAGCCCTGGCCTGCAGCAGCCAAACAAGCTGCAGATGGAAACAGCCAGGGAAATGCAGAGTGGACCACTTCCCAGGCTCTGAGCACAGGGACCCGGGTGGCAGGTAACTCAGGTCTGGCGGAGCGTGGACCACTTCCCAGGCTCTGAGCACAGGGACCCGGGTGGCAGGTAACTCAGGTCTGGCGGAGCGTGGACCACTTCCCAGGCTCTGAGCACAGGGGCCAGAGTGGCAGGTAACTCAGGTCTGGCAGCCACAGGCAGCTTCTTTCTCATGGAAAGGCCTCACCTCCCTGCCCAGCCCAACCTCTGCAGGATGAATATCTTCCACACTCAGGGTTAAGGTACTTGCCCGGGGAGACCAAAATGTGTGTGTATGACACAGACATAGTTTTTTCAGGCAAACAATACAGCCCTCACCCAGCTGCTCGGAGCAAGTGTTGGTCTTTTCTACTTTGACGGCAGGTGGTGGAGTGTTGGCCAAAGACAAGGCAACAGGCAGGCCTGGGGCACAGTCCACCTGTGCCACCTGACTGGCTGTGGCTTCCTGGACAGATGCGTGGGCCTCTCTGAGCCTCAGTGTACATATCTATAAATCCAGGGTGGCAGGCCGGGCGCAGTGGCTCACGCCTGTAATCCCAGCACTTTGAGAGGCCGAGGGTGGATCACCTGAGGTCAGGAGTTCGAGACCAGCCTGACCAACATGGTGGAACCCTCAGCTCTACTGAAAATACAAATATTAGCTGGGCATGGTGGTGCACACCTGTAATCCCAGCTACTCGGGAGGCTGAGGCAGAAGAATCACTTGAACCTGGGAGGTGAAGGTTGCGGTGAGCCGAGATAGTGCCACCGCACTCCAGCCTGGGCAACAGAGTGAGACTCCATCTCAGAAAACCAAAACAAAAGAAAACAAAACAGGGTGGCAACATCGCTTGCCTCCCAGGACTGCAGCAAGTACCGGATGAAATAAGAGGTGTACGGTGGGAAGCTGGTGGTTGAGGAGGACCAGCGTGGGAGGTGGCGGGTGGGCTGGGCACAGGGACACCTTCTACCTGGGGCGAGGGGTTGGCAAGGGACTCAGTGTACAGCATCCTCCTCAGAAAGAGATAGGCACCTCCAATCATGTGGCAGGGCCCACAGTGAGGTCTCGTCTGGGGCCTTATGCCCTGGTGGTACCTCTCATGCCCTCCCAGCCCCGTCTCCATCAGTACAGGGTAACCACTCTAGACACCTCTGTTTGACCCCAAGGACAAACATAAGGGGCTGAAAAATGATGAAAGGATGCCCAGTTCCACTCCTTCATTTCGCACCACATGGACAGGTTCAGATAAGTGGGTCCCTGTGCCTAAAGTCACACAGCCCAACAGGGGCAGAAAAAGAAGGGGATGCTAGCCTCGCCCCCACCCAGCCCCATGTCCCCAAAATCCTGCCCCCTGGCCCATTCTCAACAGCCCCTTGGTAAGCATGATCTCTGCTGTGCTCAACCCTCCCCAATTTTAACTTGGTTAAGGTTTGTATACTATTGGGAAGACAATCGATGTCACACAGCCATCGATCTTAAAATGCTAAGGCCTCCCCAAATCTGACGTCTAGAAACGCTGGCCATGAGAAAGCTCCCTCGCCATCCTCTTGGCTGAGGCCACTCCCGAGAAGAAAAGCCTGCTTGGCTGGTGAATTCTTGGCCTTTCCCAACAATAGATTAATGCCTAAACTGGCTGGTGGAAAGTCTGACAGGCGCAGGGATTCCCGCAGCTGTCTGTCCACTATTCAAGGCCTCTTTGTTCTCGGTTCTGCGGATCAGGCCAAATGCCTCTCGCCCGGGGCTATCTGATTCAACTGGGCTCAGCAGCTTTTCCTGACTGGTAACCACACAACCAGGAAACAATGGGTCCACACACTAACGGAAAAGACTTCACACACCCCTGAATCTTTGTAAACTCCCATTGACAAAAGAAAAACTTGCAACAATAGACTCACCTAATTTATCTAACAGATGAAAAGAATCAGGTCACCAAATTGTTGATGTGGGAAACTTACTTACAGGTCTTCTAATAAATGCAGACAGAATCACGAAATAGCTGATCCTGAGCCTGGAACCACATGGACTACTCTACTGACCTGCAGCATGGACGTCCTCTACTAACCTACTCCACTAACCAACCACCCAGAGCTACTCTACTAACCAGCTACCCAAACCTGCTCTACTAACCTACTCCACTAACCGACCACCCAGAGCTACTCTACTAACCAGCTACCCAAACCTGCTCTACTAACCTACTCCACTAACCGACCACCCAGAGCTACTCTACTAACCAGCTACCCAAACCTGCTCTACTAACCTACTCCACTAACCGACCACCCAGAGCTACTCTACTAACCAGCTACCCAAACCTGCTCTACTAACCTACTCCACTAACCGACCACCCAGAGCTACTCTACTAACCAGCTACCCAAACCTGCTCTACTAACCTACTCCACTAACCGACCACCCAGAGCTACTCTACTAACCAGCTACCCAAACCTGCTCTACTAACCTACTCCACTAACCGACCACCCAGAGCTACTCTACTAACCAGCTACCCAAACCTGCTCTACTAACCTACTCCACTAACCGACCACCCAGAGCTACTCTACTAACCAGCTACCCAAACCTGCTCTACTAACCTACTCCACTAACCGACCACCCAGAGCTACTCTACTAACCAGCTACCCAAACCTGCTCTACTAACCTACTCCACTAACCGACCACCCAGAGCTACTCTACTAACCAGCTACCCAAACCTGCTCTACTAACCTACTCTGCTAACCGACCACCCAGAGCTACTCTAACCAACTACCCAAACCTGCTCTACTAACCTACTCTGCTAACCGACCACCCAGAGCTACTCTAACCAACTACCCAAACCAGCTCTAGTAACCTACTCTGCTAACCGACCACCCAGAGCTATTCTACTAACCAACTACCCAAACCCACCCTACCCACTAACCGACCACCCAAAACTACTAACCAGCTACCCAAACCTGCTCTACTAACCTACTCTGCTAACCGACCACCCAGAGCTACTCTACTAACCAATTACCCAAACCTGTTCTACTTACCTACTCTGCTAACTGACCACCCAAAGCTATTCTACTAACCAACTACCCAAACCGGCTTTACTAACCTACTCTGCTAACCGACCACCTGAAGCTACTCTAACCAACTACCCAAACCTGCTCTACTAACCCACTCTGCTAACCAACCACCCAAAGCTATTCTACTAACCAACTACCCAAACCTGCACTACTAACCTACTCTGCTAACCGACCACCCGAAGCTACTCTACTAACCAACTACCCAAACCTGCTCTACTTACCTACTCTGCTAACTGACCACCCAAAGCTATTCTAACCAACTACCCAAACCTGCACTACTAACCTACTCTGCTAACCTACCACCCAAAGCTATTCTACTAACCAACTACCCAAACCCACCCTACCCACTAACCAACCACCCAAAGCTATTCTACTAACCAACTACCCAAACCTGCTCTGCTAACCTACTCTAACTGACCACCCAAAGCTAGTCTACGAACCTACCATCCAAACCTACTCTACTAACCTACTCCACTAACCAACCTCCCAAAACTACTCAACCTACTCTACTAACCTACCATCCAAACCTACTCTACTAACCTACTACCCAAAGCTACTCTACTAACCTACCCAAACCTACTCTACTCACCTACTCCCTTAACCTACCACCTAAACCTACTTTACTAACCCACTCCACTAACCTACCACCCAAACCTACTCTACCAACCTACTCCACTAACCTACCATCCAAAATGATATGGTTTGGCTGTGTCCCCACCCAAATCTCATCTTGAATTCCCACATGTTGTGGGAGGGGCCTGGTGGAAGGTAATGAATCATGGGGGCAGGTCTTTCCCCTGCTGTTCTCGTGACAGTGAGTACGTCGCACGGGAGCTGATGGTGGTATAAGGTGGAATTTCCCTGCAAAAGTTCTCTCTTTTTGCCTGCTGCCATCCATGTAAGACATGGCTTGCTCCTCCTTGCGTTCCGCCATGACTGTGAGGCCTCCCCAGCCACATGGAACTGTAAGTCCATTAAACCCTTTTTTCTGTATAAATTACCCAGTCTCGGGTATCTTTATCAGCAGTGTGAAAACAGACTAATACACAAACCTATTCTATTAACTTACCACCCAAAGCTGCTCTACTCACCTACTCCACTAACCTACCACCCAAAGTGACTCTACTAACCAACTACCCAAACCTACTCTATTCACCTATTCCACTAACCTGCCATTCAAACCTACTCTACTCACCTACTCTACTAACCTACCACCCAAACCTACTCTACTCACCTATTCCACTAACCTACCACCCAATTCTACGAACCTACTCCACTAACCTAAAACTCAAAGCTACTCCACTAACCTACCACCTAAACCTGCCACACTGTCTACCACACTTTCTACCACACTAATCCAACATATGAATCTACTGTACTAACCTGCCACACTCCCCGCCCTGCCACACTCACCCACTCTGCCCATCCCACAGGGGAGTCCTGAGCCCCTCCTGTGAGTCACTCTTTTTGTGTGGTGTCCCCACCCAAAGGAATTCAAGCCCAGAGTTTTAGGAGAGAGACTGCGCAATTCCCAGGATGGCGGCTGACCAGGAAGGGTGTTGCCAACACTGGAAACATGGACAGAGCAGAGGACAGAGGGGACGCAGAGGGTCCCTGGGGTCAGGGGAACAGAAGAAAGGCTGGCGTGCAGCAGGTACGCCTGCGGGGACAGCAGAGCCCCGGCCCACCTGACACACGTGGGGGCGGCACAGCCCCGGCCCACCTGACGCCTGCAGGGACGGCACAACCCTGGCCCACCTGATGCGCGTGGGGATGGCACAGCCCTGGTCCACCTGATCTGCGTGGGGATGGCACAACCCTGGCCCACCTGATGCGCGTGGGGATGGCACAGCCCTGGTCCACCTGATCTGCGTGGGGATGGCACAACCCTGGCCCACCTGATGTGCGTGGGGATGGCAGAGCCGGGCCCACCTGCAGAGATGGTCTTCAGGAGCCCAGGGGCCAGTAACTTAGGCACACACAGGGTGACCCCAGGCAGCATACACAGGGTGACACAGGACAGAGACTATCTTCAGGAATCTGGAGGCCAGCAACATCAGCACACGTGGGGTGACGCGGGCAGGGCGTGTGTGGTCCCTTTAGGGCTGCTGGGTCTCCAGGCCTTTCTAGGCGTCCTTTCTCTGGTGATGTCCAGTACTCTGGTTGAGCCCGGTCTCCAGCTCTGGCCTGCCACAGCCAAACAGGCTGAGGAAGAAATGGCCAGGGCAGGGCAGAGCGGGCAGCTCCCAGCACCTGCCACCGCATGTGGTCCACGGCAACCTGCCACGACTCCAGCCCAAAGAGGGGTTCTTATGGCCATGGAGGAAGCCCGGCCCCGAAGACCATACCACGCAGATGGCGTATGAGGGGCACACCCAGGACACGCTGAGAGCCACGCAAGATCCTTGCAAAGGCAAACACTGGGCACAGTAGCCGAGCTCAGATGCCAGGGGCTGGCTGCACTGGCGCACTCACAGCTCCTTAGACCAGCGAGCCGGCATGGCGCCCTGCAGCCATGCCTCCCGCCTGAGTTACTTGGAGTGGGGCTTGCTCCACACCTTCTCACACCACCTCCTCCCCATGTGGGACCGGAGCCAGGGGAGGCAGCCACCCACCTTTGCCCGTCAGCCACAGCCTGGCAGTCCCCTAAGAGGACACCCCATGGAGACAGGCCCTCCCCAGGCAGCACCGGGCAGCACCCGACCCAGCCAGGCTCTGTCCCAGGCCCTGCTGGATGAGGCCCCCGAGTCTGTGCCCCGGTCACTGTTCTCTCCCCAGCACGAATCCTTACACACACCACACAAAGCCTGTGTGCCTCGAGGGTCCATGGAACCTAAGAGGGGACACTGGCCTTGCAGGAGGCATCGAACTCCCCGCCGGTCCCTGTCGACCTGCCTGCTTGGCTCCCTAGGGCCCCTGTGCCTCTAACAGCGGCCTCCAAGACCTCTCTGGACTCTCACCACAGCCCTCTGGTTTCAGCCCTCTGGTCTCAGCCCCCACGGCCAGCTGTTGATCCCTGAACATCTTCAAGTTCAAGTTCTCAGGAGACAGCATCACCTAGGCTAAGCCTGACCATCAGCGACTAGCACCTGGACCACTGTCCTGGGTCAGGCGCCCACCTGGGTCCAACCAGCTCTGATCCAGAAGGACCAGGTCATGTGACACACATGGCAAACTGGGTTGGTCAGGGTTCTCCAGAGAAATGGAGACCACAGGATGTGTGTACATGCATGTGTGTTTGTGTGTGTGTTTGTGAAAGAGAGAGAGAGGGACGGAGAGATGCAGAGAGAGAGGGAGGGATGCAGAGAGAGGGAGGGATGCAGAGAGAGAGGGAGGGAGGGATGCAGAGAGAGAGGGAGGGATGCAGAGAGGGAGGGAGGAGGGATGCAGAGGGAGGGAGGGAGGGATGCAGAGGGAGGGAGGGAGGGATGCAGAGGGAGGGAGGGAGGGATGCAGAGGGAGGGAGGGATGCAGAGGGAGGGAGGGAGGGATGCAGAGGGAGGGAGGGATGCAGAGAGAGGGAGGGATGCAGAGGGAGGGAGGGAGGGATGCAGAGAGAGGGAGGGATGCAGAGAGAGAGGGAGGGATGCAGAGAGAGAGGGAGGGATGCAGAGAGAGAGGGAGGGATGCAGAGAGAGAGGGAGGGATGCAGAGAGAGAGGGAGGGATGCAGAGAGAGAGGGAGGGATGCAGAGAGAGAGGGAGGGATGCAGAGAGAGAGGGAGGAAGGGATGCAGAGAGAGAGGGAGGGATGCAGAGAGAGAGGGAGGGATGCAGAGGGAGGGAGGGAGGGATGCAGAGGGAGGGAGGGAGGGATGCAGAGAGAGAGGGAGGGACGCAGAGGGAGGGAGGGAGGGATGCAGAGGGAGGGAGGGAGGGATGCAGAGGGAGGGAGGGAGGGATGCAGAGGGAGAGGTGGGGTTGAGGGTGACGAAAGAGGCAGAGAGTGGGAGGTGTATTTTAAGGAGCTGGCTGAGACGGTAGTGGCTTGGCAAGTCCAGAGTCTGCAGGGGGTGCCCTGCTCCATGCCTTCTCACACCACCTGCTCCTCACACAGGACCAGGGCCTGGGGAGGCAGCCATCCACCTTTGCCTCTCAGATACAGCTCTCTCTGCATCCTTTCTCTCTCTCTCTCTCTCTCTCTCACACACACACACACACACACACACACACACACGAATGTACACACATCCTGTGGTTTCCATTTCTCTGAAGAACGCCGACCAACCCAGTGTTCGCAATGTGTATCACAAGACCTGGTCCTCCTGGACCGCAGCTGGTTGGACCTGGGTGGGCACCTGACCCAGGACAGCAGGCCACATGCTGGCCACTTACTGATGCTACAGCCCCGGGGGAAGCATGGTAGTCACAGCTCCAGTCCAAAAGCCACCTCTGCTGGTGGAATTCCCTCCCGCTCAGGGGAGGTCAGCCTTTATTCTGTTAAGGCCTTCAACTAATTGGACGAGGTCCACCCACAACACAGAGGACAGTTGGCTTTACTCAAAGTCTCCAGATTTAAATGTTACTGTCCTCTAAAAACCCCTTCACAGAAACATCCAGAATAATGTCTGATCACATATCTGGATGCAGTGGCCCAGCCAAGTCAACATAAAATTCAGCAACACAGGCAGGCAGGCAGCGTGGCTGAGGACAGGGCTCCTTCACGTAGAAGGTGCGAATGTGGCAGGCAGCGGAGACGAAGCCACCTTGGGAGAAGTGTCAGAATTCAAACAACCGAACGGGAATAGTTTAAACAACTGTATGGGTTAATTGAGGTGGTTCCTGTTCGGAAAGACCCAGTGTGCTCTTTGAGTTGAGCAAAATAAATGGATGAATCATGTTATCCCACTGGGCATTCATCCAGGATTCAGCCAACCGGCAGGCAGGAAGCCCCTCTTCACAAACCAAGCCCAGGAAGTAACTGACTCCAGACTCTACTGAAACAGATTGAGTTTTGCTTGTTGCTTTTCTAAAAGCCTCAAATCAGCCAGGCACAGTGGCTCACGCCTGTAATCCCAGCACTTTGGGAGGCCAAGGTGGGCGGATCATGAGGTCAGGAGATCGAGACCATCCTGGCTAACACAGTGAAACCCTGTCTCCACTAAAAATACAAAAAAGTAGCCGGGCGTGGTAGTGGGCGCCTGTGGTCCCAGCTACTCGGGAGGCTGAGGCAGGAGAATGGCGTGAACCCGGGAGGCAGAGCTTGGAGCGAGCTGAGATCGCGCCCCTGTGCTCCAGCCTGGGCGACAGAGAGATTCCATCTCAAAATAATAAATACATAAATAAAATAAAAGCTCCAAATCAGGCTGTGTTTTAATGACCTCCACTGAGGAAATGAATCATAAAATGGAATCAAGAAATATTTATACCAAATAGTTACTAAGAGACTCAAAGGGGATCTGACCTAGGGGACTTCCCACATACACGTGACTTGTTAGGAAGACGAGAAAGGCAAGCCAGGCTGATGAGTGAATGAGGAAATGCTTTTTAAAGCGCCAAGTAGACAGTTTTATCAATGAGAAAATACCACAGGACAAAGAGGTATGCGAGAAATAATGAACCCAAGAGGGCTGACAACGGACAGGCTGAAAATGAACTATCAGGAAGTTTCTGAGCGAGCGGACACAAAATAGAACATGTAAAAAGAATAAAATTAAGCCAAGCAGTCCCTCTTGAAAGTTCTCCATGTGGACGTCTTCACTTGACCTCAGGTTATTCCGGTCACCAGCCAGCATGGCCATTCCCTCACCCCGGGACTGTGATGCTGATGCAGTCTCCTCTCTCGGCACTGAGTCCTCAGAGTCCCGGTGGCTTGGCAGTCCCTCTCCAGTGAGAAATTGAGAACAGGAGAATCTCAACGCAGCATCCACTGTGTGCAATGCATGGGTTATCCCAGCATCCAGATTCTAGCTGGCTGTGATCCTCAGAAGAACTGGAACATATTCACCCACATCATTTTCTTTGGAGCTTTATTTTCTCAACAACCAGTTGAAAAAGCCTGCTAGACACAGAACTCTGAGGAACCTCCCAGCAAAGGAGGCTTCTCTAACCTCCCCTCAAAAAATATAATAAAGTTGTATTTTAAAATCAGTGCATTCTGAACTTAGGAGAAAAGAGGTGTGCGTCTACAGATGGGGCTCCTTCCATAGCTACCTCCTTCTCTATGACCCTCTAGCTGGGCTTCCAACACCATTCTTGAAATATGGGAGGGGGTACAAGGAAGCAGGGACAGGCTGTGGCTCAAGGGGCACAGGGTTACACAGCAGGGTGTGCCTCACAGCCTGACCCCTTCTGGACTACTAGCACCTGACAGCCTGCTGCTGTCACCAGTGTGGGACACTTCACAGTGATTCCAGTAGTGAGGGATGGATGGATGGGTGCATGGGTAGGGAGCTAGATGGAAAGATGGATGTGTGGATGGATGGATGCACGCATCATGGATGGATAGACAGGTGGGTGATTATGGATGAATGGACAAATGGATGGACTAATGAATGGATAGATGAATGAATGGATGAACGGATAGATGAATGAATGGATTAATGGATGGACGGATGGATGGATGAATAGATGGATGAGTGGCTATGGATGAATGGACGGTTGGACTAATGAATGGATACATTGATGGCTGACTGGAAAATGGATGAATAGTTATGAATGAATGGACAGATGGATGAATGAATTAATGAATGGAAGAAAGAATAGATGGATGAGTGGTTATGAATGAATGAACAGATAGATGGACTAATGAATGGAAAGGTGGATGAATGAATGCATTAATGATGGATAGATGGAGGGATAGAAGGATGAATAAATAGATGGATGTGTGGTTATGGATGAATGGAAAGATGGATAAACTAATGAATGGATGAATGAATGGATTAATGGGTGGATGGATGACTGGATAAATAGATGGACAAGTGGTTATGGATGAATGGACAGATGAACTAATAAATGCGTAGATTGATGAATGAGTAAATTAACGGATGGATAGAAGAATAGATGGTTGGGTCATTACAGATGAATGGACAGATGGATGGACTAATGAATGGATGGATGGATAAATGGATAGGTGATTATGAATGGACAGACGGATAGATTAATAAATGAGCAGATGGATGAATGAATGGATTAATGGACAGATGGATGGACAGATGGATGAATGAATGGATGAAAGAGGGATTATGGATGGATGGGTAAACATGTGAATGGATGGGGTGACAAGGGCACTGATCCAAGAAAATTATACAATGAAAAAAACATGCACAAGAAAACAAGTGTTCAAGACTCCTATCAGCCACCTGTTGCCATGCCAATACAAACATCCCACGTGTTTGAGTAAACTACAATCATGAGTAATTGTATCTGCTTTAACTGATATTTTAAAAATTAAAAGTGTTGCTCTGCTGGTTATAGATTTTTAGAAATATTTGCTTCATACCAGGATGCAACAAGTCTCATCTTATTCCCAAAAGGAAGTTTGGCTATGACTAGGAAAAGGAGCATAAATTTAATGACAAGGACTTCAGATAAACTGCAGCCTTTGTTTTCCACTGTTGAAACACACAGATACCATCGCATTCTGTCTAGAAAACCATGTTTCTTTCCCACAACAATTCTCAGTGAAGAAATCTTCCTGCCTGAGAGCTGTTATAGTCTTATTTTTGTCTCCGCAGAAAAAAATGTTAATCAAAGAGTTTCAATCAGTGCTAAGTCAAAATCTTTCCATCTCTACCAGCATCAGCCTTATATTTTATTTAAAATAAATCTGAATTTCCGTTTTTATTGTCTGTAGTTCTTAGCAAAGACTTAACATAGATCTATGTGAGTATGACCCTTTAGAAATCGAGAATTGCTTTTTAAAAAATAAGGACAGGACTTTGGGAAGGGAAGGGCACACTCACGGATCATGTCCTGGACCCCCGGAATGCACAAAGTGCCGTCTCAAAAGGGAAAATCAGATGTTTCTTAAACATATAGGTCTGGTCTGTTAAGACAAAATTGCCATTCTAAAATGAAGTGAACACTCTGCTTCCTTGTAATTTCCTGTTTGCATCGAAGTATCCGTTTCAATTAAAGCCAGCCCATGAAGTAACGGCTGACTGAGCCCTGCGAGTCCCACACAGCCCACTCTCCACCCGGAGAAGCGCCACCGCCCCTCACAGCCATCCCAAGTCCCACACAGCCCACGCTCCACCCGGAGAAGCCCCACCACCCCTCACAGCCATCCCGAGTCCCACACAGCCCACGCTCCACCCGGAGAAGCGCCACCGCCCCTCACAGCCATCCCAAGTCCCTCCTGCTGCCTCTTCCTGACCCTACTTTGGACTTCTTTGGCACGGCCTCGTATTTCAATTTATCACACTTAAACGTGCAGGATTCCATGCAAGCCGGAATAATAAGCAGCTTCCACTGCAAGAGCATCTACTGTGCTTGGCCGTTGCTAGGAGGTTTGCACGCACACCCTTCCTTACTCCTCAGGACTCCTACAGATGGGGAAGCCGAGGCCTCAAGGGGTGCGGTCACATCCTCCAGGGAGCACATCTGGAAAGCACAGAGCAGGACCCCAGCTCAAGGCTGGCACATGCCCTGCACCCGCTGCTGGTTCCACCACACAGGTGCATTTTTCCTCAGCCCTCAATTAGGCAGCCTTCCCACCCCTCTCAAGAAGTCTCCACCACATCACACCACAGGTCAGTGGAGTCCAACCCCCTGCCCACCAGACCCGCTGTGAGTCAATCGCTGAGAGCCAGCTGAGATCATCTCATCCCAGCATCCGCCAGAACATGGCGTGTTCCTTCTGACTTCCTAATAGTATCATTAAATACAACAACGTTAGAGTTGCTCTAACCTGAAAGGCAAGATATTTTCTCCCCTAAAGAAGATTAGTTAGGGACTGCTGAACTGTTCACTGTCTTGTGCTATTCTGCTCAAGACTGTCCTGTTCGTTTCTTTCTTTTTTCTTTTCTTGGGTCTGGCTCTATTGCCAAGCCTTGAGTGCAGTGGTGCTATCACAGCTCACTGCAGCCTTAACCTCTGAGGCTCAAGCAATCCTCCTGCCTCAGCCTCCAAGTGAGTAGCCAGGACTACAGGTATACACCACCATATCCAGCTAATATTTGTATTTTTTGTAGAGATGGGTCTTGCCATTTTGCCCAGTCTGGTCTCTAACTCCTGAGTTCAAGAGATCCGCCTGCCTCAGCCTCCCAAAGTGCTGGGATTATAAGCATGAGCCACTGCACCCAGCCGACTGTCCTGTTCTTAACGACTAATGTAAACCCTGCAGCACAGATTCCGAGGCAGGTTTCGCTTGAGGCGGTCACACGGCAAGCGCCCCTGCTGGCAGGGTCCCTGGGCCCTCAGCACAGAGCCTCTCTCTAGAAGCTACCAGCCGGAGAATACAGTCCGTCATTATTTGCAGATTCCAAATTTATGACTTCATCTCGAAAATCAGTACTTGCAGCACCTCCGCCATTATCTGTGGACAGGCGCAGAATGGGGAAAAAACGGAGTCACCTGATACCCAGGCCCACAACTGAGCTGGTGATGCTGACACCGGCCCTCTTGTTTCCCCTCTCCTACCGTAAACAGGGTCTTTTTCAAGGTCTATTTAGGGCCACGTGTTTCACACTCTCTGTGCTTTTGTTGGTGATTTTGCCATTTGAAACGGCCCGCAAGCAGTGCTGCCGTTCTGTCTGTGCTGTCCTCACAAGGAACAGGTGTGGTGGAGAAGCTCCACTCAGGAGTAGGGGATGGTGTTCGCGGCCACAGCTCGTTAATAACGTCAGTGAATCAACAATGCACAGAAACAAAGTGTCCTTCAACCAAAATGCACTCGAAACAGGACGATTTGATAAAACTTTTGTGGCCAGAGATGTAGCCCTATGAGTCCTCCAGAAGCGAGACAGGCCAAGCACTCTTTTTTTTTTTTTTTTTTTTTTGAGACGGAGTCTCGCTCTGTAGCCCAGGCTGGAGTGCAGTGGCCGGATCTCAGCTCACTGCAAGCTCCGCCTCCCGGGTTCACGCCATTCTCCGGCCTCAGCCTCCCGAGTAGCTGGGACTACAGGCGCCCGCCACCTGGCCCGGCTATTTTTTGTATTTCTTAGTAGAGATGGGGTTTCACCATTTTAGCCAGGATGGTCTCTCGATCTCCTGACCTCGTGATCCGCCCATCTCGGCCTCCCAAAGTGCTGGGATTACAGGCTTGAGCCACCGCGCCCGGCCTTTTTTTTTTTTTTTTTTTTAAAGTAGAGACGGGGTTTCACCGTGTTAGACAGGATGGTCTCAATCGCCTGACCTTGTGATCCGCCCGTCTCGGCCTCCCAAAGTGCTGGGATTACAGGCTTGAGCCACCGCGCCCGGCCAAAGCACTCATTCAGGGTTCCAGGGCTCTGAAGAACGTGACCACCATGGCTAACCAGGCTCCGCCCCAGGTAACAGCAGGCAGGGTGCTAGGCTGGCTGCTCTGTGAGCTCCTCCCAGTGTAGGGCCCAGTGTGCAGGTCCCACCACGACTATGGGTCTGGTAAGACCAGCTGACGGTAAGGCAGAGGCCAAACAAGCTACAGACAAGCCACACAGCGCAAACTGTCAGAACTGTCACAACCTGGGATAAAGACAGAGCTGGCAAATAAACACACATGACAGGCACAAACGCTAGATGGTTTGGCTCTCAGGGCACACTGAAAATCAAACCATTTGGAGAAAAAACACATTGTAATAATCAAAATGCAGTTACTCAGCAAGGAAACACCAGCACTTACACAGGTTGTATATCCACCATCCCGGGGTGAGAGAGACGGCGTCCTCGGCCGCCAACCCTTCCCTCAGCCCTTCCTCCTCACCTGTTACAGGCTCCCCTCGGTAGGTGCAATCTGTATTCGTCCTGTAGTAGGTAAGTCACCACCGCTTAGCTACAGAGAACATCCATCCGCAGGAAAATATGAACAGGGGCCAGGAAGAAAACACAACAAGGTAAGCACACCGTGGGCCAACCACGTCCCTGGTGCAGATCAAAATCTCCCAGAGGGTTTCCACAGCAGGCTGGGGGAGGGGGGAGGGATAAAGTCTACACATTGGGTACAGTGTGCACTGCTCGGTGATGGGTGCAGCCAAATCTCAGAATTCACCACTAAAGAACTGATTCATGTAATCAAACACCACCTGTTCCCCAAAAACCTACTGAAATTTTTTCAAAAAGATTTCTATAGAAATGTGCCCTAAAACAATCTAGACCGAACCAAAAATGGATGCAATCACACTTTGGAAATATTGTTTGCAGGAGCAGAAAAGTAGAAACAAAGAAATGACCCATAATAAGAATTCTGTTAGGCAAATTCGGCAAATTTCAAACAAATACCGTGTGGCCATTAACAGTGATGATGGAGGCCTCTAATTACTGAACAGACACACAATCATAATATATTCCCAGATTTTAAAACTACATGTTATAGAGCAGAACATGTGTCATGACCCAATTTTTGAAAACAGACACGTGACAGATAAATATTAACAGGTAGACAAATACTGCTACACACTACACAGGTGTGAATGCTTCCGTGTGTGTGCATCTGAGGACAAAGCCCAACTAGTTAATGTTTCTCTTGAACAACAGCAATGTGAGTAATTTGTTTCATTTTGTTCATCTTTATTTTTAAATTTTTCTAACATGAACATGTGCAACTTGCGTAAAAATATTTTTAAGATGTGTTGTAAAAGACAGCCGGATGGCGCAATTAGCGGGTGAAAGAGCAGGCATCATAATTCTTAGCGACAGCTTGTCGGAGAAGAAGCTGCTGAGCCCTTGTGGCAAACAGGCCTGGCAGATTATACCCCTCTGTGTACCTAACCAAACTCCACACCAACAAGAGGTGAACATGGATGGGCAGTTGAGGGGTCCTGGAGAGAAGGCAGTGGGGCAAATTTCCAAAGCTCTTACAAACTGATACACAACTTTAGAATTGCGCTAAGTAAACAGGAAGAGCTGGGCCCCTTGGCTAGAGGGCAGCACCGTGGGCAGGCTCAGGGTATGACAGACGGCCCAGTCACAGGCAGGGGAGGAGGCATGTTTACATCTGAGTAAAACCACTCAAACATCCAACTCCTGGTCCCCAGAAGCCAATGATCCAGGCTGAGAATTCGGGATTCCTGCTGGCTTCCTTCTAAGCCTTCACTGGTGACCCATTACTTCTCTAATTATCCAGGGTACACATAAGGTCAAACCCAAATCTGTCCCATCCCTTAGAGAAAAGTCTTCAGTTAAGCAACTGGATTACAAGCAATCCGGCTGTGACCTATGGTTCCAGTCGCCGAAACCATTCTACCCTTAGCACAATAATCACGCTGGGCCATCATGCATAAATAAACTGCCTTTAATCCCCAAATGATAACAAAATTCTTCCTGTTAGAAGAGGAGGGAGAGAGTTTTAAAACTATCTGTGGTAGTAGTTGCTACAGCCCACATTAGAAGCTGGGTTGGGAGGTGGTAAAATCACTGTAAGTCCCAGAACACAGAAGCAAGCAAAGGGAATATCAACATCACAGACTTCTCCAAAAAGTGACAAGCAGGCAGAGCTGCTCCATCCCTGTCAACAGGACACTGTTGAGGAGAGCGCGCGCGTGCACACACACACACACACACACACACTAGCAGGAGGAAGTTTTAAGAAAGTAAGCAATAATTGCATGCTATTAAACTCTGGGACAGCTATGGCAAAAACTGATAAGCTCACAGCCCACTTCCGCTTCCTGGACACGCAGCTGACCTCCGCATCCCAGCACCCTTGCACCCGGGTTGAGACGTGTGCCGTCTCTCTAGTGCGCTGGGAGCAGGAACGCGGGTCAGCTCCGAGCAGGTGGGAGCAGTGAGCCTTCACATAACCTCCTCTCTCCCCTTCCGTGACAGCTTCGAGGCCAGGAACGGATGATGGTGGAGCTGCAGGCGGGGCAGAGCTGGGATCCTTGGGTCAAATTTAGAGCAAACATGTCCTTACCAAGCCAGACTAAACAGCTTGGCTTGTGACAACCACTCACCTCTGCCTCTGCCAGAAGCGGGCAGCCACAGACGAAATTGGCCTGCCACATCCCACAGAGCTCAGGCACAAAACACACAGCTATCCCACGGCCAACCCCCGACCGCTCAGAGCTGAACCTCCAATGAAGAGCTGCCCAGCCAAGAACATCTGCCCGGGGATTTGTGTGAGGGGGGTGAGAACTCACATTATTTTAATGCAATGAGGTTCTGCCATTGTTCAGGACACCAACTAAAGTTCAATGGCCCTGACTGAAGCAATGGCATTCCAAAGACAGACAGAGAACACCAGGATTAAGTCATTTTCATCTTTCCTTAAATTTGAGCTTGGGAATGTGAATGTGGTCATTATTTAATGATGTTATTTATTTTACCACACCTGCTTGCAGAAAAATTCAGAGAAGGTTAAAAATTCAGAGAACATTTGTTTTTAAAACGTGAATGGAGATGTCTGCTTTAGAACAAGACGGGATTACAGGGGCAAGACTTTCTCTTCTGACTGAAAACACCAAACACCAAAAGACTGACAAAATACATGAAGCAACTGTTTTCAAGTGACTGGGCATCAGCCAACAGAGCACTGATCCGCGCGAGACGGAAAACAGATGCAGCGAGCAGAAAACGGCACCGGCTCATTGCCTAAGAGAGAACACGATGCTGAGAGCCCGGGCAGGCCAGGGGGCAGAACTGACAGGACAGAGACGGGACGCCCGAGCCCTCCCGGGATAGGGAGAGAAAAGGCCCAGGGGCCTGCAGAGCGTCCAGCACTGAGCTGAGCCCTGACCCACACAAACTGCCCACGGCCAGAAAAGAGCCACCCAAATGGATTAGGGATCACAGGGCCCCACACACACTGGACCAGAAGTGAGCAGTGCCATCTCATCAGCCAGACTGGAAGCCTCACGATTCACAGGCAGTCGGTATGGGACAGGGAAGGGTCTTGCCTCAGCTGTTGAAAATGATGAGCCTTAGGTAAGGCACTGCTCCAATCCTGACCAACAAATCTTAAAAGCAAGACCTTAAAGAACCAAACTGTTTCCATATAACTGCACCAAGTACAAAGCTCAAGGATAATTGTAAGAGCACAAAAATGTCCAGTGCTCACCAAAGTGAAATTCCATTGTCTGGAATCTGCTAAAAAAAAATGATACGGCATGAAAGGAAGGATATTACAACCCCTATTGAGAATATTAAATTATTCAATTAAAACCAACCCAGAGCAGCCACAGATGTTAGAGTTAGTAGAGTATTAAAATTATATGGCCAGGCGCGGTGGCTCACACCTGTAATCCCAGCACTTTGGGAGGCCAAGGTGGGTGGATCACGTGGTCAGGAGATCCAGACCATCCTGGCTAACACGGTGAAACCCCGTCTCTACTTTAAAAAAAAAAAAAAAAAAAAACTTAGCCAGACTCTAAGGCTAGGAGTCATGACATCAAGTAGTCATGGAAGATTTGTTTTTAATGCCCATTTTCTAGAGGTGAAAATCACAATGTCTGATTTGAAAAATACATAGAATTAACAGCAAATTAGATATTGAGAAAGACTTGTTACTTTCAAGACAAAAAAACAGAAACTACCCAAAATGAAACACATGGAGAAAAAGACACAGTTACAAAAAATTAAGTGATAGATGAGTGAGCCATGGCCTCATACATGTGTAACTGGAATCTTCAAAGAAGAGGAGACAAAGGTGGGAACAGAAAACACATCTGAAGATGAAACACCCCCAAATTTTCCAAATTTGAAGAAATCTGTAAATCCACGGGTCCAAAATTTTTTAAATAAAATTAAATAAAAAATTAAAATCAAAATTAAAAAACCCAAGCATAAGAAACACAGATAAAACCACACCAAGGCATATCATAATCCAATTGCTCAACACCAGGGATAAGGAGAAAATCTTAAAAGCAGCCAGAAACACACAGATGTTCTACTGACACGATATGGGTGTCAGCAGATTTCTCATGGGAAACTATGTAAAAGGACGTTTTTAAAGCAGTGTCGGCCGGGTGCAGTGGTTCACGCCTATAATCCCAGCACTTTGGGAGGCCGAGGCAGGTGGATCACCTGTAGCCAGGAGTTCAAGACTAGCATGGCCAACATGGTGAAATCCCATTTCTACTAAAAATACAAAAATTAGCCAGGTGTGGTTGTGAGCGCCTGTAATCTCAGCTACTCAGGAGGCTGAGGCAGGAGAATCGCTTGAACCCGGGAGGTGGAGGCTGCAGTGAGCTGAGATGGTGTGGCTGCACTCTAGCCTGGGCAACAGAGTGAGACTCCATGTCAAAAAAAGAAAAAAAAAAAAAATACGTGTCAGAGAAAACCACCAACTCAGAATATTACTTAGCAAAATATCACTCAAAAATGAAGGCAAAGTAAAGCACTTTTTAAACATCCAAAAGCTAAAAGAACCGATTACCAACAGAGCTGCACTACAAGACTTTTTTTAGAGTTCTTGAAGTAAAAGGACTGAATTATGAACCTACGCATAGGAATAAGCAGCACTGGAAAGAATTAAAAACATGTTTGTTTATTTAAATCTCTAAAAAGATAACTGACAGCTTAAACGAAATCATAAAAGTACAGTATTGAGTTTATAACATATGTACAAATAAGATGTAGGACAACAATATCACAAAAATTGGGCCCAGATCACAGAAATAAGCTAAAAATTGCAAAAAGGTTATTCACATGAATGTTTTGGTCTCCCAGTACATAAAAGTTACATTTTCACTACAATATAGCTGATTAATTATGCAACAGCATTACATCTAAAAAAAGTACATAATTATTTTTTTTTAATTTATTTTTTTGAGACGGAGTCTCACTCTGTTGCCCAGGCTGGAGTACAGTGGTGCAATCTCGGCTCACTGCAAGCTCTGCCTCCCAGGTTCACGCCATTCTCCTGCTTCGGCCTCTGGAGTAGCTGGGACTACAGATGCCCACCACTACACCTGGAAAATTTTTTGTATTTTTAGTGGAGATGGGGTTTCACCATGTTAGCCAGGATGGTCTCGATCTCCTGACCTTGTGATCCGCCCGCCTCGGCCTCCCAAAGTACTGGGATTACAGGCGTGAGCCACCACACCCGACCATACTTTATTTAAAAAATATTTTATTGCTAAAAATATTTTATAAAACACCTGAGCCTTCAGAGAATTTTCTTCTTTTTGCTGGTAGAAAACCTTGCTTTGATGTTGCTGGTTGCTGAAGGATCAGGGTGGTGGCTGCTGAAGGCTGGGGTAGCTGTGGCAATCTCTGAAAATAAGACAATGACATTTGCCGCATCTATTAGCTCTTCCTTTCCCAAAAGGTTTCTCTGTAGTATGTGATGCTGTTTCATAGCTTTTTATCCACAGTAGAACTTCTTTCAAAATTGAAGTCAATCGTCCAGGTATGGTGGCTCACCCCTGTAATCCCAGCACTTTGGGGGGCTGAGGCCGGTGGATCATGAAGTCAAGAGTTCAAGACCATTCTGGCCAACACAGTGAAACCCCATCTCCATTAAAAATACAAAAATTAGCTGGGCATGGTGGCGCTTGGCTGTAATCTCAGCTACTCAGGAGGCCGAGGCAGAAAAATCGCTTGAACCCGGGAGGCGGAGGTTGCAGTGAGGCAAGATTGTGCCATTGCACTCCAGCCTGGCAACAGAGTGAGACTCCGCCTCTAAATAAATAAACAAAGGCTCATATTTGCCTATCCTGTAAAAATTGAAGTCAATCCTCTCAAACCCTGCGGCTGCTTTATCCACTAGGTTTAGGGAATATTCTAGATCTTGTGTTGTCATTTCAACAATGTTCACAGCATTTTCACCAGAAGTAGAATTCATCTCAAGAAGCCACTTCGTATGCTCATCCGTAGACACAACTTCCCATCTGTTCTGGTTTCATCATGAAGTTGCAGCAATTCTCTCATATCTTCAGACTCCGTTTCTAATTCTAGCTCTCTTGCTATTTCCACCACATCCGCAGTGACTTTCTCCACGGAAGTCTCTGAACCCCTCAAAGTCGTCCATGAGGGTTGGAATCCACTTCTTCCAAACTCCTGTACATGTTGATGTTTTGATCCCCCATGAATCAAAAATATTCTTAATGGCATCTAGAATGATGACGCCTTTCCAGAAGGTTTTCAATTGACTTTGCCCAGTTTAATCAGAGAAATCGCTATCTACAGCAGTGATAGTTTTATGGAATAAATGCATGAAATAATAAGACTTGAAAGTCAAAATTAGTCCTTAATTCATGGGCTGCAAAATAGATGTTTTGTGTTAGCAGCCATGAAAACAACATTAATCCCTTTGCATTCTCCATCAGAGCTCTTGGGTGACCAGACGCATTGCAAATGAGCAGCAGTATTTTGAAAAGAATCTTTTTTTCTGAGCAGTAGGTCTCACCAGTGAGCTTAAAATATTCAGAGATCCATGCGGCAAACAAATATGCTGTCATCCGGGCCTTGTCTCTCCATTGGTAGGGCAGAAACACAGTAGTTTTAGCACGGTCCTTAAGACCCTAGGGTTGGGGAACGGGAAATGAGCGCTGGCTTCAGTTTAAAGTCACCAGCTGCATTAGCTCCTACCAAGAGTGTCACCTGTCCTTTGAAGCTTTGAAGCCAGGCAATGACTTCTCCTCTCTAGCTATGAAAGTCCTAGATGGCATCTTCTTCCAATAGAAGGCTGCTCTGTCCACATTAAAAATCTGTTGTTGCGTGTAGCCACCTGATCACTGATACTAGCTGGAACTTCTGGAGAACTTGCTGCAGCTTCTCCATCAGCATCTGCTGCTTCACCTTGCACTTTTATGTTATGCAGTTGACTTCTTTCCTTAAACCTCATGAACCAATCTCTGCTAGCTCCAAACCTTCCTTCTGCAGCTTCCTCATCTCTCTGCCTTTACAGAAACGAAGAGAGTTGGGGCCTTGCTCTGGATCGAACTTTGGCTGAGCAGAATGTTGTGGCTGGTTTGCTGTTCTTCCCAAACCATTAAAACCTCTTCCATAAACTAACTGATGCAAGAGACCTAGCTTTTGACTTATCTCAGCTTTTGACATGCCTTCTCACTGAGCTTAATCATTTCCAGCTTTTGATTTAAAGTAAGGGACATGCAACTCTCCTTTCACTAGCACATGGAAAGGCCACTGCAGGGTTATCAATTGGCCTGATTTCAATACTGCTGTGTCTCAGGGAATAAAGCCTGGAAAGGGAAAAGAGATGGAGGAACGGCCAGCCAGTGGAACAGTCAGAACACACACAACATTTAGGTTAGGTTTGCAGTTTTACATGGATGTGGTTTATAACACCCCAAAACAATTACAATAGTAACATCAAAGATCACTGATTACAAGGCAGCCACAATGGCTCACACATGTAATCCCAGGGCTTTAAGAGGCCAAGGTGGGAGGACTGCTCGAAGCCAGGAGTTGTAGATCAGCCTGGGCAAATAGCAAGACCCCATCTCTACAAAATAAAAACTTAAAAATAAATTTAAAAAAAAATCCAGGCATGGGGGCACATGCCTATAGTCCAGCTACTTAGGACTAGCTAAAAGTAGGAGGCTAAGGCAGGAGGATTACTTGAACCCTGGAGGTGGATGTCACAACTTGGCAAGCATACTTTAAGTATGTGCCCTTCTAAAATGTCCATTATGTCTGATAAGGCTTTTGTTTTCTTAAGTAAAAATTCTCATGTGGACAAAGGTCAAATAGGGTAACAGTCACTGGTCAAGCTTCTCCTTCTGATTTAACCGTAGAACAAAAGGCAGATGCTCCCGAAGGCTCCTCCTAAACCTCCAAAGCTCGGCAGGGCTCAACACACAGCATCCCGGTAGGATGGAGGGTGTGGGGCTGACCGCAGCCTGCTTTCCCGTAAACACCCTGCGCTGGTGCTCGGGGCTGCTCAGATGTGCTCGGCATCTGGACAAGAGCAGGGCATGAACCCTGCTTTCCATGGGCAGATGACGCAGGAGGCAGCCAGATATGGAATAAACAAGACGCCGAACGCGCAGGGCCCTCGGACGCCCAGAGGACGGCTGCTATTTGCCACCTCAGGACTCTGGGTTAGGCTCCTTGGGGGTCTGTGGCTCCCATCCTCTTCACTTGAAACAGGAGGGAAAGCAACATCCTCCAGAATAAAGAAACCAATGAACAAAACAGCAGTGATGACTGATCTCGTACCTACGCCAGGGAGATCCAACCCACGAAACAGCGGACAGTCTATTCATGGTTTTGTTTGTTTTTGCCAGCTTCAGTTTACCTTGCATGAGTAATCTTCCACTCAGATGTATTTTAGGCTTTACTATTTTGCTGTGGCCTTTTGGATCTGACGAGAAATTAGATGGGGAAAAATATAATGCCTATTTTCTTTTTTTTTTTTTTTTTTTTTTTTTTTGAGACGGAGTCTTGCTCTGTCCCCCAAGCTGGAGTGCAGTGGCACGATCTCAACTCACTGCAACCTCTGCCTTCCAGGTTCAAGCGATTCTCCTACTTCAGCCTCCTGATAGCTGGAACTATAGGCGTGAGCCACCACACCTGGCTAATTTTTGTATTTTTAGTAGAGATGGGGTTTTGCCATGTTGGGCAGGCTGGTCTCAAACTCCTGACCTCAAGTGATCCGCCCACCTCAGCCTCCCAAAGTGCTGGGATTACAGGTGTGAGCCTCCACACCCACCTTAATGCCTGTTTTTCAAAATAAACTTTAAAACAAAGAAAACAAAAATTACTAGTGTTATCAATTTAGAAAAATATCTATCAATCAGTTGTATTACTTTAGCATCAAAAAAAGCATGCAGCCACCCACTAACATACGTGTGCTAAGTCATATGCATGTGGCCCAGCAGCACGCACAGTTTAACAATTCAACCATCCAGCCTCGATCCTGGGGAGCTACTGGCCCACATAGAGAGATACCACTTAACAGGCCGGGTGCAGTGGCTCGCGCCTGTAATCCCAGCACTTTGGAGGCCGAGGCAGGTGGATCACGATGGAGACCATCCTGGCTAATACAGTGAAATCCCATCTCTACTTAAAATACAAAAAATTAGCCAGGCGTGGTGGCGGGCACCTGTAGTCCCAGCTGCTCGGGAGGCTGAGGTAGGAGAATGGCGTGAACCCAGGAGGCGTAGCTTGCAGTGAGCGGAGATCGCACCACTGCACTCCAGCCTGGGCAAAAGACTGAGACTCCATCTCCAAAAAAAAAAAAAAAAGAGAGAGAGATACCACTAACATACAAAATATCCTGATCGGCTATTTAAGCATCAAACATGGTAAAGTTTGTCTTCTCTTAAATTGAATTCCCTGAAAAAAGGTACTTGTAAATAAATCACATTTTCTTCTGAACCCCAAAAACATATGGAACTATCACTTAAAATAATTAGTAAACCTGGGCGCTGGGAAGCATGAGAGCTCTCACATGTTGGTCACTAAAAGACCAGAGGCCGGCAGTAGCTTCTCAGCTCCAGACCCTGAGCAGGAGCCGGGAAGATCTCTGTATTCCTGAGAGATCACCCGATTCCCGGGCCTGAGCTCCCCTCCCAGAGCACTGCTGTGGGCCCGGCAGGACTTGATACATTTGCATCTATTTTAGCTTCTTCTTACTGTCATGTGCAAAGGAAAAACACTTGGATTCTCCAATCAAAAAGGTATTTATCTCATCATACGCCAATGGGAATTGGTATAACGCAAGTTATCTTCAAACTTTTTTTTTTTTTTTTGAGACTAGGTCTCGCTCTGTCACCCAGGCTGCAGTGCAGTGGTGTGATCCCAGCTCACTACAACCTCCGCCTCCCAGGCTCAAGCAATTCTCATGCCTCAGCCTCCCGAGTAGCTGGGACCACAGGTGCGCACCACCAGGCCCAGCTAATTGTTTCTATTTCTAGTAGAGAAGTCGTTTCGCCATGTAGTCCAGGCTGGTCTCGAACTCCTGAGCTCAGGCAATCTGCCTGCCTTGGCCTCCCAAAGTGCTGGGATTACAGCCATGAGCCACCACACCCAGCCTGATCTTCCGACTCTTACCTAGCTTTGAGATTCATGAGGAGATCTGCCCTGCAGACTGGAATTTTGTCTTTGTTTGTGTTTACATATTTAATTTTGAACCCTGGATCTGTGCCATGGAGGCTCCTGCCTGGACGATGCAACACTCACTTTGCTTAAAAAGGCCCAGGTTTTACCCCAGGCAAGGGGCCCTCATCAGCTTCTGGCCAGCGTGTTCAGGGAAGATCAGATGCCATCCATGGCCCCAGAAGGGAGTCATGCACTCCAGACCCAGTGGCAAGGCCTCCTGCCCACTCACGGACATCTTGAAAACTGGTGTGCCACACAGACCATCTGGTCCATTAAGACAATTCCCCAAACTTCTGCTTGTGCACTAAGAATGAGTCATGCATTCTCTTTCCACTGGACTTAGCTCTGTCGGAAGGGAACTATACAGCTGCCAAACATCAGCAACTAGGGAAACTGAGTCACAACAGAGAAGCAAGCCAAGTCACCCATCCAGGGGAGAAAACTATAGAATATCACAGCCTGTGGACCCTGGATCAAGCCGCGCTTGAAGCTGGAGCTGCCCATGGATTCACAGTCATATAGAAGGATGTGCTTTCTTTTTACAACTATTTCCTTGACAGATGAAAAAACACAGCAGGGAGGCAAGTTCTAACAATAGAAGAGCTCAATTACTCTGACTTCCTAAGGAGAGAGCACTTTGCAGACATGCAGCACTCACATATTCACATACTGGTTTTCAAAAGTTAAAGTCCTGGTGAAAGCCTGGGGGTCTCACATACTCCCCTGAAGGGCAAACTGGACATCCCAGGAAAGGTCCCAACACACACTCTCTTGGGGATGGGCCCTCTCTAAGCTTATTTTGAACACTGATAATTTTCCTCTTCTGGCCACAGAACACAGAGAGCTCTGAAGATCAACCCGTCTCCCAGGCTCCCATGCTGAGAAAATGTGTGGTCCGCCTACCACCTTGCAAAGATAGATTATCAACGTATTTTCTAAATACGTTTTAAGTATCTGTATGGTACTTTTCAAACGTATTTGCGTGACAATAATACAGTCTTTGACTCTGTCCTGCCAATAAACAGGAAGTCACCATTTGTTCTATGGAAGGCAAACACTGACACTAGCGCCTGCAGGACCCTCCCAGCAGATGCAACCCAGACTCATCCGCCTAGGGCGGAGAAGCCCCAGGCTCCCGCTCACACCCCAGGACCACTGCAGTCTCCTGCCCAAAGGAGGAGGGGCCTGGCGTCCGGGGGCTGCGGGAGCTCCCAGAAGCTGCAGTCAGATGTGAGGGAACTTCCCAGGAGCAGGAGGATGCAGAGGAGGAGGAGGGTATGGAAAGTGCTGAGGGTGGAGAGCCAGGGAGTCCCTGGCAGGCGGGCCCCTCTCCAGCACCAGCCAGCTGGCTCCCTGCGTGCCAGGCAACACCCTGTGACGTCTATCTACATGTGAGGAGGAGAGGTCCTCTCCGAAAGGCGGCCAATTCTCCAAGGGAGGTCAGGGAAACTCCAAGGATCAACCTCAGGGCTGATGTGACTCAGGGGCCGATGTGACTCAGGGGACGCAGTCTCCTGGACACAGGAAGTCAGTTAAAAGGCCCAAAGACCCACTCCTACCTATCAACTCTGAGCCCCAGAGGGTCTGCGGGACCTGCAGGACGGTGGAGACCCACAGAGCAGCAACACTGGAACCTTCTGCCCATGTGGACACAGGCCAGACCACCAAGAGTGCAGGTCCCAAGCGCTCTGTGCCCCCATCCCCCGTCCCACCAGGCCTGCACACACCTGGGGTCATCCTACCACTCCCAGTAAGCCCCCTCACTCTCTGGGAGCCCCTGCTGGACGGGGATTCCATGAAGGCGGGTTCCAGTCTTCTTTTCTGTGGGTGGCCCAACACACAGCACACAGCGAGGGCCTGAACACCCAGTAGATGGTGAGAAAAACTGAGAATGAGCAGCAGCTGTCTGGAGATCCTGCAGGAGGAAGAGGCCCCGCCCCGCCTGCCATGGCATCTGCCTGTAGTTTCTCTGCAATGTGACCTCCTTGAGCCCACCCTAAGCTCCACATACCCAGACCCCTCCAATGTCAGCGTTTCTGTCACAGAACTACAGTTTGGGACAATCCATGGCTTGCAGTGGCCTGGACTGTGGTGAGGATGTTGGTTTTGATGAGTCCAAGACCACAGCCTCAACCGTGGTGGCTCCAGGGAAGAGAGGAAGGCAGGACAGGAGGAGGGCGTGGAGGGCCTAGCTCCAGTGTGTCCAGCCAGCACCCGAGCGGCGCAACTGCAATGAATAACGTTTCAAATGTGACCTCCCCAAAGAAGCTGGGGTTGAGAGGAGGAAAGGAAGGGGCGTCCAACGGCAAACTTTAATACTAGCTTTGAACTACCATTGTGATAAACTTCTATTGTGTTGGATACAGAATGAAACTGTATTCAAAAACCAAGCATTTCTACACAGCTGAACTAAGTCAGGCCTCCGGAGGGGAGGCGCTCTCCAGGAGACCCTGAGGGCACTCAAAGGTCATCCCAAACTGAGCTGAGGGCACTCAAAGGTCAATCCAAACTGAGTCATGGGTGGGCTTATTTCCAAAGCCCCCAAGCCACAATTCAAACAATCCAGTATCAGACCCACTTAAACACACCTGTGGAGCATTTGAGGGGAAGGAGCAGTAAGATGTTTCCAATGGCTCTGATTTAATCTTTTGTGGAGATGGGGTGGAGATGAGTCTCTTAAAAGCAAAGGGACACTGTGATGGTTGGATGGCCCAACTAACTTTGGGGCAGGTTTTTTTTTTAATTTTCATACCAAAAAATTTTAATAGAAAATAATCACATATACATGAGAGCACAGTCCTGGGAGAATGCTGAAAGTGGACATGAAATGGTGCTTCACGTGTAGCATGTATCATGTATAACTGTGTCATCTCCAGCAACAGCCTACAGACCATGCCCCCAGAGACCCCTCAACATGATGTCCCCGCAGAACGGGTGTCCCTCTTCCCTCCGTCCCTGCCTCCCCAGGCTGCACTCCCTGGCGCTTGCTCATGAGGTGTCCACTGTGCCTAGGTCCGCACGGCTACACCCTCACGTTCTCCCAGGGAACACAGGTCCTGCTAAAAATCACCCGGCTGGAATGCATCCAGCCAGGAATCCATTCTGGCCACCAGCGCTACCCTCCTCCTCTTGGCCACAGGAATAGCATCAGGAGCTGCCCTTCTCTCCCAGAACTTCTGTTTCCACCGCCATAAAATGGGTATGTTCATTTCTCCAGTAAAGTGTTTAGTTCTATAAGGGATTTGATCAACTTAACAGCTACCAGTCTACCTGCCTCACAGCAGCAATGTGACTCAACAGCGACCTTTCAAAGTATCACTGAAGACCGCAAAAACTCCTGAACGTATAAGACACAAATGGACGCAAATGTATCCTTTGAGGAAGTGTTGTGAGAGCTGAGGATGATGTCACCGTCTACTCTCAGCTCCTTTTTCAAATTCGGTGAGGTGTTTGTGGAGGAGCACACCATGCAAAGCGCAGCACAGGGCCCCATGTGTGTTCTACGACACTTACTTTAACATGTTATTTTCAACAAGCAATTAATATTCCGGGACAAAGCATACCGCAAGCTTTATGAAACTGACCAGATGTGAAAAATGACTTCGGGGTCCCATTCTTCCACTGGCTCAGCAAAAATTACATTATCCAGACCCAGGGAAACCTCACCCGGTTCCATTCTAAAAGTCCACCGCTTTTGAGTGAGATGTCCCCGAGACGTCCGGCCTGGGCTGACCATTCACGGGCTCTGGAAAGAAAGCCTTGGTCTCTCTCCGGAGGAACAATTTCCCAGGGGGAGAGGAACTCGCGCCCCCGCCCCGCCCCAGGGCCTGCAGGAAGCGGCCAGCAAAGCCGGCGACCCCCGGGGGGCGGTGGTCTGTCCCAGCGCTTCGTTTCGGAGGTGAGCGCACTG
Source organism: Macaca thibetana thibetana (assembly GCF_024542745.1). Lineage (NCBI taxonomy): Eukaryota > Metazoa > Chordata > Mammalia > Primates > Cercopithecidae > Macaca > Macaca thibetana. The sequence goes on along the minus strand of NC_065590.1, from coordinate 105,382,649 downwards.
GCCGCCACTTCCTGAACTGTTCACTCAATTATTTTACCACTTTTGCAGACTATGGTGGTGCCAGAAAGTCCTCTGGCTCAGCTAAGAAAAGTGAAAACTATTTTTGGCATGCAGAAGAGTCGCTATAGGACTAAATCACAGTCGGCGCCTGAAACGCAGCCGCCTTCACAGAAGGTTCCGAAAACGCCGAATCCGAGTCGCTTCCGAACACAGGAGGCCTGCAGCGAACTCTGGCGGCACCTGGGTACCTGGAGCCCGGCGCGGAGGAACGGGGATTCCTGCTGTGGAGACCGTGGCACGGGGAGGCCCGCGGGAGGAACGGGGATTCCTGCTGTGGAGACCGTGGCACGGGGAGGCCCGCGGGGGGAACGGGGATTCCTGCTGTGGAGACCGTGGCACGGGGAGGCCCGCGGGGGGACACGGGGGGCCAACCCCCACGAAACGCATCCGCTTAAACGTTTGGCGCAACCGCGAACACGGTCGCGTGGATTAGAAACGAAAGAAGCGCCCGGGGCAGAAACCCGCTCTGAGCCCCGGCTCCGTCTAGACCCGCGCGGCCCCTCTCGGGAACCCCGGCCGCCCGGCTCGCTCTGGGCGCAGGAAAAGCCCCTGAGAAGCGCAGGGCCCCCGGGACACCCCAGGAGAGGACGCTGCGGGCGGATGCGGGGGCACTGGGAGCCGGGGCGCCGCGGCCGCGGGAACTGAGGCTCCTCTGGGGAGGCGTCCCCGGCGCGGGGGGATGGGGTGGGCACCGCGCTCCAAGGGGCGGGGGAGGGGGAGAGGGCGGAGGCCGGGGGAGGAGGAGGAAGGGGGGAGGAGGAGGAGGAAGAGAAGGAGGAAGGCGGGGGAGGAGGAAGAGAGCGGAGGAGGGGAGAGAACAGAACGAGGAACCGGGGGAGGGGGGTGGGAGGACGGAGGGGGCTGCGCCGCGCTCGGGGAGCGGAGGGGGACCGAGGGGTCCTGAGCGGGGCAAAGGTGAGCGGAGGAGGAGCCGCGAACCAGAGGGAAGCAGGCGGCCCGCGGAGCTTGGGGGGTGGCGGGAGGCGAGCGGGGCTTCCCCCGGCGGCTCCAACAACTTCCCCGTCCTGCGGGGATTCCGAGTTCCGAACAAAGGCGGCTCCGGAGGCCGCGCGCACAGCGCTCTGGTCCGCCCCTCGGCGTGTCGGGCAGGGCGGACAAAGGCCCAGCGGGTCCCCCCGCCCCGGTCCCCCCACGTTCCCCTTCGGAGGTTCGCTTCTGCGTCCCGAGCCCCCAGGACCCCGCGCGCCCGAGGCCCCCTCCACCCTCCGCGCCCCCGCCTCCGCTCACCCCTGCGCTCCCGGATCTCCACGAACCCCCGGACCCCGCGCCCCCAGCCGCACTCACAGGATGGAGGTCTGCGGCGCCACGGCGGGCACGGCCTCCAGCAGCAGATGCATGCAGCGCACGGTGGTGCGGAAGCACAGGCAGCGGCTCGGACACCCTGCGCCCGGCTTCTGGGCCACCACGGCCAGCGCCCCCCAGGCGCAGCACAGCACAAGCGCCAGCAGGCAGCGGCGTGCGAGGCCCCTGGAGCGCTTGGCCATGGCCGACGGCGCGGACGGACGCTCGGACGCACGGAGCCACCACGGCCGGCTCCCGACTGCGCCCGCCCGGCCGCGGCCCACGTCCCAGCTGTGCGCTGGGGGCGGGGGGCGCCAGCTGTGCACATGCGCGAGGCTCCTCCCGGCCCCTCCGAATCCCCGAGGGCGGGGCGGGGCGAGAACCCGGGGCCCCAGTGTCCGGCCCGGGCGCCCGTATCCAGGTGGGGCGGCCCGCATGCCCAAGGCGAGCGCTCGGGAGCGCGGAGGAGAGCATTGGCACCCCTGATTCTGCGCTCGGGACTCGGGACCCTGGGGCCTACGCGAAGCTTTTCCACTTTTCTTACCCGTGGTTTCTGCCTGCGCGCAGTACGGGGTTTTTTCTTGGCGCCTTGCTGTTTGTAACACTTTCAGAGCGCCTGCTCTGATCCAGGCACGATTGCAGGCGCGCACGCGCGCTCCTCTCTCTCCCTCTCCCTACCCGCAACCATGTAGGAAATTATTCAACGTTCAAAAAAGCCCCTTATTCCTTTTGAGGAAACTGAGGCCCAAGCCCCAAGGCGCATAGCGAGGGAGTCTTTGCGGGAAGGTTAGACCCAGGCGTTCCGGCTCCCCGGGGCCTGTCAGCTCTCTGCCGGCTGCCTGGCTCAGCACCGTTGGGAGCATGAAACGCCTTGTGTGGAGTCCTTGGCGCAGCACAGCCCCCGGGATGCTCGCGGCCTTCAGTGCCTGTCCTCGTGGGACAGTCCTAGGTGGAGACCCAGGGAACCCGCCCACGTCGGGTGTGTCTAGAGACAGCAGAAGACTTTGGAAAGGAGGGAAGACACTGCGTGAAATATGCACAGTTAAAGGTGGTGTTCTCACATAGTTCATACATTCTCTCCAGTCATCTCACAAGGACCCAGTCTCTGAATTTCACAGATAAGGAAGGTGAGGCCAAATTGTTGAACCCAGGCTGCAGGGTGACAGTGCCAGATTCAGAGGCACAGGCTGGGCGTGTTGCCATCGCAAACCCCGAGTCTCAGCTGTGTCCCCGTGCTGATGTTCTAGCCTGAGCTGCGTTTGAAGGCAGCCTGGAATGGGATTGGTGGGTAATCGGCTAGTTTCCTGTTGCTATGTTAAAAAACAAAAACTACCACCACGAGACATAGCCCGAAGGTCACAGGTGCTTTGCTGGCCACAGGGCACCATCTAAGGACTGGACTCCCGAGGCTGCTGGCAGGGGGTTCCGGTTCCTTGCCATGTGGGTCTCCATGGCCTGCACACCAGACATGGCCTGATGCCTCCCAGAGCAGGTATTAGAAGGAGGAGGAAGAGAATGAAAGCACAACACAGAAGCCAGGCTAGAATCTAACCTAGCCTTGGAACTGGCCCCACATCACACCTGCAGGGTGCATCCTCAGACGCTGGTGGGTCCTGCTGACATTCCAGATGCCATCTTTCCTGCAGGATTTTAACCACACTCTACAGTGGATGCAGCTCACACTCCAGATGCCTTCTCTTACAGGATCCTATTCACACACTCCAGTAGGCCCAGCTCACACTGCAGACAACACCTCTCCTGCAGGATCCTATCCACACACAGAAGTGGGTCCAGTTCACACTACAGATGCCATCTCTCCTACAGAATTCTATCCCCATACTTCAGTCTCCAGATGTCATCTCTCTTGTAGGGTCTTATGTACACACTCCAGGGGTTCAGTTCACATTGTAGATGCCATCTCTGCTGCATGATCCTATTCACACACTCCAGTTCACACTGTAGATGCCATAACTAATGCAGGATTCTATCCACACACACTAGTGGTGCATTTAACACTCCGGATGCCACATCTTCTGCAGAATCCTGTCCGCACACTTCTGTGGGTCCAGTTCACCCTCTACATGTGCTCTCTCTTGCGGGCTCCTATCCACACCCTCCAGTGGTGCCATTCACACTCCAGATGCCATCTCTCCTGCAGGATGATGTCCACACCTTCCAGTGGGTCCAGTTCACACTCCAGAGGACATCACTTTTGCAGGATCCCCCCTATACATTCCACCGGTGCCATTCACACCACAGAGGCTGTCTCTTTGCAGAGTCCTATCCACACACCCCATGGCTGCAGCTCACACTGCAGATACCATCGCCCCTGCGGTGGGTCCTATTCACATTCCAGAGGCTATCACTTTTGCAGGATCCTATACACACACTTTACTGGGGCCAGCTGACAGTCCAGAAGCCGTTACTCCAGTGTGATTCTAGCCATATGCCCCAGTGGCCCAGTTTACACTGCAGATGCCTTCTCTTCTGCAGGATCCTCTCCAGGCACGACAGTGGGTCCAGTTCACACTCCAGTTGCCATCTCTCCTTCAGGACCCTACCCACACACTCCAGTGCCTCACTTCACATAGCAGATGTCATCACTCCTGAAGGATGCTGTCCAAACAGTCGTGTGGATGCAGTTTACACTCCACATGCCATCACTCTTGCAGGATCCTATCCACACACCCAAGGCAGTCCAGATCACACTGCAGATGTCATCACTCCTGCGAGATGCTATCCATACACTCAAGTGGGTTCGGTTCACACTGCAGGTGCCATCTCTCCTGAAGGATCCTGTCTACACACTGTAGTGGTTGAATTTGGGTCCTATCCAAAGATTCCAGTGAATCTGGTTCCCACTGCAGACGCCATCTCCCCTGCAGGATTCTCTCCATACACTCCACTGGGTCCAGTTTACATTCTACGTGTTGTCTCTCCTGCAAGATCCTATCCACACACTTGAGTAGGTCCAGCTGAAACTCCACATGCCATCACCCCTGCAGGATCCTGTGCACACACTCCAGTGGGTTCAGTTGAGACTCTGGGTGCCATCACCCCTGCAGGATCCTGTGCACACATTCGAGTAGGTTCAGTTCAGACTCCGGGTGCCATCACCCCTGCAGGATCCTGTCCACACTCTCCAGTGGGTTCAGATTAGACTGCGGGTGCCATCACCCCTGCAGGATCCTGTCCACACACTCCAGTGGGTTCAGTTCAGACTCTGGGTGCCATCACCCCTGCAGGATCCTGTGCACACATTCGAGTAGGTTCAGTTCAGACTCCGGGTGCCATCACCCCTGCAGGATCCTGTCCACACTCTCCAGTGGGTTCAGATTAGACTGCGGGTGCCATCACCCCTGCAGGATCCTGTCCACACTCTCCAGTGGGTTCAGTTCAGACTCTGGGTGCCATCACCCCTGCAGGATCCTGTCGACACACTCCGGTGGGTTCAGATTAGACTGCGGGTGCCATCACCCCTGCAGGATCCTGTGCACACTCTCCAGTGGGTTCAGTTCAGACTCCGGGTGCCATCACCCCTGCAGGATCCTGTCGACACACTCCAGTGGGTTCAGTTCAGACTCCGGGTGCCATCACCCCTGCAGGATCCTGTGCACACATTCCAGTGGGTTCAGATTAGACTGCGGGTGCCATCACCCCTGCAGGATCCTGTGCACACACTCCAGTGGGTTCAGTTCAGAATCCAGATGCTATCACCCCTGCAGAGTCCTGGGCACACACTCCAGTGGGTCCAGATGCAGATGCCATCACTCCTCCTGGATCCTCTCCACACCCTCCTGTGGTTCCAGGTCACACTGTGGATGCCACCTCTCCTGCTGGATTCCATCCATAGATGCTCTTGTGTCCGGCACATGCCACAGGAGGGCATGGCCTGGGAGTGTAAGGAATATGAGACAGAACCACTGGGGACCGTCTTAGAGGCTGCCTACCACATGTCACTCGAGTTTGTGTAGAACAGGGATGCTTGCCAGAATGCTGCTTCTGTATTTCCGTAAGGGCAGAATGCTGGGTAGGAGCTGCAAACATGTTCAGCAGAGGAGGAGACAGAGTCCTAGGCAGACTTCAGCACAGTCCTGCTGCTGAGTACCTGGAGCTAGAGCAGACTCCACAGGTTACGGATGTGGATGGACCTCAGTAAGACCATCCTCACTTTAATACCACTTGTGTGTTCAGGGGTCCCCAAGTCATCCACATTTCTGACTGGTTACAGATTCAGAGGTTTCTGAGACCCTGTCCAGCTACATCTCCTGCTGGAACCACCCACACAACAGATGAAAGTGCTGTGGTTACAAATACAGTTGTATTATGATACCAATCTGAACCCTCCAAATGAAATACATCAGGTGAGGTCAGGGAGGGTCCCAAATGCAGAGCCTCTGTGCCTGGCCTGTGGGATCAGGGCCCATCACCACCTGGCACAGGGACATGACCACCAACCGGGACGCTCCACTGAGCTTTGGTGTCCAGAGTTTTCACCAGGGTTTTATGGCTCAGGGAGGACTGATGACTCACTGTCCATGGGGTTGAACTCTCCAGGGAGGTCAGGCGACAGCACAAGGCCCAAACACTTCACCCTACAATCACATGGTCAGTCCTGGTGATCAGCCTCCATCCTGCGTTCTTTCATCAGCATCAGCTCAGACATGGCTGGGAGCTCACCATGAATAACAGACACGCCTATCCCTGGGGAAATTCCAAGGGTTTTGGAAGCTCTATCCCAGGAACCTGAGGAAAGACCCAATTCCTTCTCATACACCCAAGCTTTACATGGATACTCGTGTTAAGGCAAGTGGCACCCACTGCTGTGTGTCGTTGTAAGCAAGCACCCCGCTCACGAGGTGTAATCACCTTTCTGGTCATCTAGGGACCCTTTCCAAGCCACCCAGGTGTCCTAGGCACTAAGGAGTCACACATCTACCCACAGCACACTCTGGGGCTCCGTACTCCCTTCCAGGTTCCTTCCAGACATCCCCACCTCGATGTCCCACAAGAATTCCAATGTTATGATGTCAGAAACCAGAATATCGCTCTCCATAAAAAATGCACTTTTTCTCCAGAATCTCTAATGTGATCGTTTGCCAACCTGGAAGTCATTCTCACCTCAATCCCCCACCCCATCCCTAAAGACAGCAGTCGGCCAGGCGTGGTGGCTCACACCTGTAATCCCAGCACTTTTGTAGGCCAAGGCAGGCAGATCATGAGGTCAGGAGATCGAGACCATCCTGGTTAACAAGGTGAAACCCCATCTCTACTTAAAAAAAATACAAAAAATTAGCCGGGTGTGGTGGCGGGCGCCTGTAGTCCCAGCTAGGTGGCAGGAGAATGGCGTGAACCTGGTAGGCGGAGCTTGCAGTGAGCCGAGATCTCGCCACTGCACCTCCAGCCTGGGCGGCACAGCGAGACTCCGTCTCAAAAAAAAAAAAAAAAAAAAAAAAAAAAAAAAAAAAAAAAAGACAGCAGTCACAGGATCCTGTTAATTCCTTGTGCTGAGCACTTTTCCTTCCCCATGGCTGTTGGCGGAGCTCTGGCCCCTAGACCACCAGTGAGACCCCTCCCGGACACGTGCCTTTGGGTCTGCCTGGCTCATCACAGAGAAAGCAGCTCTCAGAGAATATGCCGCAGCTCGGGCCCTGCAACTGCTCTATGCAAGCACCTCTCACCCCCAGCCTAATGGAGTGGGCTTGGGGCCACCATCTCCAGTGGCTTTGCGTCTGTTCTCTCCCCAAACACCAGACACTGACTTATTTCAACTTTATTTCCTGGCAAACTGCTACTGAACCTTCTAGAATCTGCTCAGTTGGATGGCTCCCTCTGTGTACTTTCCAGGCCCTGGTTTCCACCATCTTCCCAGTGTGAATATCCTTCTAGTGCTACAGCCCACCCCATACAGCCCCAGGACAAGGTTTCTATGCCTAGCTCCCTGTCATGGCCAGGAGCCCTTGGGGATGGACTAGAACAGGCATTGCTGGGTAAAAACAACACATGTACCGCGTGCTGCGCTGTGTGCACCACTGCCCAGCCCCAGACGATCAGGCGGACTCTTGGGCAGCCTTGCAGTTGTGAGTTTGTCCTGACACTCACGGGGGTGGGTGACAGAGACTAGAAACATCTGGAAAAGACCTCTGCATTCTCTGCTTTGACTTTGCTCACGTTTAGAAATCATCAGAAACATCGTAATAATGATTGTGAGGTCGTTTCAGCGTCTGCACAGAGCTCAGGGGCAGTGCTGGGCATGGGCATTGCATTGTAAGGAGGGGCCCTGTGACCGCAGATACTCTATGTCTCCCAAGTGCGCTGGTGCCACCTTCAAGTGGCACCTCTCAGCCTTCACTGTGTCACCCAGTGGCCCAGCACTCCCCAGTGTGTAGTCCCCCTCGCTCAGACACGGCGGCCTATACCTGACCTCCACACTCCTCACCTGCCGCCACCCACGGGAGCATTTCAGGGCATCACGAATTGATGGCTTTTCTTTCCAGTTCAACAGGCATCTCCCAAGTCACCTGTGATGACTGCTTTTATGTGTCCACGTGGCCACACTCATCTAGACATTGCTCTGGAGGTATTGTGGGTGTGGTTAATCTCTATCATCAGTTGACTTTAGGTGAAGGAGGTGACCTTTGGTGATGTGAGTGAGCCCTGTGTAAGCAGGTGAAGGCATTGAGAGCAAAACCTGAGGTTTCCCAGAAAAGGAGAAATTCTGCCTCAAGGCTGCAGCTTCAGCTCCCAATTTCAGACCTGCTGGTCCCACAATCACCTGAGCCGATTTTAAAAATCTATCCATCAATCAATGTCTCCATCCATCCACCAACTCACCTATTCATACATGTACTCGTTCTTGCATCCGTTCATCCCTCCCTCCCTCCTTTCTTCCTTCCCTCCTTCCTTCCTTCCCTCCTTCCTTCCTTCCCTCCTTCCTTCCCTTCTTTGTTCATTGTTCTCCTCCCCCCACCTCCCTGCCTCCCTCCCCTTCTTTCCTCCTCCTTCCCCCAAACCCTTCCATCCTTCCCTCCCTCCTCCCCATCCCCATCCACGGATCCATCCTAGGGACCCCATCCTATGTGTCCCTGAAGACCCCGAGTGGCACAGCATTCGTGTACATGTGCGTGGGGTTGGCAGGGAAGTCTGGGCAGGGGGTGTCAGTGCAATGACCTGGGCCTGAATGAGGGTTTGGTCGTGAGCTCTTCCCCTGTGGAGCTGATGTGCAGCCGTTTTGTTCACAGCTTCCTGCGTCTGCCCTCTAGAGGCCCACAGGAGCCTCGCACCTCCCGTCCCGGCCTCTGCGGGTGAATTGTCTGAGCAGGAGCACGGCGGCTTAAGCTTTCTGTTCCCTGGGCCCCGGTGAAATACTCCCGCCCCCTCTGATGGCCACTTTCCGATCCTGTTATCCGCCCCCGGTCTTGAGATTTGTCCACAGCAAACACTCCTTCCAGGTGTGAGTTGTGCCAAGGAACACTGTTTCGTTGTCACGCACAGTCCTTAGATGTGGTGAGTGAAGAGGTGCTTGACCCCAGGCCCCCTTCTCTGCACACACTGCCCTGTGCGCTACAGCATGCCAGGCAGGGTGCCAGGAGCGCAGACCCATGAAGACCATGGCGGCAGCTCTGAAGACCAGCTCACGGCAGGAGCTGCACTGAGATCTTCTGGGTGCTCATGCTGGGGCCCGAGGTTGTATGGAAAAGGCTTGTCACCCTCACTGGATGTCACAAGGCTCAGGTGAGTGGGTCAGAGCCCTGTTCCTGGTGAGTTCCAGTCAGTGTCAACTCAACCATAGCAAAGGGCAGGGGGCGGGGCACTGGGCTCCCGGGATACCCGCAGGGAGAGGCAGCTGCAGGCTCAGAACAGTTTGCTGTGCTCATTTCAGCCACAGAAAGATGAGATTCTAGAATGTACATGCTAAGCGTGGAGAGTCACCACTTCTCTGTCCAAAGGTCCCTCTGTCTGCCAGAGCACCGGGTCAGGCACCCGGGACGTGGCCGGAGTGGAGGGGAAGAGGGGTCCTGAGGGTCCTCACCTTGTCAGAGTCACATCTTCACTGCTCCTCCCCATGGGATCTTTATGTAAATTAAGCTGCACACTTAGATTCCACGTTTTTCTCAGATAGATAGGTACCAGCAAGGGCTTTCTGCACGCCTGGGTGATGACATCAGAGGGTGGAAGGCACATGTCTGGGAGAGGGGTCCCGCTAATAATAACCCCCATCCCCAACCGGGGCCCTGGGTGTAGATGGAGGCCTCCCCGGCCCAGGCCCATGGCACGCGGTGTGCGGAGGTGGGCAACACTCTGTCCTCCCTCGGGGAGAGGGTCTGCTTCCCGCCTTCCATGAGCCTCGCTGGGGGTAGCCGAGGCCTCCGCAGGAGGGAGAAACACCGAGAGGGTTACAGGGCTACCGTGGAGGGAGTTTAATTGGGCGACTGAGAGGTGAGGCAGTCAGGGAAGCAACCGGGCATCTCTACCTCGGCCCTCGGAGGCCATGGAAGGCAGGGGAAGAACGTGTGAGCCTCACTGGCTAGATTTCTAACTGCAGGAGGGGCTGCCAGGGGCCACGGCTGCAGGTGGACGGCTGGGAGGGCAGGGAGGGCATGTGGAGCCATGGAGGCTGATGCCATCCCCTGGTCACCCAGGAGGAAGCCAGGTGGTAACGGGGACTGGGCAATTCCCTATTAGAGGTTGGTTCCCCAGGACAGGCGAGGCAAGGAGGGGCAGAGACTGGACCTGGGAAACCCAGTGTGAGCACAGCACCCAGCCAGCTTCCAGGGAAGTGAGCGGGCAATGAAAATGGACAAGGAAGGGCAGAGACCCCGAGAAACTCACAGTTAGGTGGAAACACAGGCTTCAACGCAAGCCACTTAGGCCAAGCGTGGTGGCTCACACCTGTAATCTCAGCATTTTGGGAGGCCAAGATGGGAGGATCACTTGAGTCCTGGAGCTTGAGACCAGCCTGGGCAATGTAGTGAGACCTTGTCTTTGCAAAGATAAAAAATATATATTTAAAAACTGTTTTTAAAGCCACATGGATACAAGCTGCTTGGATGGCCACATTAAGTGAATGGACGCATCTGTGCACTGGCTCTGTGGCCCTGGGCAGGGACACAGAAACAGCAGGCAGAGCATCCGTCACCAGGATTCTCAGGCAGGGGTTTCACCAGAGCTCATGCGTGCCTGGCCCCAGGCTCTGAGCTGTGGCGCATTCTTCTTGCACATGCCCTGTAGGCTGGGTGAAATGTTGTCACTGAAGGTGAGCTAGGAAGTCACAGGGCAGGTTTCACAAGTGACATGCTCATAAAATAGGATGTGGGAGAGAAGCCAGCCAAAACCAAGATGGTGGCAGAAGAAACCTCTGTTCATTATACACTAATTATAATGCATTTGCATGCTAAAAGACATGCCTGGCAGCACCAAGGTAGTTTACAGATGCCCTGGCAATGTCTGGAAATTACCCTATGGGGTCTGAAGTGGGGAGTAACCCTCAGTTCTGGGGGAATTCCCTTTTTCCCAGAAAACTCATGATCCACGTGTTGCTCAGCATATAATCAAGAAATAACCATAAGAACAGCCACCCTTTTATTCCTGTGCAGTAACCACCCATTTATTTCTTTAATTTCTTAATTAACCTGGTTTCACTCTGTCCTCTCCATTTATTTATTTATTTATTTATTCATTTATTTTGAGACAGAGTCTCACCCTGTCACCAGGCTGGAGTGCAATGGCATGAACGCGGCTCACTGCAACCTCCACCTCCCAGGTTCCAGCGATTCTCCTGCCTCAGCCTCCCGAGTAGCTGGGACTACAGATGTGCACCACCATGCCCAGCTAATATTTGTATTTTTAGTAGAGATGGGATTTTACCATGTCAGCCAGGCTAGTCCAAAACCTCAAGCAATCCTCCTGCCTCGGCCTCCCAAAGTGCTGGGATTACAGGCGTGAGCCACTGTGCCCAGCCTGTCCTCTCACTCTTGAATTCCTTCCTGTGCGACGCTGAGAACCCATGTGACCTGGCCTGAGCCCCGAGTGATAAAGTAAGCCGGTAAATAGCAGGGAATCTCTGTGTCTGTAGCTTCCTGTATGTAATTATTTCAAAATTAAAAGTTTAAAACTATAAAAATTATAAAGGAAATTAATAAAAATCATTGTCTCAATCTTCACATCATGAACCTTGAAAATGAATTATTGTTTTGTTTATGCAGAAGAAGAATGTGAGACACAGATGGGCTGAGTGAGCAGGGCAGTGAAATGGAACCCGGATCTCCAGCCCAGGCCACGCCCCTCCCCGGGATGCCGGCTCTAAGCCCTGCGTTTCCATCTGTAAAGTGAAGTGTCTCCCGTGTGACGGCCGCCGAGGACGCAGCATCCCAGGTTCTCTGTGCAGTGTTCATGGCCTGTCCTCCAGATCTTCCCAACTCCCACCTGCCCAGCCGCCCTCCCCACTCCTGCGGAGGTGCCTGCCGGGCCCAGGACTCACTGTTGCCCCAAATGCGCAGCACTTAGCTGCCCGCGTGCAAGCCTCAGCTCTAACCTCAGCTCCTTTGAAGGCTCCCACGTGCTGGCTCACCTGCGGGAAAAGCTGGTCTTCCTCCGTGCCCGGCGTGATGTCTCCGTCCCTTCCTCACCATCATGGCACTGAGTGCCTTACCTGCTCACCCACAGGGCCGTCTCCCCACCTGGACTGTTCGATCTGGTGACCTCATCAGCGTGGGTGCTGGTAACCAGGAGGTAATGTGCTGACGGTGAACCGACGGGTCAGTAAATGGCTGGACGGGCTCCTGCCATCCTGGCTGCTGGGGGCGGCCTCCCTGGACTGTGGGCCCTGCTGGAGCAGGCATCTGACGCACCCCATGGCCCCCACCCAGTGCATTCCCTGGAACACAGGCTCTGAAATGTGCAACCTGTGGATTCACGAGGCAGCGGCCAGGAGGGCTTGTGGGGCTTGCTGCCCTGGGGCAGAGGCAGGAAGGGCTGACAGAGCCTCTGGGCCCAGCTCTGCCATGTGGTCCTTGGCAGGCGCTTCTGTTCTTTGTGTCTTGGTCTTCCTGTCTGTTCAGTGGAGCCCACCGCAGGACCTGTGGGCCTCCAGAACCACCTAGAGAGAGCACCTCACGTAGGCGCAGGCACATGGGGCACGCCTGCTCCCACGGCCACCTTCCAGCAAAGCCCACGCTGCCTGTGTGCCCGCATTCCTTTGCACAATGGTCTTTCTCTTGTGCGCCCCACATTTCAGGTCCCCAGCCTCCAGGTCACCCTCCTTATTATATCCGAATGAAAGGCTCCACCTCTTCAGCACTCCCCGTCCCCACACACTTCCAGGAGTGGGGGGACCCAGGAGTCGGATGCACCCCAGGCACCAGTTACCTCTGGATCCTTCTCTCCTGTGCGCCCAGTGCCCACATCCTTCAGCCCCCACTGAACAAGGGGTCCTGTCTTTACTGAGGATATGAGGGTGACGGGGACCACAGTTAGCGTGGAGCTGCCATTATCTCAAAATCACAGGAAATTGTCTCTTTGTAAATACCCTAAGTCTTCCCCACTGCAGGGAACATCTCACCCACCCTGTCCTGGCACACAGACTGTCCTCTCTAGGGTCCTCCAGTGTCTCCATTCAGAACGGGTGCTCCCAAGGCTCCTTCATCCTCTACCCTGGGCACCTAAAGCTCTTGTCTCCACAGCCCTCCAGGCAAAAACAGGAAATGCACGCTTATTGGGTAGAGCTGTCTGGTTCTGCTCCTTCCCTGCTGCCATTCTGGAAGAGGGCCAGCCTCCTGTGCGTAGATGATAGGTAAGCAGGTGTGGTTTCCGAAATGTAGTCTCACCTGCTCACATCTCTTCCAGAGGCAATAGGGGTGCAGCAGCCTCCCCTAACACACTGGGCGGGCGCCTCGCTGGGCAAGGTCTCCCTAGGGAGGTGCCTCATGCTCTTCTCCTCCTGGCCCCTTTCTTCTTCCTTTTCCAATAGAAAGGACCTCAGACCAATAGAGCTCAATGCTGGTGATGAGATCAGTGTGCCTCTGCCCTCTGGGTGCCAGAGGAGAATTCCGCCGTGCTTGGCTGTGTGTGTGCTAAGCACAGAGACCAAAGCAGACCATGTCTCAGCTAAAAGAAATTTCCTGAGAAATTCCAGCCGGAAGAGCAGGAGTGACCGCAGGCTGCTAGATAAATGAAGGTTGACTTCATAGATGGCTCAGCTAAAAGCAACTTCCTGAGAAATTCCAGCCGGAAGAGCAGGAGTGACCGCAGGGTGCTAGATAAATGAGGGTCAACTTCATAGGTGGCTCAGCTAAAAGAAGCTTCCTGAGAAATTCCAGCCGGAAAGAGCAGGAGTGACCGCAGGCTGCTGACCATAGGCTGTTAGATAAATGAGGGTTGACTTCGAAGTGGGGCAGGAAAGTTGCAGTGAGAGGGGAGAACAATGCTGGCCCTGGGTGCCCTGGGGCTCTGATAAATATTAGTCTCTGTAGAGTAAATGCATGATGATGGAGCTTTCCCACAGAGAGAAGAACTAAGGCTTTGGATGCTTGGAGCAGATATTTCCATTCTTATCAAGTTTGTTTTTTGTGGATTTAGTTAGTACTTATTCAAACTCCATTCACAATCTGTCGCACTGGTCCCTCAAAGCCTAATTGGTTTTCTACATAAAATGTCACGTAGTCTTACATCCACTGTGTGGCTACTGGAAGTCTGTCGCTGTGCTCGGCAGGGGCTGGTTGTGGAGGTGAAATATGGCTTCCTGGGGAGAACAGAGTTCTTACAAGTTACAACAGAGACTTGTAAACAGGAGGTTGCCAGCTTGGGCTTGGGAAGCATCAGAGCCTGTTGAGGGCCTGTGAAGCCCTGGACGAGGCTCCACCTGCCACGTCTGATTCAGCAAGAATGTGCATGGCTGGCAGGTGCCCAGGCACCATGGATGCTGCTAGTCCCAACGTCGCAAGCCCCCAAAGCTGGGGTTCAGTCCGGGAGGCCTTGTGGGTTCTTCGCTTGGAGAAGGAAGAAATTCAAGAGCAAGCAGGCAGAGTGAAGTGAAAGCAGGTTTATTAAGAATGTGGGGGCCGGGCGCGGTGGCTTAAGCCTGTAATCCCAGCACTTTGGGAGGCCGAGACGGGCAGATCATGAGGTCAGGAAATCGAGACCATCCTGGCTAACACGGTGAAACCCCGTCTCTACTAAAAATACAAAAAACTAGCCAAGCGACGTGGCGGGCGCCTGTCATCCCAGCTACTCGGGAGGCTGAGGCAGGAGAATGGTGTAAACCCGGGAGGCGGATCTTGCAGTGAGCTGAGATCTGGCCACTGCACTCCAGCCTGGGTGACAGAGCGAGACTCCGTCTCAAAAAAAAAAAAAAAAAAAAAAAAAAAAAAGAATGTGGGCCGGTGTAATCCCAGCACTTTGGGAGGCCGAAGTGGGTAGATCACCTGAGGTCAGGAGTTCAAGGCCAGCCTGGCCAACATGGTGAAACTCCGTGTCTACTAAAAATACAAAAATTAGCTGGGCATGGCAGCAGGCGCCTGTAATCCCAGCTACTGGGGAGGCTGAGGCAGGAGAATCGCTCAAACCTAGGAGGCAGAGGTTGCAGTGAGCCGAGATCCTGCCACTGCACTCCAGCCTGGGTGACAGAGCAAGACTCCATCTCAAAAAAACAAAAAACAAAAAACAAAACAAAAAAAAGGAAAATAAAAAGATGCAAAAGCCCCCATCTCCTCAGGAATACATTATTTTTATAAAATACAAACTCTGGCCAAGCACAGTAGCTCATGCCTGTAATCCCAGCACTTTAGGAGGCTGAGGCAGGCAAATCACCTGAGATCAGGAGTTTGAGGCCAGTCTTGCCAACATGGTGAAACCCCATCTCTACTAAAAATACAAAATTAGCTGGGCGTGGTGACACGTGACTGTAATCCCAGCTGCTTGGGAAGCTGAGGCAGGAGAATCACTTGAACCTGGGAGGCGGAGGTTACAGTGAGCTGAGATCCTGCCACTGCACTCCAGCTGGGTAATAAGAGTGAAAATCTGTCTCAAAAAAACAAACAAAAACAAACAAACAACAGCAGAAAACTCACGCTGCGGGGAGCAGTCAGGGAACAGCATAGACGGTGGTGTGTCACTCTGCACAGGGCCCTGGGTGGAAGCGAACTTGAGCAGCAAACAATCACCCTTCCTCCACGTGGGCAAGGACTCGTCCTCTGCAGCCAAAAGTGTGTGATCTGATGCTCAGCATGTGTTTGGCTAAAGGGGGTGAAAATCATAATTAGGTCCTGCCCCAAATGCCCCTGTAATCCTTTATAACAAGTTAATTGCTTTAGGAATGACAGGGGGTGCACAAGCCGATTCCACCCAGGCCAGAGTCACTGTTGACTTGGAGAAACCAGACTCAGCCCCCGGCGGATGTTTTCTAAGTTGTCAGGAGCTTCTGCACAAGATTACGGTAAATACGGCTCACGTCACCTGGAAGCCAGAGAATGTCAGCTGTCGCACCAATACCCACTGGAACTTGAGCTGCAGACATGTTTCCCACTCCCCCCTCAACTACAGAACGAATGTGTTTGTTTTATGAGAAAATTCCAGGACCCTCCTTTTTAAATTCAGTCCAACTTCAAAAGAGTGAGCCTCACCCAGAGGAGCTGAGTGCATTTCTACCCCATTTTCAAAGGCTCCATTCTAGCTGAGAGTCACGACCTGGAGGTTTTTGCCCCAGGACTGCCAGACGTGGCTCCAGGGCAGTGGGTGGAGGAACTGGACTACCTTCCCTCTTCGTCCACCACCACCTCAGGGTGGGCCCCGCAGTGCAGACCCCAGAAGCCTGGCAGGTGGGAGCCCTCCACGTCTGCAGCTTGCAGAGGTGCACGTGGCTTTCCTGGCTGTCTGCAGGGCTGTCGTACGGGGAGCTCTGTTGCTTGGCTGGAGAGGGAGAGAGTCTGGACTTATAACCAGCTCTGACAGTTACCAGCTGCCTGACGTTGAACAATCTGACCACTCAGAACCTCAGAATCCTCATTTATGAAATGGGACTGATATCCCGCAGGACTGACATAGAGGCTGCAAACGATTGCATGTGTCTATGGGTCGGAAACATAAACAGTGAATGTTAGTACAAGCCTTCTGCCCTACCAGTCTTGACCTAAGGATTAAACTGTCCGTCTCAATAATGGGGCAAGGGATACAGGCTCTTCTTGGAAAAGGGAATTCAGGCCTTATGTGTTTAAAATGACTTCAACTTCACATCTCTAAACTTTTGACCTAGGAGTCACATTACCAAAAGCATCTTGATTAACCAGTACAAGCTCCCGTTAGGATTTTTAATGACATTGCATCCTTTGATCCAAAATAGTTTTCAGGCACACTCTGCTCAAATTTACATGCAGACCACACTTCACAGCACAAAGCAGTAACATCATGGGTAGAAGAAACAGAAGTCCTATTATTGCCACTTGATTTCCTTCCTGTTAGGGAGACATGAGACATCAATTAACACATGTAAGATGAACATTGGGTTCCAAGATGGCCGAATAGGAACAGCTCCAGTCTACAGCTTCCAGCGTGAGAGACGCAGAAGACAGGTGATTTCTGAATTTCCAACTGAGGTACCAGGTTCATCTCACTGGGGCTTGTCGGACAGTGGGTGCAGCCCATGGAGCAGGGCGGGGCATCGCCGCACCCAGGAAGCACAAGCGGTTGGGGAATTCCCTTTCCTAGCAAAAGGAAGCTGTGACAGACGGTACCTGGAAAATCGGGACACTCCCACCCTAATACTGTGCTTTTCCAATGGTCTTAGCAAACGGCACACCAGGAGATTACATCCTGTGCCTGGCTCGGAGGGTCCCACGCCCACGGAGCCTTGCTCACTGCTAGCATAGCAGTCTGAGATTGAACTGCAAGGTGGCAGCGAGGCTGGGGGAGGGGCATCCACCATTGCTGAGGCTTAAGTAGGTAAACAAAGTGGCTGGGAAGCTCGAACTGGGTTGAGCCCACTGCAGCTCAAGGAGGCCTGCTGGCCTCTGTAGACTCCACCTCTGGGGGCAGGCATAGCAGAACAAAAGGCAGCAGAAACTTCTGCAAACTTAAATGTCCCTATCTGACAGCTTTGAAGAGAATAGTGGTTCTCCCAGCACAGAGTTTGCGATCTGAGAACAGACAGACTGCCTCCTCGAGTGGCTCTCTGACCCCCGGGATAGCCTAATCGGGAGACACCTCCCAGTAGGGGCCGACTGACACCTCATACAGCCGGGTGCCCTTCTGAGACGAAGCTTCCAAGGAAGGATCAGGCAGCAACATTTGTTGTTCTGCAATATTTACTATTCTGCAGCCTCCACTGGTGATACCCAGACAAACAGGGTCTTGAGTGGATCTCCAGCAAACTCCAACAGACCTGCAGCTGAGGGTCCTGACTGTTAGAAGGAAAATTAATGAACAGAAAGGACATCCACACCAAAACCCCATCTGTACGTCACCATCATCAAAGACCAAAGGTAGATAAAACCACAAAAAAGGGGAGAAACCAGAGCAGAAAAGCTGAAAATTCTAAATGTAAGAGTGCCTCTTCTCCTCCAAAGGACCACAGCTCCTCTCCAGCAATGAACAAAGCTGGACGGAGAATGACTTTGACGAGTTGAGAGAAGAAGGCTTCAGACGATTGGTAATAACAAGCTTCTCCGAGCTAAAGAAGGATGTTCAAACCCATCACAAAGAAGCTAAAATCCTTGAAAAAAGATTAGACAAATGGCTAACTAGAATAAACAGTGTAGAGACCTTAAATGACCTGATGGAGCTGAAAACCATGGCACGAGAACTACGTGATGCATGCACAAGCTTCAGCAGCCAATTCGATCAAGTGGAAGAAAGGGTATTGGTGATTGAAGATCAAATGAATAAAATTAAGTGAGAAGAGAAGTTTAGAGAAAAAAGAGTAAAAAGAAATGAACATAGCCTCCAAGAAATATGGGACTATGTGAAAAGACCAAATCTATGTCTGATGGGTGTACCTCAAAGTAATGGGGAGAATGGAATCAAGTTGGAAAACACTCTGCAGGATATTATCCAGGAGAACTTCCCCAACCTAGCAAGGCAGGCCAACATTCAAATTCAGGAAATACAGAGAACACCACAAAGATACTCCTCGAGAAGAGCAACTCCAAGACACATAATTGTCAGATTCACCAAAGTTGAAATGAAGGAACAAATATTAAGGGCAGCCAGAGAGAAAGGTCAGGTTATCCACAAAGGGAAGCCCATCAGACTAACAGCAGATCTCTCAGCAGAAACTCTACAATTCAGAAGAGAGTTGGCGCCAATATTCAACATTCTTGAAGAAAAGAATTTCAACCCAGAATTTCATATCCAGCCAAACTAAGATTCATAAGTGAAGGAGAAATAAAATCCTTTACAGACAAGCAAATGCTGAGAGATTTTGTCACCACCAGGCCTGCCTTACAAGAGCTCCCGAAGGAAGTAATAAACATAGAAAGGAACAACTGGTACCAGCCATTGCAAAAACATGCCAAATTGTAAAGACCATCAATGCTAGGAAGAAACTGCATCAACTAACAAGCAAAATAACCAGCTAATATCATCATGACAGGATCAAATTCACACATGACAATATTAACCTTAAATGTAAATGGGCTAAATGCTCCAATTAAAATACACAGACTGGCAAATTGGATAAAGAGTCAAGACCCATCAATGTGCTGTATTCAGGAGACACATCTCACATGCAGAGACACACATAGGCTCAAAATAAAGGGATGGAGGAAGATCTACCAAGCAAATGGAAACAAAAAAAAAGGCAGGAGTTGTAATCCTAGTCTCTGATAAAACAGACTTTAAACCAACAAAGATCAAAAGAGACAAGGCCATTACATAAAGGTAAAGGGATCAATTCAACAAGAAGAGCTAACTATCTTAAATATATATGCACCCAATACAGGAGCACTCAGATTCATAGAACAAGTCCTTAGAGACCTACAAAGAGACTTAGACTCTCACACAATAATAATGGGAGACTTTAACACCCTACTTTCAACATTAGACAGATCAATGAGACAGAAAGTTAACACGGATATCCAGGAATTGAACTCAGCTCTGCACCAAGCAGACCTAATAGACATCTACAGAACTCTCCATCCCAAATCTACAGAATATACATTCTTCTCAGCACCACATCACACTTATTCCAAAACTGACCACATAGTTGGAAGTAAAGCACTCCTCAGCAAATGTAAAAGAACAGAAAGTATAACAAACTATCCCTCAGACCACAGTGCAATCAAACTAGAACTCAGAATTAAGAAATTCACTCAAAACTGCTCAAGTACATGGAAACTGAACAACCTGCTCCTCAGTGACTACTGGGTACATAATGAAATGAAGGCCAGAAATAAAGATGTTATTTGAAACCAATGAGAACAAAGACACAACATACCAGAATCTCTGGGACACATTTAAAACAATGTGTAGAGGGAAATTTATAGCACTAAATGCCCACAAGAGAAAGCAGGAAAGATCTAAAATTGACACCCTAACATCACAATTAAAAGAACTAGAGAAGCAAGAGCAAACACATTCAAAAGCTAGCAGAAGACAAGATATAACTAAGATCAGAGCAGAACTGAAGGAGATAGAGACACAGAAAAAAACCTTTCAAAAAAAAAAAAAAAATCAATGAATCCAGGAACTGGTTTTTTGAAAAGATCAACAAAATTGATAGAGCACTAGCAAGACTAATAAAGAAAAGAGAGAAGAATCAAACAGATGCAATAAAAAATGATCAAGGGGATATCACCACCGATCCCACAGACATACAAACTACCATCAGAGAATACTATAAACACCTCTATGCAAATAAACTAGAAAATCTAGAAGAAATGGATAAATTCCTGGACACATACACCCTCCCAAGACTAAACCAGGAAGAAGTTGAATCCCTGAATAGACCAATAACAAGCTCTGAAATTGAAGCAATAATAGCCTACCAACCAAAAAAAGTCCAGGACCAGACAGATTCACAGCCAAATTCTACCAGAGGTACAGAGGAGCTGGTACTATTCCTTCTGAAACTATTCCAATCCATAGAAAAAGAGGGAATCCTCCCTAACTCATTTTATGAGGCCAGCATCATCCTGATACCAAAGCCTGGCAGAGACACAACAACAACAACAACAACAACAACAACAAAATTTTAGAGCAATATCCCTGATGAACACTGATGCAAAAATCCTCAATAAAATACTGGCAAACTGAATCCAGCAGCACACCAAAAAGCTTATCCACCACGATCAAATTGGCTGCATCCCTGGGATGCAAGGCTGGTTCAACATATGCAAATCAATAAACATAATCCATTATATAAACAGAACCAAAGACAAAAACCACATGTTTATCTTACTAGATGCAGAAAAGGCCTTTGACAAAATTCAGCAGCCCTTCATGCTAAAAACTCTCAATATACTGGGTATTGATGGGACGTATCTAAAAATAATAAGAGCTATTTATGACAAACCCACAACCAATATCATACTGAATGGGCAAAAACTGGAAGCATTCCCTTTTAAAACTGGCATAAGACAAGGGCGCCCTCTCTCACCACTCCCATTCAACATAGTGTTGGAAGTTCTGGACAGGGCAATCAGGCAAGAGAAAGAAATAAAGGGTATTCAGTTAGGAAAAGAAGTAGTCAAGTTGTCCCTGTTTGCAGATGACATGATTGTGTATTTAGAAAATCCCATTGTCTCAGCCCAAAATCTCCTTAAGCTGATAAGGAACTTCAGCAAAGTCTCAGAATACAAAATCAATGTACAAAAATCACAAGCATTCCTATACGCCAATAACAGACAAACAGAGAACCAAATCATGAGTGAACTCCCATTCACAATTGCTTCAAAGAGAATAAAATACCTACTTACAAGGGATGTGAAGGACCTCTTCAAGGAGAACTATAAACCACTGCTCAACGAAATAAAAGAGGACACAAACAAATGGAAGAACATTCCATGCTCATGGATAGGAAGAATCAATATTGTGAAAATGGCCATACTGCCCAAGGTAATTTATAGATTCAATGCCATCCCCATCAAGCTACCAACGACTTTCTTCACAGAATTGGAAAAAACTACTTTAAAGTTCATATAGAACCAAAAAAGAGCCCACATTGCCAAGACAATCCTAAGCCAAAAGAACAAAGCTGGAGGCATGATGCTACCTGACTTCAAACTATACTACAAGGCTACACTAACCAAAACAGCATAGTATTGGTACCAAAACAGAGATATAGACCAATGGAACAGAATAGCGCCCTCAGAAATAGTACCACACATCTACAACCATCTGATCTTTGACAATCCTGACAAAAACAAGAAATGGGGAAAAGATTCCCTGTTTAATAAATGGTACTGGGAAAACTGGCTAGCCACATGTAGAAGCTGAAACTGGATCCCTTCCTTACACCTTATACAAAAATTAACTCAAGATAGATTGAAGACTTAAATATTAGACCTAAAACCATAAAAACCCTAGAAGAAAACCTAGGCAATACCCTTCAGGACATAGGCATGGGCAAGGACTTCATGACTAAAACACCAAAAGCAATGGCAACAAAAGTCAAAATAGACAAATGACATCTAATTAAACTAAAGAGCTTTTGCACAGCAAAAGAAACTACCATCAGAGTGAACAGGCCACCTCCACAATGGGAGAACATTTTTACAATCTACCCATCTGACAAAGGGCTAATGTCCAGAATCTACAAAGAACTTAAACAAATTTACAAGAAAAAAATCAAACAACCCCATCAAAAAGTGGGCAAAAGATATGAACAGACACTTCTCAAAAGAAGACATTTATGCAGCCAACAGACACATGAAAAAATGGTCATCATCACTGGCCATCAGACAAATGCAAATCAAAACCACAATGTGATACCATCTCACACCAGTCAGAATGGCAATCATTAAAAAGTCAGGAAACAACAGGTGCTGGAGAGGATATGGAGAAATAGGAACACTTTTACAGTGTTGGTGGGACTGTAAACTAGTTCAAACGTTGTGGAAAACAGTGTGACGATTCCTCAAGGATCTAGAACTAGAAATACCATTTGACCCAGCCATCCCATTACTGGGTATATACCCAAACGATTATAAATCATGCTGCTATAAACACATATGCATATGTATGTTTATTGTGGCACTATTCACGATAGCAAAGAGTTGGAACCAACCCAAATGCCCATCAGTGATAGACTGGATTAAGCAAATGTGGCACATATATACCATGGAATACTATGCAGCCATAAAAAAGGATGAGTTCATGTCCTTTGTAGGGACATGGATGAAGCTGGAAACCATCATTCTGAGCAAACTATCGCAAAGACAGAAAACCAAACACTGCATGTTCTCATAGGTGGGAATTGAACACTGAGAACATTTGGACACAGCGTGGAGAACATCACACACCGGGACCTGTCGTGGGGTAGGGGGAGGGGGGAGGGATAACTTTAGGAGATATACCTAATATATATGATGAGTTAACGGGTGCAACACACCACCATGGCACATGTATACATATGTAACAAACCTGCACGTTGTGCACATGTACCCTAGAACTTAAAGTATTTTTTTAAAAAAAGATGATTGGTTCGACCCGGAAAGGCTGGACAACTGGAAGCAGGGGAGGGGGCTTCCAGGTCATAGGTAGACAAAAGAAAAGTGGTTGCATTGTTTTGGTTTTCTGATGAGCCTCTCGAAAGGAGGCAGTCAGATACGCTTGTATCTCAGTGAGCAGAAGGGTGACCGTGAATAGAATGGGAGGCAGCTTTGCTCTAAGCAGTTCCCAGCTTGACTTTTCCCGTTAGCCTGTGATTTTGGGGTCCTGAGATATTTTCCTTTCACAGAGCCCTATCCTCCGGTACCTGGGAATGAGACCTTGCTGGGACACGGGGCTGCTGCAGAGGGGATGAGCTCGTACCAGAGAACCCAGGGGACATGAACCCAGTGACTGGTGTCCTTATTAAAAGACGGAAGGCAGAGATGCAGAGGCCAAGGCCATGAGAGGCTGAGGCAGAGGCCTGGCCAGGGCTCTGTGGGATCCCCAGCCACAAGGCCGCTGAAGAAGTCCTGGAGGACGCACTCTCCCCAGCCTGCAGAGGGAGCAGAGCACGCCCAGGCCCCACCGTGGACTGCAGGCTTCAGAACCCTGCGGTTTAAGCCTGTAGTTTGCACCTCTTTGTTACAGCAGCCGCAGGGAATGCGCTTCCAGCCTGTCTGGAAGTCGGTTCTTCCCACAGGGTGTTCAAGGTCAGGTCAGCTGCTCCCAGAGAAGCAGGTGCAGGCAGAGACCACAGGCTGCTGGAGGGGAGGGGACTGCCAGCCTTGGCTGAGGCTCTGTCCCACTTCTGTTTGTCATATTTTAGCCATTTGGGGTGCACCGAACTACTTAGCTTATTCCTTCTCTAGCCTCCTACCTCTACCACCCAGACCGTCCCGCTGTGCGGCAGCCAGGCAGCTCTGGGCCTCTCCCCCAGTCCCCCTGCTGAGCTCTGGACACTCTGGGATGGACTCCCCGATCAGATCAGGCAGGGTCTGGGTCAGGCAGGGGCCGGCCGGCCGCTTGTTCTCACTGGCTTAGCCAGCAGTGGCCTGAGCCCAGCAGCTCGCTGAGGAGGCATGGCAGGGAGAGACTCGGGTGTCCACGCTGCCTCACGGGCTGCTGGCCCTCCCACACTCCATCCTGCCCTCCTACCCTCCTGCCCTGGCTGCCACCCTGCCCCCTGGACTGGCTCTCAGAACAGCCGAACACATGGGGGGATGGCCCAGAGGGGTCCCAGCCCTGGACCAGGTAGACCTCTCCGGGTCAGCTGTGCCCCAGGGGGATGAGTTGCGTCTCAGGTGGCTGGTGCCCCAGGGACCCCTTTCCTTTCACTTACAGGAGAGTTCCTGTGTCTCACAGCCTGGAGGAAAAAACCAGCTGAGCCCGTCACGCAGATCTTCTAGGGAGCTGAGCCTGCAGGAGTCCTGGCTTGTACCGCTCCTGGGAGGTTACCTCTCGGCCCTCAGAATGTCTTACCTGATGAGAGCCTCTTTCTTTACCAGGGGCCTTGGGCCACGCTGGAAAGCTGACACTCACAGTGGGACTTGTGGGGTCCAGCCTTAGGAGGACCTGCAGGCATCCGCAGCACAGGATCTCCAGAGTCCGAGCCCGCCCCAACCCCCACGCCCTCTATGGGGCTGGTGTGGCCTCCCAGGTGCTGGTCCTCCAGCACTCACCACCAAGCCGCCCCACCTGCTTCCTTCTCATTCACCCTGGCCCTGCCTCTGCCCCTCCACACCACCAGACTTGAGTTAACTCATACCTCCTTCCTCTGTATTGTGCCTGCAGTATTTCTCAAATGTACTAAAAATCATAAGAAAGACTTTCTGTGGATGTTTGTTAAAAGCACTTCCCAAGCCCCTCTCCTAAAGAATCGGAGTCAGTAAGTGTGGAGTGGGGGGAGGGGGACGTGGGGGAGGTGATTTTTTTTTTTTTTTTACAGGTAAGAGGAGAAGCAATTTGGTATTAAAAGAGTGTGCTGACTGGCCTCCCTGCCTCCAGCAGCCCATCCAATCCACGGGCACCCACTCCAGCAGCCCATCCAATCCACGGGCGCCCACTCCAGCAGCCCATCCAATCCACGGGCGCCCACTCCAGCAGCGCATCCAATCCACGGGCGCCCACTCCAGCAGCGCATCCAATCCACGGGCACTCACTCTTTCCAAGGCCAGCGCTCCGATGCTGCTGCAGCCTCAGCCCCCAGCCTCTGTCAGAGGCCCTCCAGCCCCTGACGCCAGGCCACCTTTAAGCTCCTCTCCTAAGCGCCCCCTTTGGTATCTTGCACACGGCTGCCCTGTGTGAGCAGCTGGTGTGAGTTGGAGTGTAGGGAGCTTATTTGGCAATCTCTTCGATGATCCTTTTCGTGTCTAACTACCCGTATTTGGTACACGACGTAAACGTAAACTCAGAGAATCCTGACCAGCTTTCTAAGGTCGGGCAGCTGGTAAAAGGTGGTGCTTAGATTCAAACCCGGCTCTTCCCGGTTCCAGAGCCTCGGCCTGCTTCCCCTTCCAGGAGGGCTTGAGTTTGTGACTGATCTGCCAGCACCCCCGACATGCTCCTACTTCGTGCTGCTCCCTCTGCAACTCTACTCATTCTTCAAGGCCCAGGGTGGGCGGGCACAGTGGCTCACACCTGTAATTCTAGCACTTTGGGAGGCCAAGGTGGGAGGATTGCTTGAGGTCAGGAGTTCCAGACCAGAAACAAGAAAAAGATTCAGGACCCCTCCACGAACCCCATTTCCATTTCCACTGAACCTGAGGAATCCCCATGCTCGCTCTTTTACAGGCTCCCGAAATAGGGTTTTGTGTCAGCATGACATCCGTGGGCACATATCCAATCTGTCTTCGTGGATTTTGAGGCAAAGATTGCCACTTCTGTTGCCTCCCGTGAGGGGCGTCCGTTCTTCCAAGCGTCTTGAAGCCTTGGCTAAATGGAGTGGGAAATCAATAGTACTGGGAGTCCTAAAGGGAGTTAAAGGATCTAGATTTGAGGGTCAAGAAATAAATGGGAAAACATTTTTAAATATTTACATTATTTTGAGCTAAAGTTCATACCTGCATTAATTCTAACTTAATCTTGGTTGACATTTCACAAGACTGCTCTTATAAAACCTGGTTGGCTTGGGCTGATCTACTGAGATGCCCAGAGGAATTTATTTTGCTTTCCCTCTGAAAACCCCAGTGCTAAACACGTGGAACTCCTGACCCTCCCAAGGCTGACTTGGAAGCTGCAAGCCTGGCTCCTTCCCTGCTAACAGGCCTGCTCAGGTGAGCTCAGGTGCGTGCCCGGTGAGATGCTGCCCCCTAGTGGCGATCCTCTTCTTAGTCCCAGGTGCCCAAGGTGGACCTTGCCCAGGTTCACAGGGAAGTATTTCATGTACAGTGGTGACTACACTGGAGAATCACAGCGGGAAACAGCTCTGCTTCCAGAAACCCCGTCCAGTGAGATGAAGTCGCTTGGGTGGGTCTGACTAGGAGAAGTGGGCGAGCTCTTGCGTGTGTCTTTGAGGTGAGGGTTACACCCCTGAGCATCTGAACACAGCCAAGGCTGGGATCGCTGAGGAAATAATTCTCCTCACTCACTGGCAGGCTCTTTCCTTCCACCTCTGCTGCCCACAAACCCGGTTTCTTCTGTAAAGAAAGCGAGAGGGGACCACGCTTTCCCACCCTCTTGCAGAGTATGCAGGTGGGAGTTGGGCCAGGCAGACTGGGAGCTCCGGGCTCCTGCAACCCTAAGGAGATCATGGTTGTCACCTATGTACAGACGAGGCCAGAGCTTCCTGTCCTTTGAAATCAATGCTTATGAGTATTTTTCCCTAGAACAGGAATGCTGGTCAATGTAGAAAAATTGGTAAATAAATGTAAGCAAAACTTTTAAAACATGAAAGCACACATCAAGAATACCACTGTATTTCTTTCCATCTTTTTATATTCCATGTTTATGAGAGTGCACATTTCTCTTATTCACACATGTGCGTGGGCCCCTCTTCTTCCCCTCTGCCCGGACTCCCCAACCCCATCTGGAAACCACTGGGGCAAGTGAGTGTGCTCTTCTCGCTAGAATGTTATAGGAAACCAGCACCTCAGGAGGCCAGGCAGAGGGGAAGGCTGTGGGGTCTTGTCTCGAGGAATAGGTGGGAGAGGTGGGAAGACACCTGGTGCAGAGTTTGAACAAGTGAGATTTCTTTGGGCATCTCAAGTGCAAGTGTGAGGCCCACAGTAGTTCCAATGAGGACAAGGTGCAGGTGAAGGCAGCCCAGTGGAGGTCTCGGACGGCAGCCACCAGCTCAGCCCTGGAGATCCCAGAGGCAGGGCTGGGGCGGCCACACGACTCACTGAGGCTGAGACAACAGTGACTACAGAGGGCGTCGGGTCAGATCCTGCACCCACCACTCAAAGCTGGGCACTGCGAGGCTGGTTCCCTAATCTCTGTGTCTCCATGTGATGTGTGTGACCAGGAGGGGCCCATGTAGGGTCCGAATGAACTGAAGCCCCAACGGCACCAGAGCACCCTGTGAGTTCATCTAACGGGCTCCCAAGCACAAATGCAGCGCCAGGCCAGGCTTGGCATCACCATGGAGGCCCCCATGAGTTCATCTAATGCGCTCATACACACAGATGCAGTGCCAGGCCAGGCTTGGCATCACCATAGAGGCTTCCAGTGGAGGTGCTAGAGCTCGAGTTGGCGAGGTGTCACGGGAAACACACCTCCTCCTGACCCACGCCTCACAAACCTCTCCACAAATGCGGAAGGGAATGGCAACGACTGAGTTACAGAAAACTCAATCAGCCAGAGTGTGGAACGCGGCAGCGGCCACCATGAGGAGACAGCAAAGACAGAAAGAAGCCTCTCGCTTTCCCACAGCTGGGGTTGCAGGTTGTGCAGTTGGAGTTAGGGGAGAAGCTGGGCCTCCTCCTCCCAGAAAACAGGGAGAGGGACATGGTCTTCCTTGGTGGTGACTTTTCAAGGAGGTGGCTCTTGGGTCCTTGAGAAAACTTTCTGGATACCTGAATCTGGCCAGTGGCTTCTGTAGCCATTAAACAGATTTACATGCAGTAGAAAAGAAAGAAAGAAAGAAAGAATATGCCTGTAGGGAAAGGGAAAGAGGGAAGACCTTATCTTCAGCGAGCAGAACGAGCCTCTCTCTGTGCTTTGCATCTGTCCTGGCACTGGGAGCTGCTCAGGGTGCATGTTCCCAGGCTGCACCCCAGAGGCCCCGGGATAGAACCTGCAGGGAGAGGGTGGCCACTGTTCACACCAGGCAGCTCCTGCCTCTGGTCCTTTCTGCCGCACCAGTGGAACTCTGGTCTCAGGTGGAACGCACCGGGTAGAACTCTGGTATTGGGTGGAACACACCAGACCCTCCCTTGTACTGATGGAACTCTGGTCCTGGGTGGAATGCACTGGACCCTCCCTTCTTGCTGCCCCTGAGGAATGTTCTGGGATGAACCACAAGTGGGGACCATAGAGGGCACTTGACAGGCACCTGACAGAGGGGTGCTTGGTGTCACCAGGATCCAAGGGCCTTACGTTGGAGCCAAGGGCAGTGCGTGTAAAGAGGCCTGAGTGAACGGCAGCCTCAGCCTCTGTCGGTGTCAGGCTCGTGGCGGCCCCCAGCCTCTGTTGGTGTCAGGCCCGTGGCGGCCCCCAGCCTCTGTCAGTGTCAGGCCCGTGGCGGCCCCAGCCTCTGTCGGTGTCAGGCTCGTGGCGGCCCCCAGCCTCCGTCGGTGTCAAGCTCGTGTCGGGCCCCAGCCTCCGTCGGTGTCAGGCCCGTGGCGGCCCCAGCCTCCGTCAGTATCAGGCTCGTGGCAGCCCCCAGCCTCTGTCAGTGTGAGGCTCGTGGTGGGCCCCAGCCTCCGTCGGTGTCAGGCCCGTGGCGGCCCCAGCCTCCGTCGGTGTCAGGCCCGTGGCGGCCCCAGCCTCCGTCGGTGTCAGGCTCGTGGCGGCCCCCAGCCTCCATCAGTGTCAGGCTCCTGACAATTTGTATTGGCCTCTCATCAGATCAGCCCAAGGATCCACGTTCCCAGGCCATTTTCTGCTGCAGTTAGCGTTTCTCACGGTGGGATTTCTCTGCCTGCTCCTTAAGCCGTGCTTTTTCAGGCTTGCCCTCAGAGTGGCCATTAGCCCTGATTGTTTCAGGACCCCAAGGCTGGGCCAATCCCTACCCAGAGCACACCAGAATGAGGGCACCGAGCAGTGGATTCGCAAACACAACCGAGCGCCCGGCTTCCAGGTCCTTACACTGAGATTTCTTACTGTGCCAAGCAAAGTTATGAATGAACAGAGGCCTGTGGGCTTAACTCTCAGAGCTTCTCCTGGAGAGCAGCACCACTTGTCAGTAGAGCCTCAGGAGGCCAGTGCACTTTCTTTCTCATTGGCCCATGCCACTCTGCTCTGAAATCCACATAAGCATATCCTAAGTTAAAAAGAATGCAATTTGCAAATTATTCGATGAGTGGCAGGCCTCAGGAAGAGCTTGCCTGGCACAATTTGCACCAGGAAGTGGAGGCTGCATTAAGGACAAGGGCTGGAGGCCATCTCTCCAACTGAAGGACCAAAGCTGGGAGGGGAGGAAGTGTCAGGTGGGGCTCAGAAACTGAACGCTGCCCTTCATCAGAAAATAAGAGATCAAGATTCAAGTCCAGACTTAAGGACGACTTTCCAGGTCTGAAGAGCAAAGGGACCCTCTGCTTAGGCTGCATTGAAAGAATTTTTAAAATGTGACTGCAGGCTAATCTTTCCGACTTTCCATCACATAAGCCTAAAGCATTTAAGAACATTTTTGAACCAACAGTTCATTAAATTCCAGGACATATTTTGAGCACTACAGCAAATAATGACACATAATTCACAAGCAACGGGCAAACGGGGCCTCCAAGCTGAATGGCCCAGGGACCCTCCAACAATGAACATCCAACAGGAAGCCTGGTGCACTTTGTAACTGGCTAAACTGCTCAGAACAATGCTGGAAACATGTGGAAAGAGATCAGGGTGCGAAGGCGTTGCAGAGAGATGCCCGGGAGAGTGGGAAGAGCCCCCAGAAGTTACCACCAGCAGGGCGGCCTCCAGGAGGGCAGGCAACACCTGCAAAGATGTCGTCCCCTGATGTTCTAGATCCTTCTGAGGCCAACCCATCAGCTTCTTCGTTGTCTTTGATGCTGCTAGGACCAGGAACATACTTCTGTTAAAGCGAGAAAAAAAAAATCCAAATGGTTTATTATTTATCCCAAGTGTTTTTCCACATTGCAACGCAACCCCCAAATCAGGAATGCAGTTGTGTCATCCGAGCCTGATTGTACTTAAGGAGCTTTTCATGTCATCCATAGTCAAATGAAAGGGAAAACGGTTCATTATCGGGTATAGATATTCTGTATATGAGATCACCGTCAACTCTCAAAATTCAAGAACAATGATTGTTCTGCAGAGAAGAAGAAAGTGCACATTTTTAATTGCTAACATCAACATTTCCAACAGAAAATTAATTTACTGATCTGAGTAAATGTGAGAAAATGGTGGCCCTCTTGCAAATGCTGCCTGAGGGACGAGGTACCAAATTTCCTAGCCCTTCCCGTCACTTGCCACCCTAAAAAACAGAGAGGTTCTCTAAAAGAAAAGAGATTTATCTGGAAATAAAGCATTGCTATGGGAGTGCGCACACCATAGTAAACTCTGCGTGCTCAGGGAGGAAAAGGGTGATAAAGGTTTTTAAAGGAAAAAAGGAGGAGGATTACATACTTGTCGGGGTAATTATCCTTGGCTGCCCTTACTTTGAGTTTAGTGTGAAACTGCTGCCTTATGTACTGTAAACTCAGCTTAAAGGTTTCTCTGTGCACAGTGAGCTGCCACCTCGCTGGGTGTGTAAACAGACACCTACTCTTCTGCCCCTCACCGAGCTTTGGGCAATTCCAGGCGACCAAACGTTCAAACCATGTCCCAGTAAGGCAAACGCCGAGCCGTAACCAATGTGGCTGTTTCTGTGCCTGATTCCGTTTTCTGCTCCTCACTTGCCTTTTTCTGTCCATAAATCTTCTCTGAACACCCGGCAGTGTCCACGTTGCTCTGAGCCTGTCCTGGTCCCTACCGGATTTGAGAAACGCTCTTTTATTCAGCGAAACTCTGCTAAATTTAATTTGTCTAAAGTTTTCTGGTTTTTTTTTTTTACCCTATGAAGATAAATGACAAGGGGGACACACCTGTCTGAGGTTGGCCAGGTAGTCCATGGGCAGACGTCCTTGCAGAAGGGTTTCTTGTGTCCGGTTGCAATGGCCTTGGTGTGCGGCTGTGATTTTTGCAGGCTTTTGTGATCCTTTTTGTTTTCAGGCATTTGCGCATGGGCACCCTCTCCTCATGGCCTTGCCTGGCTCTATTTATTAGGGTTTTCTTGACATCAGTGACTCCGTTTTGACTCGGACAACTTTCGTGCCTTCAGACTTCTGTGTTACAGCGATGGTGGTATTTCAGATTCTTTTGTCGATTGACCTCATTGTCTCCCCCTGTTCCTAAGGACCATGTTTCTGAACCACCTTAATTTAATGTAACGTGTTTGAAGAACACTATAGAAAAAAGATTGGACAACTGGAAGACCTTATATTTTCAGTAGTCGCTACAAGGAAATTGATGTAAGATGCTGAGAGAGAGTGTATCAGGGCATTTGACACATCTCTTACTAACAGCTACCGCAGGAAGGCATCCGTTTTGTGTGTGGCGTTGTTACCGGAAAGGAGTTCGGGTCCAGACCCCACGTTCGGTGTGTGGTGGTGTTACTGGAAAGGAGTTCGGGTCCAGACCCCATGTTTTGTGTGTGGTGTTGTTACTGGAAGGGAGTTCGGGTCCAGACCCCACGAGAGGGTTCTTGGATCTCTTGCAAGTAAGAATGTGGGACGAGCCCATAAAGTGGAAGCAAGTTTATTAGAGAAGTAAACAAGCAAAAGAATGGCAACTCCACAGACAGAGCAGGCCTGAGCGCTGCCTGCTGGCTATTTTTATGACTATTTCTTGATCACATGCTAAACTAGGGGTGAATAATTCATGAGTTTTCTAGAAAAGGGGCAGGGAATTCCTGGCTCTGAGGGTTCCTCCCCTTTTCAGACTCTATCGAGTAACTTCCAGACATTGCTCTGGCATCTGTAAACTGTCATGGTGCTGGTGGCATGTTTTTTTTTTGCACGCTAATGCATTATAATTTGCTTATAATAAGCAGTGAGGACAACCAGAGGTCACTTTCGTGGCCATCTCGGTCTCGGTGGGTTTTGGCCGCTGCTTTCCCCAGTCCTGTCTTGTCAGTGGGGTCTTTGTGACCAGCGTCTTGTGAAACCAGTGCTGCCGACCTCCTGGCTCCTCCCACGACGGAGAACGCCTCCTGGGAACGCAGCCCTGTAGGTCTCAGCCTCATGTCACCAGCCCCGCTCAGGACGGAGTCACTCTGGGGTGAACGCCTCTGACAGTGCTCCACCCAAATGTCCGATCCCCACTGCCCAGCTCCCAACAGGAACCCAGCACACCTCTTTAGGGCCGAGGTCCAGTCCCATCCAGAAATAGCTTCACCTGCAGTGCCGAGCCCCAGACACGTGTGTCTGCCCCCACTTGACCTTTGATTTCTTGGCTCCTGTGGCCTTTGCCCCGGCTGCCTTGTTTGCAAAGACCTCCAGAAAGACGGACTCACACTCACCAGAAGTGAATGTGTCCTGAAAACAAATTTGTAGACAACAGAATGTCTGAGGGTAGAGTTCAGGATGGCTATATCTATATCTATATCTATATCTATATCTATATCTATATCTGTTTTTTTTTTTTAGATGGAATCTCACTTTGTCGCCCAGGCTGGAGTGCAGTGACGTGATCTTGGCTCACTGCAACCTCCACCTCCCGTGTTCAAGCAATTCTTCTGCCTCAGCCTCCTGAGTAGTTGGGATTATAGTTGTGCAGCACCATGCCCGGCGAATTTTCATATTTTTGGTAGAGATGGGATTTCACCATGCTGTCCAGGCTGGTCTTGAACTCCTGACCTCAGATGATCCACCCACCTTGGCCTCCCAAAGTGTTGAGATTACGGGCATGAGCCACCGCAGGCAGCCAATGTTTCTTTAAATATGATCTAAACAAGTTTCCTAAGTTCATACATGTTTATCATCTATCAGTCAGAATTCTTTCCGTAGGAATTACTGTCATTATGTTTTGTACTGAAAGTATCAGTTACAATATGAGTGACAAACTTTTTGGGAGTATGTCTATTTTTAAAAGACATAAAGTGACATACTGTCAGTCACCAGTATTAATTTTTAATTAATTAATTAATTAATTTTTTTGAGATGGAGTCTCGCTCTGTCGCCCAGGCTGGAGTGTAGTGGTGCGATCTTGGCTCGTTGCAACCTCCGCCTCCCAGGTTCAAGAGATTCTCCTGCCTCAGCCTCCTGAGTAGCTGGGACTACAGGCACCGCCACCGTGCCCGGCTAAGTTTTGTATTTTTAGTAGAGACGGGGTTTCACCATATTGGCCAGGCTGGTCGGAAACTCCTGAACTTGTGATCCGCCCGCCTCACCCTCCCACAGTGCTGGGATTACAGGCGTGAGCCATGGCACCTGACCTTTAATTGGTTTTAATTTTAATAGCCTTTATCAAGGTAGTGAATTTGTTTTTTAGTAACTATAGCTCAAATTAGTTTTCTGTATTCAATAACTCTCTTGGCATACTGAGGAAAACTGTTTCATTTTTTGCTTTTTCAGATGATTTCATTAAAAAGGTAAAGAGCCACACCAACAGCTCATGTTAGACAGATAACTGCCAAAAGTTGTCAATTAGAAATTTGGTAAACTTCTCACAATTTTGTCTGTAGTTCAGGGGAAGAAAAACGTTTTTTTCTCTATTTATCTCAGGTTCTCCAGCTTGGACCATACAAGTGAGACCAGCCAAAGGCAGACTACTAGGAGAAAGCAAACCAAAGAGTATAGCCTCTGCTTCCACAGGGGAGCCCCCAGAGATGAGTGCTTCCCGGGGGTGTTCAGAGACTGGGTTTAAATACCAGCAAAGGAGAAGGGTTGAGGGCTTCTGGGTGGAGGAGGCAAGTTATGAGGAGGTGATCAGGAAAAGTGCTGTGTGTGAACGAAGGCTGTCAGGCAGGGCTGCTATGCAGACAGAGGTCTGCTCTCCTCCATTGATAAGAGCAGAAGCTGTCTTGTGAAGAACAGGGGAGAATTCACCTTTGAGGTCTCTGGTTCTTGAATGACTTTGCTTTAAGAGTCCTCGTACAAGAGAAGGAGACACCTTTTACGAAGGTAACTTGTCCTCACAAAAGGAAAGCTTGTGCCCTGTTTTTTAGAGTTTTCCCTGCATCTGCTCATTCTCAATGTCCTTCAGCTCAAAATCATCTTTATGCCAAATGGGCCTATTTTGGGGTGGCAAGTTCTGGTGCTTTCGCTTGACAACACCTCTTCCTTAGACTGTTTTCTGTCTGCTTTGCTTCCAGTTACAATGTGTTCTGTCACTCCTGAAAGACTAAAATCCAGCACTTTGGAGAATAAAATGACTGCAAGTTCCTGTTGAATTAAGTTCAGCCTCGAGCTTCCTTTCTCTGTACGCTGTAACCTATTCTTTTTTTTTTTTGAGACAGAGTCTCGCTCTGTCGCCCGGGCTGCAGTGCAGTGGCCGGATCTCAGCTCACTGCAAGATCCGCCTCCCGGGTTTACGCCATTCTCCTGCCTCAGCCTCCTGAGTAGCTGGAACTACAGGCGCTGCCACCTCGCCCGGCTAGTTTTTTGTATTTTTTAGTAGAGATGGGGTTTCACCGTGTTAGCCAGGATGGTCTCGATCTCCTGACCTCGTGATCCGCCCGTCTTGGCCTCCCAAAGTGCTGGGATTACAGGCGTGAGCCACCGCGCCCAGCCTGTAACCTACTCTTATGACAGTCACCAAGTTTTGGCTCATCAGAGGAGGCTGCTCAAACCTTGTTCAAATAAGGCAAACACTGAGCTGCAACCAGTCCTTTTTCTGTCTGTCACTTTCCTTTTGGTGCCCCTAAATCTTCCACTTCATGGCTGTGCTGGAGTCTCTGAGCCTCCCCTAGCTCCGGAGGCTGCCTGATTCACCAACCATCCACTGCTCAATTAAACTCTGTTAAATTTAATTTGGCTAAGGTTTTCCTTTGAGCAATGCATTTAACTGTCCTTTCAGCTTTCCAAAATTTACTCCTTTAACAAATATCGAGTGCCTTTTCTAAAGTGAAAACGCTGCTTCTCTGTATGATTCTCCCAAGGCAGCTGCTCTCAGATTCCGAGCATCTAGAATTAGGAGGGTCAGACCCGCACGCACGAAAGAGTTAGAAGTTACAGATAACACCAAGATGGGTAGGGTTGCAGTGGAGGGAACTTTCTTG
Source organism: Macaca thibetana thibetana (assembly GCF_024542745.1). Taxonomy (NCBI): domain Eukaryota; kingdom Metazoa; phylum Chordata; class Mammalia; order Primates; family Cercopithecidae; genus Macaca; species Macaca thibetana. Next base: position 105,347,335 of record NC_065590.1, on the reverse strand, counting down.
TGATGAACCGGAGGGAATTCATTGTTGAGGTCTCTGGTTCTTTAACGACCTTTCTTTCAGCTTCACAGACGTTGTATCCTGGCTCAAATTTGAAACTTGCCCTAATGGGGACCCAGGTAGGCAAGGTCCTTCTACCCACAGAAGAAACAAGGGTGGACATGAGATTTAGCCACTTCTCTATGCTACTTTTGCTAGATCACTTTGAGTTAAAGGACATTAGGAACCAACTGTCAACCTAAAAGAAAGGAAGAGGCAGAAGCACAAAATGTGATTTAAAGGGTTGACTTGAGCCAAAGCAAGGACAGCGGCCTGAAAGACTCAGCCCCAAGCAACCCTGGCTGGGAGCTCAAGACTCAGCTCCAGGCAGCCCTCACTGGGTTTGGCCGGGAGGTCCATTCTGCCTTTGGTATAGGCAGGTTTTAAAACCAAAAGCAGGGGCACGGAGAGGGGGCTGGTGCAAAGTGGTTTGCAGCAATTCTCATTGATTTGCAGCAACAGCATTGATTAGCGATTGCAGATACATTGGTAAGCAATAGGCAGGGGGTTACAGTGTCTGGTGGGGTGTAAGGAGGCTACTATGGCAACAGAGAGAAGTTTCAAGGGATGGACACGCAGCTCAAGGCAATGGTGGGTCCTGAGTGCTGTCCCATTTGAGCCTCTCTGGGCCTAAGAATTTGAAAGGGTTCACATTCCTGAGATAAAAGTTATTTTCTTTCCTCACAGTAGATTCAGAAAAACAGGAACATGTTTTCCTTTTGTGAAGGAAATTTACATTTGTCAAAGGTGTCTCCTTCTTCTGCACCAGGAAGAGCAGGAGTCTCAGCAGCTCCTACCGCGGCGTGAGCCGGGCTTCAGTCGGCAGGCCAGTCTCACTGGAGGAGCCTCACCGGCAGAGCCACACCGGCAGAGCCTCACCAGCAGAGGTTCACCGGCAGAGCCTCACGGGAGGAGCCACATCGGCAGAGCCTCACCCGCAGAGCCTCACCGGAGGAGCCTCACTGGCAGAGCCTCACTGGCAGAGGTTCACCGGCAGAGCCTCACCGGCAGAGCCTCACCGGAGGAGCCTCACTGGCAGAGCCTCACTGGCAGAGGTTCACCGGCAGAGCTACACTGGCAGAGGCAGGCCTACCTGCTTTCCCTGCTCACTTTCCTGTAATTTGCCAACTGCACCCAGAAACTCAAAACCCCTTTCCTGTCTGAGTCTGAGATGATGGATAAACACAAGTTCTACCCACTCCAGCACTCTCACACTGGGTGTGCTGTGTGTACCTGTGAGAGGCATGTGTGAATAAACTTCTATTTTTCTCATGTTAGCCTGTTTCTCTCAAGTCTAGTTGACTAGGCCACAGCTGTGGAACCTGGGATGGGCAGAGGAAAAGGATTTTATTTTCTTCTCCCCTCCAGTGCAGTCCTGCCCACGTAACGCTCCGTTGGCTAGAAACCAGTTTGCCGTTACCTGATTGATGTCCGCCAGCTCTATTTAGGCTCCACCTGAGGAGAGGGGAGGTGGAAACTGGAGCCCCACCTGCCCCAGGAGGAGAGCGCAGACTTTGATGAGCTGCCACAGTCTCTCCTGGTGAGCTCCCGTGGGGCTGTGAATGGGGACCACGGACTCTACATGCGTTCCCACACAGGGAGAGCCCGTCTTGGGCTCCATGTCACACAGGGAGGTGCCACCTCACCTTCTAGCCCAGTGGCAGACACTTAAGGCTTCTGATGTTAGTTCCAGCTCCCCCTTCAGCCCTAACTTTTAATTTTCTTTCCGTTGCTCTTTTTTCTTTTTGAGAGCTGCAAGCTTGCTGTGGTCACAGTGCTGTTCTTCCCATGAACCACCCACAGGACCGCCTGCCTCCTGTGCCCTTCACGCACATGGACTGATGTCTCACGGAAGAAGCCGTGCATTGGAGGGAGCTCACATGCTCCCCTGGGATCCTCATTCTGGGGGCAGCTCTCAGGGTGCGGGGGGCTCAGACCGGGCTCTCTGCACTGCCTCGCACCTGCCCTGTGACTTGGGACAAAGCATTGAGCTTTCTCAGCTGGTTTCCTGTGGTGCACTAAGGAGAGTGACACCTACCTTTGCAGACGTTGGGACTCAGAGCGTGATACCTCAAGGTACGTGCCTTGGCTGCGGTGTTCTTTGAGTTGCAGAATGCTGAAAGGCTCTGAAGCTAGGCTGTGGTCTCTCATTCTCCTCTTTCACTCCTCAGCCTCCCCTGAAGCAGTGGTAGAAACGGGAATTCCTATGCCCCGAGGCAGGTCCTAGAAACTAGAGGTCCCTTCCCCAGAAGCCAAAACCCCTGGAACGGTCACTTTCTCCCATCTGCCTTCAAGACACTCATTCCAGAAGGGTCCTGTCCCGTAGACAGAAGGAAGAAACTGCAGGGGCCAAGGGGAAACCCCTTTTTACCCTCTGAAGGTTTGTTAAAGGTCCGCTGGTCAAAGGACGATTAATAAGAGTAAAGGCACGCAGATAGGAGCAGGCACAGAGTGAGGAAGCGACTGCCTCACCGTGCGATGGGACAGACGCTGATACACCCGTCCTTTTAGGGGAAAGGGAGGTGGGGCGTGTGGATGAGTTTAGCGGGTAGTAAATGACCTTTAGGGAAATTCAATGGGCTTGAAGAATATACAGTGACCTGAGGCAGCGTCTGTTGGGCCCACAGAGCAGACAATGGCTTATGACACGTGTCTGTCTGGGTGGCTTGAGACTTTGGTCTTTCTTTCTGTGACAGGAATCCAGCTGAGAAAAACTCAGGGAAGAGGCCAGGGGTGACCGTTTCCTTCTTTGGTGGGTCCAGAGCAGGAAGCTGCAGAGAGCAGCTTCACCCTGTGCTTCGCGAGGCAGGGGATTCAGATGGGACATGAGGGAGGAGACCAGAGAGACCTGGAGAGGCTGTCTCTTCAGTTCGACACATCAAAGCACCACGTTTTCGGGTGTCAGTTCCCGAGCCCCACAGCATGCTACACAGACAGGCTGAGAGGAGCGTGGACAGCGCGGTCTCGCTGGGCGATCTCTGTCTTTGTCCCATCATGTTTCCGCGTGGCCGCCCGTCTCCGTCACGTTTCCGCGTGGCCGCCCGTCTCCGTCACGTTTCCGCGTGGCCGCCCGTCTCCGTCACGTTTCCGCGTGGCCGCCCGTCTCCGTCACGTTTCCGCGTGGCCGCCCGTCTCCGTCACGTTTCCGCGTGGCCGCCCGTCTTCGTCACGTTTCCGCGTGGCCGCCCATCATCATGGCATCCGAGCAGAACCTCAGTTTTCCCTTGGTCTTCGGGTCTTCCTTTGGAAGCCTCGGGGGCTACAGGAAACTTGGATTAAAGAAATGCATTGCGTTTTTCTCTTGTTAACCTGCCTTTCATTCTAGGAGGGTCAGCCAGGTTGTGACCTTATGATGAGTGAGGAAAGGTCTCACACCAAACAGGCTCTTGCTGAAGGCAGCGGGAGGATCAGGTGTCGCCTGGGGATGGGGAGAGATGAGGAACCCAGTTAGCTATGGAGGGGGTCAGACGTGGAGGGTGGGGGATTCTCTCTAAACCAACGTAATATTTTTGCCACAACTGGGCGAGGCAGGCCCAACGGGGAGAATGCTAAGGTCAAGCCTAAGGAGCCTGACTGGACTTCGGGCAAGGCAGGTCTTTCCCAGCACTGAGGAGGTGATAACAAGATAATACATGCTTTCGTTTCTTTGAGGCCTTGCTCAAATAATTTTTATTTATTTATTTATTTATTTATTTATTTATTTATTTTTTGAGACAGAGACTCACTCTGTCAGTCAGGCAGGAGTGCAGTGGCACGATCTCGGCTCACTGCAAGCTCCACCTCCCGGGTTCACGCCATTCTCCTGCCTCAGCCTCCTGAGTAGCTGGGACTACAGGCACCTGCCACCACGCCCGGCTAATTTTTGTATTTTTAGTAGAGATGGGGTTTCACCATGTTGGCCAGGCTGGTCTCAAACTCCTGACCTCAGGTGATCCACCTGCCTTGGCCTCACAAAGTGCTGGGATTACAGGCGTGAGCCACGGCGCCCAGCCACTCAAAGATTTTCTTTCAATGCAAAATAGAAGTTACTTCAGCTTTAAAATGACACAATGAAAAATCCTAGTTCTTTCTAAGGCTTTTATTTTATTTTGAGACTAAGTCTCACTCTGTCGCCCAGGCTGGAGTGCAGTGGTGTGATCTCAGCTCACTGCAACCTCTGCCCTTTGGGTCCAAACAATTCTCCTGCCTCAGCCTCCCAAGTAGCTGGGATTACAGGCGTGCACCACCATACCCGGCTAATTTTTGTATTTTTACTAGAGATGGGGTTTCGCCATGTTTGCCAGGCTGGTCTTGAACTCCTGGCCTCAGGTAATACATCCGCCTTGGTCTCCCACAGTGCTGGGATTACAGGCATGAGCCACAGCACCCAGCCGTTCCTTAAGCTTTTAAAAACTCAACTTACAAAAGCTGTTCATTTGTTTAAATACGACAGGTGTGAGCCATCGAGATTAACCTTTGGTCCTGTCCACAAAGTGGTGAGCTGAACATCATTAAACCTTCCACGCAGATTTTATAAGTGTGATGTGCTCACACTCCCCTGGAAACTCCACTGTCTGTTGCATCCTTGTATTTTTTTTCTTTTTGACAGTAAAGCTGATAAGCAGCAGGTCTGTGTTTCTTTTAATGAGGCTGGGTGCACACGTGGAGGGATCACAGTTACATCAACAACAAAAATACACAATTGAAATTTTAGTCCCGTGGCGGAGGCATCACTTTAATTGATCAGATTCTCTTAAATATTTCAATTCCTAAAATGCTAAATATGCCTAATTCTAACACAGAAAATGGTTTATTTCTTCATTCTAAATTTTGCAACATTGAAAGATGCCTACGACTGAGAGATGAAAATACAAGCGGACAATGGACCAACCACATGTAAAAGCAGAAATCAGACCCACAGACTGCACAGGAGACCAAGCCCTTACCTGCAATGAACAGCCCAGGATGCCCACCTGCTATCTGCAAATCAGACTTGCAGGAGTCCTGATCACTGTCCCTAGTGACGATCCAAAACGCTGAGCAACAACACCCTGTAACAATCAGCCCCAGCTGGTCAGAGCTTAATAACTCACTGCCCTGACTCCTGCCCTGATGTCCATTGAGGACAAACCGAGAAAGACAAACGTGCTCCCCCGACACTCACACGGGACACCCCGATTCCAGTTGCCGCCCCAGCTCCCAGGCCAGCAGCCTCCATCGGGGCTCACCGGGTGCCTTCCCTTCCCCTGGGAATCTCCCACACCCAGCCTGCTGGAGTCTCTGCAAAAATGCAAGTGACGGCGGTCGGCTCCCTAACTCGAAGGAGCTCGGGATAAGTAGCCTCTGTCTGTTGTCGTTTGGGCAGTCTTTGCTTATTTCCACCCTACTAAGGAAACAATTTGAGGCCCCCAAGTAATTTTGGGGGTGGCCTTCCCAACTTGATGAGGTTTTGTAAACCATCAGAGAGAGAGGCTGGGAGTGTCTGGCGAGAGACATGGTGCCTGAGTTATGATCTCATTTTAAGGTAGTGTCACAACCTCAATTTTTCAGTTTCTTTGTAAAGTCAGCAACCTCCATCTAGACTTCTATATCCCCTGATTAACCTCTGCACTCAATTCTATCTAAATAACTTTAAACTAGTGCCTAAGTTCTGAAATCTTTGAACACGACAATGCTGTATTCTTTTTATCTTTGAACACGACAATGCTGTATTCTTTTTAAACCTTCTTTTCTGGACAGGTCACTTCTTACTTGGATTCTAATATTCCTAGGCCACATCTCCCTTTAAAGAGGTCACTCCTAGTACAGGAGGGAGACAGAGTCCTGTTGACTCCAACACGGTCCCCTCCTGGATAGAGGGTCAGAGATTCTGTCTTTGGGAAAAAATGAGGAGAGGACTGGGCTTTTCCATGACCAGTCTCACTGCGGTGAGACATTTCTCAGGAACACCTCTGCCGTCAGACATGCCTGACAAAGCTGGGTCCTGGGGAAAGGCCTCTGCTGTCAGATGTGCCTGACAAGGATGGTTTCTGGGGCGGATGCTGTTCAGGTGTCAGGAGGCCCCTTCTGTGGGGACAACTGTGTGAGACACCTCGCTTGCGGTTGACGCACACGAGAGTTTAACGATGGCGTGTCTCTGGCTCTCTCCCCGATGGCCTTGGGTGTTTTTGTTCCCCACATATCAGAGAAGGCAAATGAGTTGAACGCCTACTGTTTGTATCTCACACATGAGAGGGAACAATTTGTTCCTTAGGAAAGGGAAACACAATGATTGCTCATGGTTTTTTATCAGACGCTTCACACGTTTTGTTGGTGGCGTGCGGAAAGAGCATGGTTCTCTGCTGTTGCTGGGCAAGGCTACCAGCCTCCGAGGGGAGGGATGGATCCTAAGGAAGGACGGGCTCCCAACGCATTCGGCCAGAAAACAAGGCTGTGGTGGAAGCCGGGGACAGCTGTTGGGCCCTAAGTATTGATAGCCATGATTTACCTTTGATTATCTCTCTTTCGGGCTCTAAGATGGAATTCTCAATTTCCCGATTCCATCACCGGCCCCTCCCTCTTCTTTCCTTCTCTGATTAATTTCCCGCCTTTATCTGGCCATCCACACACATATCCCTGTGTTTGTGGGTAATACTGATCCTTATTTCCTTATCTTACCTTGCTCAACGAAGATTCGAAGCAACTGGAAGGACATGAACGATGCTCTAGAAAGAAAAAACCCATTAAATTGAAAAACAAGAAGAGGATGAAAGGAAATTAGGATGCAAGGATGGGGTCAGAAACCAAAGGTGACTCCATCCAGAGCAAAGTCCAGCACACCCCACGTTTGGCCTCACACAGGGAAGCCCTCATTAGGACCAGCTGTGAGGTTTCCCCTTCAACCACTCTATTTGATACTGAAAATCAGGGTGCTCAGGAGCTGCCATGTGCCTGTTTTATTATTATATAAGGAGGGCTGTGCCAACTACATTTGTTAGGATGGGAGTTTTTCTTTGTGTTGTTTTCTGCTCGACCCAGGGTCTGAACGGTGACTGATAACTGGTGAGTGTCGAAGTAAGTGAAATACACAGGATGAAAGCCTGCTTGTCTTCATACACTTAAACTGCTTCTCCCTTAAGACCCTGAGCTCTGCCTCATTACCCAGCTGTGTTGTGTAAACCAGTAAGTGTCTGAGACAGGTCTCAACCAATTCAGAAGTTTATTTTGCTAAGGCTGAGGACTAAACTCTGATTTTTTTTATCTTGCCCAAATTCCTATTGAAGGGGTCTGAGGAGTCACGCCCTGCAAATCTTACATTCTCATCAGATGGGTTTTATTCAACCTATATATCATGACTTAATTTTCCAACCTGACTGTGGCACATTACAAGACAAGGAAGAAACTCAAAATATTTTACCACAAAACATGTTTCTTTGCCATATTTTGAAATGGCCCTGCAAAGCTGTTCTTTGTAGGGGGAAGTTTTGCATCTGTAAAGAATCTCTGTTAACATAACTGGGTCTTTTTCTTCTAGGCCCTCTCAATCCTGAAGAGATTAACTAAGAGCTGAGTAGGAAGGCCAGGTGCAGTGGCTCACGCCTGTAATCCCAGCACTTTGGGAGGCTGAGGTGGGAGGATCACAAGGTCAGGAGTTCAAGATCAGTCTGGCCAACATGGTGACACCCCATCTCCACTAAAAATACAAATGTGATGGTGTGTGTCTGTAATCCCAGCTACTCGGGAGGCTGAGGCATGAGAATTCCGTGAATCCAGAAGGTGGAGGCTGCAGTGAGCCAAGATTGCACCATTGCACTCCAGCCTGGGCAATAGTGTGAGACTCCATCTCAAAAAATAAATAAATAAAATACAATCTGAACAGGAAACATTAGTCATCTATCGTCTCTAAGAGAAGTCACTAAAGACTTCAAAAAAACTTTGGTTTCCACAATCTTTATCTTAACTTGAACATTCCCTTTCTATCAATCCCAGGTCTTTAGACAAACTCAACCAATTGTCAACCAGAAAATGTTTAAATTCACCGATAGCCTGGAAGCCCCCACTTTGAGTTGTCCCACCTTTCTGGACCAAACCAATGTATTTCTTAAATGTATTTGATTGATGTCTCGTGCCTCCCTAAAATGTATAAAATCAATCTGTGTCCCGACTGCCTTGGGCACATGTTCTTAGCACCTCCTGAGGGCCGTGTCATGGACCATGGTCACTCATATTTGGCTCAGAATAAATCTCTTCAAATATGTTACAGAGTCCAACTCTTTTTGTTGATAATGTGCCCCTTCATGCATTTGTAATTTTTTTCTGTACTCTTCACCTACTTTATCATAATCCCCTTATTAAAAGGTTTTTATAGCCATTATTTTAAGAGCTCTCTAGTACTCCATAAAGTTCATGGATCATGAATTGCTTAATCATTCCTCCGTAATAGGACTTTAGGGTTGTTTTTATTGATTTTGGTACATTTGTAATTGTTTTGGTATTTCTAGTATAGACTGAGATTGAGGCAAAATATAAATTTTCTAAGATTTTTGAAAATATTAAGTTGCTTTCTA